>NC_090933.1:1147778482-1149009727 GCF_040938575.1 Ambystoma mexicanum
GTTTTCCGGGAATCACGGAGGCGGAATGGTGTAAATCCCCATTCCCATTGAGTCCTATGGGACTCAATGGGAATCGGGATCATGGAAACACCGGCAGCATCTCGTAATGCTGCCGGTGTTTCCTCGACCGCCTGCAGGCGGGCGGTGTTAAACCCGCCAGGTCAGACCTGGCGGGAACATCACCTCCCGCCTGCAGGGGTCGGGATCAGGCGGTCCGGAAACAACGGTGGCGGCGGCATTACCGCCACCGTTATTTCCGGACCGCCAGGGTCGTAATGAGGCCCAATATATCTATCAGGTTTACATGACTCTCGTAAGTGTGATATAAAACCAGCCTGTGAATATATCTATTATAAAATAACTATAATATTGAGTGTAAGAAAGTTCATGTGCCATGCGTAGTTACATTAAAACAGTTGAGATAGCGAGTGAAAAAAAACATTTACCATTATATGTAGATATAATATTTAGATTGTTAGCCATTCATACATAGTTCTAATCTTTGAGTGTGACATATAGAATTCCAACATCCTTTAGCGGAGAGAGATTGGGAGTCCTTCCAGTTGGCTGTAATACATTTCAATGCAGAAACAAAAAATTCATCATAAAGTTTGGCAGAGTCAGGTGGAAAGCTGGTTGTGATAGCTAAACTACCCAAAACGATATTTACAAAAGATAACAGAACATCCACTGGAAAAATAAGTTTGATGAACTTCCATATTTCTTGCCAAAACCTGAAAGTAAATGGACAATTAAAGAACATGTGTTCATATAATATCAAAAAATGAATGAGCAAGGTCAGGTCAATCTCTGCTGAAGAGAACCACTGCTACACCCTGAGTGGGTGACCCCTTGTGTGGGTGGTCACAGAATTCTCATGAAACTGTTCTTCTGCACAAAAGGGTTTTATTTTGTGTAGGCCTTCATCAGGACAGGAGTGTCTTTACGAGTGGAAAGTCCTATGTGGTCTGTAGGAGTGAAACAGACAAAGAATGTGTCAGGATCTACGTGGTCAGCAAAGATCTAGCAGAGAAAAGTTATGAATACTATGTAGGGCGGATGCCGGTGCTTACCGAATCCGAGGAGATTAGTGGCTCAGATTAAGAGGTGGAAGGATCCACTTCTTTAGGATGCAGTCGTCATCTTGTCAACAGGCGCGGTCACGTCTGTAAGGGGATGAGGAAGTAGGAATTACTAAATGTCACCTCAGGGGTGCGGTTCCTCTCTAGCCCATAGTTAGTGTGTGACTAGGGAGGTGGTGGTGTAGGTTTTAGCAGATTTGGTGAGAGTAGACCAAGTGGTGGTCCCACTAAATGTGGAGTGCGCTTAAATGGGATAAAAAGGGCTTCTGTGGAATAACTGTGGAGGGTTTTGACCCATGTGGAATCATTAGACGGGGTAAATATGGGGATTAAGCTGTCGCTGCCCATCATTTTACCCCAGAACAAAAATAAATCATTGGAGTGGGTAAAGATGGGGATGCGCTGTCACCGCCCATTATTTCATCCCAGAATCCAGGAGAGCTGCGCAGTTGTGCGCACACCAAAATGGTTACCTAACTTGCCACCCACCAGTGTAAAGAAAGGTCTTTGTTAACAAAATCCACTGTTACTGATGTCAAAAAGTTGCTGAAATCGTGACTCATTGGACCACTTTAAAGATTCAACCCTTTTGTGGGGTTCCACATAACCATTTTACTGTAAGGAGCCCCATCAAAACAATGTTAAGCAAGGATTTACTACCATGTAAGAACCATTCCTGTTTAGAATGCATTAATCCAAGAAAAATCCCAAAATTGCATGCAGTACCGACAAAATCCTCAAGGGTCTAAACTCTGACAGGAGAACTGAGTGCAGTTGCTGACAAAGGGATTTGACTCAGCTGACTTCAAAGGCTGCATTTTAATTAAAAATTAGCCACATGCTGTTCCCAGAGGCCTGAAGCCTGGGAAACCCTCTCACCTCCAGAGCTTCACACCAGGAGTTAGAATCTCACATGACCTCTTGATTGATAGAAGGCAGACTGGCTGGGAGCTTCCCAGAGACCACACAATGGCCCCTTTCCTCTGAAAGGAATATGTTGATTTTGACTGTTTAATGTCAACAAAGCCCTGCCTGCCCAGAGGACTGACCCACCCAAGTCTTGGAGGCGGACTCCAACACTCTGAGGACTGAATTGAAAGTAAAATATATATTTTACAAAAACACTGATAACTCTTTGTAATCAAATGACAGAAATGTATAACTTTGAGAGCCTTAATTTAGAAAATGTACCTTCAATTCAAGCCCAAACTCCAATTTGTGTGATGTTCTGGGGGCAAACTAGCAGTTAAGAGGATATTACTCAAAATGTGTGCATGTGAAAAATCTGACACTTTCATCAACTAATGTCCATACTCCTTGCGCACATGTGTGTAAATTTGGGGTAATGTACGGTATCGCAAACCAGTTAAAAAAGTGCAAAATATTGCCATTTCTGAATGCAAGCCCCCAGGAAGAGCAGAGTTTGGACAGGGTATACCTCCTGTGATATGTGAGGGGTGCATGTAATTTTAAACAAATGTTTACCTGTGCAAATATGTCTTTTTATATCAAATATAGATTGTGTGCAATTTGACTGGGGAGTGTCCTCTCTGCAAGCCATAAAATGACATCGCTCTGACTCACAGTTCCTTCCCCAATCAAGTGAGAAATGGAAATTTGACCAATGGCAAGTGGAGAGGGGTAGGGCCTAGTGATGCTGCATACACACCCACTCTCAAAACACATAAAAGCAGACAGACAGGACAGATAGGGACCTTTCAAATCCATTTGCAGCTGGAAGCTCTGCCGGGAAAATCCATACTTTACCTCCATCAATCTCCAGAGAAAGCTGTGCAGAAAGATCCAGACTTTAAATCCCTCAATCTTCAGAATCCAGAGAGAGAGCAGACCCAGATTACTGTGAAGTGCAGAGACCAGAGTCCCGTCTAAAACCTGACCAGATCCATGGCGAGGCCCATTTCACTCAAGAATATAGTGTGAGTACCTAGAAAACTGTGCAGAACCAATCTCTTAGTTAAAATAATATAATTCAATCCTATTTTAATCTAAGTAGAACTGTCTCCTAACTGTCAACTGTCATTTGTAAAGCTGTCACCTGTGATTTCTAGTTGCAAGCTGCACTTGTCTTTTTTGAACTTTAAAATTTCAAATCTGAAAAACGACCTTTATTTAATCGCTCATATCTCCGTGACCGTTTGTGCTAGAGACTTGCAGTAACTTTCATCTGGAAGCTGAGATCCTAGGCTTTCCTAGGACCCCAAACCGATAGTGATAGTCCTTGTAGTTCCTCTGTAATCGCGCCAGACGCATCCGCGAATTTTGCCGCGATTTGAAAATTTCTCCACTTGCAAAAAGATAGCTGCTTTTGCTTTCCTCTGAAAAAAAATCGTTTGCCTCATAAAAACTATCCCTGCATCACTGCTAGAGTGAGCCTGAGCTAATTTTAACTTGATTTCACTCACCCTGAACCTCTAAAGGGAATTAAAAGCATTTTAGCATATTTTTTTTCTACATTGCCAGCACATTTAAAAGCATTTTGCCTGTGTTTTCAACTTCTGTAGTCTCAGTTGCTGGGTGAACTGAATTACATTTGAATTGCATTTCTGAGAATTGTGTGCCTTCCTTCCATTTCCCTGCATTGCATAAAAGGGGGGGGGGGTGAATTGTCCAAGAAAGTGATTACATTGTTTTTGCTGAAATCCTATCAAGTGATTTTCTGTACTGCATTTCATTCAACATTGCATCCATTTGAACTCTATGAAGCATTCTCTATCACATTATTCTTCTGTCCCTATTTACCAGTGTGCTACCTTATCCATTTCATGTCAACTCCTTAATGATTATCAAGAAGTGTGCTAGTGCCAGATTCTCCGTTGTTAATCTTTATCATATCAGATTAAGTGTGATATTCAATTATTAATTTATTATAAAGTGTGATAGATATATATTGCTTTACTTCTCAAATAAACCTTTTAATTTGCAAAACAGAACTACTTCTTGGCTCAGTGGGGTCAGGAGGATTCCAAGAGAGGGGTGTTATATAGGGGTAGTCATCCAGAACGCATGAACTGGACATAAAGATATATCAATAAGGGTTTTCATTCAGTATTCTAGACTAGGCGTTGACTTGGCTGTAGTGCTGAATTGAATCCTCTTACAAATTGGGGGCTCGTGCCGGACGTTTGGGTTAGATCTACCATTTGTGCAGATTAATACAGCGTGCCAGCTGACCAGATACACATATCCGGTCGGATCACCACGCTGTGTTACGCTGTAAAGCATTCCTCAAAAAGTTCTGTTCTGCAAAAATAAAATACAAACTTCTGTAAGTCAGGACAGAGACCAATCTCTAGAATGACGACCTTAGTAGACATGAAAATAGCCAGAGAGCACTTCTTACATAAGTTATTTGTGAGAGGTGAATGGGCTGAGCAGGGCCAGGAGGCCTGGTTGCAGGCCATCACGCGACAGGCCACTGAAACAGGGTCAGACTTATGGAGAGATCAGGGTCCATTACATGTGGCCCTGAGTGAACTATATATGGCTCCTAAGGCCAAAGATGAACACGACAAGATTGTTAGGATAGCGGCATATTTATATTTATATATGGGAGCCATACAGAATAAATGTGTTGAAGGCCATGATCTGGCAAAAAGGCAACAGATGGCGTTAGAGAAGGCCCAATCTGATCTGGACTCTTCTGAGCAAAGGCTTCACAGAAGCCAGGAGTCAGAAAATGAGACCAGACAGTACATCACTAAAATAAAGGAGGATATGTATGTGCTGCAAAAGGAAAAGTCAGAACAGGATACCAGATTTCGGGCCTTGCAGAAGGAACACCAAGAAGGTTTGGACTGCCTACTGCAAAGCCAGAAAAAGCTGGAGCAACAACTGGACTTCAACAGGGTATGTGCTGAGCAGGTAGTCACCCTGCAAGGCCACCTAGATAGGGAAAAGGCAGAAAGCAATAAACTGATTCTGAAAGACCTGGATACCCAGGCAGAGTTTGATGAAGAGCGCCGGAAAGCTGGTGCCCTTCAAAGGCAGAGGGACGACCTGGCAGCACAGATGCAGGCTCTCAGTCAGGAAAGAGACACTTTAGGCCAGGAAGTCTGCCACTTAAAAAAGGAAATTGAAGAAAATCACCTGGCCCTCCAGGGGCTGGGTGACCTCCAAAAAGAAAACCAGAACTTGGTAGAGCACACCAGAAGGGTGGAAGATGCTCTGGCAAGAAAGGAACAGGCCGGTAGGGATGGGACTCAGGAGGTAAACCTCCTGCAGCAAAGACTGGCCCAGTTCTCCAGGACCAACCAGGAAGCACAGAGGGAAAATGAGGCCCTCTGTCAACACAATGATAGGCTCCAACAACAGGTAGCGATGCAGGAGAGACTGATAGAGTCTAGTAAGGCCTTGACTGAGGAACTGAAAGCACAAATGCAGGCTCTTGCATTGCAACAGGGAGCAGGGGCGGATAGAGATGAGGTCCGCTGGGAAAGAGAGACTCCTGACCATAACCTCAGGAGCCCTAACACCAGGGGCCTTCATCTCTCCCAGTCCCTGGACTCTACCACCCCCATGTCCCCTGGCGCACATGAGCACAGGGCCACAGGGATGGCAGATTACTATCCAGCTAAAAGTATGGGGCTCATAGGCCAGTACCACTCAGGAATGGAGGGGTGGGCATCCAGGTATGGGCACCCAAGTACAGTACAATTCAGTGGGGAACCCCAGGAGAGTAGGCCCATTAAGGGCATCCTGAAAACCTCTGCCCAGTTAGGTCAGTGGGGGGGGGTACCCAGCAAATCCTGGCAGCAAGGAGGGATCTGAAGACTCCTCTGAGCGGTACAGGAAACAGGAGACCAGGTCCCCACATTCTGCCAGCCATTCACAGGCTCGCAGAATCCGGGAAAACCTGGAAGATCTGACGGGAACCTCTGGGAGCAGTGCCTCTGAGTCAGAGGATGAATGGACAAGAGTTACCCGAACCAAAAAGGCCAATAAGGCAAAAAGGGCCTTGCTTAAGGACCCCTTAAAGCAGATTAAGGCGATCAGGAGCGTCATCACGCCTTACCATAAGAACGCTAAGTATTCTGTTTGGGAGCACTTAGAGTTGTTTGAGCAAATGATGGAGACTTTCCATTTGAAGGACAGCCAAAGCTGTATTCAATATGTAAAGTGGACCTTCTCCCCGGAATACTCCAGTTTCTTTGCGGGGCTGGAGGACCAAAATCATTTAAGATGGTCCACCTATAAGGCGGCCATCTTGAAACATTTTTCCATTCATAGAAATCCTCAAGAGGCTCGCAAGGCAGCCTACAATTTGCAATGTGGAAAGGATCAGGCCCCACAAGAATTTGTGCAAGAACTGAAACGTGCTTTTGCGCAGACCACCAGAAGGGTGCGCACAGACAGTAGAGAATTCAGCAATACATTTTTTCATGCCTTGCCCAAATACATAATGACCCAGCTCGTGAGGGATTTTCACGAGAAAAGATCTTTAGACTGGGTCCTTGAACAGGCTACCCGGATCTATGAGGTGCAGAAACCGGTAGATAGCAAAAATAATGCTCAGAAAAACCCCAAAGCCAACAGCACCCCTGCTGCTGCCAAGGTGGCAGAGGTAAAGGTCACCCCCGTTTTAGAGTTGGAGATGGGGGGGCCTAAAAACCTACCTGCACCTAATAATGCTAGGCCCAGAAGGTCCTCGGGCCAGTCACAGACAGGGAGCCAGGGAGGCAGCCCCACAAATGGGGTCCCTCGCTCTCCTGATTATGTAAGTCCCCGTTACAAGGGAAATCGACCCATCCTGGGTTATGTGTGGACTCCTCCAGCCCAAGGGGGGGGATCCAGCCAAGCACCTAACCCAGGGAACTTCCCTCCCAACTTCCCACAGGAGGGCAGAAATTTTCCAAATCCTGGGCAGAACTTTTTCCCCAGGTATCCACCCAATTTCCAACCCCAAAATCATCCATCCTTCTTTCCCCAATTCCCTGAGCCCAGACAACCTAATCCGGGAGAGGGGAGGCCAAGGGTGGAGGGGTACCCAAATCTTCCCAACCCAGGGTATTACCAGAGGAGGGACAGCTACCCTTCCCGGGATCAGCCCAGGGGAGAAAACAGGGCCCCGTATCCGCCTGAGCGGGTTTCCCAGTTAGAGCGCCAGGTTCAAAACATGGCGCGGGATCTGGGTCACATACTGAGGGCTCAGCAGAACCCTCAGATCGGCATGCCGGCGCAGAACGCACCCAACTCTGGACCTGGTGCCCCAGAACAATGACGGGGGCAGCACCCCGATAACTCACCGGTTCCCAGGGAGGAGGCACAAAGGGAAGGGGGGTGTAAAGCCTTGGAGGAAGCTTCCTTCCTCACTTGTAAACAGCCCCTGGAAACCCAGGAACCGGAAACAAAATCTCTTGCCCCTGAAAGTCTGCCTCCTAAGGAGCAGAGGGGGGGTAGGAGAAACAAAAGACCCAAACAGACTCAGTTTGAGGAGGAGGTACAGGTCTTCCAATTTGAGGGAGAGGGATCCTCAGAGGATCCTGGGAAAAGGATCTTCTCCTTCAGAGAGGGGGGAACTCCTCCCAAAGAAAAATGGGTCCCTAGGGATGCAAATCCAGACTGGGGAGATGTGGAGACTGAGCTACCGCCGCCCACTATCTCATCCCAGAACCAACAGCAAGAAAATCCCCTGGTTCAAACCCATCCTGGTGACTGTCTCCAAAAAGGGGGGGGCGGCCCAGAACCGGAGCCAGGGGAACCCAAAATGGCTCTGATCTCCAGTTGCCAACTTTTTCTTTCAGATTCCCAAGGCTCTCCACAGAATTCTGCCCAAATCTCTTCGCTAGCGATGTCCAAAACCAGAAAGTTAGCCCACCAGTTGTCCAAAAATGTGCATTATCTGTGCCCCCTTGAGGAGAAGGAGGGAAGATACTATGCCCCGGTACAAGTACAGGGGCAGGGTACAATTTCAGCGCTGGTGGACACGGGATCTCAAGCTACCCTTCTGTCCAGAAGGGCCTTTGACGAACTGAATGCAGGAAGGGGAGAGAATTACCAAATTCCTCTCACCTCCCTTCCTGGACAACTGCAGAACTTTGACGGGAAGGAAATTCCCGTCGAGGGGACGGCAGACTTGGACATTAAAATTGGGCGACACAAGTTGAAACACCCGGTCATAGTTGTGACTCCAGAGGGCACCCCTTGTTTACTGGGGAATGACCTCCTGAGAAGGTTGTCACCCCTAATAGATTGTGTAAACAAGGTCCTCTGGACCCAGACTAGCCGACCAATAAAATTAAAACAGAGTGTCAACCATGTTAGTTTAAACGGCACCTGCCACATGGTTGAACAAAAACCTGACCAAGTAGAATTTCACTTCCAGAATAGCCAAATTCCAGACGTGACAGTAATAGCAGTAGGACAACAGACTGGTGATGGGGGGTCCTCTCTGTTTCTGAAAATCAACCTTCCTTCCAGTTTAAGGTGGTATTCCACGCTGGAAGGAAACACTCTGAAATTCTTTACTAATCCACAATCAGAAACTCCCACTCCTATAGTCCAGAAAGATGTGAAATCAGCTCAGAGCCTGGCTGATATTCAGCAAATTGGAGAGCAGTTGTTCATCCCTGTCCAGTTAAATGATGGGAAGGACTCTGTTCTCGCTCGAGTGTGTGTGAACAACGGTAAGAGCTTCATCAGCGAAGCCATGTTCCGCCAACTCCCAAAAGATCCAGCCATTCCCACCTTCAAACTGATAGACAAATGGGAAATGGACCTGGAAGCACCTAATTCCAAACATCTCCTGCCAAGCAGGTGTATGCTCAAAATCTCCATTGGCAACAAGAGCATTGTCCATAATTGTTGGGTCGTGCGAGACGTCCCTGCCGCCTTTTACTTAGGCAGTGACATTCTCAATCGCTTTGCCATTAGTTTGGACCTAATAAACTTCAAAGCTTGGTCCCGATTAGCGGATAATCCCATGGGCTTTGATGATCCAGAAAAAGCATTTAGGTCAGCTCAATTGCTACCTTATGCAGTTGAAATTCAGATTAAAGAGGAAGTCACCATCCCAGAAAGGACCCGACAATTCTCCCTGGAAGTGAAAGTTAAAAGAGGACAACATTTGAAAAACCCTGATGCTTACATACATCTAAATGCTTCTCTCCAACAGAAAGGGTTAGGGGTAAACCCAACACCATTAGTCAACATAGAACATGACACCATTCCAATAGAGGTGGATAACAGCGACTTAAAGAGTATTACTCTAGCCGCAGGCACCATTATTGGAATGGCGGTTGATGACCGACATTTCTCCATTGATCTTGGAAATGAACTGTTAGGGCCAATCCCCAAGGACTGCTTTGACAGTGACAGTGATGACAACACAACACCAGACAGGATTTTTACCCGGCATGGGGGGAACTTCCTGGTGTACACTTCCTGCCCCTATGGTAAGGAAGATGTGACTTGTGACTTCAGGAGGGATGAGGTGATTTTCCAGGTCCATGAGGGCTGCCTTTCCCACCTGAAGCCTCCAGTCCAAATCAGCACTCTGACCAGGGACTTCTCCACCCAGCTGGAGGAGGCCGCTGAAATAGCCAAACCAGAAGTCTTTCCAGGCTTCAGGCAGATGGTGGAAGAGAGAGTCAACCTAGCTGATGCCTGTGTGACTCTGGAACAAAAGCAAAAGTTGAAACAAGTTTTCTTGGATTTCCAAGATCTCTTTGCGGTAGACTCATATGACTGTGGTCGCACTGACATCCACACAACAACAATCCCCACGGACCCTGGCATGACTCCTGTGTTTGTGAAGCAATATCGCTTGCCTCTCGCATCAATGGAGTCCCTTACTGAAATAATTAAGAACCTTGAGTCCCGGGGAATAATCCGTCCAGTCCACAGCACCTTCAATCGGTGCTGGGAATATTGAAGCCAAACGGCCAGTGGAGACTCTGCGCTGACCTCAGGGAGCTCAACAAACGGGTCCATACTTCCCGATGGCATCTGCCCTACATTGACCAAGGGCTGGCACAGATTCAGGGGTCACAGGTATTCACTGCAATAGACCTGACCAATGGATACTGGACTGTGCCTGTCAGTAGGGAGGACCAATACAAACTGGCTTTTACCTTTGGGGGCCAACAGTATACATGGACCCGGACGCCCTTCGGATACCTTAACTCCGGTAATGAGTTCAATATTTTCCTACATAAGGCCATGCCCGACCTGGGTGCAAGGGGTAACCTGGCTTATGTAGATGATGTCCTCATCAAATGTTCATCTGTGGAGGAACACATAGCGGAGATCCGTTATGTTCTGACCCAGTTGAGAGCCGCCGGAGCAAAACTTTCCTTTCAGAAAGCACAGTGGTGTAGAACCCGTGTTAATTTCTTGGGGCATGAGATTACTCCTCAGGGTCTCTGTCCCCAGGAAAAGAAAGTGGAAGCACTTCAGAAACTGAAAGACCCCACAACTCTGCGGGAACTAAGGAGCCTCCTTGGACTGACTAATTACAGCAGAAAGTTCATTGAGGGCTACGCAGAGATCACCAGACCCCTGATTCATCTCCTGAAGGGGGGGGGTCAAGTGGGAATGGGGTCCAGAACAAGCCGAGGCAGTAAAACAAGTCAAAAGAAGCCTCTCACAAGCGCCTTGCCTAGCTTACCCTGTCAGAAACAAGGAGTTCTTCCTGGAGACGGGGTTCTCTAATACGTGCTTGACGGCAGTATTATACCAAAAGCATGACAAGGTCAATAAAGTAATCTCATATGCGAGCAAAACTTTATCCTCTGTGGAGGAGAAATTCAACGATTGTGAGAAGGCACTCCTGGCGACGGTGTGGGCATTGAAGAATTACCGCCCGTTTATCCAGGGGGAGCACATCATAGTGGAGACTCCACACCAGCCTCTGCAATATCTCCAAAGTGACAGAATCCGGGCCGGAAATGTGAGTAATTCCCGAATTACTTCCTGGATTCTGTCAATGCAAGGCTTTCCTGTGGAAGTCAGATATGGCCAAAACAAGAAGAGTCCCCTCGCGCAAGGTCTGGCTGACTTGCATGATTGTGCCAGAGAAAACTGTCTCGAGGACGAGAGTCTAAAAATAAAGGACAACACGGAGGCATACCTTAATTCCCCACACAAAGTCTTTGAAGAGGACAAGTGTGAGGGAATGCCCACTGTCTATGTGGATGGATGCTCTTACCATGTTGACAACAACGGGGAGAAAGAACTGGTGGCCGGCGTAGGGAATGCATGGGTGAATGAGTTCCCAGAACCCTCTGCTGGATACAAAATTGGTCCCCGAAGTAGTCAGGTGGCAGAATTGATGGCTGTGCATCAGGCCATCCTCACTGCTGTCCAGCATCAACTCCACGAACTGGTCATAAACACAGATTCGGATTATGTACGGAACGGGTTCGTGGAGCACCTGGTTAATTGGAAAACCAGAGGCATGTTATGTGCTAACAACAAACCCTTGAAACATGGGAAGTTGATCCAAAACATTTATGATCTGGTCACCTCGAATGAGATGACCATCTATTGGAAATAGATCAAGGGTCATTCCAAAGTAGAGGGACCAGACAAAACTGGAAATGACTTAGCTGATCAGCTGGCCAAAACCGGGGCCATCCAAGGGGATCTAATTGAGATTGAGTCCCTGTTGGGGGAAATCCAGGTCACTGCTATCACTAGGTCCCAGACAAATGCTCACAACGACCTTTCAATTGCACAATGGAGTAAGGTGACCCCTGATGCTGATTTGATTACAGCTCAGAAGGGGGATCCAATTATTGGTAAGTTTTACCAACACCTTGAGGACCCTGAGAACTTTCCCCTGATGGATACCGATTACACTGGGAAAGAGGACCTAAGAGTGTTGATGAAATGTCCAAAAATGTTCCGAATCCAAGACGGTTTGCTGGTAAGGAAATCCAAAGCTGGCCACGATCAGTGGGTGGTTCCTACCTCATTCCGAAGCCTGATGTTAAGTCACGCCCATGATGCGGCCACCGCCGGTCATAGGGGGTTTCACACCACATTGGAAATCTTAAGAGAGGTTGCATACTGGCCACATATGGGGCAGGACCTCGACCAATACTTGAAGGGGTGTCTTGTGTGTGCACAATTTTAGCCATCATCCCTCACGCACCGTGCGCCTCTCCAAAAGAGGGGGATGACCCTGCCATGGTCAGATTTACAAATCGACTTCGTAGGCCCCGTGATTTGCTCGGCTAGGGGGAATAAGTACATGTTGACTGTGACATGCTTGTTTACCAAGTGGGTGGAATGTCTCCCAGCCCCAAACTGCAAGGCAGAAACGGCAGCTGCCTTGATGATTAACCACATCTTTTCCCGTTTTGGTCTACCTCAAAGGATTGAGTCAGACAGAGGTAGCCACTTCACCAGTGAAGTAATGACAAAGATGTGGGAGATACTGGGGGTCAAGAGAAAGCTGCATATTGCTTACAGGCCAGCTTCTTCTGGGGCAGTAGAGAGATATAACCGGACAATTGTGAGCATATTAAAGAAGTTTGTGGCAGATTCTGGGCCAAGTTGGGATATCCGATTACCTCTGGTCCTAATGGCCATCAGATCTACCCCTTCATCTGCAACCAAAATGTCACCATTTGAGTTGATGACTGGGCGCAAGATGGTGCTTCCGCAGCATTTGCTCTACAGGACCCAAGAGCAGACACTGATAAATGCCTCCACTACTCATGAGTATGTGGAGAATTTAAGGAAACACCTTCAACATGCTTTTGCTTATGCTCAGCGGAATCTAGAAAGATCGGCTGATAGCATGAAGACCCACTATGACCTGAAAACTTCCAGGAAGGAATATCAGGTGGGAGACCGGGTCTATCTATACAACTTCCAAAGGAACCAGGCCAAGCAGCGCAAATTTTTGCCTACATGGAAGGGACCCTTTAAGATCATCGACAAGATCTCCCCTGTGGCCTACAAAATCCACATCCCCAAAGGTCCTTTGGCAGCGGGGGAAGACAAGTGGGTCCACATAAACCAGTTGAAATGTTGCCATCCCAGGCACACTCTGCAACAACTGGAGGAATCCTCTGGAATCCTAGCGGGTACTGTCTCAGACTAATTCAGTTCCAACCATAAAACATACCACATCTAGTCTCTAAAATATTGTGATTTGCATGAAACTGTCTCTTAGTTATACTGTTTTTTTTTCAAAATAAGAATGTAATGTTTCGTTATGATGAAATTTATATGCCACCCCACTATATCAATGGTGGGGAAGAAATGTCCATGAATAGGTATTGCCGCTCTTCCTTTGTCTTCCTAGGAGAAAGAAAACCTGGAGACGGGACAAGGAGGACGATCCGGAGACCGGGAGCCGAGACGCAACGGGCCCGGGGTACCGCCCAATCTTCCCATCAGGACCGGCGAGGAGAACTGATCGATCTGACCGGATGGAGAGGAAGATGCTGAACTGTGCCATCTACAGAATTGGAAGAAGATAATGTGGACATACCAGCGCCAGGGTTCAAAACCTCCCTTGCAACCGACTCCCCCTCGACTCAAGTCAAAGCGCAGTCGGGCGGGGGGGTTTGTGGAGGGTTTTGACCCATGTGGAATCATTAGACGGGGTAAATATGGGGATTAAGCTGTCGCTGCCCATCATTTTACCCCAGAACAAAAATAAATCATTGGAGTGGGTAAAGATGGGGATGCGCTGTCACCGCCCATTATTTCATCCCAGAATCCAGGAGAGCTGCGCAGTTGTGCGCACACCAAAATGGTTACCTAACTTGCCACCCACCAGTGTAAAGAAAGGTCTTTGTTAACAAAATCCACTGTTACTGATGTCAAAAAGTTGCTGAAATCGTGACTCATTGGACCACTTTAAAGATTCAACCCTTTTGTGGGGTTCCACATAACCATTTTACTGTAAGGAGCCCCATCAAAACAATGTTAAGCAAGGATTTACTACCATGTAAGAACCATTCCTGTTTAGAATGCATTAATCCAAGAAAATCCCAAAATTGCATGCAGTACCAACAAAATCCTCAAGGGGGCGCTAGCGGTCTAAACTCTGACAGGAGAACTGAGTGCAGTTGCTGACAAAGGGATTTGACTCAGCTGACTTCAAAGGCTGCATTTTAATTAAAAATTAGCCACATGCTGTTCCCAGAGGCCTGAAGCCTGGGAAACCCTCTCACCTCCAGAGCTTCACACCAGGAGTTAGAATCTCACATGACCTCTTGATTGATAGAAGGCAGACTGGCTGGGAGCTTCCCAGAGACCACACAATGGCCCCTTTCCTCTGAAAGGAATATGTTGATTTTGACTGTTTAATGTCAACAAAGCCCTGCCTGCCCAGAGGACTGACCCACCCAAGTCTTGGAGGCGGACTCCAACACTCTGAGGACTGAATTGAAAGTAAAATATATATTTTACAAAAACACTGATAACTCTTTGTAATCAAATGACAGAAATGTATAACTTTGAGAGCCTTAATTTAGAAAATGTACCTTCAATTCAAGCCCAAACTCCAATTTGTGTGATGTTCTGGGGGCAAACTAGCAGTTAAGAGGATATTACTCAAAATGTGTGCATGTGAAAAATCTGACACTTCATCAACTAATGTCCATACTCCTTGCGCACATGTGTGTAAATTTGGGGTAATGTACGGTATCGCAAACCAGTTAAAAAAGTGCAAAATATTGCCATTTCTGAATGCAAGCCCCCAGGAAGAGCAGAGTTTGGACAGGGTATACCTCCTGTGATATGTGAGGGGTGCATGTAATTTTAAACAAATGTTTACCTGTGCAAATATGTCTTTTTATATCAAATATAGATTGTGTGCAATTTGACTGGGGAGTGTCCTCTCTGCAAGCCATAAAATGACATCGCTCTGACTCACAGTTCCTTCCCCAATCAAGTGAGAAATGGAAATTTGACCAATGGCAAGTGGAGAGGGGTAGGGTCTAGTGATGCTGCATACACACCCACTCTCAAAACACATAAAAGCAGACAGACAGGACAGATAGGGACCTTTCAAATCCATTTGCAGCTGGAAGCTCTGCCGGGAAAATCCATACTTTACCTCCATCAATCTCCAGAGAAAGCTGTGCAGAAAGATCCAGACTTTAAATCCCTCAATCTTCAGAATCCAGAGAGAGAGCAGACCCAGATTACTGTGAAGTGCAGAGACCAGAGTCCCGTCTAAAACCTGACCAGATCCATGGCGAGGCCCATTTCACTCAAGAATATAGTGTGAGTACCTAGAAAACTGTGCAGAACCAATCTCTTAGTTAAAATAATATAATTCAATCCTATTTTAATCTAAGTAGAACTGTCTCCTAACTGTCAACTGTCATTTGTAAAGCTGTCACCTGTGATTTCTAGTTGCAAGCTGCACTTGTCTTTTTTGAACTTTAAAATTTCAAATCTGAAAAACGACCTTTATTTAATCGCTCATATCTCCGTGACCGTTTGTGCTAGAGACTTGCAGTAACTTTCATCTGGAAGCTGAGATCCTAGGCTTTCGTAGGACCCCAAAACGATAGTGATAGTCCTTGTAGTTCCTCTGTAATCGCGCCAGACGCATCCGCGAATTTTGCCGCGATTTGAAAATTTCTCCACTTGCAAAAAGATAGCTGCTTTTGCTTTCCTCTGAAAAAAAATCGTTTGCCTCATAAAAACTATCCCTGCATCACTGCTAGAGTGAGCCTGAGCTAATATTAACTTGATTTCACTCACCCTGAACCTCTAAAGGGAATTAAAAGCATTTTAGCATATTTTTTTTCTACATTGCCAGCACATTTAAAAGCATTTTGCCTGTGTTTTCAACTTCTGTAGTCTCAGTTGCTGGGTGAACTGAATTACATTTGAATTGCATTTCTGAGAATTGTGTGCCTCCCTTCCATTTCCCTGCATTGCATAAAAGGGGGGGGGGGTGAATTGTCCAAGAAAGTGATTACATTGTTTTTGCTGAAATCCTATCAAGTGATTTTCTGTACTGCATTTCATTCAACATTGCATCCATTTGAACTCTATGAAGCATTCTCTATCACATTATTCTTCTGTCCCTATTTACCAGTGTGCTACCTTATCCATTTCATGTCAACTCCTTAGTGATTATCAAGAAGTGTGCTAGTGCCAGATTCTCCGTTGTTAATCTTTATCATATCAGATTAAGTGTGATATTCAATTATTAATTTATTATAAAGTGTGATAGATATATATTGCTTTACTTCTCAAATAAACCTTTTAATTTGCAAAACAGAACTACTTCTTGGCTCAGTGGGGTCAGGAGGATTCCAAGAGAGGGGTGTTATATAGGGGTAGTCATCCAGAACGCATGAACTGGACATAAAGATATATCAATAAGGGTTTTCATTCAGTATTCTAGACTAGGCGTTGACTTGGCTGTAGTGCTGAATTGAATCCTTTTACATAACAAAATGCCATTTATCAAGTGCACGGAAAACTTAGTGCAAATCTGTATTTAATACAATGTGATTAAAAAGAGTGCCCCTTCTCATCGGTCCTGGAGGAAGGGTGGACCGTGATCTATGTGGGCTTTGCAAGTTCTGGATTATGGTGCCACAACACGTGTCATGCAGCCTATGGTGTAGGTGGCATGAAGGGCTATGGATGTTTACATGTGCAGAGTCATGCTGTTTAGAGATTCCTTACAGTGAGGGTAGACCTACCAGTTTCTGTGCATGAAGCCGCGTGCAGTAAAGCTTACCTATTGTCAGTGCATTCAGCTGCCAGGCCAAACAAAAAAGATATTTACAAAAGATAACAGAACATCGACTGGAAAAATAAGTTTGATGAACTTCCATATTTCTTGCCAAAACCTGAAAGTAAATGGACAATTAAAGAACATGTGTTCATATAATATCAAAAAACGAATGAGCAAGGTCAGGTCAATCTCTGCTGAAGAGTAACCACTGCTACACCCTGAGTGGGTGACCCCTTGTGTGGGTGGTCACAGAATTCTCATGAAACTGTTCTTCTGCACAAAAGGGTTTTATTTTGAAGTGCAGTGGTGTAGTAATACACTGGTATTTTTCAAAAAACATAGGACATTCACATTTGAGGACATACAAAGTGTAGTACCTAAGTACGAATGATCAAGTAGTCAATATTTGAGACATCTACTTCTACAGTTTGTTCATTCTCTATAGGATCCTTGGGAAGGAAGCTTAGAGAATTCAGTGGAATCATAAACAGGTTGGGGGCCCATAGAGTGTGGGCACAATCAAGAGTTGAACAACAACATATAATACATGTCAACACGACAGTGTTTCGGCCATTTTGCGTGGAGCTAGGTGAGCTCTAATGGTGTAGGCCTTCATCAGGACAGGAGTGTCTTTACGAGTGGAAAGTCCTATGTGGTCTGTAGGAGTGAAACAGACAAAGAACGTGTCAGGATGTACGTGGTCAGCAAAGATCTAGCAGAGAAAAGTTATGAATACTATGTAGGGCGGATGCCGGTGCTTACCGAATCCAAGGAGCTTAGTGGCTCAGATTAAGAGGTGGAAGGATCCACTTCTTTAGGATGCAGTCGTCATCTTGTCAACAGGCGTGGTCACGTCTGTAAGGGTATGAGGAAGTAGGAATTACTAAATGGCACCCCAGGGGTGCGGTTCCTCTCTAACCCATAGTTAGTGTGTGACTAGGGAGGTGGTGGTGTAGGTCTTAGCAGATTTGGTGAGAGTAGACCTAGTGGTGGTCCCACTAAATGTGGAGTGTGCTTAAATGGGATAAAAAGGGCTTCTGTGGAATAACAAAATGCCATTTATCAAGTGCACGGAAAACTTAGTGCAAATCTGTATTTAATACAATGTGATTAAAAAGAGTGCCCCTTTCTCATCGGTCCTGGAGGAAGGGCGGACCATGATCTATGTGGGCTTTGCAAGTTCTGGATTATGGTGCCACAACACGTGTAATGCAGCCTATGGTGTAGGTGGCATGAAGGGCTATGGGTGTTTAAATGTGCAGAGTCATGCTGTTTAGAGATTCCTTACAGTGAGGGTAGGCCTAACAGTTTCTGTGCATGAAGCCACGTGCAGTAAAGCTTACCTATTGTATTTGTATTGGAATTACTTGAATGTCAGGCTCCGCATCAAGTGCAGGGGTTGACGCTCCATCAACTGCATGAAACATAGTACTTGCATTAGTGAGGATTACAATCGTGAAAACATAACACACACCTGGGGTCGACAGCACAGGTACATATCAACGGCTAACCACGAATGAAACATTGTGTAGAACAATCAAACGACAAGAATTCCAGCTCTGATGATGACGCTCGATGGCGCTGTCAGTATCCATACCTCCTGCTGGTGAAGAACATCTAGAAATGTTGTAGATGTGGCGGATGCTTCAGCATCTCCCTGAAAGACAGTACTTGCATTAGTATGGATAACACTAATTATAACTGAAAACAAACACCAGTGGACGATAACTAAGGTGTATATCAATTGGAAAGCACTAACCAAACATTTGGTAAAATAATTACACGATAGAATAAAACTATTACTTGACATGCATAAAACAAGTCTGTAGCGGATTAGCCTAGTAAGATTACCTGATACATGCTAGAAGTGGTTGATAACTGCGACCACGTCAAGGATGTAGAATGTTCTTGCTTCAGATTCAAGGGATAGTCAAGAAGTTGTAAAGGTAAATTAATGATTGATAATGAAAGGCCAATATTAAAAATAGCCATGTAAGGCGACAGAATACTTGAAAAATGCTCAATACAGCACAGTTCCCTGTTCCCATATATATACATTTCGTTTGTGGGTTATGAAATTGAAAAAGAATATATTGATAAATGTCATTATTCAAAAAGCTATACACTCATATCAATATCAAAATTATTACAAGGGATAGAACACCTACAATATCAATTAATCCATTTGGCTACCTACACACTACCGCAAGGCCTAAAGCTAAATCCGGACACTTGACTCACCGGTGGCGGAATGTGGACGAATAGAGTGGGAATAGCGTTTTCGAGCAATTTCCATGTCGTTCGCCGTTTATTCTTCTTTGTTACCCAAGATGTTGTGTACATGTCCAAGGAAAAGTGCCGGCTGCAGATGCGGTATCGATCACCCCTCTTGTCCTGTAAGACTTGTTGGACTCTACTTTCCAGCTCATCCAGTGGATATCCGCAATGTCTGACCCATTCTCTTATTCGATCAACAGTTTTCGGGAATACATGCATTGTAGTGCCTTCAGATTTCGCATGGGTCTTCGAAGGGCAACCGCTAATCGAACAAGCAGGCATTGTTGGTAAATCTGAAAAGTAAATATCGACATTATTATACAATCTTCATGAATAAAGATTTGATACAAAAGTAAATTAATCATACAATGATCAATGCAAGGTTTGTTTTGGGCGCCGGAACTATACCAGTTCATTATGTGCGGCTTAGTATTTGCATAAGTTGCAGAAATGTATAAATGATGTGACTAAAATCTGAACATGTGACTCGTCCCTTGGATGTTCTGTCTTGCACGAGAAGGAAACATGCTTACATTATAGACTGGACCCCCGAAGGATGCAATTCGATGACAATAGACAAAGATGAAAATAAATAGATCTATTGATAGCATAGCAATGGAAACTCAAGTCAATAGCAATGAGACCAATGAACATAGCACTATTGTGTACTCTACTCGCAAATAGATAGAAATTTAAAAATCTGCGAAATATGACTAGGATACATGGCCTTACCTTGACCAACAAACAGTTGGATTCAGCAAGCAGAGCAGTATGTTGCAGGAGAATAGGTGGGTGGCCACAGGTAGCACACTGATGGGTTTGTTCTAAGCGGTCACAGAAGTTCACGGATAGCACGACGACGAGCAGATTAGCGTAGATCTCAGTGGTTGCCAGGTAGCACGTTCAGGAGTTGACTTGCAAAGCACAAAGATGTTCTCATGAGACATATCAACTGGTTTATAAAGTATTAGAAACAGGGGTGTGTTTGTGAATGAATGACGTATGTATGTTGTGGTCTTAGGGGGACGGCCTGCTTGAAGGGGAGGCCTGGCTGGAGACACGGGGTCTGAGGAGGCCATGTGAGCGATGGCCCCTGGGCGTGGGATACCTTTTGAAGTGTACATGCTGTTTGGCACCTTGGCCGTTTGCGCCCGTGACAGCCCCCCATGCCAGCGCTCATCCCCGGGTGTGAACCACCTTTGATAGAGGGGGTGGGATAGATGGGCCTGGGGTGTGCAGATAAGGCACAGGAAGACTTCTGAATGGAGACACACTTATGTGGATTGCAGGGGTGCGGCCTGCTTCAAGGGGAGGCCTGGCTGGAGACAAGGGGTCTGAGGAGGCCATGTGACCGATGGCCCCTTGGCATGGGATACCTTTTGAAGTGTACATGTAGTTTGGCACTTTGGCCTTTCGCGGCCCTGACAACGCGTATCCACTGGCACGAACCGCCTTTGATAGAGGGTGGGTGGGATGGAGGGGCCTGGGGCATGCAGATAAGGCACAGGAAGACTGCTGAATGGAGACACACTTATGTGGATTGCAGGGGGGCGGCCTGCTTCAAGGGGAGGCCTGGCTGGAGACACGGGGTCTGAGGAGGCCATGTGACCGATGGCCTCTTGGCGTGGGATACCTTTTGAAGTGTACATGTAGTTTGGCACCTTGGCCTTTCGCGCCCCTGACAGCGCGCATCCCCTGGCGCGAACCGCCTTTGATAGAGGGTGGGTGGGATGGAGGGGCCTGGGGCGTGCAGATAAGGCACAGGAAGACTGCTGAATGGAGACACACTTATGTGGATTGCAGGGGGGCGGCCTGCTTCAAGGGGAGGCCTGGCTGGAGACACGGGGTCTGAGGAGGCCATGTGACCGATGGCCCCTTGGCGTGGGATACCTTTTGAAGTGTACATGTAGTTTGGCACCTTGGCCTTTCACGCCCCTGATAGCGCGCATCCACTGGCGCGAACCGCCTTTGATAGAGAGTGGGTGGGATGGAGGGGCCTGGTGCATGCAGATAAGGCACAGGAAGACTGCTGAATGGAGACACACTTATGTGGATTGCAGGGGGGCGGCCTGCTTCAAGGGGAGGCCTGGCTGGAGACACGGGGTCTGAGGAGGCCATGTGACCGATGGCCCCTTGGCGTGGGATACCTTTTGAAGTGTACATGTAGTTTGGCACCTTGGCCTTTCGCACCCCCGACAGCGCGAATCCACTGGCGCGAACCGCCTTTGATAGAGGGTGGGTGGGATGGAGGGGCCTGGGGCGTGTAGATAAGGCACAGGAAGACTGCTGAATGTAGACACACTAATGTGGATTGCAGGGGGGAGGCCTGCTTCAAGGGGAGGCCTGGCTGGAGACACGGGGTCTGAGGAGGCCATGTGACCGATGGCCCCTTGGCGTGGGATACCTTTTGAAGTGTACATGTAGTTTAGCACCTTGGCCTTTCGCGCCCCAGACAGCCCCACATGCCAGCGCTCATCCACGGGTGCAAACTGCCTTTGATAGTATATCGTTGCTTATCAATAACAAATGCCACATACCGGAGATTCTTGTGAGCACAGACCCACACTTCAACCGGTGTATTATAGTGGTCAAGACCCTAAGGCCTGTATAATCCAATGGTAATTGTTAGTATAGATATATGTGTGACTTTTACAGAGACATAACCCACTGAAAGACTTTGAACAAGTGTTATTTAGTGCATGCATTATCGAGAATATGTTATGTTAGCTTAGATAGATAGTGACCACCCTGCTTCACAGTGACCAGACCTTCACCCATTCGGAGCACAGATGTCTGACATCCATCCTTGAATGGAGACACACTTGATTCATTTAAAAAATCAAAACAACTGTTGTTAAAATATATGTGGTGTTTTATTTTGTATCTTATTTTCATGACACAAAAATACAAGACTTTAAAGATTACACAGGTCAGGTTGCAGCACAGCGAGAGAAAATCCCCTGTACTGACCGCTGTCACTCGGGAACGTTTCTCTAATGGCACAAATGGCACAGGCGGGTATCACTCTTCGAACGCGGTGTCCAAGCCTCCCGTGGAGCCACCATGTAAAGGAACGATAGGCCACAAGCCTCTACCACCTGTGAAAAGGAATGAAACAAACTGTTTTTAAATGACCAAGATAAGTTTAATAAACGTTTGTTGTCAATGAAAATTCTTGTAACTAATGGCATTCTGCACGGACAAATGCTATCTAGACAATGCACACTATTGAACGACTTTCATGCGTTACTATGATATGAATATATAATTTTGGATATAGTAGAAGAACATGAAATAGGAGTGGCATGACAAGCAGAGTATACTTACTCGTTACTCGGATTACGAGGACGAACAGTTGCGTGAAGTTCGTGCATAAGCACCATCATTATTCTCAACACGGCCCGTGTGAGGCAGGCTGCCCTGAAGTCTGGCAGCTCGGTGATGCATTGCGGTCGTGGCTCGCCTTCCGAAATGTAGGCCAGGCACCCCGAGTTTTCTAGGCAGCAGCAGTTCTCGTCCTCGGTTGGCATTAGCTCGCACCGATTGCATGTGCACCAGGTGGAGACGCCGTCCATGCGACTAGGCCCAGGCTCTTCATCTGTTGAATCGTCCTCCCAACTGCCGACCGAATCCCCATCGTTTTCGCGTGCTTCCCTTTCCAGTAGTTCCTCCTCGGTATACTCGGGCTCGTACATGTAGGGCATCATTGTAGCCATTGTGTGCTAAACAAAGTAAAATAATTTACACGGGCTACAAGCGGCGAAGGTAGCTGACCAGAGCACAGAAACGAGTCACAGAATACTCAAAGTAACACATAGAGAGGAATGGAATTGAAAATGTGCTGCTGCTGTGTGTTGGGAAACGGTCTGTTTATACTTATTGAGGAAAGAGGCGTCCTGCCATTTCCATGGCAACACGTCATTAGCTGAGGCGCAGCGATTGTTGACACGAGACGTGCTTTGGCGTTGGGAAATGGGCGGTACGAGTCTGCTGATGACAGGCTCAGGGGTGGGGGATTTGATTTAGTGCCGCAGAAGCAGGTCAGCCAGGGCGATGCGGCAAGTGATAGGATTATCACAAAATGGCGGCTCCCTGGTACCTGTTTTCACGTGCGTTTAATGGACGAAAACTCGGGTAAGGTCCATAGGAAAGTTTTCTAAAATCGACCCACTTAGGCTTAAAAAAACATGGCCGACCCGTAGGGACTATAAACATTTTTACTGGACCATGCCTTTAAGAAAAAAGGGATTAATGGTAATATTAAAAGTGATAAGGTGGAGCAGCTGTGCTAGGCGGCCATCCTCTTTGGCCTTCGGCCACGCCTCCCGCTTGTGTGCATTTGGATAGTGCATGCAC
Organism: Ambystoma mexicanum; assembly: GCF_040938575.1. Lineage (NCBI taxonomy): Eukaryota > Metazoa > Chordata > Amphibia > Caudata > Ambystomatidae > Ambystoma > Ambystoma mexicanum. The sequence goes on from NC_090933.1 coordinate 1,147,801,883, forward strand.
ATGTAGGCGTTTCATTCCCTGCTGAATCGACACCTAGCGACGCAGCTGTATCAGACATGTATCGAACATATTATGGGTGTCGAAAGTGTGGTTGTGTGTTATGTGATGCCGGTATGTCTGTTTCGGAAAGAAACGAAAATGAGTGATATGTACAAATGCTGCTCTCATGTACACTAAGTGGCCAACTAGATGTACATGATATAACTTCTGATCTATCAAAAACTGTGTGAAGTAGTGGGAAACAACTTTTGTTGGACATGTATTGAACTCCAATTGTACCGCAGGAGATTGTTAAAATATCACATGGTAGTAAATCTATCAGTGGAATATAGAGTCTAGTACAAAGGTGGCCCAAAGCATAACCCAAAATAGGTCTATAATATGAAAGCCTGCAGACATCAGATCCATTCTTGTACAATACAGAAAATGCCAGAAACGTCCGGCGCAACACATCTAGAATGCAGCAATCAATGGCACAATTAGTATGTGAGTAATGTGGAATTTAGAATTTAATAAGGACTACAAGCGTGTTTTATCCCAAAATAGGTCTTCCATCATGGAATTAGTAGAATTAATTGTGAATGTGAACTACAGGTCTGCCGGTAACCCTGCCAGTGCTACTGGCGAGTTGCCACCAGACCCATAAAAAATTACCGCTGCCTGACTTCCCAGTGCCACCGGGCTATTCCAAGTCTGCACCCGGGAAGTCAGGTGCCGGCAATTTCGTTAATCCCCATTCCCATAGAGTCCAATAGGACTCTCTTGGAGTGGGGACCACGGAAGCACCGGCACCATTGCAAACAGTGCTGGTGCTCGTGGCTGTTGTGTCTGGCAGGGTCAGACGTGTCCGGTACAGTGGCTCTGGCAGGCAGACCTGTAGTATGCCGGTCCAGAAACAACAGTGCTGGTAAGCTTACCGGCAGCCTTGTTTCCAGACCGGCATACTTCTAATGAGCTGCAGTTCCAACACCAAAATGACAAGGATTACATCATGTTAATTGGCAAAGTGCATTGTGAATGAACTTGAGCCACAAACAGTCCTAGTAGTAATTATTTTTTCATCATCTCCAACTTGAAGTTGTGTTACAAGTCTGCAGAGGTCCAATGATTCACACATTATCCGTGGCTAAAAAATAAGCCTTCTGAAAGGTAAATATCAAACCCATGAACCACCACAATCATGGCTCAAAACAAGTCTTTTATACAAAAAAGCTACATTAGAAAGTGCCTCAACTCGATTCTACCAATAAGCAAAGTTCCATGTGCCTTCCATTGGCATGATTCACAGGGTGTTCTAAGTGGTTAGGAAATTGACTTAGTACTTTTGAACATCATTGGTTTTGCAATACTGCAAGTGGGGAGAAAGAGGGATAGGACCCAATGAGGATGTCTTGAAGGATGCCCCACTATGACCTCCTCCTGCACAACCCCAGGGAGATGCACCTTCAGATCATCTGGGCTTTCAGATGAGAAGGTTCAGCTTTGCCTATCACTCACCATAAAGATAGTTGCAGGTATGTAACCAAATCTGAAATCCAAGGCCCTTGGTTTTAGAGATATTCTGTAATCATGGAAAACAGCTGTGTCCACATTCTGGACTCAGCAATTATTTCTTGCAAATGTCGGCAAATAAGCTGTCAACCCAATACCCTTTATTGCTGCCATGACACCCAAATCAATGGTATGTCACCAATGCAAAGAGTGTACTCTTTGTAAACTCTGGGAATCTGTGGATGATATCTCTATAATCTTTGGAAGAAAGTCACTATATTGTTCATTTGTTTCTGATTCTCTAATTCTTCTACCAACTATCGAAGCTCCTGACTCTTCCCCCACATCTCATTTCTTGGTTTAGACTCCTACACCAAGTCAAACATCTGCAGGTCGCATAGAAGAAACCTCAGAACCATTGAGATCAGTGGGTCCGCAATTGATTTAAGACTGTCTTTTCAAATATCTATAAAGTGATGAAGGCACTCTGGTGAGGAGATGTTAATCAAACTCAAAAAAATATTTTAAGTAGAGCTATAGTTACATATGTGCTAGATCATTTATCGTAAGGCTCAGTCCTCTTTTGTGTAGTGTCCCATTATCAAGCTATGTCTTTGTAAACCACTATGCGTTTGATAATATTTTCAACAATTAATTTCTCAGTCCCATAATTCCCTTTTCCTATGTTCTGCTTATGCCAGAGTTGGCAGTGTAGTGTTCTGATATGTTCTTCCTTCTTCATACTTACTCATAGAAGGATGTCCTGTACCTCTATTTTGGTTCTGCTCTCAGTTCCTCAGTCTGAGATGGATAACCCAGGCTTTAACAGATTTTAAATTACCATACAAACTCCAATATGGATCTAATCTTTTCTTGTCCTCTGTGCATTGAAATCAATTTCTACTTAGCAAAGTGTTGACTTGTTATGCTAGAGGTTTTTCTTTATCAAAGAAAGATTGGAGACTTTATAAACAAGACCTACCAGAATACAGACTTAAAGTGTGTAAGGAGTGTACCGGTCCGGTAACAATGGTGCCGGTAAGCCTTACGGCACCATTGTTAACGGACTGTCACACTCCGAGTCACACTCCGAGTCTGTGGGCAGCTGCCATCCCGCCTGCCAGGTCTTACCTGGCGGGTGGAACGGCAGCCGCCCGCAGACTTTCACGGAAGCACCGGCACAAATATTGACGGGGATGGGGACAAAATAAGAATGGGGATTAACGATTTTCCGGTGCCTGACTTCCAGGAACAACAGGGTTGTAATCCCGTGAAGCTACCACCAGACTTGTAATGAGGCCCAATCTCTTTCTTAGTTGCAGAACACAGCAATCTGTACTCTAGTGTCTAGACGAAACTGTTAATGTTTCATTTCAATGTGTTTCTGATTCACAAAATGCTTTGGGCCTTTCACAACAAATCCCAGAATGTGACATAGCATACAAGCCCCTCCTTAGAGGTCTGGTGCTTACAATATCATGCTAATATCCTCACTGTTGTGTCGAATGTATGGGCCGTGCTGTAATATTTGTGCCTTGATGCATGTCCCTCAGCTTCTAATCTGCGGGTAAATTACATGTGCATGGTAGGGCTATTTTTTATATTCAACAACATCTCCAATGCTTGTGCCTCATAACATCTTGTTCAGTTTCTCACTGGAATATCAGGTCTCTGTCCCTTGCAGTAATTATCTCTACTCATCGCAACCTTCTCCATTGCTTGTACCTTGCTCTTTCCCACTCAGGTTCATAGCAGGTTATCAGGACTCTGTGGCTCAGTGATGTCTAAGTGATATTCTCAGCTCATCACCATGAACTCTGATGCTTGTGGCCTGGTGTTTCCCTCTCTCTCTTTCCTTTCGCCGGTGAGGGAGATGGTTGTCCTTTGCAGTATCTGTGTATTTCTGCCTCTCAAAGTGTGCAGGGCACTGAGGCTCTACAGCTTGCTTCTGTGCCGGCGTTCCTGCAAATCTCTCCTTCTGAGCTCTTTCAGACAGTGCACCTGCTTCACCATGTTTTGATAGACTTGTTTACTTCTTTCTCTCTTTGCAGATGTGTAAGTCCATATTTATTTAGGCCTTCCTTTGATCCAGTTAGAGTCAACTCGCAGCAAATTCAGTATGTCTTCCTTCTATGGCATTATTTTTGGGAGTTTATATGATTTTATGATTTTACTGAGCCAGTAAATGTTCACTTTGTGTAGAAAATTCAAAAATCGAAACCTGTTTGTGTTGACATGTGTAATGCTTGATTCATGAGATCACATGTCGGGGGCCAAACGTTTGCTGGAAAGGAAGTGATGCCAAATCATCAGCATGAAAACCACATTAAAAAAGTGTTCATTTAAAACAAAAAAGTACCAATAAATATGATAAATTGGGCTATAATACAGAGTTCCAAATGTTGTTAAAAGTTTGCCACACTTCTGTGAAATATATGCTATCATATTAATTGGTCTTTACAGGGTGACTATTTACAGCACCCTCTTCTTCTAAAATCTCACCCAGCATTGGGACTGACTGTCAATTGGTAGGAGAGGACTTATTTTAGCCTCTTTGGTTGATCTCTCCACAGCAGATCATGGGGGAATGATTTGTGTATTACTTTACCACCTAATTACTTGCTAAGAGCTTGTACATGCCAAAGTACCTGAGATAAAAGAGAAGATCGCAAGGGAAATGATGATACCATATGACAAGCATTCAATATCCCAGTCATGCCCCTAATTCACCCAAGTTTGAAAAAGTGAGATCCACTGGTGGCAGTGATTATTATTGCACTTACAATCTGGTTTGAAGAGACACACACTTTGATAGAAATTGTCAAATTAGCACCCACTATTTCTATTATTTTGTAAGGATGTCTGTATAGTGGACACTGTCCTCCTCATCTAAAATAATCTTCAGAAATGAGGAAGACTTCCCTTCGACCTCAATAGAGTGAGAAATGCCTCATCAGATGCATCCTGACAACCAAATCTTGAAGCTGCCAAATTAGTACAAATTGGTTCTGGTTACAAACAATTTACTGTTACAGTGAATGTTGTAAAAAATAAAATGGGCACCTATCTCAGTTTCAATTATAGCACCTTTTTGACAACAAAGTTGTCAGTTATATAGATGTGGTGTCCTTCCTATGGTTCCTTAAGTCCTCTTTGATTTCATGCATAACCGCCAGGAACCATCAATGACACTACTTACCTGCTTCACCTTGCTCAATACAATATTTCACAAAAGTTTAATAGGAAGTCATTTATATGATTATTCTATTTTGATAATGTTCTTTACCCAGTAAAGCAAGTGTAACATTTAAAATATGAATTTAATATATATTGAAAGTTATTGGTATAAATCAACATGGTTAAATGTTAAACTGAACCAGTTTACAATGTTAATAAATGAAAATAATGCACTTTTTTTTTAGTTTCTTTTGCTGGGATTAAACATTTTTTCCTTCAAATAAATCCTTTCATCTCGGAAAAGGTTGATGAAAACAAAAACCAGTTACTTCTGGGAGCAGCTAGCCAATGTTAAGTTCCACATGCTACTGAACATGACAATTTCTTGCCGGAGGTGCCAACTACAAAACTACAGAAACTTGGTCTAATTTACAAGAAGCGTTTTTTTTAAACTCTTGGCACTACCATTTGCGGGAAACCACAGTGACTCTGAATAGCAGTTTGGGCTCCACTTCTTGGGGTACCTCTGTCACTGCTTCTCTTAACCTATTCTTATACATAAAGAAAAACACCCTCAACTCCACTTCCTTCAAAATACCGGTGTATTTTCTCTGGTTACATGTCCGTCAGCAGTGGCTCTGGTGACTATAGAAATTGGGAGCAAGAAATATATATGCTCGGGGATGAAGGGGAAAGTTGGAAGGGATGGGTTCTGGCAATCTTCAGAAATAACCCATGATCCGAATGGAACCCTGCTTGGAACTGACACTTTGGGTTGCTGCTCCAAGTGGCTCTCTGTCTGCACAACTGCTCAAATAAGAGGGTGAAGAAATGGAGCAAACTCTGTTTAATGCAAACACGTGTAATGACTTGACTTAGATTTTTTAAATCAGATGACCTCGACCAGCATTCCAATTTATGTGATTTCTGCCAAAGTTATGATCTTTCATGCTAAAGAACATCTTTGATCTGTTGCACCTCCTAGCACTGCTCAAGTGTAGTCCAATCTTTGTGTTTGCAGAAACTTCCCAATTGTAGCACTACATTTGAGTTGGAGGCATGTCCCAGTTTTTGATTTTGACAAACTAGTAACCCTACATTTACATCTCGCTCTCAGCCGCTCCTTTCCAAAAGGCTGCCATGCTTCTTACTGTGCATCCTACTCCACAAATGTTTACTGAAATACAGCAAGTCTTGCGGGACACCTACAGCTCTGTTCCCATGCTCAGCTACTCTTCCCCTTGCTTCCCAGGGGGCCACAGAGATGGCCTGGTGCCGATCTACTCACAATGAATTTAATATGAAAATATTAGCACATTGGAAATCCATTTTAGCTTAGCAATAGAACCCCAGGGAAATGAGCGCCAGTTGTTCATGCTCTGTTCATTCTATTGTCTCGGCGGCACCCGCTAATCCCCATGTGACTTCCCAGTTTCAGCCGTGCAAAGAGGCTGAAATCTGCAAAATAGTGAATGGGGTGAAAAGCTCATCCTGTCTGGGAGATAGTTGTCCCTCTACTATTTTCAAGGTATGTATTGACACCCTTGCTCCATGGGTTACCACATTGGTCAATTTGTCATCGCCGAATCTGCTGTTCACCTGCTTTTTGTAGGAGTCACGGATCACCCCCCCTTCTTAAGAAAAACCGCCTGGATCCCAATGTACTTAAACATTATCATCTAATCACCAATGTGCCTTTTCTTTTAAAAATCCTGGACCGTGTTGCATATACACAACTTGAGGACTTTATTGAAAATAATAGTATCCTGAATCAGCAACACTCAGGTTTCAGGCACATGTATGGGACAGAAACGGCATTGACTGATCTTAAATCCAATATTGCCAACATCATAGACAAAGTTAAACATACTCTTCTTCTGCTGCTGGATTTATCTGCAGCCTTTGACCTGGTTGATCACTCACTGTTGGTCACCAGGTTACACAAACAGGCATACGGCTCGGATATGGCTTCTCAGTGGATCATTTCCTTTCATGGCACTAGGAATGCTAGAGTTGCTATAGAGAATGTCAGTTCAGTACCCACTCTTTTTTATATGCACTGTTCCTAAGGGGTCATGTATCTCCCTGCTGTTGTTTAATGAGTATATTATGTCACTGCTCACCTTACTGGATGATCTTGGTGTTCAGTTGGCGAATTATGCAGATGATACACAAATCATTGTTGAGCTAACTGGCTGCTATAGAAAGGACTCCGACTCCAGTAACCACATCTACACTGCCATTCAGGATTGGATGATCATAAACTCTCTTGCTCTCAATCCTGAAAAGACTGAACTCTTGATCCTAGTATCTAGACAAAGACTAAAAAAGCTGCCTTTGGAATATGAGATCTTCACTATAGCCAGTATTGAGGAAGGTGAAAAGATTGGGTGTGATATTGGATGCAGAACACTCTATGAAACCCCATGTTGCCATCATCCAGGTTTTTCTGCGGATATGTGTCTAAACTCCTGAACCATTTTCGGCCTTACATCTCACTAAAAAGTAGATCTATCTTAGCCAGCTCTCTAGTCAACTCGATTATTGCAATAGCCTGCTGGTGGGGACATCTAAGGCCAAACTTCAAGCCCTGCAGGTTGCGCAGAATGGAGCAGTTAGAGCTGTCCATGGGCTATCTAATAGGGAACACATCACTGAGGCGTGACAAAGTCAACATTGGCAGCCTGTTAAACATCGTGTCATGTATAAGTTGCTTTCTCTTACTTATAAATGCGTTCACAATCAAGCCACTCTATGGGCTCCATTACGACTCTGGCGGTAGTCATGCCTGTAATACAGGCACAGCTGCCGCCGGAGTCGTCATTTTTCCGGTGCCCTGGAATGGGCAATTACCGTGATATTACAACTGCGGTGGATCCGGTAATTGCCCATTCCAGGGCGCTGGAAAATATTCTTCCCCATTCCCATTTGAGCCCAATATGGCTCAATGGGAATAGAGAAGCCGGATGCACCATTCACGAATGTTGCCGGTGCAACTGACGTGCTCTGCTTGCGGGTGCCTTTACAGCCGCCACCTGGCAGCTGCAAAGGCACCCGCGAGCAGAACTGGTAGTTTTCCGGTCCGGGGACCATGGTACAGGCATGCTTACCGGTACCGAAGTTCCCGGACCGGCAACCTTGTAATGAGGCCCAATATCTCACAAACTGTCCTACCACGCTCCCAGCAGGTCGTAATCTGCGGTCCTATGATCCATTAAAACTCTCCCAACCAAGTAAAAATCTTAAAACCTTTGGCGGCTCTACCTTTGATGTTCAAACACCTTTATCCTGGAACAAACTGCAGTCGAACTCAGGCATGCCAAGACTTGCTGTAAATTCAAGAAAAGTCTTAAAACTCACTTTTTCAACTTAGATCCAGATTAGTCTAGACAACTGTTTCTATTAGCTCAGACCATGCCCTTCTGCACACCGCCCACTACTTGTTTTGTATGTCTTGTTTTGTTTTTCGTGCACTTTGAGGTTTACGGGCGAGCAGCAGTGCTATATAAGAACTACAAATAAATAAATAAATAAATTGGTTGTTCACACTGAAGCAAAACCTGAGGGAGATGAGAGGTTTTAGAACAATCTGTCAGATGGAGAAAGAGAGAAAGAACAAAAGTAGAGAGTGAAACAACAATAGGCCTTTGACATACTGTGAACAGCTAGTTATGTGTATTATTATTATTATTATTATTGTTATTATTATTAGTATTATTATTATTATTATTATTATTATTATTATTATACAGCATACAGAAAATAATCATATTCAACCATAATCCAAAATAGGAGCCTGTCAAGAGATCCTGTGGTGTTGAACTAACAAATGTGTCATCATGAGTTGTGCAGTGTATCTACATGGACTGTGAGTTGATTCATATCGTGAAGACACTGAACCCACAGCAGAACCCATACATTTTCATCATGGCATTCTGCAAGAGTAAAGTATGAAAGAAGGAACACTATACATCAACTTTATCATCAGTTCTCCAGGCAACATATGTTCATTCCTACTTACATTACATAACATGTGTCTATCTGGAAATGTAATACAACAGTGCCTTTTCAGTCTGTGAAGCAGGAAGAATCAATAATATGAAGAAAAGAAAAAAACAATAAATCATACATGAGTAGTGTAAGACGTTTTATGAGGAATTTAATCACAGAATTTTGGGAAGCAAAACACCCATTTTTGTTCTGTTGGACCCTTCCAGGCTACCAGGTCCTCATGTTGTTGGATAACCACTGCTATTCAGGCCCTCTGGGGCCCTTCCTCTGCTGCCTCATCACTTCATATCTCAGGAGCAGCACTTCACAACTGATTGAACTCGCTTAGGTAATAATATCCATATTACGAATATATCCCATGCATTGGATTGAACATTCATTTTCTCCCCCAACTCTCTATTCCGGTGTCTGCCTGCCGATAGGACAAGGGTTTTAGGAGGTCCAGAATATGGCTAATGAGGGGAGGAGAGAAATGCATCTTTTTAAAATGACATTTACAGTTGCATTTTTCTTTCTTGGAAAGTCACAATATGACAACATTCTTTAATTTACAGATAACCACCAAAAAATATATATTTTCCGGTTTAGCGTTTTAAGCCGGGTCTGGGGACACTACTTTGACTGCGGTATGACCTTCCTTGGTTGAGCTACTGTTTTTCACAGTTTGTTCATACCCCCATATAGTTCTGAACATCAAACTTCATAAAATACACATTAATTGTACTTTATATTAGCTCATCTAGTTTTGGATTTCTGTCATTTATTGGAGTGTCACAATCCCATTTTTATTATTAACTTAAATGCTACACATCACAAAAATGTATTTTTACATAGGACTGACAGGCTTGTTGTGATCTTTAGTATGAGTACTGGATGAGCTCAATGCGAAGCACAATTCTCTTTTTATTAAGGAAAATGGGTCAAATGTTATTCAAATGGCAATGCATTGATATGGGCCACCCTTGAGTTTTATTTCTCAAAACCCAGGCAGTTTCATTTTCTCCAAATTCACATGACCTGGACATCTGCTTAACAATGTTGGCTCTTTATGTACCAATCTTTGAAGTTCCATTGAAATTCTCTGTTTGAAGATGTGAGGTAGATTTTTGGAGCCATGACAGTCCTGAAAGGTCAGACCTGTCTTTCCTTATCTGACCCTTTAACAATGTTGAAAACATTGTATATTTTAGCATTTTTCTGAACAGACTTGCGTTCCTGGTAGGCCTCAGCCAAAGATCTCTGAGGTCAGAGATCCAGCTACATAGACCAGCAATTCAGTGGTGGAAGCTACAAACTCAAGCTACATAAATAATTCTGAAAGACACAGCATATTAAATCAAAAAGAGGTACTTTACATGTAATAGTTTACATGTTATCTGGGCTTTCTGTCCATGTGTAATGCATTTCTTTAATCTAACAGTTCATAAGCCATGAGTATCTCTTCTGTACATAGGCCATTATTTACCCAGGGGGAACCATTGTCCACTTTAAAACTCCACTAGGCCTTTCCATTTAAATGCCAGTTTATATGTTGGAAAGTGTTTCTGTTTGTGTGAAATTAAAAATGTCACTTGGCTTCACTTTTAGATATAAGCACACCTTAACTTAGATTTCTAGTTCACAGTCTAGCATTGCATAGAAGTCAATGTAACATGCTGCTGCTTGTCTTCCTCAGTCAAAATGTGCCTTTTGCCAGTTTACAGGAAGTCAGCATCTGCAGCACCACATGTCGTTTTGGAATCCATTGGACACATTTAGCAATATTACAGTTCTTCTGCACACTTTCCTTCACCTGAGGGCTGTTCTATTTTGGTAAAGTTGAATGAGGCCCATTTTTTTCGCATTTACTAGTCCACAAGTTGGGAAAAAAAAGTGTTTTGGGCTTGCCTGCATTTTCCAATGGGTCTCATCCAAAGGGTCTCATTCATCAGCCCCTTGCAAAAGGTGCTCACTGCTCTGCATTTTATGGCCCCTGGGTCATTCCAGCAGACCACCACCACATTAGGCGGCATCTCCCAGGCCATGCTGTCTCTCTGCCTAGACCAGGTGTTGGCAATCATAACTGCACAAGCTTCTGTTCAATGGCATATCTATATGCCAAGAACACTGGCGGAAAGGCAAGCCATGGTCCAGGATTTGTATGGGGTGGGGCACTTTCCAAAAGCGCTAGTTTCTATTGATTACACCCATGTTGCTGTACATCCACCTAGAGCAACAGAGCACATCTACCGCAACCTGAAACATTGGCACTTCATCAATCTTCAGTTTGTGTGTAATGCCAAGGTCATCATTACTGAAGTGCATGCCAACTATCCTGGTAGCACACATTATAGTTACATCTTCAGGGTGTTCCTGCTACACCGGGCCCTAGAATCTGGGAAGCATGGCAACACATGGCTCATTGGTGAGTATGAATGACCATACACATGCATGCATGTTGCACACAGACCAATAGACACTGTCAACAAATGCCAGTGACAACCGTTCTCACCTATACGGGGGACAGTTCCTAACCATTGAGCACAAACATGATGACACCCATACGCTACCCCAACACACCCGCTGAGGTAAAATACAACACTGCCCATATTGTGACTCAGGGCATAGTGGAGCACACATTCAGAGTGCTCAAGTCACGTTTCCGCTTCCTTAACCACTCTGGTAGTGTGTTGCTATATGCACCACCATTAGTATGCAGTATCATTGTGGCAGCATGTGTCCTGCACAATGTCACAACACAGCGTGGCATCCGGTGGACATGGTGGTGGCCCACCATCCACACCCACAGGCACACCACTTGCGTATGGCTGGAAAAAGGGCACGTGGAGAGGCTGCACATACTCGGCTTGTGCAAACTTTATTCACCTAAAATCCTTCCCCTGTGGAGTGCACACAATCCTGCATAATCCCATTTGCCATTCATTGATAACAATGGGCCAAACCACTGTGCCCACAAAACCACCCTGAGAAAGTGCACTGGGAAGTGCAAAATTGTGTGCATCCATTAGAACTAAAAAGGCATGCATTTGGTGTTTCCAAAAGAAACACATTGAAGAGGGAGTACACAACTACCACCATGGCAACCATTGAACAACATCACCCCCTAGTCACTAAAACATCCCACATGACTAACATACCCATCAAATGTGTAACCACTGATAATTCCATAAACTCACCAACCATCATATGGGAGCTGCCAGCCATACATGACCACCAAAATTCACCTGTCCTCACAATGCACCCATCCAAAATAACCACTGAAAAAGAGGCAATTGACAACTGTGACAAAGAAGGTGACACACACACAAGAATTGCCACATCCAGACATACAGCAATTTATATAGCCATTCCATATGGATCAAGAAAGATGCACATCTTACCTGTCCCCTGGGCATGCATTCGACAGTCAAAAACATCCCATGAAATAGCCATCCTTCCCTGATGGCAGGATATGCAGACAATGGAAAAATCAAACCGAGTGCAGTGAACACAGTCCTGGGAGCCCATGATGCAAAGCACAAGAAGGCCAGTACACAAATACTCACCTCTTGCACTCCAGGCAGGACCATGCTGGAGGCAGCATTTCACAGAGGCCGATTTCAGACTGGAATGCTGGCCACCGAGGTAACTGCCATGGAAGACATAAGCAGACATGACAAAGCAATGTGGAACTGCAAACAAGGATACATGCACACAATAGGTAGGATGCAAGGGAAAATTGCAAGGTCACTGCAGACTTCATTGGGACAGCATACAATTGGTTCAATTGTGCATTCAATTGAATGCATCAGCACCATGCACCCACTGTGGTCATCTTGAAGCTGCAAACAACATGGTGCAGCATGCATATGAAAACCCCAACACTGCACAACGCAGTGTGCCTGGTCAAAATATAGCATCCCAGAATGTGTGCATCAATGGTTCCATGTTTGTAGATCGTAACTGGGGCTGAACACCATCAATGAGGAACCCTGAGCAAGAGAGGCTAAAAGTGCCGTCAAACCATTACCCCACAAACCTTGCATGGGATGCAAAGTGTCACTCAGTACACATGTGCAAAGTGCAATGAAACACACACCAGCACAACATCAACACCTGTCACAGGCCACAAACAGCTGGCCCTGCCACCCACTCCCAACCACCAAAGACAGGCCCGCACAAATAGAACTCCAACAATTTGGAATCTGCAACCTGTGGCCCCATTAATCCATAGAAACCACACTATGCCCAGACATATGACCAGAACCACACCATGTGACACATGCACTCATGAAGTAATATCAGTGCAACACAAGACAAGTCAATGTAAAGTGATCACACACAGTCCAAGACTCCCAGTCAAACACCACACACATGTCTGCAATTGCCCTTGACTTACCTGCACAGGTTACCCAAATGCATTGCATACGTTCAGCCCACCGGGAGACACATCCCCTAAATGTAAAGACATGCATGGTAACAACAGAAAAAAACTGCACATGCATGACAACACATGAATGAATAACAAAAATATGCAGAGACCACACACTGCGGAAGGACCACAGGGTACAAGAGGGTGACAGGACATAGATTGTGATCTGCCTATGAGTGCAGGGTAGCAGAACAGAGAGAGATAGTGACAGTGAAAAGGAAGGCCAACTGAAAAACACATCAAGGAGTACACTGTCTGCATTGGAGATGGCCAAGGACATAGACTACACCACAGAAGGTGCGGCCACAGCTGATTTGACCGAATTAGGAAGACAGTGACCTGAATACCACTTTAAAAACCATCCTGGCATGTTAGCATGCAAAACAGATATAAGGAAACTGCCACATGCAGCACGCACGGGGAACAATGGTGCATGCTCAACATGCAAGACAGTACTCATGCTTACCTGCTGACTGAGCCGGCATAATGTGAATCCCACATCACCTTCACTGGGAACTGTACCTCCAAATGAGTGACAGGAGAGCAGAGGGCCTGGTGGAGGGTATGAGGAGCATGGGGAGCAGGCCCCAACTGCTCCCCGCATTGGTGCACTCACCTCCACCAGCACTGAGGATTGGACATCCGGTTCAGCATCAGAACCAGCTCAGTCCAAAGATTCAGAAGAGTCTGCAGCACGGCTGAGGATGGTCTGGAGCAAGAGTGGGTTCTCACGGCCTGCCACGCCATGTCCCCCACTTGTGGTCTGAAGCAGCACAAACTCTTCTTCATCCTCCTCCTCCTCTGTATCTGGTGCATCCTCACCTGTACATGGACATAACATAAAAAGACATGCATAGTCATGTGCAAAGTGTCTACAGTAAACATGTGTATCACTTTGCTGTCATGCAACAAAATGCATGGCATGTGGCCTGAAGAAATACAGGATCCACAAACTGGCCAACAAGCAATGTGAGCATGGCATATGCAGACTGGATACCAAATTCGCTGCTCAGGGCCATGCTGCCAGTGGACTTTGCCAACCAATAAGGTGGGTAAGAAGCACGTTAGGAGCCATGTTACTGCACACTGTTGACTAATAGCAGTGAAATGGGCATGGACACGTGTCTCTGTGACGTGCAATTACATTACATGGCAACAAGCAGCCACACATATCCACATATATGCCACACCAGTGCTGTCTTGGTACAGGGACTAGAGACAATGAGAACAAGCCATAACTTTGAGAAACAGCAAATAGTCCCAGGTGATGTATGGCTGTAAGAGGACCACCTAGGCAAAGTCCGTGAAGTGGAGCGAGTAAGTTAATGGGGTTGTAGATAGGGACAAGGTACAGTGACCCACAAGTGGAGAGGGGTGTGGGCCCATGGAGTTTTGGCTGAGTGCGGGAGGTTAACAGGGAGCAGGCGTCACAACAATTTTCCTTTGGAGTCATTGCCATTGGGGCATCAGGGCTGTGCATAGTCTAAACATATGCACACTCACTCAAGTCACACCATAAGGCATATTGTGTGTCAGCTTGGATGGTCTATGTGGCATGGCAGCACATACATACGTACATGTGTGAAAAGAGATTCAATACCCTGCAAGGCATGAATTGTAACTAGGATTTCGGACACATGCACATGTCTAGCAGAGCAGAGTCATTCATATGAAGGATGCAGCAAACAGCTGTTCATGCTGTGGTGTCATGCTGCAGATGTTGGGAGGGGATGCTTGTGGGGTGTGAGCAGTGTCACACAGACATTTTCCACTCATGTACAACAGATGGTTTGTATCCACTATTGTCTCCACTGGACAGAAGTTAGTCCACCACATGACATGGTTGACCCAGGTCAGTCATTCCAATGCAGCCAGATGTGCACCACAATAATACATCTTGGTGATGCATTACTTCACATACTCAGGATGCACAATGTTGGTCACTCACTGGACACGTCCTCATAATTTTCCAGGCCTCCCACACCTTGCACCTGCTCCAGTAGTATGAATTAGCCCACAGCCTCATCATGCTGGGTCAGCTCCTCCTCCTCTGGTGATCACCCTCCAGTTGTCAGAGCAGAGGCCAGGTTGGCACCCAGCTTGGACTTGGTGCGACAGGTGAGATCATTCCAGAGCTTGACTCCCTGTGCAGCACTGTGCTTCTCAAACCTTAAGGCATTGATCTTGTACATGGAAAGCTGCCAATGCACCATACGCTGAGCAGTTGTATGTGTGTTTCACGGATGCTGGCACATGTCGCAGTGGTGACTGGCCACGTAGTCCATGAGAATCTGGAGTTCTTCATCAGGGAAATTCTTCTTTCTCAACGTGCCAGTGTCATGTGCTGTGTCATGGGGTTGAGCATGTTCCTGCAGTGCAGGGTTTGCCTTCTTGCCACATCTGCCATGAGGTGTTGGTGCCACCCCTGTGTGCCTGGGACCACTTTGGGGTCCAGATGCGAGACCACAAGTTGCCTGGGGCATGGCATGACCCCCTGGGGCTGGGGCAGCTGCTTCAACAGCACTTCCCTGACCGCTTGGTGCTGGAGCAAGCAGCTGCTTCCACAGCACGTCCCTGACCCCTTGGGGCTGAAGCAGCTGCTTCCACAGCCTGTCCCTGACCCCTTGGGACTGGGCCAGCTGCTTCCATAGCACGCCCCTGACCCCTTGGGGCTGGGGCACCTACTTACACCGCAAGTCACTGACCCCAGCCATTTCTGCCCCCTTTCCCTCTTGGGGCCTTTCCACTCATGTCCCATTTGTAACGGAAATATGAAAGGCACACCAAGTTATTGTCCCCGGCAATATGAGTGAGGCAGTCTACGTGATTTGAGACATAGTTCTGTGGTCGAGCAAGGCTCAAATGTACACCAGATGTCGATAGTATGGTACGTGTAATGCACAGGCATCCAGAAAACAAAAAAAATGCGTACCCGATACCAGGATAGCTTCCGAAATAAAAAATATGTATGCAAAACCTGGAAAGCTACAAGAATTGTAAATATGGCGGTACGCGATATACAGGGGCACGCAGAGATTAAACAAATGCATACACGATTCAACGTTAGCCTTGCAAAAATAAAAAGTAAATGTGTGTATGCGCAGAGGCAAAGCCCCCCCAAAAGAAAATGGGTATGCGATACCTGAAGGGCATGATTCCATATCAAATAGAACACCATACGAATGTGGTACATAACCTCAACCTTCACACACACTACTTGTGATGCGTGTTGCGCGACTTACATGATTCTTTCAATGACGGGAATGTGTAGGCGTTCCTCATAGGCATGCAGAGTCTACGCTCGCAGGACATAACCTACGATTGTTTTATCATGAGACAAGGGCCTTCGCTCTGCTGCCGGCAACTGTGGTTGCGTGACACACACCACGTTACCTCCTGCCCACACTTCTGCTTGTCTTGCCTCCTCTGGCACAGTTCTGCCCCATTCATCCCTATAGTGCTGCTGCATGTTTGGGTGTGAGTGTCTGCCAGCAACCTGCACTGTTTTCTTGTGCCAGCTGCCCAAGGTTTGCCTGGATTCCTGTGCTGGCTCTGCAACCACCTCCACTGTACTTCCAGGAACTTCCAACTCTGTGAACAACACTGTTGCTCCACGATACTCATCCAGGACCCGGGAAGCCCATTCCTGCCTTAGGGGTGCCATGTCTGACCCATCTGCATCTTCTGGTGAGGGCAGCACCCCCACATCGAAGCAGAGGGCACCCAACCTCACCAACATAAAAGTTGGGATCCTGGTGGATCTGGTCCTGGACACCTATGATGCCCTCTACAGCCCAGTGATGCAGCTGGGCTCTGACAGAAGGCTGAGGATCTGGGATGAGATCATGACTGCTTCACCAGGGACCGGGTGAAGAAATGTTGGGATGATCTCAAGATCTGCAAGTGGAAGGGGACTAATCAGGAAGGCTCTCTGGAGTCCTCCAGGGAAATGGAGGTGATGGTGAAGGAGGAGGTAGATGAAGGCCAGCGCACAGAGTTGGGTGGAGACATCCAGGTGGGGATTCAGGCTGCACCCCTGAAACAGGGACAGGAAGATGTGCAGTGCACTGTGGAGGGCACTGACCAACTTCATGTCCCTGATCCATATGATGCAGCAGGGATCAACCTTGTGGATCCCTCCACCCAGGCCGGGGCCCCCCTTCAGGGCCATGGTAGTCACCCCAGAGCTTTTGCACACCCTGCTGGTTGGGTTTGCAAGGTGGCTGGGCGTGATCTGTGATGATGTGAGGGTAATTTGCAAGGGACTCTTAGATCATCATGCTTCAATGAGCAACTCCATGTCCTAGCTGGCACCTGCACTGCTCTCGGGTGGTCTGTGTGCGCTGGCACATTCAGCTGGCCACTCCTCCACTGCCTCCTAGGTGTCCCAGTCATCATACGGGGGGCCTTCCTTGCAGGTTCGCATCACGGCCCCCTCTACTTCTGCCCACTGCACTCAGTCTGGTGGTTTGACCATTCCTGCATGAGGTCGATGTCCAAGGAAGTACAGTGGAGGTGGTTGCTGTGCCTGAACATGCTCCAACGCCGGACCAGGCATCAGTGGGGCAGTTGGCACAGCTGGCACCGTACCCTCCCATCAACCAACATCAAGATGGCAGGGGTGCATACGAAGGGCACGTTGGAACAGGCAGCTGCACTATGGAAGTGGCCAAGGGCACTCTTTCCAGGGCCAGTTTAGATCAAGGAAGCAAGCTGCACAGAGTTCAAAAGTGACCAGGCAGGAGGCGCACCGCCACTCAAGGGACATGGTGTGTGTCCAGATGGAACTGATGATTCTGCTGGGGGTGGCGAGGGAGTGGGCTTGGGAGGCACAAGTTGCCAGGGCCAGGGCAGAGGCAGTGGAGAGGAGGGAACACAGGTTGGTCCAGATCCTGGAAGAGGCTTGAGGGGATGCAGACGTGCTGGAGAGGAGGATGAGGGACAGCCTGCAAGCCATCAATGACCAGGCAATGGGCCACCTCCCAGAGGAAGAGGGGGAATGTGAGTCTGCCCTGAATAACCTAAGGAACGAACAATGAGCCTGCTTCCCATGTATATAGTTCATGTGTGTCTCTGTGTTGTTTTCCCCTTGGACATGTCCCCCTTCCAACATCCATGTTTAATTTAGTGTGCATGTTAGTAGTACAGTTTTCTGTAGTTGCACACACGTTTTTTGTTGTCCCTTTGTTCATGGGTAGCATGTGGTTTACATTCATTCTGCTATGCCTTGGTTATGTGACTGTCAGGTGGGTCGTGGGCATGACTGTGGAGATGTGGCATGCACTCATCAGTCATGCATGGACGACCACCTACACACAACACTCTCCATACTGTGTTTATTTATGTATTTACATTTGTATAGCGCAAAAACAGCCCTTGGGCATCGAGACGCTGTTACTTGTGCAGAACTTAGTTACAGGGGTAATGAAGGTACAGGTTAGACATAGACATTTATACATTCTAGGCAGACAGGGTAAATGTCCTGCTGGCATAGGTCATAGATTTGGAAGGATGTGGTAGATGGTAGTAGATGGTGGTGATTATGTCCCTTAGTGGCCCACGTTGCCAATGTGCAACCTCCTAATCTCTGCTTTTAAGAGCACTAGGGGACTTAGCCTCTTTCAAAGAAAATCTTTCTTTAAATACTCAATCGTTCACATAGACATTATAAATATTAGGAAATAAATCTTAAATATTGTAACTGATAAAGGTGACCAAAGGAGCACACACTTCACACAGTTGGATGTCACATTTCAAGTTGTGAGCATTGAAATAAAATGTTGTCTCACCGTGCTGATCCAAGACATCTCCTTGAAGAGCAGCCAGGGAAGCGAGAGCTGGCCCTCTCCCCGTTAGCAGGACTGGATACGCTCCCTGATCCGCTCATTGATCTCCCTCAGGGTGAAGAGGCACAGCACAGACTCCCTGGGCGGGTTGGAGTGATTCGTCTGACCCTGGGAGAAGATTGTGAAGAGTACATCGTCATCTTCTGGGATGCCCAGCGACTCGGCCAGCCGCTTACCTGGTTTGCTCAGGTAGGCGCTCTGTATCAGCCGGTACTCCACACCTTCCTTGGTGCAACGTATGGGGAACTCCATGTAGGAATAGAATTCCCGGTCACCCAAGCACATGTGCACAATCTTTGAGGTGAAAAACCTCTCCCCCGTGGAGTCCAGCATGGTCTACTGAGTGTCTAGTTGTAGGGTGAGGAAGTACACAAACTGCTTACTGACAAAGCCATAGACGTAGTAGATGTCGAAGGCAGGGTAGAGCGAAAGCGTGTCAGAGGGGATTCTGATCTGAGAGGAGACAAACTCATCTTGGTACACCAGGCTAAACATTTCAACGCTCTCCTCGTCCTTGATGAGCTTGCGGCTGGATAGGGTGGGGATGTAGCCAGACTTGCCGTCCGTGGAAGTGCCAATGAAGAGCTTGCTGAGGTTCTTCCCTTGCTCCACGATAACGCCCGCCATGGTGTCGGGCTCCCTCACTCCGGACAGGTAGTGCTCTTTCCGGTGGTGGGGCTCCCCTGGCTTGTAGAGATTCTCCAGACAGAGAAACTGGCATATCCCCTGCCAGATGCTGCCGCAAGCCACCAGCCTCTTCCCTGTGTAGTCGATGAGCAGCAGCTTGTTCACATTGTCAGCCGGGGAGAGCTTGTGGGCGCAGAGACGTACACTGGGCAGTGGATAGCAGCTGGCATTGTCCTTGATGGGTCCTGTCATGTGAGGCCTCATCTCGGTCAGGTTGGAGGACAGTTGGTAGATCCAATTCACTGCTCCCACATACACTTCGCCAGTTTCCCAGTGCACAGCCAAGTGGGTTAGCGTGTTGTCTACCACCCCGAAAGTCTGAAAGTCACCTTTGCCATTGGCTGTTGCATATGTCAGTGGGAGGAACAAAAAGGCAATCACATTGATTTCACAGAGCCCGGCTTGCAGGTGGAATCCCACAGCTGGATAGGCAGACACCCCCCCTGAAATTCAGCTGCTGCCAACAGCCAGTGGAGTCTGCAGTGAACAGGCAGGTCAGATTCCAGTGTGCTCCACATTCAGCTTGCTAGCACCTAAACAAGGAACAAGGTGTGCTTTTGTGTCATGCTACTCATCAGCATAGCATTGTTTTGCAGTGTTACTTGTGCATGGTGTTTCCTTGGTGGAGCTGTTGCTGTATTCAGCGGTCCTTTTTCTGTGCCACTGGTTGTGATGTGTCACAGACCTCTGTGATGTGCATCCAACATGGCTCTGCATCAGTACACACAGTTTGTGGGTATATGTGGCCATATGTTGGCGGCAGGGCAGTCAAGTTGAGGCACGTTTTCATTGCATTTTGCACTGGTAGGGGGATGCGGCAGTGCCAGGCTGAGTTGCTGTGGGGCTAGGGGGATTCAGTACATGAGGGGGCTTCCTGGTGTTGATGTCGGAGCAGAGGGGCTTGGAGGGTGGTGTAGGGGCTGCCTGGGAGTGGTGTCGGAGGTGAGGGGTTGGGGAGTGGTGTCAGTACTTGAGGGGGTGGCCTGGGGGTGGTGTTGGAGGTGAGGGGGCTTGAGAGTGGTGTGGGGCCTGCCTGTGGGTGGTGTCAGAGGTGAGGGGGCTAAGGGGTGGGGGGCTGCCTGGGGGTGGTGTTGACTTGGGGGTGGTGTCAGTACTTGAGAGAGCTGCCTGGGGGTGTTGTTGGAGGTGTGTGAGCTGGAGGGTGGTGTTTGGGCTGCCTGGGGGTGGTGTCAGAGGAGAGGGGACTAGGGAAGTGTCAGTACTTGAGAGGGCTACCCGGGGGTGGTGTCGGAGGTGAGGGGTGTGGTGGGTGGTGTGGGGGCTACCTGGTGTGCAGTCAGGTGTGGGCTTTCACGTTGTGTGCGGTGCGAGTAGTGGAGATGGTTCACAGGGGTGCAGATATCCCTTTGTGTGTCCTTGTGCAGAGTAGCTTGGGTGCAGCCGTTGACTATGTGGGTCCTCGCGCAGAATAGCTGGGGTGCTGCCTTAGCTTGCGAGGTGAGGTACGTGATTTCGCAGGGGTGCAGCCTCGGCTAGCGAGGTGTTCACTGCGGTGCTGCCTCCACTTATGAGGGAGGGTGCGCGTTGTTGCATGGGTGCAGCCTGGACATGTGTGGTGAGGCACGCGATTTTGCTGGGGTGCTGCCTCCACTTACGAGGTAGTTCTGCATTTTCGAAGGGGTGCAGCCTGGGCTTGCAATGGAGATTGTGCCTTCTTGCATGGTACTGGATGGTGGGTAAGGGATGTGCCTGATTTGGGATTTTGCTTGCTTTTTGGTGTGCGTGGTGTGGGCATTCCTCGCACAGCTTGTTTTTGCTTGCGTGGCGGCTAGTAATGCATTTTTGAATCCATGAATACGCAGGGCACGCATTTTATGTTCTGTGCCATGGCTCGTGCAGGGTCCTTCTCAGTGCGCGTCCCTTGCGCCGTTTCTGCGCCCTATTCCATTAATCGGGCCCATAGTGTGTCTTTATCTAACCTTTAAATTACGGAAACTGAAATGGTGTTGTATACCTGGCAAAATAGGTAGGTTATTTGTCCCGATCACGGACGATCCAGCAATCGAGGCATCATCATGCATGCTACTGCTATTAGCGTGTATAAATCAGTCAATACAATTCCCCAGGTGTGTACACACATGTGTTCTGCTTACCTTGTTGTCCGTAATCCACACAACACGATAACCGTCAGGCACCCCAGGAAGGTCCCAGATGTCCAGAACTAAGTTCAATCAACATTCTGATATTGGAGTGCATTGTTTCCATGTTAGTGCGTCATTTCCTTGAGCAGGGGGTGCGTGTGGTGCCTCCAAGGCACCGAGGTGATGGCGGTCACAGCCCAGCCGTCGGCACAGAATTTCTACTCCAAGCAGGGGCCACGGATTGCATTCGTCACGTCACCCACACACTGCGATGAATCTGTCCAAGTGAGAGCTTGACAGCCATACTCCAGCCGATATCGTGTGTAGTAAAACAGTCGCCACATGTCCATTCACTCCTCACTGCAGCCGCAGAAATGGGAATCCATCGCAAAGCCCAAACTCTCCAGACGGAATAAAGATGACTGCACAGGAAGGCCTCTACCATCTCGTAGCCACAATTGTAACGTAAACACAGACAGTCCACTTTTGATTCAACAGATGACTTTATTTCATGTTCTTTTTTTACGAGGCCTTCCGTACCACTGTACTATCCCCTGAACAGTCCCACTCCCTCACCCCGCCGAAGCCCTTCTACATATACATGCCTAGGAAGCTTCCAAACTAGAGCCTTGAAACACAAACACATGTATACACGAACATACAAGGAAACATCTAACTGGCTAAACTGTTTCAAAGATACACATACATAACATATGCACATTAAGGGCGTGATTTACAAAAGCTTTTTTCAAAGGGGAAAATCCCATTCAAAAAAGCTTTGTAAATCAGGCCCTAAGTGTTCAACAAATTACACGTTCATCCATAATCCCTCTTTATTCATGCAACAAACATGCTTCCATCATCCTTTACAAAGCAGCCCAGTTTGCTGTACTTTTTCTTTTGTTACCATTTCTAATTCCTTATTTTACAGTTTATGAAAGTACATAATCGCATGCTTTCTACACCCTTATGATTGGTTTGTTTTAAATCAGATCTTCACACACATTTCCCAATTGCCTTTGTTCTGTAACACTATATTAGGAGGAAAAGAAGCCCATGCTCCCTACATACATACAAATGCCCTTAAGTATGGTGTGGTTACACTGTCATTACAACTATGTCAGTGGTACTTTCTGTATTTGCATAAAGCAGTCTCAGCAAATAAGTACACCTCGTAAAGGGGCTCAATTTGTAATAATCTATGCATTGGCGTGCATTACTGCGGGCATGCATTAGGCATAACTGTGGTTATAACTAACAATCCAAAACAGAATTGACAAAGGGGCTGATTTAGAAAGGAGTGACTGGTGGTAAACATGCCTTACTCCTTGAAACAGAAAAGTCAGAGTTGCTAGTAACTTTGTACAGGGTTTGTAACTGTTTTTGTTAGTTGAATAGTCTCTGGGTAACTCAAGATACTCATGGTTGTTATCTCTGATTTAAAGGATAGTTCCGGGACTTTTTTTTTATTGTCCCTACGGTTCGGCCATGTGTTTTTAAGCATAAATCGGTAGATCGTAGAAAACTTTCCTATGGACCTTACCCGACTTTTCGCACATTATCGCACTCGAAATCAGCCTCCATTTTGTGATAATCCTATCATTTCGCCCCATCGACCTGGCTCACCTGCCTTTGCGGCACTAAATCAAATCCCCCGCCCCTGAGCCTGACATCAGCAGACGCGTACTACCCATTTCCCAACGCCAAAGCACGTTTCGTGTCAACAATCGCTGCGCCTCAGCTAATGACGTGTCGCCATGGAAATGGCAGGACGCCTCTTTCCCCAATAAGTATAAACAGACCGTTTCACAACACACAGCAGCAGATTTTCGATTCCATTCCTCTCTCTGTGTTACTTTGAGTATTCTGTGACTCGTTTCAGTGCTCTGGTCAGCTACCTTCGCCGCTTGTAGCCCGTGTGAACACCTGTACCATCTCGGTAAATTATTTTACTTTCTTTACCACACAATGGCTACAATAATGCCGTATATGTACGAGCCCGAGTACACCGAGGAGGAACTACTGGAAAGGCAAGCACGCGAAAACGATGGGGATTCGGACGGCAGTTGGGAGGACCAGTCAACGGATGAAGAGCCTGGACCATGTCGCATGGACGGCGTCTCCACCTGGTGCACGTGTAATCAGTGCAAGCTAATGCCAACTGAGGAGGAGAACTGCTGCTGCCGTGAAAATTCCGGGTGCTTGGCCTACATTTCGGAAGGCGAGCAAAGTCTGCAGGAAGGCGAGCAAAGTCCGCAATGCATCACCGAGCTGCCAGAGTTCAGGGAAGCCTGCCTCTCACGGACCGTGTTGAGGATGATGATGGTGCTTATGCACGAACTTCGCGGCACTGTTCGTCCGCGTAATCCGAGTAACGAGTAAGTATACTCTGGTTGTGATGTCAGTGATGCCACTACTATTTCATGGTCGTCTCCGACATATAAAATTACATCTACATATCATTCGAACGCCTGTAAATTTGTTCCATATAGTGCATTTTCGAGATATATTTTTTTTCAAAGCAGAATGACATTTTTTACCTGAATCGACAGTGATAAGAAAGTTTTGTCATTTTAATACAGTTTGCATCTTTCTTTTTCACAGGTGGTACAGGCTGGTGGCCTATCGTTGCTTCACTTAGTGGCTTCACGGGAGGCTCGGACACCGCGTTCGGAGAGTAATACCTGCCTGTGCGGTACTTGCCATTAGACAACATTTCCCCAGCGACAGTGGACAATACCGCGGGTTTTCCCTGGATGTGCTGCAACCGGAACTTTACAATGTGTAATGTTTATTAGTAATGTTCAATTGAAATTAATATCTAAAATAAAGCCCATCATATATTTTAACAATGGTTGTTTTGATTTTTTAAATGAATCTAGTGTGTCTCCATTGAATAGTCTTCCAGTGCCTTGTCTTGTCACACCACATGTCTCCGGCCAGCATCCTCCCTCACGCTGGACGCCCCCCTGCAATCCACATAAATGTGTCTCCATTCACGAGTATTCCTGTGTCTTGTCTGCACGACCACCGCCCCAATCCACCCCCAGCCTTATCAAAGGCAGTTCGCACCAGGGTACTTGCGCTGGCAAGTGGAGCTGTCAGGGAGCTATAAAGGCCAAGAGGTGCCAAAGACCATGTACACTTCAAAGTGGTCTATAGAGCATGGGTTGTTGTTCCCATGTCTACCTCCAGACCCCGTGTCTCCTGCCAAGCATCCCCCCTCACGCTGGACGCCCCCCTGCAATCCACATAAGTGTGTCTCCATTCACGAGTCTTCCTGTGTCTTGTCTGCACGACCACCGCCCCAATCCACCCCCCAGCCTTATCAAAGGCAGTTCGCACCAGGGTACTTGCGCTGGCAAGTGGAGCTGTCAGGGAGCGATAAAGGCCAAGAGGTGCCAAAGACCATGTACACTTCAAAGTGGTCTATAGAGCATGGGTTGTTGTTCCCATGTCTTCCTCCAGACCCCGTGTCTCCTGCCAAGCATCCCCCCTCACGCTGGACGCCCCCGTGCAATCCACATAAGTGTGTCTCCATTCACGAGTCTTCCTGTGTCTTGTCTGCACGACCACCTCCCCAATCCACCCCCCCGGCCCTATCAAAGGCATACACACGTCATTCATTCACAAACACACCCCTGTTTCGAATTCTTTATAACCCACTTCATATTTCTAATGAGAACTTCTTTGCGCTTTGCTAGTCAACCCGTGAAGGTGCTGGTTATCTGCTCTTCATCTCTGAGAACTTCCGTGACCACTTCGAGCAAACTCGTCAGTTTGCAACCTGTGAACTGCTCCCTGTTCTACGACAAGAAACTACTCTGATCCCTGCATCTAACTGTTTGTTCGTCAAGGTAAGGCCATGTACCATAATCATTTTGCGTCCAATTTTTTAATTTATATCTATTTGCTAGCAGTCATTAAATTGCATCCATGTTTTCATTTCGTTCACGACAGTACATGCAAGGAACTAGTCACATGTTCTGAGTTTAGTCAAATTATTTTTCTATTTTTTTAAAGTTATTCAAATACTTATCCGCATGTGAATAACGTGTATAGTTCCAAGAACCAAAACGAACCTTGCATTGAACCTTTTATGTGTCATTTAATTTTTTAACACATTGGTATTCATAGAGAATTGTTGATCTTTACTTTTCAGAACTTTCCACAATGCCTGCCTGTTCCATTGGCGGTTGCCCTTCGAAGACCCATAACAAATCTGAAGGTACTATAATGCATGTTTTCCCTAAGACAATAGATCAGATAAGAGAATGGGTCCGATATTGCGGATATCCACCGTCTGAGCTTGAAAGTAGAGTCCTAGAAGTCTTTGCGGACAAGAGGGGTGATCGATACCGCATCTGCAGCAGGCACTTTAGCTCAGACATGTACTCCACATCATTGCTAATAAAGAAGAAAACACCGCGAGCGAAGCGAAAATTGCTCTCAACCGCTTTTCCCACTCTATTCGTCCACATCCCTCCACTGGTGAGTCAAGTTTACGGATTTAGCTCTCGGCCTTGCGGTAGTGTGTAGCATTAGCTAACAATAATTTCCCCATTTATGTATCCACTCAATATCAAGGCGGAAGATTCTCCATCCGTGTCGTTATTGCAGTCATCAGCCACTTCAAGCGCCTATCGGGTAATCTTACTTAGCTATTCTGACACTGACTTGTTTTAGGCATGTAAATCAATAGTTTTAATTTATCGTGTAATTATTTTACCTAATGGTACACCATAGTACTCGTCCTCTAGTCTTTGTTTTCAGTTATAATTATTGTTATCCAAAATAATGCAAGTACTGTCTTTCAGGGAGATGCTGAGGAGTCCAACGCATTGACGACAACCGTTGATGTCACTCAGATGCTCGAGGTACGTTTCCGGACAGTTCCATCGATGGAGATCATCAGATCTTGCATTCTTGTAGCATGATTGTTACACACAATGTTTCTTTCGTTTTTAGCCATTGATATGTCCTTCTGTCGTCGCCCTCCTATGTGTCTTCTTTTTTCAATATTGTGTTCATTACTAATGAAAGTCCTATGTTCCAGGGAGTCGATGGAGCATTAGTCCAAGAAGAAGGGGGAGCATGCAGTTACGGGTCGGCGCAACAGCTTGCAGAAGTGTGCACCGCAGTTACAGCGTCCCTTGATGTTCTTATGCATTTCGAGGTATGGATACTGACAGTTCGATCAAGCGAGATCATATGACGTGATTACATCCGCTATACTTCCTTCTTTATTAACGCAAGTACTATGTTTCAGGGAGATGACGGAGCTTCTTCTACAAGAACATCACCCCTAGTAGTTGATGCAGATCTCTGGGTGGTGACACTTCCAACGATGGAGCAAATCGAATCATATTTAGATATCCATTATTTATTTTAGACAACTGATCATTTGTGCAGGTCTATTTAGATGAGCCGTTGACGCCTGCACAAAGTTTATGTTCTTTTTAACTAATGCAATTACTGTGTTTCAGGGAGTTACTGAAGCGTCATCTTCAATAATATCATCAATGGAAGTCTATGCGGAGCCCGAGGTATGGATCTTGACAGTTCCATCTAACTAGATCAACAATACGTGAATAATTGTCGTTTGAATGTTCTACACAATGCGTTCATTCGTGTTTTGCTATTGAGATGTACGTATGGGTATTGGTCCCCAAGTACATTTTGTGTTTTCAATATTATTATACATACTAATGAAAGTTCTATGTTTCAGGGAGTCGATGGAGCGTCAGTGAGTGATGGATGTGTTTATCATGAAAATATAGTAGTTGCAGCGCGAGAGGAAGTGGAGACATGCACACACGAGTCGGAGCAACAGCGTCCAGATGTTGAAGTTCGAGGCAAGAAAGTTTCAAAGAAAAGAAAGCAAAAGAAGGTTAGTGTCCTGGTCACTATATTATGTTGTTTTTCTCTGTTAATAGTTCAATACTGTAAGTTGTGTTTAAACTGAACATCCCTTTTCCAATCTGTCCTCTAGTTGCGAGTGGGTGTACGAACTAGATCGACACAGACAAAGAAGCGAATGAGAGATGTTGCTTGTCAAACCTTTTGGTAGGGACTTGAGACTGGAGATGCATCGTGCCAATGGGAAGAATATGAAGTGATTGCCAACGGAGCTATACCACCACCAGCCATTGATAGTGAATGTCCTCCTGGTAGTTCGGATGCAGTCGGAGATCAATTCACAGAATCCACACCCGCAAAAACCAAGACCGCGAGAAAGTTGAAGAAATTGTTTTATTCTCCCATCGCCGGAGAAGGAACAGATGTTTCAATGGAAGAGAATGTAATGGACAACAATGAAACACCATCAATATCACTGAACATAGCGGAAGACAATATCAGAGATTGTACCTTTACTGTGAGTGACATGTCCTCAACGTTACAGGCCGAACCAGCTGGGATGCAGAGTGACAGTATAAGGAAAGAGGCCAAATTCATTGTATTCGATAGTTGTTTGATGGATATTATTATGATGATGAAATGTGGGCATTCGGTTGGTGGGGAAGTATGTGGGGAGCCATTGATTAATGTGACTCGTGCAATTCGAGGCACTAACCTTAAAATACATGCCACCTGTACACAATATCATCCGTTCTCATGGTCTGCACAACCCATGCTGGGGCAACTGCCAGCAGGCAATCTACTTTGTGCAGTGGCCGCACTTTTTAGTGGTTCAAGTTTTAAAAAGTTACAGTATTTCTTTCAGTTTGTGGGAATCCATTTCATTGCGAAAACTCAGTTCTACAAATACCAAACCGATTATCTATTTCCAGCCATTAGCGAAGCTTGGAGAATGGAAAAAATGTCTATTGAAAGTACATTCGCGGGCAAACGGTTCAGGCTAGCCGGTGATGGACAGTGCGACAGCCCAGGATTTTCAGCCAAGTACTGCACCTACCACTTTCAGGACATGGAAAGTAATAAAATTGTGAGTTCGGTGGTCGTGCAGGTGTCACAAAGTACATCCTCAGTGGCCATGGAGAAAGTTGGCTTTGTAGCATCATTGCAAGAACTACAATCGCGGGGAATGGTGATCGACCTGATAGCCACGGACAGACACGTTTCAATTGCCAAGACAATGAGAGAAGAGTACAAAAATATAAATCACCAATTTGACCTATGGCATCTTGCAAAATCAATCAATAAAAAAATGTCGGCTGCAGGTAAAAAAAAAGATATGCAAGGTATTTCACAGTGGTCCAAGTCAATCAGCAACCATCTTTGGTGGAGCTCAAAAACATGTGAAGGGTCGTTGGAAATTCTACTGGAAAAATGGCGGTCAGTAATGCTGCACTGTAGCAACGTTCACCGCTGGAACACGAACCAACATTTCCACAATTGTGAACATGGCCATTTGTCCACAGAGGAGGCACGGAAGAAGAAGTGGTTGATTCCTTCATCACCCACTCACAAAGCCATTGAAAAGATTGTATTTGATAAAACTATAACAAAAGATTTAAGGGGACTCACGGAATTCTGCCACACAGGAGATTTGGAGGTGTTCCACAATATGTGCCTAAAGTACAGGCCAAAACGATTGCATTTTGGCATGGAGGGCATGATAAATCGGACTCTTCTAGCGGTCTTGGCACATAACCATAATGTTGGCCGTCAACAAAGTAGGACGACCGGAACTTTAGGGACGCTTCGCTACAATAAGGCCTTCACTAAAAGAAGTAAACAATGGGTGATCAAACCAGTGTTTGCGGATATGCAATATGAGTTTATTGAGAGACTTATTGTTGATGTCCTAGATAGGCACATACATGGAGTTGTGAACGAACCTGTGCAGGGGACAACTGCATTGCCACCCAACATTGCCTCTGTTCCATGTCCACCTAAAGCAGAGCTCATTGAGAAATACACATCACGGTTTAAATGATTGTAATTTGATTGTCTGTTCTCTCGAGTCTCCTGATGTTGCAGGCCCATTGAATATGTGTTTCTATGTAATGTGTAAATAAAAGTGATTGCTCAGTGTACATGCAATGTGTCTCTCCACCCTTGCCCCTCCCTCCCTTCACCGTGCAGTAGTGCGAACCACCCGGGTGTCACCTTTGACTTTGCTCTCGAGTCTCCTCATGTCGCAGGCCCATGGAATATGTGTAGCTATGTATTGTGTAAATAAAAGTGATTGCTCAGTGTACATGCAATGTGTCTATCCAACCTTGTTCATTTGCAGATTAAATTAAGCCAAACAGTAATATAAATCATTTTTCAAAAAATATAGAATGTCTCCGTATTTATGGTTCTCTGGGGCTGCAAAGCACGCAGACAAAATGCAAAGATGGAGTGTAAATTTCAAGTCCTGTGAGATGGCCTTACACTACATGTAGCTAACTAGGAATGTGTGCTCGTTCAAAGTGAAGGTCAGCTGCTTTGATTTTTTGCTCGGGTGCCGGAATGGCCCACGACTCAGTATAAGGGTCTATTGTTATTTGACCTTGACAGGCCGGGACCATCCCGAAAGACTTCTTTTTGGGGGTGTGGTGCAATAACGTAAGAAACGATAATGAATAAAAAGTCAGAAACGAAAGCCATTTAATGTTCGTTCATTAGAAGAAATAACGTCGGCATAGAAGGAGTTGTATTTCGGGGCTGCCCTACGCACAGACACAATGGAAAATGCAAATATAATGTAAGTAACTCTGTAGATGAGTTTATACCGCAATTTAATTACTATACAGTAGCTTTAAAGACGGGTTAAGTTGTACTTGTTCGTTCTATGTGGCATATTGTTTTGTACCGCGCACTATCTTGAGGAGAACCATCTCCTTTTACGGAAGCACCTCAAAACCTTCCTCTTTGCTTCTGCTTTCTCTCTCCCTCTCCCCTGCTACAACTGGTCCACTGTCTGCGACCTCGGTCCTGGGCCCTTCCACTCTCCACCTGCACTGCCTCCCTGTCAACCCCTGCACTGGGGGACTGTCTCAGTATCCTACAGCCCCCCCTTCCCAGCACTTGTTCTGCACTTACCTTGCACTCGCCACCAGCTGGCCCTATGTATTTATTATTTTATGCTACTTACCTTGTACTCCACTTCCTCCCTCCCCTTCCCCTTGCACTTTTACCTTCCCCCTACCCCTGCACTTGCGCGATCTGAATGACACCTGGCCTAGTAGGATCGTTGTCTGTCTTCTCCTTGTCCCCCCCCCCTCCCTGCCTCGCCACGCCTTGAAACACTTGTGTATAGGCGTGTTGCAAATGCCATATTATATCATATCAGTGACGAAGTGGTCCACTGGCGCTCAGGCGGCTCTGAAAAAGGCGGAGGAGAGGGGGTGGGTTACTGGAAATGACGTATAATACCCAGTTGCACTGTCCTAGCTATGAAATAATTTCCCGACCTAATATATAAAATGAATAATTTTAATAAAGATCTGATGGTGAGACTAATTTCATTTTTTATGTTTTTAAAACAGGTACATCCTGCATTATTGTCTGTGTCACGAGTACCAGACACCGGCGGACAGGTTTTTTAACCGCCAGTTGCTTCTCCGCGTGAACAACGTTACCACCCTGACCATTTTATGGGACGATCGCCAAGTACAAGTATGCCCTTACGCGGTACTAACGGTTAGATGCAACATACATACCGTTGTGGTGGCCTAGTGCCTCGTTGTTGGAACAGCCATGCGATTATCAGTGCGACCTAAGAGCTTATTTTTATCGTAAACCAACACCCTGTGTACTGCACACGAACATCGCTTCCCTCAAGACAAACTATTTTGGATCGAGAGCAAAGAAAAATGCAAATCGCTGAATATTCTCTAAACATTTGATGTCCAATAAATGTACTTTGCCAAATGTACAATCTTGCCGTTTGCTTTTAAACCACAGTTTCACATTCCGAATTGTGGCGCTGTATTGTGAGATGATCTAAGACCCTGTGTACAGCAAAGGACCATCGCGTTCCTCAAAACGAACTTTTTGGAACGTGAGCAAATAAAAATGCAAATCGCTGAATATTCTCTAAACATTTGATGTCAAATAAATGTACTTTACCACATTTACAATCTTGCGGTTTGATTTAAAAGTACAGTTTCATATTCCGAATTGTGGCGCGCTGTGTTGTGAGCTGATCTGTGTTGATTTCCGGGTTCTGTGTGGAGTCGCGTAGAAGACGCCTGGGCGCGTTTGCCTACGCAGCAGAGTCACGTCACGGATAGAGGCAGGGAATATGAATGTTTTGATAAAGTCTGTTTCAGGGGCGGGGGATTTGATTTAGTGCCGCAAAGGCAGGTGAGCCAGGTAGATGTGGGGAAATGATAGGATTATCACAAAATGGAGGCTGATTTCGAGTGCGATAATGTGCGAAAAGTCGGGTAAGGTCCATAGGAAAGTTTTCTACGATCTACCGATTTATGCTTAAAAACACATGGCCGAACCGTAGGGACAATAAAAAAAAAGTCCCGGAACTATCCTTTAATTAGCCTCAGGGAAATCAGATGTAACTTTCATCAGTATAGCAGAAAACTCCTGCTAATATATGCAGAAAATGGGTTGCCTGACAGTGTGTCACATGGCATGTGTAACTTACTGCCAATCTAAAAATAACTAAGCATATTACAGAAAACATTAGTAAAGATTTCTGCTTCTCCCCAGAACATTATTCCACTGCATATCTCTTCTTACTACACACATCCCACAAGTTTTTTCGATTAACGCAAAAGAAAAAAAAAAGGTTTGTTTTCATTGAGCAAAATGCCGTCCATTTCCCATGGGGTCCGCTCAATTATTTGTGCATACTCGCACATCAAATCGTGTCCCATCATTAACAACTACAGAGTGGCTTGCCATTGTTTCAAAATGCCAAAAGAATGTCTTAATCATGCCAACTCGTGAAAGGCATGCTGGGGTACCGCACTGGAAATGACTCCAAATTAGTTGTCAGCTGTAGAGTTTCTAAGAATCGTACAATCTGCAATGGCACACACGTGCCACGGTGAAATGACTAATTAACGCACCTCCCACACGAATGAAGCATTCTGGAACCCAGAAAGACTTCAAAGTGCACTATATTATTCGAAGAATGTCAGCGTATCACAGATGGAAATTAATTCCTGATTTCCTCTAATTAGACTTTGTATTCATATCATAACAACTGATGGCTATTTAGAGTTGGAATAATTTATTCGAATGAGTGCCAATTTCAAGGCATCCAAGAGTGATCAAAGGGGAAAAAAAATCTCGGAAGTAGATCAAAGCTGCCTTGCCTTGACCTAATAATTCAGCTGCAAATGATGCATAAGGTCCAAACAGGGTTCTGCTTCAATTAACTGAGAACTTGGAATGCACTCCCAGATAGATTTCGCAAGCTAAAATCACAGTACCTCTCATACTTACATGGGCAGGTTTCAACACATCCGCAGGGAGAATGTTTAGCAATACATGTGCTTGCCCGTGTTGTAACTTTCATCTTGGGGCTCCACGGTAGATGTGTTTTACTTTATCCACTGCTCTCCTATAGGCAGCATGTTTTGGCAAAGCAAATAGTTTTGTAGTATGTTTAAACACTGTAGACAGGGAGTACGTAAAGAGGGTCACTGAGGGAAAGAGGAGTGGAGACCAGCGAGGAGAAGGAGGTCAACCAATGAGATCAAACGTGGAGATTGTTTACAGTTAATAAGGTACCCTTGCAGATGTATCCGTAACCTGCTGTTTAAAGGCTCCATTCCCAAAATAATAGATTAGAAATGGGGGGGTGGCACACAAGTTGAACATATATGCACCGTGTAATCCAATTAATTCTACACCTTATTAGTACCCGGCGAGGGTCAATCAGAATGTAACAAACATTCTGATTGGCCCTCACCGGGGCTTTACCCGACTGAGGATCCCTCGGCTGGGATTCCTATCCTTTGTTCCCAGCGGGGGCGTGGCAACCCCTCAGCCAATGAGGAGGCTCGAAACGGGGAAATCCCCACTCTGAGCCTCCACACGGCTGGAGGCTGTCATTGGGGGTCATTCCGAGTTGGGTGGTAAGGGAAAAACGATGCTGGTAAAGGACTACCGGCATTGTTTCCCGTTACGGCCCATTCTGACCCACCAGACCGTTATTTACGGCGCCGTAAAGTACGAGGCCGTAAATAGCGGTTTAGTGGCGCGCGCCCGACACGCCATGCCGAAATTAGCGGCATGGCGTAAACCGGAGCTGATCCCAAGTAAAGCGGACATGGAAAAAACGGCCTCCACAAGACCGCAAAGTACCTTACCGCCATGGAGTAAATACCGGCATCGCCGAGAAGGTGTAAAGAACCCTGAGCAGTGTTTCCAAGAGGAACAGGTGCACTCAATCAGCACAGGTGGAGGCAATGGAGTCTGGCACAGCACAAAAGGAGCACACCCACACACCACACCCCCTCCCACACCAAGATGATACCAATTGTAGCAGCATTCCTGGAGCTGGAGGCCCTGCTTGCAAGGCAGCAACGACAACAACAGCAACAACAACCACAGCCCCCACCACAGAGGATACACAGGAGGAGAAGGAGGGTGAGACAGGCCCAGCATGCCCTACCGGTGCAGCCACCATTACCACGCCGGCAGCCCCCAATCCCCCGCATCAGAGCCACCCCCTTCAACCTCACACCAGAGCAGATCCACACCCTATACCGGCTTGACCGGGACACCATTACCACCATAGTGGACCTGATACATGACGATATAGTGAGCCGCATAGAAATCAGCACTGCCATCCCCCCTCTACTGAAGGTAGTGTCTGTGCTCCACTTACTTGCCACAGGCACCTACCAGCATACAGTGGGGCACATGCATGGCATTTCACAGCCCATATTTTCCCGGATACTCAACCAAGTGCTGGATGCCCTCCTCAACCACACAAGGGACTACATATCCCTACCCCAGACTCCCCAGGAGATATATGACACCAAAGTTGCCTTCCATGCATTGGCAGGCATGCCAAATTGCATAGGTGCCCTCGACTGCACCCACGTTGAATTGGTGGTCCCGCATGCCATGGAGGTGCCGTATCGCAACCGCAAGCAATACCACTCCATCAACGTCCAGATGGTGTGTAATGCCAGTAAAGCCATCACACATTGCAAAGCCCGATACCCCGGATCAACTCATGACTCCTTGGTCTTGCGGAACTCAACACTACCACGCTACATGGAGCGACATGCTGGACGACGTGCCTGGCTGCTTGGTGAGTAACCTGAATGGGCCATGGCAGTGCATTGGGGCTGTGAGTAGGTTGTCTGCATACTCCACCTGGGTGGGAAAGGGGGGGATGCATACTCCACCTGGGTGGGAAAGGGGGGGGGGATGCATACTCCACCTGGGTGGGAAAGGGGGGGATGCATACTCCACCTGGGTGGGAATGTCCACACCAGTGCACGATGTTCACCTCACAGCACAGTGTGCCCCAAGGCAAGTGACACGGCACATGACCACATAACCACACAGTGATGAATTTGAGCCGACACCTAACACTACATGACTAACAGGAAACCTGGCCAGATACCACAACACATGCACCACTCATCGGCGGACCGTACACACCGTAGCGGCATCCTGCACCATGCAGTGCAATAGCACCATGTCGCTGACTCCTGCATCTCAACACACAGGACAGGCATCCCTGGGAGTGCATAGAAGTGAGTCTAACAGGGATCCTACAGCGTGTCACTGGTCCTGCACCCCCATAGGATTGCTGCAAGTCACCATGGTAGGGATCCGTGCAGAATGACGAGTATGCTACCAACTACAGCCAACACCCCCTTTCACCAAGTCTCGCGCAAGACATCAATGAATGCAGTCCAACACTGCTGCATGCATATACGATGCACATGCAACAAGAGGTGAGTGCACACCATGACCCATCAGGGAGAAGCTACCCCCTCCATCATTCCATTGCACATGACACATAGCCGGGCCAGTAATGGGGTGACTGTATCCTGGGACATGTGTGTATGGCCAGTAATCACCTGCGGCCATGTAAGACTAGTACAATTCTCCACCATGAATGCACAAACACTTACCTTCATTACACTCTCATGCAGGTGATGCTGGCTACCCTTTGAAGCCGTGGCTCATGACCCCGGTCCGCAACCCACAGAACAGGCATGAGGAGGACTACAATAGATCCCATACCCGTACACGGGTGGTGATAGAGCAGACCTTCGGCCTGTTGAAGGCACGATTTTGTTGCCTCAGCCGGTCGAGTGGGGCACTCATCTACAGCCACGAGAAGGTGTCCAAGATCACCATGGCATGTGTAATGCTGCACAACATGTGCATCCGTCGGAACGTGCCACTGCCCCCTGACGTGGAACTGCTACCACCAGATGATGATGAGGGGGAGGAGGAAGGAATGGCAGGACAGCATCACGGTGCAGATGCACAGGAGGGACGTTCCGTGCTGCAATCATTGATCGGACAATATTTCTGACTCACAAGTCAGCTGAGGGTGTGAGGATGACAGGACATTGGGCACTGGGTGTGGGGATACATGTACACCATGCACTGTGCGACATTAAAAGACACATGCACACTGATCAATGTACACTCTGTTTTTTAGAGATGATCAACCAGTGAATTGAATAATAATGTAGAAACGTGTACAACAAAACCTCCACCCTCACCCCCCTACCCCTCCCCCCCAACTCCCACACACACCCTCACCCCCCTCTTCCCCTCCCCCCCAACTCCCACACACACCCTCACCACCCTTCCCCTCCCCCCCAACTCCCACACACACCCTCACCCCCCACCCCCTCCTCCCCAACTCCCACACACACCCTCACCCCCCTTCACCTCCCCCCACAACAACCCCACAATAGTCCCATCAGTGCAACATAGGCCACATGTGTGTGGCAGTATGGTCAATGTGCACTCCCAGAGCCAGGGGGATCCATGTCGTGGCGGCGCATTGTACGCAGTGACCGACGTACAGGGCTGGTCTGCGTAGAGGAGCTTTGGGAGGGTGGGTACTCCCACTGGGGCTGTGGTCTGGGGGGTGCTGCCTCCAGGGCATCTGCGATCTGGCCCAGCACCTCACAGAGTCAGTTTGTGCTCGCAGGGAAAACCTCGCCCAGAGCCTGAAGGTCATTGTGCCACTCCAACCTTGATTCGTGGTTGTCCTGGATGAACTCCTCAATCAGGCCCGTGAGATGTTGGGAGCGCACTGCTTCCATGGCCAGTGTGGCCGATGTGCTTGGCAGGCTTGGTATTGAGCCTGCAGCCCTTCTTTCGGGACTTTCTGCAGGGGAAGTGGATCCAGGACAGGCAGGTGGTACTCCTTGGCCTGTGAGCCCTGGGGTGTCACTCTCCCCGGAGTCGCTGTGTGCCACCTGGCTGTATGATGGAGTGTCTGGGCTATGTCCAATGTCATTGGGGTCCTCCACGTTGGCCACGGAAATTGATGTTGGGCTATCTGGCACATCGAGGAGGCACATGGCAGCATTCTCCCCTGCCACACTGGACTCCTCAGAGTGCACCGTGGGCCATGTGTCCGGCGGCACTGCAGGCATGGGTAGGGGTGCGGGTGGGGGTTGTGCACCCTCCATGGGGGTTGCTGGAGCAGGTGGTGTTGCATGTGTTTTCTTCCTGCTTGCAGGTATACGGTGTCCCCTGGATCTGCCCCTGGAGGTACTGGCCTGGGTGGCTTCCTGGTCCTCATGCCCGCTGCCTGTGGGGGGGGGAGAGAGAGACAGCATGAGCAATGATTTGGGGGTCAGCATTTCTTCAAGCCTATGGTATAACAATGGTATTGCAGCGTTTTGTAGACATTTGGGTGGTGAGTGGGACAGTGATCTGGGCTTGGATGGAAAATGCATGCAGATGTCTGGGTCACTCATGTTGGCGGAGTACTGTGGTGACTCACATTGACAGCCTCTTTGTGTGGTATGGCCAATATGGGTTGCAGCCTTGCACCTGACATCAGCCTGGGTCCCACTTGTTACGGCATGATTTCATTGGGGGGGGGGGGTTCCCATACATGATGTGACAGCTTGCCCAGCCCTTGGCGGTGCCTTACATTAGGAATGCATTTACTGTCTTGACTCATGACACTCACCTCCATCAGCGGATGACGGAGCACCACGCTCCATTTCGCCAACCCCTTCTATGGCTTCTGTGCCCATCATGTCCACACACGTTTGCTCCCAGGGCATCATTTTGATGGGAGAAGCTGGTCCTCCTCCTGTCTCCAGGGCCTGACTTCGGTTGGCCGATAGGATGGCCCGCACCCTGAGACGGAGGTCATCCCACCGTCCTGCAGTCCTTCGTGGTGCGGGGGGTGTTTCCTACGGCACTCACCCTCTGTGCAACCAAGTCCCAGATCTCCTTCTTCCTGACGACGGTGGGCCTACGCATGTCGCTGCTGAATACTATCTCTGCATGTTCGTGCAGAGTGTCCACCAGTACCTGGAGCTCGTCCTGTGTAAAGCGCTCCTTTCTTATGCGGGCGGCACCCTTTTTCAGTGCTTTCGGCATGATGCTGGTCTCTAATGGCTATTTTTCCGATCCAAATATGCCTCCGGGTCCTGTATGAAGAGGATGGCAATGGATTGTGTTTTTAAAGATGGCCGCCGCGCTCCTTCCCGTTCCTGTGCGATGACGTAATTTCCGTATCCGTTACGGACGGCGAAGCTTCGATGGCGGTGTTGTAAACAACGTCTCGCTTCATGCCACTAAGGGGTTTAACGGGCCCTTTAGCGGTATGCCGCTAGGGGATTTACCGGCATGACGGAAAGCTCGTGCCCGCGAGGTCGGAATAGCCTGTAAATAGCGGCGTGGTACCAGATCGGACTCGCTCTTTCCGCCATGCCGGTAAAAACCAATACTTACCGCCAACCTCGGAATGAGGCCCATTGTCCCCCGCCAGGGATACAGGTACGTATTTTCTTTCTTCCACCCCTCTCCCCTGCAAACTATCCCCTCCCTGCCCTCCAAACCCCACTTACCTTCTTGTTTCTCCTTTTTTGGGAGCGAACACGCTGGGAACACTTCTGTCTCCAGCATGTCCGCTCCCAAAGCCACCATGGAAAGGGAAAACAGACTTCATTTTCCCTACTCAGGCGGCCATTTTTTTCCACTTTTTTTTTTCTGTTCCGAAACGCTGCTGCATTTTGGAACTGAAAAAATGCTATTAGTACCCCGGTCTTGCGAGCCGGGGTACTAATAGAAATAAGCCCCTCACCGTGGGGGTATTTCTGAGTCAGGTAATGCCCTGGGGCCTTCGGTAAGGCCCCTCGCTTTGCTCAGCCCTATAACTATGGGCCCCGGGGCATTACCTGACTCAGTAATGCCCCCGCTGCTCGGGGCTTATTGCTTAAGTCATAGCTCAGTGAGTGATTGTAAACAATGTACATATCTTCCTAAACAGAGATATTTGTTCAGAACCCTTCATATATTAGTTTTCTGCAGAATCTACCTTTTCAGCAGAGGGGTCTTCTGGCTTGCCCAGCACCTCCCAGGCACCCAAAGTGGCTGAAGGGCTTACACCGCCACCGCAGGCACCAGAACGGACACTGATCATGGGCTGTGTCTGTGGTCCATGGGCACCTTTCCTAGGCACTCCCTATAAATCTGCTGTGGCAACTGGTTATGGCTTGTGCCCATATTGTAATTGTTAATGTAATTGTTTATTTGTAAAACGCTTATACGCAATGGAATTGCTTCAAATGGCTTCAAGGTGGGAAGGGATCAAGGGAATACAGAGTTATTCTTTGCCCTTGAAGTTATCCTGGGTCTATTCTCCACCATACATGGGCCTCCATAAGCATTAGATGTGGCCATGGTAGTTGGCCTCTTGGACTGGGCCACTAAAGTCACCCATTGTGGCCAGTTTCCACGGTCTGTGCCCAGGGTCTGTCCTTTGGCCATGGGACAGAGCCACCAGAGTCGCCAGTGGCCATGGCCTGTTGCCAATGCCCTAGTTCTCTTTCTCCACAGGCCACCCAATATGACTCAGGCCCAACTGGTTACATTGTGCGGTTCCTGGCAATTGCCTATAGTTTGTGGTCTGGGGGCTTATTGCAAAATCAGACATTTGTGCTGTGTTGTAGGCATAGTGCA
This sequence comes from Ambystoma mexicanum, assembly GCF_040938575.1. Taxonomy (NCBI): domain Eukaryota; kingdom Metazoa; phylum Chordata; class Amphibia; order Caudata; family Ambystomatidae; genus Ambystoma; species Ambystoma mexicanum. Next base: position 1,147,841,668 of record NC_090933.1, read on the forward strand.
ACCTCCTTGGCCGCTGTAATATTTACTTTGATTAGACTGTGCCTCCTAGCTCTCAATATGCCTCTTTTTATTTGTGGATATTAGGGGAGGCTTTAGAGAAACATAGATGCCCAAACTATTGCATTGGAGTACAGGTAGACAGAGATGACATGTGAGGAGGGACACACCGCTTGTGGGTGGTGTTTGGTTCTTTTCCCATCTACTGACTGCCCATGACAATGCTAATGCCTTTGGCCATTCCACCCACGACCTGCCCTTCCTCACCCAAAACACACCCTACTGGGATCTCTTAGAGCTGTTCTATCAAGGAGTAACATCACAAATTGGCCTCATGAAGCTTTAAAATCAGATTAATTTTAGATGTATATTTATCTTTTGCCAACGTTATTACCATCCGAACAAGTCATCTTCCTATTGAGAACACTGTTTTAATATCTATATCTTTTTTATATCCATATGCATGGAAACAGACTTTAACAGTTAAAGTTAATAGCCTGCAATAAAAATCAAATACATTCACTGAAAGAACTTAACTTGAAGTATTTTATTTGTATACACAGAAATTCACCAGTTATGGTTTCCTAAGCAGCCATAATTTAGTCTCCACCATGCACTGCCCGTGATGTATAATGTTGTGCACACTGACATGGAATACTGGCTCTTGAGAATAATCTTTACGGTTGTTAGGGAGAATTCTCACCCAAGTGCTAAATTCCCTCTACCTTAGAGCCCTCCAGCCCTTTTGCTATATTTTGGGAATTTGGACTTTTCATTTTCAATGGGCCTCATTACGAGGTCACAGGTAAGGGAAAACAATGCCGGTAAAGGATTACCGGCATCGCTTACCGCTCCGGTCTATTACGTCCCCCCAACGCGCTATTAGCGGCACCATAAATAACAGTGCCTCTAATAGCGCCATTGGGGCGGGCACGTGACCCTACATGCCGGCAATAGCGGCATGGCGTAAACAGGAGCTGAACACAAGTCAGGCGGACATGCAAATGCCTACAGAAGCCCAAAAAGTACCTTACCAGCATGAAGTAAATACCGGCATCGTGAACCACCCGTAAACGGCCATGTGCAGTGTTCCCAACTGCCACAGGTGCACACAATCATCACAGGTGGATGCAATGTAGACTGGGCTGGCACAAAAGGAGCACACCCCACCTCTTCCCACACCCAGTCACACACAAAAATGATACCAATAGTAGTAGCAATGTTAGGGCTGGAGGACATGATTGCAGTGGAACTCCAGCAACAACAACAACGACAAAAACAGGCAGCACAGAGGAGATGCAGGAGGAGAAGGAGGGTGAGGCAGGCACAGCATGCACCACCAGTGCAGGCAGTTGTACCACACAGGCAGCCTCCAATCCCTCGAATCAGAGCCAATCCATTCAGCCTAACCCCTGAGCAGATCCACACCCTGTACCGTCTGGACCGGGATACCATCACCACCATTGTGGACATGATACACAATGACATTGCCAGCCTCATAGACATCCGTACCACCATCCCCCTCTACTGAAGGTGGTGTCTGTGCTCCACTTCCTGGCCACAGGCACCTACCAGCACACAGTAGGGCAGATGCATGGCATATCACAACCATTATTCTCACGTACGCTAAACCAAGTGCTGATGCCCTCCTGAAGCACACAGGCGACCACACATTCCTACCACGGACAGCCCAGGAGATCTCCAACACCAAAGTTGGCTTCCATTCACTGGCAGGCATCCCAGGTTGCATTGATGCCATCGACTACACCCATGTTGAATTGGTGGTCCCACATGCCATGGAGGTAGTGTACCGCAACCGTAAGTTATGCCACCCTATCAACGTGCAAATGGTATGTGACTCAAACAAGATCATCACACATTGTTGTGCCCGAATTCCCGGATCAACCCATGATTCAATGGTCATGCGGAACTCCACGATACCACTCTACATGGAGCGACACGCAGGGCAAAGATCCTGGCTACTCGGTGAGTTGTATGTAAAGCTCATGGCAGTGTGATGTGGGGAGATGATTGGGGGAGAGATGTATACTTCATCTGGCTGAGATGGGGTGGAATACATACTTAACCTGGCTGAGATGGGGGGGATGCATACTTTACTTGGTTGAGATGGGGGGGGAGATGCATACTTCACCTGGCTGAGATGGGGGGGAGAAATGCATACTTCACCTGGCTGAGATGGGGGGGGGGAGATGCATACTTCACCTGGCTGAGATGGGGGGGGAGATGCATACTTCACCTGGCTAAGATGGGGGGGGGGGATGCATACTTCACCTAGCTGAGAGTACCTGAGAGGATGGACCATGCTCATACCCCAAAGCAGGCCAGACTGGACCTGACACCTAAATGCAAGACGTAAACTGCCCTACTATGAAAATGAGGCAGTGCTACAACCATTCCATAGCCATCAACATGTACACTGCACATAATCAGACCGTAGCCCCCGCAACACAATGCAGCGACATGCATTTAGTATGGCCAATGCACACAACCAAATTCCACCATTAAAAAGGACAGTTGTCCATTACTGCGTGCAAAGGAGTCACATGAGGGCAAAATGTATGAACCAACTCCTACACTAACACAGAGGTCCAGCATAACAGCATGGCAACATCTGCCGTGGAAAGTGAGATCATCAAGAGTCTGCCATCAACAGTGACAGGATGAAACCACACAATTGACTACACATCACCTAGATCATTGGAACAACCGGCGTGGACTACCACAGTGCATGCGCACTCATAAGGAATAGGACACCCCTGCGCCCACTAGACGATGCCACGCACACCTGTAGATCAGATGAATTCACACATTGCAGTTACTTTATGTGGCTCTATTCATGCATGTATATGTGGATGCAAACAGGAAATAAATGCATGCTATTGTGTCATTGATACAGGTCCCATTTGATGTAATCACTTACACATAACCATTGTTGCGCACATGTAGGTGATGCTGGCTATCCCTTGAAGAGGTGGCTCCTTACCCCTGTCCGGAACCCGCAGAACAGGCACGAAGAGGACTACAATCGTGCCCATACACGTACCCGTGTGGTGATTGAGCAGACATTTGGCCTTTTGAATCCATGGTTTTGCTGCCTCAGCAGGTCTGGTGGGGAACTCCTGTACGGGCATGAGAAGGTGGGCAAGATCATCATGGCATGTGTCATGCTACACAATATGTGCATCAGACGGAATGTGCCTCTGCACCCTGACGCTGAACTGCAACCACCTGACGCGGGGGATGAGGAGGGAGGAGATGGGGCTGCACTTCAGGGAGGTAGCAATGCACAGGAGGGACGTGCCGTGCGCCAGACTTTGATTAACCAATGTTTCTAACACACATGGATGCTGAGTGTGCCATGGAGGTGGGACTCAGGGCACTGGGTGTGTCAGGGACATGGACACTGTACACTGTTCACCAATAAAGCACACATACACAATAAGCAATGTCCGGTCATGTGAATTCTCATTTCACAACAGGTGCATTGAACAAATAGAATATAGAAAGTGCACAAGCCCTCCACCCCACCCACCCTCTCCCCCCCTCCCTCCCCCCTGAACTTCCCCACATACCCTCTCCCCCCTCCCCTTACCCCTCCCCCTGGAACTTTCCCACACACCCTCTCGCCCCTCCCCTTCCCCCCCTCAACTTCCCCACACACCCTCTCCCCCTCCCCCCTGAACTTCCCCACACACACTCTCCCCTCTCCCCGTCCCCCCTCAACTTCCCCACACATGGTGTGCACTCGCATGCACCATTAGTCTTCATGAGTTCTTAATGGCAGGCTGCACCTACATCCCTTGTCCACTGCCAGCATCAGGTGGACCCCTGTCCGACCTGTGCAAGTTCCGCCCAGACCTATGCAGGGGGCTTGTCTGAGTGGAGCTGGCATTTGAGGAGGTGCCAGGTTGTTCAACTACCTGTGCGGGACGCAGGGCCTCCAATGCTGCCACCATGTGGGTGAGGACCTGCCTCACAGCTGCCAATTTGTTGCATATGTCTTTCGAAGTAGACTCAATGGCAGATTTGAGGGACGCTGCGCATTCCCTGATATCCTTCCTTGCCTGGCCACATTCGGTGATGTGCTGGGTCACCAGCCCTGTCAGCTCCTCCTGGCGATGTTGGATTGCCCTGATCCCTTCTTGCCTGTCCTGGACACTGGTGGATGTCGAAGGTGCATGCAACATGGTTGGTGCTTCATGCATGCTCGCCGTGGGGCTGAGGCTCCCTGGCCATGACTCCACAGCAGACAGCTCAGACAGCTCATGGCTGCTGGTATTGTGTATGCTGGATGGGGAGAGGTGGGGTGACTACAGGAGGCCTGTAGCGGTAGGTGTGCCAGGTGTCGGACTATGTGCTTCATCATCTGACACGGCTGCTGTGGCAGCTGCCTCTCCGACAGTACTGCTGACAGTGGATACAGTGCCTTCAGCCATTTGCTCCAGTGTTTTAGTGGCTGGCGTGGGTGCTGTGGTGGTGGCCATATTGCACATTGGTGCTGTAGGTTCTTCGGTTGTGTGGAGCTTGTGAGGTAGTGCTGGTTTCACTCTTGCCCTTGATGTTGAGGGCCTGTTTGCTCCCTCCATGCCCCTGGACTTCTTGACTGGTGTCGCAGGCTGCTCCCTGGGGTCATGATCATTGCTGTCAGATTGTGTGCCTGTGGGGGACGAATATAGGGAGAGCATAAGTGATGGGTCTACGTGCATCAGGCATGCATTGGGGTAGCAGCATTTCTATGGAATGGCGGGTATTTGCCATTGGAGCAGTGACATACAGGTTTCTTACCTTTTGGGTGGGCCATGCAGGGATACATCTGGGCTGACACATGTATGGGGTGCATCATATATGTGGACAAGATGGTGCTGTGACCTGCCTGTAGGCAGGTTTGCGTACATGTGTCTGGTGACCCCTGCTTTGCATCATAACACTGTCATTTCGGGGGGACATCTTCATGGTTTCCATTACACTGGTTTATTTGGGACACATCAGCCGATGACGGGGCTCCTCGCTCTATATCCCCCACTCCCTCAATTGTCTGATGGTGCTCGCACAAGTCTCCTCCCAGCGAGTCATCTTTATGGGTGAGCCATCTCCACCACATGTTGCCATTCCCTGGCTACGGTTTGCCGAGATGATATTCCGGACGCGTAGCCGCAGGTTATCCCAGTGCTTCCGGACATCTTTCACTGTGCGCGGGGTGGTGCCAACCGCACTCACTTTACGAGCCACCTCCGCCCAGATTTCTTTTTTGCGCAACATTGCATGTCAGCGCATGTCATTGGAAAACACAACATCCCCATATTTTGCCAAGGTGTCCACGAGCATGTTGAGCTCTTCTTCGGAGAAGCACTCCTTGCACATGCGTGCAGCACCTTTTTTCAGGGCCTTGGACATTCTATTATGCTGCTGGTTTGTTTTGGGACAGGTGTGGTGGTGATGTGCATCCTGGGTGCAGAGGGTGGCAATGGATTGTGTTTTTCAAGATGACCGCCGTGCTCTTTCCCGTTGCTGTGAGGTGACGCTACTTCCGGTTCCGCCTATTTGTGTTCACCGCTATTAGCAGTGGCCAGTATTAGCGCTCACGGCAAATAGCGGTCACCGCTAACGCCGGAGGCATGGATGGCGGTGGTGCTATCTGCACTTTACTTGATGCCGCTAACGGTGATTTTTGGGTCTTTTGCGGCATGGCGGTAAGGTTGTTACCGGCATGGCGCAAAGCTCGTGCCCGCGAAGTCATAATAGTCCTCTAATAGCGGGCTCTAGGCTACACAGACACAGTATTTGCTCCATGCCGGTAAGGACCGTAACTTACCTCCAATTTCGTAATGACCCCCAATGTGTTTTACTCTTGTGTTCTTTGGTTGTGGAGGTTTAGATAACCCCATAGGCATCATCTTTTTATTGTTGTGTCACACAGCACCTTTAGTGCAGTGGCACAGGGGTGTCCTTTGGATTCCTCAAGGCTTAAATACCTTCTCTGGGATTAACTATTGTTCCCCAGAGAATGTAAAGTTAAATATACTTTACTAGTCTTTTTAAATTCGTAGACCCAGCACAAACTATCTTCCTATAGAGTGCTGGAGGGGTTACTTAGTATCCCCTATGTCTAAACACTCTTGTAGCTGTCAAAAGCTACCCTTTTCCATTGAAATGGCAGTGGTTTTCTAACAAAATACCATGATTTTTCCTGACCACGAACACCGGTAGCTAAAAATCGGGGCCGTCATGTTTTTCAATATGGTGCCCAAGACCCCTCTGTAAAAACAGACTCTGGTCATCTTTTTGCGCTGTTTCTTCGTGGAAAGGTCCTTCTGGTGTTTAACTCTGCACGCCAAACCCGATTTGGTCCCTTTGTTCATGAGCCTTTGCCGGGCTTCAGGACTGAAGTCCGCCCATGGCGTCTGAGTGTCTGGGGTGGGCAGGAAGTGAGGGAGGTGCCCGAAACTCCCTGTGATTAGTCTCCTAGGAGACCCAAATGCACTCTGGTGTGATTGGCTGGCTGACTGTCCGGCAAGGACAGCCACCCTGCTGGGTGAGTGGCAGCTAGGCTGGAATGAATGGGAGAAAACTGTTTAAAAGGCGAGTCTCCAGGACTGGAAGGCAGAGTCGACCACTGGAACGAAAGAATCGAAGACAAGCTGGAAGAGGACGGCTGCTGCAACCACTGGACCGTTGGTTTTCCCGGTGAAGCCCTGCTGCAACCCCGAATTGCCAGATCTCCGATCGACAGACAAGCTCCTTCAAGGACGGCTTCTCCCTTTGAGTTGGTGGAACCAATCAACTCAGAAAATGCCTGGATACCATTCTCGGAGCTGGTTAAGGTTAACCAGGGGGAAGGACACCAGTTTGTGTTTGGAATCCACAGCTACTTGAGCTGAAGTGACACCATTTTATTTGCTCAGATGATGATCCCGTGCAGTGCAGGAGTCCCTCTTGTCCCCACGACTGAGGCCAGGAACCAACGTCTTCAGCTGCTTCTTTTTGCTCCACTTAAGGTGTTGTGCCAGAGGGTTGAGACATCCCAACTCTCGCGGTGGAAGTTTGTGAAACTTTCCAAACTCTCAGGCCTAATCAGCTTGTGACCTGACATATCTTGCTTTATCATCTGAACCACTTCTAAAAACTTTAACAAAGGCTTCTACATTTGTACCAGAACTGTGCTGTCCTATCCAAGAACACTAGACTATTGACTTTGGCCTGGCCTATTGAATTGAACTGACCCTCCTGGTACATTGAACCTTTGCATTATCTAAAAGAAGTGTTTTCTAACCCTTTGTACAAACCTATCCTTTTTATTCCCATTGAAAAGTTCTGAAGTGATATCTGGCTCCTTGTTCAGGGGAGTGCAAACTGTCTTTATAACTCAGAGTTTGTTACTGTAGTATATTGGTGTTTAATATTGAGTTGATTTCTACTAGTGAAAGTTTTCTAAATGCCTGTGTAAATAAATATTTAAGTATTTTTTACCAAGAAACCCTGAGTGTGTCTACTTGACCCATTGTGATTGTGATACTTCTGTGTAACTTCTTCTGCTGCTCACATTCCCTCTTGAGATAAGCCTGGCTGCTCAGCTCGCTACCAAATGTGTGTGGTACACACTTATACCAAAGGTTGGTTTTTGCTTGCATCTGTAGTCCTAATTGTGTGTGGTGTTCCCAGAGGGTACTGCCTGCAATTCTGCCTAACAACGGTTAATTTGGGATTTTTTTTGTGTTATCCATGAAATAAAAAAAAAAGGTTCTACTCAAAACAGGAAGTCTGGGCCGCTACAGTGTTTCCTTACCTGCTTCTGATCCACATGCAGTGTCAGGTCTGGGAGTATGTGCATGTTCTCTTCCATGTAAGATGTGCCATCAGGACCAGTTAAGGTACATATAGAAAAACAACTCGTCTGCAGTGAACTGCACAGATAATTACAATCTTCAAAGAATGCAATCTGGTTCTTTCTACCCATTATGGTGTGATTTGCTTTCTCTGACTGCATGTCCCTGACATAGTTCTATGGCCCTTTAATGCCTGACACACTTAAATAATATACTCTGAGCCATGTTTCTTGTCCATTTAAATCTGTCAGCTGGCATTAGGACATGTCATTTTCTTCTTTATTTCTGTATTTTCGTGAGCATTTAGAAATATACCAGATGTTAGGATTATGTATTTTTGCTCTCATATTTAATGTGTATTTAAAAACATCTGGACTCAAATGCCTACTATTATGGCAGTTATGTGTAATCTGTATCAGACCTGCATTTTTAAAAAAATGGAACCTGACCCCAAATGCCCTACATTATTGCTGCCAGCTGCATCTGCCCTGCATTTAAAGAAATGTGAATCTGCCCCTCAAGGCTCCATATTACTGTGGGCATATTTTACTTGAAATTAACCGGCATTTAAACAATTACAAAAACTGTGCCCATAGGCCCTGTTTTATTGCTGGTATCTTTAGGTTGCATCTCACCTGCACTTAAAAGAAAATGAATTTGGCCCTTCAGACCTTGTATTAATTCTGGTATGTTTACTTTGCATCTGAGCTGCAGTACAACATAAATAAAAACAGGAACTTAAGGGCCTGTATTAATTATTGCCTATATAGTTATATTTCATCTGACCTGCATTAAACATAAAACAATCTGGCCCAAAAGACTCTGCAATATTGCTTTTCTGGTTAATTTGCGTCTGATCGACAAATAATAAAAATGATTCTTGCCCCCAATACCTGTTTGTTTACGAGTATGTATAATTTGCATCTGACCCGCATTTAGAATATTAAATCTGGCCCTTTAAATCTTGTGTTACTGCCGGTGTATTGAATCGGCATCGGTTGTGCTTTTGAAAACCTAAGCTACCCCTTAGGCCCTGACTCCCACCCCCCCAGAAGTTCCGCCCAAACCACTTCAGGAAACATTGAATTAGATAATGAAAACCATAATACCCTTAAGAACAGCATGTACAGAAACATTTTACTCTAAAATGCAGACACACATTTCAAAATGTACTGTCTCCATTAGCACCCAGACATTCCTTACACTGAATGTTATTGAGGAATAGTAACAAAGAATGATGTACTGACTTTCACGTCAGCTGAATCTCTAGAATGTGACCTTTTTTCAATGAATTTCCTGAAACAACTATAAACACAGTAAAACTGATATGTGAGAATAACCTTGAGGATAACCTTGCGCTGGGTGTGCGCAAACCAATCTGAAATGTGGATGAACAGGCAACATAATGTAGTGTGCAGCAGTAGTGAGGAATAAGTAGGTGAATTCTCACTGGCACCTAAAACAAAGTGAAAGTGTGGAAAGGTATCCTTACAATCCGTGCTCACTTTCCAATACAGAAAACAAACAACAAATTACCAAAAAAAAACTAATTTAATGAGGCTGCAAAACTCCTCTGTATGTTGTTTGGTAATCTCTGTACATTAAACATGAAGAAATATGTGTTACAGGCATTGCAAGCTCCCCATAAATGAATGGTTGGTCATAAAGGAACAAAAAGAAACATGTGCAAGTCTCCAATGCAATATGTGCAAGTAGCCCAATGAAATGTGTTCAAGACGCCAACACGTGTTTCAACCCTCTAGGGTCGTCTTCAGGGCATATAGATAATGTGATACTGTAGTCCAAAACATACCATAGTCGTTCATTTTGTTAGAAAAAGTAGCCAAACCCATTGTAGGAAAGTTTGTGTACAACCATCAGAGGGAAAAGGAAAGAAAAAGGGGAGAGAAAAAACAAGAAGGGAAACCTATATTAGTTCATGTTATTAATTCCCACGTGAATTACATGAAACTTAAAATTGCACATTTGTATAGAGAGTGAAATACCAAAGTTCACAGTTATATATTGATACATCTAAGGTTATTGGCTCCATTATAAACATTAAGGTGCGATTGTGAGCCTAATATATGTCAAACTACATAGGATGTCCGTGTGACAGTTATTGTGGTCTACCACCCTCCAAGTGCCAACCCCTCCTTTTCCCAGGAAGGGCCAGAACTACTGGATAGGTTAGAAGCCATCTTAAAAAAAAAAGAAAAATCCTTGTAAATGGGGGTAGTCACCTATGGCTCAACCAATCCAATATAAACTATTCCAAACTATTCCCCCAAACCATGACTCATCTGATTTTCAAACCCTGGATTAGCAAGCCTTCACACAAAGCTGGGCATGCCCTTGACATCTTCTCCTCATTTGAGCTAGACCTTAAACAGACAACAAAGGTGTAATGGCCACATTCTGATCATCACTTGCTACCAAATTAATGGGAGAATCACACACATTACATAAATACTGCAACCTGAAAGGACAACCAAAAACACCATATGCTTATCAGACACATCAGCAAAGTCAATTAATATAAGTATGAACGAAGTTGCACATAGCCTTAGAAGTACAATAATGTACGATAACGCCAGAAACAACCCCCTCTTCTACTTGAAAAACAGAGCATAGAAATCACTTAAACAGAAATGAATAGATACTATAACTGAAATCAACAACAAATGGTTCAGTGATGAAGTGGCCAATCTAGAACATGCATGGAGGAAATTTAATTCACGTAATAACACACTGCCATGTACAATTCAAGGAAGAGGCTACTGTAGGATTGCTGTAAGAACAAAACAACAACACTATCATAACTGTATCTCTTGTTCACAATGTGAAATGAAACAGATTTAAACAGTTTACAATCAACTAACCCATGCACAACACACTTGTGCACACCTAAACACTCAAAGGGACTGCCCGTCACTAACATTAGGCAGTAGCCAAAGTTCATTTGAGTTTGACACCATATAACTTCTACAAAATAGTTGAGTGCACACACAGGGATGCCAGAAAATTTCAGACCTATATCTCACATTTCTTAATTTCTAACTGGTCCACCAAGAGAACCACTGATTTCTTAAAAATCAACCTGGTTTTTGCTAAAGCAGGAATACATAAATAATCTGCTTTATTGTGAAAGAGGAATTTCTGAAAGCACTTGACAACAATAAAGCACTGCCGCCTGGGTTCTCCCCTGATTTCTCCCACCAGACACTGCACACACTCCGCTGCAAGGTGGGCACTTGATTATGCCCACATCTGCTTTTTCCGCCTTACTTGGGTATCCGAGCCTTGGGCATCCATTCAAAAAGCAGACCTTCTAAGGATGAGTGCTTATCCGGTTTTCTCCTGTTTGCTCAGGGATGCACCAATATCCCACTACCATTATACTTTCTATCCATTCCCTTTATCTCGTTATTAAACCTCACTCCATCATGCATGCCTTATCTACTTTTCCTCTTCTAGTTTGTTTACTTCCCATGCTTCAACCGCTTGCCGATCATATGTAATCAACCAACTCTTTGTCTTTTCACTGATTTTTCACTACCCGCTTTGCCCCATCTACCGATCAATTCTAAATTCTCCTCCTCCTGTCCAAGATATTGGATTACTCAACATACGTTCTATCTGTAAGAAGACCCATTCTATTCTTGACCTATTAAATCATTTAAATCTTCCATGCCTCTGTCTTACTGAAACCTGTCTTTCCCCTACTAACTCTGTTACGCCTGTTCTTTTATCATCCTCTTTTACTGTTTTCTTCCATATTTCTCGACCAGACTTTAATGGAGCTGGCACAGAAATACTTGAACGTTCCTTGTTGGCCTCCTTCCCCCCCAATAGCTAACCTATCTCCCTTCTCTTCCTTTGACTACCATGTTTTTTTCATCTAGACCTTCCCAACTGGCCTGTCTTGCCATCTATCATCCCCCTGGACCTCCTTCCAGTTTTATGATGACTTAGATTCCTTACTTTCTCTTCTTCTCCCTGACTTCCCCTTTTTCTACATTCTTGGATATTTTAATCTCCATTTATAAGTGAGCCATGCTTCCTCCCCTTATTCCTCTCCTCTCCTCCACTCTTACTCTTTATCTCCCCTTCCCAGCCCTCCTTCCCATATATCAGGCTCTTCTCTTTATCCCATTGTCACTACTATTCCTTCAGATTCCTCCATCTCTACACTTCCCATTTATTCATCAGATCACTTTTTTATTTCCTTCTCTTCCCAACATTGATTTCCTGATATATCATATCCCTCACTAACCTAATTTCTCTGGTGCGAATTGCAATGATTCTCCCCATCTTCTCTTTCATCTTCCATCTCCTCTACTCTTCCTTTTATTGACCTCTACTCTACTCTCTCGCCCGGGCTAACCATTTTCACTTCAAACAGCAATCTCCCCCTCTACCTTTTATCTTCTTTCATCCCATCTTGTAAACCCCCCAATCCATGGCTCCCTTCATGCTCTTCCTACAGCCCTTCAGACCTTAGTAAAGCAGAGCGCAATTGGAAAAATTTCACTCTCACAATGATCTCCTTCATCTCCTCATACATCTCGCCTATTTGTGCTGCTGAAAACCTCTATTTTCTTCTCTCACCATTTCCTTCTCACATTAACCTCATCATCTATTTCAACTTACCAATAAACTACTTCTCCCCTCCTGATCCTTCAATCTCATCTATGCTCTCTGCATCTGATTTTGCTGATTACTTTACCTTCAAAGTCTGTACTTGTTCCCCTTCTCCCGCAACTCCCCTTCTTTTTCTCCCTCCCCAAACATCGACCTTCTGTTGCACCCTCATCTTCCCACTTCTCTCCACTGGCTGATGCTGAATCCTCCCTCTTTCTCTCACCCACCCTACAGCTTCCCCCCTTGATCCTATCCCAGTCTCTCTTGTTCCCCATGCCTATACCCTACTATTACCCCACCTCACTGTGATTATTAATGCCTCTCTTCTCACCTCTACCTTGTGGGGTACATTTAAGGCCTAAGGCAGAATCCCCCTACAACAAAAACTGCATTTCATCAGTCACCCAAAAATACCTGTGCTTTTGTCTGCTGAGCACATATGGGGCGAGAGTTTTACACAGCAACCCCAAGAATAGCTGCATTTTGTTGTCATTCACGTGAATCCAGAGAAAATAGCTAAAATTCAGAATGGCTGTACATTGCTGTTCTGTCATTTAAACATTCCAGGCTGCACAGGAACATGACCTGCATTTAAAATGGCAACGGTGCTACTATCATTTCAAACATCACACAGTTTTGTTCTATTAAAACATGGCCCTGTCCGTGTATTTCATTTTAAAAAAATTTTTTTTATATATTTGATTTGGCTGAAAAATTCAACCTTTCAATACGAAATACATTTACTTCATTTCTATCATTACTCACATTTTTAAAACATATACATGAAATTCAAATAAGAAATATCACTTTTCATCATAACACTCTTAACATCCAAATACACATTCATTCATGTCCTCACAAAAAATGTTTACAATAAAAGAAAAAAAACTAAAAATAACACAAAGCCAAGGACCTAAATGTATACATAATTGACCATTATCCAGCATGGTAACCAAGGTACTTTTAGAAAGATTTCACACCCGACGTGACATGCGGTTTACTACAAGGATTGGTCAGTTTTCTTGTAGCATCCCTTTTTACTGCTCATTAGTTTCGAGTTTTAGTTCATTAAGGAAGTGTATGGTTGCATAACCTATTGTTCTTGAATACACATGCAATATATACTTCCACAGATCTTTCGACTCCATGTGTACTAGGTGTTTGAAAATAGTTTTAAAATACTTAATTCTTAAGCATTTTAATTCTGGACATACAGTGGGTCAGGTGTTCCAAAGATTCCTCATGCATATTACAAAATCGACATATACTGTTTCCTTCATCAGCAGTAGCCCATTTAGATGTAACATCTTTAGTTCTCCATTGATTTAGCCTTAAGCGCAGAAGTCCTGCTCGGTGCATGACACTAGGTGACTTTAAAAGATATTTTTCAGGGGAGCCAAAAGATTTCATGGCAAAGGGGTTTTGCTCAAAGCATTTATACGCTTGGCAAAATTCCCTGGTCCTGACCCATTCTATTTCCCATATTTTTTGTTTTGTCTTGTCAGGATTTTGTAGCAGAAGCTCATCTTCTATGTCTGCCTCTTGCATGAACTTCTGCGCTTGTTTCATCCATTGCTTAATAAAGCTGTCCTCCGACACCCTCACATATTTCCCTAACTGCTTTACAAGACCATTATTATGATTTTCCAGGCCAATTTCCTATATAACAGGCATACTTTCCATTTATATGTGGCTTGTATTGATATCAATCCTAGTTTGTGCCTTATGAGGGCTACGGGTGTAGATCTAGGGAGCTTTAGAAGGCTTCTCTAATAGGACCCCTCTTTCTTATCCCAGTATTTGCTGGGTTTGCCTGTTCTTGTTTCAGGCCCATATAGCAGTATTGGGATGGCCTTTTGCTTGTAATATATTAACGAAGGAGCAATGGGAAATTTACAGTGTTTGCCACTGATAATTCTGGATTGCGCGGTTAAACTATTCTATTTTAACGTTGAGGTGGTTTCATACAGTGTGTCATTTGGGTTGTTATTGATGTTTACTCCCAAATATGTATATTCACACACCGATTCAAGCTGTTGATCATCTAGTGTCCACTGATGGTTTTTGTTTCTTTGTTGAGAATTTCCAAACTGGATCACTTTCGTTTTCTTAATATTTATGGTCATTTGATTAGATTTGGCATATTTCTCCAATGCCTGGAGCATGTTACGTAACCCCATCAGTGTTTTAGAAAGTAGAAGGAGGTCATCGGCATATAAAAGCCATTTTATCTCATGTTGACCAAGCTTTTGGGAATCAGTTGTGATGTTGAGAAATTCCTTGCCCAGATCGAAAATGAAACAGTTAAAGATTGCTGAGGCAAGTATGCATCCTTGCTTGAGACCTCTCGATGTATCAATGGGGTCTGTCAGCAAACCTTCGCTATTTAGCCTTATCTGCAGAAAAGTATCCTGATGAAGCTCAATGATCCACTTCAAGATGTTCCAGGGGCAATTGTTTCTCATTACCTTCATAAAGAGTACCTCTCTCCGAATAGAGTCAAATGCAGTTCTAAAAACGACGAATGCAACATACAAAGGTAGTTTCTTGATGGATTGTTTGGAGATAATAGCATTTATCGTCAGAAGATTAATCCCTGTACCCAGGCCCTTAAGAAAGCCTGTCTGCCATGGGTCTCTCAAATTTTCACTATCCAACCAAGAATTAAACTCATGCAGGAGCAAGTGGGCAAATATCTTCCCTGGACAATAAAGGAGGACTATTGGCCTATAAGAGGCAGGATCAAGTCTATCCCCTTTCTTGAAAAGCGGAATCAATATGGATTTTTTCCATGATTCTGGTAACTTCCCTATGCGCATCACTTCTGCAAATATTTTCATAAGGATTAAAGACCAGACTTCTGCTTCTTCTTTAATCATTCTATTGTGAAGCCCATCTGGGCCTGGCGCCCTTGAAGAGCTCAATTTGGAGATGTAATTTAGAATATCACCTTGATCAAATTTTATTTTATGATCCCAGCTTGCACCTATAAGGGACATGCGATCACTCAGTATTGGTGATTGATATATTTTCATAAAGTAATCACACCAGGTGTGGGCAGAGATGGAGTTAACTTGAATAGAGGTCTGGTCCTTGTAGGTAGCTTTGTTCAAAGTATTCCAAATGTCAGCAGAGGATTTTGATGCAATCTTTTTTAATATGTCCTCGCTGTCTTTTTGATAACATAACGCTTTTCTTCCTCCTAGTCGATTTTTATAGACTGACTGTATATGCTTTTTTTGAGACAGTTTCTCTTCCAACATGGAACATTTTAACAGGCGTATCTGTTTCCTCATGTCAGCTTTTTTTGGTTTTAACATCGATACCAAAGACGTGGGTATGTTTATAACCATTTCCTTGAGAATTATTATTCACATGTGCATATCTCTGCATGGTTGATACATAATCCAATTCTGGACATGTAAATAGATGTTTATCAAATTCCCACAGTAGGTCATTAGTCCATTTAATTCTGTTCCTCCTGTTATTTGCGGTTACGGCACCTTTATAGGTGCTACAATCGCTTTGACACTGTATTTCCTGCTGTTCCCAGACTAGACAGAGTTGACTGTGGTCACTTTCATTATTTGATTTTATAGTTATGGATTGTACTCTATTCAACATTGCTGTATTCACAAATATGTAATCCAGTGCTGCTTCAAATGGACCATTGTGCTACGTGCTAGCAGCCTGCATGTCCCCTTCCACTGACCCATTTAGCATGAATAGCTGCATATTATCCATAACTGTAGAACATCTTTACTCTTCAACCATTGCTTTCCTTTTGCCCTTATCCAAGAGATGAAGATTGAGGTCACCCATGACCATTACATGATCAACATTTTTTTTCTTGGCGATCATATCGAAAACCTCTTGTAGCAGGTCAAAAAAGCAATCAGGGGTCAGATGCGCCTTTCCCCAGTAAATGTTAACAATTATGAGTAAGTATGAATTATTACTCAACTTAATAGTTTGGATAAAGGGAGTTATGGAATCATACATTGGTACTTTGAAGCCCCTTGATTTCTTGATTGCTATCAGGAGGCCTGCCATTGGTCTGCCACGAGGAAGGCATAAGGCTGGCTGTACAAATATTTCATACCCATCCCATATGGGGGCCTCCGTCAACCAGGTTTCCTGCAGTACCACTATGTCAAATCCATTTAACACCGTACTTTGTGTGTTCATAAAATGTAAGAAACCACGAGTATTCCAACATATAAGTTGGAATCTTTCTTTTGGCGTGGTTTGTTATGAACGGACCAACTGATTGCATCTTCCCTCATTTAATCCAGTGGAGTTACAGCCATAAATATGTGGACTCCATTTCTTGGAGCCCAACATGGTTCCTTCAGGTGTTTGGGTACCTTCCTGGTATAGATTGAAGCCCATTTGAAAGAGAGCATCTTTTGCATGCCATATTATATCTGCAAGAATGGTCGAGTTAACAGAGATTCGAGATCGTGACAGATCTTGATCATCCATGAACTCTACTCTACCGATATCTGATGATGTTATGTTCTTCAATTGGGATATCTCCCTGCAAATGTTTATTACACTTGATCGATTCAAGTCGAATTGCTGAAATGGGTGATCTCTGCATTCCAATATAAAGCAATGGCTATTCTTTTGGACCACTGCTCTCGACTTGAACGTGTGTTCTTTTACCAAACTCATGTTCTTTTGCCATTGCACTGTTTTCCTCGTGTTGGCAGTGTCTACCAGCTCTCTATTTGAAATTATCATGCCAGATTCGAGACCTCTCTCTGAGGGGCATTGTAGCCTGATGTTTTGGTCCTTTTTATTTGGGACCATTCCCATAGGCTCCTTTAGCCTATTAGTGATGTAATTTTCAACAGTTTTGTTTATTTCTTGTCTCATTTGGACCTCAGTTAACTCATTCCACCTTGAATCTACTAGTTCAGTGCTGGGAGGTCCCTGCGATTGAGATCTTTCTTTCTCTCTCATGGCTGATTCTTCTGCTATTAGATCATTTAATGGTTTGTAAAATAAGCTTGGGGTAATTTTATTCATATCATTTACAGGTGAAGCTCTTAAGTGACCACTACTTTCATTAATAACTTTTGGTTTTTCAATAGTTTCTTTTGCAACACTTACTATCTTCAGGATTCATCTATTTTTGGCTCTGCCTTTGCCGGCCTTTTCCGCAGCCATTGCCCTTTTTGTCTTGTTTGTCAGAGATTGGCTCTCTTTAGTTTGCTTATTCTGTCCTACATTCAGTTTGGGGACCTCATGCAGTGTTTCCACATTAGCACTGTCTTCAATGATTGCTACTATAGATTGCTTGTTTTTAGGCAACCCACCAGTGTCACATTTTTCACCATTCTGCAACTGCGTGTCTAAAGTTTCTGCAGATTTTTTGGTGATGGAAACCCCACTGAAATTAAACTGTTTTAGCTGTGGGGCTATCTTACCCCTTTGATCTAGAGAGGATTCAGTCTGAGATTCCGAGTCTTTTGACTCGTAATGTCTGAAGATCTCATATTGTTGGAGACACTCTCCCTGTTTGCTCATTGCTTGACAACTATTGATTTGATTTGTCAGTTTGTTCAGCAATATAATCTGATAGTTTAATTTTTGGTCCATGGCTTCATACAATTTAGTTAAGGACAACACGGCTGCGTTCATCGCTAATAAAGTTGAGCCAGTTTCTGCCTGGCATGAGTTCTCCTCTGCATGACTTTCAGCAAACCTTAATAAGCAAGACCTTTCTTCAAAACTTTTTTTTCCCTTCATTGGCTGTCTAGGAGTTGGGGGAACAAATGATAATGAATTCACAAAAGCTTCTTCTTCGGAACATTCAGACATGTCTAGGGATGTTTTTGTTTTTTGGTTTACTGTTATACCATTATATTCTCCTCCTCAAGTCTCGGCATGCTAGTGTTGCAAGAGTGTTGCTTAGGAATTGTGGACAGGTTATCTACTTGCATTAAGTCACCAGTATTTGAATGTACAAATACGACTTCCTCTTCACTTGTAGAGGCAGAACTCAGATTCATAAAATTGAGCGCTTCTCATCTACTTATCCTGTAGTTTGTAGATTTGATAAGCTTCTCTCAGTTTCTGTTGGGCCTCTAGTGAGCATAGTTTCGGCGGACTCTCCTCAATTCATTCAAGTGTTTTGGGTATTAGGGCTCTATCATTCCCACACTGTTTGCTTTCATGCTCCATCGTGGTGTCTGATATTATGCTTCCAACACATGAGTTTAGCATCGCTGGCACATTTGTTTTGATAGCAGCTACTTCTATGTCAAGTCGGGTATTCAACTCAAGAAGCTTATAATGATCTAAATGGCTATTTTTATTCTGTTGATCTTGACTAGTTTCACCCCCAGTACCTACATTTAGGTTGTTGTATGAACGGATGTCATGTACCTTTGAAGTCAGGCGGCTCCTGCTTTTGTTTCCCACTTTCTTCTCTCCTAAACAAGAAGCTACTTTTTTCTTTGAATGGTGAGAGACATTGGTGTATATAAGGTTGCAACCATGTCTTTTGTATTCGGGATGGTTCCCTCTTTGAATAAGGCAACATACACTACCGGCATCCCGGATTTCAATGTGTAGGGGCCCTTGTCCATTTTGGCACAGTTGTACACCTACTACAACAACCCTCTTTCACAAATGAGTAAAGATGTGTTACTACACTCTTTGATCAGTTCACAGGAATACTTCACTTTATGCCCAAGGGTATCAAGTGAGTTATCAATAAGTGCTCAATATTTAAGCAGTAAATTAATAAGAGGATCAATGAAAAATAACAATAATAAAAGATGCCAATCACAATAAATAAAAATAATAATAATGATCTCTTACCCTTTCATTCAATACAAGTTAACAGTGCGCCTCCAACCGCATATCCTTCTTTCTTTTCTTTTTATAATATGGGATGTTTCATAAATAACATATGTGAAAAAAAAGGTATGGAGATCAAGATGACAATGTCTCAAGACGCATTGTACACTGTTGAAATAGACTTGGAAAAAAAGAATAAAATAGAAAAAAAAAAAAATAGAAAAGGAATAATAAAATAAAAAAGAAGAAGGACTGGTAAACTAAAGAGCCAAAAATTACAAAAAGGTTCTTGCCTATCCTGTGATTTCGCAGTTAGACAGTGTTTTTCTTCCACACCCCCAGCTGGCGGTGATAGGCTACTTTAAAAATGTTCCACAGAAAAAAAGGAGATGCAGGGTTTCTACCAGACAATACCAATCACCTGTGGGGATGAGAGAAGGAGACCTGAGCCGCGCACCGCGAACAGCAAACAGTACTTTGTGGTACTTGGTGCACGGCATGGGTGCGCCAAGACGTTAGTATTTGTAAAGGATGGGCTGGCGTCACGCTGACAAGGTGGCCGGGACCTCCCTCTAGGAAATACCTTAAAAAAAAAGAAACAAACAAATACGTACTTAATGAGCCTGATGTATATGAGCGCAGGACAGACAAAACTATACGTGAGTCCAAGTGAGTCCAATCATACACAAAAAAGCAAGTCACGTCGTCACCTCCTTTGTTGTTAATAGAAGGTCAGGCAAGCCGGGTACCTCGCGGAAAGACGTCCTCCTGGACAGTTTGCTCCGCGAATATACAGCACGCTCGACAGCAAAGTCCGATGATTTTTGTTGAAAATAAGTCTTTGGCAATTTTCTCCAGCAAAGCACAGCGAGGACAGCAAGAACAGCAAACAGTACTTTGTGGTACTTGGTGCGCGGCGCGGGTGCGCCAAGACGTTAGTATTTGTAAAGGACGAGCTGGCGTCACGCTGACAGAGTGGGCGGGATCTCCCTCTAGGAAGTACCTCCTTTGTTGTTAATAGAAGGTCAGGCAAGCCGGGTGCTGCGTGGAAGGACGTCCTCCTGGACAGTTTGCTCCGCGAATATACAGCACGCTCGGCAGCAAAGTCCATTGATTTTTGTTGAAAATAAGTCTTTCGCAATCTTCTCCAGCAAAGTACAGCGAGGACAGCAAGAACAGCAAACAGTACTTTTGGACACCATCCAATTGGGCCATCCCTCCCAGAATGGCATTGTTTCATCAGTAAAGTCCATGAAAAGAAAGAGAATTTTGTTTCAAGACCGCACGGCTTGGATTTACTTTTTGAAATACACCAACACATGCAGAGCTTGTCTCTGGAGGATAGCTCAGGGGCAACATGCTCGCCTTGGAAGCAAAACGACACAGAGCAACACAGGTTCGATCCCTGGTTTCACGCTTAGAAATCTCTGGGTACTAAGCGCGTTATAATGAACCTATCATATCATATAAAACTTTTTCAAAGAAAAGATGCTCTCTCTTGCCTCATGAAACCATTTTCAAGCTTATCTCTTGTCCAGAAATTGACCAGATCTATAAAAAGCCTTTCAGAAAGTAAATTCAAAGGAAGAAGTGCGCGGGGAAAAACGCGTTTTGTGAAATAAACATGAGAGAAAAAGAACATGGGTAAATCTGTTTTTGCAAAGCAGAAAATGACATTGGGAAAGCTAAATGTGAAATAATACTGCAGCTCGCACAGAAACACAATTGTACATGTGGGGAGAGGGGCTGCAAAGATATGTATTATGCTCTGTTTTCCCCCTGCAAAAGACAAATCATCCTGGCTGAGGCCCAGGAATTTCTGATGAATCAGTTTGGCAGCAAGGCCAATGTCGCATCTCCACATGAACTGATACTGCAAGGGCAGGGGTCGTGTTCTTATGGACCTGACAAGTGTGATAATTACTGGTTCTCCCAGACTGCCAGGCAGAACTGCTCCCAAGAACAAAGGATGGAGGTGAAGCCTTGCATTTTGCCCTGGGTGTGATTTTCTCTACATTCAAACTCGAGGACTTCAATGGGGAGTCATGCAAGCTGAACCAGGGGAGACAATTTGGATTGTGGGGATGGCAGCGCCGCTCACATCTTTGGCTAATCCACCTCATTGACAATGCAGGACATTTATACTTTAAGACATTTTTCCCCGCAATATGAATAAGCAATAATGTGATCTTATGACAGTTTTAATGTGATTTTTGGACAAGCACAATAAGACTAGGTGCATCTTTCTGGCACTTGGTGAACTGAAATAGCAGGAAAAATGCAATTCTGGGGAAGCATAAATTGCACAGATATTAAACCTGGGGAAACTATGCCAGATACTATTATGCACATGTATAGACATTTGCTGGATTTTAGATAAAACGTTGCTCCTGAAAACGGCAAAACTATGACCAAGGTCGAGGCAACATTGAACATAATTTGCGTTCGAACCAGCATATTCCTTGTGAAATATGGGAGCTGCATATCTGATTTTTATGATGGTGACTATTGTAAATATGAACTTTTGTTTCATAACCCACTTTGGGGAAAAATAGGCTTGTGAGACAAAGGGAGTCATAAGAATGCGCACACCTAATGTGAGGTCCAATTGGACCAATCAGCCCGGAGTGAGGAGGCGACCCCAATAGCCTGGCCTATTCCATGCAGGTGGTATGTCCAGGATACTTACGCCCATACTGAAAAATTCTCTGATGTCATTCTGGCTGTATAAGGGGTGTACAGGGAGACACAGGGACATTCAACAATCAAACTCCAGGTCCAGAGGCAGCTGATCCCATCCAGGCAGAATCACCTATCTAGAAACACATTCATCCCTATAATCCAGGGAGAACGGAGGAAAGGCAGCTTATCCCTTTAGGAGAATCCAGTGACCAGACTTTGCCCAGCTGTTCCCCGCCAGAAGGGCGCAGCTGACCCAGTAACCAGATCTCTTGACCCCACTGCCTGTGACCAGAACCTTGGCCCTGCCTACCAGAGACCATGCTGTCTGTCCAAATTACCAAACCCAAGTTTGCCTTGCAAGTATCCCATCACCCAGTACCCAAAAACTGCATATCCTGCTATTTTTCCTTGCATCCTATTCAAACCCTATTCAAATCCCATAAAAACCCTAGTCATGTCCCAAATTGCCAGTATCCTCCGTTCACCCTTTCCCTAGAAGAATCTGTTTTGTCTATATCTGTTAGCATATTTCTTTTCTGTTTTCCTTCAGTTATCTGTGTAAATACCTAGTATCATTTGGAATAAATTAATTAATTCCCCATGAAAATTCACATTCATTATTGTTGCATTTCGAAAGTAACAATTTTGTCGAGTGTTTTTACTAATTATAGCCTTAATATATAGTTTCAGTAGAACTAACTGTGCTAACAAAACCAGTTTTGCCCATGTATTTTGCTTCCCTTTAAAAATCTGCTTTTTTCATTTCCCATAATAAAACCCATATCATCATCCCATAAGAGTCACCCCTTCCCCTCAGTATCCTATCTGTTCTGTGTCTTTGTTTCCCATCCCAAAACCGATTTCCAGTTTTGATTGCTAAGCCCATTTTCTTAGCTGTTTGCCAGTTTAAAGCCTGTTTGAAATAAGAAATTGCAATTCTGCCATGTGTGATTTTGTTGCATTGTTTTCCTCCAAAAATCGATCTTCTCACCTGTGTTCACGTTCCTTAACTGTCCTTCTCAGTAGCCTGTAAGCTTCCTTGTCTCTTTAGCGCAGCCACACACATTTCTTTTCTATCTATCGTACCACATGTGTACACTGATCTATAAGTAACAAGTGCAATCCGAGTATGCTATTTTGCTCATTGTGAAGGTTTTCATTTTTCCCTCTTCTTGCTGACTCCATGCCACTGGTTTCCATCCACACAGAATTTAGTTAGCAGGTGTTTGGGGGAGTGTTGCAGGGGAGTGCATGACATATATGCCGTCTATGATTGTGGAAAAAAATGATTTTGCTTCGATTTCTATTTAAGGTTTATGTAGATGATGTCAGAAAGTTGAATGAATTGTATTATAACATTTTGCATTATATTGTCACCACACTGGTAATTGCTGCCCCAAAATTTGTTTTGCTCTAAATTTCCATTTGAATTCTAAAAATAAGTTCCCGATTTACAGCATCAAATGCGGCTGAATAGTTAATGGAGGCCATAAAGACAGAGTGATATTTATACTCCCAAATCAGGTGTTGAATCGCTTTGACTATCAGCCCATTCATTCATGTTCCAAGGTTCTTACAAAAGCTGATTTGTGGGGGCGTGGCTAGACGCCAAACAAGATGGTTAGCTAGCTTTCGTACTCCGTCCCACTTGAAATTAAATAAAGCATTATTTACTTCCCCAATATCATTTCCACCTCATTTCCTCACCAAGGGGGATCGGACCGCCTGCTTGAGCGGCTGCTACGTATTCGACGCAGTGGAACATCTTTTCTCACGGCGTAGCTGGCTCCTTGATACCAGCCCCGATGTCTGTGGCTGCAGGCATCCGCTTCTCATGAAGTAAGTTCCGGCAACACGCATACAGTGAAACGCCGGTTGCGGCCTGGCTGGCCTACTTCCTCATACATCGCTGCCTCAGGAGCGGGAGCGCAATTGCATGACTGAAAGCTTTTCCTAATCTAAAAAAAAACAAAACAGACAGTGACTTCTATCACAATTGAAAAGCTCTAGGATATTAGAGCCTGGTGGTATAATTAACTTCTCTACAGCATTTCACCACATAACTTCTGGAAATATAATGGCACATATCATTTCCCTAAAATTCTAAAAGTGACAAATCGAGTTTGGCACAACTAAAGCAAATATAAAAAGAAATAATGAGTCATTTTAAAGGATATGTGCCAGAGATAGCCGTCAACCTAGTATAACCCTTATCATTTTGCTGTCTTGTGGTATAGCTGATTAATATTGGAGTACTTCATATATTTATTTACAATTGAGCTATTAACTCAACTGGATTACACAGAGAACTGTGGGTTGCTGTAAACCTAAGCAGGACAGAAATAAGCCACACCCGCTGGTAACATCTCATGGTTATTAGATTAGAGGCACTTTCTATGTGTACCTGATTTTATTCCTTATTATTCTATGGTGTCTCTTTTTACCTCCTTCATAAGGAGTGGCACCACATAATATGGATATAATAATTGTAAACTTTGGGATATTATGCCTTAAATACCAGTCTCCATGAGTCTTCACTGAATTACGGATTTGACAACAAACCTGCTCTAAAGCAACTAAAACTTTTATATCGACAGCGGTACCATGTTTAAGCTTTACCTACAGTTCTATCAAAACATCAACATATTTACTTCAGTAACTCAAAATTCTACATATTTTATTTTAAAAAATTCAGAAAGCAACATGGCAACTAACAAAAAAAATAATACCTCTTCTACCAAAGAATCCAATGTTCCTGCCTCCAACCTCAACCTCAAGAGACCCAAAAGTGACTCACCACCTTTGTTCAGTATCTCTGATCCTGCCATTGATGCTATTCTGTCAGAAATAAGATCACTCAAACCCTTCATAGAGACTACAAATCAAAAACTACAACAGCTTGACGATAGATGGAAGGGTTTTGAGAAAAGAATGGATGAGGTGGAAAAAAGAGTTGGTATAGTAGAGGACTTAACTCCTAAAGTAACACAACTTGGGAAGCCGATCAAAGACCTTCAAAGGCATAACGAAGACTTAGAAAATCACAGTCGTCGTAACAACCTTAGAATTTCAGGCCTGCCAGAGGGCTCAGAAGGATCTGATACCATCACCTTTTTGCAAAAATGTCTACCTGCCCTGCTTCACCTGCCTTCAGATTTAAAACTCAAAATTCAACGTGCTCATAGAATTGGCCAAGTGTCTACTTCCACCTCTCTTTGACCTACATCCAGAACACTGATTTTCTATCTTTTGGAATATTCCCAACTTCTGCTTGTCTTAGCAGCAGCAAAGGAACGCAAATCTCTCATATGGAACGGCAACAAGATATTCATCGCCCAAGATGTTGCAAAAAGTACAGCTCAACGTAGGAAAGTTTTCTAGTCCTTTCGTCCCGCCTTAAAACAGCTTATAACACCCTTGTTCTTTTAAGGTTACACATGAAGGTTGCACCATCATATTTGAAGAACCAGCCGATCTAAGAGCATTTATACGCTCAATTAAGTCCGATGGCATGGACACATCATCTCCGGCTAGTACCTCTTCCTCTTTTGTTACATAAATGTATGATTCTTTCCCATATTTTACTATCTTACACGTAATGCAATGATTATTCAGCAATTATAACTTGTGGGACGGGTCGCGCAGCGATCCCCATCTTGCATCCTGAGTCGCTCTTTTTTCTTTTTTTTTGATGACTCAGTGGGTGTCACCCTTCCCCACAATTGTATTCTTTCCCTATTTCCTTCATCCAGTCTAATCTTTGTTATTGTTTAAACACTTAAACCCCCATCAACTCACCTATGATCAGTCCCCTTTCCATACATCCCGTTACCCTATGTGTTTTCCTTTTGTGTTTCTGTCTGTGCAATGGTGATTCAAGTTCATTATGTAGTAAATGGGCAATAATTGTCTACATTTGCATGGCATCAGGTTATGTTATCATAATTTTTGAAATGCAACTATGATTTTTAAATGTGTTACATGGAACATTAAGGGTTGTAATAATCCCATTAAAAGATGTAAGGTCATTTCACATCTAAACAAACTCACTCCTTCCATCGCTTGCATTCAAGAAACACACCTATCCAATAAAGAAGCAATGAAACTGAAAACCTGTTGGGTTAAAGAAGTCATTTCCAGTCCAGCTGTTGCAAAAAAAATGGAGTGGCCATACTTATTATAATAATAATAATAATAATTAGGCTTTTATATAGCGCTACAAACCCTCAGGTATCTGAGCGCTGCTTATTATTACCCACGGTGTGTGGTGCTCATTTATCGACCTCGGAAGGATGAAAGGCTGAGTTTGGCCCCGCCGGGATTCGAACCTGCGTTAACAGGCTCTGCACGGGTGTCAAAGCGGGCGCTCTACTCGCTGTGCATCTTGACCGGTATGTCTAGAAATGTCCCTCCAAAATTATTGACCATGGCGCTGATATTGATGGAAGATGGGTTTGGGTTAAACTCAAAACAGAGTCCACACATGTTAACATTCTCAACATCTATGGTCCTACTAATCCTGACCCTAAATTTTGATTACTATCAAACAATTGATACTTCAAAATAATTTCCCCAACCTAATCATGTGCGGGGATACTGATCAGGTCATTGATCCTTTTCTAGATAGAAAATCGAGTTACCTGTTCAAAAATAACAAGTCACACAAATCCTTTCTGGGTTGTTTGGCTGAAACTGGCCTCATTGATACTTCGAGATTATCTAAACCCACCCAATTAAACTACACCTTCCATTCATCCCCTCACAAACCGCTATCCCAACTAGACTGCATCTTCTCAACTAAAACCCTTACTGGTTCCATTGTTGGCTCTAAAATAGAAAATATTATTATATCCGATCATGCCCCAGTATATACTTCTTTTAGTCTTTCAGATGTACAAAAGCCTTCTTCTCGCTGGAAACGTAATAACTTTCTCCTATAAGATCCTCAATTTATTCAATCCGTTAAATCTTTCATACAACAGTTTAACTCAGACAATTTGGACAGTGACACATTGGTAGTGAATAATTGGGATGCCTTTAAGGCCGCTCTAAGAGGTCATATCATGGTTTACTCTGGGAAAAAGAAAGCACTACACAAAAAGCATCTAGATTACCTTTACTCTCAGCTTACTCTAGCGGAACAAAAGTATTATCATGACTCCAACCCCACCAGTCTTCGTCAAGTCTTAGCCATACACTTCCAAATTAATAATGATATTACAGACCTTGCTGCGGGGACTATTCTTAAATATAAAATAAAAATCTATCATACATCTAATAAAGCTGGAAAAGCACTAGCCTCTAATCTTAAAACAAAAAAAGAGAAATCTCTAAACTCCCATATCAAAAATTCTTCTGGTACTCTACATCATCACCCTAACGAAATGTTAAACTGCTTCAAAAAATTCTATTCCAATCTTTACACACCTGAGAACTCCATTTCCTATAACAGCATACCACCGTTCTTTGATATCATTGACAGATCCTCATATCCTCAATTGGATCTATCCCACTTAGATAACAACTTCGCCCTTCCTGAAATCTCTAAGGCAATCAAGGGATTGGGTAAAGGCAAAGCCCCAGGCCCAGATGGCCTTTCTACAGAATTCTTTGATAGGCTATCTCAACCCCTCATTCCCAAGCTTCAAAATCTATTTTCTTACTGTATATCCAAAAAGGCCTCCTCTGGATCTTTTTCAGATGCTTTACTCATACTCTTCCCAAAATCAGACAAAGATCCATCACTCCCTGGTAAATATAGGACCATTTCTCTTATAAATGTGGAAAGTAAAATATATGCAAAAATCCTACCCAACAGGATTGAGTCTTCCCTTCCTGCCCTAATAAAACCCGATCAAGTTGGGTATTTAAAAGGGCGAAATATCTCTTCCAATGCCAGGCTACTTTGAATGCTATCTACCTATCTGCCAAAAATAAAAAGGGTAAACAGGGCTCTGCTGCTTTAGCTTTAGATGCAGAGAAGGCATTCGATCGGGTCAATTGGGACTTCATGTTCCAATCTCTACAATGGCACGGTTGTGGTGATAAGTTCATCTCCCTTGTCAAATTGTTTTACTCATCCCCCAAATCATCAATATGTATCAACGGTTTAACTTATCCATTCTTCTCACTCCAAGGAGGTACCAGGCAGGGTTGCCCCTTCTCACCCATATTGTACATCCTATCATTAGAACCACTATTAGAATTAATTAAATCTAACATAAATATTCCTGGTATATTTGGTAATACATCCCACATAAAAATTGCTGCATATGCAGATGATATTCTCATTCTTATTAAAAATCCTAAACTACACCTACCATACTTACTCAATGTACTATCTCAATTTAGTCAAGTATCAGGGTACAAACATAATAAAGACAAATCTGAAATTATGCCCCTCAATCCCTACTGTTTTAAACATGAAATAGACTCCTTTGGTTTTAAATGGTGTACCTCCTATATAAAGTACTTGGGTGTGCATTTTGCTCCTACAATACAAGATACCATTAAACTTAATACCCAATCTTATTGGATAGATTAAAAGAGCTAACTTCCAGATGGTCTCCCTTGTATCTTTCTTGGTGGGGACGACTCGACACGATCAAGATGATGTTGTCAGCAATAATCTTATACCATCTGCAACCTATGTGTGTTACGATGTCCCCTTCCTTTTTTAAATCTATTTATTCTATTTTATTAAAGTTCCTATGGGGGGATGGTAAAAGTAAAAGGATTGCCTTGATCAAACTAAAAGCGCCACACGATAAGGGGGGGGGTTAGGTTTCCTGACTTCAAATTATATTACACTGCTTTCCTCCTGAAACAATCTAGATTCTGGTTTGCATTTCCCGAATTATCAGACATACCCACATGATGTGCAATAGAGAAACAGTTGGTCCATCCCATAGAAATAACTGACCTTATATATGTATTTAATCATTCCTCTTTGGTCATTTCAGACCCTTTTAGAGCTACTATATTAGCCCTTCAATTCTATACAAAAAATCCCCCAAAAAAGCCTCTCCACTTTGCTATGGCACAATAAGAAGATTCTGATTAATAATAGAGCCCTGAATAGAAAATCTTGGTTGAGAAAAGGTATTAGATTTATACAACAAATCGTAGATGGGTCCTCTATCTTATCTTTTCAACAACTCAAACACCAATTTTCCATTCCTAATACAGACTTCAATTTCTACAATAAATTAGTCAACTCCTGCCTTGAAGCTCTCCATAGCTTTTCCAATGACATCTTAATCCCGGATGCTGTCAGGCTACTACAGCTTACAATACCCTTACACATAAAGCTTCAAAATTCTACAACATCCTTATATCATCCTTAAAGATGTGTACTGTGCGCTCTAAATGGGAGGATGATTTTGGGTACATTTCAGACGATCTAACATGGTCAAACCTTTTCTCTAAAATTAAACTTATTTCTTCATCAGCGAACAAATTCTGAACACTTTTTTTCATGCATAGAGCATTTATCACACCTGCTAAATTATTTTTATCTAAGGTAAGTAATGACAGTAATTGTTGGACATGTGATTCTGCTGCTGCCTCTTATGGGCATATGTTTTTAAAATGTCCCTATATTTTCAAGTTTTGGCAAGACGTGTGGAAATATCTGAATGCTATATTTTTGACATTCAACTTTCTTTCATAAAGATTGTCTTGGGAAGCCTTGCTATAACCACCCTTCCTACCCTCTGAAGCCACCAAACTTTACAACCTCTTTATTAGTTTGGCTTTGAAGAGCATAACTGCCAATTGGAAAGACTCTCGCTCCTTGAGCATCAGAAGCTGGTGGAATAACATATGTCACACACAAAGGATGGAATGCTGTATGGCTAACAACCTAAACTCTATTCCTAAGTACAATGCCAAATGGTCCTTCTTCATCCACTATTTGGATCATTTTAATGTTACCACGCATGGAAGGTGACCTTCTCATGTCTCTCACAATCCTTGGATGTTCCTTGCATTTTACAAACTAGATATTATTTTTGATGCTAATCTGATTATGCTTCTGGAAATGTTTCCTTAGTTTCTTGAATCTGTTCACTATTTTCCCCCTCCTTCCCTTTTGTCCCTTGCTTGTTTTGCATTGGTCTCATGTTTGTTCCACGTTTGTCTCTCCCCCACTTAATTAATCTTAATGCAGTATCTTTCATTGCTTAGTCTCTCACAATTCATAGTTCCATATTCCTCTTATTTATTTATAAGGTTTCATAGTTAAAGTTATATATAAGCTAAATAAGATAACAGTCCATTCTGTTACATGCTCTTTAGAAATTCTTGTTTTTCTTGTTATCTTTTATCAGTTGTATAACTAATAGATTACTGCATTATGTTTATAAACAATGATTTTATTATTGTTCTACATATATCAATAAAGATTATTAAAATCAAAAAAACAAAAGCTGATTTGACATTTTGTCTGTCGGCCAACCTCGAAGCCCAGGCCTCCAGATGGGACAGCAAGATCGATGCAAATACCTTACTGTCTGCATCGAAGAGGGCCATTTGCCTATAATTAAGGGGATTAGTTCTTGGACCACTTATGTAAATTGGGATAATGTGTGCCCTTGACCATGAGTTGGGAATCCTATCTGTCACCACAATGCATTTAAAGAAAACAGTCAGTGCCGCTGCCAAAACCCCAGGATTGAACTTAAATGCAAAGTTTGATAGCTTGTTGGGACCCAGCGCCACAGATTGACTAATCTTACCTATTATTATTATATTAATATTGCTCCAAACCATTTTCTGCCCAAGAACCATTCTGCCCCTTGTATTCACTCAGGCACTCATTCATCTTGCCAATATGACATGCTGTCTAGTCAAATACTACGTCCATTCCACCACAAACTGCCAATGTCCATTCCCATTGCCTCATAACTGCCCCATGCCATTATTTTCACTCAGTTACTCCATAATCATCTCTCAACACTCATCTGTCATCTCCTCTTCTCTGTCTCCCCATTCTTCCTGTCCCATCACTAGCCCCCCTCACTGCTTCTGACATCTCTTGCTTTCTTTCTAAAACTCACCCTACAACATCTCCTTCATATACTCTTCCTTCCTCTCATATCCCCAAGGTCTACATCTGCATTTCTCTGTACCTTACCCGGCTCTTTAATATCTCTTTTCAGTCTTCCACCTTTTCCTAGTTATTAAAACATGCCTCTATTCTTCCTATTTTCAAGAATCCTTCTCTTGACCCTTGTCTCCCTTCTAACTATTGCCCTATCTCGCTTTGACTTTTGCTTGCTAGACTTCTCAAACCTCATTTCTATTCTCAAGTATCTTCTTATGTTCATTCTTCTTTTCTTTTTCCCCTTATATTCTACAGAAATGGCTCTCATTTCCATCTGTGATTCTCTTACTTCCGCTTGCAACTATGGGGAATCTTCTCTTCTGGTCGTACTCAATATGTCTGCCATGTCTAGGTTTTGGTGGGCCTGTCCTAAAATGGTTTTACTTCTACCTTACTAATAACACAAACTCAGTGTCCTCGGCTGGTCTCGTCTGACCTCTTCCACTCTTACTCTTCAGTATGGGGTCCTCCAGGGCTGTTGGGTCCCCTACTTTTCTCTCTGTACACAATCCATCTCAACTCTCTTATTTCTTCTTTTGGTCTTTCCTATCATCTCTATGCTGACGATACGCATATCTTTCTTTTTCCTCTTTCTCTTCCTCCATAGACTCTAATCTTACTTCTTGTCTTCTTGCAATTCTGTCCTGGATGTCTGCTCACTTTCTTCGTCTGAACCTCTCTAAGACTTAAGTTATTTTCTTCTTTGCTACGACCTTTCCCACCTGCCATCTATTTTCTTTTCTCCTTCTTCTCTTCCCATTTCTTTTTCTGTCCGGATGTTGGAATTATTCTTGATTCATCTCTTTCTTTTTCTCCTAACATTTCTGTTCTCTCCCGCTCCTATCATTTCAAGCTTTTCAATATTCAGAAGGCTGGACCTATTCTTTCCTTTGCTGCTAGTAAAATGTGTGTTTCTTCTCTTATGTTTTTCCAACTTTTCTATTGTTCTTCTCTTTTGCTAGGTCTTCCCGTGGCTCATCTCTCTCCTCTTCGTTTTATCTATAACTCAGCTGTTCACCTTCTTTTCTCTTTATCCTCCAGCGATTCGTTTGCCCCTGCTCTTGCCTCTCTCCAATGATTCCCCTTCGAGTCACAATCGTTGTATAACTTTCTTTGTCTGGTTTTCAAATATCTTCATGGTCTTGCCCCTCCCTTTCTTTCGTCGGGTATTCCTTTTTAGGTTCCATCATGTCCACTGCATTCTCAGTACCGTTTTCTTTTTACTGTTACTTGCCTTACTTGTGTAAGTTCCCATTTCTGCTTGTTTTCACTCTTGGCCCCAAAACACTGGAATGCACTACCTCTTTCTCTTTCATCTTTGTCTTATTTTCCTGCCTTGCACTCACATTGTAAGACCTGTTTGCTTTATTTACTGGTTAAGCTCTACTTTTCAATTTGTTTGACATTATCTGTACTGTTTTTATCTCTGTACAACGCTTTGGCATATAACACTGTATAAAAACCAAAATAAAATCAGATCAAATCAGCCCATCATTGCTATCAGAATTCTAAATATGCCTTCTTGTGTTCAACCTAGCCTGGAACGACACAAAGATCTGCGCATACAGTGGCTCATATACACAGACCTCCTAACAATCTCAGCTTCATCAGGGCCTTGGCGGTATTCCACCCGCCAACGCAAATAGCATTACTGCTGGTCGGTCCAGCGCATTAATGCTGAATCACGAGTAGCTGTAAGGTGGCTAAGCCCCATTCCCCATTGGGTCCATTGAACTCAATGGGGTATTTCGGCGCAATTTGCACTGCACTAATAGTGCCAAAAATGGATGGATGTGGAGATGTTTAACTCCAGCAAAAAGCTGGAGGTAAAACTCCAGACATTCCGCCCAACTCAGGATTAGGCCAACCCTTAAATGGTGCAGTAATAGCGTTACCACTGTATTTAAGGGCTACCACCCAACTACCGTCCAACTCATGATGATGCTGTCTGACTTGCTTTTGCTAGCACCCCTTTAAAGTGCTTTGTAACTTATCTCCAGAAGTGGGCTGAAACTTCCCTGCCAAATGTGTGAGCAACCATGGCCAAATAACCTGCTCTTTGGGGTGGTGCACACTCAGGAATGTGTGCAATCACATTACAGCTCTCTGAGCCCTAAACGAGAAGAAATATCTATTTGAGTATGAGTCTGTTCCAAGTTAAAGGGCACGTCAAAACCAAAATGCAAGTTTAAACACATATTTCTTCATGTGACTGTGGGCCTGTGTCTTTCTCTCTAGCTGCAGTGCGCAAGGACTCCACGTCTGGATTACCTTTACTGAATTAGGGTGTAATCACAATTATTTCAAGATTTGCCAACCATGTCCCAAACCTTCTTGCAAAAGTGTACATAGCCACATATCCAGTTCTATGGGACATTGTCCTCTAAGGTGGGCTATCAATCACGTTATGATATGATATGACATGTCATGTGTAGCTCACTGTGCCATACTAGAGAAGAAATACCCTTGGCATGTCATGCTGACCCTACCTACAAGGACAGCCTGGCTCTGAAGCTCTAGGCCGTTACATTCTAGCTTCAAACATGTGTTTCTGCCATCACTGAGAGGTTGCTGCTGGGCTGCTTCTTTCTCTAGGGAAACAGGGAAATTAAATCACGTCTCTATTGCTGAAAATGTGTGAGCCCCTCTACCGAGAACTAAGTCAACAAACGCGATCCATCTTAGAATGTGGTAAAATGAAACGAGGGGGTGAAAGGCACGTATTTTCTCCCACGGTTAATAACTAGACGCTCCTGGGAGAGAACAGCTGCCAATGGCAGTGCCTCGCAGTACTGGACTTCCTGACACCCCGGGCTGTGACGGGCATGCACCAGTATTGTAGCCACACTCTGGAACAGCCAAGCCCACGACCCACGAACAATTCTGGACTTCCGGGAGCTGTGAGTCTGTGAGGGTCATCGTTTTTCTTTTTAAGGATCTGTCTACGTGTCGAACATTTGCAAATTGGAAAACTGCACACTTAGACTCAGAATTGCTGAATGACAGAGAGGCACTAGCTCTGCAATGCAACTTGGGCTGCAGTTTGTCAGGACCTTTTGAGGTCCAATAACAGTTTCAAATTGTGGTGAAGACCCTCAACCCACAACACACCATAGTAACCTCTTTATACATACCATTAAAGATCTCTGAAAGTGCCACTGCATTAGGTGGCCTAACAAATGCTCACATGGAAACTGTAGATAGTGGTGAAGTGTGTGCCGCTGAGCTTTTGACTTCAATCCATTCCCCATTACGGCATCCAAGTGATCTTATGTGCCCCAGTTTGGACTGCACTGCCCTTTGGGCGTGGGACCAAGCCTGATTTGCATATGGTCTATCCCCTTTCTGTAATGGCTTAGCAGGCAAAGAACAAAGGTCTGGAGGGCTGCCCAGAGAAATTGCCAAAGGTATAAAATGTATTCTAAACCTTCCATCCATCACTTCTTTGTTTTATTTTGTCACCACGAGTGAGACAGGTCTAGAAGCCCAAGCTACTTCTCACTGATGACATCCAATGGGGCTGAAGCATGTCTGGGTCTGGGAATGCTTGTGGTCTTGTGCAGAAGGGATGTGACCTAGCATTTGGGGCTGGACTGTCCCTTTGGGGTGGGGCCACACCTGATCTGCATATGGTCTTTCCCCTTTCTGTAATGGCTTGGCAGGCTGAAAAATGGTCTGGAGGGTTTCCCAGACCAAGTGCCAGAGGTTTCAGATTTATTCTAATCCTTCAAGTCAACACCTCTTTGTTTTGCTTTGTCTCCCGACTGGGGCGGGTATGCCCAGATGTCAGTCCTGTGCCTGTTGGGCCTAGAGACCCAAGCAACCTCTCACTGATGATGCCCAATGAGACTGAAACATGTTTGGGGATGCTTGTGGTCTCCTAACAGTTTGGACTGGACTGCCCCTTTGGGGGTCGGACCAAGCGTGAGTTGCATACAGTCTTTACCCTTTCTATAACAACTTTGTAAGGCAAAGAAGGATTGTCTGGAGGGTTTCCCAGAGAAATTGCCAGAGATTTAAGATTTATTCTAAACCTTCCAGCTATCACCTCTTTTGTTTTGCTATTGTCACCCCGACTGGCGAGGGTATGCCCAGACGTGGGTCCTGTGCTTGCTGGGCCTAGAGAATCAAACTACCTCTCACTGATGATGCCCAATAAGGCTGAAACATGTCTGGGGATGCTAGTAGGATGCTTGTAGTCTAATGCAGAAGGGATGTGACCTAGCAGTTTGGGCTCAACTGCCCCTTTAGGGGTTGGCACCAAGCATGATTTGCATACGGTCTTTACCCTTTCTACAACGACTTTGTAAGGTGAAGAATGGGGATCTGAAGGTTTGCCCAGAGCAATTGCCAGAGGTTTATGATTTATTCTAAATCTTTCAGCCATCACCTCTTTGTTTTGACATAACAATGCGAGACATAACACAAAAGTGCATGGTTTACCTAAGTGCTTTTCCACTCTCGAGATGGGCATGCACACGTCCACTGACACGTCAGCGTCTCCTGCTTTTTTAAGCATTTTTAAAATACATTCCAAAGCTCGGTCAGGCCACTGCAAGACTTCAGAGCACTTGAGACTCGCGAGAGACACTGGGGGGTTATTCAACACATTATTGGAATATTTCAAAGGGGAATAGTTGTAATGCAGAAAGCGCTCAGGACATGATCAAGTCTGAATGAGTTATGACGAATCAGACCATTGAAATGTACATTTTTTAAAATAGTTAACAAATAAAGAAGTGTGTTCCGTAAGGCAAAGTGTAACAGATCACGATGCAAACGATGTTCAGAAAATTCTTGGCGGTAACTGGTGTAAGAAAAAGTGGGGATTGAGTGGTGGGATACACATTTTCCAATGAATACATTCATTTATAGCCCTTAAAAGTAGTTTTACTGGTTTATGTTCCAAACAATTGCCTCATTACGTGTTTGGTAAACTCCTTGGTGGTAAAACCTCCAAACTGGTTTACAGTTATCACCATTCATTTTGGGATTTTCCCCATTACGGGGATTTGACTCTTTTGGGTTTTGTCTGTTTTTCCTACTGCAGGAAGATTTCCTGGATCATTTTCTCCAATGTTGT
The DNA here is from genome assembly GCF_040938575.1 of Ambystoma mexicanum. Classification (NCBI taxonomy): domain Eukaryota; kingdom Metazoa; phylum Chordata; class Amphibia; order Caudata; family Ambystomatidae; genus Ambystoma; species Ambystoma mexicanum. The sequence goes on from NC_090933.1 coordinate 1,147,877,837, forward strand.
GATATGTCGGTAAAATAAATATGACGCTAAAAATGTCACCGAATTTTTTTTTTTTTTTAACCGTACTGCCAAACTCGTAATGAGGCAAATTATCTTCGAGACAAAATTCAAATGCAGTAACAAAGGTTTTTAGTGGATTAATGCATCCAACCGTTGCCTGTTGATGTGGGAAGGTACAGCGAGTGACGACTTTAAGGGCTTGATTTACACGTTTCCAAAGGGACTTTCCCATGTTAACACACGTTTGTAAATCGGGCCCTAATATTGCCAGTGCTGAGGTGCAGTTTTCTCTGGGAGCTTCATTTCTCTAAGTGAAGGGCCGCATACTTGGCATGCAGGAGTCGCTCGCCTGCGTCTCATGTCCTTTCTGCCTGTCCAAGCGTTTGTATTAGAGTCAATTAATCTCCCGCGACACGCAGGGCAGGATATGTTTATGACGGATAACGCTAATGTCTAATCCGAGAGCTCGCTGACTCTACGCAGTCCAGATGCGCTCATCAAAGTTATTTGGCCTCAACTAAACATGCATGCGAATGTAGGGTCTGCAGACAGACGCTGCCAGTCTCTCTATTAAAACGGTTACAAATATCGTCCATAGTTAAAAACTATAATTTAGTTCTGAAGCAGGGATACATTGGCATTTTGCAATGGACCGGATTGTATGTAGTAAATTTCTCAGAGTCACAATTAGGCAGTTTCACACATTATTCCTAGTCTCAGGCCTCAGTCCTGATTAACACTACAGGACATCATGGTCTTTTCAACATGCAGGGAACGAGAGAGAGAGAGAGAGAGAGAGAGAGAGAGAGAGAGAGAGAGAGAGAGAGAGAGAGAGAGAGAGAGAGAGAGAGAGAGAGAGAGAGAGAGAGAGAGAGAGAGAGAGAGAGAGAGAGAGAGAGAGAGAGAGAGAGAGAGAGAGAGAGAGAGAGAGAGAGAGAGAGAGAGAGAGAGAGAGAGAGAGAGAGAGAGAGAGAGAGAGAGAGAGAGAGAGAGAGAGAGAGAGAGAGAGAGAGAGAGAGAGAGAGAGAGAGAGAGAGAGAGAGAGAGAGAGAGAGAGAGAGAGAGACTTCTATTCCTACACAAGTGACATACATGAAAATAATGTAATCTGGTGTTAGAGCACTCCAAGACAGGGTGATCACGTGTTCAGGGAAAAGTGAGGCACTGGGGTCTCCTACAAATCTGGGAGTTGTGCCAAACAGGATCCACACTCGCCCGAGCCCCCATTCCATATGTGTTTACGCATATAAGTAAATACTACACCCCATGCAGTGTGTGTATCACCGTACCCTCATAAAACTTGACAGACATGCAGCCCAAACAGGCTGTGTAGTCTGTGGGCATCATTATGCCCACTGTGAAAGCTAGCCATGATGGAGGATGGTGGTTGGGAACATTGCCGGCCTACCACATCCAAGTGGTATAAGCCCACTGTGAAAGCTCGCCATGATGGAGGGTGGTGGTTGGGAACATCGCCGGCCTACCACATCCAAGTGGTATAAGCCCACTGTGAAAGCTCGCCATGATGGAGGGTGGTGGTTGGGAACATCGCCGGCCTACCACATCCAAGTGGTATAAGCCCACTGTGAAAGCTCGCCATGATGGAGGGTGGTGGTTGGGAACATCGCCGGCCTACCACATCCAAGTGGTATAAGCCCACTGTGAAAGCTCGCCATGATGGAGGGTGGTGGTTGGGAACATCGCCGGCCTACCACATCCAAGTGGTATAAGTCCACTGTGAAAGCTCGCCATGATGGAGGGTGGTGGTTGTGAACATCGCCGGCCTACCACATCCAAGTGGTATAAGCCCACCGTGATATTTTGCCTAAGCACATGTGCAAGCTGTTGAGAGGAAAGACACACCTGCATGCATGCCCGCTGCAACTGGATTCGACCCGGGCGCCCCATCTGCACTACTCAAGCGCAACTGCCGCGGGCTGGAAGATGGTAGAGGCATGACACTACCCGCAGTGTCTTCAGTGAAAGCCTGGCTTAAAGCAGCTTACCATTCATCAAACATAATTGTTATATTTGTTATTTGATTTGATTGTATCATTCGAATTGTGATAGTATTCCAAATAAGCATGCATTTCTAAACTGAGCTCAGAGTGGTAAAAAAAAACATGGTAAATGTTGAAAAGGACATGGACCAACACACGTAGTTTCATGTACAGAATTGACATGTATTTGTAAGAGGATTCAATTCAACACTACAGCTACGTCAATGCCTAGTCTGGGATACTGAATGGAAACCCTTATTGATATATCTTTACGTCCAGTTAATGCGTTCTGGATGACTACCCCTATATAACACCCCTTTCTTGGAATCCTCCTGACCCCACTGAGCCACGAAGTAGTTCTGTTTTGCAAGTTTAAACGGTTTATTTGATAATTTAAACAATATATATATATATCACACTTTATAATAAATTAATAATTGAATATCACACTTAATCTGAGCAGTAATCAATAATGTATAGTCCGGAACTAGCACACTTCTTTATAATCAATGATGAGTGGTTATAGGATGGATACGATAGCAACAATACTTTTATGGTTTCAAATGGATGCAATGTGAAATGAAATGCAGTACAGAAATTAACTTGATAGGATTTCAGCAAAAGACAATGTAATCACTTTCTTGCACAATTCACCCCCCCCCTTTTATGCACTGTAAGGAGATGAAGATGACACAGTTCTTAGGAATGCAATCAAATAGAATTCAGTTCAATACCCCCCAGCAGCTTATACAACAGATAGGAGTTTTGAAACACAGGCAAAATGTTTTGAATATGGTGACAATGCAGTGAGAAATATGCTGAAAATGGTTTTAATTCCCTTTAGGAGGTTCAGGGTGAGTGAAATATACTTGGGATGAGTTCAGGCTCACTTTAGCAAGGATCTAGGGGTAACTAGCAGGTTAAACACATTTTTGGCAAAGGAAAGCAATGAAGCTGCTGTTTTCACACGTGGCTGGATTTTTAACCAAATTGCAAATCGCGGTAAAATTCGTGAGTGCAAGAATCGTGATTACAGCAAAAGTATGAGGCGTAGTTATAGGCCTGTTGAAGAGCTGAGATTTTAAGCTTTCAGAGGAAAGTTAAACCAAGTTCCTAGCTCAAACGGTTCCAGAGATACGGACGATTAAATAAAGGTAGTTTTTTGGATTTGAAATTTTAAAAGTTCAAAGCGACAGGTTACAGCTTGCAGCTAGAAAATAACAAGTGACAGCTTTGCAAATGACAAATGACAGTTAGGAGGCAGTTCTGGTTAGATTAAAATAGATTGAATTATATTATTTTAACTAAGAGATTGGTTCTGCACAGTTCTGCTAGGTACTCACAATATATTTAGAAATAGGCCTCGCCATGGATCTGGTCAGGTTTTGGACTGGACTCTGGTCTGGTCTCGGCACTTCACAGTGATCTGGGTCAGCTCTCTGGTTCTGCTAACAGCGGTCTGGGTCACTCTGGATCTCTGGCCTCTGGTTCTGGATACTGCTCTGCTTTCTCTGGGTACAGCACTGCTTCTGGATCTTTCTGCACAGCTTTCTCTGGATACAACACTGCTTTCTGGCAAATGGCAAGAGTTCTTGCAAAGAATTCAAACAGCTCGCCTGGCTGTGAATAGTTTACAATGATTTGAGGCCTGCAAAAGAGTGATTTAGCTTGTAGTTGACCTCTCTGCTACCAATTCTGAAGTAAAGTCTTGGTCTCTGAAGGTGGATAGATTGGAGTCTCTGTGTTGGCTCTCTGGAGGTTGATGGAGGTAAAGTATGTATTTTCCCGGCAGAGCGTCCCGCAGCAGATGGAATAGAATGTCCCTATCTGTCCTGACTGTCTGCTTTTATGTGTTTTGAAAGTGGGTGGAGAGGCTAGCTTTCTAGGCCCTACCCCTCTCCACTTGTCATTGGCCACTTCCTCCTCTTCCCCTTGATTGGGGGAATGAAATGAAGTGTCATCATGATGAGGTCTGTTTATGATACAGAGAACCCACCCCTGTCAACTTTACACACAATCTATATATGACCTAAAGACATATTTCATAGATACACAGTGGTTTGAAATTACATGCACCCATCACATATCACATGAGGTAGCCCCTGTTCCAATTCTGCTCTTCCTGGGGGCTTGCATTCAGAAATGGCAACCTTTGGTGCTTTTTAGTGGGTTTTGCAACATCGGATTTTTCTCCAGATTTATGTACACGGCCTGTCCATACATACTCCAGTAAATTACCATGTCTCGAGCTTAAACACAGAGTCTGTAGTAAACATAAATAGCAGGGTTTTGCCCCAGAACATCACACAAATTGGAGTTTGGGATTGAATCGAAGGTACATTTTTTAAATGAAGGCTCTCAAAGTTATACATTCCTGTCATTTGATTACAAAGAGTTATCAGTGTTTCTGTAAAATATATATTTTGCTTTCAATTCAGTTCTCAGAGTGTTGGAGTCCGCCTCCAAGACTTGAGTGGGTCAGTGATCACATGTGTCTTCTGGCAGGCAGGCCTTTGTTGACAGGAAACAGTCAAAATCAACATATTCTATTCAAGTGCAATAGCCTATTGTGTGGTCTCCAGGAGGTTGAGGTCAGCAGACCAGGGGGTCACTTTGCATTTGGTTATTATGACCATGTGATATCCTGGGCTGTGGTGTGAATCTCTTGAGGTGAGAGGGTTTCCCAGGCTTCTGGCCTCTAGGAACAGCAGGTGGCTAATTTTTAATTAAAATGCAGCCTTTGAGTCAGCTGAGTCAAATCCCTTTGTCAGCAACTGCACTTAGTTCTCCTGTCAGAGTTTAGACCGCTAGCGCCGCCTTGCGGATTTTGTTGGTACTGCATCCATTTTTGGGATCTTTCTTGGATGAATGCACTCCAAACAGGAATGGTTCTTACATGGTAGTAAATAATCCTTGCTTAACACTGTTTTGATGGGGCTCCTTATAGTAAAATGGTTATGTGGAACCCCACAAAAGGGTTGAATCTTTAAAGTGGTCCGGTAAGCCACGATTTCAGCAACTTTTTGACATCAGTAACAGTGGATTTTGTTAACAAAGATCTTTCTTTACACTGGTGGGTGGCAAGTGAGGTAACCATTTTTGTGTGGTTCTCCTGGATTCTGGCGCACTTGTGGGCTTTTTGGCCATCTTGGATTTTCTAAGCCCACAGCACCAAATGTTGCAGCATGATAGCTCAAACGTGGGTCAGGACACCCAACATGTATCAAACGGTGTCAAGTGCAATTTGTGAGCCTCCACCGGTCTTATTTTATGTTGAATGTGGAAAGTAATGGACAGATGAAGGGTTTGACCTTCAGTGTATTTTTCGTATTGTTTAATCACATACCAATTAATCAATCAAGCTTTATTTTCGACACAGACCCATAAAAGCATACACATTCATAACACAATTTCTTGACACAGTGTAAAATCTTGGTTGTATATACCAATATTTAAAACATAATTTGTATGATTTCATCTACTGTTATGTTAAGAAAAACACCAACTAACAAGGGGCCTGATTCAAAGAACATTTTCCTATGGGATTGCGCCATTATAAAGCGCTTCCTTGAATCGGGCCCAAGGAGGCATAGAGATAAACAGATTTTAAAAAATACACTTCTTTTCAAAGCAGATACTTAATATACCTTGATTATCATTGTGCGAAAAATTAGTGCATTCTCATGGTTAATAACATAATACAAACTTCTTAGTGCATACAGAGATTTAAACATCTAAACTGTCAGTAAAGTGCTTCTGTCTCCTGGGCCTGAGTTTCCAGCTTCTAAAAATGTAGCGTGAAGTGGCAAATACCAGGTGGGGGCGAGTGGACTGTTTGCAGAGACTTAGTGCCTCAGTGGTCTGGGGAAGCCCCTCTGCTATAAAGACCAGGCATTTGTTTGTTTATTTATTTAGCATGGCACGCAAAACCCAAGGGTAACAGAGCGCAACAGAGGATAAGGTTACATAAGAACTTAGTTGCGTAATAAGGCACATCATAGCATTACATCACATATATTCTGGTGAAATGACTTATTTACATATATACATACAGTTAATTACATTTCAGTCGGGCAGCTATGGGATGTGCATATATACATTTGGGTAGGTTATAGCTTGTGGGTGTGAGAGGGCACAGATTAGTCATCGGGATCATTAGAGCGTAACCAGGTGAGAGTGTTTCGCCTGAAGCTGTAGTATGATTGGTCTGTTCTGATGTTGAGTGGGAGGGCGTTCCAGTGTTGGTTTGCCATGACTGGGAAGCTACTGCTGCCCGTTTTCTTTTGTCTGAAATTGGGTACCTGCAGGCAGTAAGAGTTAATCGTTCTGGTAGGGCGGATGGAGTTTTTTTTATTATTCTGGCTGCGAGATGGGGGGCCGCATTATTTAGGCATTTGTAGGTTAGTGATGCTGTTTTGAGAGAGATGCAGTCACAAATTTTGAGCCATTTGTGTTCTCTTCTTTTGTTGGAGATGTGTTCCTTGGAAGGTAAGTTGAGGGCTGTTCTGAGTGAATTGTTTTGCAGTGTTTGAAGTTTGTCGGTTATATATTTGTTGGCTCCTAGGTACATGGTGTTACAATAATCAAGTCTGGATAGTATTAGGGAATTGGCGATGATGATACAGCTGGCTTGAGAGAGGAATGCTCTGCTTGCCCTGATTAATTTGCATGTGTAGGCGGTGGAGGATGCTAGTGAGTTTACTTGTTTTTTAAGTGACAAGGCTGAGTCTAGATGAAACCCTAGGGTTTTCACTGTCTTGGCAACTGTGATGGTGTTACCATCGATGTTGAAGGCCTGGTAGTTGTGGCTGAGTTTTTTTAGATTGGTGTTGGAGCCAAGGAGCAGAATATCGGTTTTCTCATCATTCAGGCATAAGATGTGTGTGGCCATCCATGCCTGAATGATGAGGTAAATTTTGTTTACCAAGACCGTATCTAGTCAAAGTTGCCCGAAAGGGGTATGAGAATCTGGGTGTCATCTGCATAGTTAGTATATGTGACACCCAGTCTGTCCAACTTGTCAAATAAGGGTTTGGTAAAGATGTTGTAGAGGGTAGGGGAGACGCAGGAGCCCTGAGGTACACCACAGGTTATCTTGATGGGGTCTGCTGAGGCTAGTGAGGAGAAGACTCTCATAGTTCTATTGTCCAAGAATGATTGGATCCAGGCTATGGCCTCTTTCGAGAAGTGGGCAGCTGAAGCAGGGTGTTCGCACAGGACTGTGTGATCCACCAGGTCGAGGAGGAGTAGCATGGCAGTGTTTCCTTTGTCGTTGATCTCGTTGATCTGGGTTTTAAGATCAACTAGGGCTGTCTCAGTACCATGCTGTGGTCTGAAGCCAGATTGACGGACGCCTAATAGTTTGTGGGTTTCTAGAAATTGCTGGATTTGTAGGTATGCTACTCTGTCTATTATTTTTAACAGGAATGGTACCGTGGTGATGGGCCTGTAGTTAGTGGGAATGGCAGGGTCTAGAGTTTGCTTCTTGAGGAGAGGCAGAACCCAGGAATCTTTGAGATTGCTGGGTATGGTGTTGGAGGAAAAGGATGCGTTGGTCAGTTTGGTTATGAAGGGAGCTAGGTCCCTGGCAGCATACTTGATTATTTGGGGTGGGCAGTTGTCACCTTTGCAGTTGAAAGGTTTTAGTGAGGCTATAATCTTTTCTGTTTCTAGGATGGATATTTTGGTAAATCTGAATAAATTTGGGCCTGATGTGTTGGTTGTTTTGGCATGATTGCTGGGGGATGATACATTTACGGCGATTTTAGTTTGGAGAGTTTTGATTTTGTTGGTTAGAGCGTTTTGGACGTCGGTACACCATTGTTTGTCTTTGGTTATGTTATCTGGTGGGGGTATGGGGAATTCTAGTTCCCTTAGTATAGCAAATAGTTCTCTGGTATTGGAGTTGGATTTTTCGATTCTTTCGTTGAAAAGCTTTTTTTTGTGAGAATGATTTCTTTTTTGTATTTGTTAGCGAAGAGTTTGAGTTCTAATTTGTTCTCTTGTATAGGGGCATTGCGCCATTGTGTTTCAAGTTTCCTTTTGCGCATTCTTAGCTCTTTTAGGTGGGGGGTGAACCAGGTGTTCAGGTGGGCTTGTTGTTTACTTTTTTGCAGTTTTTGGGGAGCTATGATGTCTAGTCCTTTTTTCATGGCCTTGTTGTAGCTTTCTACTAGGCATTCTGGATTTAGGTTGTCAGGGAGGACATTGAGGGTTGGCAATAGAAGTGGTAGGAGATTCTTGGGAGTTATATTCTTTTTTGCTCTAGTGGGCAGTGGTGGTACCATGACTTTTTCTTTGTTGACTTCTTTACTGAGTGACAATGTGAAGTCAATGAGGTAGTGGTCTGTCCAGTGTTGAGGAGTGGTTTTGGTGATGGTGGTATCGCAGTTCAAGGCGGCAATCCAGTCCAAGGTCCTACCTTTATTATGGGTAGGGGTAAGCACTTTTTGGGTAAGTCCGTGTCCAGCTAGCATGTTGGCTATAGCTTGTGCTGGTTTGTCATCGGGGTCGTTTAGACCAAGATTCAGATCGCCTAGTAATAATATTTGAGAAGTGTCTTTTCTATTGTTGGCTATGAGGCTGGATAGGTCTGCCTCGAATGAGCCAATGGGGCCAGGTGGCCTACATATTAGGTAGATGGTTAAGGTGCAGCTATTTGAGATGGGTAGTTTGGCTGTGAGGAGCTCGCAGGATTTGAAAGGTGATTGAGTGAATTGTCTTAGCTCGAGGTTGTTCTTTGCTATGATGGCCAGACCGCTTCCTCTGTTATTAGGTCTGTCCATTCTGATTATTTGATAGTTTTCGGGGATGGCTACTGAGAGTGCTGGACCTGCTGCTTCGTGTAGCCAGGATTCGGTAATTGCTAGTATGTCGAGGTTATTAGTGGATAAAGTATCTGCTATTTCTGTGGCGTGGGCCACTAAGGATTTATCGTTGATTAAGGCGCCGGATAGAGTGGTTGTGTTGGGTGTGTCCTGGATGGTTATGGGGATAAGTTTGGGTTGGGTAAATTTAGTGTGGGGCGAGGTTAGGTTGGGGCATGCTTTGGGGTGTCATGAGGTAGATCTCAGAAGAGGGTTGGGCGTTTTGTTGTGGTGGGTGGGCTCATAGAGACGAGGTAGTCTGGCGCAAAGCCTGATGTTTCTTTCTGTGATCGTGCATGGTGCGTCTCTGCAGGGTGCATGGTTACTACAGTAATAGCCATGGTAATGTACAATAGGGGCATGAGGAGGTACAGTAAGGTGGTCGTGTGACGCTTGCTAACGAACATTGTACAGTGGGAGATTATCTCAAGGTAAAATGAGGTGACTGGTATAATGTGGGGCAAGGCTAGTAGTGGCGTGGTGCATTGGCTGCAATCATGCAGCATATAACAATGCCATGGGCGTGGGGAGCTGTAGATATGTGGTACAGCATTGGGCACATTGACTAAGAGCAGCTATACAACAAGGCTGAAGCAGCTATAAAACAAGGCTAAAAGTAGCTAATCAACAGCAGGTAAGTAGCAGTCTGATGCGGGTAGTGCGATATCGACACTGTGGAGGCGCCACGTTGAATTATCGATGGAATTGGCGGTTTCAGGTACAAAATGGCATGAAATTGTTAACGAAAGTCGGCATGAAATTTCAGCTCACATTGGTCCCTAGAATCAAGCATTGTGCAGACACATACTGATATTCATACGTTATGGAGTATGATATACGGGATATACGGGCGTAGAAATACTCATCGAAACTTGAGGGATTTAGAACAGATCAGGAGGATATGAGTAACTGACTCACTTGTGGCCCCACAGAGTGGGCATTCTTTGCTCTTACTTAGGTCCCAAAGTTTGATAAGTGGTACCAGGGGCATTATCCACAGCCTAAACGGTAGATACAGAGCCCTGGTGGGCTAATGAGGTCAAGAAAACTTTCAAAGCCCACTGCTGATTTATGGAAAAGGATGTGCGGGCCCACTTGTAATCTGTTGACTGCTTCTACCAGGTGACTCCTGGATGTCACATACATATTGAGCCTCATTACGAGCATGGCGGTAGCCGTGCCTGTATGGCAGGCACGGCTACTGCCATGCTCACTACTGCCTCCCGTGATTGGGCAACAACCGGCCCATTACGAGATGAAGGGGCCGGTAATTTCCCATTCGCTGGAGGCAGTAATGCCGGGCTCCCAATCCCCATTCTGCCACCTAGGGCACAATGGGGGTCGGGAGCATGGTTGCACCGGCACCTTTGATAACGGTGCCGGTGCAATCTCGAGTTTCTCTCGCTGGTGCCGCAGAGCCCATCAGGTAAGACATGGCGGACTGTCAAGGACCCGCGAAGGAAACTCGGAATAAGGCGGTACGGTATGGATGGTGCTGGTGCCATACCGGCACCGTCCATACCATACCACCAGGGTCGTAATGAGGCCCATTATCTTTTATTCTAGTGCAGATCGGGTCTTTTACACTTTTGAGGGGTCTCCCACAGGATTCTTTTCATTCTAGGTCGATAGGATGTCCTTTATGTGTCTCTCCCATTTAGGCCTCTTCCCCCCCTCCAGTGACATGCACGCAAACAACCCTTCCCTGTGCAACTCAAGACCCTCCATGTGCCACAGCCGTAACCAGTGCAGTACTGGTTTCAATGAGATAGAGCCACACACTGGTGTGACATCTAGCTCCATATGCACACATGCGTTGGGAGTGGTCAAAGGGAGCACTAGAAGTTGTTTTAAAAATGTTGATTCTGTGACATTCAGTGCCCTTGTGTTTCCACTCCTCCAGATTTCCGCCCCATATGTTGATGCTGTAATAGCCTGTTTGTTGTGCAGGACTAGAGCCAGCGAGACCACACCACTCCCAAGCTTATAGAAATAACACTTGACTGTTCAAGTTTAGATTAGATTTCTCAATCTGTGCTGCCTATTCTTTCCTGGAATCGGATGCGTAGGTGATCTAAGCACCTCACTTGCTCTGGTGAAACGTCCTCTATTTCTTGCTATAAGGCACTAAACCTATAGTGTTTAGGTCTGAAAACCATTGCCTTAGTCTGCTCTGTATTCACCACCAACTCAAGTTCTTTACATTTGGTTTCAAAGACTTTTAGGGAGGTTCTCAGACATTGAGGTGAGGTTGCCAGGATCCTGGCATCACCAGCATAAAAAAAGAGCTGTGTACCTTTCCTTGCCTAACTTAGGGCAGTCCAAACAGCTCTCTGTTATTGCATCAATTGCCTCTTGGATGTACACACCGAATAAAAGTAGGGAGATCACACACGCCTGTCTTACTCCCTTTTCTACAGCAAATTGCGATGTTAGTTCCCCCCAAGGCCAAAGCTCACTTCCGTAGTGTTCCCTGAGTATAGCGCTTGTACTAATAAAACCAAGGGAGATGGGAACTTGCTTTCTTGCAAAATGCTCCATGAAAGCTTTCTGAAGACACTTTCAAAAGCAGTTCTTCAAATCTAAAAAACCTTGTAGAGCTTCACAATAAATAGCGCTGTGTATTTCTGTATTAAAAGGAACAGAATAAAACATTTGTCCACAGTCCCTGTTTTCCTTTGGAACCCTGCCTATAGGTTTGAAAATTAGGTGTTTATTATCTACCCAGTCCTGCAATAAATTGAAAATTATTTTCCCAAATATTTCCCTTAAACTATCTAGTAAAGCGGTCGGGCAGTAATTTGCTGGTGAGTCCTTCCCTCCCAAATACAGTATTATCAGTGGAGGCAGGTACATTTGTGAACTGGTGGGGTGTAAATCTATGTGCCTATTTAAGCAACAAGCCCTGAGACCTGGGGGCATTACTGTGTCAGGTAATGCCTCGGGGCCCATGTGAGGTCCTTAATGAAGGACCTGGGGATTTACCTGATGTGGGGGCTGAATGCTATTAGTGGCTCGGCCCGTTAGACCTGGGTGCTAATAGTTTGTTTTTTCTCTTGTGAGACACTCTGCCGTCTGAGGAAGAAAGAGGGTTACGCATTTACCGTGTTCCCTGGTGGGGGAGATGGCGGCCTCCTGCCATGAAGAGGTTAAAAGCGGTGGAATTACTGCATAGTAATTGCCCCGTTCCGATCCTCCCCCATTGGCTTGGAGGACAAAGCCACGCTGCCGCTATGTTTTAATAAGCATGAGCGACCAAGGGGGTTCTCTCCCTCCTGAGAATTCTTTTTAAATAATGGGTTATAATGTGCATTTTACAGCACTTTCTGTGTATATTTGGATAAAAAGCCACACAGTTTGCAATCAATTTTGTATGGTTGGACATAAATAACCCAAAAGATGCAAGTTAGCAACAGAGCTCGGGACCATTTCCCAATGCATGTTCATTACGCCTTTGTCCACATCATATGCTAGTACATGCTAGCATGTACAATATGTTCATGCTGGCTGTCCCCATACATGATGATGAATGTTAGAACAATATGTTAGTATTGCCATATAATGACTCCTAGCCAGTAAAAGCAATGCCACAGACAGGACGAAAGCTGGATGTAGGCCAATGACAACACTTGTCATTTGTGATTTACCCTTGATGCACATTTAATATCCATAGTAACTGTGGATCAAGGGTAAAGCAAAGTTAAATGTTATGTGGGTAGACTAGCCTACATTCAATGTAGGATAGGTCTAGTCAAGTAACAACCAGAGCTGTCAACTCACCCACCACTCACAAGTTTGCTCACAAATAAAAAACCCTTGAGGCCGCAAACATGTCAGAAAAACCACAAGCAGGGCAGGCTGAGAAAAACAGTCATCACTTACTAAAGTGATTACTTTTTTACATGCAAAGCAAGCCTTTCATCTCCATACAATGGCTTTACTGAGGTCTGCTTCTGCGAGTGACAGAGCTTTGCCATCCTGTGATCTCTGATAGTTGGCAGAATTTACTGCCCAGAAGTGTATAGCCTTGCTGTCACATCTATAAAAATAATTATTAAGGGCTTAGGAGTGAGAAACACAGGTTATTGGTAGGTCAGTTGAAAGAAATGTGAAATTCTGAAAGTAAACCATGCACTGATATACAAGTGTTTATAATTGGGTTAATTGTAAGTCCAGATAATTGAGTTTGCCCCATCACTTCATATATTTATTGCTTATGTTTCAATGTACCCCACTTACCAACTCCCATCCCCATACACCACCTCAAAGACCTGAAACCAGCACCACCTAGCACCCCCAACAGCACACACATGTGCACCTCCACCATGCAGCTTGCAAGTGAGACGCCCACCCTGCCACACTGCCTCATCATCACCCCGCCTCTCTGGCCCATCGGCACACATTCCTTAGCCCCACATATACCATAGAAAATACTAAAAAGGCCAAACATTCAAAATACCCCCCTCACCAACCTGCACCATCCACACTGCAAATGCAGCCACCACACAAAACCACCATAGCACTACCTGCCAAAATCCATCTCCCTATTAAGCGGGCCTATGCCCATGGTACACTACCCACACAACAACCCTCCCTCACACATTGGTACAGCCAAGCCCCCAGCCACACCCTCAGGCCTGACCTCGAGACACATTTCGCTATCACCCTTACCTCAATAGCCTGCAACTCACACCCACCCAACATCAGAGTCCGGAATGCCAACCTGCAGTACAGAAGCACCACTCCATGTGTTGACTGGTCCCAGGTTTCTACATAACAGGCCTCTAATGCTAGATCTGTGCACAGCCACACTGCCCCACACCAACCAATCATAAAAAAAACAACATGTGCAGTACTACACCCCATAACCTACCCTTGCACTGCGCCCTCCTCAACACCACACCCATGACTGCTCATCCCCACAAAATCCATGACCTCATTATCATATCATTATAGCTCTCCCCATCAGCAGGTCCAACCCTCTCCATTGCCATCCATGCAGGCTATGACATCCTCTGATGTGACAGGACAGAAAGGAAAGGCAGAGGAGTAGCCCTCATCTACAAACATTTTCTCCCATTACACACCTCCTCCTCCACAACATTGATTCCCAACTGTGAATGTCTGTCTGCCAAACTGAGATGCTCACATAACAACACAATTACCGTACAGCTCATATACCAGCCACCCGGCTCCATTGCTTCTTTCGAAGACAACCTTACCCAACTCATCTCCGCTAATCTCAAACCCTCCACTCAACTCATAATACTAGGCGACCTCAACCTGGGATTTAATGATGCCAATGACACAGATGCAACTGCCATATCCACCTCCCTGGCAGCTTTTGGATGTACCCAAATCCTAACAGAACCCACACACTCTCATGGTTGGACACTTGACTGGTTGCTTGACCACAAATGCAACATCACCATTTCCTCTAACCAACTGTACCCTTGGTCAGACCACCACACTATCACATTCTCCTTCCCAGCCATTAGCAAGCTTGCTATGCAAGTGCTGGCTAATAGAATATCCATGGCCCGCAGCTCAAGCAACCTGATAAGTTCCAAGATTATTCCTCACATCAACTCACCTCTCCCCGCCACACAAGACCCGATGGTCCTAGTTGACCATTATAACACCATGCTTCACAATGCTGTCAACCACCTAGCGCCTCTCAAAGCTAAGAAGCCTGAGTACCCAAACCATAACTACTCCTGGTTCACCCCAGAACTGCATACCGCCAGGGCAGCAAAACGCACATCAGAAGCCATCTGGCTCAAATCCCCCACCACAACTAACAAGAGCCACCTCTCCTCACTCTCACACCAATACAAACAGCTGATCCTCACTTCAAAAGCATCCACATACAATGCAAGAATTGCCAATGGAGCCTCAAGCTCCCGGGAACTCTTCACCATTCTCTGTGAACTTGAAACTCTGCTGTAAGCACTGGACAGAAACAGCCCTCCTTGACTTACAAAAAACAGCTTGACACCCCAATGACAAAGGATCCTTATCCCTGCTCCACATTCTTGACCTCTGAGCGGAATTCAACCTTGTGGACCACTAGATCCTTTGCCAAGCCCTTTGCCCACTTCTCCCCCAATGCACCAACTGGATCACCTCCTTCTTGTCTAAAAGATTGTGGGGTGCATTTAAAGGCCCCAAACAGAAGTCCCTTTTACAGGAACAGCAGTCATTTAAACATTTATGCAAACACATTGCGTCTGCTGCCTATTTATCAAGTGATGCTATAACGTGGGTCCAGTCCTTCCTAGCAAATTGCACAATGAGAGTCTTCTTCCTCTCAGCATCTGCAGACCAAATCCAAACTACCTCTGGTGTGCCACAGGGATCCTGTGTCTCACTTACTATGTATATTATCTTTACCAAGCCCCTCTTTGACAAATTGGACAGACTGGGTTTAATCTACACGAATTATGCAGATGTCACCTAGATCCTCATTCCGCTTTAGGGCATTTTTGTCAAGGACACGGCCCTGATAAACAAGATATGCCTCCTCATTCAGGCATGGATGGCATCCCATGGCCTCTGCCTGAATGATGATAAAACAGAGATCCTGATTCTGGGCTCAGATGCCAACCTAAAAAACTCAGTTCCAGGTGTTCCGCTTTCAATATTGACGGCAACACAATTAAGGTGGTGTCCGAGGTAAAAACGTTAGGTTTCTACCTTGACTCCACCCTAACACTTAGGAAACAAATCAATTCCATGGCATCTTCAACTGCCTATATATGTAAACTCACTAGAGCCTGCAGACCATTTCTATCTGAAATCAGCTGCATCACTGTCGCAAATGCCCTAATAATGTCCAAATTGCACTACTGCAACGCCCTTTAACTAGGCGCCAATAAATACATCCTAGATAAAATTCAAAGGTTACAAAATAACACCCTGAGAGCAGCCTGGAACATACCCTGCAGAGAGCACATCTCCAATTTCAGAAGAGATCAACACTGGCTAAAAATAAGCGACAGGATTCTTCTTAAAACTGTATCACTTACCTTCAAGTACCTGAACAACGCAGCACCCCCATACCTCTAAGAAAGAATGACCAGGAGAACCTTGACCCGTCCAACTAGATCAGCCAATACCCACTTACTAGAGATTCCCAGATTTAAACAAACCAAAGCAGGCGGCTCTAGCTTCCCGGTTAAAGCAGCCATATCTTAGAACACACGTCCCTGTGCCCTTAGAACTGAACAACCTTACCTCAGATTTAGACGCAATATGTTAAACTGGCTACGAATAAATGACATCTAATACCGGACTTCACCCTGGCACTGATTTATGTAACTGACCAGGTATGCCTGTCTCTGTCCCACTGTACCGTGCTATGAGACCTATAGCATCACTGCATCATTGTAACTGTGATCTGGTAACTAAGGTCTATGTTTCCTCTGAACTTACTGTATCTATATATGTTGTAACTAAGCTTCAAGTCTACTTGACTTTGCTGCGCCCAGTTACCTAAGGGTTTGGTGCGCATTACCAAACAAATAAACAAACAAACAAACAAACTGCAAACAAAAAACGGCCTGGCTTTTGCTTTTATTTCACATGAGTGTCAAGAAGTGAAACACTGCAACAAACACAGCCTGGCTTTTTCTTTTTGTTCATGTAAAATTAAAGAACCATGGGGAATGGAGCCTACCTGTCATTTTCACTGGACCAGCAGCAATGCTATTCACCCAAGAATGAGGAATCACAGATCCTGTGACATGGAAAACATGATTTTTAAACATTAAAATTAAAAATGGCCTTCAAAGGTATTTGCAAATAAAAACGGCTTTTAAAAGCCACAATGAAAAAAGATGCCACTGCTCACAGAAAAATGTTAGGAAAGCAAAACCTAATGTGTGGGGATGACTGAGGCAAATGTATATAATGTTTCACCCACAAAACTCCTGTAACCATGTAAAGAGATACTTACGTCAGGAAAAACCTGTTCTGGCTGAGTTCTAAACTTCACAATGAAATGCCTTGCTTCCAGCTGGATGTCACACCTCGCAGCTATCAGCCCTAAAATAAAATGTGATGCTGTTGGAGGTGTCAAACTTCCCTATTCTGTTTACTAGTCGGCAGGAGAGCAGAGATTTCAAAAGAAGGCAATCCTTGGCTAAGGCATGACTGAAAGGTGTGAGCCCTTGTTGCACCCACTTCAAAAGAGCCCACACCACTTCAAAGAGACTAATAAAAAAACTCATCACAGAAAGACAGATGGCTGCGTGGGATGAGGCGGCCTTACCACATATTGAACAAACACATTTTGCGCAGCCATCAGACTGAGGATTGATCTACATTTTATGCCATTGTTCATGTAATTTCTAGGCGGTTTTGGGGATATAAATTGTATTTACCTAGGACTCTGGGAACTGCAATGGCCAGTTAAACTAGGATTCTGGCTGATCTGGACATGTGACAAATGTAAAAGTTGAAGAAAAGATCGAAAATGAAATTGGGAATATGCTTGATGACTTAGATATTCATAACTGTTGTACATTTTATGAAAATGACAAAAAAGTGACACATCGCCGTACTACATTGTACGGATTAGGCGGTTGGCTTTTCTAGTTCCCCATGGTTAGCTAAAACCGAATATATGTTTCATATGGCAGTGGCTAGTACAATTATGAAGTTATGATACATAACTAATGTTGGCCAAAAACTTGAAATGAGAACAAAGGGTGGTAATAAAGGGCAAACGACAGCTGGTAGTCCAAAATTCCTAAACCAATCCTGAATGGGGCAGAGAGAAAGAAACTGTCCAATCCTGGAGGCAGGGATTATTGAAGGGTACTTCACCTAGATTGCAAAAGTAGTGATGACATTTCTGCTATATAAGGGGGACTGTACTAGGACTCAGGACGCACACACAACAACCGGGGAAGACAGAAAAAGGATGACAGAGAGAAGGCTGCTGAACCTTACCATATTTGAGAGTGAAGTGACCAGACCCTTGCCCTTTCTTTCCAGAGTGTCCTGAGATCCAGCTGGCTTTCCTGAAACTTAAACAAAGGCTTGCTATGTAAGTAGCGAAAACCCCAGCCCTGAATTGCATAAGCCCTTCATTTTTGTTACAGTGCATTCAATACTTTGAAAACCCCAAATTACCAGTGTTGTCCAGCCGTGTCCCCATAGAAAAATCTCTTGTTTGCCTGTGTATGTTAGCATAGCTCCTTTGAAAAAACCACCCAGTTAAATCCTTAGTATTTTTGAAAGTAAATCAATGAATTCCCCAATTGAATTTTACCGATCGGGAATGTTGAAATTCTAAACCAACTATCCTTTACTTTTTTTACTACTTCATTTGTATTTTGTCCTAGTTTGCTGATTAGTGTTCTCTAATTTTGCCTATCTCCTAAGTGTAAACAATATGCATTTTCTTCTATTCTGTTCCATATCAGTTGTGAGAAATAATCAAAACCCCATTCTTCCCTTTTGCTCCAAAAATGGGATTTCCCTTTTGTTGCTGGCTTTCCATCTTGTGGTGGTGAGATTCACCCCAAATCCGATTTTCCCCCTATATTCCTACTCCTTGCCACTGCTTTCCATTGAAAGGAATCAATGTTAATTGAGGTTTGGGGGTGAGTGTTGCAGGGAGGATTGCTTAACTGTTGGTGCAATCACTTTGTGGCAAATTCTTCTTTTTCTGTTCTGCCATAAAAAAAGGAAGTAACTGTGATAGTATATCTTAACATGGTTGTTTTGTAGCGATTATTCGATTTTGTGTTGCCTCAATATTGGTGGCTGTGAACTGGATTGATTTTCCTTTTTCATTAAATAATAAATGAATGAATATCTTATTGATGCACACCAGCCTGGTAATTAGTCCATTGTGAGCTGGGGTGTTTGTGGAGGTTGGGTGCGAGACTGGTTGGAGGCCTACTCAAAAAGAATCTGTAGTATATTAAAAATGAAAAGTGTTTTTATTGTGCGCCACATCTATTGTAGCCTAAGGTGTTCCCTAGCTGGCGTGTGCCATATTAAACTGTGACAATATCCTCCAGAGCATTTGTGGGCCAGGTCACTGCCTCTCCAACACCCAACGGGTGTGGGGTACCCCAAGGCTCTTGTGTCTCACCCACCTTGTACAACGTCTACACCAAGCCACTGTTCAATCATCTTGACATCTTGGGAATCTTGTATACTAACAATGCTGATGAAACCCAAATTCTTATCCCCCTCTCCAGCGACCACTTGAAAGATACCCTTAGAATCAACAAAATGTATGAAACTATCCAATCCTGGATGGCAGTACACAGTCTCTGCCTCAACGATTAAAAAACGGAACTCCTACTCATTGGGCCCCCTGCCCGCCTGAAGAATCTTCCCCAGGACTACAAATCCTTTGTCATCGATGGCCACAAGATTCTCGTTGCACCCTCTTCTTAAGACCCTTGGGGTCTACCTCGACTCATCACTCTCCATGCCCCGTCACGTCAACCATATCACTTCAACATCAGGCTATGCGATTAAACTAATCAATGCCAGCAAACCTTTCATCACTACCACTAACCGTCTTGAAGTTGCACAAGCACTGAAATTATCAAAACTTGACTACTGCAACTACCCAGAACAATATACTCAGAGCCGCCCTTAACATTGGCAAACAGGACCACATATCAGAGGCAAGGAGATCTGTCCACTGGCTTCCAGTTAAGGATTGAATCAATTTCAAAATCCTATCCCTTACCCACAGCTGTCTCTCGAACAACGTTCCAGGCTACCTTGCTGCCAAGCTAAGAATAAACACTTCAGAAAGACCCCCTAGGGCTGCCTACAATCACTGCTTTGCCATCGCAAGTTTCAATCATGCTAAATCTGTGGGTATCATCTTCCCAGTCTGGGCGCCGTCTCTCTGGAACAAGATAACCCCCCACCTGCATGCAGAACCTTCCTGCAATGTTTTCAGAAAGCATCTTAAAACACTGTTGTTCAACTGACTCTCCTCCCCCCTGCCCAACCCTACTGACTTCTGCTCACTCTATTTGTAACTAGCACCTAGATGCCTTTTGGCTGTGCGCACTGCTATAAATGTACAAATAAATAAATACAATTTGTTAAGAAAATCACTGCTAGTAATGTTCAGTAAGGGTCCTTTGTGTGTGTATGTACTAGGACCAGTCAATGTAAGCACACATCTGTTCTTATTTGCTTGAAACAATGAACTCACTCAGAAGAAAAGAAAATGCTTTGTACTTTGCATTTATTTAGCAATTAGTAGATAAAGTGGAAAATAATCACTGCACACAAAACAGGAATTTATGCTGACAGATAGGTAAATGCATAAATTACAGGAGCATAATTTTTACGTTCCTTTGCTTATTCAGGCTGCGCTAGGGACCCCTCATGGTCACCGGAACATTGGAGCTCCCTCGCTTCCCCACAGGTCAGCATCCAATATGACATGACACACAGGTTCTAGGACAACCCACATGCATGATGCTAGCTCGCTGGTGAACCCCTCCCTTCTCCTGTCTGCTCTCTTTATTTATCAATTGTGCCTGTCCATCAAATGTTATGTCAACTCGTCTAGAAGCATCTGCTTAACTTGTTTGCGATGGAAATGTACTTGTTTGCACTTGGCATCCTCCTCCCTTCCCGATGCTGTTCAGGCTTCTGGGAAGCGCTTCTGGAATGCAGTCTTATCACTACCATAACACGCTTTGAGGCCATACAAATGGAAAAGGCACCATATAAATGACTACTACAATACAATACTAACCCAGGTCACTCTAAACTCCTAGTGCAATCTCGTACCTGTTTACATAGAATATTTGCAGTGAAAAGCAAAAAAGCTGAAGTCTGCAAGCATTTGATGCACGCTTCAAAGATCAATGAAACCTTAATAACTCAGGCAGGCCTTGGGCCTACAAGCTGTTCTGTCCTTATACAACAAGTATACACACATTCCCAGAACAGTGTTGCCCAGGATCAAAAGGCACTTTAGTGCAATGCCATCACTTCTAATTTCCTATTAAAGAGTAACTCAAAAATACGATGCAGTTCACACTTTAGCTGAGTGTTGCCAATAAGATGAAATGCTTGCTTTCAAACTAATCACAGATACTTTTGAATTGTCATCTCTTTTGGGGAAATACACTGTTCTATGCTATTTAACTCTAAATGTGAATAAAAGGGAAGTCTGCTTGTTTCTCATTCTAAAGGTGTTGCCCTCAATGTTGTGGGTCCACAGTGCATTGTTCCATTTTAGTGAGGTTGGCAGAGATCCACAAATTATGCAAATTATTGGAAGTGCGAGTCATGGGAGTGTGAGCAATGCATACCTGACCGTGGAGCCCGCTGTGAAAAGTTGTCATCTCTGCGTAGTAACACTTGAACATGTTTGCTTTATCCTTGATGCACAGTTACAAAAATAACAAGTGCTATTACTATTACTTTGAAAAACTGGCATTCATTCAATGTAGGCATGGAAGGCCGTAGCTCTGGCAGCATCCCAGGTGAAACAAAATCTGGTGCCCCGGCGCCAGCATGGGAGTTTGGGTATTTTCACTTGAATAAAGTAGTGCCAGACCTGCCTCCACATTGAGGAGGTTACAGAAAGAAGGCAGCACTCTGCATTGATGTCTGAAAAATACAATGTCAGAGGACACATTCCTGCACAGGTGAGCTTTCCTTCAAACTGTCCTCCATCCAGCCTACAAAAAATAAATTGATGCTGGCTCCCCCACCGCGCCAGCCCAGGAAGAAAAGCTCCCAGCACCAGCACAGGATGCTTTTCTGTACAGAGGACCAGGGCTTATCCAGGAAACTCCCAGATCTGCTTCAGAATACTTGGCGCAAGACTAAATGCAGAAATAGTTAGCCTCACATCCTGCTCAAAAGAAGTCCAAATTGGTATATGTCTTGCAATTTACATAATTATTTTGTTAGGGTGAGTATTGTGACCAATGAAAATAGCAGACTCCAACTTCCATTACTCACTCCAAACGATTTCTTGCTACAAATGTAAAATTGAGTGCAATTTTAAATTTTAAACATTCATTGTGCATGAATGCAAAGAGCATTTTGGGAACATTAGGAATTGTGATTGACAATTTTGCTGCTTCATGGTTTTGATGGTGGGTGCTTACCTGCCCTAAACACATGGTCTACAGAAACCAGATCCCCTTGAGATGGTGACTGCTGGACATGTCCCATTGAGCTGCCTTATAGCCTGGGGATATAAATCCTATGTGAGCGCTGAATAAATATTTTGATGATTTAGACTTTTGCTGCTACATTGTTTTGACTGTGGACACTTACCTTCCCTAAACACACAGACTACAACAACCGGATCCCCTTGAGACAGTGACTGCTGGGCCTGTCCCGTGGCGCTGCCTCATAGCCCATGGATATAAATCCTGTGTGAGCACTGAAGCAGTGTATCGGTGGCACGTTAGCGCAGCACGCGCCACACGCACATCACTGTCATACCGTCAGGTATTAAGGCTGCAAAGGAGATGGAGGACCACGAAACGGTGATCTTGGTAGATTGTGTGAACATCAGTTTGCTTCCAGTGAATCAGGACCACAATTCATCCATTGTGGATGCTGTGTTAAGCGAAGCCTGTTTATCTGCTACTGAGACTTGTGGTTACCATCTCAAGCATTGTGGAACCCGTCCCCCAGAAATCATGAAGTCACAAGTTACTATGGGCAAGCAAATTACCACGACTTCTAAAATTACTACATTTATTTTGGTGGAAGAACCTGTAGTAATTGAAGAATCCGAAACAATGGAGCAAGTACGGCCCCATTAGATTAGACAGAGGAGGTTGGGCCTGGTAAGGTTTTCCATGATGCAGTGTGCAAAAAACTGTGGATAATCCTAATATTTGCCTGAACCAGGAGAAAAGACTTCTGAGGCTTTCCATCTAAATTGTACAAAAGACCCTGCACCTGTCTGATTGGCTGCTAAGGAATTGGTGATTGCTCTAATTGATCTGCATAGGCATTACCTGCATAATCCAAATTCTCTTACTTCTACTCCTGTATTATGTCAGGAGTCAATAACTCATGGGGAAGTGTCATTAGAGGAAGAGGTCGAGGCCATTGGTCTGACTACTATATCAATAGAGAGACATGATTGTATGCCGTCTATGACGCAATACCTTGCTTTAGAGCGGTTGCTCCCGGTAGTGATAAGAAAATGTGTTGAGATGGAAGCTCACTTACAGAGTCACACATTACTTTTAAATAGTATTTTATTTATTTGTTTGCATTTATAAAGCGCTCACACAGCCCAGGGGCATCGAGGCGCTGTTACAAGATTACATCTTAGTTGCAGAAAACATAGGAGGGCGATTAGGTTACAAGGGCCCATAGGATACTTGTCTTATTGACATCTTTAGAAGGTGGCTTGGTTACATTCGCTCTTGCCTTGGTTACAGTATACAGGAGGCTACAGTATGCAAGCTTAATTACATTGGTTCAGAAGTGTGAGATGAAGCAGGGTTACATGTTGAGCTGCAGTCGTGCATACGGAATAGGTTGGGTATGGGAACCAGGGTAAGGATGATGCAGTGATTATTCATTGGCACAAGTTCATGGGGTGAGGCTTTAGCAGTTGTGTGAGCAATTATATGCAAACAATCTGGTTTTGATTGTCTTGCGGAATGCGAGATGTGAGGGTTCGACTTGGATGGTGTGGGGCAGAGAGGTCCAGTGCCTGGAGGCATTGGAGTACATTATTCAGAAACTCAAATGTACAAATGTGCATCTGACGTTGCACGTGAGATTGGAGCAGATATCTTGGCATGTGGCGAGAACGTGAACTTGGAGTTGGACATTACAAAGGGTGCATTAGATAGACTGAATATGTCGGATCAGATTAATCATGGGATTTGATCGATGATGAGGAGGGAAATGTCATTAACAAAAGTTCTCAGTTGACATAAGTGAAGGGGAAAAAGAAAACAAAAAAACAAATATAATGGAAGGAAATTGCTGCAGCCTACAAAGATTCGAAGGAATTCGCCACCAGTGCCATTTGATCTCGTCTGATTCAAATGCGTTAGTGTTGACAGAAAATGAGATTAATAAGTGCCTAGTGCGAGGAGCATAGACCTCAGTAAATAAGAAAAGTAAAGGGAAAACGCATGCTGCGAAGATGATTAGCAAGAAAGCCAGGAAGTTGCGGGTATTATCTCCCAGAATTTGGATGAGAGTGCGTCTACCACCTTGCCTAGTAACGACAAGCGTGAAAAGGGCAACGGTACAAGCACCTTCTGAACTAAACAGGTTGTCGATATTCAGCTCTTGGTCGCAGATTCTGCAACCAGCAAAGTGCAAAGGAAAATAAGAGCTAAGAAGAAACAAACAGAAGCGTTTGGAGATACATCAGTGTTTTTTCTAGATAGAAATGATAGACAAAAAAAGACCTACCATTCAAATGATTAATGTGAGCTCATGCGATAGTAATCCTAGAGATACTCTCTATAGAGCTAGTTCTGTGTCGGTTGGCACTATCGTCATTCAAAAACAGGAAACGGAAAAAGACCGTTATGACACCCTTCAATTACAAACAGTGTCTGTACATTGCAGGCACCCTCCTATAAACCGTGCAATTTTAATGCAAATTCTGCAGAGTATTATACCTCTGAGAGTGGTCACTAGTGAGGACACTGTGATCATGGGTCAGGTTCAGCATAAGTCTCGCTCCATAAGTGATATAGGGCCTCATTACGACCCAGGCGTTAAGGGTTAACGCCATTGTTAACCCTTAACGCCTATTCTGATTTTAACGGCTGCTTTTAGCAGCCGTTAAAATCCATGGCGCTAACCCGCCGTGATGCTAATTACGCCACCGTAATTTACGGTGGCGTAATTAGCGCCTTCCCCACTCCCATTATGCCCTATGGGGCAAAAATGGGAATGGGGAAGGGAAAATGGGAAATGGGGATTTACCGCCCCACTCGCCTTGGAATGGGGCGGTAAATCTGCCATCCACCATGGTGTAAACATATGTAATGGCTTGGCAGACTGAAAAACGATGGTCTCGAGGGTTGCCCAGAGCTTTGCCCGTGGTTATGATTTATTCAAAACCTTCCAGCCATCACCTTTTCGTTTTGCTAAAGTCACCCCGAGTGGGACGGGTATGCCCAGACGTGGGTCCCGAGTCTGCCGGGCCTAGAGACCCAAGCCACTCCTCACTGATGACGCCCAACAAGGCTGAAACATGTCTGGGGATGCTTGTGGTCTCGTGCAGAAGGGATGTGACCTAGCAGTTCGGGCTGGACTGCCCCTTTTGGGGTAGGACCATGCCTGATTTGCATATGGTTTTTCCCCTTCTGTAATGGCTTGGCAGACTGAAAAACGATGGTCTCGAGGGTTGCCCAGAGCTTTGCCCGTGGTTATGATTTATTCAAAACCTTCCAGCCATCACCTTTTCGTTTTGCTAAAGTCACCCCGAGTGGGACGGGTATGCCCAGACGTGGGTCCCGAGTCTGCCGGGCCTAGAGACCCAAGCCACTCCTCACTGATGACGCCCAACAAGGCTGAAACATGTCTGGGGATGCTTGTGGTCTCGTGCAGAAGGGATGTGACCTAGCAGTTCGGGCTGGACTGCCCCTTTTGGGGTAGGACCATGCCTGATTTGCATATGGTTTTTCCCCTTCTGTAATGGCTTGGCAGACTGAAAAACGATGGTCTCGAGGGTTGCCCAGAGCTTTGCCCGTGGTTATGATTTATTCAAAACCTTCCAGCCATCACCTTTTCGTTTTGCTAAAGTCACCCCGAGTGGGACGGGTATGCCCAGACGTGGGTCCCGAGTCTGCCGGGCCTAGAGACCCAAGCCACTCCTCACTGATGACGCCCAACAAGGCTGAAACATGTCTGGGGATGCTTGTGGTCTCGTGCAGAAGGGATGTGACCTAGCAGTTCGGGCTGGACTGCCCCTTTTGGGGTAGGACCATGCCTGATTTGCATATGGTTTTTCCCCTTCTGTAATGGCTTGGCAGACTGAAAAACGATGGTCTCGAGGGTTGCCCAGAGCTTTGCCCGTGGTTATGATTTATTCAAAACCTTCCAGCCATCACCTTTTCGTTTTGCTAAAGTCACCCCGAGTAGGACGGGTATGCCCAGACGTGGGTCCCGAGTCTGCCGGGCCTAGAGACCCAAGCCACTCCTCACTGATGACGCCCAACAAGGCTGAAACATGTCTGGGGATGCTTGTGGTCTCGTGCAGAAGGGATGTGACCTAGCAGTTCGGGCTGGACTGCCCCTTTTGGGGTAGGACCATGCCTGATTTGCATATGGTTTTTCCCCTTCTGTAATGGCTTGGCAGACTGAAAAACGATGGTCTCGAGGGTTGCCCAGAGCTTTGCCCGTGGTTATGATTTATTCAAAACCTTCCAGCCATCACCTTTTCGTTTTGCTAAAGTCACCCCGAGTGGGACGGGTATGCCCAGACGTGGGTCCCGAGTCTGCCGGGCCTAGAGACCCAAGCCACTCCTCACTGATGACGCCCAACAAGGCTGAAACATGTCTGGGGATGCTTGTGGTCTCGTGCAGAAGGGATGTGACCTAGCAGTTCGGGCTGGACTGCCCCTTTTGGGGTAGGACCATGCCTGATTTGCATATGGTTTTTCCCCTTCTGTAATGGCTTGGCAGACTGAAAAACGATGGTCTCGAGGGTTGCCCAGAGCTTTGCCCGTGGTTATGATTTATTCAAAACCTTCCAGCCATCACCTTTTCGTTTTGCTAAAGTCACCCCGAGTGGGACGGGTATGCCCAGACGTGGGTCCCGAGTCTGCCGGGCCTAGAGACCCAAGCCACTCCTCACTGATGACGCCCAACAAGGCTGAAACATGTCTGGGGATGCTTGTGGTCTCGTGCAGAAGGGATGTGACCTAGCAGTTCGGGCTGGACTGCCCCTTTTGGGGTAGGACCATGCCTGATTTGCATATGGTTTTTCCCCTTCTGTAATGGCTTGGCAGACTGAAAAACGATGGTCTCGAGGGTTGCCCAGAGCTTTGCCCGTGGTTATGATTTATTCAAAACCTTCCAGCCATCACCTTTTCGTTTTGCTAAAGTCACCCCGAGTGGGACGGGTATGCCCAGACGTGGGTCCCGAGTCTGCCGGGCCTAGAGACCCAAGCCACTCCTCACTGATGACGCCCAACAAGGCTGAAACATGTCTGGGGATGCTTGTGGTCTCGTGCAGAAGGGATGTGACCTAGCAGTTCGGGCTGGACTGCCCCTTTTGGGGTAGGACCATGCCTGATTTGCATATGGTTTTTCCCCTTCTGTAATGGCTTGGCAGACTGAAAAACGATGGTCTCGAGGGTTGCCCAGAGCTTTGCCCGTGGTTATGATTTATTCAAAACCTTCCAGCCATCACCTTTTCGTTTTGCTACTGTAAACATAGTTTACACCATGGTGGTAAAGTTGGCGTACTTAGCGCCTGGGTCCTAATGACCCCCATAGTGTTTAAAACAAGCCAACTTCTTAATCATGTCTTTGCATATGTTTGATTGATTTTATTTATATAGTGCCGAGTTGGTGTAGTGTCATAGGAGCGCTAACCACATAAATACAGACAAGAATCCATACAAAAACAGTATCAGGTCCAAACATTTCAATTACACTAAAAACATATATCGTCCAGAATGATTCTAACATTAGAGGCAATAGGGCAATTCTCAACGATTTTGCAGCGTCTGAGGAATGCAGGGAGATTACTCTGGCTACAGGGTTTATGGTCTTTTCAACGAAAACAATTAATCGATTTAAGGAATTGGATCGAATATAAATGCATCGAATTGCAATCATTTGCATGTAAAACTAAATACCCATCGAAACTTGTCCATCAAATATATTGAATGAACAAGTTTCGATGGATATATACTTTTAAATGTAAAAGATAGCATTTCCATGCATTTATGTTACACATTAAAACGTTACATGGAGCTTAGCAAGCTTCATCTAATGTTTTAGTGTGTATTATTTAATGGGGGTACCCCTAAAGCACCAAACGACACAGGACACCCCCTAATCCAAACCCTAACCCAAACCCAAAACCTAACCCAACCCTAACCCTAATCCAAACTCTAACCCTAACCCAACCCTAACCCTTGCCCTAACCCTAATTCTAACCCTTGCCCTAACCTTAAGCCCTATTTCAAACCCTTGCCCTAACCTTAATCCTAAACCTAAAATCCATCGGAATCCATCAAATTTTGTTCAATGTAAATGCATTTCGATGGAAAGTATTTTCAATGAATACAATTTGATGGAAATTAATTTGATTCATTCATTTTCGATGGAAAGTCCAGATACCGCCCACAGCCTACAACGCTGTAGTCTAATCCTTCATTTGAGCTCTTTGCAGGAATCTAAGATCCTTCAATCTGATACATCTAGTCCCTCGGTGCACATTCCCACCAGTTCTAAACATAAGCATTGACGTTCCCATGTCTTCATCCCATTGATCACCTTTTTCTTCCTGAAGACGCTGTCTTCTCCTGGAACTCCTTGGAAGTAGCATTGACAGCTGTCTATTAGTCGGGGTTACACACCCAGAAATGTTATGAGGCTCCAATAAGGTCAGTTCACCAGACTCTGAACTAGCCATGGACTGAAGGGGCTCTTTAAGTGATTTCATATCACTAATCCTTAAATGGGAAGTGGATGCCTTAACAGTGTAAACCCTAGTTCTAAGAAGTTTGAGCCAAAGAGGGCACAAACACACTATCCACGCCTGGAGCACACAAGCTAGCAATGTGGTGTGCAGCATAAAGCAATTAACAACATTTCCCATGCTGCTAAAAAAACGACGTATCCACCCCGGTGGCTGAGCACAACAGCTCCTGAGGCATTCAAAGCAGGCAGGATGTGTCAGGACGCTGACCTCACCTCACCAGCCGCAGCTGTCTTGTACTTGGTAAGCCAATGGCAGATCGGAACAACAGGCCATAGGCATGAATTCAGGGCTCCAGGTACCCCTCAGCCTCGCAGTCTAAATCTAACAACCAACCAAAGCAAATACTGAGGCATCCCCGGCACCAGCAGTAACCACAGCATTCAGCTGCAATGTTAGAGGAAGGTACCCCTCTATGTGACTGACACCATGTCAAGCCGCACCAGTCCCCAAGCTGCTTCCGATGTTCAAAAGAGTTTGTGTGGCAGTGGACCCCTACTAAAGTGAAAGGTTTCAGTCCAGCAACTAACTTTACACTTGAATAGGGGTCCACCACCATGCAAGCTCGGGGGAGCGTTTCATAGTTTTCCCCATGCTGATGTGGCTTTGGGCCCCTTCTAAAGTAAAAAGCCTCCACTCCAGAACTGAAGTGGGGAACTTTTCACTTAAATAGGGCACCTCCACCATGCCAGTCTATTGGAGCATTTCACCGGCTGCCCCGTGCTGGCATGGCAGTGGTGGCCTATTCAAATGAAACCTCCCTGCTCCCGTGCTAGAGTGCCAGGCACAAGTATGAGAGTGGGGCACTTTTCATTTAAATAAGGTGCCTCCACCACACAAGCTCAGGGAAGCCCTTGACAGGCTCCCCTGAGATGGTGTGGCAGTGGCGCCCTTTGTAACAGAAAAGCTGGCCCCTCACATGCTGGTGCAGCAGTGTTGCCCAAAGTATGTGAAAAGCTCCTCCCACAGGGTGAGGGGGCTTTTCACCTGCATAGGGTGCAACTGGAGCACAGGCATGGCGGAGCATTTTATTTTACGTTGAGCATCACAGCTGCTGCTGCGCCAGCACAAAGGAACTTTTTAAATGCTGCTCCAGGCTAGCACTGAATTTACCCAAATCACGTTTGCTTTCCCCTTGAAGGATAGTAACTGTACATCATGTGTAAAGTAAAAACAATGCAATGCCCAATACAGCCCCAAATCCTAAATTTAGGAGCTCTGCAGAGCAGGGCCTGTATATTTAGGGATGGGGGCTGACACTCCCACTGTGTCCCGCACATTCACACACAATTCACACAGAACCTGCACCAGAATAAATACATACAATTCATACATGCATGCATACATACATATAACATAAATAAAATACAACTACCTTGCCTACATGCATCCAAACACGCCTGCGCAGCCACAAGCAGGTCTGGATAGCTCTCCCCTCCTCTGAGGACATAGACACAGTGCCTGACTGGAGCGGATGCCTCTCCTGTTAATCAGTGTGTTCCATTGCGCAATGTGAAGACTCAGACTGACAGGAGCACTCCTTTCCTGTCAGGCATTGTTACTCTTATGACTCCATAATGAGAGCTGACAAAGGAAGGCCACTCAATCCCCCATGAGAATAAAGGGCATGGGGGATTGTGCTGCCTGTCACTCAGGCGAGGTGGCGGCATGCTGCTTAGGTGGGGGGGTGTTACAGGCACCCATGGTGGCTGTCCGCCACTGAATATTATATACAGTGTCTGTTTTCCAGACAAGCAATACGATTGTGTCATCACTTGCAAGTGTTTCATTTTACCGTTTTTTTATATTTGTGAGAATTGTTCATCAACTTCCACCACAAGTCCCCCTCTTTCTATATTCCAGAATGCAAAGAGAGCATACACAATCTAAATAAGAGCTGTTTTTTTTTCCTCTCCTAACAGAGACAACATTTGGGATGTACAAGAGGACCTCTATTGTGCGATTAAGACTGGGCGTGTATATATATATATATATATATATATACATATATATATAAATATATTCATATATATATATATATATTCAGTGAAAAAACTTTGTTAAAGGGACGTTATGGTTCCAAGTAAAACCGAAAAACCCTTGAAATTCGCCATTTATGGTAAGCTAAGCAACCATAACTCGCGCCACCACTGTGCACTGCTAAGACTAACACTAAGGACATCAAAGATGACATCACAAATGTCACTGATGACATCACATGTCTGGCTCCCCCTTTTTTCCTTTACTGACATATCTAGGCCACATGGTTTTCTTCAATTTACAGTCAGCAATTAAAAGTGGAAAAGGTAGTATATTTGTTGACTTATCCTTCAAGTATGTTCTTACAATAATTCCAGGGTCCAGTCATATCATATGAAACATATACATAGGGGAAGACACAAGCTTGAAAGACAACAATCCTTTCTGTGCATTAAAATAATCAGTAGAGTTGTCAGCACTTTCTGATAGTTCTGTTCTTTTTTATTACTTTACTTTCCCTGTATATGTTCCTATTTTTATATATTGTATTCACACTACTTTCCTTAGAGTCCAGGCACATCATGTGATATATATATATATATATACATAGGGTAAGTAGCAGGTTTGAAACAGAGCAATAATTTCTCTGCATATAGGTAATTAGTTGGGTTATGAACACGTTTTTCTACTACTGCTGTTTATTTTCTTACTTCAATTTCCTTGTATATACTCATATTTGTATGTGGTGTTGTCTCTTTGTGTTTTGTCTACAATAATGCAATTATGTAGTAAGTGGGTTTTATTATCTACTTATCACATGTTTCACAGTATGCAAAAGTCAAATAAGAAAACAGTTATCATTTCACTATTCAACATGGCAAGTTTATGAATATTGCACCTCCATCATGTATACTGCACACAATGCCTATGTTTCTACATGAGCACTTTAGTATACTGGATGGACGAATTAGCACTTGATATTTATTCCAATGATCCTTGACACTTTTTTTTATTAACATTACAATAAGAAACCCTTGTACAGACTTTTCATGAAAGATAAATGCACATGTGATGTCATCAGTGATGTCATCAATGACATTTGTGATGTCATCTTTGATGTCCTGGGTGTTATTCTTAGCAGTGCACGGTGGTGGGGCGAGTTATGGTTGCTTAGCTTACCATAACTGGCGAATTTCAAGGGTTTTTCGGTTTTACTTGGAACCATAACGCCCTTTTAACAAAGTTTTTTCACTGAATTTCATAGGTTTTTAGTAGCGCAACTTAACCATAACGTCCCTTTAACAAAGTTTTTTCACTGAATTTCATAGGTTTTTAGTAGCAAAGCTTAACAATAGTAACTTTGACTTTATGTACATGTAATATGGAACATACTGAACCACTTCTACTGAATGTGATGTCCGCAAACTTTTCTGATGTGCGCGGACATATTCGGACAACAGTACCACTACCTAAAAAGTCTGGGGGGGTATGTTTAATTGTTATATTACAACATGATAACATTTAAAAAATTCACAAAGTAGTACACATATGTATTATATGTAGTAATACATAAGAAATGTAACCCATATATGTACCGCACTAACCATTCATTTAAATACAATATCTTCTAAAATGGAATATACCAAGAGAAGATAAATTGGCTTCCAACATAATTACCTCACAGACACGCCACAACTAAGACCAAGACCAGGCCTACAGAGTACTCAGAACATATTTTACCTGAAATAGTAAGTGTACATCATTTTACTCATATCTTTATAAACTTTCTGTATTAGATTAAAAAAAAAATTATATATATTTTTTTTCTCACAGAAATGTCTAGTACTCTGGAATGGCTAGAGGAGCACTTCCCACATGACGAAATGTCAGAAAATAGTGAAGCTAATGGTACACACTTTACAATATAAACCATTTAATTGTTATTATTTTATATATATTTAATATATATATTTCTTTTTGTACAGAGCATACCAAAATAGAAAATATGTCTGAAGAAACTGTTATAGAAAACACGCTTGACAGCTTAATAGAAAAAATGGATTTATTATTGAGCAATTTTAATAATTTGAAAACTTTTGTTGAGGATCATTTTATAACAAAAACCTCATACCATTGTCCCACAAGTACTTGTCCCCACTCACCATATCCCAGTCAATTATCCCCAAACCCTCTCCATAATCCAAAACGTTTTGATGAGACTTCCATCCCTTCTTCACCTGATACCAATCATGTTGAAACCCCTAATTCTCCTGTTTTTGTTTCTGTTTCTGCCTCACCTTCTCTGTCAGAAATTATTAATATATGTGAAATAAAATTACATTTTTATATTGTGTTGTAATTAGTTCCCATTTTTAATTTTTTTTAAAACAATGTAGATGTCTGCGGACAGCGCGGGTGTTCTGAAATGTTCGTAGATAAACGAAAATGGAGGTGTCCTGAAGAACACTATACCTGTCCGTATTGTTCGCTAGCAAGTTGAAACTGTTCTAAGAACCCAATTGGTGTCCTGAAATGTTCGTAATTAAACGAAAATGGAGGTGTCCTAAAGAACACTATACCTGTCCGTACTGTTTGCTAGCAAGTTGAAACTGTTCTAAGAACACAGGCGGTGTCCTGAAATGTTCGTAATTAAACGAAAATGGAGGTGTCCTAAAGAACACTATACCTCTCCGTACTCTTCGCTAACATGTTGAAACTATTCTAAGAACCCAATTGGTGTCTTGAAATGTTTTTTATTAAACAAAAATGGAGGTGTCCTAAAGAACACAATACCTGTCCGTACCTGTCTCTTGCCCTTAATGATAAAAAAACTGAAATCCTCATCGTGGCATCTAAAAACATTAGGGCGAAACTAGATCCCGACTACGCTAGCTTCCATATTGCTGATAACACCATTCTCGTCCAGAAGAAGGTCAAGATCTTGGGAGTTGTTCTCGATGAAGATCTGTCAATGAAATTTCACGTTTCCAGCATTATATCAAGCTGTGGTCTCATAAATAAGAGAATAGGGTACATTCGCCCATTCATATCACAAGAGAACTGCGCTCTTCTTTCCACCGCACTAATTAATTCTAGACTGGATTACTGTAACAGCCTCCTTGCGGGCACCACAGCTCTCAATATCCAATCATTACAAGTGGCTCAGAACAATGCTGTGCGCAATATTTTCATTCAGTCCCGTCGCACACACATTTCCAATTTCAGGAAAAAACTTCATTGGCTCCCTGTCAAACATCGGATAACCCATAAGATATTAACCACGACCCATAAATGCCTTAGTCTCAGCAGTCCCACCTACCTGTCAGACCGCATAAGCATTAAGCCAAACGTCAGGAACCTTCGGTCATTCTCGGCCATTATTCTCAAACAGCCAAAAACTAGGACAGCTAAATTTGGAGGTACTACTCTTGACGCACAGGGACCCCTACTATGGAATAAACTTCCAGCCCAGATGCGGCAGATTCAGAACTACACCGTATTCAAACGCGCCGTAAAAACATACTTTTTCAACATGGAATAAATTCTTTGACTTATCTCGTTCTCTGCTCTATACAAGTTACTCTATATGTTTATCTGTCCTGTTAAGTTTCTATGTGCGCCCTGAGGCCTACGGGCATGTTGGCACGTTACAAGAATTAAAATAAATAAATAAATAAATAATGTTCGCTAGCAAGTTAAACTGTTCTCAGAACACAATTGATGTCCTGAAAAGTTTGTAATCAAACGAAAATTGAAGTATCTTAAAGAACTATATATCTGTCCGTAATGTTCACTAGCAAGTTTAAACTGTTCTAGAACACACGCGATGTCCAGAAATGTTTGTTTAATGTGTGACGCACTTTTAATTAATTCAGGACCCGAACACTATCTGTAGAACATCAACGTGCATGCGCAAACCAATGTCCGTGCATTTGGTGTCCTGCGGACAGGAGCTTCCTTCACGGACATGTTCACATAGGGATGATGTGACCGCGCCCATGTTGATCGCATGTTCTGAATGCGGACACTGTTCGTGTCCCCGAACAATTTAAAAGTACATTTTCGAGTAATCCACAATATTTTTCCATAAAAACTCATCATGGCACACGTCCCAGATAGTAATCCTGAGTTTCTACATATCTTTTGAAACTTTTTAAACCCTTTTTTGTGTTTGATCTGTCCGTGGACAGCACGCATGTCTGCGAACCGCGTACAAGCACCCCTATAAAAGACCACACCCTAGAGCTTATTCTCATTGTGTTTCTGGCTATTCTTCAGAGCACAGCTATTTCTGCAGCAACTTGCTGATTACACCATCGAGATGGCATCCCTGGCTGCAGAACTGCCACCTAGTGCTGCACCTGCTTCAGCACCACCCCCACCCCCTCCACCACCACCACCTTCCCAAGGGCCTGAAGAGGGGAACAGGAATGAGGATGCAGAGGAGGAAGAAGAGGATGACAAGAATGAGATAGTGGAAATCCCTACTACCTGCACTAGACGTGAGTCTTGGGAGTGGCGGTTATTTTCCATTTATGGGAATGGTCCTAAGGCTCGTGCGAACCGTGTTATCTGCAATGAGTGCAAAATGATACTCAGTCGCGGGAAGCACGGTTCGTACAGCTTTGGGACCACGACCTTCAAGCGACACCTGAGGTCATTTCACTCTGGGGCTATTCGCAAGGTTGTTCCTCTACTTCATCCTCCGTTTCTGATCCTGTCACCACAAGGACCACCTCTGCTGGACAGCGTCTTCCTCAAGCTGCCTCACAGGCCATACATAATTCTGATGATGCTTACCTTTCAAGGGTCACAGTGGTATGTATGTTCTGTGACACAGTAATCTGCAGGGGGGAGCCCTTTTTATTTCTTAAAAGTCTGCGGACAGTTCGCGAACCCTATTGTAACCATTGCATTTTTCTCTGGGAGGAAGTGGTGGCTCTGAAAAGAGCTTTTGGAAGGTGTTTGTATGTCAAAAATTATAAATACTTAACACCTATTTCAAAATGGATGCTGTATTTCTAAAAAAAAGGTAGCAATGCATTTCGTACATTTCTCAGAAAAATCTGATTGCCAGCATAAGTAAAATTGACTCCATCTCTGCAAAAAATGTATGTACTACGAAACATAATATTTTCATGGTGAATAGAGGACATGCCAAAATCTCTTAGAAATGCACAAACAGCCTTATTAACATTGCGCCTTGCTTTTTCCATTTGTGGACCAAATGAAGAAGAACAAAGCCACATTTGTCTCTGCGCAATCCTGAAAACATTATTTGAGAATTAGGAACATGTCCATGACTTTCCCAAGTCCTTCTTTCATTGCAAATTGCAAAGAAATTCCAGACACATGTCCTAAACTGTTCCCTCCACAATGAATTACAATTATGTCTGGATGTTGCTCTGTTTCCAAAGTAGCACAGAGGGGTAGCAAGTCCAACCACTTCATTCCACATACTCCATGTCAGTGTACTTCCACATGAGGAAATCCAAGATCTACAGCTATTCCACAGCTTTCTGCATGCACCTTCAACCAATGTATCCACAAATCTCCCAAAATCCAAACAATCTGTTTTCTGAAACACACAGCCATAGCTATCTCTTCTTCTCTCAGCAAAAAGAGTTTCTGAGAAACTCTCTCCTGGCACAACACACCCACTAAACCTTCCTGACCAATCCCTTTCAGTGCTCATTCTCATTTGCATGACTTCTGAACCCAAAAATCCCCGGATGTAACTCCCGATGTCCGCGAACTACCGCCATGTCCGCGGAAATATCGTAACAGGAACAGCCCTTCTACCATTTCCACTTCACTCTCTGTGCCATTCCCTCATTGGATGTAGCTAAAAAAACACATGACCATGCACCAATCACATTCAAGACCTCTACATCTAACTGCATCATCATAGACCAGCACTGCAAATGTACTGTCAATCTCTCTAAGTACAAGTGTCATATCATTGGCAAGCACCATCTACAAGAAATACTGTACAAGTCTCCAAGATTTCTACTTGCAGCTCCATGCATATCCATATGCATGAACACAAAAAACAGGTATGCATATTTTCTGTACAGTACATGAACACATTTTCAAACTGACTTTTAGCTTGTGTAATCTGTAAAATGAATCGACTGTCTTTTTTCCAATTTCCTAAAATCAACTATCACTTATAAACCTTTATACTATTTACTTTCTTTATACACACACTATAAAATCATGTTAAACTGACATTTCTTAAATGAAATTTATAGACTACATATATTCAAACAAAATTGCATGCATGCACACTCTGTTCAAATCTAAAAAAATAATACTTATACAATTACATTTTTTTATTTTTTTATTTATTTGATTACTTTAATTTAAGAATGACCTAGAACAGCTTAGTTACAGAAATAGTGGTATTCAGTGGTACATTATGAATTTCACAAGACATACTAAAGATATTTTGTTTGTTACAGTTACTCATTGCAATACAATTTGTTCATTAAGAACCTATCATATGTATTGAACTGGTGCGACGTATCTTATGTGAATAAGATAGTTTTAATGGTTTTAAGGAAGGCGCTGAGGATTTCAATTAAAAAAATCAATATCTAAATTAAAAACAATGCTATATACAAACAAAATTACTAATTTGTTTCTTTTACAATTGCAGTGAAGACCATTCTCCTGAAAAGAAGCAGCCGAATTTAAAGAACAAAGAAGAACTAAGAATTAACCTGTTCATTTTAGAAAAAAAGTAAGTAGAATATCACCATAATATTTGTATTATTACTCAAACATACTGTAAAGTTAATTCATGCTATTTCTGTGCCTAAAAATAGAGATTGTGCACCATTCTGTCCAAAAATCCCCATTTCTTAAACAGCGATTTAGAGCCAGAATGGTGCACAAATTCCTACTTTTGGACACACAAATTACCACACTCAACCGCTAGAATTTTCATATTATAGGACAAACATCTGTTTTAATTGTATGCATTAGATTTACTATTTGTACTTCTCCACACCACTAGCTTATTTTTTTCTGTCATCTGAACCTGAGCTTAGTAACATATTAATTGAAGAATACACATCCCTACTAGGTGTAGTTCCCAATGCACAATCAGACACCATTACATACATCATCTTACTCAAGCACTCATGCACACAGCACACATACATTGCAGAACACCCCAACCCATGCTGTCTTTATTTTTTTCAACAGACCCTAAAGAATGCCTACCAAAAGTCAAGTCCATAGAAAGCAACGCAGAAGTAGAGCAAATGAAAATAAACGTGTCCAACATAAGCATCCATCTCTTGCAGAATTTGTAAAAAAAGTTGAAACAAAACAGCTAATACAGTCATTTAGTGAAACACAAGAAGTTTCAAGTACAAAAACATTGCCTCCTCTATCAAAATGTAAAATAAATCAAAAAACAATTAACAGAAAATCAGGTATCACTACAGATAAAACTGCTTCCTTAAATTTTTATATAATGCAAAGTAAGCATACCAAGAAAAGTATTTTAGCCAAAATATTCCGTCGCAAAGTCCTTCAAAATCTTATTAAAACCGGAGAGAAATCAGATTCAATGCTTAAAACCTATCGTAGGAAATTAATTTTAGAAGCGTTGATAGATAGTGCAATTCTTCTCAAAAGAAAGTTATTTATTTTAGTGTTAAACAAAATGAAACCACTAACAAAACTAATAACTAAATTACAAAAAAGACTTCTCAATAAACGAAATGTCAACAGAAAGAACTTCTTAAGTATCTGGGGAGGTGAATGGAGTCACACTATGAGCACAAAATCATACTTTAATGAAGAAGCATACAAACAAAAGCAAACAAATACAATTGCCATACATAGCAGTGGTCGAGGTTATGAAAACGTTAATAATACCATAATGGAACAAGAAGTACCCCTTACAAAAATATGCACTGAAAACTTAGAATAACCCCTCCATTCAACTGAATCAGAACGTCTAGTGTAGTGAAAACTTAGAATTACACCTCCATTCAACTGAATCAGAACGTCTAGTGTACAAATGGCCATGCTTGTCAATATGTAACATTCCCAAACAATTTTTCAAGTCTTTACGCCATTCCCCCAATCAATATGTAAAATGCAAAGACAAAATCAAAATTAAACTACTGCAAAATATGGATACCTGTCCAGTGCGCAAATACACAGGACTACAAGGACATTCATTGGCCTGCATTGCAGGACCTACTTGCAAAAACAACCTTCCATGATATCAAAAGAATTTCAACACATCATTCAACTATAAGAAATCTAGTCTATAAACTGTACTATGCTAAAAGTCCTGTTTTAGCACTAGCAAATTTAAATAACTGTCTTCTACATGGTACAGCGAAAGACCTACTTCAAGAAATTGACTATATAAAAAAAAAATATATTGGAAGTGAAAGCCATTTACAGAATAAAATAGCTTTAAACCAAATTAGCAACAATTCTACACATGGCAACCTTTTGCTAAACACATACAAAAAAGAAATACTCAAATTTAAAAGTACATCTGCTGAAGTACCAAACCATGTATGTGCATGTTGCCGCAGAACTTTTTATAAAAGTAACACAAAAACTGTAGACGTATCATATATAATAGAAGACAATGAAGATTCTAAATGGTTTGAATTAGCTCTCTAGCTTGTAGCAGAAAACAAATACGAAATAAGTGACCCCTTAATACTTTGCAGTTACTGCACCACAAAACATGACAACAACCAAACTCCTTCACATGCTATCACTAATAATTTGGAATTATACCCACTACCAAAACCCCTACAACAACTTAATTCATATGAGAGCATCATAATTCAAACAGTACACCCATTTCAAGCAATAATACGCCTTCAACCAAAAACAGCGAAATTACCTCCCTCTGAATTGGTAAAAGGCATACGTGGAAAAGTAGTTTATTTACCATTAGATCTAAAAGAAAATGGGCATACTCTAGGAGTGCAACGTCCAATGCCGCAATTTTTAATTATCTTAGTAAATGGAGTACCTACAAAAGACAAAAAAATATGGCAACAGCTGGTAGATTTACATAAAGTTAGACAAGCCTTACAATATCTTAAAGAGAATAATGAATATTACAAAGAAATTAATATTGAAGAAAACTTGAAAGATACAACTGAAATAATTCAAGAAACACAAGAAGCTGGTCAATTTGAGCTACTAGAATATGCTATAATATGAAATACTTTAGACCATTATACAATTCATCCTTTGCACTCTAATGACACCATAGAAGATGCACTGGAAGCATACCAAATGCGTCAAACAAAAGGATCACCAATCAGCATATGGGGAAAAAAGTATAGAAGCACATGCTTTTCCTCTACTCTTTCCTACTGACAAAGGAGGAAGGTATGATGATAGACCTATTCAAATTTCAGCTTCAGAATACCGCTCATTACGGATGTATTCTGAAGATCCCAGATTTAGACAAAATGTGGAATACATATTCCACCTACTCTTTGAAAGTGAACTGGCAACTTTATGTTACGGAGTTTCACACATATTAAAATCAGGATCACACTTTCAAAATATGATAGCTACACAATTATTACAAAAAGTGCAACAAAAGGATAAGGTTTTACAATCAAATATTACAAATCTATTAGAAAATATGCGTGGTACTAAAGAGTACTGGTTTCGACGTCATGGAGATGTACGTTGTATTATCAGAAACCTTGGCCCACCCACTTGGTTTGTTACATTAAGTTGTGCAGAATATGCATGGCAAGATTTACATGATTTCCTATGCATATCAAACAAAAACAAAACAAACATAGATATACTAACACCTGGAGAACTTTGTTCTTTGGATCCTGTTAATGTTTCAAGCTATTTTCACCATCGCTTGATTGCTATGCTACATTTTATTTGTAATAAAACTGTTCCTCCCCTTGGAGAAGTGCAACACTTCTTTTGGAGAAAGGAATACCAAGCCAGAGGAGCACCACATATCCTCATGCTTCTATGGATTAAAGATGCTCCTAAATTTGGTCAAGACAGTGATGCCACTGTTTTACAGTTTATTGAAAAATATGTCACTTGTGAAATTCCATCAGAATCCACAAATAGGGATCTTCATGCACAAATTGTACAATTTCAAAGACATAAATGTGGCAAATATTGTTGTCGCAAATACAAAAACAAAGGGAAATACTACACCAAATGCTGATTTGCTTTCCCTAGACCAGTTACAAATACAGGTCAAGTGAACAACCTCATGTCTTCAGTTAGACATAGTGTTAAAGGTAAGTTACCTAAAAATACATATTACATAAAAAGAAAAGAAGAAGAAAAATATATCAATGATTATAATGCAATCATTGCCCACTTATGGAATGCAAACATAGAGGTGCAGTACATTGCAGACAATTCTACTGCAGTTGCACGATATGTCACAGTATACTTAACCAAAGCAGAAAAGACAGAGCTCCAAGACCTCTGGAATGACCTGTCATCAGATAAAACATTGTCTCAGAAATTATACAGCTTGGGCATAAAAATGCTCTCCCATAGAGAATGTGGATCATATGAAGCAGCTGATCGTTTAACTGGTACTGCATTGTATGGTAAATCTGAAAATATAGTATGGCTAAGTCTTGGTCCAGCTAAATCTAGAAAAAGAGTTTTAAAAACATACGAAGATATAGAAACAATAGCCAAACATGATCCCAACAGCCAAGACATTTTAAAAAACAATTTATTGGACACATACTACCCAAACAGAAGTAATACTTTGGAAACCATTTTTTTTTTTTTTTTTATTTATTTGGATTTGTATAGCGCACATCTGCCCATGGGCATCGTGGCGCTGAAAGCATTCTTACTTGTTACAGGCAAACATGGTATGGATATAGATACATTGATGAACATATATGCATGTTTATATACAGTTGTGCTTATTTATATACAGTTGTGAAAAAACAGTTAGGACGGTGTGGTGGAGTTAGTTAAACAGCGTGGTTTTGAGTAGTCTGCGGAAGACATGGTAAGAGTTTTCGTTCCTGAGCGCTGTGGGGAGAGCGTTCCAGTTTTTGGGTGCTAAGTGTTGGAAGCTAGCCCCCCCGGCTTTACTTCTTTTGAATGTCGGTACGTAGGTCTGGTTGGTCATGTGTGACCTTGTGGGTCTAGTAGATGTTTTAAGGGTGATTCTTTCAGAAAGATAGGGCGGAGCCTTGGCTGAGAGGCATCTGTGGGTGATGGCCATGGATTTAAATAGTATCCGCTCTTTTATTGGTAGCCAGTGGGCTTCTTTCCTGGCTTGGGTGATGTGCTCCCTTTTAGGGATGCTTAGGGCTGCTCATAGAGCATTGTTTTGTGTGACTTGCATTTTTTTTAGGTTTTGTGCAGACGTGCCCAGGAGGAGAGCATTGCAATAGTCCAATTTGGTACCTACTGTGGCTCCAGCTACGGCTAGGCAGTTTTTAGTGGATAGGAAGGGTTTAACAGCGTTGATTATCTTCGTGGTGAGTGCGGCAGAGGAGGCTATGGCATTGACTTGCCGTGTCATGGAGAGAGTGGAGTCAAGGTATACTCCTAGCGTTTTTACTGCAGTGGAGACTGCGATGATAGAGTTATCTATGTTAAAGGATTTGTACTGCGCTGGGAGTTTGTTTAGTGTTTCTTTGGTGCCAACTAGTAGGATTTCTGTTTTTTCCCCGTTTAGGCAGAGGCCGTTGGCTGCCATCCAGGTTTGGATGGCTGAATAAATCTTGATTAGTGCTGCTGCGTCTTGTTCATAGACCCCTGTGAGAGGGAGCAGGACTTGAGTGTCGTCAGCATAATTGGTGTATGCTATGTGGCGACGGTCCAAGTCATTGAACAGTGGGAGGGTGAAGAGGTTGTATAGGGTGGGTGCAGTGCAGGACCCTTGTGGGACGCCGCAGTGGATGGTGGTGGGGCTAGCGCTTGCAGAGTCTGAAAAGACTTTCATAAGTCGTCCCTCGAGGAATGATTTGACCCAAGAGATGGCTTCTGGCGAGAAGTGGGCTTCATTTTTGAGTTGCATGCCTAGAATATCGTGATTGACCAGGTCAAAGGCGGCAGATAAGTCTAGCAGGAGCAAGAGTGCCGGTTTGCCTTTGTCCATGATGTCATTTAGTTGGATTTTGAGGTCTAATAGAGCTGATTCGGTCCCATGCCCCGGGCGGAATCCCGATTGTCTTTTTCCTAGGATGCGGTTTTCTTCCAGGTATTCCTGTATTTGTGTATAAGCAACTTTGTCGAGGATCTTGAGAAGGAAGGGAACGGTTGTGATGGGTCTATAGTTGTTGGCGTTTTCGGGATCTAGAGTGGGTTTTTTGAGAAGAGGGCGCACCCAGGCTTCTTTTAGGCTGGTTGGGACTGAGTTTGAGTTGAAGGACGCATTGATGAAGGTTTTAAGAAATGGTGCTAGTGTTTCTACGCAGTCTTTAACTAGTTTAGCGGGGCAGGCGTCGCCTTTACAGTTAGAAGGTTTGATTCTGTTGACGATGTCTACTACCTCTTTTACTGAAACTTCTCTAAATTTGAAAGGAGTAAAGAGCTTAGTCTTTGTGTTCTCAGTCACAGTTTCCGTGTGGGATGCTGATAGGTTGTGCTGAGTGAGATTTTTGTGGTGGTCTATGATTTTTGCTTGGAGGAGTTCAATTTTGTTTATGAGGGCGGACTGTATGGTGTTGCACCAAGCTTGGTCCTTAACAATCTCTTGCGACTTGGAAGCCGGTGTGGATAGTTCCTTGAAGATGGCGAAAAGCTCTTTCGATTCAGAGGAGGCGTTGGAGATTCTTTCATTGTAGGACGCAGATATGGCTGCTATGATACTTTTTTTGTATTGGGTGGCCAGTGATTTGTAGGGAGATAGCGAGGATGCGTTGGGCGCGCTTTGCCATAGGTTTAGGGCTTTGCGTTTTTTGGTTCGTAATTCTTTTAGTTCTGCTGAGAACCAGGTATTTGAGTGTTTGGTATTTTTAGATTTTTTCTTTTGTAGAGGGGCGATGGTATCTATGGCAGTGCTGATGGTGGATTTGTA
Source organism: Ambystoma mexicanum (assembly GCF_040938575.1). Taxonomy (NCBI): domain Eukaryota; kingdom Metazoa; phylum Chordata; class Amphibia; order Caudata; family Ambystomatidae; genus Ambystoma; species Ambystoma mexicanum. The sequence continues at coordinate 1,147,921,397 of NC_090933.1, forward strand.
GATATCCGCCAGCGCAGCTGGGTCTGATGCGGCAGGGAGGTTAGAAGTGAGGGTGTCTAGGTAAGGTAGGATATTTTCTTTAGTGATGTTCTTGGCGCTTCTGGCCAGGGCTGGAGGTGCTGGCTTGAGTTTTCTACCCGAGTTGTTAGGAATGGGGATGAAGAAGTGAATGAGAAAGTGGTCGGACCATGGGGTAGGTGTGATGGAGCTGATGTCGATGCCACAGTTGTGGTCAGCTATCCAGTCAAGAGTACGTCCTTTGTTATGGGTAGGATGGAGTACTTCATGTTCAAAGCCCAGTTCCTGGAGAACCTGTGCTAGTATGGTGGAAGGTCTATCTTTCTGGTCGTGGAGTCCCAGGTTAAGGTCTCCTAAGAGGATAGTTTTGGTTGTAGTTTTAAGGTTTTCCCCTAGTAGATGTGAGAGGTTGTCCTGAAAGTCCAGTATTAGGCCTGGTGGGCGGTATACTAGATTGAGGGTGATGGTGGTATTGGGAGAAAGTGCGATCTTGGCAGATAGCGAGTCTACGTTCTCCCCTAATTTGGAGCAGAGTTGTCTTATTTCTAGGTGATCTTTGACTATGAGGGCTACCCCTCCTCCTGTGGATAGTGTTCTGTCCTGTCTAAGGATGGAGTATCCCGATGGGATGGCTTGGGAGATGGCCGGGCCGGCGGCATTGTGTAGCCAGGTTTCGGTGATTGCGAGAATGTCAAGGTCGAGGTTAGTTAGAAGGTCATGAATTTCAGTAGCGTGGGCAGGGAGGGATCTGGCATTAATTAATGTGCATTGTAAATCTGGGCGTGGCAGTGGAGGTGGGTTGGTATTCTGTCCAGTGGCTGCTTTGTTGGTGGTGGCCCTTTTGTGGTATTTTGTGGTTGGTTTGTTTGCAGTTTTATCTGGTTGGGTTTGCGGTGAGAATCTGGAGCGGAGGCCTAGTATTTGATTTCTAGAGTTAGTAGCTCTGGGGCGCGTCGAGGGTGTGCTTGGTTTGTGATCTGTGGGTTTAGTGAAGAAGGATGGAAGGAAGGGTGTGGGGGGGATGAATGCATACGGTGGGGGTGTGATGTTGGGCATGATGGGTGAGTGCAAGGCAGCGATCAGCCATCAGTCAACTTTGGCTAGGAGTGGGCAACACAATGGCTAGATATAGGCAACACAATGGCTAGGAGTGACATAACATACCTAGAAGCGACAAATCAACAGTGACTGAAATGCAAAAGGATAGGGCACCTATTGTGGCAATTGAACAGTGACTAGAGTACATAACATACCTAGAAGCGACAATCCAACAGTGACTGACATGCAAAGGCTAAAAGCACCTAATGGGTTGACAATTTATGCAGAGGATTAATTGTAAAGTCATTAAACCTAGTGCGAAGTACTCAACAGTAGCAACAGGTCAGTGGCAGCATCTAAATGCGAAAATCCACGCATAAGCAAAAATACCTGCATTGACTTAATACTAATAGATCAACACTAGCAGAATAGTGGCAACATCTGGATGCGAAGATCAGCGCGTAGGCAGGAGAGGCTTTCATTCAGTGTTAATGTTCCATGCCGGTAGAGAATAGATTTGTCATGGCACTTAGGCTCAACGGGACCATACGCGAGCCTGGGCTTCTAGCTATAGTGAGTGAAAATGGGAGCTAGCTTGAGAAGCGAGGTTAGGCTATCGAAGAGATAGTCTAGTCTTTCCCCTGGCGTGAGCAACTGGTATTAGGTGGTCGCAGATGTAACAGTCTTTGCATGTAGGTAGTTCAGTTCGTATAACGTTCTTTTGCAAGATGATCACCTCACTTTGTGTGTAGGTGTGTACTGGGCGATATAAATGTAGAAGCAATATGCCGTGATGTATGTCACGGGGCTGTGGGATTCTCTTTGGATCTAGTGTTTCATGCACGGGTAAGATGAAAATAGCGGAGGACCCCAGAGGGTACTTACGTGCTGTAGCGAAGGGTGGCAGAGTTTCTGGCATGTGGCATACTGGCCATGCACGGACAGGCACTGACAGGGTAGCACCTGTGCCTTGTGATGTGTGCCTTAGGGTGGGTGCCGGCTTACGCCTTCCGGCGTGGAGTTGTGGGTAAAATCCCTTCCGTGAGCGAATCGGACTCTCGCTCTGTGCGGCGTCAGGGTTGCTAGGCAACCATTCAAGCTTTCGGCCCGGCGGCCATTTTGGGTATATCCTCGTGGTGAGGAATGGCTGCAGACACGGCCTCAAATGAATAACGCACACGATCAGCTGTGCGGTTAGCTGCAGGGGCCAAAGCCTGCTTGCAAAACGATTATTGCTGGGACATCTGGACTGGAGGGCTCGTCACGGCTTGGATCCACGAGTCCGTGTTGCTGCTCTCGTTATGAGCAGGATTCGTGGGGTGGGCTCCAGCCCACCCTGCGGCTTCGTTGCTTCTTGCAGGAACTGACCTGGCACAGTGGTACCTGCCAGGTACTTGTTCCTTTGGGTGGGTGCCGGCTTACGCCTTCCGGCGTGGAGTTGTGGGTAAAATCCCTTCAGTGAGCGAATCGGACTCTCGCTCTGTGCGGCGTCAGGATTGCTAGGCAACCATTCAAGCTTTCGGCCCGGCGGCCATTTTGGGTATATCCTCGTGGTGAGGAATGGCTGCAGACACGGCCTCAAATGAATAACGCACACGATCAGCTGTGCGGTTAGCTGCAGGGGCCAAAGCCTGCTTGCAAAACGATTATTGCTGGGACATCTGGACTGGAGGGCTCGTCACGGCTTGGATCCACGAGTCCGTGTTGCTGCTCTCGTTATGAGCAGGATTCGTGGGGTGGGCTCCAGCCCACCCTGCGGCTTCGTTGCTTCTTGCAGGAACTGACCTGGCACAGTGGTACCTGCCAGGTACTTGTTTCTTTGGGTGGGTGCCGGCCTACGCCTTCCGGCGTGGAGTTGTGGGTAAAATCCCTTCCGTGAGCGAATCGGACTCTCGCTCTGTGCGGCGTCAGGGTTGCTAGGCAACCATTCAAACTTTCGGCCCGGCGGCCATTTTGGGTATATCCTCGTGGTGAGGAATGGCTACAGACACGGCCTCAAATGAATAACGCACACGATCAGCTGTGCGGTTAGCTGCAGGGGCCAAAGCCTGCTTGCAAAACGATTATTGCTGGGACATCTGGACTGGAGGGCTCGTCACGGCTCGTCACGACTTGGATCCACGAGTCCGTGTTGCTGCTCTCGTTATGAGCAGGATTCGTGGGGTGGGCTCCAGCCCACCCTGCGGCTTCGTTGCTTCTTGCAGGAACTGACCTGGCACAGTGGTACCTGCCAGGTACTTGTTTCTTTGGGTGGGTGCCGGCTTACGCCTTCCGGCGTGGAGTTGTGGGTAAAATCCCTTCCGTGAGCGAATCGGACTCTCGCTCTGTGCGGCGTCAGGGTTGCTAGGCAACCATTCAAGCTTTCGGCCCAGCGGCCATTTTGGGTATATCCTCGTGGTGAGGAATGGCTGCAGACACGGCCTCAAATGAATAACGCACACGATCAGCTGTGCGGTTAGCTGCAGGGGCCAAAGCCTGCTTGCAAAACGATTATTGCTGGGACATCTGGACTGGAGGGCTCGTCACGGCTTGGATCCACGAGTCCGTGTTGCTGCTCTCGTTATGAGCAGGATTTGTGGGGTGGGCTCCAGCGTCTATACCACATACAAAAATAATATAAAACCTGATGAAAAAAAGGTAAATACAGAGTGACAAACTGTGAAGGCAGCTTAGTTAAACTCACTAAACCAAATTTAATTAATCATATCAAATTGTCATTGAAGACTCCTCAACATAAAGAAGTATATTACATGTCCCTGCTACAACTCTTTAAACCATGCAGAAAATAAGAAGAAATACTAGAAAACTATGACTCATATGAAGATGCTTTCAAAGCAAATGAAAGCACTATAACTGATGTAAACTTTACACAATACAAAACAATGTTGCACAATGAACAGCAGCACGAAGAAGAACTCCAGGCCCAACTAGATTAAGACACTCCTGACAGTAGTCAACCTTCTGTAACAGGAAGCCAAGAACCACTTGGAGAACCACTAATAATACATGAGGCAGAATTAGCTATGATAGATGTAGAAAACACCATGTGTCAGTATGAAGATAAAGAAGATTTAACTATACTACAATCAAAACTAAACAACGAACAACATAGCATTTTTGAAGAAGTAACAAAACAAATTGCACATGGTGTACAACATGAAAATAAAGAATGTTCCTGCCATAATTATAAACCTATACTACTGTACGTCAGTGGTGAAGCTGGTTCTGGCAAAACATTCCTAATCAAAATCATCAGTAAATTCCTTCAACAATTGACAAACAACAAACTGTCAGCTGTTGTCACTGTCCTCACAGGTTTAGCTGCCTACAACATAGGTGGTGTCACTTTACACCGATTACTACTATTGCCAGTAGAACACCAGAACAAATTAGACTATTACAAACTTTCTGCAGAAGCTGCAATGGCACTACGCTGAGTATTGAAACAAATGAAAATGCTATTAATAGGTGAAGTGAGCATGGTCTCCAACCTAATGTTGGCTTTGATTCACCTCAGATTACAAGAAGTACTGAAAACAAACTATGAGGAGCTCTTTGCAGGAAAACACATTATTGTTTTCGGAGATCTTCTTCAATTGACACCAGTAAAAGGTGAGTATATTTTTAAAACATTAGGACACAAACTCTGCCGTAAAACTGTTGGCAGCATTGGAAATGTCGGCCTTTGGCAACATTTCCAATACAGAGAATTAACAGAAAACATGCAGCAATCTGCAGATCTCACTTATGCCAACATCTTAAAAAGTATAAGAGTTGGTATACTCTCTAAAGATGCAGAAACAATATTGAAAACCCGGCAAATTAATGCACTTTATGGCGATAATGCATGTGCTACAGATGTTATGGAACAATTAGCCCACAAAAATGTCAATTGTATGGCCGTAATGCCAACTCTTGCAAGCTGTTTCAAATTCAATGAAATAATGTTAAGTAAAGAAATGCAACCAATAATGGAAATTAGCGCCACAGACAAACTAGATGTACATGGTATGACACTACCTATGTGTGACCAAGCCACAACAAGACTTAATAGTTTAGAAAAATCAATCTCAAACAAAGCGGGCTCAAAAAAGATATTAAAATTATCCTTAAATTGCAGAGTAATGCTTAAACGTAACCTTGACGTGGACCAAGGACTAGTTAATGGAGCTCTGGGTACAGTTGTTGGCTTTCAAACATACCCACGTGACAACAAAATTCAGTTTGTCAATATACTCTTTGACAAACTTTCAGAAGTTAAAAGGATAGGACGCTCAACAGCTCGATTCCTTCTCTTCAAAGACATATATGTACGCAGAGAACAATTTTCTCTAACTCTTGCATACGCAGTCACGATTCATAAATCACAAGGTCTTACCGTAGACAACGCAATGATAGATATTGGTAACACAGTCTTTAAAGAAGGCATGAGCTACGTAGCACTATCACACTTACGTACACTTGACGGTCTATTTCTTATCAACTTTGATGCAAGTAAAATAAACGCTGATATTCCTTGCATTTTAGAATAAAATAGACTTTGCTCACTATACACTCCCCATTTAAAAACACATATTCTGTTCCACAAAAAGTAAAACGTTATAAAAGAAAAATAAATCAAACAGAAAAGCAACAGGTTGTCACTGCAAATCCTCCAAAGAGAGTAAAAGAAAGTAATACTTCATCAAGTACCACAAGCAAAAAAGAATCAATTAGAGAAAGTAAACCAGGTACTTCTTCAAAGAAGGAAGACAAACTCCAAAAAAAACAGTCAGATACACAACTACCTGGTCCATTTAAACTCTCAAATATAGTTGGTGTACATTGCTACGCAAATGTAGAAATGAATATTCTATTTCAATTACCACCAATTGTTGACAACATTTACTTACACAGTACAGACCCATTGTGTATGCAAATGTTAGTACTTAACAGAAAGGCAGCAAACAATCCTGACAACACGTATAGTGTTTATGGAATAAGACAACAATTGGACTACTGTGCTGGAATGGTGAAATTCTCTATAAACTCACAGGAAGATCCACAAGAATTTCTAATGTACTTACTACAAGTACTGGAAAACAAAAACATACCTATAAATTAAATCTTCCAGATTTCATACATTTGGAAACATACATGCACTCTCTGCAACAATGTGACACAAGAAGAAATCCCCAATGAACGCTTCGTATATATATCAATACCTAATTGTGAATCCATTCCATTTCAGCAACTTGCACAAAATGCAAACCATGGTAGATTATGTTCTACCTGCAATTCAGATAATCGCTCCATGGATTTTTTTTTCTCCCACAGACCTAATGATTTTAGCAACGAACACATAAACTGAGCAAATTGCACAGTACACTGGTTTCTAATCTACTAAATATGAGGGTCCAAAAAAAAAGAATGTTGATTATACAATGTAAAAAGTCATTACAAAATACTACTACTAACATGCTATTTTCTTTCATCACAGAAATTAAAAAGAAATACATGTACTCCAGTTACTAAACCAAACAGTAAGTATATTATACACTCTATGCCCTGGCCACAACCATCGCAGCATATCACACTTTGTTCCTTATAAATTTGTTTTTGACCCAAAGTTATAAGCAACTATAAATGTGATATGCTGCGGTGGTTGTGGCCAGGGCATAGAGTGTTGGGTGCATGGCCAAATGGCCATACACCCAGCACTCTATGCCCTGGCCACAACCACCACAGCGTATCACACCCATAGAGTAAAACATTTCACCTATGGCCTATGGAAACTTTTAATGTCCGCGGACATTACCAGTGTTCTTAGAACACTTTCAATTTGCCAGCGAACAATACGGACAGCGTCTTCAGAACACCCCCTATGAACATTTCAGGACACCGCGAGAGTTCTTAGAACACTTTCAACTCAACAACGAACAATATGGACAGCGTCCTCAGGACACCCCCTACGAACATTTCAGGACACCACGAGAGTTCTTAGAACACTTTCAACTCGACAACGAACAATACGGACAGCGTACTCAGGACACCCCCTATGAACATTTCAGGACAACGCGTGTGTTCTTAGAACACACCCCCTTTTTTTTTATTTACAAACATTTCAGGACACCGAGACAGTTCTTAGAACACTTTCAACTTGCCATTGAACAATACAGACATCGTCTTCAGGACACCCCCTACGAACATTTCAGGACAACGGGAGAGTTCTTAGAACACACCCCCATTTTGTTTATTTACGAACATTTAAGGACACCAAGACAGTTCTTAGAACACTTTCAACTTGCCATCGAACAATACGGACAGCGTCTTCAGGACACCCTCTACAAACATTTCAGGACACCGCGAGAGTTCTTAGAACACTTCAGGATAACGCGTGTGTTCTTAGAACACACCCCCATTTTGTTTATGTGCGAACATTTCAGGACAACACGAGAGTTCTTAGAACACTTTCAACTTGACAACAAACAATACGGACAGTGTGCTCAGAACACCCCCATTTTGTTTATTTGTGAACATTTCAGGACACCCGAGTGTTCTTAGAACACTTTCAACTTGCCATCGAACAATACGGACAGCGTCTTCAGGACACCCCCTGAGAACATTTCAGTACACCACGAGAGTTCTTAGAACACTTTCAACTCGACAACGAACAATACGGACAGCGTCCTCAGGACACCCACTACGAACATTTCAGGACAACGCATGTGTTCTTAGAACACACCGCCATTTTGTATTATTTACGAACATTTCAGGACACCGAGACAATTCTTAGAACACTTTCAACTTGCCATCGAACAATACGGACAGCGTCTTCGGGACACCCCCGACGAACATTTCAGGACAACGCGAGAGTTCTTAGAACACACCCCCATTTTGTTTATTTATGAACATTTCAGGACACGAGACAGTTCTTAGAACACTTTCAACTTGCCATCGAACAATACGGACAGCGTCTTCTGGACACCCCCTACGAACATTTCAGGACACCGCAAGAGTTCTTAGAACACTTAAGGACAACGCGTGTGTTCTTAGAACACACCCCCATTTTGTTTATGTGCGAACATTTCAGGACAACGCGAGAGTTCTTAGAACACTTTCAACTTGACAACAAACAATACGGACAGCGTCCTCAGAACACCCCCATTTTGTTTATTTGCGAACATTTCAGGACACCCCGAGTGTTCTTAGAACACTTTCAACTTGCCATCGAACAATACGGACAGGGTCTTCAGGACACCCCCTATGAAAATTTCAGGACAACGCGTGTGTTCTTAGAACACACCCCCATTTTGTTTATTTGCAAACATTTCAGGACACCGAGACAGTTCTTAGAACACTTTCAACTTACCATCGAACAATACGGACAGCATCTTCAGGACACCCCCTACGAACATTTCAGGACACCGCAAGAGTTCTTGGAACACTTTCAACTTGCCATCGAACAATACGGACAGCGTCTTCAGGACACCCCCTACGAACATTTCAGGACACCGCGAGAGTTCTTAGAACACTTTCAACTCAACAACGAACAATACGGACAGCGTCCTCAGGACACCCCCTACGAACATTTCAGGACACCAGGAGAGTTCTTAGAACACTTTCAACTCGACAATGAACAATACGGACAGCGTCCTCAGGACACCCCCTACGAACATTTCAGGACAACGCGTGTGTCCTTAGAACACACCCCCATTTTTTTTATTTACAAACATTTCAGGACACCGAGACAGTTCTTAGAACACTTTCAACTTGCCATCGAACTATACAGACAGCGTCTTCAGGACACCCCCTACGAACATTTCAGGACAACGCGAGAGTTCTTAGAACACACCTCCATTTTGTTTATTTACGAACATTTCAGGACACCGAGACAGTTCTTAGAACACTTTCAACTTGCCATCGAACAATACGGACAGCGTCTTCAGGACACCCACTACAAACATTACAGGACACCGCGAGAGTTCTTAGAACACTTTAGGACAACGCGTGTGTTCTTAGAACACACCCCCATTTTGTTTATGTGCGAACATTTCAGGACAACGCGAGAGTTCTTAGAACACTTTCAACTTGACAACAAACAATACGGACAGTGTCCTCAGAACACCCCCATTTTGTTTATTTGCGAACATTTCAGGACACCCGAGTGTTCTTAGAACAATTTCAACTTGCCATCGAACAATACGGACAGCGTCTTCAGGACACCCCCTGAGAACATTTCAGAACACCACGAGAGTTCATAGAACACTTTCAACTCGACAACGAACAATACGGACAGCGTCCTCAGGACACCCACTAGGAACATTTCAGGACAACGCATGTGTTCTTAGAACACACCGCCATTTTGTATTATTTACGAACATTTCAAGACACCGAGACAATTCTTAGAACACTTTCAACTTGCCATCAAACAATACGGACAGCGTCTTCGGGACACCCCCGACGAACATTTCAGGACAACGCGTGTGTTCTTAGAACACACCCCCATTTTGTTTATTTGCAAACATTTCAGGACACCGAGACAGTTCTTAGAACACTTTCAACTTGCCATCGAACAATACGGACAGTGTCTTCAGGACACCCCCTACGAACATTTCAGGACAACGCGAGAGTTCAAGAATACACCCCCATTTTGTTTATTTATGAACATTTCAGGACACGAGACAGTTCTTAGAACACTTTCAACTTGCCATCGAACAATACGGACAGCGTCTTCAGGACACCCCCTACGAACATTTCAGGACACCGCAAGAGTTCTTAGAACACTTCCGGACAACGCATGTGTTCTTATAACACACCCCCATTTTGTTTATGTGCGAGCATTTCAGGACAACGCGAGAGTTCTTAGAACACTTTCAACTTGACAACAAACAATACGGACAGCGTCCTCAGAACACCCCCATTTTGTTTATTTGCGAACATTTCAGGACACCCCGAGTGTTCTTAGAACACTTTCAACTTGCCATCGAACAATACGGACAGCGTCTTCAGGACACCCCCTGCGAACATTTCAGGACACAACGAGAGTTCTTAGAACACTTTCAACTCGACAATGAACAATACGGACAGCGTCCTCAGGGCACCCCCTACGAACATTTCAGGACAACGCGTCTGTTCTTAGAACACACCCCCATTTTGTTTATTTGCAAACATTTCAGGACACCGAGACAGTTCTTAGAACACTTTCAACTTGCCATCGAACAATACGGACAGTGTCTTCAGGACACCCCCTACGAACATTTCAGGACAACGCGAGCGTTCTTAGAACACACTCCCATTTTGTTTATTTACGAACATTTCAGGACACGAGACAGTTCTTAGAACACTTTCAACTTACCATCGAACAATACGGACAGCATCTTCAGGACACCCCCTACGAACATTTCAGGACACCGCAAGAGTTCTTAGAACACTTCAGGACAACGCGTGTGTTCTTAGAACACACCCCCATTTTGTTTATGTGCGAACATTTCAGGACAACGCGAGAGTTCTTAGAACACTTTCAACTTGACAACAAACAATACAGACAGCGTCCTCAGAACACTCCCATTTTGTTTATTTGCAAACATTTCCGGACACCCCGAGTGTTCTTAGAACACTTTCAACTTGCCATCGAACAATACCGACATGGTCTTCAGGACACCCCCTGCGAACATTTCAGGACACAACGAGAGTTCTTAGAACACTTTCAACTCGACAATGAACAATACGGACAGCGTCCTCAGGGCACCCCCTACGAACATTTCAGGACAACACGTGTGTTCTTAGAACACACCCCATTTTGTTTATTTACGAACATTTCAAGGCACCGAGACAATTCTTAGAACACTTTCAACTTGACATCAAACAATACGGACAGCGTCTTCGGGACACCCCCGACGAACATTTCAGGACAACGCGTGTGTTCTTAGAACAAACCCCCATTTTATTTATTTGCAAACATTTCAGGACACTGAGACAGTTCTTAGAACACTTTCAACTTGCCATCGAACAATACGGACAGTGTCTTCAGGACACCCCCTACGAACATTTCAGGACAACGCGAGCGTTCTTAGAACACACCCCCATTTTGTTTATTTACGAACATTTCAGGACACGAGACAGTTCTTAGAACACTTTCAACTTACCATCGAACAATACGGACAGCATCTTCAGGACACCCCTACGAACATTTCAGGACACCGCAAGAGTTCTTAGAACACTTCAGGACAACGCGTGTGTTCTTAGAACACACCCCCATTTTGTTTATGTGTGAACATTTCAGGACAACGCGAGAGTTCTTAGAACACTTTCAACTTGACAACAAACAATACAGACAGCGTCCTCAGAACACTCCCATTTTGTTTATTTGCAAACATTTCAGGACATCCCGAGTGTTCTTAGAACACTTTCAACTTGCCATCGAACAATACGGACAGGGTCTTCAGGACACCCCCTGCGAACATTTCAGGACACGACGAGAGTTCTTAGAACACTTTCAACTCGACAACGAACAATACGGACAGCGTCCTCAGGACACCCCCTACGAACATTTCAGGACAACACGTGTGTTCTTAGAACACACCCCATTTTGTTTATTTACGAACATTTCAAGGCACCGAGACAATTCTTAGAACACTTTCAACTTGCCATCGAACAATACGGACAGCGTCTTCAGGACACCCCCTACGAACATTTCAGGACAACGCGTGTGTTCTTAGAACACACCCCCATTTTGTTTATTTGCAAACATTTCAGGACACCGAGACAGTTCTTAGAACACTTTCAACTCGACAACGAACAATACGGAGAGCGTCCTCAGGACACCCCCTACGAACATTTCAGGACAACACGTGTGTTCTTAGAACACACCCCATTTTGTTTATTTACGAACATTTCAGGGCACCGAGACAATTCTTAGAACACTTTCAACTTGCCATCGAACAATACGGACAGCGTCTTCAGGACACCACCTACGAACATTTCAGGACAACGCGTGTGTTCTTAGAACACACCCCCATTTTGTTTATTTGCAAACATTTCAGGACACCGAGACAGTTCTTAGAACACTTTCAACTTGCCATAGAACAATACAGACAGCGTCTTCAGGACACCCCCTACGAACATTTCAGGACACCGCAAGAGTTCTTAGAACACTTCAGGACAACGCGTGTGTTCTTAGAACACACCCCCATTTTGTTTATGTGCGAACATTTCAGGACAACGCGAGAGTTCTTAGAACACTTTTAACTTGACAACGGACAATACGAACAGCGTCCTCAGAACACCCCCATTTTGTTTATTTGCGAACATTTCAGGACAACCCGAGTGTTCTTAGAACACTTTCAACTTGACAACAAACAATACGGACAGCGTCCTCAGAACACCCCCATTTTGTTTATTTGCGAACATTTCAGGACACCCCGAGTGTTCTTAGAACACTTTCAACTTGCCATCGAACAATACGGACAGCGTCTTCAGGACACCCCCTACGAACATTTCAGGACAACGCGTGTGTTCTTAGAACACACCCCCATTTTGTTTATTTGCAAACATTTCAGGACACCGAGACAGTTCTTAGAACACTTTCAACTTTCCATCGAACAATACGGACAGTGTCTTCAGGACACCCCCTATGAACATTTCAGGACAACGCGAGCGTTCTTAGAACACACCCCCATTTTGTTTACTTACGAACATTTCAGGACACGAGACAGTTCTTAGAACACTTTCAACTTACCATCGAACAATACGGACAGCATCTTCAGGACACCCCCTACGAACATTTCAGGACACCGCAAGAGTTCTTAGAACACTTCAGGACAACGCGTGTGTTCTTAGAACACACCCCAATTTTGTTTATGTGCGAACATTTCAGGACAACGCGAGAGTTCTTAGAACACTTTCAACTTGACAACAAACAATACAGACAGCGTCCTCAGAACACACCCATTTTGTTTATTTGCAAACATTTCAGGACACCCCGAGTGTTCTTAGAACACTTTCAACTTGCCATCGAACAATACGGACAGGGTCTTCAGGACACCCCCTGCGAACATTTCAGGACACAACGAGAGTTCTTAGAACACTTTCAACTCGACAACAAACAATAAGGACAGCGTCCTCAGGACACCCCCTACGAACATTTCAGGACAACACGTGTGTTCTTAGAACACACCCCATTTTGTTTATTTACGAACATTTCAAGGCACCGAGACAATTCTTAGAACACTTTCAACTTTCCATCGAACAATACGGACAGCGTCTTCAGGACACCTCCTACGAACATTTCAGGACAACGCATGTGTTCTTAGAACACACCCCCATTTTGTTTATTTGCAAACATTTCAGGACACCGAGACAGTTCTTAGAACACTTTTAACTCGAAAACGAACAATACGGAGAGCGTCCTCAGGACACCCCCTACGAACATTTCAGGACAACACGTGTGTTCTTAGAACACACCCCATTTTGTTTATTTACGAACATTTCAGGGCACCGAGACAATTCTTAGAACACTTTCAACTTGCCATCGAACAATACGGACAGCGTCTTCAGGACACCCCCTACGAACATTTCAGGACAACGCGTCTGTTGTTAGAACACACCCCCATTTTGTTTATTTGCAAACATTTCAAGACACCGAGACAGTTCTTAGAACACTTTCAACTTGCCATCGAACAATACGGACAGTGTCTTCAGGACACCCCCTACGAACATTTCAGGACAACGCGAGCGTTCTTAGAACACACCCCCATTTTGTTTATTTACGAACATTTCAGGACACGAGACAGTTCTTAGAACACTTTCAACTTACCATCGAACAATACGGACAGCATCGTCAGGACACCCCCTACGAACATTTCAGGACACCGCAAGAGTTCTTGGAACACTTTCAACTTGCCATCGAACAATACGAACAGCGTCTTCAGGACACCCCCTACGAACATTTCAGGACACCGCGAGAGTTCTTAGAACACTTTCAACTCAACAACGAACAATACGGACAGCGTCCTCAGGACACCCCCTACGAACATTTCAGGGCAACGCGTGTGTTCTTAGAACATACCCCCATTTTGTTTATGTGCGAACATTTCAGGACAACGCGAGAGTTCTTAGAACACTTTCAACTTGCCATCGAACAATACGGACAGCGCCTTCAGGACACCCCCTGCGAACATTTCAGGACACCAGGAGAGTTCTTAAAACACTTTCAACTCGACAACGAACAATACGGACAGCGTCCTCAGGACACCCCCTACGAACATTTCAGGACACCACGAGAATTCTTAGAACACTTTCAACTCGACAACGAACAATACGGACAGCGTCCTCAGGACACCCCCTATGAACATTTCAGGACAACGCGTGTGTTCTTAGAACACACCCCCATTTTTTTTATTTGCAAACATTTCAGGACACCGAGACAGTTCTTAGAACACTTTCAACTTTCCATCGAACAATACGGACAGTGTCTTCAGGACACCCCCTATGAACATTTCAGGACAACGCGAGCGTTCTTAGAACACACCCCCATTTTGTTTACTTACGAACATTTCAGGACACGAGACAGTTCTTAGAACACTTTCAACTTACCATCGAACAATACGGACAGCATCTTCAGGACACCCCCTACGAACATTTCAGGACACCGCAAGAGTTCTTAGAACACTTCAGGACAACGCGTGTGTTCTTAGAACACACCCCAATTTTGTTTATGTGCGAACATTTCAGGACAACGCGCGAGTTCTTAGAACACTTTCAACTTGACAACAAACAATACAGACAGCGTCCTCAGAACACACCCATTTTGTTTATTTGCAAACATTTCAGGACACCCCGAGTGTTCTTAGAACACTTTCAACTTGCCATCGAACAATACGGACAGGGTCTTCAGGACACCCCCTGCGAACATTTCAGGACACGACGAGAGTTCTTAGAACACTTTCAACTCGACAACAAACAATAAGGACAGCGTCCTCAGGACACCCCCTACGAACATTTCAGGACAACACGTGTGTTCTTAGAACACACCCCATTTTGTTTATTTACGAACATTTCAAGGCACCGAAACAATTCTTAGAACACTTACAACTTTCCATCGAACAATACGGACAGCGTCTTCAGGACACCTCCTACGAACATTTCAGGACAACGCGTGTGTTCTTAGAACACACCCCCATTTTGTTTATTTGCAAACATTTCAGGACACCGAGACAGTTCTTAGAACACTTTCAACTCGACAACGAACAATACGGAGAGCGTCCTCAGGACACCCCCTACGAACATTTCAGGACAACACGTGTGTTCTTAGAACACACCCCATTTTGTTTATTTACGAACATTTCAGGGCACCGAGACAATTCTTAGAACACTTTCAACTTGCCATCGAACAATACGGACAGTGTCTTCAGGACGCCCCCTACGAACATTTCAGGACAACGCGAGCGTTCTTAGAACACACCCCCATTTTGTTTATTTACGAACATTTCAGGACACGAGACAGTTCTTAGAACACTTTCAACTTACCATCGAACAATACGGACAGCATCTTCAGGACACCCCTACGAACATTTCAGGACACCGCAAGAGTTCTTAGAACACTTCAGGACAACGCGTGTGTTCTTAGAACACACCCCCATTTTGTTTATGTGCGAACATTTCAGGACAACGCGAGAGTTCTTAGAACACTTTCAACTTGACAACAAACAATACAGACAGCGTCCTCAGAACACTCCCATTTTGTTTATTTGCAAACATTTCAAGACATCCCGAGTGTTCTTAGAACACTTTCAACTTGCCATCGAACAATACGGACAGGGTCTTCAGGACACCCCCTGCGAACATTTCAGGACACGACGAGAGTTCTTAGAACACTTTCAACTCGACAACGAACAATACGGACAGCGTCCTCAGGACACCCCCTACGAACATTTCAGGACAACACGTGTGTTCTTAGAACACACCCCATTTTGTTTATTTGCAAACATTTCAGGACACCGAGACAGTTCTTAGAACACTTTCAACTTGCCATCGAACAATACGGACAGCGTCTTCAGGACACCCCCTACGAACATTTCAGGACAACGCGTCTGTTCTTAGAACACACCCCCATTTTGTTTATTTGCAAAACTTTCAGGACACCGAGACAGTTCTTAGAACACTTTCAACTTGCCATCGAACAATACGGACAGTGTCTTCAGGACACCCCCTACGAACATTTCAGGACACCGCAAGAGTTCTTAGAACACTTCAGGACAACGCGTGTGTTCTTAGAACACACCCCCATTTTGTTTATTTGCAAACATTTCAGGACACCGAGACAGTTCTTAGAACACTTTCAACTCGACAACGAACAATACGGAGAGCGTCCTCAGGACACCCCCTACGAACATTTCAGGACAACACGTGTGTTCTTAGAACACACCCCATTTTGTTTATTTACGAACATTTCAGGGCACCGAGACAATTCTTAGAACACTTTCAACTTGCCATCGAACAATACGGACAGCGTCTTCAGGACACCACCTAAGAACATTTCAGGACAACGCGTGTGTTCTTAGAACACACCCCCATTTTGTTTATTTGCAAACATTTCAGGACACCGAGACAGTTCTTAGAACACTTTCAACTTGCCATCGAACAATACAGACAGCGTCTTCAGGACACCCCCTACGAACATTTCAGGACACCGCAAGAGTTCTTAGAACACTTCAGGACAACGCGTGTGTTCTTAGAACACACCCCCATTTTGTTTATGTGCGAAAATTTCAGGACAACGCGAGAGTTCTTAGAACACTTTTAACTTGACAACGGACAATACGAACAGCGTCCTCAGAACACCCCCATTTTGTTTATTTGCGAACATTTCAGGACAACCCGAGTGTTCTTAGAACACTTTCAACTTGACAACAAACAATACGGACAGCGTCCTCAGAACACCCCCATTTTGTTTATTTGCGAACATTTCAGGACACCCCAAGTGTTCTTAGAACACTTTCAACTTGCCATCGAACAATACGGACAGCGTCTTCAGGACACCCCCTACGAACATTTCAGGACAACGCGTGTGTTCTTAGAACACACCCCCATTTTGTTTATTTGCAAACATTTCAGGACACCGAGACAGTTCTTAGAACACTTTCAACTTTCCATCGAACAATACAGACAGTGTCTTCAGGACACCCCCTATGAACATTTCAGGACAACGCGAGCGTTCTTAGAACACACCCCCATTTTGTTTACTTACGAACATTTCAGGACACGAGACAGTTCTTAGAACACTTTCAACTTACCATCGAACAATACGGACAGCATCTTCAGGACACCCCCTACGAACATTTCAGGACACCGCAAGAGTTCTTAGAACACTTCAGGACAACGCGTGTGTTCTTAGAACACACCCCAATTTTGTTTATGTGCGAACATTTCAGGACAACGCGAGAGTTCTTAGAACACTTTCAACTTGACAACAAACAATACAGACAGCGTCCTCAGAACACACCCATTTTGTTTATTTGCAAACATTTCAGGACACCCCGAGTGTTCTTAGAACACTTTCAACTTGCCATCGAACAATACGGACAGGGTCTTCAGGACACCCCCTGCGAACATTTCAGGACACGACGAGAGTTCTTAGAACACTTTCAACTCGACAACAAACAATAAAGACAGCGTCCTCAGGACACCCCCTACGAACATTTCAGGACAACACGTGTGTTCCTAGAACACACCCCATTTTGTTTATTTACGAACATTTCAAGGCACCGAGACAATTCTTAGAACACTTTCAACTTTCCATCGAACAATACGGACAGCGTCTTCAGGACACCTCCTACGAACATTTCAGGACAACGCGTGTGTTCTTAGAACACACCCCCATTTTGTTTATTTGCAAACATTTCAGGACACCGAGACAGTTCTTAGAACACTTTCAACTCGAAAACGAACAATACGGAGAGCGTCCTCAGGACACCCCCTACGAACATTTCAGGACAACACGTGTGTTCTTAGAACACACCACATTTTGTTTATTTACGAACATTTCAGGGCACCGAGACAATTCTTAGAACACTTTCAACTTGCCATCGAACAATACGGACAGCGTCTTCAGGACACCCCCTACGAACATTTCAGGACAACGCGTCTGTTGTTAGAACACACCCCCATTTTGTTTATTTGCAAACATTTCAAGACACCGAGACAGTTCTTAGAACACTTTCAACTTGCCATCGAACAATACGGACAGTGTCTTCAGGACACCCCCTACGAACATTTCAGGACAACGCGAGCGTTCTTAGAACACACCCCCATTTTGTTTATTTACGAACATTTCAGGACACGAGACAGTTCTTAGAACACTTTCAACTTACCATCGAACAATACGGACAGCATCTTCAGGACACCCCCTACGAACATTTCAGGACACCGCAAGAGTTCTTGGAACACTTTCAACTTGCCATCGAACAATACGAACAGCCTCTTCAGGACACCCCCTACGAACATTTCAGGACACCGCGAGAGTTCTTAGAACACTTTCAACTCAACAACGAACAATACGGACAGCGTCCTCAGGACACCCCCTACGAACATTTCAGGGCAACGCGTGTGTTCTTAGAACATACCCCCATTTTGTTTATGTGCGAACATTTCAGGACAACGCGAGAGTTCTTAGAACACTTTCAACTTGCCATCGAACAATACGGACAGCGCCTTCAGGACACCCCCTGCGAACATTTCAGGACACCAGGAGAGTTCTTAGAACACTTTCAACTCGACAACGAACAATACGGACAGCGTCCTCAGGACACCCCCTATGAACATTTCAGGACACCACGAGAGTTCTTAGAACACTTTCAACTCGACAACGAACAATACGGACAGCGTCCTCAGGACACCCCCTATGAACATTTCAGGACAACGCGTGTGTTCTTAGAACACACCCCCATTTTTTTTATTTGCAAACATTTCAGGACACCGAGACAGTTCTTAGAACACTTTCAACTTTCCATCGAACAATACGGACAGTGTCTTCAGGACACCCCCTATGAACATTTCAGGACAACGCGAGCGTTCTTAGAACACACCCCCATTTTGTTTACTTACGAACATTTCAGGACACGAGACAGTTCTTAGAACACTTTCAACTTACCATCGAACAATACGGACAGCATCTTCAGGACACCCCCTACGAACATTTCAGGACACCGCAAGAGTTCTTAGAACACTTCAGGACAACGCGTGTGTTCTTAGAACACACCCCAATTTTGTTTATGTGCGAACATTTCAGGACAACGCGAGAGTTCTTAGAACACTTTCAACTTGACAACAAACAATACAGACAGCGTCCTCAGAACACACCCATTTTGTTTATTTGCAAACATTTCAGGACACCCCGAGTGTTCTTAGAACACTTTCAACTTGCCATCGAACAATACGGACAGGGTCTTCAGGACACCCCCTGCGAACATTTCAGGACACGACAAGAGTTCTTAGAACACTTTCAACTCGACAACAAACAATAAGGACAGCGTCCTCAGGACACCCCCTACGAACATTTCAGGACAACACGTGTGTTCTTAGAACACACCCCATTTTGTTTATTTACGAACATTTCAGGGCACCGAGACAATTCTTAGAACACTTTCAACTTGCCATCGAACAATACGGACAGCGTCTTCAGGACACCCCCTACGAACATTTCAGGACAACGCGTCTGTTCTTAGAACACACCCCCATTTTGTTTATTTGCAAAACTTTCAGGACACCGAGACAGTTCTTAGAACACTTTCAACTTGCCATCGAACAATACGGACAGTGTCTTCAGGACACCCCCTACGAACATTTCAGGACAACGCGAGCGTTCTTAGAACACACCCCCATTTTGTTTATTTACGAACATTTCAGGACACGAGACAGTTCTTAGAACACTTTCAACTTACCATCGAACAATACGGACAGCATCTTCAGGACACCCCCTACGGCCATTTCAGGACACCGCAAGAGTTCTTGGAACACTTTCAACTTGCCATCGAACAATACGAACAGCGTCTTCAGGACACCCCCTACGAACATTTCAGGACACCGCGAGAGTTCTTAGAACACTTTCAACTCAACAACGAACAATACGGACAGCGTCCTCAGGACACCCCCTACGAACATTTCAGGGCAACGCGTGTGTTCTTAGAACATACCCCCATTTTGTTTATGTGCGAACATTTCAGGACAACGCGAGAGTTCTTAGAACACTTTCAACTTGCCATCGAACAATACGGACAGCGTCTTCAGGACACCCCCTGCGAACATTTCAGGACACCAGGAGAGTTCTTAGAACACTTTCAACTCGACAACGAACAATACGGACAGCGTCCTCAGGACACCCCCTACGAACATTTCAGGACACCACGAGAGTTCTTAGAACACTTTCAACTCGACAACGAACAATACGGACAGCGTCCTCAGGACACCCCCTATGAACATTTCAGGACAACGCGTGTGTTCTTAGAACACACCCCCATTTTTTTTATTTACAAACATTTCAGGACACCGAGACATTTCTTAGAACACTTTCAACTTGCCATTGAACAATACAGACATCGTCTTCAGGACACCCCCTACGAACATTTCAGGACAACGCGAGAGTTCTTAGAACACTTTCAACTTGCCATCGAACAATACGGACAGCGTCTTCAGGACACCCTCTACAAACATTTCAGGACACCGCGAGAGTTCTTAGAAAACTTTCAACTTGCCATCGAACAATACGGACAGCGTCTTCAGGACACCCTCTACAAACATTTCAGGACACCGCGAGAGTTCTTAGAAGACTTCAGGATAACGCGTGTGTTCTTAGAACACACCCCCATTTTGTTTATGTGCGAACATTTCAGGACAACGCGAGAGTTCTTAGAACACTTTCAACTTGACAACAAACAATACGGACAATGTGCTCAGAACACCCCCATTTTGTTTATTTGTGAACATTTCAGGACACCCGAGTGTTCTTAGAACACTTTCAACTTGCCATCGAACAATACGGACAGCGTCTTCAGGACACCCCCTGAGAACATTTCAGAACACCACGAGAGTTCTTAGAACACTTTCAACTCGACAACTAACAATACGGACAGCGTCCTCAGGACACCCACTACGAACATTTCAGGACAACGCATGTGTTCTTAGAACACACCGCCATTTTGTATTATTTACGAACTTTCAGGACACCGAGACAATTCTTAGAACACTTTCAACTTGCCATCAAACAATACGGACAGCGTCTTCGGGACACCCCCGACGAATATTTCAGGACAACGCGTGTGTTCTTAGAACACACCCCCATTTTGTTTATTTGCAAACATTTCAGGACACCAAGACAGTTCTTAGAACACTTTCAACTTGCCATCGAACAATACGGACAGTGTCTTCAGGACACCCCCTACGAACATTTCAGGACAACGCGAGAGTTCTTAGAACACACCCCCATTTTGTTTATTTATGAACATTTCAGGACACGAGACAGTTCTTAGAACACTTTCAACTTGCCATCGAACAATACGGACAGCGTCTTCTGGACACCCCCTACGAACATTTCATGACACCGCAAGAGTTCTTAGAACACTTAAGGACAACGCGTGTGTTCTTAGAACACACCCCCATTTTGTTTATGTGCGAACATTTCAGGACAACGCGAGAGTTCTTAGAACACTTTCAACTTGACAACAAACAATACGGACAGCGTCCTCAGAACACCCCCATTTTGTTTATTTGCGAACATTTCAGGACACCCCGAGTGTTCTTAGAACACTTTCAACTTGCCATCGAACAATACGGACAGGGTCTTCATGACACCCCCTACGAACATTTCAGGAAACCGCAAGAGTTCTTGGAACACTTTCAACTTGCCATCGAACAATACAGACAGCGTCTTCAGGACACCCCCTACGAACATTTCAGGACACCGCGAGAGTTCTTAGAACACTTTCAACTCAACAACGAACAATACGGACAGCGTCCTCAGGACACCCCCTACGAACATTTCAGGGCAACGCGTGTGTTCTCAGAACATACCCCCATTTTGTTTATGTGCAAACATTTCAGGACAACGCGAAAGTTCTTAGAACACTTTCAACTTGCCATCGAACAATACGGACAGCGTCTTCAGGACACCCCCTGCGAACATTTCAGGACACCAGGAGAGTTCTTAGAACACTTTCAACTCGACAACGAACAATACGGACAGCGTCCTCAGGACACCCCCTACGAACATTTCAGGACAACGCGTGTGTCCTTAGAACACACCCCCATTTTTTTTATTTACAAACATTTCAGGACACCGAGACAGTTCTTAGAACACTTTCAACTTGCCATCGAACAATACAGACAGCGTCTTCAGGACACCCCCTACGAACATTTCAGGACAACGCGAGAGTTCTTAGAACACACCCCCATTTTGTTTATTTGCGAACATTTCAGGACACCGAGACAGTTCTTAGAACACTTTCAACTTTCCATCGAACAATACGGACAGCGTCTTCAGGACACACCCTACGAACATTTCAGGACAACGCGTGTGTTCTTAGAACACACCCCCATTTTGTTTATTTGCAAACATTTCAGGACACCGAGACAGTTCTTAGAACACTTTCAACTCGACAACGAACAATACGGAGAGCGTCCTCAGGACACCCCCTACGAACATTTCAGGACAACACGTGTGTTCTTAGAACACACCCCATTTTGTTTATTTACGAACATTTCAGGGCACCGAGACAATTCTTAGAACACTTTCAACTTGCCATCGAACAATACGGACAGCGTCTTCAGGACACCACCTAAGAACATTTCAGGACAACGCGTGTGTTCTTAGAACACACCCCCATTTTGTTTATTTGCAAACATTTCAGGACACCGAGACAGTTCTTAGAACACTTTCAACTTGCCATCGAACAATACAGACAGCGTCTTCAGGACACCCCCTACGAACATTTCAGGACACCGCAAGAGTTCTTAGAACACTTCAGGACAACGCGTGTGTTCTTAGAACACACCCCCATTTTGTTTATGTGCGAACATTTCAGGACAACGCGAGAGTTCTTAGAACACTTTTAACTTGACAACGGACAATACGAACAGCGTCCTCAGAACACCCCCATTTTGTTTATTTGCGAACATTTCAGGACAACCCGAGTGTTCTTAGAACACTTTCAACTTGACAACAAACAATACGGACAGCGTCCTCAGAACACCCCCATTTTGTTTATTTGCGAACATTTCAGGACACCCCGAGTGTTCTTAGAACACTTTCAACTTGCCATCGAACAATACGGACAGCGTCTTCAGGACACCCCCTACGAACATTTCAGGACAACGCGTGTGTTCTTAGAACACACCCCCATTTTGTTTATTTGCAAACATTTCAGGACACCGAGACAGTTCTTAGAACACTTTCAACTTTCCATCGAACAATACAGACAGTGTCTTCAGGACACCCCCTATGAACATTTCAGGACAACGCGAGCGTTCTTAGAACACACCCCCATTTTGTTTACTTACGAACATTTCAGGACACAAGACAGTTCTTAGAACACTTTCAATTTACCATCGAACAATACGGACAGCATCTTCAGGACACCCCCTACGAACATTTCAGGACACCGCAAGAGTTCTTAGAACACTTCAGGACAACGCGTGTGTTCTTAGAACACACCCCAATTTTGTTTATGTGCGAACATTTCAGGACACCCCGAGTGTTCTTAGAACACTTTCAACTTGCCATCGAACAATACGGACAGGGTCTTCAGGACACCCCCTGCGAACATTTCAGGACACGACGAGAGTTCTTAGAACACTTTCAACTCGACAACAAACAATAAGGACAGCGTCCTCATGACACCCCCTACGAACATTTCAGGACAACACGTGTGTTCTTAGAACACACCCCATTTTGTTTATTTACGAACATTTCAAGGCACCGAGACAATTCTTAGAACACTTTCAACTTTCCATCGAACAATACGGACAGCGTCTTCAGGACACCTCCTACGAACATTTCAGGACAACGCGTGTGTTCTTAGAACACACCCCCATTTTGTTTATTTGCAAACATTTCAGGACACCGAGACAGTTCTTAGAACACTTTCAACTCGAAAACGAACAATACGGAGAGCGTCCTCAGGACACCCCCTACGAACATTTCAGGACAACACGTGTGTTCTTAGAACACACCCCATTTTGTTTATTTACGAACATTTCAGGGCACCGAGACAATTCTTAGAACACTTTCAACTTGCCATCGAACAATACGGACAGCGTCTTCAGGACACCCCCTACGAACATTTCAGGACAACGCGTCTGTTGTTAGAACACACCCCCATTTTGTTTATTTGCAAACATTTCAAGACACCGAGACAGTTCTTAGAACACTTTCAACTTGCCATCGAACAATACGGACAGTGTCTTCAGGACACCCCCTACGAACATTTCAGGACAACGCGAGCGTTCTTAGAACACACCCCCATTTTGTTTATTTACGAACATTTCAGGACACGAGACAGTTCTTAGAACACTTTCAACTTACCATCGAACAATACGGACAGCATCTTCAGGACACCCCCTACGAACATTTCAGGACACCGCAAGAGTTCTTGGAACACTTTCAACTTGCCATCGAACAATACGAACAGCGTCTTCAGGACACCCCCTATGAACATTTCAGGACACCGCGAGAGTTCTTAGAACACTTTCAACTCAACAACGAACAATACGGACAGCGTCCTCAGGACACCCCCTACGAACATTTCAGGGCAACGCGTGTGTTCTTAGAACATACCCCCATTTTGTTTATGTGCGAACATTTCAGGACAACGCGAGAGTTCTTAGAACACTTTCAACTTGCCATCGAACAATACGGACAGCGCCTTCAGGACACCCCCTGCGAACATTTCAGGACACCAGGAGAGTTCTTAGAACACTTTCAACTCGACAACGAACAATACGGACAGCGTCCTCAGGACACCCCCTATGAACATTTCAGGACACCACAAGAGTTCTTAGAACACTTTCAACTCGACAACGAACAATACGGACAGCGTCCTCAGGACACCCCCTATGAACATTTCAGGACAACGCGTGTGTTCTTAGAACACACCCCCATTTTTTTTATTTGCAAACATTTCAGGACACCGAGACAGTTCTTAGAACACTTTCAACTTTCCATCGAACAATACGGACAGTGTCTTCAGGACACCCCCTATGAACATTTCAGGACAACGCGAGCGTTCTTAGAACACACCCCCATTTTGTTTACTTACGAACATTTCAGGACACGAGACAGTTCTTAGAACACTTTCAACTTACCATCGAACAATACGGACAGCATCTTCAGGACACCCCCTACGAACATTTCAGGACACCGCAAGAGTTCTTAGAACACTTCAGGACAACGCGTGTGTTCTTAGAACACACCCCAATTTTGTTTATGTGCGAACATTTCAGGACAACGCGAGAGTTCTTAGAACACTTTCAACTTGACAACAAACAATACAGACAGCGTCCTCAGAACACACCCATTTTGTTTATTTGCAAACATTTCAGGACACCCCGAGTGTTCTTAGAACACTTTCAACTTGCCATCGAACAATACGGACAGGGTCTTCAGGACACCCCCTGCGAACATTTCAGGACACGACGAGAGTTCTTAGAACACTTTCAACTCGACAACAAACAATAAGGACAGCGTCCTCAGGACACCCCCTACGAACATTTCAGGACAACACGTGTGTTCTTAGAACACACCCCATTTTGTTTATTTACGAACATTTCAGGGCACCGAGACAATTCTTAGAACACTTTCAACTTGCCATCGAACAATACGGACAGCGTCTTCAGGACACCCCCTACGAACATTTCAGGACAACGCGTCTGTTCTTAGAACACACCCCCATTTTGTTTATTTGCAAAACTTTCAGGACACCGAGACAGTTCTTAGAACACTTTCAACTTGCCATCGAACAATACGGACAGTGTCTTCAGGACACCCCCTACGAACATTTCAGGACAACGCGAGCGTTCTTAGAACACACCCCCATTTTGTTTATTTACGAACATTTCAGGACACGAGACAGTTCTTAGAACACTTTCAACTTACCATCGAACAATACGGACAGCATCTTCAGGACACCCCCTACGAACATTTCAGGACACCGCAAGAGTTCTTGGAACACTTTCAACTTGCCATCGAACAATACGAACAGCGTCTTCAGGACACCCCCTACGAACATTTCAGGACACCGCGAGAGTTCTTAGAACACTTTCAACTCAACAACGAACAATACGGACAGCGTCCTCAGGACACCCCCTACGAACATTTCAGGGCAACGCGTGTGTTCTTAGAACATACCCCCATTTTGTTTATGTGCGAACATTTCAGGACAACGCGAGAGTTCTTAGAACACTTTCAACTTGCCATCGAACAATACGGACAGCGTCTTCAGGACACCCCCTGCGAACATTTCAGGACACCAGGAGAGTTCTTAGAACACTTTCAACTCGACAACGAACAATACGGACAGCGTCCTCAGGACACCCCCTACGAACATTTCAGGACACCACGAGAGTTCTTAGAACACTTTCAACTCGACAACGAACAATACGGACAGCGTCCTCAGGACACCCCCTATGAACATTTCAGGACAACGCGTGTGTTCTTAGAACACACCCCCATTTTTTTTATTTACAAACATTTCAGGACACCGAGACATTTCTTAGAACACTTTCAACTTGCCATTGAACAATACAGACATCGTCTTCAGGACACCCCCTACGAACATTTCAGGACAACGCGAGAGTTCTTAGAACACACCC
The DNA here is from genome assembly GCF_040938575.1 of Ambystoma mexicanum. Lineage (NCBI taxonomy): Eukaryota > Metazoa > Chordata > Amphibia > Caudata > Ambystomatidae > Ambystoma > Ambystoma mexicanum. Next base: position 1,147,948,292 of record NC_090933.1, read on the forward strand.
CCATTTTGTTTATTTACGAACATTTCAGGACACCGAGACAGTTCTTAGAACACTTTCAACTTGCCATCGAACAATACGGACAGCGTCTTCAGGACACCCTCTACAAACATTTCAGGACACCGCGAGAGTTCTTAGAAGACTTCAGGATAACGCGTGTGTTCTTAGAACACACCCCCATTTTGTTTATGTGCGAACATTTCAGGACAACGCGAGAGTTCTTAGAACACTTTCAACTTGACAACAAACAATACGGACAATGTGCTCAGAACACCCCCATTTTGTTTATTTGTGAACATTTCAGGACACCCGAGTGTTCTTAGAACACTTTCAACTTGCCATCGAACAATACGGACAGCGTCTTCAGGACACCCCCTGAGAACATTTCAGAACACCACGAGAGTTCTTAGAACACTTTCAACTCGACAACTAACAATACGGACAGCGTCCTCAGGACACCCACTACGAACATTTCAGGACAACGCATGTGTTCTTAGAACACACCGCCATTTTGTATTATTTACAAACTTTCAGGACACCGAGACAATTCTTAGAACACTTTCAACTTGCCATCAAACAATACGGACAGCGTCTTCGGGACACCCCCGACGAATATTTCAGGACAACGCGTGTGTTCTTAGAACACACCCCCATTTTGTTTATTTGCAAACATTTCAGGACACCGAGACAGTTCTTAGAACACTTTCAACTTGCCATCGAACAATACGGACAGTGTCTTCAGGACACCCCCTACGAACATTTCAGGACAACGCGAGAGTTCTTAGAACACACCCCCATTTTGTTTATTTATGAACATTTCAGGACACAAGACAGTTCTTAGAACACTTTCAACTTGCCATCGAACAATACGGACAGCGTCTTCTGGACACCCCCTACGAACATTTCATGACACCGCAAGAGTTCTGAGAACACTTAAGGACAACGCGTGTGTTCTTAGAACACACCCCCATTTTGTTTATGTGCGAACATTTCAGGACAACGCGAGAGTTCTTAGAACACTTTCAACTTGACAACAAACAATACGGACAGCGTCCTCAGAACACCCCCATTTTGTTTATTTGCGAACATTTCAGGACACCCCGAGTGTTCTTAGAACACTTTCAACTTGCCATCGAACAATACGGACAGGGTCTTCAGGACACCCCCTATGAACATTTCAGGACAACGCGTGTGTTCTTAGAACACACCCCCATTTTGTTTATTTGCAAACATTTCAGGACACCGAGACAGTTCTTAGAACACTTTCAACTTACCATCGAACAATACGGACAGCATCTTCATGACACCCCCTACGAACATTTCAGGAAACCGCAAGAGTTCTTGGAACACTTTCAACTTGCCATCGAACAATACGGACAGCGTCTTCAGGACACCCCCTACGAACATTTCAGGACACCACGAGAGTTCTTAGAACACTTTCAACTCAACAACGAACAATACGGACAGCGTCCTCAGGACACCCCCTACGAACATTTCAGGACAACGCGTGTGTCCTTAGAACACACCCCCATTTTTTTTATTTACAAACATTTCAGGACACCGAGACAGTTCTTAGAACACTTTCAACTTGCCATCGAACAATACAGACAGCGTCTTCAGGACACCCCCTGCGAACATTTCAGGACACCAGGAGAGTTCTTAGAACACTTTCAACTCGACAACGAACAATACGGACAGCGTCCTCAGGACACCCCCTACGAACATTTCAGGACAACGCGTGTGTCCTTAGAACACACCCCCATTTTTTTTATTTACAAACATTTCAGGACACCGAGACAGTTCTTAGAACACTTTCAACTTGCCATCGAACAATACAGACAGCGTCTTCAGGACACCCCCTACGAACATTTCAGGACAACGCGAGAGTTCTTAGAACACACCCCCATTTTGTTTATTTACGAACATTTCAGGACACCGAGACAGTTCTTAGAACACTTTCAACTTGCCATCGAACAATACGGACAGCGTTTTCAGGACACACCCCCTACAAACATTACAGGACACCGCGAGAGTTCTTAGAACACTTTAGGACAACGCGTGTGTTCTTAGAAAAACACCCCCATTTTGTTTATGTGCGAACATTTCAGGACAACGCGAGAGTTCTTAGAACACTTTCAACTTGACAACAAACAATACGGACAGTGTCCTCAGAACACCCCCATTTTGTTTATTTGCGAACATTTCAGGACACCCGAGTGTTCTTAGAACAGTTTCAACTTGCCATCGAACAATACGGACAGCGTCTTCAGGACACCCCCTGAGAACATTTCAGAACACCACGAGAGTTCATAGAACACTTTCAACTCGACAACAGACAATAAGGACAGCATCCTCAGGACGAGCCCCTACGAACATTTCAGGACAACATGTGTGTTCTTAGAACACACCCCATTTTGTTTATTTACGAACATTTCAAGGCACCGAGACAATTCTTAGAACACTTTCAACTTGCCATCGAACAATACGGACAGCGTCTTCAGGACACCCCCTGCGAACATTTCAGGACACCAGGAGAGTTCTTAGAACACTTTCAACTCGACAACGAACAATACGGACAGCGTCCTCAGGACACCCCCTATGAACATTTCAGGACACCACGAGAGTTCTTAGAACACTTTCAACTCGACAACGAACAATACGGACAGCGTCCTCAGGACACCCCCTATGAACATTTCAGGACAACGCATGTGTTCTTAGAACACACCCCCATTTTTTTTATTTGTAAACATTTCAGGACACCGAGACAGTTCTTAGAACACTTTCAACTTTCCATCGAACAATACGGACAGTGTCTTCAGGACACCCCCTATGAACATTTCAGGACAACGCGAGCGTTCTTAGAACACACCCCCATTTTGTTTACTTACGAACATTTCAGGACACGAGACAGTTCTTAGAACACTTTCAACTTACCATCGAACAATACGGACAGCATCTTCAGGACACCCCCTACGAACATTTCAGGACACCGCAAGAGTTCTTAGAACACTTCAGGACAACGCGTGTGTTCTTAGAACACACCCCAATTTTGTTTATGTGCGAACATTTCAGGACAACGCGAGAGTTCTTAGAACACTTTCAACTTGACAACAAACAATACAGACAGCGTCCTCAGAACACACCCATTTTGTTTATTTGCAAACATTTCAGGACACCCCGAGTGTTCTTAGAACACTTTCAACTTGCCATCGAACAATACGGACAGGGTCTTCAGGACACCCCCTGCGAACATTTCAGGACACGACGAGAGTTCTTAGAACACTTTCAACTCGACAACAAACAATAAGGACAGCGTCCTCAGGACACCCCCTACGAACATTTCAGGACAACACGTGTGTTCTTAGAACACACCCCATTTTGTTTATTTACGAACATTTCAGGGCACCGAGACAATTCTTAGAACACTTTCAACTTGCCATCGAACAATACGGACAGCGTCTTCAGGACACCCCCTACGAACATTTCAGGACAACGCGTCTGTTCTTAGAACACACCCCCATTTTGTTTATTTGCAAAACTTTCAGGACACCGAGACAGTTCTTAGAACACTTTCAACTTGCCATCGAACAATACGGACAGTGTCTTCAGGACACCCCCTACGAACATTTCAGGACAACGCGAGCGTTCTTAGAACACACCCCCATTTTGTTTATTTACGAACATTTCAGGACACGAGACAGTTCTTAGAACACTTTCAACTTACCATCGAACAATACGGACAGCATCTTCAGGACACCCCCTACGAACATTTCAGGACACCGCAAGAGTTCTTGGAACACTTTCAACTTGCCATCGAACAATACGAACAGCGTCTTCAGGACACCCCCTACGAACATTTCAGGACACTGCGAGAGTTCTTAGAACACTTTCAACTCAACAACGAACAATACGGACAGCGTCCTCAGGACACCCCCTACGAACATTTCAGGGCAACGCGTGTGTTCTTAGAACATACCCCCATTTTGTTTATGTGCGAACATTTCAGGACAACGCGAGAGTTCTTAGAACACTTTCAACTTGCCATCGAACAATACGGACAGCGCCTTCAGGACACCCCCTGCGAACATTTCAGGACACCAGGAGAGTTCTTAGAACACTTTCAACTCGACAACGAACAATACGGACAGCGTCCTCAGGACACCCCCTACGAACATTTCAGGACACCACGAGAGTTCTTAGAACACTTTCAACTCGACAACGAACAATAGGGACAGCGTCCTCAGGACACCCCCTATGAACATTTCAGGACAACGCGTGTGTTCTTAGAACACACCCCCATTTTTTTTATTTACAAACATTTCAGGACACCGAGACATTTCTTAGAACACTTTCAACTTGCCATTGAACAATACAGACATCGTCTTCAGGACACCCCCTACGAACATTTCAGGACAACGCGAGAGTTCTTAGAACACACCCCCATTTTGTTTATTTACGAACATTTCAGGACACCGAGACAGTTCTTAGAACACTTTCAACTTGCCATCGAACAATACGGACAGCGTCTTCAGGACACCCTCTACAAACATTTCAGGACACCGCGAGAGTTCTTAGAAGACTTCAGGATAACGCGTGTGTTCTTAGAACACACCCCCATTTTGTTTATGTGCGAACATTTCAGGACAACGCGAGAGTTCTTAGAACACTTTCAACTTGACAACAAACAATACGGACAATGTGCTCAGAACACCCCCATTTTGTTTATTTGTGAACATTTCAGGACACCCGAGTGTTCTTAGAACACTTTCAACTTGCCATCGAACAATACGGACAGCGTCTTCAGGACACCCCCTGAGAACATTTCAGAACACCACGAGAGTTCTTAGAACACTTTCAACTCGACAACTAACAATACGGACAGCGTCCTCAGGACACCCACTACGAACATTTCAGGACAACGCATGTGTTCTTAGAACACACCGCCATTTTGTATTATTTACGAACTTTCAGGACACCGAGACAATTCTTAGAACACTTTCAACTTGCCATCAAACAATACGGACAGCGTCTTCGGGACACCCCCGACGAATATTTCAGGACAACGCGTGTGTTCTTAGAACACACCCCCATTTTGTTTATTTGCAAACATTTCAGGACACCGAGACAGTTCTTAGAACACTTTCAACTTGCCATCGAACAATACGGACAGTGTCTTCAGGACACCCCCTACGAACATTTCAGGACAACGCGAGAGTTCTTAGAACACACCCCCATTTTGTTTATTTATGAACATTTCAGGACACGAGACAGTTCTTAGAACACTTTCAACTTGCCATCGAACAATACGGACAGCGTCTTCTGGACACCCCCTACGAACATTTCATGACACCGCAAGAGTTCTTAGAACACTTAAGGACAACGCGTGTGTTCTTAGAACACACCCCCATTTTGTTTATGTGCGAACATTTCAGGACAACGCGAGAGTTCTTAGAACACTTTCAACTTGACAACAAACAATACGGACAGCGTCCTCAGAACACCCCCATTTTGTTTATTTGCGAACATTTCAGGACACCCCGAGTGTTCTTAGAACACTTTCAACTTGCCATCGAACAATACGGACAGGGTCTTCAGGACACCCCCTATGAACATTTCAGGACAACGCGTGTGTTCTTAGAACACACCCCCATTTTGTTTATTTGCAAACATTTCAGGACACCGAGGCAGTTCTTAGAACACTTTCAACTTACCATCGAACAATACGGACAGCATCTTCATGACACCCCCTACGAACATTTCAGGAAACCGCAAGAGTTCTTGGAACACTTTCAACTTGCCATCGAACAATACGGACAGCGTCTTCAGGACACCCCCTACGAACATTTCAGGACACCGCGAGAGTTCTTAGAACACTTTCAACTCAACAACGAACAATACGGACAGCGTCCTCAGGACACCCCCTACGAACATTTCAGGCCAACGCGTGTGTTCTCAGAACATACCCCCATTTTGTTTATGTGCAAACATTTCAGGACAACGCGAAAGTTCTTAGAACACTTTCAACTTGCCATCGAACAATACGGACAGCGTCTTCAGGACACCCCCTGCGAACATTTCAGGACACCAGGAGAGTTCTTAGAACACTTTCAACTCGACAACGAACAATACGGACAGCGTCCTCAGGACACCCCCTACGAACATTTCAGGACAACGCGTGTGTCCTTAGAACACACCCCCATTTTTTTTATTTACAAACATTTCAGGACACCGAGACAGTTCTTAGAACACTTTCAACTTGCCATCGAACAATACAGACAGCGTCTTCAGGACACCCCCTACGAACATTTCAGGACAACGCGAGAGTTCTTAGAACACACCCCCATTTTGTTTATTTACGAACATTTCAGGACACCGAGACAGTTCTTAGAACACTTTCAACTTGCCATCGAACAATACGGACAGCGTTTTCAGGACACCTCCTACAAACATTACAGGACACCGCGAGAGTTCTTAGAACACTTTAGGACAACGCGTGTGTTCTTAGAAAAACACCCCCATTTTGTTTATGTGCGAACATTTCAGGACAACGCGAGAGTTCTTAGAACACTTTCAACTTGACAACAAACAATACGGACAGTGTCCTCAGAACACCCCCATTTTGTTTATTTGCGAACATTTCAGGACACCCGAGTGTTCTTAGAACAGTTTCAACTTGCCATCGAACAATACGGACAGCGTCTTCAGGACACCCCCTGAGAACATTTCAGAACACCACGAGAGTTCATAGAACACTTTCAACTCGACAACAAACAATAAGGACAGCATCCTCAGGACGAGCCCCTACGAACATTTCAGGACAACATGTGTGTTCTTAGAACACACCCCATTTTGTTTATTTACGAACATTTCAAGGCACCGAGACAATTCTTAGAACACTTTCAACTTGCCATCGAACAATACGGACAGCGTCTTCAGGACACCCCCTGCGAACATTTCAGGACACCAGGAGAGTTCTTAGAACACTTTCAACTCGACAACGAACAATACGGACAGCGTCCTCAGGACACCCCCTACGAACATTTCAGGACAACGCGTGTGTCCTTAGAACACACCCCCATTTTTTTTATTTACAAACATTTCAGGACACCGAGACAGTTCTTAGAACACTTTCAACTTGCCATCGAACAATACAGACAGCGTCTTCAGGACACCCCCTACGAACATTTCAGGACAACGCGAGAGTTCTTAGAACACACCCCCATTTTGTTTATTTACGAACATTTCAGGACACCGAGACAGTTCTTAGAACACTTTCAACTTGCCATTGAACAATACGGACAGCGTTTTCAGGACACCCACTACAAACATTACAGGACACCGCGAGAGTTCTTAGAACACTTTAGGACAACGCGTGTGTTCTTAGAAAAACACCCCCATTTTGTTTATGTGCGAACATTTCAGGACAACGCGAGAGTTCTTAGAACACTTTCAACTTGACAACAAACAATACGGACAGTGTCCTCAGAACACCCCCATTTTGTTTATTTGCGAACATTTCAGGACACCCGAGTGTTCTTAGAACAGTTTCAACTTGCCATCGAACAATACGGACAGCGTCTTCAGGACACCCCCTGAGAACATTTCAGAACACCACGAGAGTTCATAGAACACTTTCAACTCGACAACAAACAATAAGGACAGCATCCTCAGGACGAGCCCCTACGAACATTTCAGGACAACATGTGTGTTCTTAGAACACACCCCATTTTGTTTATTTACGAACATTTCAAGGCACCGAGACAATTCTTAGAACACTTTCAACTTTCCATCGAACAATACGGACAGCGTCTTCAGGACAGCTCCTACGAACATTTCAGGACAACGCGTGTGTTCTTAGAACACACCCCCATTTTGTTTATTTGCAAACATTTCAGGACACCGAGACAGTTCTTAGAACACTTTCAACTCGACAACGAACAATACGGAGAGCGTCCTCAGGACACCCCCTACGAACATTTCAGGACAACACGTGTGTTCTTAGAACACACCCCATTTTGTTTATTTACGAACATTTCAGGGCACCGAGACAATTCTTAGAACACTTTCAACTTGCCATCGAACAATACGGACAGCGTCTTCAGGACACCCCCTACGAACATTTCAGGACAACGCGTCTGTTCTTAGAACACACCCCCATTTTGTTTATTTGCAAACATTTCAGGACACCGAGACAGTTCTTAGAACACTTTCAACTTGCCATCGAACAATACGGACAGTGTCTTCAGGACACCCCCTACGAACATTTCAGGACAACGCGAGCGTTCTTAGAACACACCGCCATTTTGTTTATTTACGAACATTTCAGGACACGAGACAGTTCTTAGAACACTTTCAACTTACCATCGAACAATACGGACAGCATCTTCAGGACACCCCCTACGAACATTTCAGGACACCGCAAGAGTTCTTGGAACACTTTCAACTTGCCATCGAACAATACGAACAGCGTCTTCAGGACACCCCCTACGAACATTTCAGGACACCGCGAGAGTTCTTAGAACATACCCCCATTTTGTTTATGTGCGAACATTTCAGGACAACGCGAGAGTTCTTAGAACACTTTCAACTTGCCATCGAACAATACGGACAGCGTCTTCAGGACACCCCCTGCGAACATTTCAGGACACCAGGAGAGTTCTTAGAACACTTTCAACTCGACAACGAACAATACGGACAGCGTCCTCAGGACACCCCCTACGAACATTTCAGGACACCACGAGAGTTCTTAGAACACTTTCAACTCGACAACGAACAATACGGACAGCGTCCTCAGGACACCCCCTATGAACATTTCAGGACAACGCGTGTGTTCTTAGAACACACCCCCATTTTTTTTATTTACAAACATTTCAGGACACCGAGACAGTTCTTAGAACACTTTCAACTTGCCATTGAACAATACAGACATCGTCTTCAGGACACCCCCTACGAACATTTCAGGACAACACGAGAGTTCTTAGAACACACCCCCATTTTGTTTATTTACGAACATTTCAGGACACCGAGACAGTTCTTAGAACACTTTCAACTTGCCATCGAACAATACGGACAGCGTCTTCAGGACACCCTCTACAAACATTTCAGGACACCGCGAGAGTTCTTAGAAGACTTCAGGATAGCGCGTGTGTTCTTAGAACACACCCCCATTTTGTTTATGTGCGAACATTTCAGGACAACGCGAGAGTTCTTAGAACACTTTCAACTTGACAACAAACAATACGGACAATGTGCTCAGAACACCCCCATTTTGTTTATTTGTGAACATTTCAGGACACCCGAGTGTTCTTAGAACACTTTCAACTTGACATCGAACAATACGGACAGCGTCTTCAGGACACCCCCTGAGAACATTTCAGAACACCACGAGAGTTCTTAGAACACTTTCAACTCGACAACTAACAATACGGACAGCGTCCTCAGGACACCCACTACGAACATTTCAGGACAACGCATGTGTTCTTAGAACACACCGCCATTTTGTATTATTTACGAACATTTCAGGACACCGAGACAATTCTTAGAACACTTTCAACTTGCCATCAAACAATACGGACAGCGTGTTCAGGACACCCCCTGCGAACATTTCAGGACACCAGGAGAGTTCTTAGAACACTTTCAACTCGACAACGAACAATACGGACAGCGTCCTCAGGACACCCCCTACGAACATTTCAGGACAACGCGTGTGTCCTTAGAACACACCCCCATTTTTTTTATTTACACACATTTCAGGACACCGAGACAGTTCTTAGAACACTTTCAACTTGCCATCGAACAATACAGACAGCGTCTTCAGGACACCCCCTACGAACATTTCAGGACAACGCGAGAGTTCTTAGAACACACCCCCATTTTGTTTATTTACGAACATTTCAGGACACCGAGACAGTTCTTAGAACACTTTCAACTTGCCATCGAACAATACGGACAGCGTTTTCAGGACACCCACTACAAACATTACAGGACACCGCGAGAGTTCTTAGAACACTTTAGGACAACGCGTGTGTTCTTAGAAAAACACCCCCATTTTGTTTATGTGCGAACATTTCAGGACAACGCGAGAGTTCTTAGAACACTTTCAACTTGACAACAAACAATACGGACAGTGTCCTCAGAACACCCCCATTTTGTTTATTTGCGAACATTTCAGGACACCCGAGTGTTCTTAGAACAGTTTCAACTTGCCATCGAACAATACGGACAGCGTCTTCAGGACACCCCCTGAGAACATTTCAGAACACCACGAGAGTTCATAGAACACTTTCAACTCGACAACAAACAATAAGGACAGCATCCTCAGGACGAGCCCCTACGAACATTTCAGGACAACATGTGTGTTCTTAGAACACACCCCATTTTGTTTATTTACGAACATTTCAAGGCACCGAGACAATTCTTAGAACACTTTCAACTTTCCATCGAACAATACGGACAGCGTCTTCAGGACAGCTCCTACGAACATTTCAGGGCAACGCGTGTGTTCTTAGAACACACCCCCATTTTGTTTATTTGCAAACATTTCAGGACACCGAGACAGTTCTTAGAACACTTTCAACTCGACAACGAACAATACGGAGAGCGTCCTCAGGACACCCCCTACGAACATTTCACGACAACACGTGTGTTCTTAGAACACACCCCATTTTGTTTATTTACGAACATTTCAGGGCACCGAGACAATTCTTAGAACACTTTCAACTTGCCATCGAACAATACGGACAGCGTCTTCAGGACACCCCCTACGAACATTTCAGGACAACGCGTCTGTTCTTAGAACACACCCCCATTTTGTTTATTTGCAAACATTTCAGGACACCGAGACAGTTCTTAGAACACTTTCAACTTGCCATCGAACAATACGGACAGTGTCTTCAGGACACCCCCTACGAACATTTCAGGGCAACGCGAGCGTTCTTAGAACACACCCCCATTTTGTTTATTTACGAACATTTCAGGACACGAGACAGTTCTTAGAACACTTTCAACTTACCATCGAACAATACGGACAGCATCTTCAGGACACCCCCTACGAACATTTCAGGACGCCGCAAGAGTTCTTGGAACACTTTCAACTTGCCATCGAACAATACGAACAGCGTCTTCAGGACACCCCCTACGAACATTTCAGGACACCGCGAGAGTTCTTAGAACACTTTCAACTCAACAACGAACAATACGGACAGCGCCCTCAGGACACCCCCTACGAACATTTCAGGGCAACGCGTGTGTTCTTAGAACATACCCCCATTTTGTTTATGTGCGAACATTTCAGGTCAACGCGAGAGTTCTTAGAACACTTTCAACTTGCCATCGAACAATACGGACAGCGTCTTCAGGACACCCCCTGCGAACATTTCAGGACACCAGGAGAGTTCTTAGAACACTTTCAACTCGACAACGAACAATACGGACAGTGTCCTCAGGACACCCCCTACGAACATTTCAGGACACCACGAGAGTTCTTAGAACACTTTCAACTCGACAACGAACAATACGGACAGCGTCCTCAGGACACCCCCTATGAAAATTTCAGGACAACGCGTGTGTTCTTAGAACACACCCCCATTTTTTTTATTTACAAACATTTCAGGACACCGAGACAGTTCTTAGAACACTTTCAACTTGCCATTGAACAATACAGACATCGTCTTCAGGACACCCCCTACGAACATTTCAGGACAACGCGAGAGTTCTTAGAACACACCCCCATTTTGTTTATTTACGAACATTTCAGGACACCGAGACAGTTCTTAGAACACTTTCAACTTGCCATCGAACAATACGGACAGCGTCTTCAGGACACCCTCTACAAACATTTCAGGACACCGCGAGAGTTCTTAGAAGACTTCAGGATAACGCGTGTGTTCTTAGAACACACCCCCATTTTGTTTATGTGCGAACATTTCAGGACAACGCGAGAGTTCTTAGAACTCTTTCAACTTGACAACAAACAATACGGACAATGTGCTCAGAACACCCCGATTTTGTTTATTTGTGAACATTTCAGGACACCCGAGTGTTCTTAGAACACTTTCAACTTGCCATCGAACAATACGGACAGCGTCTTCAGGACACCCTCTGAGAACATTTCAGAACACCACGAGAGTTCTAAGAACACTTTCAACTCGACAACTAACAATACGGACAGCGTCCTCAGGACACCCACTACGAACATTTCAGGACAACGCATGTGTTCTTAGAACACACCGCCATTTTGTATTATTTACGAACATTTCAGGACACCGAGACAATTCTTAGAACACTTTCAACTTGCCATCAAACAATACGGACAGCGTCTTCGGGACACCCCCGACGAACATTTCAGGGCAACGCGAGCGTTCTTAGAACACACCCCCATTTTGTTTATTTACGAACATTTCAGGACACGAGACAGTTCTTAGAACACTTTCAACTTACCATCGAACAATACGGACAGCATCTTCAGGACACCCCCTACGAACATTTCAGGACGCCGCAAGAGTTCTTGGAACACTTTCAACTTGCCATCGAACAATACGAACAGCGTCTTCAGGACACCCCCTACGAACATTTCAGGACACCGCGAGAGTTCTTAGAACACTTTCAACTCAACAACGAACAATACGGACAGCGTCCTCAGGACACCCCCTACGAACATTTCAGGGCAACGCGTGTGTTCTTAGAACATACCCCCATTTTGTTTATGTGCGAACATTTCAGGACAACGCGAGAGTTCTTAGAACACTTTCAACTTGCCATCGAACAATACGGACAGCGTCTTCAGGACACCCCCTGCGAACATTTCAGGACACCAGGAGAGTTCTTAGAACACTTTCAACTCGACAACGAACAATACGGACAGTGTCCTCAGGACACCCCCTACGAACATTTCAGGACACCACGAGAGTTCTTAGAACACTTTCAACTCGACAACGAACAATACGGACAGCGTCCTCAGGACACCCCCTATGAAAATTTCAGGACAACGCGTGTGTTCTTAGAACACACCCCCATTTTTTTTATTTACAAACATTTCAGGACACCGAGACAGTTCTTAGAACACTTTCAACTTGCCATTGAACAATACAGACATCGTCTTCAGGACACCCCCTACGAACATTTCAGGACAACGCGAGAGTTCTTAGAACACACCCCCATTTTGTTTATTTACGAACATTTCAGGACACCGAGACAGTTCTTAGAACACTTTCAACTTGCCATCGAACAATACGGACAGCGTCTTCAGGACACCCTCTACAAACATTTCAGGACACCGCGAGAGTTCTTAGAAGACTTCAGGATAACGCGTGTGTTCTTAGAACACACCCCCATTTTGTTTATGTGCGAACATTTCAGGACAACGCGAGAGTTCTTAGAACACTTTCAACTTGACAACAAACAATACGGACAATGTGCTCAGAACACCCCGATTTTGTTTATTTGTGAACATTTCAGGACACCCGAGTGTTCTTAGAACACTTTCAACTTGCCATCGAACAATACGGACAGCGTCTTCAGGACACCCCCTGAGAACATTTCAGAACACCACGAGAGTTCTTAGAACACTTTCAACTCGACAACTAACAATACGGACAGCGTCCTCAGGACACCCACTACGAACATTTCAGGACAACGCATGTGTTCTTAGAACACACCGCCATTTTGTATTATTTACGAACATTTCAGGACACCGAGACAATTCTTAGAACACTTTCAACTTGCCATCAAACAATACGGACAGCGTCTTCGGGACACCCCCGACGAACATTTCAGGACAACGCGTGTGTTCTTAGAACACACCCCCATTTTGTTTATTTGCAAACATTTCAGGACACCGAGACAGTTCTTAGAACACTTTCAACTTGCCATCGAACAATACGGACAGTGTCTTCAGGACACCCCCTACGAACATTTCAGGACAACGCGAGAGTTCTTAGAACACACCCCCATTTTGTTTATTTATGAACATTTCAGGACACGAGACAGTTCTTAGAACACTTTCAACTTGCCATCGAACAATACGGACAGCGTCTTCTGGACACCCCCTACGAACATTTCAGGACACCGCAAGAGTTCTTAGAACACTTAAGGACAACGCGTGTGTTCTTAGAACACACCCCCATTTTGTTTATGTGCGAACATTTCAGGACAACGCGAGAGTTCTTAGAACACTTTCAACTTGACAACAAACAATACGGACAGCGTCCTCAGAACACCCCCATTTTGTTTATTTGCGAACATTTCAGGACACCCCCCGAGTGTTCTTAGAACACTTTCAACTTGCCATCGAACAATACGGACAGGGTCTTCAGGACACCCCCTACGAACATTTCAGGAAACCGCAAGAGTTCTTGGAACACTTTCAACTTGCCATCGAACAATACGGACAGCGTCTTCAGGACCCCCCCTACGAACATTTCAGGACACCGCGAGAGTTCTTAGAACACTTTCAACTCAACAACAAACAATACGGACAGCGTCATCAGGACACCCCCTACGAACATTTCAGGGCAACGCGTGTGTTCTTAGAACATACCCCCATTTTGTTTATGTGCAAACATTTCAGGACAACGCGAGAGTTCTTAGAACACTTTCAACTTGCCATCGAACAATACGGACAGCGTCTTCAGGACACCCCCTGCGAACATTTCAGGACACCAGGAGAGTTCTTAGAACACTTTCAACTCGACAACGAACAATACGGACAGCGTCCTCAGGACACCCCCTACGAACATTTCAGGACAACGCGTGTGTCCTTAGAACACACCCCCATTTTTTTTATTTACAAACATTTCAGGACACCGAGACAGTTCTTAGAACACTTTCAACTTGCCATCGAACAATACAGACAGCGTCTTCAGGACACCCCCTACGAACATTTCAGGACAACGCGAGAGTTCTTAGAACACACCCCCATTTTGTTTATTTACGAACATTTCAGGACACCGAGACAGTTCTTAGAACACTTTCAACTTGCCATCGAACAATACGGACAGCGTCTTCAGGACACCCACTACAAACATTACAGGACACCGCGAGAGTTCTTAGAACACTTTAGGACAACGCGTGTGTTCTTAGAACACACCCCCATTTTGTTTATGTGCGAACATTTCAGGACAACGCGAGAGTTCTTAGAACACTTTCAACTTGACAACAAACAATACGGACAGTGTCCTCAGAACACCCCCATTTTGTTTATTTGCGAACATTTCAGGACACCCGAGTGTTCTTAGAACAATTTCAACTTGCCATCGAACAATACGGACAGCGTCTTCAGGACACCCTCTGAGAACATTTCAGAACACCACGAGAGTTCATAGAACACTTTCAACTCGACAACGAACAATACGGACAGCGTCCTCAGGACACCCACTACGAACATTTCAGGACAACGCATGTGTTCTTAGAACACACCGCCATTTTGTATTATTTACGAACATTTCAGGACACCGAGACAATTCTTAGAACACTTTCAACTTGCCATCAAACAATATGGACAGCGTCTTCGGGACATCCCCGACGAACATTTCAGGACAACGCGTGTGTTCTTAGAACACACCCCCATTTTGTTTATTTGCAAACATTTCAGGACACCGAGACAGTTCTTAGAACACTTTCAACTTGCCATCAAACAATACGGACAGTGTCTTCAGGACACCCCCTACGAACATTTCAGGACAACGCGAGAGTTCAAGAACACACCCCCATTTTGTTTATTTATGAACATTTCAGGACACGAGACAGTTCTTAGAACACTTTCAACTTGCCATCGAACAATACAGACAGCGTCTGCAGGACACCCCCTACGAACATTTCAGGACACCGCAAGAGTTCTTAGAACACTTCCGGACAACGCATGTGTTCTTATAACACACCACCATTTTGTATATGTGCGAGCATTTCAGGACAACGCGAGAGTTCTTAGAACACTTTCAACTTGACAACAAACAATACGGACAGCGTCCTCAGAACACCCCCATTTTGTTTATTTGCGAACATTTCAGGACACCCCGAGTGTTCTTAGAACACTTTCAACTTGCCATCGAACAATACGGACAGCGTCTTCAGGACACCCCCTGCAAACATTTCAGGACACAACGAGAGTTCTTAGAACACTTTCAACTCGACAATGAACAATACGGACAGCGTCCTCAGGGCACCCCCTACGAACATTTCAGGACAACGCGTCTGTTCTTAGAACACACCCCCATTTTGTTTATTTGCAAACATTTCAGGACACCGAGACAGTTCTTAGAACACTTTCAACTTGCCATCGAACAATACGGACAGTGTCTTCAGGACACCCCCTACAAACATTTCAGGACAACGCGAGCGTTCTTAGAACACACCCCCATTTTGTTTATTTACGAACATTTCAGGACACGAGACAGTTCTTAGAACACTTTCAACTTACCATCGAACAATACGGACAGCATCTTCAGGACACCCCCTACGAACATTTCAGGACACCGCAAGAGTTCTTAGAACACTTCAGGACAACGCGTGTGTCGTTTGAACACACCCCCATTTTGTTTATGTGCGAACATTTCAGGACAACGCGAGAGTTCTTAGAACACTTTCAACTTGACAACAAACAATACAGACAGTGTCCTCAGAACACTCCCATTTTGTTTATTTGCAAACATTTCAGGACACCCCGAGTGTTCTTAGAACACTTTCAACTTGCCATCGAACAATACCGACAGGGTCTTCAGGACACCCCCTGCGAACATTTCAGGACACAACGAGAGTTCTTAGAACACTTTCAACTCGACAATGAACAATACGGACAGCGTCCTCAGGGCACACCCTACGAACATTTCAGGACAACACGTGTGTTCTTAGAACACACCCCATTTTGTTTATTTACGAACATTTCAAGGCACCGAGACAATTCTTAGAACACTTTCAACTTGACATCAAACAATACGGACAGCATCTTCGGGACACCCCCGACGAACATTTCAGGACAACGCGTGTGTTCTTAGAACACACCCCCATTTTGTTTATTTGCAAACATTTCAGGACACTGAGACAGTTCTTGGAACACTTTCAACTTGCCATCGAACAATACGGACAGTGTCTTCAGGACACCCCCTATGAACATTTCAGGACAACGCGAGCGTTCTTAGAACACACCCCCATTTTGTTTATTTACGAACATTTCAGGACACGAGACAGTTCTTAGAACACTTTCAACTTACCATCGAACAATACGGACAGCATCTTCAGGACACCCCTACGAACATTTCAGGACACCGCAAGAGTTCTTAGAACACTTCAGGACGACGCGTGTGTTCTTAGAACACACCCCCATTTTGTTTATGTGCGAACATTTCAGGACAATGCGAGAGTTCTTAGAACACTTTCAACTTGACAACAAACAATACAGACAGCGTCCTCAGAACACTCCCATTTTGTTTATTTGCAAACATTTCAGGACACCCCGAGTGTTCTTAGAACACTTTCAACTTGCCATCGAACAATACGGACAGGGTCTTCAGGACACCCCCTGCGAACATTTCAGGACACGACGAGAGTTCTTAGAACACTTTCAACTCGACAACGAACAATACGGACAGCGTCCTCAGGACACCCCCTACGCACATTTCAGGACAACACGTGTGTTCTTAGAACACACCCCATTTTGTTTATTTACGAACATTTCAAGGCACCGAGACAATTCTTAGAACACTTTCAACTTGCCATCGAACAATACGGACAGCGTCTTCAGGACACCCCCTACGAACATTTCAGGACAACGCGTGTGTTCTTAGAACACACCCCCATTTTGTTTATTTGCAAACATTTCAGGACACCGAGACAGTTCTTAGAACACTTTCAACTCGACAACGAACAATACGGAGAGCGTCCTCAGGACACCCCCTACGAACATTTCAGGACAACACGTGTGTTCTTAGAACACACCCCATTTTGTTTATTTACGAACATTTTAGGGCATCGAGACAATTCTTAGAACACTTTCAACTTGCCATCGAACAATACGGACAGCGTCTTCAGGACACCCCCTACGAACATTTCAGGACAACGCGTGTGTTCTTAGAACACACCCCCATTTTGTTTATTTGCAAACATTTCAGGACACCGAGACAGTTCTTAGAACACTTTCAACTTGCCATCAAACAATACAGACAGCGTCTTCAGGACACCCCCTACGAACATTTCAGGACACCGCAAGAGTTCTTAGAACACTTCAGGACAACGCGTGTGTCCTTAGAACACACCCCCATTTTGTTTATGTGCGAACATTTCAGGACAACGCGAGAGTTCTTAGAACACTTTCAACTTGACAACGGACAATACGAACAGCGTCCTCAGAACACCCCCATTTTGTTTATTTGCGAACATTTCAGGACAACCCGAGTGTTCTTAGAACACTTTCAACTTGACAACAAACAATACGGACAGCGTCCTCAGAACACCCCCATTTTGTTTATTTGCGAACATTTCAGGACACCCCGAGTGTTCTTAGAACACTTTCAACTTGCCATCGAACAATACGGACAGCGTCTTCAGGACACCCCCTACGAACATTTCAGGACAACGCGTGTGTTCTTAGAACACACCCCCATTTTGTTTATTTGCAAACATTTCAGGACACCGAGACAGTTCTTAGAACACTTTCAACTTTCCATCGAACAATACGGACAGTGTCTTCAGGACACCCCCTACGAACATTTCAGGACACCGCAAGAGTTCTTAGAACACTTCAGGACAACGTGTGTGTTCTTAGAACACACCCCCATTTTGTTTATGTGCGAACATTTCAGGACAACGCGAGTGTTCTTAGAACACTTTCAACTTGCCATCGAACAATACGGACAGCGTCTTCAGGACACCCCCTACGAACATTTCAGGACAACGCGTGTGTTCTTAGAACACACCCCCATTTTGTTTATTTGCAAACATTTCAGGACACCGAGACAGTTCTTAGAACACTTTCAACTTTCCATCGAACAATACGGACAGTGTCTTCAGGACACCCCCTACGAACATTTCAGGACACCGCAAGAGTTCTTAGAACACTTCAGGACAACGCGTCTGTTCTTAGAACACACCCCCATTTTGTTTATTTGCAAACATTTCAGGACACCGAGACAGTTCTTAGAACACTTTCAACTTGCCATCGAACAATACGGACAGTGTCTTCAGGACACCCCCTACGAACATTTCAGGACAACGCGAGCGTTCTTAGAACACACCCCCATTTTGTTTATTTACGAACATTTCAGGGCACCGAGACAATTCTTAGAACACTTTCAACTTGCCATCGAACAATACGGACAGCGTCTTCAGGACACCCCGTACGAACATTTCAGGACAACGCGTCTGTTCTTAGAACACACCCCCATTTTGTTTATTTGCAAACATTTCAGGACACCGAGACAGTTCTTAGAACACTTTCAACTCGTCAACGAACAATACGGACAGCGTCCTCAGGACACCCCCTACGCACATTTCAGGACAACACGTGTGTTCTTAGAACACACCCCATTTTGTTTATTTACGAACATTTCAAGGCACCGAGACAATTCTTAGAACACTTTCAACTTGCCATCGAACAATACGGACAGCGTCTTCAGGACACCCCCTACGAACATTTCAGGACAACGCGTGTGTTCTTAGAACACCCCCCCATTTTGTTTATTTGCAAACATTTCAGGACACCGAGACAGTTCTTAGAACACTTTCAACTCGACAACGAACAATACGGAGAGCGTCCTCAGGACACCCCCTACGAACATTTCAGGACAACACGTGTGTTCCTAGAACACACCCCATTTTGTTTATTTACGAACATTTCAGGGCACCGAGACAATTCTTAGAACACTTTCAACTTGCCATCGAACAATACGGACAGCGTCTTCAGGACACCCCCTACGAACATTTCAGGACAACGCATGTGTTCTTAGAACACACCCCCATTTTGTTTATTTGCAAACATTTCAGGACACCGAGACAGTTCTTAGAACACTTTCAACTTGCCATCGAACAATACAGACAGCGTCTTCAGGACACCCCCTATGAACATTTCAGGACACCGCAAGAGTTCTTAGAACACTTCAGGACAACGCGTGTGTTCTTAGAACACACCCCCATTTTGTTTATGTGCGAACATTTCAGGACAACGCGAGAGTTCTTAGAACACTTTCAACTTGACAACAGACAATACGAACAGCGTCCTCAGAACACCCCCATTTTGTTTATTTGCGAACATTTCAGGACAACCCGAGTGTTCTTAGAACACTTTCAACTTGACAACAAACAATACGGACAGCGTCCTCAGAACACCCCCATTTTGTTTATTTGCGAACATTTCAGGACACCCCGAGTGTTCTTAGAACACTTTCAACTTGCCATCGAACAATACGGACAGCGTCTTCAGGACACCCCGTACGAACATTTCAGGACAACGCGTGTGTTCTTAGAACACACCCCCATTTTGTTTATTTGCAAACA
Organism: Ambystoma mexicanum; assembly: GCF_040938575.1. Lineage (NCBI taxonomy): Eukaryota > Metazoa > Chordata > Amphibia > Caudata > Ambystomatidae > Ambystoma > Ambystoma mexicanum. The sequence goes on from NC_090933.1 coordinate 1,147,968,770, forward strand.
TTTCAGGACACCGAGACAGTTCTTAGAACACTTTCAACTTTCCATCGAACAATACGGACAGTGTCTTCAGGACACCCCCTACGAACATGTCAGGACAACGCGAGCGTTCTTAGAACACACCCCCATTTTGTTTATTTACGAACATTTCAGGACACGAGACAGTTCTTAGAACACTTTCAACTTACCATCGAACAATACGGACAGCATCTTCAGGACACCCCCTACGAACATTTCAGGACACCGCAAGAGTTCTTAGAACACTTCAGGACAACGCGTGTGTTCTTAGAACACACCCCAATTTTGTTTATGTGCGAACATTTCAGGACAACGCGAGAGTTCTTAGAACACTTTCAACTTGACAACAAACAATACAGACAGCATCCTCAGAACACACCCATTTTGTTTATTTGCAAACATTTCAGGACACCCCGAGTGTTCTTAGAACACTTTCAACTTGCCATCGAACAATACGGACAGGGTCTTCAGGACACCCCCTGCGAACATTTCAGGACACGACGAGAGTTCTTAGAACACTTTCAACTCGACAACAAACAATAAGGACAGCGTCCTCAGGACACCCCCTACGGACATTTCAGGACAACACGTGTGTTCTTAGAACACACCCCATTTTGTTTATTGACGAACATTTCAAGGCACCGAGACAATTCTTAGAACACTTTCAACTTTCCATCGAACAATACGGACAGCGTCTTCAGGACACCCCCTACGAACATTTCAGGACAACGCGTGTGTTCTTAGAACACACCCCCATTTTGTTTATTTGCAAACATTTCAGGACACCGAGACAGTTCTTAGAACACTTTCAACTCGACAACGAACAATACGGAGAGCGTCCTCAGGACACCCCCTACGAACATTTCAGGACAACACGTGTGTTCTTAGAACACACCCCATTTTGTTTATTTACGAACATTTCAGGGCACCGAGACAATTCTTAGAACACTTTCAACTTGCCATCGAACAATACGGACAGCGTCTTCAGGACGCCCCCTACGAACATTTCAGGACATCGCGTCTGTTCTTAGAACACACCCCCATTTTGTTTATTTGCAAACATTTCAGGACACCGAGACAGTTCTTAGAACACTTTCAACTTGCCATCGAACAATACTGACAGTGTCTTCAGGACACCCCCTACGAACATTTCAGGACAACGCGAGCGTTCTTAGAACACACCCCCATTTTGTTTATTTACGAACATTTCAGGACACGAGACAGTTCTTAGAACACTTTCAACTTACCATCGAACAATACGGACAGCATCTTCAGGACACCCCCTACGAACATTTCAGGACACCGCAAGAGTTCTTGGAACACTTTCAACTTGCCATCGAACAATACGGACAGCGTCTTCAGGACACCCCCTACGAACATTTCAGGACACCGCGAGAGTTCTTAGAACACTTTCAACTCAACAACGAACAATACGGACAGCGTCCTCACGACACCCCCTACGAACATTTCAGGGCAACGCGTGTGTTCTTAGAACATACCCCCATTTTGTTTATGTGCGAACATTTCAGGACAACGCGAGAGTTCTTAGAACACTTTCAACTTGCCATCGAACAATACGGACAGCGTCTTCAGGAAACCCCCTGCGAACATTTCAGGACACCAGGAGAGTTCTTAGAACACTTTCAACTCGACAACGAACAATACGGACAGCGTCCTCAGGACACCCCCTACGAACATTTCAGGACAACGCGTGTGTCCTTAGAACACACCCCCATTTTTTTTATTTACAAACATTTCAGGACACCGAGACAGTTCTTAGAACACTTTCAACTTGCCATCGAACAATACAGACAGCGTCTTCAGGACACCCCCTACGAACATTTCAGGACAACGCAAGAGTTCTTAGAACACACCCCCATTTTGTTTATTTACGAACATTTCAGGACACCGAGACAGTTCTTAGAACACTTTCAACTTGCCATCGAACAATACGGACAGCGTCTTCAGGACACCCACTACAAACATTTCAGGACACCGCGAGAGTTCTTAGAACACTTTAGGACAACACGTGTGTTCTTAGAACACACCCCCATTTTGTTTATGTGCGAACATTTCAGGACAACGCGAGAGTTCTTAGAACACTTTCAACTTGACAACAAACAATACGGACAGTGTCCTCAGAACACCCCCATTTTGTTTATTTGCAAACATTTCAGGACACCCCGAGTGTTCTTAGAACACTTTCAACTTGCCATCGAACAATACGGACAGGGTCTTCAGGACACCCCCTGCGAACATTTCAGGACACGACGAGAGTTCTTAGAACACTTTCAACTCGACAACAAACAATAAGGACAGCGTCCTCAGGACACCCCCTACGGACATTTCAGGACAACACGTGTGTTCTTAGAACACACCCCATTTTGTTTATTGACGAACATTTCAAGGCACCGAGACAATTCTTAGAACACTTTCAACTTTCCATCGAACAATACGGACAGTGTCTTCAGGACACCGCCTACGAACATTTCAGGACAACGCGTGTGTTCTTAGAACACACCCCCATTTTGTTTATTTGCAAACATTTCAGGACACCGAGACAGTTCTTAGAACACTTTCAACTCGACAACGAACAATACGGAGAGCGTCCTCAGGACACCCCCTACGAACATTTCAGGACAACACGTCTGTTCTTAGAACACACCCCATTTTGTTTATTTACGAACATTTCAGGGCACCGAGACAATTCTTAGAACACTTTCAACTTGCCATCGAACAATACGGACAGCGTCTTCAGGACGCCCCCTACGAACATTTCAGGACATCGCGTCTGTTCTTAGAACACACCCCCATTTTGTTTATTTGCAAACATTTCAGGACACCGAGACAGTTCTTAGAACACTTTCAACTTGCCATCGAACAATACGGACAGTGTCTTCAGGACACCCCCTACGAACATTTCAGGACAACGCGAGCGTTCTTAGAACACACCCCCATTTTGTTTATTTACGAACATTTCAGGACACGAGACAGTTCTTAGAACACTTTCAACTTACCATCGAACAATACGGACAGCATCTTCAGGACACCCCCTACGAACATTTCAGGACACCGCAAGAGTTCTTGGAACACTTTCAACTCAACAACGAACAATACGGACAGCGTCCTCACGACACCCCCTACGAACATTTCAGGGCAACGCGTGTGTTCTTAGAACATACCCCCATTTTGTTTATGTGCGAACATTTCAGGACAACGCGAGAGTTCTTAGAACACTTTCAACTTGCCATCGAACAATACGGACAGCGTCTTCAGGAAACCCCCTGCGAACATTTCAGGACACCAGGAGAGTTCTTAGAACACTTTCAACTCAACAACGAACAATACGGACAGCGTCCTCAGGACACCCCCTACGAACATTTCAGGACAACGCGTGTGTCCTTAGAACACACCCCCATTTTTTTTATTTACAAACATTTCAGGACACCGAGACAGTTCTTAGAACACTTTCAACTTGCCATCGAACAATACAGACAGCGTCTTCAGGACACCCCCTACGAACATTTCAGGACAACGCAAGAGTTCTTAGAACACACCCCCATTTTGTTTATTTACGAACATTTCAGGACACCGAGACAGTTCTTAGAACACTTTCAACTTGCCATCGAACAATACGGACAGCGTCTTCAGGACACCCACTACAAACATTTCAGGACACCGCGAGAGTTCTTAGAACACTTTAGGACAACACGTGTGTTCTTAGAACACACCCCCATTTTGTTTATGTGCGAACATTTCAGGACAACGCGAGAGTTCTTAGAACACTTTCAACTCGACAACAAACAACACGGACAGTGTCCTCAGAACACCCCCATTTTGTTTATTTGCGAACATTTCAGGACACCCGAGTGTTCTTAGAACAATTTCAACTTGCCATCGAACAATACGGACAGCGTCTTCAGGACACCCCCTGAGAACATTTCAGAACACCACGAGAGTTCTTAGAACACTTTCAACTCGACAACGAACAATACGGACAGCGTCCTCAGGACACCCACTACGAACATTTCAGGACAACGCATGTGTTCTTAGAACACACCGCCATTTTGTATTATTTACGAACATTTCAGGACACCGAGACAATTCTTAGAACACTTTCAACTTGCCATCAAACAATACGGACAGCGTCTTCGGGACACCCCCGACGAACATTTCAGGACAACGCGTGTGTTCTTAGAACACACCCCCATTTTGTTTATTTGCAAACATTTCAGGACACCGAGACAGTTCTTAGAACACTTTCAACTTGCCATCGAACAATAAGGACAGTGTCTTCAGGACACCCCCTACGAACATTTCAGGACAACGCGAGAGTTCTTAGAACACACCCCCATTTTGTTTATTTATGAACATTTCAGGACACGAGACAGTTCTTAGAACACTTTCAACTTGCCATCGAACAATACGGACAGCGTCTTCAGGACACCCCCTACGAACATTTCAGGACACCGCAAGAGTTCTTAGAACACTTCCGGACAACGCATGTGTTCTTATAAAACACCCCCATTTTGTTTATGTGCGAGCATTTCAGGACAACGCGAGAGTTCTTAGAACACTTTCAACTTGACAACAAACAATACGGACAGCTTCCTCAGAACACCCCCATTTTGTTTATTTGCGAACATTTCAGGACACCCCGAGTGTTCTTAGAACACTTTCAACTTGCCATCGAACAATACGGACAGCGTCTTCAGGACACCCCCTACGAACATTTCAGGACAACGCGTCTGTTCTTAGAACACACCCCCATTTTGTTTATTTGCAAACATTTCAGGACACCGAGACAGTTCTTAGAACACTTTCAACTTGCCATCGAACAATACGGACAGTGTCTTCAGGACACCCCCTACGAACATTTCAGGACAATGCAAGCGTTCTTAGAACACACCCCCATTTTGTTTATTTACGAACATTTCAGGACACGAGACAGTTCTTAGAACACTTTCAACTTGACAACAAACAATACAGACAGCGTCCTCAGAACCCTCCCATTTTGTTTATTTGCAAACATTTCAGGACACCCCGAGTGTTCTTAGAACACTTTCAACTTGCCATCGAACAATACCGACAGGGTCTTCAGGACACCCCCTGCGAACATTTCAGGACACAACGAGAGTTCTTAGAACACTTTCAACTCGACAATGAACAATACGGACAGCGTCCTCAGGACACCCCCTACAAATATTTCAGGACAACACGTGTGTTCTTAGAACACACCCCATTTTGTTTATTTACGAACATTTCAAGGCACCGAGACAATTCTTAGAACACTTTCAACTTGCCATCAAACAATACGGACAGCGTCTTCGGGCCACCCCCGACGAACATTTCAGGACAACGCGTGTGTTCTTAGAACACACCCCCATTTTGTTTATTTGCAAACATTTCAGGTCACCGAGACAGTTCTTAGAAAACTTTCAACTTGCCATCGAACAATACGGACAGTGTCTTCAGGACACCCCCTACGAACATTTCAGGACATCGCGTCTGTTCTTAGAACACACCCCCATTTTGTTTATTTGCAAACATTTCAGGACACCGAGACAGTTCTTAGAACACTTTCAACTTGCCATCGAACAATACGGACAGTGTCTTCAGGACACCCCCTACGAACATTTCAGGACAACGCGAGCGTTCTTAGAACACACCCCCATTTTGTTTATTTACGAACATTTCAGGACACGAGACAGTTCTTAGAACACTTTCAACTTACCATCGAACAATACGGACAGCATCTTCAGGACACCCCCTACGAACATTTCAGGACACCGCAAGAGTTCTTGGAACACTTTCAACTTGCCATCGAACAATACGGACAGCGTCTTCAGGACACCCCCTACGAACATTTCAGGACACCGCGAGAGTTCTTAGAACACTTTCAACTCAACAACGAACAATACGGACAGCGTCCTCACGACACCCCCTACGAACATTTTAGGGCAACGCGTGTGTTCTTAGAACATACCCCCATTTTGTTTATGTGCGAACATTTCAGGACAACGCGAGAGTTCTTAGAACACTTTCAACTTGCCATCGAACAATACGGACAGCGTCTTCAGGAAACCCCCTGCGAACATTTCAGGACACCAGGAGAGTTCTTAGAACACTTTCAACTCGACAACGAACAATACGGACAGCGTCCTCAGGACACCCCCTACGAACATTTCAGGACAACGCGTGTGTCCTTAGAACACACCCCCATTTTTTTTATTTACAAACATTTCAGGACACCGAGACAGTTCTTAGAACACTTTCAACTTGCCATCGAACAATACAGACAGCGTCTTCAGGACACCCCCTACGAACATTTCAGGACAACGCAAGAGTTCTTAGAACACACCCCCATTTTGTTTATTTACGAACATTTCAGGACACCGAGACAGTTCTTAGAACACTTTCAACTTGCCATCGAACAATACGGACAGCGTCTTCAGGACACCCACTACAAACATTTCAGGACACCGCGAGAGTTCTTAGAACACTTTAGGACAACACGTGTGTTCTTAGAACACACCCCCATTTTGTTTATGTGCAAACATTTCAGGACAACGCGAGAGTTCTTAGAACACTTTCAACTCGACAACAAACAACACGGACAGTGTCCTCAGAACACCCCCATTTTGTTTATTTGCGAACATTTCAGGACACCCGAGTGTTCTTAGAACAATTTCAACTTGCCATCGAACAATACGGACAGCGTCTTCAGGACACCCCCTGAGAACATTTCAGAACACCACGAGAGTTCTTAGAACACTTTCAACTCGACAACGAACAATACGGACAGCGTCCTCAGGACACCCACTACGAACATTTCAGGACAACGCATGTGTTCTTAGAACACACCGCCATTTTGTATTATTTACGAACATTTCAGGACACCGAGACAATTCTTAGAACACTTTCAACTTGCCATCAAACAATACGGACAGCGTCTTCGGGACACCCCCGACGAACATTTCAGGACAACGCGTGTGTTCTTAGAACACACCCCCATTTTGTTTATTTGCAAACATTTCAGGACACCGAGACAGTTCTTAGAACACTTTCAACTTGCCATCGAACAATAAGGACAGTGTCTTCAGGACACCCCCTACGAACATTTCAGGACAACGCGAGAGTTCTTAGAACACACCCCCATTTTGTTTATTTATGAACATTTCAGGACACGAGACAGTTCTTAGAACACTTTCAACTTGCCATCGAACAATACGGACAGCGTCTTCAGGACACCCCCTACGAACATTTCAGGACACCGCAAGAGTTCTTAGAACACTTCCGGACAACGCATGTGTTCTTATAAAACACCCCCATTTTGTTTATGTGCGAGCATTTCAGGACAACGCGAGAGTTCTTAGAACACTTTCAACTTGACAACAAACAATACGGACAGCTTCCTCAGAACACCCCCATTTTGTTTATTTGCGAACATTTCAGGACACCCCGAGTGTTCTTAGAACACTTTCAACTTGCCATCGAACAATACGGACAGCGTCTTCAGGACACCCCCTACGAACATTTCAGGACAACGCGTCTGTTCTTAGAACACACCCCCATTTTGTTTATTTGCAAACATTTCAGGACACCGAGACAGTTCTTAGAACACTTTCAACTTGCCATCGAACAATACGGACAGTGTCTTCAGGACACCCCCTACGAACATTTCAGGACAATGCAAGCGTTCTTAGAACACACCCCCATTTTGTTTATTTACGAACATTTCAGGACACGAGACAGTTCTTAGAACACTTTCAACTTACCATCGAACAATACGGACAGCATCTTCAGGACACCCCCTATGAACATTTCAGGACACCGCAAGAGTTCTTAGAACACTTCAGGACAACGCGTGTGTTCTTAGAACACACCCCCATTTTGTTTATGTGCGAACATTTCAGGACAACGCGAGAGTTCTTAGAACACTTTCAACTTGACAACAAACAATACAGACAGCGTCCTCAATACCCTCCCATTTTGTATATTTGCAAACATTTCAGGACACCCCGAGTGTTCTTAGAACACTTTCAACTTGCCATCGAACAATACCGACAGGGTCTTCAGGACACCCCCTGCGAACATTTCAGGACACAACGAGAGTTCTTAGAACACTTTCAACTCGACAATGAACAATACGGACAGCGTCCTCAGGACACCCCCTACAAACATTTCAGGACAACACGTGTGTTCTTAGAACACACCCCATTTTGTTTATTTACGAACATTTCAAGGCACCGAGACAATTCTTAGAACACTTTCAACTTGCCATCAAACAATACGGACAGCGTCTTCGGGCCACCCCCGACGAACATTTCAGGACAACGCGTGTGTTCTTAGAACACACCCCCATTTTGTTTATTTGCAAACATTTCAGGTCACCGAGACAGTTCTTAGAAAACTTTCAACTTGTCATCGAACAATACGGACAGTGTCTTCAGGACACCCCCTACGAACATTTCAGGACAACGCGAGCGTTCTTAGAACACACCCCCATTTTGTTTATTTACGAACATTTCAGGACACGAGACAGTTCTTAGAACACTTTCAACTTACCATCGAACAATACGGACAGCATCTTCAGGACACCCCCTACGAACATTTCAGGACACCGCAAGAGTTCTTAGAACACTTCAGGACAACGCGTGTGTTCTTAGAACACACCCCCATTTTGTTTATGTGCGAACATTTCAGGACAACGCGAGAGTTCTTAGAACACTTTCAACTTGACAACAAACAATACAGACAGCGTCCTCAGAACACTCCCATTTTGTTTATTTGCAAACATTTCAGGACACCCCGAGTGTTCTTAGAACACTTTCAACTTGCCATCGAACAATACGGACAGGGTCTTCAGGACACCCCCTGCGAACATTTCAGGACACGACGAGAGTTCTTAGATCACTTTCAACTCGACAACGAACAATACGGACAGCGTCCTCAGGACACCCCCTACGAACATTTCAGGACAACACGTGTGTTCTTAGAACACACCCCATTTTGTTTATTTACAAACATTTCAAGGCACCGAGACAATTCTTAGAACACTTTCAACTTGCCATCGAACAATACGGACAGCGTCTTCAGGACACCCCCTAAGAACATTTCAGGACAACGCGTGTGTCCTTAGAACACACCCCCATTTTGTTTATTTGCAAACATTTCAGTACACCGAGACAGTTCTTAGAACACTTTCAACTCGACAACGAACAATACGGAGAGCGTCCTCGGGACACCCCCTACGAACATTTCAGGACAACACGTGTGTTCTTAGAACACACCCCATTTTGTTTATTTACGAACATTTCAGGGCACCGAGACAATTCTTAGAACACTTTCAACTTGCCATCGAACAATACGGACAGCGTCTTCAGGACACCCCCTACGAACATTTCAGGACAACGCGTGTGTTCTTAGAACACACCCCCATTTTGTTTATTTGCAAACATTTCAGGACACCGAGACAGTTCTTAGAACACTTTCAACTTGCCATCGAACAATACAGACAGCGTCTTCAGGACACCCCCTACGAACATTTCAGGACACCGCAAGAGTTCTTAGAACACTTCAGGACAACGCGTGTGTTCTTAGAACACACCCCCATTTTGTTTATGTGCGAACATTTCAGGACAACGCAAGAGTTCTAAGAACACTTTCAACTTGACAACAAACAATACGGACAGCGTCCTCAGAACACCCCCATTATGTTAAATGCGAACATTTCAGGACACCCCGAGTGTTCTTAGAACACTTTCAACTTGCCATCGAACAATAGGGACAGCGTCTTCAGGACACCCCCTACGAACATTTCAGGACAACGCGTCTGTTCTTAGAACACACCCCCATTTTGTTTATTTGCAAACATTTCAGGACACCGAGACAGTTCTTAGAAAACTTTCAACTTGCCATCGAACAATACGGACAGTGTCTTCAGGACACCCCCTACGAACATTTCAGGACAACGCGAGCGTTCTTAGAACACACCCCCATTTTGTTTATTTACGAACATTTCAGGACACGAGACAGTTCTTAGAACACTTTCAACTTACCATCGAACAATACGGTCAGCATCTTCAGGACACCCCCTACGAACATTTCAGGACACCGCAAGAGTTCTTAGAACACTTCAGGACAACGCGTGTGTTCTTAGAACACACCCCCATTTTGTTTATGTGCGAACATTTCAGGACAACGCGAGAGTTCTTAGAACACTTTCAACTTGACAACAAACAATACAGACAGCGTCCTCAGAACACTCCCATTTTGTTTATTTGCAAACATTTCAGGACACCCCGAGTGTTCTTAGAACACTTTCAACTTGCCATCGAACAATACCGACAGGGTCTTCAGGACACCCCCTGCGAACATTTCAGGACACAACGAGAGTTCTTAGAACACTTTCAACTCGACAATGAACAATACGGACAGCGTCCTCAGGACACCCCCTACGAACATTTCAGGACAACACGTGTGTTCTTAGAACACACCACATTTTGTTTATTTACAAACATTTCAAGGCACCGAGACAATTCTTAGAACACTTTCAACTTGCCATCGAACAATACGGACAGTGTCTTCAGGACACCCCCTACGAGCATTTCAGGACACGGCAAGAGTTCTTAGAACACTTCAGGACAACGCGTGTGTTCTTAGAACACATCCCCATTTTGTTTATGTGCGAACATTTCAGGAAAACGCGAGAGTTCTTAGAACACTTTCAACTTGACAACAAACAATACAGACAGCGTCCTCAGAACACTCCCATTTTATTTATTTGCAAACATTTCAGGACACCCCGAGTGTTCTTAGAACACTTTCAACTTGCCATCGAACAATACCGACAGGGTCTTCAGGACACCCCCTGCGAACATTTCAGGACACGACGAGAGTTCTTAGAACACTTTCAACTCGACAACAAACAATACGGACAGCGTCCTCAGGACACCCCCTACGAACATTTCAGGACAATACGTGTGTTCTTAGAACACACCCCATTTTGTTTATTTACGAACATTTCAGGGCACCGAGACAATTCTTAGAACACTTTCAACTTGCCATCGAACAATACGGACAGCGTCTTCAGGACGCCCCCTACGAACATTTCAGGACAACGCGTCTGTTCTTAGAACACACCCCCATTTTGTTTATTTGCAAACATTTCAGGACACCGAGACAGTTCTTAGAACACTTTCAACTTGCCATCGAACAATACGGACAGTGTCTTCAGGACACCCCCTACGAACATTTCAGGACAACGCGAGCGTTCTTAGAACACACCCCCATTTTGTTTATTTACGAACATTTCAGGACACGAGACAGTTCTTAGAACACTTTCAACTTACCATCGAACAATACGGACAGCATCTTCAGGACACCCCCTACGAACATTTCAGGACACCGCAAGAGTTCTTGGAACACTTTCAACTTGCCATCGAACAATACGGACAGCGTCTTCAGGACACCCCCTACGAACATTTCAGGACACCGCGAGAGTTCTTAGAACACTTTCAACTCAACAACGAACAATACGGACAGCGTCCTCACGACACCCCCTACGAACATTTCAGGGCAACGCGTGTGTTCTTAGAACATACCCCCATTTTGTTTATGTGCGAACATTTCAGGACAACGCGAGAGTTCTTAGAACACTTTCAACTTGCCATCGAACAATACGGACAGCGTCTTCAGGAAACCCCCTGCGAACATTTCAGGACACCAGGAGAGTTCTTAGAACACTTTCAACTCGACAACGAACAATACGGACAGCGTCCTCAGGACACCCCCTACGAACATTTCAGGACAACACGTGTGTCCTTAGAACACACCCCCATTTTTTTTATTTACAAACATTTCAGGACACCGAGACAGTTCTTAGAACACTTTCAACTTGCCATCGAACAATACAGACAGCGTCTTCAGGACACCCCCTACGAACATTTCAGGACAACGCAAGAGTTCTTAGAACACACCCCCATTTTGTTTATTTACGAACATTTCAGGACACCGAGACAGTTCTTAGAACACTTTCAACTTGCCATCGAACAATACGGACAGCGTCTTCAGGACACCCACTACAAACATTTCAGGACACCGCGAGAGTTCTTAGAACACTTTAGGACAACACGTGTGTTCTTAGAACACACCCCCATTTTGTTTATGTGCGAACATTTCAGGACAACGCGAGAGTTCTTAGAACACTTTCAACTTGACAACAAACAATACGGACAGTGTCCTCAGAACACCCCCATTTTGTTTATTTGCGAACATTTCAGGACACCCGAGTGTTCTTAGAACAATTTCAACTTGCCATCGAACAATACGGACAGCGTCTTCAGGACACCCCCTGAGAACATTTCAGAACACCACGAGAGTTCTTAGAACACTTTCAACTCGACAACGAACAATACGGACAGCGTCCTCAGGACACCCACTACGAACATTTCAGGACAACGCATGTGTTCTTAGAACACACCGCCATTTTGTATTATTTACGAACATTTCAGGACACCGAGACAATTCTTAGAACACTTTCAACTTGCCATCAAACAATACGGACAGCGTCTTCGGGACACCCCCGACGAACATTTCAGGACAACGCGTGTGTTCTTAGAACACACCCCCATTTTGTTTATTTGCAAACATTTCAGGACACCGAGACAGTTCTTAGAACACTTTCAACTTGCCATCGAACAATAAGGACAGTGTCTTCAGGACACCCCCTACGAACATTTCAGGACAACGCGAGAGTTCTTAGAACACACCCCCATTTTGTTTATTTATGAACATTTCAGGACACGAGACAGTTCTTAGAACACTTTCAACTTGCCATCGAACAATACGGACAGCGTCTTCAGGACACCCCCTACGAACATTTCAGGACACCGCAAGAGTTCTTAGAACACTTCCGGACAACGCATGTGTTCTTATAAAACACCCCCATTTTGTTTATGTGCGAGCATTTCAGGACAACGCGAGAGTTCTTAGAACACTTTCAACTTGACAACAAACAATACGGACAGCTTCCTCAGAACACCCCCATTTTGTTTATTTGCGAACATTTCAGGACACCCCGAGTGTTCTTAGAACACTTTCAACTTGCCATCGAACAATACGGACAGCGTCTTCAGGACACCCCCTACGAACATTTCAGGACAACGCGTCTGTTCTTAGAACACACCCCCATTTTGTTTATTTGCAAACATTTCAGGACACCGAGACAGTTCTTAGAACACTTTCAACTTGCCATCGAACAATACGGACAGTGTCTTCAGGACACCCCCTACGAACATTTCAGGACAATGCAAGCGTTCTTAGAACACACCCCCATTTTGTTTATTTACGAACATTTCAGGACACGAGACAGTTCTTAGAACACTTTCAACTTACCATCGAACAATACGGACAGCATCTTCAGGACACCCCCTACGAACATTTCAGGACACCGCAAGAGTTCTTAGAACACTTCAGGACAACGCGTGTGTTCTTAGAACACACCCCCATTTTGTTTATGTGCGAACATTTCAGGACAACGCGAGAGTTCTTAGAACACTATCAACTTGACAACAAACAATACAGACAGCGTCCTCAGAACCCTCCCATTTTGTTTATTTGCAAACATTTCAGGACACCCCGAGTGTTCTTAGAACACTTTCAACTTGCCATCGAACAATACCGACAGGGTCTTCAGGACACCCCCTGCGAACATTTCAGGACACAACGAGAGTTCTTAGAACACTTTCAACTCGACAATGAACAATAAGGACAGCGTCCTCAGGACACCCCCTACAAACATTTCAGGACAACACGTGTGTTCTTAGAACACACCCCATTTTGTTTATTTACGAACATTTCAAGGCACCGAGACAATTCTTAGAACACTTTCAACTTGCCATCAAACAATACGGACAGCGTCTTCGGGCCACCCCCGACGAACATTTCAGGACAACGCGTGTGTTCTTAGAACACACCCCCATTTTGTTTATTTGCAAACATTTCAGGTCACCGAGACAGTTCTTAGAAAACTTTCAACTTGCCATCGAACAATACGGACAGTGTCTTCAGGACACCCCCTACGAACATTTCAGGACAACGCGAGCGTTCTTAGAACACACCCCCATTTTGTTTATTTACGAACATTTCAGGACACGAGACAGTTCTTAGAACACTTTCAACTTACCATCGAACAATACGGACAGCATCTTCAGGACACCCCCTACGAACATTTCAGGACACCGCAAGAGTTCTTAGAACACTTCAGGACAACGCGTGTGTTCTTAGAACACACCCCCATTTTGTTTATGTGCGAACATTTCAGGACAACGCGAGAGTTCTTAGAACACTTTCAACTTGACAACAAACAATACAGACAGCGTCCTCAGAACACTCCCATTTTGTTTATTTGCAAACATTTCAGGACACCCCGAGTGTTCTTAGAACACTTTCAACTTGCCATCGAACAATACGGACAGGGTCTTCAGGACACCCCCTGCGAACATTTCAGGACACGACGAGAGTTCTTAGATCACTTTCAACTCGACAACGAACAATACGGACAGCGTCCTCAGGACACCCCCTACGAACATTTCAGGACAACACGTGTGTTCTTAGAACACACCCCATTTTGTTTATTTACAAACATTTCAAGGCACCGAGACAATTCTTAGAACACTTTCAACTTGCCATCGAACAATACGGACAGCGTCTTCAGGACACCCCCTAAGAACATTTCAGGACAACGCGTGTGTTCTTAGAACACACCCCCATTTTGTTTATTTGCAAACATTTCAGTACACCGAGACAGTTCTTAGAACACTTTCAACTCGACAACGAACAATACGGAGAGCGTCCTCGGGACACCCCCTACGAACATTTCAGGACAACACGTGTGTTCTTAGAACACACCCCATTTTGTTTATTTACGAACATTTCAGGGCACCGAGACAATTCTTAGAACACTTTCAACTTGCCATCGAACAATACGGACAGCGTCTTCAGGACACCCCCTACGAACATTTCAGGACAACGCGTGTGTTCTTAGAACACACCCCCATTTTGTTTGTTTGCAAACATTTCAGGACACCGAGACAGTTCTTAGAACACTTTCAACTTGCGATCGAACAATACAGACAGCGTCCTCAGGACACCCCCTACGAACATTTCAGGACACCGCAAGAGTTCTTAGAACACTTCAGGACAACGCGTGTGTTCTTAGAACACACCCCCATTTTGTTTATGTGCGAACATTTCAGGACAACGCAAGAGTTCTAAGAACACTTTCAACTTGACAACAAACAATACAGACAGCGTCCTCAGAACACTCCCATTTTGTTTATTTGCAAACATTTCAGGACACCCCGAGTGTTCTTAGAACACTTTCAACTTGCCATCGAACAATAGGGACAGCGTCTTCAGGACACCCCCTACGATCATTTCAGGACAACGCGTCTGTTCTTAGAACACACCCCCATTTTGTTTATTTGCAAACATTTCAGGACACCGAGACAGTTCTTAGAAAACTTTCAACTTGCCATCGAACAATACGGACAGTGTCTTCAGGACACCCCCTACGAACATTTCAGGACAACGCGAGCGTTCTTAGAACACACCCCCATTTTGTTTATTTACGAACATTTCAGGACACGAGACAGTTCTTAGAACACTTTCAACTTACCATCGAACAATACGGTCAGCATCTTCAGGACACCCCCTACGAACATTTCAGGACACCGCAAGAGTTCTTAGAACACTTTAGGACAACGCGTGTGTTCTTAGAACACACCCCCATTTTGTTTATGTGCGAACATTTCAGGACAACGCGAGAGTTCTTAGAACACTTTCAACTTGACAACAAACAATACAGACAGCGTCCTCAGAACACTCCCATTTTGTTTATTTGCAAACATTTCAGGACACCCCGAGTGTTCTTAGAACACTTTCAACTTGCCATCGAACAATACCGACAGGGTCTTCAGGACACCCCCTGCAAACATTTCAGGACACAACGAGAGTTCTTAGAACACTTTCAACTCGACAATGAACAATACGGACAGCGTCCTCAGGACACCCCCTACGAACATTTCAGGACAACACGTGTGTTCTTAGAACACACCACATTTTGTTTATTTACGAACATTTCAAGGCACCGAGACAATTCTTAGAACATTTTCAACTTGCCATCAAACAGTACGGACAGCGTCTTCGGGACACCCCCGACGAACATTTCAGGACAACGCGTGTGTTCTTAGAACACACCCCCATTTTGTTTATTTGCAAACATTTCAGGACACCGAGACACTTCTTAGAACACTTTCAACTTGCCATCGAACAATACGGACAGTGTCTTCAGGACACCCCCTGCGAACATTTCAGGACACGACGAGAGTTCTTAGATCACTTTCAACTCGACAACGAACAATACGGACAGCGTCCTCAGGACACCCCCTACGAACATTTCAGGACAACACGTGTGTTCTTAGAACACACCCCATTTTGTTTATTTACAAACATTTCAAGGCACCGAGACAATTCTTAGAACACTTTCAACTTGCCATCGAACAATACGGACAGCGTCTTCAGGACACCCCCTAAGAACATTTCAGGACAACGCGTGTGTTCTTAGAACACACCCCCATTTTGTTTATTTGCAAACATTTCAGTACACCGAGACAGTTCTTAGAACACTTTCAACTCGACAACGAACAATACGGAGAGCGTCCTCGGGACACCCCCTACGAACATTTCAGGACAACACGTGTGTTCTTAGAACACACCCCATTTTGTTTATTTACGAACATTTCAGGGCACCGAGACAATTCTTAGAACACTTTCAACTTGCCATCGAACAATACGGACAGCGTCTTCAGGACACCCCCTACGAACATTTCAGGACAACGCGTGTGTTCTTAGAACACACCCCCATTTTGTTTATTTGCAAACATTTCAGGACACCGAGACAGTTCTTAGAACACTTTCAACTTGCCATCGAACAATACAGACAGCGTCCTCAGGACACCCCCTACGAACATTTCAGGACACCGCAAGAGTTCTTAGAACACTTCAGGACAACGCGTGTGTTCTTAGAACACACCCCCATTTTGTTTATGTGCGAACATTTCAGGACAACGCAAGAGTTCTAAGAACACTTTCAACTTGACAACAAACAATACGGACAGCGTCCTCAGAACACCCCCATTATGTTTATATGCGAACATTTCAGGACACCCCGAGTGTTCTTAGAACACTTTCAACTTGCCATCGAACAATAGGGACAGCGTCTTCAGGACACCCCCTACGAACATTTCAGGACAACGCGTCTGTTCTTAGAACACACCCCCATTTTGTTTATTTGCAAACATTTCAGGACACCGAGACAGTTCTTAGAAAACTTTCAACTTGCCATCGAACAATACGGACAGTGTCTTCAGGACACCCCCTACGAACATTTCAGGACAACGCGAGCGTTCTTAGAACACACCCCCATTTTGTTTATTTACGAACATTTCAGGACACGAGACAGTTCTTAGAACACTTTCAACTTACCATCGAACAATACGGTCAGCATCTTCAGGACACCCCCTACGAACATTTCAGGACACCGCAAGAGTTCTTAGAACACTTTAGGACAACGCGTGTGTTCTTAGAACACACCCCCATTTTGTTTATGTGCGAACATTTCAGGACAACGCGAGAGTTCTTAGAACACTTTCAACTTGACAACAAACAATACAGACAGCGTCCTCAGAACACTCCCATTTTGTTTATTTGCAAACATTTCAGGACACCCCGAGTGTTCTTAGAACACTTTCAACTTGCCATCGAACAATACCGACAGGGTCTTCAGGACACCCCCTGCAAACATTTCAGGACACAACGAGAGTTCTTAGAACACTTTCAACTCGACAATGAACAATACGGACAGCGTCCTCAGGACACCCCCTACGAACATTTCAGGACAACACGTGTGTTCTTAGAACACACCACATTTTGTTTATTTACGAACATTTCAAGGCACCGAGACAATTCTTAGAACATTTTCAACTTGCCATCAAACAGTACGGACAGCGTCTTCGGGACACCCCCGACGAACATTTCAGGACAACGCGTGTGTTCTTAGAACACACCCCCATTTTGTTTATTTGCAAACATTTCAGGACACCGAGACACTTCTTAGAACACTTTCAACTTGCCATCGAACAATACGGACAGTGTCTTCAGGACACCCCCTACGAACATTTCAGGACACGGCAAGAGTTCTTAGAACACTTCAGGACAACGCGTGTGTTCTTAGAACACAACCCCATTTTGTTTATGTGCAAACATTTCAGGAAAACGCGAGAGTTCTTAGAACACTTTCAACTTGACAACAAACAATACAGACAGCGTCCTCAGAACACTCCCATTTTGTTTATTTGCAAACATTTCAGGACACCCCGAGTGTTCTTAGAACACTTTCAACTTGCCATCGAACAATACCGACAGGGTCTTCAGGACACCCCCTGCGAACATTTCAGGACACGACGAGAGTTCTTAGAACACTTTCAACTCGACAACAAACAATACGGACAGCGTCCTCAGGACACCCCCTACGAACAGTTCAGGACAACACGTGTGTTCTTAGAACACACCCCATTTTGTTTATTTACGAACATTTCAAGGCACCGAGACAATTCTTAGAACACTTTCAACTTGCCATCGAACAATACGGACAGGGTCTTCAGGACACCCCCTGCGAACATTTCAGGACACGACGAGAGTTCTTAGATCACTTTCAACTCGACAACGAACAATACGGACAGCGTCCTCAGGACACCCCCTACGAACATTTCAGGACAACACGTGTGTTCTTAGAACACACCCCATTTTGTTTATTTACAAACATTTCAAGGCACCGAGACAATTCTTAGAACACTTTCAACTTGCCATCGAACAATACGGACAGCGTCTTCAGGACACCCCCTAAGAACATTTCAGGACAACGCGTGTGTTCTTAGAACACACCCCCATTTTGTTTATTTGCAAACATTTCAGTACACCGAGACAGTTCTTAGAACACTTTCAACTCGACAACGAACAATACGGAGAGCGTCCTCGGGACACCCCCTACGAACATTTCAGGACAACACGTGTGTTCTTAGAACACACCCCATTTTGTTTATTTACGAACATTTCAGGGCACCGAGACAATTCTTAGAACACTTTCAACTTGCCATCGAACAATACGGACAGCGTCTTCAGGACACCCCCTACGAACATTTCAGGACAACGCGTGTGTTCTTAGAACACACCCCCATTTTGTTTATTTGCAAACATTTCAGGACACCGAGACAGTTCTTAGAACACTTTCAACTTGCCATCGAACAATACAGACAGCGTCTTCAGGACACCCCCTATGAACATTTCAGGACACCGCAAGAGTTCTTAGAACACTTCAGGACAACGCGTGTGTTCTTAGAACACACCCCCATTTTGTTTATGTGCGAACATTTCAGGACAACGCAAGAGTTCTAAGAACACTTTCAACTTGACAACAAACAATACGGACAGCGTCCTCAGAACACCCCCATTATGTTTATATGCGAACATTTCAGGACACCCCGAGTGTTCTTAGAACACTTTCAACTTGCCATCGAACAATAGGGACAGCGTCTTCAGGACACCCCCTACGAACATTTCAGGACAACGCGTCTGTTCTTAGAACACACCCCCATTTTGTTTATTTGCAAACATTTCAGGACACCGAGACAGTTCTTAGAAAACTTTCAACTTGCCATCGAACAATACGGACAGTGTCTTCAGGACACCCCCTACGAACATTTCAGGACAACGCGAGCGTTCTTAGAACACACCCCCATTTTGTTTATTTACGAACATTTCAGGACACGAGACAGTTCTTAGAACACTTTCAACTTACCATCGAACAATACGGTCAGCATCTTCAGGACACCCCCTACGAACATTTCAGGACACCGCAAGAGTTCTTAGAACACTTTAGGACAACGCGTGTGTTCTTAGAACACACCCCCATTTTGTTTATGTGCGAACATTTCAGGACAACGCGAGAGTTCTTAGAACACTTTCAACTTGACAACAAACAATACAGACAGCGTCCTCAGAACACTCCCATTTTGTTTATTTGCAAACATTTCAGGACACCCCGAGTGTTCTTAGAACACTTTCAACTTGCCATCGAACAATACCGACAGGGTCTTCAGGACACCCCCTGCGAACATTTCAGGACACGACGAGAGTTCTTAGAACACTTTCAACTCGACAACAAACAATACGGACAGCGTCCTCAGGACACCCCCTACGAACAGTTCAGGACAACACGTGTGTTCTTAGAACACACCCCATTTTGTTTATTTACGAACATTTCAAGGCACCGAGACAATTCTTAGAACACTTTCAACTTGCCATCGAACAATACGGACAGGGTCTTCAGGACACCCCCTGCGAACATTTCAGGACACGACGAGAGTTCTTAGATCACTTTCAACTCGACAACGAACAATACGGACAGCGTCCTCAGGACACCCCCTACGAACATTTCAGGACAACACGTGTGTTCTTAGAACACACCCCATTTTGTTTATTTACAAACATTTCAAGGCACCGAGACAATTCTTAGAACACTTTCAACTTGCCATCGAACAATACGGACAGCGTCTTCAGGACACCCCCTAAGAACATTTCAGGACAACGCGTGTGTTCTTAGAACACACCCCCATTTTGTTTATTTGCAAACATTTCAGTACACCGAGACAGTTCTTAGAACACTTTCAACTCGACAACGAACAATACGGAGAGCGTCCTCGGGACACCCCCTACGAACATTTCAGGACAACACGTGTGTTCTTAGAACACACCCCATTTTGTTTATTTACGAACATTTCAGGGCACCGAGACAATTCTTAGAACACTTTCAACTTGCCATCGAACAATACGGACAGCGTCTTCAGGACACCCCCTACGAACATTTCAGGACAACGCGTGTGTTCTTAGAACACACCCCCATTTTGTTTATTTGCAAACATTTCAGGACACCGAGACAGTTCTTAGAACACTTTCAACTTGCCATCGAACAATACAGACAGCGTCTTCAGGACACCCCCTACGAACATTTCAGGACACCGCAAGAGTTCTTAGAACACTTCAGGACAACGCGTGTGTTCTTAGAACACACCCCCATTTTGTTTATGTGCGAACATTTCAGGACAACGCAAGAGTTCTAAGAACACTTTCAACTTGACAACAAACAATACGGACAGCGTCCTCAGAACACCCCCATTATGTTTATATGCGAACATTTCAGGACACCCCGAGTGTTCTTAGAACACTTTCAACTTGCCATCGAACAATAGGGACAGCGTCTTCAGGACACCCCCTACGAACATTTCAGGACAACGCGTCTGTTCTTAGAACACACCCCCATTTTGTTTATTTGCAAACATTTCAGGACACCGAGACAGTTCTTAGAAAACTTTCAACTTGCCATCGAACAATACGGACAGTGTCTTCAGGACACCCCCTACGAACATTTCAGGACAACGCGAGCGTTCTTAGAACACACCCCCATTTTGTTTATTTACGAACATTTCAGGACACGAGACAGTTCTTAGAACACTTTCAACTTACCATCGAACAATACGGTCAGCATCTTCAGGACACCCCCTACGAACATTTCAGGACACCGCAAGAGTTCTTAGAACACTTTAGGACAACGCGTGTGTTCTTAGAACACACCCCCATTTTGTTTATGTGCGAACATTTCAGGACAACGCGAGAGTTCTTAGAACACTTTCAACTTGACAACAAACAATACAGACAGCGTCCTCAGAACACTCCCATTTTGTTTATTTGCAAACATTTCAGGACACCCCGAGTGTTCTTAGAACACTTTCAACTTGCCATCGAACAATACCGACAGGGTCTTCAGGACACCCCCTGCGAACATTTCAGGACACAACGAGAGTTCTTAGAACACTTTCAACTCGACAATGAACAATACGGACAGCGTCCTCAGGACACCCCCTACGAACATTTCAGGACAACACGTGTGTTCTTAGAACACACCACATTTTGTTTATTTACGAACATTTCAAGGCACCGAGACAATTCTTAGAACACTTTCAACTTGCCATCAAACAGTACGGACAGCGTCTTCGGGACACCCCCGACGAACATTTCAGGACAACGCGTGTGTTCTTAGAACACACCCCCATTTTGTTTATTTGCAAACATTTCAGGACACCGAGACACTTCTTAGAACACTTTCAACTTGCCATCGAACAATACGGACAGTGTCTTCAGGACACCCCCTACGAACATTTCAGGACACGGCAAGAGTTCTTAGAACACTTCAGGACAACGCGTGTGTTCTTAGAACACACCCCCATTTTGTTTATGTGCGAACATTTCAGGAAAACGCGAGAGTTCTTAGAACACTTTCAACTTGACAACAAACAATACAGACAGCGTCCTCAGAACACTCCCATTTTGTTTATTTGCAAACATTTCAGGACACCCCGAGTGTTCTTAGAACACTTTCAACTTGCCATCGAACAATACCGACAGGGTCTTCAGGACACCCCCTGCGAACATTTCAGGACACGACGAGAGTTCTTAGAACACTTTCAACTCGACAACAAACAATACGGACAGCGTCCTCAGGACACCCCCTACGAACATTTCAGGACAACACGTGTGTTCTTAGAACACACCCCATTTTGTTTATTTACGAACATTTCAAGGCACCGAGACAATTCTTAGAACACTTTCAACTTTCCATCGAACAATACGGACAGCGTCTTCAGGACACCCCCTACGAACATTTCAGGACAACGCGTGTGTTCTTAGAACACACCCCCATTTTGTTTATTTGCAAACATTTCAGGACACCGAGACAGTTCTTAGAACACTTTCAACTCGACAACGAACAATACGGAGAGCGTCCTCAGGACACCCCCTACGAACATTTCAGGACAACCTGTGTGTTCTTAGAACACACCCCATTTTGTTTATTTACGAACATTTCAGGGCACCGAGACAATTCTTAGAACACTTTCAACTTGCCATCGAACAATACGGACAGCGTCTTCAGGACACCCCCTACGAACATTTCAGGACAACGCGTGTGTTCTTAGAACACTTCAGGACAACGCGTGTGTTCTTAGAACACACCCCCATTTTGTTTATGTGCGAACATTTCAGGACAACGCGAGAGTTCTTAGTACACTTTCAACTTGACAACGGACAATACGAACAGCGTCCTCAGAACACCCCCATTTTGTTTATTTGCGAACATTTCAGGACAACCCGAGTGTTCTTAGAACACTTTCAACTTGCCAATCGAACAATACGGACAGCGTCTTCAGGACACCCCCTGCGAACATTTCAGGACACCACGAGAGTTCTTAGAACACTTTCAACTCGACAACGAACAATACGGAGAGCGTCCTCAGGACACCCCCTACGAACATTTCAGGACAACGTGTGTGTTCTTAGAACACACCCCCATTTTGTTTATTTACGAACATTTCAGGACAACGAGACAGTTCTTAGAACACTTTCAACTTGCCATCTAACAATACGGACAGCGTCTTCAGGACACCCCCTACGAACATTTCAGGACAAGGTGAGAGTTCTTAGAACACACCCGCATTTTGTTTATTTACGAACATTTCAGGGCAGCGAGACACTTCTTAGAACACTTTCAACTTGCCATCGAACAATACGGACAGCGTCTTCAGGACACCCCCTACGAACATTTCAGGACAACGCGTGTGTTCTTAGAACACACCCCCATTTTGTTTATTTGCAAACATTTCAGGACACCGAGACAGTTCTTAGAACACTTTCAACTTGCCATCGAACAATACGGACAGCCTCTTCAGGACACCCCCTACGAACATTTCAGGACAACGCGTGAGTTCTTAGAACACATCCCCATTTTGTTTATTAACGAACATTTCAGGACACCGAGACAGTTCTTAGAACACTTTCAACTTGCCATTGAACAACACAGACAGCGTCTTCAGGACACCCCCTACGAACATTTCAGGACACCGCAAGAGTTCTTAGAACACTTCAGGACAACGCGTGTGTTCTTAGAACACACCCCCATTTTGTTTATGTGCGAACATTTCAGGACAACGCGAGAGTTCTTAGAACACTTTCAACTTGACAACGAACAATACGGACAGCGTCCTCAGAACACCCCCATTTTGTTTATTTGCGAACATTTCAGGACAACCTGAGTGTTCTTAGAACACTTTCAACTTGCCATCGAACAATACGGACAGCGTCTTCAGGACACCCCCTGCGAACATTTCAGGACACCACAAGAGTTCTTAGAACACTTTCAACTCGACAACGAACAATACGGAGAGCGTCCTCAGGACACCCCCTACGAACATTTCAGGACAAAGTGTGTGTTCTTAGAACACACCTGCATTTTGTTTATTTACAAACATTTCAGGACACCAAGACAGTTCTTAGGACACTTTCAACTCAACAACGAACAATATGGACAGCGTCCTCAGGACACCCCCTACGAACATTTCAGGACAACGCGTGTGTTCTTAGAACACACCCCCATTTTGTTTATTTACGAACATTTCAGGACACCGAAACAGTTCTTAGAACACTTTCAACTTGACATCGAACAATACGGACAGCGTCTTCAGGACACCCCCTATGAACATTTCAGGACACCACGAGAGTTCTTAGAACACTTCAGGACCACGCGTGTGTTCTTAGAACACACCCCCATTTTGTTTATGTGCGAATATTTCAGGACAACGCGAGAGTTCTTAGAACACTTTCAACTTGACAATGAACAATACGGACAGCGTCCTCAGAACACCCCCATTTTGTTTATTTGCGAACATTTCAGGACACCCCGAGTGTTCTTACAACACTTTCAACTTGCCATCAAACAATACGGACAGCGTCTTCAGGACACCCCCGCGAACATTTCAGGACACCACAAGAGTTCTTAGAACACTTTCAACTCGACAACGAACAATATGGACAGCGTCCTCAGGACACCCACTACGAACATTTCAGGACAACGTGTGTGTTCTTAGAACACACCCCCATATTGTTTATTTACGAACATTTCAGGACACCGAGACAGTTCTTAGAACACTTTCAACTTGCCATCGAACAATACGGAGAGCGTCTTCAGGACACCCCCTAAGAACATTTCAGGACAATGCGAGAGTTCTTAGAACACTTTCAACTTGACAACGATCAATACGGACAGCGTCATCAGAAAACCCCCATTTTGTTTATTTGCGACCATTTCAGGACACCCCGAGTGTTCTTAGAACACATTCAACTTGCCACAGAACAATACGGACAGCGTCCCCAGAACACCCCCATTTTGTTTATTTGCGAACATTTCAGGACACCCCGAGTGTTCTTAGAACACATTCAACTTGCCACAGAACAATACGGACCGCGTCCCTAGAACACCCCCATTTTGTTTATTTGCAAACATTTCAGGACACCGCGAGTGTTCTTAGAACAGTTTCAGCTTGCTTGCAAACAAAACGGACACATATTGAGTCCTCAGGACACCCCCCATTCAGTTGATTTAGAACATTTCAGAACACCCGTGATGTCCGCAGACAAATTGAACACAAAAAGAATGTCTACCACATAAAAAAGCACAACATTTAAACTATCTCATACCCTCCCATCTTCCCCAAACACTTCTACACACCAACAAACTCTACTAAATACACATTTTGAACAAACTTTCACTGCGCTGTCCGCAGACGTCCACGAATCCAAGATGGCGGGCGCTACCGAAAATCTGACGTGCTTCACGCTTAACACCGTCCAATCAGCGAAAATGCCATGACGTAAGCCACTCTTCCAATCAGGACACTGTCCGCGGAGCGAACAGGGCGAGTGTGTCCGCGGACTGAACACATATCAATCATTTTTTTTACCTACTTTTGGTCATTTAAAAAAAAAAAAAACTGGACAGATTTTCACCAAATTTGCAAAAGCACGCTTTCGGGACCAAGCCGCTGCTCCTGGTCCAAATTTGGTGAAAATCCGTCCAGCGGTTTGGGCTGTAGGCGCGAGCAAATTTTTTTTCCCATTCAATCTATGGGAAAAAAGAAATTTTGGGACCCCCCTATAACTTTCCCCCCCCGGACGCATCCTCACCAAACTTTGCAAAAAAATTCAGAATGGGTCATATACTTTGCAAAGTTTGGTGTGGATTCGTCCAGCGGGAGCGAAGTTATAAGCCGCCCAAAAAGTGCTCTTCCTATGGAATACACCCAAATGCTGACTGATTTGGAATGATTTAGCTTTCAAGAATTTCCTTAGGGATTCAGGCCAAAAGATTTGGGAACAATTGAGCTGAAATGTTGTAAAAAGTCATGCTTGATTCAAATATCTAGTAAGAGTTTTGGAGGCAGAGGGTGAGCTGAGGGAAAGATAGAAAATGATAATAGTGTTTAGTTTATTTATTTATCTTCTTCTAATGTGCCATAGCCCGCAGGGATCAGGGTTTAGAAGACTGAGAAAAAAAGTGGGATAAGAGCAGATATCGAAGGTATTAATTTCACTTAAACAGAAGTGTCTTCAGGCATTTCCTAAAACTTTGCAAATCTGAAGTCAGCCTCAGATCAATAGGTAGTTTATTCCATGCTGCTATTTGAAGAAGAACATTGAAATTTGTGACAGCACATTGATTGCAAACAAAATGTTATGTTGTGCTATTCAAAGTGACAATTACAGTGAGGATATGTGGGGGATAAAATTAATTTTAATGGCTGCATTTGTGTAAAAAAATAAAGCCTAGTCATGGAAACAAAATAGCATTTCCCTGACCTTGTCCAATAGCTATTGAGGGAGATGGCTTGCATCAAGGAAATGAAACCCAGCGGATAAGCTATACAACTTTGACACTGCATGGATATTTGTTCTCAGAGACATACCTAGGTAATCAAAACAAAGGCTGCCCAATGTCAGCTTCCATCTGCCACAGTGCCTGCGCAAACCTCCTTCAAAATATAACTAATATCATCTGGGAAGTAGTCTGCAGTGGTCTGTTCTCTGCATAATCAAATGTTCTCATCAGCCATGTCTTTCCTGGGAGATGCGATTCACAACTTCAAGGTCTTCAAGTCTGGCTAAAGTACCAGAAAGAAGCTGCAATTATTCAACGAGGCAGAGCTATAAGAACAATGGACATACTAAACCTCAAAGAGATTGCTCCTTGACAACCAGCCTTCTCAGCAGTCATAAATGACCAACTTTGTGCTATAAAGGAATTGACACCAGATGGCTCTTACCAGCCAGGAACTGAAGATGCCATTTCATGTGGGGGCTTATCGTATGACATGTAAATAAACAAAATGCACACTAGTTAAAAATTGCATTTGGAATCCCAGTTTTGTAAATAACTTTTGATAAGAAGGTTGTAGAAAGTTACTTTAAAGAAAACAAATATCAAGCTGAAAGCTCTATCAGCTGAATGTAAAACAATATTTATTGATATGTGGTTAATTATGCAAATGTGGATGTTTGAGCAGAAACGGTACTAGGACCATGCTGGAACTAGATGGAAAAATGATACTTGTGTAAAAGCATTAGAGAACAAAAAGGAAAAATATGTAATAAACACATTATTGGTAGTACTGAGATGAGAATCACATTATTTGACTCGCCTGAGTGAGCGCAATCTGATTAACTGATTAGTAAAAGCATGACATATGAGGAACATGGTGTTTAAGAAAATTACAATTGTTTAATGTACAATATTTTGTGAAGTCATAACACATAAGCTGTCATGACATCCTAGCAAATGGATTTAGAAGTCCCTCACATTAGACTGCCCTCTACATCAATATGCCCAATGAGTACAAATGGATGGTTTAGTGTGATGTCACACTTGGAAAACTGTCTAATCACACACACTAACCGATTAGATCATAGAAATAATTATCACCTCTAAAAAGAGTAGTTTCTGATCTATAGAAGTCCAAACCCATTGATTCTGGAGGCTCACTGTCTCACTGACTGACTGACTGGCTGACCGATTGCTTGAAAGTAGGAGAGAAAGGAGAATCGAAAACAAAAACAGAAGTAACATAGATTGCTTTCCTTTGGGCCCATTTGGTATTATTAGAAGAGCATTGTAAGTGAGGCCTGCCTGGAATTGATTCCCCATATCTGATTCATTGGAAGGTACAGCAGGAAGGCACTGTACAGAAAGAGGGAACCAAGACTGTGAAGGGAGGCTGAGTGCATCTTGTTAATTGATGCCAACTTGTTCCTAGAGGGGGAGAATGAAACCAATCCATAAGACTATGAGACAGACAAAACAAAAATACTAATAAGTATAACATGAATGGCAAATAATTCTGTGGGGCGCAATGCTCTAAACAGGACTAGAGTAAATCTCAGCCCTTTTTATTTGTTAAAGTATTGAGGGCAGGGCATTTACATTGACTGTACATCATGTACAGTTCGTAAATATTTCAGAAGTGTATTTGCTTCTGGAATAACAGATTTGATAGAATAGGTCATATGGTGTATATACAGTGAGATCCCCTGAATCCTTCTTTGTGTAATGCACAAGCACAGAGGAAGCATTATGGTAGCCATAATGATATCTCACTTTGTACATACCTAGAAATAGATTAATTGAACGATTACCCTGTTTAAATCCCCTAGCAGAGTCCTGTTATCAGTACTGATCTACTCAAGAAAAAAGGGACATGGTTAGTAGCTGGCACCCATTTGCCCACATTAAAGTTGACTATTGAAAATGTTGACTGTACCCCTCTGCACATTAATGTAATAGAAACACCAATGAAGGAAAATCTAGCAAACTTACATGATAAACATACATTTTCCTCTTTGAAAGCAATATACATATATATTGGGGAGGTGTTGGTGTTTGATGTTGATTCCAAATTAGTAGAGAGATTAAGATAGGCAGGTATGTTCTGCTTTCATTTTGGTTTTTATCAAATGAAAGCTTTATCCTTAACTGTCATGCATGTTTCAGTCCCTGGTGGATGTGTGCTCAGGGTAAACCAAATGTATATAGAATGATATGTGTGTGTAACAAATGGCTCAATTCCTTTAAAATGTAGCATTGGAAATTGACGTGACTAGTGTATTGATTATTCTTCATGGGAATTATTATATCTTGGATTAATACACACAAATTGGAAGTGTTGAAATGATTTGTTTATGTTCAACATTAGATACTGCAGGTCCATCTTCTCCTTGAAGTTCTCCTTTTTTCCGCTATCTCCAACCGTCCATTTCCACATTCTAATTCTACGTTCTCCCCATAATATCAAAGCTCCTAACTATGCCTGGTTAAGATATATTTAAAATACAAAACATCTCTCTTCCTCTCAACACTGCAAATTTGTATTATACCTGGACTGAACTACAAAATACTAATAAAACATAACTCATAAAAATAAAATGATAAACATCCAAACAAGTGACAGCACGTGTGAATGACAAGTTTCAAAATGTTAAATGGCTTTTTGACAGATGCTAGTACATGTGATTTTCACATTGTTTGATTCATCCAATATTGAATATTTTGTATTTACTCCACCCTCACCGCTTTCAAATCTTAGTGTATTTCCACAATCTTTTTGAAGCCGTTTCTACATGGGAAATTTGGACTTACCCTTATTCACTCTTCTTGGCAATTTCACCCCACATTTGCATCATTTCTAATTTCAATATTTTTCTTGATATCAACTACATCAAGTATTTGTGTTTTCAACCTCCCCATCCACCCTCTACAGAGTTTGTATTGGGCTTCGTCCAATGTAATATCCTAATAGGTGACACCCCAATTGTGCCGTGGGGAGTAATTCTGTACTAAAAACATCTGCCTCATTAAATGATTAATTCAAACATTACCAGACCTAACTGAGATTGCTAACCAAACCATAATACTTCTATTGAACCTTTCCATGGTTCCATTAGACTTGGGATGATATAATGAGGTACTGATATTTGTAATCCTACAAGTCTCCAAATATTTCTGAAACTCAAACAAGAGGAATTGAGGTCAATTGCCACTTAATAATTTCATCAGCATCCCTTCTCTCCGGAAAATACCTTCTAAAAAGTGTATGATACTTTTGACAGTAACATCTCTCAGCATTCCCACTTCAGGACCCCTAAAATAAAAGGTGCATGACAACTATTGCTTTATGCTGCACACCACATTGTTAGGTTGTGTGCTCTAATGGGCTCCCTCAAAATTCAAAGGCCTATTAAACCTATAGCTACTTCTTCCCATGGCACATCACGGGGCTTAGGCACAACCATAGAAGGAAACGTTTCTCCAAAACCTTGTCACTAGTTCTTCATTCATCACAACCTCACACTCTTATATCTATGAATCTGTCCATGTTGGGCCAGCAAAATCAGTGAGAATGACTGTCTTAGTTCTTGACATCCCCATGGGTCCTTCATGCCCCAAATGAACTGCAGTTGCTCTCATTTTCTCTGACACAACTCATCTTTGTCCAGTACAAATGTAAGTTCCTTGCACCTCCTCCTTGACTCTTCTGAAACATATCAGTGTTTACTTATTTTCTTCAAGCTCACCTCCTTCCAAAATGGATTCTCCCCACCCACTCTTGATATAAAGTTTATCTTCTCAACATGCCTTGGTCCACACACTTTTATCTAAACCTCCCTCAATGGTATATATGTCCTTGATATTTTCGTCAACATTAATGCCTCCGTTATCTCTATCCCCTACCAAAGGGTTCCGAGAAAATGCATCTGCCACACTATCTATTTTCCTTGAAATGTGCTCTGCTGCAAAATCCAGTACACTTGTAACCCACTTAACTGTTTTCCTGGACCCACCATCCATCCCATTGCGATTAAATATTGCGACTGATAATTTGTGATCTGTTCTAACTGCAAACATTTGTCCAAATAAGCATGTTTTGGACTTTACAGCTACCCAAATGCATGTTAATGCTCCAAGTTCAATTGCTGAATAATGTGATTCTGAATCTCTCAACATTTTGGAAGTAAAAGCTATGGTGCGCTCATGAACACCCGTACCAACACATCTCCAAGCCCTGATTCACTGGCATCACTGTTCTCAACTCATCCCTATATCCTTTTACCATTATGGGGCTGATTCATGGAATTTGGGCGCCGAAAAATGAGGATGTGTGTGCCATTCTGCCCGCAAATCCTTGTTTAACAAATGGGAATTTGCAGGGCATAATGGCACACAAATCCTGTTTTTCGGTGCACAAATTCCATGAATCAGCCCCTATATCTCATTTGACAGTGTTAAAATACTCATCACAATCTTTTGACCAATGAAACTGAACTCCCTTGTGTGTAAGACTCATATTTCCTGTTTTGCTAGCTGTGCTTTTGATACATTTAGAATATTATTCTATCAACCTCAAAAAAGACAAAACCTCTGTCTAATTTTTGGGAACAGGCATCTCCATTATTGTCTTCACTGTGTTCAACTTTGGTTTGAGATTTGAGATTGTATACAAGATAATCAACTTCCTTTTTCCTGAATGTATGATTCTCTAAAGTCAAGGTTAGACATGAACTTCCAAGCCATTGTTAAACCATTCATACTCTTTTATCATGTTGTCCTTCATGACAACCCCATATTGAGATATGATCTTGATAAATCTTTACTCCTGGTAAACAGCCAACACTAACCCAAAAGGAATTTTAACACATTTAAACATCCACATGTGTGTAATAAAAGTAATTCTGTCTGCTGATTGTGGGTGTAACTAAATCTGGTGTAATGCTGACTTAAGAATCTTGCCCCTGCCATTTCTGAAATCAATACATCTATTTTCAGCAATGGCAATATTTCTGCAGCAACATTCCTGTTAACTTCCCCCAAGTCTACACACATTTAGAAACTCCCATTGCTCTTTCTCACCACCACTATAGTGCTAACCCATTCAGAAGCATCAGTGGGCTCAATCGCCCCTTCATCTTACATCTTCTTCAATTCTTCTTCAACTTCTTGCTTAACAGCTAAAGGAACGATCCTACATTTGGCTACATCCCCATTCTTTAATCTTGTCCACATAATTCTGTAGATATCTAGCATGGTTCTGAAACACCAGTGGTACCCCGTCTCTTCTTTTGTTTCCCTTCTATTCATTTACAGTAGCAATATTATCTCCTACTGATGTATATAACTGTTGCTTACTGAATTGGGAATTAACCTAATCCCTAACCCAGTTTAGCAGTTCCACGACAATGGACCACTTTCTAAATCGTAGCCACAGTACTCTTGTTTTGAAATTCAATCATCACTGAAAATGCTTCTATTATCTCTATTGGTTTCTCTCCAAAAGCATTAGCTTTGATTTTGCATTCCTGAAGCGTGCAACACATCAGATCTGGCTTTTATTTTTGCTCTTGGTTTCTCCACCTTCACACTTGACTCTGTTAATCATGCTCACTATTAGGGCTTGCCGAAACATTAAATTCCATTCCACCAGCTGCAGAAACGATATCTGTCTGATTTTGATGCAATTTACCCCACCCCTGCATATTGAAAACAGCGGTGCAAAGTTTCTTGTGCTGTTGCGCAAACACAGCATGAATTGAAATGAGGCGCTCAAAGTTTCTCAGACCACTGCATGAATCTATCATGGATCAAAAAGAGCAGCACAAAACTTTCCATGCCACTGCATGAACCTAGTGGAAATCGAAACCGCTGCACAAAGTTTCTCATGCTGCTGCACAAACCTAGCATGGATCAAAAAGAGTTCCAGGAAGCTTCTCCTGCCTCTGCATGAACTAGCATGGTTTGAAAATAAATGCGCAACGTTTCTCATGTTGCAACGCAGAATATGTATGAATTGAAAAAGAGCACATGCAAAGTTCCTTGTGTCGATGCGCAAAACTAGCACGGATTACCAAAAAAGCATGTCGTTTCTTGTGCCACTGCATGACAATACAATGGATTGAAAAAGAACTGAACAAAGTTTTGTGTGTCTCTGCGTGAACCAATCACAAATCTTTAAATCATGCAAAGTTTCTTGTGGCACTGTGTAAACTTGCACGGTTCAAAGAAACCTACACAAAGTATCTTGTGTTGCTCTACATGAAACCAACATGGGAACGAAACACCATGCTCCAAAGCAGCAAAACAAGGTGACATTTCATTGGCAGTGGAACCCAAACGCTCAACGCCCACACACAAATCATCCTCTTCCTCTTCTTAACAGGTATTCTCATTCACACCTCTCTTGTTGAAATACTTGCTCTGACGCACATTAATCCAAGAAGATTTCACTAGGTGCCCCTGTTTCCAGCAGATCCTGCATTAAATAAACACTGCCATGAATTGCATACAACCACACCTCTTCATCTTCTGATCATTGACCACCTCCTTCTTGGATCCAGAGTTTCTTCCTCACGCTTTGTCCATGAATTTCTATTCAAGCCCTTTCTTGGGGATAACATTGTGTCCATCTGAATCCCTCTCACTGCATTGGCCTCTGCAGGAGACATTGGGACTCATTACAAATCGCCCGGTATGGAAAAAACGGTGGCGGTAAACCCGCAGCCACCGTTGTTTCCATGCCGGGCGATCACAACTCCTGCAGGCGGGAGGTGATGTTCCCGCCAGGTCTGACATGGCGGGTTTAACACCGCCCGCCTGCAGGCGGACGAGGAAACACGAGGAAACACCGGCAGCATTACGAGATGCTGCTGATGTTTCCATGATCCCCATTCCCATTGAGTCCCATAGGACTCAATGGGAATGGGGATTAACACCATTCCGCCTCCCTGATTCCCGGAAAACCGGGGTTGTAATGCCCCGGTAATTCCGGGAATCAGGGAGGCGGAATGGTTTTACCATCGCAGTTACCGCCGGACTCGTAATGAGGCCCATTGTCATGACTCAATCCTTTAATACAAAGTGGTGTGGGCTCTACTAGTTTAGCTATTTCTATCACACAATCTAACTATGGTTATCTCGCTTTTCCATAGATCCTCAATTATCCGATCACTTGCGCACTTGATCATTCATTGATTCCTTAAATGTTCTTTGTGACTGTGTCCAAATTCACACTTCAACACCAGGCCTCTCAATGCTGTAATGATTTCCTCTATTGGCTCCCATTTTTATTGTTCCCTAGTGGCAAAGAGATATCTTGCCAATATCTTGTTCTCTTTTATTTCAACATGCTTGTCTAGCTTAGCTAAATTGAACTCAAAAGCTTTCAAATACACACCCATATCCATGTGCACTGGGTCTGGTAGACGTCTTACCCAGCATGTCCCAGGAAATGGAACAGCAGAGTATCTTTCCTTTCTGCTGAATAGTTGGGCCCTTAAACTGCAAGTGTGAACTTTAAGAAATCTTCTTTCAAGTTCTTTCATTTAATGACTGGGTTGTGACAAGAACAAAATTCTCCCTGATATGTTGGCCATGTTGCCTCACTCATACAATTCAAAAAGGGCCTCGTAACCAGTACTGAGTGTGTTTTAAGGACTTTCTAAATGTGCCAATATCCACAGACTGGAAAACCCATGGAACTCTCCTCGCCACTCTCTACACGTGGTTGCTGAAGACCAGAAAATACACGCTGCAGCAACATGCTCACAGCATCTCTCTCATTGCTAATCACTGTTAGACTGGTAAACACACACTGTAGCAAAGCGGTTATGTAAACATTATTTCCTGTAAAGCGCACTGTCATCCGTGGGTATCTTAATGCTGAGCAGGAGAGACTTTTTGGAGAGAGTTGCATAGATTATATACACACAGAATATGTTTGGTAAAGAAAAGTCTTCAAAGCTGTGTGAAATTCAGCATAATCCTCCATTAGCCAAAGAGAGGAGGAAGGTGTTTCCAGAGGGAGGGAGCTGCAACAGAACGGCTCTACCACTAACCAAAGCCTTCTTAGCTCATGGGACCACAAGAAGACCAGGTTTGGCTGAACAGAGAGCTCTAGTTTGCCCACAAGGAATAATCATTTCCAGGAGATATAGTGCACCTTGCCCTTGAAGGGCTCTGTACATTAGGCAGAGAGCTTTAAACTTGATCCTCTTTTCAATGGGAAGCCGGTGGAGTTGGTAAAGCACTGGAGATATGTTAGCAAATTTAGGTAAACAAGCGACGAACCGGACCGCAGAATTTTGTAGAATTTGGAGCCTATTTATCTGGTATGCAGGTTGAGATAACAATGTTATGTTGCAGTGACCTAAAATTCCTAACACCATGGAGGCCACCACTCATTTAAGCATTTTAAGTTTTGAAAGCCTGCACCACAACATGCACTAACTTAGAGGTCAGAGGACAAAGAGCAAGAGATCCTAATACCCACATGTATGACCGAGTCCACAAGTGTGAGAAACACACCCAGAGTGGGGGCCAGAAATCTGGCGACCAAAAGGAGCAAGCTTCTGGTGGATCTATACCGAGCACTTTGGTCGTGACCTCGTTAAGCTACAACCAATTGTTATTCCCATGTAATATTACCTTCCTTGCAACATACGCTTGTGGTTGCCTGGCAACACTATGCACACGCCTTTGTGTGCACTCTTCTGCATGCTGTGCATCTGCTTAATTTCAGGCCACAAGGCAAAATTCAATATTTACACTGTTGCAGCATCTATTGCCCCCTGTGACTCCAGTGAACCTCACTATTGAGTAAAGTCGGGGTAGCCTCTCTGCTCGAATTATGTGCTTTAGGGGGTCCGTCAGCCCACCACTCACCGATCTGCTGCAGCCTCAACCAGGCAAGTGTGCGCTCGTTGCTACTACTATGTCTTGGTTTAATGTACAAGAATTAGAAGTGTATACATTTTTTATTTATGTTCAACACCAGAGCCTGCAGCGTCCTTCTTCTTCAAGTTTGCCTTCTCTCTATCTCCAACCACCCATTGTCACATTCTAATGCCATGCTCCCCACATAACATTCTAAGCTCTTGACCATGCCTATTTAGGGTACAACTAAAATATGACAAGTGTCACCATTGACAATGGAATTTCATTGATGTATAATGTTTTTGTATTTAAATTGATTCCATTTATTACAGTTGTATTAATAAATAGACCTTCTGTGCAACCCTGTATAAATTGTGCCTGTCTGATTTGGGGTGGGTGGAACATTTTCCTGAATTAGAGGTTGCGTGTTTAACACATCTTACACAGCAATGCTTCAGTACATTCCAGAAAAACACGGAGTCTTTAGTGCTCAGAAAGCCTACCAGAATGATGGAAAATGAATCATTGAGTGGTCCAGCTCTGGCATCCTTTTGGGTGTAAGCTTTCTAAAGTACAGAGGAACTTAACAATTGCCCAAAGTGTTCTCCATACCTGCATGTTCATCTGCCTAAAAAGATGGAAGTGTCCAGTTTCCAATCTGTAGACTGTGTTGTATGGGTGTTATATTTTTAAATCAGTAATATACCAAAACTGTGCTGTTATTGTTTACTGCACTCCTCTTGCTCACTCCTCATGTTCCCATGTATGTCTCTTCTAGCTCACGCTCTACTGATTTGCACTTATCCCCTTAAGTGCTAAGGACAAGTATGCTCGTCCTTTTTCCATAGACTTGATTATAGCTCATTAGTTAAGTCGTTTTTAAGGTAGCTTTTTTGCACATTGACACATTAGATACACCAGTAAATAAATATATACATAGCGACATAAATACATCATGGTGATGAGGTGCTAGATAATGGTTATGAACCATTCTATCCCAGGCAGCAGCAACACATGATATTGGTAACCACTAAAGATGAGGAGGAGGAAAACAGTGCCATGGGTACAGACAAAGGTGGGAAAGACAAAGTGAATCCTCCAAATGTGTACAGTACTTTTCAAACACAACCTCTAAGATCAGAAAGTATAAATGTTATCGTGTGGTAGCTGACTAGAATCTCTGCCGCCACCTTTGCATTTAGATGAAGATAGAAGGGAATGAGCTAGCCCAAAACGATAATCCAAAGTGGGGAATTTTTCAATCTGGAAACAGATCATCAAGGCCTTGCCACCTGAAACTATTGGCAACTGGAGACTGCAACAAACGCATCTACCACATCTTGGCAATCTGATATAATAGAACACCCTGCACGTGATGGGGATGAGTACACACAATCTCAAACACTGCTTTTCCATCAGTATCCAATCTTCTATCCAACCTTAGCCCATACTGTCAATTCAGAAAACAATATTTTTGTGAATGGCAAGCCTCAGGTCAGTTTACCTCAGCGATACAAGCTCTGTTTAACCAAGTGATACTATGTTACACAAAATCAGTGTGAGGCAGGTGTTAAATTGATCTAAGATTTACATGGGCTTTGTAGATCTTTAAACCACATTTGATTGTGTATCTAGGAAACTGCTATGGCAAGTCCCGCCAAAAAAGAACATACTAGACCAATTGAGGACTGTAATCCCGACATTGTATACTGATAATAAGAGGGTTGTATGCTGTGGCCTAGCTGGGGAGGGTGACCTCTCCTCTTGATGTAGAAAAAGGAGTGAGGCAGGGGTGTGACTGCATCTACATATATGAGGTAATCAAAGAACTAGTCAAGAATTGTCTTGATCCCCTAGATTGGTCAGTGCTAGATTACCAGCTCTGTTTTTTGCTGATACTGCGGTCCAACTGGCCCTTCACCAATGGATCTTAGGTATACATCGGATTGCGTCACCATTAACTGCAAAGAGCTAAAACTGGAGCTTAATAAAGGGAAAACTAAAGTAATGGTATTCAGGTGCAGACTCTCCAAGAATACTAGTCTGAATATAGAGGAAGATGACTGTAGATCGGAACAAGTCACCTTTTACAGTTACTAAGGTACCAGATTAACAGAAAATGGCTTTATATTCAGCACACATGACCAAATCCTGTGTAACTCTAGTCTAGAACAGTGGATGCATTAAAATATGTTCAGCTTGCCATGGAGGTGAGGCCGTTAACACAGCACTCGAGATCTACAAGATGCAAGCTATATCTTCAAACCTCTATGACACCAAGATCTGGGGTTTTGTGTGTGCTCAGTCCTTGGTTGTAATAGAAAACAAGTTCATAATATCATTGTTAATGCTACCTATGAGCACCCCTAATGCATTTATTCACATGGACAGTGACCTGCTCTATTGGGTGAGGATTTGGGGAACCCCTAGGGCAAACAAAGTATAGAGATGCTCTAATGCACATGTTGTCATTAGAGGGAATCTGAGCTCTACTCTGGTCCATGCATGTCAAGCAAAGCCTATCTGCAATGTATTTAGGTAGTCTTTGGTTAGTGTTTGGTTAAACCCGGATGACGTAAACAGTGAGAGAAAGGTATGATTAATTGTGCTGCTTTACTGCTATATATGAAAAGCATGGAGGATGGCTATCTCAGGTTGCATAATGGTACCTCATATTTGTGTACTAAGCAGGAGTTTGGTGTTGATGATAATCTAGATGTGACAACACCAAGATATGCATATACACTTCATTGAATTTAGGATGAATAGATTGAGGGTGACCAGCTTCACTAGAAACTGGCCACGCCATAGATGTGCTATTTGTCCAGCCTGTGGAAATGGCGAAGAAACGGATATGAACTTTATGTTATTTTGTCATGGTTTAAAAAAACAGAGAACGAGTTATTTATTCCCGTTATTTAAGGCTGTAAATATTTGGCATAACAAAGAAGCCATGGCCTACTGCAAAGACTACCAGTAATTTAAATGTTGTTTATTTTGTATCAAGTACATCCATTGTACATAGATCAGGAGATCCAGGCTACTTTATTGCAATATACCCATTGTGGCGAATACCACCTCGGGATTGTAATTCAAAATTACTCCAATATGCTGCTATTATTCAGATGCTTACTAACTAATCAAAAACAGCGCTGGTGCTGGCACCTACGATTGCAGAGCTAATAGATACAGCTTTAACATCGAATTACAGAAAATTTGAAACTTGTTTGAGTGAATTCACTATTGAAAGAAATGTCCCTAGATCCATTGATTCTTACAAACTACAGGCCCATTTCAATTGTCCCTTCTTTTCTAAAAATACTAGATGAAGTCACCAAGCAACAGCTACAGGGTAATTTGGAAAAACAAGAACTTGCTTCTTACCATACAGGAGCACTGAAATGGCTCTGTTGGACATCACAGACACACTGATGAAGATAGCCCATGAGAGACAGATTGGCATGCTGATGCTGCTGGACCTGTCCCCTGCATTTGGCACCATAGACCATGATACCCTAAGTAAACTGGCTCTAATCTTGGACTCGGCCAACAGATGGTTTGAATACATTTTAAATAACAGAGGGTCTAGAATAAATGTGAATGTTTTTTTCAGGTGAGGAATTGTTAACCTGTGGGGTGCTGCAGGGTAAATGTCTC
This sequence comes from Ambystoma mexicanum, assembly GCF_040938575.1. NCBI lineage: Eukaryota > Metazoa > Chordata > Amphibia > Caudata > Ambystomatidae > Ambystoma > Ambystoma mexicanum. The sequence continues at coordinate 1,148,008,200 of NC_090933.1, forward strand.
TCCCCTCTGTTGTTCAAAATATATATGAACCCACTGCATGATCTTCTGAGTTTACAGAAACAATGTGGATGACATGCAAATTGTCTTTAAATTGCTACTCCCTGTGAGAATAATTTAGCTCAGGTACAGTTAGCCGTTCAAGAGGCTTCAGAGTTGATTTCTCTCAACTGGCTAGGACTAAATGAATTGAAAACAGAGATTTAGCTGATCCCTCCATCAGGTATGTTGTTCAAAGAACTACACAACTCTTTGGAAATGTCATTGTCCAATTGTTTAGTGGAAGTGGCAACAAAAGTAAAATCCATGGGAGTGTATATTGACTCTTCATTATCAATGGAACCCCATATTAGTCATCTGGTGAGTGCCACTATTTTTCATCTAAGAATTCTCTAACTGTGCCCTCTGCTTTTGATGACTCACTCTATCCAGTTCTAATGTAAGTGCTAAACGGGACTATTGTAATTCCCTTTATTCAGGCATAAACAGGCAGCAGGTAATCTGCCTTAATTGCTATGTTAATTATGCATACACTATTCAGGAAGTATTGCAATTGAGAACATGCGCGTGTGTCCAAAAATAGAGTTTTCTACTATGAGCATGCGTAGATTACCACTGCACCCCAGTCGAACTACACATGCATTGTAAACTAGCATTCTAGCCAGATCGCATGCATGCAAAGTTCAAAGTAGTATCTCTGATTTTGAACATGCGCATTTCGCCATCCAATCCAAGGCACACACGTAATAGTTCAGAGGGCCAAATACAACCACCACGGGTGCCCGCGTTATACAGACTTATGCCCTTGGGATTGAGCCCACACAAATTTGGTAAGTCCAACAAGATAATTGCTATTATAAGCTCAATCAATGGTTTTCAAGAGCGATTTCCAATTGTGGACTTTACTTCCTATGTCAGGTTCAACACTGCTTTCTTACGCGCATTAAGCGACATGGCACTATTAGGACTGCAGCTCTATACTAATTGAATCACCTCTCCAGATATTGCTGCATGATGCGAGCGACTGCCAATGGTGAGTCCATTCCTTAGAGCTCGTATCCAACAATCCACTTATTTAACACTTCATTCATAGTGTTCCATCATAACTGAGCGGTAACAAGCGCCATTTATTAATTTCCAGATCACTGCTAAAGCCTTACCAGAGGATTTTCATTCTTACTAATCTCAATTCGTCTGTGCATACAGATGTGTTTATAAATGAAGATAGGTGAGATCTGGTATATTTTATAAAAAATGTTGGACAGATGGTGACAAACAATCTCTTTCGTAATACACATAATTGACACAATTATTCCTCAATAACCAATTCTGTATCTATCACGGTTAAACTGGTACATATTTTCATCGATATGGACACAGTTATAAACTTTTGGTCATCTTCAGATCTAATATTCACTTCTATTTAACAACACATTAGGGGCTCCATAATATGGTGTCAATCAGGGTGCTGCTTAACCACACCAGTGCTGTCAAAGTGTGCAAATGTAGCTAAGACAAGCTTGTATCAATTCAATGTTATAATTTTATAATTTTTATTTGTCTTTTGCTGTTCTGTTCGACCTCCACTTGGCCTGTGCTGTTGATTTCAACTTGGGTATGTGCAGTTCTCATGGCTTTTCCTTTTTGTTTCTTTTTCCTTTTGAATAATTCTGACTTATGTATTTGGAACAATTATGTATTTGTTGCTTTATGCTGTACTATTATTTTCAACTATTTTTATCAGCCTTGAAAACGACGATCAATTCGAAACATGTGTCTGCTGATTTCAAAATCAATTAAATACTCACTGTTGATAAAACTGCATTTATAATTCTATTTGCACTTTCACAATTTAGTTTCTCTATGCACACAATTTCCAATAGAACTAGCGCGGTGCAACAGTCATATCCAAACCAGTCATTCTGTACTTGCTAGGTGTTAGTGGGCACGGCTATTTCATGACTAATACACTGCAGCTGCAGTTCATGTTTAACAATTTCAGTGGGCAGAAGCGCAATTCAAAGACCTCATACCAACCAGCACTTTACTTTGTAAATTAGTTGTGTGTTCCCTTTATACTTCAGTACCAAAATATTTGTCACTGGACCTCTTGTTCTGTTACATTTAGTAGATTGTCTTTGAGTTTTTGTAATCATAGATATGGACCTTTAGCACTGTACAATTGATGCAAATGAGTGTGCCTTGTAGAATGGTGTGTCGCTAAAATGTTTATGTGATGAAAGGTGCTTTTACAGGATGCTCCTGAAATTCAACCTAAAGAATGTCCTTGTAGTCGGGTGTAAATGTTCACTGGACGGCAGTGCATATTTCTACAAATGTGATTCGACTTATGTCTTTGACTTTAACATATCACTGAACCACTGTTGATGCACATTGCGTATTGAGCTGTTCAGCCATTTGTAGACTCGATTAACTGTCTGGAAAGGAGGAACATTTGCTTGAATATTTTTTGGGAAAGATTTTTAAAGGAAAGTTTATAGTTTTGTAATAGATTCTCCTACTATTTCATAGTGTCTACCATGTGTATCAATAGCAATTGAAATTGTTTGTTCTTGTCTGCTTTTTTTTCATTAAAGTATGGTTATGTTGTAATTGTGTGACACCATTCACTGGCACAAAGGTTGAAGACATCATCTACATTGACATTGCACATGTTTCAAAGATTTGCTCATAGTTTCTATTTATTTTTGTTAATGGTTTAATTTTTGCAATCCCTTTGTTTTTGCCTGGCTGATGTTTTCTATAGAGTTGAGTTTGTTTTAGTTGACATGTTTTCTATCTGTTGGAGAAAATAAATAATATTTAAATTAAGTTTCAATAAATTGTGTGTTCATTTTAATGTTATTATTCTTTGTAGTATATGTGAAGATATGTTTTTTTTTTCATGATCATTTTTAGTCATGGAGTTTGGAAGAAAGACTGTTTCAGAGTAATACATGCTGGGGATTTACTTATCTAAGTGTGATTGCTTTAGGACGCATCACAAGTTATGGAATGTGAATTATTAATGGGCTACTGTGTTAGGGAGAATCTCTGTCCCAGAGTCTTCTAGGTCTTCGAGTCCTGAGTTGAGACTTGATATTTTGGATTGGTTGGCTGCTTTTGAATATAACTATGGGATTCAGGGTTTCACAGGGAATCAGTTGATTCCATGGCTTTTGTCTATGCTCCCCCAGGTTGCAACTGATGCTGTCATGGAGGTGGGGGAACTTGAAAGATTGGAGTATGAAAATGTGAAGCTAGCTTTGATAGCTAGGTTTGGGAAAACTCCTTCCCAGTACCTTAAGAGGTTTTAGACCCTCAAAAAGCATGATGGTACCCCGTGGGCTACCTGGGTGTGTGAATGTTTCAATAACTTAGATGGTTGGGTAAAGGGCTACAGAGCTAACACTTTTGAAGCAATGAGAAATCAATTTTTGTTGGAATCTATTTTTGATGCCTGCTCTCCAGACCTGAGACAGCACTTGGCTGACTCTACAGGAATTGATCCAAAGAAGTTAGCAAAGGCTGCTGACTTGTGGGTTGCCAACAGGACTACTCACACGGATTCTGGGGCAACTCAGAAGAAGGATGATGGGAAGAAGCAAAAGAAATATGGCAATGAGAATTATAATACCTCCAATCCAAAAGAGGGCCCCAAACATAAGAAGGGTAAGCCACATGGGAAACCAAATCAGAAACCAAATCAGGCTAGTGAAACCTCTGGTGCCAAACCAGAGGGAGGACAGCAGAAACACCCATTTGTCAAAACATCTGGAAAGTGTTATACTTTAGGGTCTACTGACCATGTGAAAGGGGATCCCAGATGCAAGGGTAAACCTTCAGGGGTCCACACTGTCTTCTTAGCCTCTCCCCAGAGGAAGAAGTACATATGACAAGTGGAAACCTTTAAGTACTGGCTGAAGACCCCATTGGAGTCCCTGTCAGTGTTTCTTTAGTGTCCCTGGGTCTGTTGGAACAACAGCATTTAGATGTGTATAATTCATTTCCAGATAACACACAAGAATATTACAAGGACAGTGTACTTGTAAATGGTCAGGAGACCCCTGCCATTAGAGACACTGGGGCATTTCAGTAGTGGATGAATCTTTTTTCAAGGCTGAGGATGTTGCTAATGCACCCAACAGCCTCACTAAACCTGTTGGGGGCCCTATCCAAATGCTTCCTGGACTACCAGCTCTCATCCAGTGCAATAACATGACTGTCAAGATACCTGTTAGTGTACAATGTGAGGTGCCTGGGAGAGTCCTTTTGGGGAATGACTTAAAAACTCTTGGATTTGTATCAAACACCCCCAGGCCTCCCAGCAAAAGGAAACAGGAGCAAACAAGGAAGGCCAGAGAGAGTACCTTACCTGACTCTCTAGTGGATGTTACAGAGAAATCTATGACACCTAGTCCACAGGAATTACTAACTGCTATTTCTAAGAAGAATGAGACAAAGGAGAAACCAAAGTCTTAAGGAAAAAGCCAACAAGCACTCCTGTGCTACCAACAAGGACATCCCTAGACGGCTGTTCAAAGTCACACCTGTGACTACTCCACCAGCTGAGGCTGAGTGTGAGGAACAACCAGGAAAGGTTGAATCAGCTGCTGAGGATTCAGAGCTGGAAGAAGACCTTACCCTGTTGGAGATCTGGATCCTAAAGACCATCCTGAGCTGCAGTCTTTACTGGCAGAAGGTGACCCCTGTACGGCAGACTTCAGCAGAGGTCAGAGAGAGAGCCCTACTCTTGAAGGTCTTCGCCAACAGGCAGCTTCCCAGCTGGATGGGCAAGAGCCAGGAAAGCATAGTTTATACTGGGAATATGGCCTCTTCTACAGTGAACCAACTGAGTCTATCCCAGGGGACTACAGGAGACTTTTAGTGCCTCTAGATACAAGACGCCAGTTCCTACAGTTCGCCCATGAGATTCCTTTGGCTGGTCACTTGAGCTTCAAGAAGACCAAGGAAAGGCTTTCTCTATATTTCTACTGGCCTAAGTTGGGGTCTGATGTAGATAAATTCTGTGGGATCTGTCACACTTGCCAGACATCTGGCAAGAGTGGAGCCGAGAATGTGGCAACTTTGGTGCTTCTCCCAGTGGTGGGAGTCCCTTTTGAGAGAGTAGGATTTGACATTGTTGGTCCCTTAGACCCTCCAACCTCTTCAGGCAATTGATTTATATTGGTTGTAGTATACCGTGCTACTAGGCATCCTGTAACTATACCACTGAGGACTGTTGCAGCTCAGGCTGTTGATAAGCCCTACTTGGTATTTTTACCAGGGTAGGTTTTCCTAAGGAAGTCATCTCTGACAGGGGATAAAACTTTATATCCCACTACAACTACATGCAGGCCATGTGGAAAAACTGTGGAGTGACTTACAAGTTCTCAACTGCCTACCATCCACAGCCAATGGATTGGTAGAGAGGTTTAACCAAACTATGAAGAACATGATAGGTGCTTTAGAAGAACCCCTTAGAAGAAAATGGGACCTTCTACTGCCATGCCTTCTATTTGCTTATAGAGAAGTCCCTCAGGAGGGAGTTGGATTTAGTCCCTTTGAGCTTCTCTATGGTCCTCCAGTTAGAGGTCCATTGGCCCTAATTAAGAGGGGTTGGAGAGTGTTCCTTCTCCCAAGCCAGTGAGAGTCACTGACTTTGTGTTGGGTCTGTGGAGAACGACACACATGATGACAGAAGCATCTGATAACTTAAAAGCAGGTCAGGCTCTGACATGACCAGAAGGCCAACATGGTTGAGTTTGCTCAAGACCAGCAAGTTTTAGTTATGGTACCTACAAGGCAGAGGGCCTTACAGGACAAATGGATTGGACCCTTCAAGGTAGTGGGAAAACCTGGAGGGGTCAATTATATGGTGTACTTAGGCAACCCTAAGGAGGCACCCATAGTCTTTCACACCAACTGCCTAAAAGCCTATGTCTTGAGACCAAAAGTGGGAGCTTTGCTTCTAGCTTCAGCTCAAGAGGAGGAAGAGAGTGAACCTCTACCTGATCTCCTCAGGGGACACCCTTTAGATGAGAAAATAGAAGGAGTTAATCTCTCTTCTAATCTGACACTGGAACAATAGGAGGAGTACAAGTGTCTGTTAAATCAGTTTGCCTCCCTGTTTTCACTATCACCAGGGTTGACCCCTTGGGGCCAACATGATATTCTCACTGGTGACTGTTTACCTGTTAAATGCAGAGTTTACAAGATGTCAGACCATATAAGAACCCACATAAAGGAAGAGGTCAACAAGATGCTTGACCTCTGGGTAATAGAACCCTCTACCAGTCCATGGTCTAGTCCAGTTGTACTAGTACCAAGGCAGGATCCAAGGAGTTGAGATTCTGTGTGATCTATAGAGCTCTATATGCAGTTACTAAGACTGATGCCCATCCTTTACCTAGGACAGATGAGCTGGTGGACAAACTGGGTTATGCCATGTACCTCAGTACATTTGACCTAACATCAGGCTATTGGCAAATATCTCTGACAGACTGTGTCAATGAGAAACTGCATTTTCAACCCCAGCAGGCGTCTACCAGTTTAAGATAATGTCTTTTGGATTAAAGAATGCACCTGCAACATTCCAAAGTATGTTTAATCAAGTTCTGAATCAGATGGAGTACTTCTGCATGGCATACTTGGATGACATTGCAGTGTTCAGCCCTACTTAGAAAGAACATGTTGACCACTTATGTTGTCTATGTTTTGCAGGCTCTTGAGCAGGCCCATCTGACCATAAAGGCAAGTACATGTCAAATTGGTTAGGGCAAAGTGGTCTACCTTGGACATGAGGTAGGAGGAGGTGAAATAAGGCCACTTCCTAGCAAAGTACAAGCTGTACAATAATGGGCCACCCCTACAACTCAAACCCAAGGGAGAGCCTTCCTAGGTCTCACTGGTTAATATAGGAACTTCATAGAGAAATATGGGTCCATAGCCATTCCCCTGAATGTGATCTCCTCACCCACATTTCCTAAAAAGGTCAGATGGAATGAGGAGTGCACCAAGGCATTTGAAGGATTTAAGAAAGCCCTTTGTCAAGCTCTGTCTTGAGAGCTCCTGACTACAGCCAAACCGTCATTGTGCAAACAGATGCTTTCAATACAGGTATAGGTGCAGTTCTGAGTCAGCTGGATGGGAAAGGTAGGAGGAACTCCATCTGCTTCATCAGCAGAAAGCTGAAGGAACCAGAAACAAGGTGAGCAACCATTGAAAGAGAATGTTTTGCTATTGTGTGGTCACAGAAGAGGTTTAGACCATACTTGTATGGGTCTACTTTTGTGATTCAGACTGACCACCAACCCCTGAGATGGTTAATGCAGATGAAGGGGGAAAGTCCTAAATTGTTAAGATGGTCAATCAGCCTACAGAGGTTGGATTTTACCATTGAACACAGATCAGGGTGTAATCACCAAAATGATGATGGTCTCTCTAGAATGTTTGACCGACTGGAGTAAAGAGATTCATCCAGGGGTGGATTAAATCCTCCTGTCCCTTAGTCTCGGGGGACGAGTGTTAGGGAGAATTCTCAAAAATGTGCTAATTCCCTTCACCTTAGAGACCCCCATCAACTTTGCTGGATTTTGAGGACTTGATTTGTTTACATGGAAAGATTGTGAGCCTTTTTTCCCGCTCTTTCATGTATTTTGATGTTGGTTTTACACTTGTGTTCTTTGATTATGGAGTTTTAGATAACTCCATAGGGATCATCCTTTCATGTGTGTCACACAGCACCTTTAGTGCAGTAACACAGGGATGTCTTTTTTGACTTCCCAAAGGTTTAAATACCTTCTCTTGAATGAACTACTGTTTCCCAGAGAATGTAAAGTGAAATTGACTTTGCTAGTCTTTCCAAATTCCTAGACCCAGCGCACACCATCTTACAATGGAGTGCTGGAGGGGTTACATAGCATAACCTGTGTCTAAATACTCATGTAGCAGTCAAATGCTACCCTTTCCTATTGAAAACGCTGGTGGCAGTGGTTTCACAACAAACTACCATGGTTTTTCCCGACCGCAAACACCGGTAGCTAAAAATCACAGGAGCCAAGGTGGCACCTTAAGCCCCTTTGTTTAAACAGGTCCCAGTCTTCTTTTATCACTGTTATTTTTTGGATAGGTCCTTCTAGAGTTTGTCTCTGCGCACCAAACCACGTTTGTTCCCTTTGTTTGTGTGCGTTTGGTGGGCTTCAGGACTGAAGACCGCCTCTGGCGTCTGAGTATCTGGGGTGGGCAGGAAGTGCGGGAGGTGCCCGAAACTCCCTGTGCTTAGTCTCCTAGGAGACTCGAATGCACTCTGGCGTGATTGGCTCACTGACTGTCCGGCAAGGACAGCCACCCTGCTGGGTGAATGACAGCTATGCTGGAATGAAACAGAGCGTACTATTTAAAAGGTGAGTCTCTTGGACTGAAAAGCAGAGTCGACCACTGGAACGAAGGAACCGAAGAAGCTGGAAGAGGACAGCTGCTGCAACTCCTGGACCATTGGTTTGCCCAGTGAAGCCCTGCTGCAGGTCCAAATTGTCAAATTCATCTCAACAGAGAAGCCCTTCAAGGACGACTTCTTCCTTTGAGTTGGTGGGACCAATCAACTCATAAGCCATTTGGATACCATTCTCAAGTCTGGTTAGGATTAACCAGGCAGAGGGACACCAGCTTGTGTGCTTGAATTACAGCTACTGGAACTGAAGTTACTCAATTTTTTCAGCATTTTCCGATGATCCCATGCAGTGCAGGAGTCCCCCGACGTCCTCCCTCTTGTCACCACGACTGAGGCTCAGGAACAGCGAGATCTGCAGGGACTGCCAGGAACTAACGTCTTCAGCTGCATTTTGTTCTTCATACTAAGGTACTGTGCCAACCCAATTGAGAGAACTTACCTCTCGTGGTGAAAGTTTGTGAAACTTTCCCAACTTGCAGGCCTTATCAGCTTGTGACCCAACATATGATTCTTTTTCGTATAAACTACTTCTGAGAACTTTTGCAAAGACTTTACTGTTTACTACAAGAACTGCTCTTTCCTACCCAAGACACTAGTCCATTGACTTTGGCCTAGGCCTATTGAACTGAATCGAGTCTTGTTGTAAACTGAAACTATTTGCACTACCTAAGAAAGTATTTGTGATCTATTCTGCTAAACTGGTGCCTTTTACTCCCATTGAAAGAAACTGAAATGCCATTTTGCTCCTATTTCAGAGGAGCCTAATTAACTTATTGGTTCAGTACTGAAGTGTGGTTGTGTATAATATTAAGTTGCCTCCTTCTAGTGAATGTTTTCTAAATTATGGTGTCATAAATTAATAAGTGTTTTACCAAGAAACCTTGAGTATAAGTGTCTACTTGAACCACTGTGATTGAAAGACCTCCGTGTAACCTCTTGTACTGCTCACATTCACTCTTGAGATACGCCTGCTGCTCAGCTCGCTACCAAAAACTGTGTGGTACAGACTTATACTAAAGGGTGGTTTGGCTTACAAATCTAGTCCTAATTGTATGTGGTGGTCCCAGAGGGTACTTCATGCAATTCTGTCTAACCTACTGCAATAAAGAAAGGATAGTTTGAGTTTTGAAGTACTGCCACGAGGAAGAGGGAGGTAATGGTAATGAAACACATCAATAATAGGGTACTGGGATGAGGAAAACGGAGGTGTGGTTAATGTAACATTTTGGTAATTGGGTAGTGCCATGGGGAATAAGCTGTTTGTGTTAATGACAGAATTGATCACATTACTAATGTGATACTGGGATGATGAAGACATTGTTGGTGTTAATGTAACATATTACTAATGGATAGTGGTATGAAGAAGGGGGAGGTTGTTGCAATGAAAAAAGTACTATTGGGGTACTGTGTTGTGAGAGAGGGTGTTGGCGGTAATTGCATAGACTACTCATTGAATGCTGGGACTAGGAAGAGGGAATTGAAATAAATGCCATGGTTAAGGAATGAATTACTATTGGGCTATTGGGGTCAGGAAGATGGAGGTGGGGAAAATGTCACAGAATACTAATGTGGTACTTTGTTTACGTTCACTGCCATTTACATATATGTACATTCAGTAAAAAAACTTTGTTAAAGGGATGTTACTCATCACAGTGAAACCAAAAAACACTGCACGTTCCCTAATTATGGTAAGCTAAGCAACCGTAACTCACACCATCTACGTGCACTGCTAACACTAACACCCAGGACATCAAAGATGACATCACAAATGTCATTGATGACATTTGCACACAAGGCACAAACAGCTTTATTCACATTGCGTCTCACTTTCTCCATTTGTGGACCAAATGCAGAAGAACACAGCCATATTTGTCTTTGTGCAATACAGGAAAAAAGTATTTGATAATTTGGAAACATGTCCATGACCTTCGCAAGTCCTTCCTTCTTGCAAATTGCAAAGAAATTCCAGAGACATGGCCTAAACTGTTGCCTCCACAATGAATTATAAGTATATCTGGAGGATGCTCTGTCAGTAAAGTAACACTGAGAGGTACCAAGTCCAGCCACCTCATTCCACGCATGTCATGCCAGTGCACTTCCACATGAGGAAATCTGAGATCTGCAGATAGATGGCAGCTTTCTGCATGCACCTTCATGTATCCATGAGTCTCTCAAAATCCAGATAATCTGTTTTCGAGTATGCAGAGCCATGGCTGTGTGGTCTCCTGTCAGGGAGAAGACACTCTTATTGAATCTTGCCATTCAGAACACACCTACTGAACTTTATTGACCAATCCCTAGCTCCGCTCATTCTCATTTGCATGCGTCTCCACCCCAGAATCCCCATTGGTGATATGCGCAGCCTGCAAACTACTACCATATCCGCGGATATGTATGGGATCAGAGTGACAACGGTACATTAAAGTATTATTCCCCTTTTTCCCCTTTAAGGCGGGCTCTGAAAAGAGCCATTTTCTTTTTGTTTTTGGGCAGATGCCTTACAGACATCTGTTATTTTGTTTATTTTTTTGTATTTTTTGTGTTTACTGTACTCCAACAACTATTATAGAACCTTCTCTAAAGCAAGCCTTACATTCCAAAAGAACATGGCATTTCCCAAAGAAGATAGCGCAACACCATCTGCCTCAAAATAATCCCCATTACTTGGAACAATGTTATCCTGGCTGCAGAAAAACATACCAGCTCGTAACATGAACGCACGCATGCCGCGATTGATGATACACCTCTCAATACTTTGATCGGGACAGAAAACAGAATTGTTGAACCATTTTACTCTAGGGTGTAAACCAGAAAAAAATACTTTCGTTGTTGGGAAGATGTTCATGAGTGCTTCAACCAACTGTCCCAAAACTGCCAACAAAGTACGTGAATTCATGTAGCCCAAATGGCAAGCACCGTAGTGCAAAATTACCACATGAGGAGTGGTCATCGTACGCATGTCTCTGCAAACTTGCAGAATTGCTGCAGCATTGGCATCAGTGTCAGCGATCCACACCACCTCCACTCCTCTCACATCGAAATGGTGTGCCACATGCCTACTCTCGGCATAGTGTTGTAAGTCATGGAAAAAAATGTCTCCAAGCACCAAAACCCTGACCCTCTCCACCTCTGCCATCTTCAGTATACGCACCATCTTTCGACACAAAAGATAATGTGAACATCTGATTGGCTGATGCCTACAGTCCCCTTTCGATGCAGGATTTGCGGTAGAAACCCGTATGTGACATGCCCTACCCGCGGACAAGCGTTGCCTGCTTGTGGCACGTAGCTCTTACCCAGTCCTTCTACCCTTTCCACATCGGTAGCAAATCGAGTCCCTCATTGGACACAACTAAGCAGTCACACAACCATCCACCAATCACATTCAACATCGCTAAATCTAACTCCGTCATCATCATTGCACACTTCAAATGTACTGTCGATGACTCTGATTGGAAGTCGCATTTCATTGCAAAGCACCTACTTCACAAACTACTGTACAAGTGTTGCGGATTTCTACGTGCAGCTCCAGGCATGCCCACATGCATGATTATAGAGTACAGGTATGCCTATTTTAATAAGAGAACATGTGCAACCCTTATGATGTAATTTAAATATATTAATGCCGCTAAATGTGCATGCGCAATACGTACCGACTCTCCCCCTTTTAAGTGCAAGATGTCCGATTTATCATTGACAAACCGCACAACTTCTTACTGTCTTCTGCATAACCTATACATACGTTACAAGCATGCCTATTTAGGGCGAAACTGGATTTTGCATTAAAAAATGTTAGAGTTGTGTACTGTGTAAGGCCTACAGTAATGGTACTTGGAATGTGATGGTATGAGAAAAATAAGAGCTCCGGATTGCTGTGGTGTCATCTACCTCTGAGGGTCTTCCGATGTATCGGCATCGTGCTTATAATTTGGAAGTAGAAACATTTTTCACATCTACTATTATGCCCTATCGCATACAAACCTCTCTCCTATAGATAGTATACCTTTTAAAAAACAAGGCATTACCATAACCTTAAAATTGTTCTCAATTCAGAAGGACTTGCAAGTAACATATTGCAAGTAAGATACAAAAGCTGCACAGAGTGAAGTGAAGTGCACACGTGCACTGGGTTGAAATATGAAAGGAGAATGTTCTGACGAAAGATGCACAATTAATGTGTGCAGTATCATCACTGCTGTAAACACACAAAGTAATTCATGTTTTTTTTTCAATCGCAGTGAAGACTACTCTCCTGAGAATCAACAGCATCTACACTGCAAACGACATATCCGAAGAAACCTGGTCATTTTGCAAAAAAAAAGTAAGCACAATACTAACTTTATATTGTAACTATACCTGAAAGAGGCTGCGTGGGTTATTTATTTAATTTGTACACCAAAGCAAACATTGATTTCTGAACCATTCTACCTACAAATACCCATTTATTAAACAGAGAATAACAGGCAGAATGGGTCACAAATCCCTGTGTGTTTGGAACTCAAATAACATACACAATCATTAGAATGTTAGTTCTAGAAAAAAAGTTGCTGTTTCAAGTTTATGGCATTTCGTTTACTAATAATGCTTCTCGTCACCACTAGGCCACTTTGTACTCTCATCTGAAGCACATTGTAATAGTATACAAACAGTAAAATAGCCTTCCCAAATCATTGCAAGAGGCCAATGCACATTCACACACCATGACAAAGAGCTTCCCATGAGACTCATTCACGCATATACAAGGCACACATACATTAAACAACAGACCAAAGCATGCCTTCCTTTTTTCAACAGACACCAAAGAATGCCTACCAAAAAGCAACTTTGTACAACTACCGAAACTTTACCTCCTCCATCAAAATGTGGCACAAAACACAAAAAGCGTGGAAAAAAAGTGCCAGTACAGCTAACAATGCTCCTAATAATCCTGATATTGTAACAAGAACCCATAGTAAAAAAAGTATTTTAGCAAAAATGTTTCATCACAGAGTGCTTCAGAATCTACTAGGAAGAGGACTGAAATCAGCCTCACCCCTTAAAACCTATGGTAGAAAGTTAATCCTACAAGCTCTCGTGGACAGTGCAATCCTTCTCAAAAGGAAGTTGTTTATATTAGTGTTAAGTAGGATGAAAGCACTAACAAAACTAAGTACCAAACTACAAAAGAAACTCAGCAATTATCGGAATGTGAACAAATATAATTTCTTAAATGTTTGTGGAGGTGAATGGAGTCACACGACAACCACAGAACCATATCTTAATGAGGAAGCATACAAACAAAATCAAACAAACACAATTGCCATCCATAGCAGTGGACAAGGGTATGAGAAAATCAATAGTACCATCATGGAACAAGAAACACTGCTTACAAAAGTATCCCCTGAAAACTCAGAATTACATCTCGATTCGACAGAACCACACCGTCCAGTATACAAATGGCCGTGCACATCAATGTGTGCCATTCCAAACAAAGCTTTCAAATCCTTACGTCAGTTCCTCAATCTGTATGTAAAAGGGAAAGACAAAAATAAAATGACAGTGCTGCAAAATATGGATATTTGTCCAGTGCGCAAATACACAGGACTACAAGGACATTCATTAGCCTGCATTTCTGGGCCTATTTGCAAAAGCACCTTCCATGATATCAAAAGGATATCAGTACATCATTCAAATGTTCGAAATCTAGTGTTTAAAATATACAAAGCAAAAAGTCCCGCTTCAGAATTAGGCAATTTAAATAACACTCTTCTGCATGGTACACCCAAATACTTACAAGAGAAATTGACCGTATTCAGAGAAAGTATTTTGGAAGTGAAAGACACTTACAAAATGCAATAGTTTTACAGCATAGTAGCAACAAATCTGCACATAGCAACCTTCTAAAGAAATACTAAAATTTAAAAGGGCATCGGCTGAAGTACAAAACCATGTTTGTGTGTGTTGCCGCAGAACGTTATACAAAAGGAACACAAAAAATGTGGACATAGCATACAAAATTGAAGACAATGAAGATTCCAAATGGTTTGAATTAGCTCCTACCTTTTAGCAGAAAACAAATATGAACTAACTAAATGCCTAATATGTTGCAGTTACTGTACTACAAAATTAGACAACAACCACACTCCTTCACGTGCTATTACCAATAATTTGGAATTGTTTCCACTACCAAAAATCCTGCAACAACTCAATTTGTATGAGAGCATCATAATTCAAACCGTTCACCCATTTTAAGCAATTATACGCCTTCATCCAAAAACAGCAAAATTACCTCCCTCTGAATTGGTGAAAGGCATTAGTGGCAAAGTAGTTTATTTGCCATTAGATCTAACTGAAAATGTACACGCTCTAGGAGTGCAACGTTCAATAGAGCATTCTTTAATAGTCTTGGTAAATGGTGTACCAACAAAAGACAACAAAAATTTGCCAACAACTGGTGGACTTACATAAAGTTAGACAAGCTTTGCAATATCTAAAAGACAATAACGAGTACTACAAAGAAATAAATATTGAAGAAAGCTTAAGGGAAACAATGGAAATAATTCAAGAGCCATCAGAAACTGGACAATTCGAACTTCTGGATCCTGCTACAGTATCCACTCTTTTGGACCAGTACACAATTCATCCATTGCATTCCAATGAAAGCATAGAAGATGCACTAGAAATTTACCAAATGCATCAAACCAAAGGTTCACCAATGAGTATATGGGAAAAAATTATAGAAGCATGTGCTTTTCCACTGCTATTTCCTACTGGTCGAAGATACGATGATAGACCCACTCAGATTGGGGCATTAGAATACCGCTCATTACGAATGTATTCACAAGATCCCAGATTTAGACAAATTGTGGAATACATATTCCACCAACTCTATGAAAGTGAATTAGCAATGCTATGTTACAGAGTTGCACACATTTTGAAATCTGGAACCCACTTTCAAAATATGTCAGCTACGCAGTTAATACAAAAAGTACAGAAAAAAGATGAGGTTTTACAATCAAGTATAACAAATTTGTTTGCAAACATGCGTGGTTCAAAGGAATACTATTAACAACGGCATGGAGACGTGCGTTGTATGATCAGAAACCTTGGACCACCGACTTGGTTTGTTACACTAAGTTGTGCAGAATATGCTTGGGAAGATTTACATGAGTTCCTACGCATAGCAAACAGCAACAAAAGCAACATAGATATATTAACACCTGGAGGACTTTGCTCTCTAGATCCAGTTAATGTGTCAATATATTTCCATCATCGTTTCATTGCCATGATACACTTTATTTGCAATAAAACTGTTCCTCCCCTTGGAGAAGTGCAGCACTTCTTTTGGAGAAAATAATATCAAGCGAGAGGAGCACCACATATTCACATGCTGTTATGGATCAAAGGTGCACATACATTTGGTCACAACAGTGATAGCACTGTTTTGCAGTTTATCCAAAAATATGTCACTTGTGAAATACCTTCACAACAGACACATAGTGAGCTGCATGGGCAGATTTTACAATTTCAAAGACACAAATGTGAACAAAGGTAAATACTACACCAAATGCCGCTTTTGTTTCCCTAGACCAGTTACAGAAACAGGTGAAGTAAACAACTTCATGTCTTCAGTTCGACATAGTGTTAAAGGTAAATCACCTAAGAACACGTATTACATAAAAAGAACAGAAGAATCAAAATATATCAATGATTACAAAGCATTCATTGCCCTCTTATGGAATGCAAACATAGATGTGCAGTACATTGCAGACAATTCTACTGTTGTTGCACGATATGTTACAGCCTACTTAACAAAAGCAGAAAAAACAGAGCTTCAAGACCTCTGGGATGACCTGGCATCAGACAAAACACTATCACAGAAATTGTACAGCCTAGCCATAAACATGCTCTCTCATAGAGAATGTGGTGCCTATGAAGCAGCAGATCGTTTAAACAGTACTGCTTTGTATGGAAAATCAGACAACATAGTATGGGTATGCTAAATCTAGAAAAAGAGTTCTGAAATCATATGAGGACATGGAAACAATTGCCAGAAATGATCCCAACAGCCAAGACATTCTAAACAACTATTAACCGGACACATACTATCACAACAGGAGTAGCACTTTGGAAAGCAGGTGCCTATACCACATAGCTCAAAGGTAGCTATAGAGTGACTGATTGTGAAGGGAGCTTAGTGAAACTTACCAAACGAAGCTTAATTAATCATGTAAAATTATCATTAAAAACTGCTCAACAGAAAGAACTATATTACATGTCTCTGTTACAACTTTTTAAACCATGGAGAAAAGAGGAAGACATATTAGATAACGATGACTGCTATGAAGATGCATTTAAAGCAAATGAAAGCGCTATCAGTGATGTGAACTTTACACAGTACAAAAAAAGTTACACAATGAGCTGCAACAGGAAGAGGAACTTCAGGCCCAACTAGATAAGGACTCTTCCGACAGTAGTCAACCTTCTGTAACATGAAGTCAAGAACCACTAGGACAACCACTAATAGCAAATGAGGCAGAAGTAGCAATGGCAGAAGTAGAAAACACCATGTATCAGTATCAAGAAAATACAGAAGACTTAACTGTACAGCAAGCAAAACTTAACAAAGATCAGCGCACCATTTTTGAAGACGTAACAAAAGAAATTGTACATGGTGTTCAACACGAAAATAAAGAATGTACCTGGCAAATTTACAAACCTATACTGCTGTACGTGAGTGGTGAAGCTGGATCAGGAAAAACATTCATAATCAAAATCATCAGCAAGTTACTTCAACAATTGACAAACAACAAACTGTCAGCTGTTGTAACGGCCCCCACAGGTTTAGCTGCCTACAACATAGGGGGTGTCACTTTACACTGATTACTACTGCCTCCAGTAGAGCATCAAAATAAATTAGACTATTACAAACTTTCTACAGAAGCTGCAATGGAAGTACGCAGAGTATTAAAACAAATGAAAATGCTACTAATAGATGAAGTGAGCATGGTCTCCAACCTAATGTTGGCTTTGATTCACCTCAGATTGCAAGAAGTACTTAAAAGTAACCACGAAGAACTCTTTGCAGGGAAACACATTATCGTTTTCGGAGATCTTCTACAATTGACACCAGTGAAAAGTGAACCTATTTTTAAAACCTTAGGCCACAAACTCTGCTGTAAAACTGTTGAGAGCATAGGAAATGTCAACCGTTGGCAACATTTCCAATACAGAGAATTAACAGAGAACATGCGGCAATCTGCAGATCTCACTTATGCCAACATCTTAAAAAGTATTAGAGTTGGTGTACTATCGCAAGAAGCACAAGCAGAATTGAAAAACCGGCACATTCATGAACTTTATGGCGATAATGCATGTGCAACTGATGTTATGGAACAAATTTGCGCACAAAAATGTCAATTGTATGGCCTTAATGCCTACTCTTGCAAGCTGTTTCAAATTGAATGAAACAATGTTAAATAAAGAAATGCAACCAATAATTGAAATTAGTGCCATAGACAAACTAGACGTACATGGTATGACAGTACCCATGTGTGAGCAAGCCACAACATGACTACAAAATTCAATCTCCAACACAGCTGGGTTGGAAAAAATATTAAAATTATCCCTAAATTGTAGATTAATGCTTAAACGTAACCTTGACGTCGAGCAAGGACTAGTTAATGGAGCACTGGGTACAGTTGTTGGCTTTCAATCATACCCACGTGACAGCAACATTTAGTTTGTCAATATTAGCTTTAATAAACTTTCAGAAGTGAAAAGGATAGGACGCTCAATTGCTCGATTCCTTCTCTTCAAAGACACGTGTGTATGTAGAGAGCAATTTTCTCTAACTCTTGCATATGCAGTTACCATTCATAAATCCCAAGGTCTTACCCTAGACAAAGCATTGATAGATATAGGAAAAACAGTCTTTAAAGAAGGCATGAGCTATGCAGCATCATCACGCTTACGTACACTTGACGGTCTATTGCTAATGAACTTTGATGCAAGTAAAGTCAAAGCTGATATTCCTTGCATTCTAGAGTCCAATAGACTGTGGTCATTCTACACCCCCCATCTGAAACAATATCCTGTTCCAGATAAAGTGAAACGTAGTAAAAGAAAACTAAATCAAACAGAAATGCAACAGAATCCAACAGCAAATCCCTCAAAGAAAACAAAAGAAGCTAAAGCTTCATCTATTACCACAAACAAAGAAGAACCTACTAGGGAATGTAAACCAGGTACGTCTTCAAAGAAGGAATAGAAACTCTGAAAAATGCACTCAGATACAGAACTAGCTGGTCCATTCAAATTTGCAAATGTAACTGGGGTAAGTTGCCATGCAAATGTAGCAATGAATATTCTATTTCAATTGCCACCAATTGTTAACAATATTTACTTACACGGTACAGACCAATTGTGTTTGCAAATGTTAGTGCTTCATAGAAATGCAACAAACAATCCTGACGACACATACGGTGTTCATGGAATAAGGCAAGAATTGGACTACTGTGCTGGAATGGTGCGATTCACTATAAACTCACAAGAAGATCCACAAGAATTTCTAATGTACTTACTACTAGTAATGGAAAACAAAAGCATACATGTAAATGAAATCTTCCAGATATCGTACATGTGGAAACATACATGCACTCTCTGTAACAAGGTGATACAGGAACAAATCCCAAATGAGCGATTTGTATATGTTTCCATACCTAATTGTAAATCCATTCCATTTCAGCAACTTGTACAGAATGCAAACCATGGCAGATTATGTACTATTTGCAATTCAGACAATCGCTCCACCTTCCTGATGCAATTGCATAGTGCCTACATAATACGTATGCTTCTACGTTATAATGCAGATGGTACCAAAAACAATTGCAAACTGACTGGATTCACACACGGTCAAGTGTCACTTGGAAAGAAAACCTTTACAACAGTAGGTATAATCTACCATGCAGGAGCTACAACCAATGCAGGTTACTACACTGCATACATTAAAAAGAAATGTGGATGGTTTGAATGTAATGATGGCACCATTATTGCCAGCTAATCTTACAAATGCATATTTCATCTTCTTTAAGCCAATATTTAATAAATAATGTATACTTCAAGACTACCAAAAAATTATGGAAAAGACTACAAACAGTTAGAATACGCCAACAGGTATCTAATAGCCCAAGAGGATATAACAGCGACACTAATAAATGAATATCACAGAACTGTAAGAACAAATGCACAGTTAGAATACGCCTAAAGGTATCTAACTGTTGTTACAAATCACCAGCAAGGCAAAAAACATAACATTATTCAGAAAGATGAAGGAAACACTCAAAGGTAACAAGGAAGTAGTTAGTATCATAGCAAATGAAGGTTGTTTCTTTTGTCCGACATGGATTTTTTTCCCCAGACCCAAGCATTAGAAAAGCAAACACAGAAACTGAGCAGAATGCACAGTACACTGGTTTGTAAACTAAATATGAGGGTAATATAAAAAGGTAAACTGTCTATTATGCAATGTAGTAAGTTTTCATAAAATGCAAAGACTACCATCCTTTTTCCTTTTATCACAGAAATTAAAAAAGGATACTTCCGCCAAGTACTAAAGTCATTTAACACATATATGGATTCTGAACAAAGTAAGGAGTAAGTATTTTGGCAGTCATTTTGTACACATGTGAACCTACACGTCTAATCTATGGTACTAATATGCTGCAGTGGCTGTAGAATGGCCCATGCATCTTGGTTGTGTACCCTACCACCTACGCCTTCCGACCAAGGTACAAACAGTATAGTTCCTACCCACAACCATCGCTGCATATCAAAACCATGGTCCTTGTAAATTAACTACTTATAAGTTAACTTTTTGGATCATCGTCGGCAGCGATGCAGCCAAGACGCTAGGACGTGCACACAACTACCGCATTACACCACACCCATATTCACTTATAATCCTACTGCTTATGACTTCAGTCTTGGGTGCATGGCCTTTGGGCATGCAGGCGAGACTCTGGTTCCTGGGCAGAAACACCACAGCATATGGGAACCATTCTGCCTTGTAATTTCACTACATACAAACTCCCACAACCATCTTAATGATGTTGCATAGTACAAGTGTACCTATACCTGTGCTATGCCGCAGTAGTTTGTAGCCACAGGCTACAGATGTGAGTGTGAGGCCACAGATTTATCTATGTATGGGTATACAGTATATAACATCCATAGTTGCTTACAACTGCAGAGCTTATTGTTTTGTTCAAATACTCTACATCCTGACCACTACTACCACACCATATGACATCCCTTGGGGCATATAACTACACTACGTACAAATGTGCTTTTGGGGGCATGGCATTCGACCATGCACCCAAGACTGCACACACTCCCCACAACCAGGCAATCGATACGCATTACTATGGGTGTATCCAGGGGTGTGACATGCTGCGATGGTTGTGGCCAGGGCCTTCAGTCTTGGAAGTGAGGCCTTCGGCCGATGGCCATGCATCCAAGACTCTAGGCCCTGGCCACAACCACCATAGCATGTCACACCCATGGCGGCGTACTAATGAATTCAATATCTGTAGGAAAAAGTAATGCAATTACGGCATGTTGTCAATTTCAATGTTCGCAAACACCATGCGTGTCCGTACAACAGTTACAAGTTCCCTGTGCACTTCATGGACTGAAATACTACCGTTATTATACCCCTCATATTCTGTGCGTACAAGGTGGCCATTGAAAATACATCATGGCGTACTAATGAATGCAATATCCATAGGAAAAAGTAATGCAATTTCGGCATGTTGTCAATTTCAGTGTCGGCTAACAGCACGCGTGTCTGTACAACAGTTACAAGTTCCCTGTACACTGCATAGACTGAAATACTACCGCTATTAGACTCCTCATTTTCTGTGCGCACAAGGTGGCCATAGAAAATACATCATCAAGGCCGACCGCCAGAACAAATGCATTCATCACCCAAGTCTTACTGTCTGAACCTTTCCCAACTCTCTATTGAGTTGCCGCTCCGCTATCGGCGTATCCAAGATGTCGGGCGCATCCAAACAATCTGACGCAGAACACGTCTCGCTGCAGCCAATCGGCAGAGACGTTGCGTGTCCGCGGTCATGACGCCAGCCAATAGGTGTCTTGTCCATGGATTGAACAGGGAAATGTGACGGCGAAGTGGACATAGATATCACACATTTTTTCAGACCTACTTTTTGGTCATTTTAATGAAAAGTACTGCACGGAAGGTCACCACATTTACAAAAGCATGCTTTCTAGACAAAGCCCCTGCACCTGCCGCAAATTTGATGAAAATCCATTCAGCGGTTTATCCTGTAGCCGTGCGCAAGGTTTTTCCCCCATTCAGTCTGCTAGAAAAAAGGACGTTTTGGGTCCCCCCCTATAACTTTTCCCCCCCTGGACCAAACTTCACCAAACTTTGCGATTCAGAGTGGGCCATATACTTTTTTTGCAAAGTTTGGTGTGGATTCGTCCAGGCGCAGCAGAGATATAAGCCTCTCAAAAAGTGATCTTCCTATGGAAACAGCAACTTAACCACAACTACACGGCCACAGTAATATATATATATATATATATATATATATATATATATATATATATATATATATATATATATATATGTATATATTCAGTGAAAAAACCTTGTTAAAGGGACGTTATGGTTAAGTTGCGCTACTAAAAACTTATGAAATTCAGTGAAACAACTTTGTTAAAAGGACGTTATGGTTCCAAGTAAAACCGAAAACCCCCTGAAAATATGCCAGTTATGGTAAGCTAAGCAACCATAACTCGCGCGACCACCGTGCACTGCTAAGACTAACACCCACAACATCAAAGATGACATCACAAATGTCATTGATGACATCACTGATGACATCCCATGTGTATGTACTTTTCATGAAATATGTGTACAAGGGATTCTTATTATAATGTTGCGAAAAAAGTGTCAAGGATCATTGCAATAAATATCATACCCTAATTAGTGCATTGAACGATGCATTGATATAAATAGCATTCTATTATGGGGTTCTTTCTAGTATACTAAGCTACTCATGCATAGCATTGTGTGCAGCGTAGAAGATGAAGGTATAATATTTGTAATGTTAATATGTTGAATAATAAAATGATGATTGTTTTCTCAATAGATTTGTGTGTACTGTGAAATATGTAATAAGTAGCTAATAAAACCCATGTATTACATAATTGCATTACTATAGACAAAACACAAAGAGACAAGAACACATACCAATATGGGTATATACAGGGAAAGTGAAGTTAGCAAAAAAGCACAAGTAGCATAACCTAACTGATTATTTTCATGCAAATAAATGATTGCTCTGTTTCAAAGCTACCATTTACCCAATCTATATGTATCACTTGATGAGATTGGACCCTAAGGAAAGTAGTGTGAGTACAATGTATACAAATATGACCATATACAGGGAAAGTACAGCCATAAAAAAACAACAGAACTATCAGAAAGTGCTGATAACTCTATCGATTATCTTTATGCACAAAAACGATTGCTGTCTTTCAAGCTTGTGTCTTCCCCTATGTATATGTTTCATATGATGTGACTGGACTCTAAGGGAATTACAGTAAGAACCTACTTGAAGGATATGTCACTTTAACAAAGTTTTTTCACTGAATTTCATAGGTTTTTAGTAGCGCAACGTAACCATAACGCCTCTTTAACAAAGTTTGTTCACTGAATTTCGTAGGTTTTTAGTAGCACAACTTAACAATAATAACTTTGACTTTATGTACATGTAATATGGAACATACTGAACCCCTTCTACTGAATTTGATGTTGCAAACTTTTTTGATGTCCACGGACATGTTCGGACAACAGTACCGCTACTTAAAAACTCTGTGAGGGTATGTTTAATTGTTATATCATAACATAGTAACATTTGAAAAATTCACAAAGCAGCACACATACATATTATATGTAGTAATACATAAGAAATGTAACCCATATATGTAATACACTAACCATTCATTTAAATACAATATGTTCTAAAATGGAATATACCAAAATAAGATAAATTGGCTTCCAACAGAATTACCTCACAGACACTCCACAACTAAGAGCAAGACCAGACCTACAGAGTACTTAGAACATATCTTACCTGAAATAGTAAGTGTACTTCATTTTACTCATATATTTATAAACTTTCTGTATTAGATAAAAAACAATATATTATCTGGAATGGCTAGAGGAGCATTTACCACATGAGGAAATGTCAGATGATAGTGAAACTAATGGTACACACTTTACAATGTAAACCATTTAATTATTATTATTTTATATACATTTAACATATATATATTTTTTTGTACAGAGCATAACAAAATAGAAAATACCTCTGAAGAAACTGTTACGGATAACACTCTTGACAGCATAAAAGAAATAATGGATATATTGTTGACCAATTTTAATAATTTGAAAACTTTTGTTGAGGAGCATTTTAAAACAAAAACCTCATACCATTGTCCCACATGTACTTGTCCCCCCTCACCATATCCCAGTTAATTATCCCCAAACCCTCTCCATAACCCAAAACGTTTTGATGAGACTTCCATCCCTTCTTCACCAGATACCAATCATGTTGAAACCCCTAATTCTCCTGTTTTTGTTTCCGTTTCTGCCTCACCTTCTCTGTCATAAAGTGTTAATATATGTTAAATAAAGTTAAATTTGTATATTGTGTTGTAATTAGTTTCAGTTTAAAAAAAACAACAATTTAGGTTTCCGCGGACATTGCGGTTGTTCTGAAATGTTCGTAAATAAATGAAAATAGAGGTGTGCTGAAGAACACTATACCTGTCTGTACTGTTCGCTAGCAAGTTGAAACTGTTCTAGAACACACGCGGTGTCCTGAAATGTTTGTAAATAAACAAAAATGGAGGTGTCCTGAAGAACACTATGCCTGTCCGTAGTGTTCGCTAGCAAGTTGAAACTGTTCTAAGAACAGAAGTGGTGTCCTGAAATGTTCGTAAATAAACAAAAATGGAGGTTCATGAAGATCACTATTCCTGTCCGTACTGTTCGCTAGCAAGTTGAAACTGTTCTAGAACACACGCGGTGTCCTGAAATGTTCGTAAAGAAACGAAAATGGAAGTGTCCTGAAGAACACTATACCTGTCCGTTGTGTACGCTAGCAAGTTGAAACTGTTCTAAGAACACACGCGGTGTTCTGAAAAATGTGTAAAGAAACGAAAATGGAAGTGTCCTGAAGAACACTATACCTGTCCGTACTGTTCGCTAGCAAGTTGAAACTGTTCTAGAACACACGCGATGTCCTGAAATGTTCATAAATAAATAAAATGGTGGTGTCCTGAAGAACACTATACCTGTCCGTATTGTTCGCTAGCAAGTTGAAACTGTTCTAAGAACACAAGTGGTGTCCTGAAATGTTCGTAAATAAACGAAAATGGAGGTGTCCTGAAGAACACTATACCTGTCCATAATGTTCGCTACCAAGTTGAAACTGTTCTAAGAACACAAACGGTGTCCTGAAATGTTCGTAAATAAATGAAAATGGAGGTGTCCTGAAGAACAGTATACCTGTCTGTACTGTTCGCTAGCAAGTTGAAACTGTTCTAAGAACACACGCGGTGTTCTGAAATGTTCGTAAATAAACGAAAATGGAGGTGTCCTGAGAACGCTATGTCTGTCCGTATTGTTCGCAAGAAAGTTAAACTGTTCTAAGAACAAACAGTTGTCCGTAACTGTTCATTTGACGTGTGACGCACTTTTAATTACTTCAGGACCCGAACAGTGTCCGTAGAACATCAACGCGCATGCGCAAACCAATGTCTGTGCATTTGGTGTCCTGAGGACAGCCGCTTCCTTCGCGAACATGTTAGCGAAGCGATCATGTGACCGTGCCCATGCTGATCGCGTGTTCTGAATGCGGACACTGTTCGTGTCCCTGAACAATTTAAAATTACATTTTCAAGTAATCCACAATATTTCTCAATAAAAACTTACTATAGCACAAGTCCCACATACTAATCCTGAATTTCTACATACTTTTTGAACGTTTTTCAACCTTTTTTTGTGTTCGATCTGTCCGCGGACAGCGCGCATGTCTGCGAACCGCGTACAAGCACCCCATAAAAGACCATGCCCTAGAGCTTATTCTCATTGTGTTTCTGGCTATTCTTCAGAGCACAGCTATTTTTCCTGCAACTTGCAGATTACACCATCATCTAGATGGCATCCATTGCTGCACTACTGCCACCTGGTGCCGCACTTGCTTCAGCACCACTCCCACCCCCTCCACCACCACCACCTCCCCAAGGGCATGTAGAGGGGAACAGGAGTGAGGATGCAAAAGAGGAAGCAGAGGATGACGAGAATGAGGTAGTCGAAATCCCTACTACCCGCACTCGGCGGGAGTCTTGGTTGTGGCGGTTATTTACCATTCATGGGGATGGTTCTAAGGCTCGTGCAAACCGAGTCACCTGCAATGAGTGCAAAACGGTACTCAGTCGCGGGAGGCATGGTTCGTACAGCTTTGGGACCACTACCATGAAGCGACACCTAAGGTCATTTCACTCTGGAGCCATTTGCAAGGTTGTACCTTGCGAGGAGCGTAGTAGGTTGATTTCCTCTACTTCATCCTCCGTTTCTGATCCTGTCACCACAAGGAACACCTCTGAGGAACAGCGTCTTCCTCAAGCTGCCTCACAGGCCATACATAATGCTGATGACCCTTACCTTTCGAGGGTCACAGTTGTGTGTATGTACTGCGACGCAGTACTCTGCAGGGGGGAGCGCCTTCGTAGTGCTTTTGAGACTATCATGTCAGAGCACGAGAAGACCTGCTCACTACCCAAATAAAACCCACTCTACATCTTCCTCTCTCAGCTCGCCCTTTCTTATCCCTGTGGTTGGTGTTCCCCCTTTTACCCTCCTTTCCCCTCCTCTCCTAGTGTCATGTATAAAAAAACAAAAAAAAATATACAATAACAAAAATAAAAAAAATGAGGCTCTTTTCAAAGCCGCCTTTCACAGTTAAAAAATAGAAGTGAAAATAAATGAAGCAGGGCCCTTTGTATTTTTTAGAAGTCTACGGACAGTCTGCGGACATCTACAATTTTGGGGTGCTACCCTATCAAAACCATTGCAATTTTCTCTGGGAGGAAGTGGTGGCTCTGAAAAAAGCCTTTGGGAGGTGATTGTGTTTCAAAAATTATAAATACGCAACACCTACTTCAAAATGGATGCTGTAATTCTAAAAAAGGTTGCAATGCATTTTGTATGTTTCTAAGAAAAATCTGATTGCCAGCATAAGTTAGATGTACTCCATCTCTGCGAAAAATGTATGTACTACGAAACATAATATTTTCATTGTGAAAAGAGGACATGCCAAAATCTCTTAGAAAGGCACAAGCAGCCTTATTGAAATTGCGCCATGCTTTCTCCATTTGTGGACCAAATGAAAAAGAACAAAGCCACATTTGTCTCCGCGCAATCCGTGAAAAAATTACTTGAGCATTTGGAAACATGTCCATGACCTTCCCAAGTCCTTCTTTCATTGCAAATTGCAAAGAAATTCCAAACACATGTCCTAAACTGTTCCCTACACAATGAATTATAATTATATCTGGATGTTGCTCTGTCTCCAAAGTAGCACAGAGAGGTAACAAGGCCAACCACTTAATTCCACGTACTCCATGCCAGTGTACTTCCACATGTGGGAATCCAAGATCTACAGCTACTCCACACGTTTCTGCATGCACTTTCAACCAATGTATCCACGAGTCTCCCAAAATCCAAACAATCTGTTTTCTGAAACACACAGTCATAGCTATCTGTTCTTCTCTCAGTAAAATGAGTATCTGAGAAACTCTCTCCTGGCACAACACACCCACTAAACGTTCCTGACCAATCTCTTTCAGTGCTCATTCTCATTTGCATGACTTCTGAACCCATAAATCCCTGGATGTAACACCAGATGTCCGCGAACTACCGCCATGTCCGTGGACATATCGTAACATGAACAGCCCTTCTACCATTTCCAGTTCACTATCTGTGCCATTCCCTCATTGGATGTAGCTAAGAAGTCACATGACCATCCACCAATCACATTCAAGACCTCTACATCGAACTGCATCATCATAGATCAGCACTGCAAATGTAATGTGAATCTCTCTGAGTACAAGTGTCATATCATTGGCAAGCACCATGATATCAAAAGGATATCAACACATTATACAACTATAAGTGTTAGGGGTACAGGGAGTCGTAAGGGGGGGTCAAGGCTTAGTGAGAGGCCCAGGGCGCAGAGGAACCAGACACAAAACAAAACAAATCCAAAGGAACAGCCTCCAGCCTTACAGGAGGCTTCTCTGTCCCTTTTGCAGACAGAAGGCTCGCCGGACCACAACTCCCAGCAGCCTCCGGGCCGGGAACTACTTTTCCACTCCTAGGTTGGGAGGGGCTCGCGCACGCGCCTGAACGCAGAACAAAGGCACGGGGCTTGTGCTTAAGCTCCTGACTGGAATGGAGGCAACCTGCAGAGCTCCTGCCGATGGGGATCACGTGAGGGGCCACGTCCCAAGGAACTAGCATTCCGGCCCCTCGCTCACAACAGATAAGTGCAGCCAAACCATTGGGAACGAGCGACCAACCCATACATGGGAATCAGAAGCGCAGCAGCGGGGGGAGAGCGCAAAACAAGCAGAGGAGCATTGGGATATCCGGTCCGTTGAGGGGCTCGTGCAGGGGGCACCGCCCAGCCATATTACGTCCCCTGCAAGGGACAAAAGCTAAGTGCCAATTAGCGCTCCCCAGCATATAACCAGCCCCAATTTTGGCTACCAAGACCCATTACCATTAACGCGTGCAGCGTTAATTTACTAACGTGTTTTCGGCCACGTGCGGCAAACTTTGGCAGCACGGAGAGCATTTCAGACCGCAGCCACGTGCGGCAAACTTTGGCAGCACATAGTGCTTAATATAAGCCACGTGCGGCAAAACTTTGGCGGCACGATGGATCTAGTTCCCTTTAAGCCACTTGCGGCGAACTTGAGCCACATGTTCTGAACCACTCGCTATTGTTGGGAACTAAGAAGCTTTGAGAGCGTGTAATGTGCATGTGCCAGCACCGTATGTGTGTGTGATGTATTATGCCTATGTGAGTTAACACAGGTCACTAATACCAAAACTCTCTTGCAGCATTGGAACTGCTCCGAGCTCCGGACCAGAGAGTGCGCAAGCAGAAGGCAGGCCAGCACTCAACCACAGAGCTAAGTGCCTTTTGCATCAAAAGCAATTGTAAAACACTGTGTGTATGTTGGGACGATAGTGCATATGTTACTGTTGTTTTTTTCCCATATGTTCCCTTGCCTGTCCACTTACCCTCTCCTAACCCTCACTCCGGTTACCCTCTGTTCGAGACCTGATCGCGTGTTCTGAATGCGGATACTGTTCGTGTCCCCGAACAAGTTAAAAGTACATTTTCAAGTAATCCACAATATTTCTCAATAAAAACTCACTATAGCACAAGTCCCACATACTAATCCTGAGTTTCTACATACTTTTTGAAAGTTTTTCAACCTTTTTTTGTGTTCGATCTGTCCGCGGACAACGCACATGTCTGCGAACCGCGTACAAGCACCCCTATAAAAGACCATGCCCTAGAGCTTATTCTCATTGTGTTTCTGGCTATTCTTCAGACCACAGCTATTTTTCCTGCAACTTGCAGATTACACCATCATCTAGATGGCATCCATGGCTGCACTATTGCCACCTGGTGCCGCACTTACTTCAGCACCACCCCCACCCCCTCCACCACCACCACCTCCCCAAAGGCATGTAGAGGGGAACAGGAGTGAGGATGCAGAAGAGGAAGGAGAGGATGACGAGAATGAAGTAGTGGAAATCCCTACTACCCGCACTCGGCGGGAGTCTTGGTTGTGGCAGTTATTTACCATTCATGGGGATGGTTCTAAGGCTCGTGCAAACCGAGTCACCTGCAATGAGTGCAAAATGGTACTCAGTCACGGGAGGCATAGTTCGTACAGCTTTGGGACCACTACCATGAAGCGACACCTAAGGTCATTTCACTCTGGAGCCATTTGCAAGGTTGTACCTTGCGAGGAGCGTAGTAGGTTGATTTCCTCTACTTCATCCTCCGTTTCTGATCCTGTCACCACAAGGAACACCTCTGAGGAACAGCGTCTTCCTCAAGCTGCCTCACAGGCCATACATAATGCTGATGACCCTTACCTTTCGAGGGTCCCAGTTGTGTGTATGTACTGCGATGCAGTACTATGCAGGGGGGAGCGCCTTCGTAGTGCTTTTGAGACTATCATGTCAGAGCACGAGAAGACCTGCTCACTACCCAAATAAAACCCACTCTACATCTTCCTCTCTCAGCTCGCCCTTTCTTATCCCTGTGGTTGGTGTTCCCCCTTTTACCCTCCTTTCCCCTCCTCTCCTAGTGCCATGTATAAAAAACCAAAACAAATATACAATAACAAAAATTTAAAAAAAATGAGCTCTTTTCAAAACCGCCTTTCACAGTTAAAAAATAGAAGTGAAAATAAATGAAGCAGGGCCCTTTGTATTTTTTAGAAGTCTAAGTACAGTCTGCGGACATCTAAAATATTGGGGTGCCACCCTATCAAAACCATTGCAATTTTCTCTGGGAGGAAGTGGGGGCTCTGAAAAAAGCCTTTGGGAGGTGATTGTGTTTCAAAAATTATAAATACGCAACACCTACTTCAAAATGGATGCTGTAATTCTAAAAAAGGTTGGAATGCATTTTGTATGTTTCTAAGAAAAATCTGATTGCCAGCATAAGTTAGATGTACTCCATCTCTGCGAAAAATGTATGTACTACGAAACATAATATTTTCATTGTGAAAAGAGGACATGCCAAAATCTCTTAGAAAGGCACAAGCAGCCTTATTGACATTGCGCCTTGCTTTCTCCATTTGTGGACCAAATGAAAAAGAACGAAGCCACATTTGTCTCAGCGCAATCCGTGAAAAAATTACTTGAGAATTTGGAAACATGTCCATGATCTTCCCAAGTACTTGCAAAGAAATTCCAGACACATGTCCTAAACTGTTCCCTCCACAATGAATTATAATTATATCTGGATGTTGCTCTGTCTCCAAAGTAGCACAGAGAGGTAACAAGTCCAACCACTTCATTCTACGTACTCCATGCCAGTGTACTTCCACATGTGGGAATCCAAGATCTACAGCTACTCCACAGGTTTCTGCATGCACGTTCAACCAATGTATCCACGAGTCTCCCAAAATCCAAACAATCTGTTTTCTGAAACACGCAGCCATAATTATCTGTTCTTCTCTCAGCAAAATGAGTATCTGAGAAACTCTCTCCTGGCACAACACACCCACTAAACTTTCCTGACCAATCCCTTTCAGTGCTCATTCTCATTTGCATGACTTCTGAACCCAAAAATCCCTGGATGTAACACCAGATGTCCGCGAACTACCGCCATGTCCGCGGACATATCGTAGCATGAACAGCCCTTCTACCATTTCCAGTTCACTATCTGTGCCATTCCCTCATTGGATGTAGCTAAGAAGTCACATGACCATCCACCAATCACATTCAAGACCTCTACATCGAACTGCATCATCATAGATCAGCACTGCAAATGTACTGTGAATCTCTCTGAGTACAAGTGTCATATCATTGGCAAGCACCATCTACAAGAAATACTGTACAAGTCTCCAAGATTTCTACTTGCAGCTCCATGCATATCCATATGCATGAACACAAACTACAGGTATGCATATTTTCTGTACAGTACATGAACACATTTTCTAACTGACTTTTAGCTTGTATAATCTGTAAAATGAATCTACTGTCTTTTTTTCAATCTCCTAAAATCAACTGTCACTTACAAATCACTTACAAATCTTTATACTATTTAATTTCTTTATACACACACACACTCAAATCATGTTAAACTAACATTTTTTAAATGAAATATATAGACTACATATAGTCAAACAAAATTGCATGCACACTCTATGTTCAAATCTCAAACAATAATACTTGTATAATGACATAATTTTTTTAAATGTCTTTATTTATTTAATTACTTACATTTATATAGGACAAGCAGCCCATGACATTGAGGCACTATTACTTGGAAGAGCTTATTTACAGGAATAATGGTATTCAGTGGTACATTATGAATTTCACAGGACACAGTAAAGATATTTTGTATGCTACAGTTAGTCATTGCAATACAATTTGGTCATTAAGAACATATCATATGTATTCAACTGGTGCGATGTACCTTATGAAAATAATATAGTTTTAATGGTTTTGAGGAAGGCGATGAGGATTTCAATGAATAAAGTCAATGTCTAAATTAAAAACAGTGCTATATACAAACCAAATTACTAATTTGTTTCTTTTACAATTGCAGTGAAGACCATTCTCCTGAAAAGAAGCAACCAAATTTGAAGTACAAAGAACAACTAAGAAGTAACCTGTTCATTTTAGATAAAAAGTAAGTAGAATATCAACATAATATTTGTATTATTACTCAAACACACTGTAAGGTTAATTCATGCTATTTCTGTGCCTAAAAATAAAGATTCTGCACCATTCTGTACAAAAATCCCCATGTCTTAAACAGCGATTTACAGCTAGAATGGCCCTCAAATTCCTATTTTTTGCCACACAAATTACCCAACTCAACCGCTAGAATTTAGATGTTATAGAACAAACAACTGTTTTAACTGTATAGCATTAGATATACTATTTATACTTCTCCACACCACTAGCTTACTATTTTCTGTCATCTGAACCCCAGTTTAGTAACACATTGATTCAAGAATACCCATCCCTACTAGTTGTAGTTCCCAATGCACAATCACACACCATTACATACATCTGTATCATCTTACTCAAACACTCATGCACACAGCACACATACATTGCAAAACACCCCAACCCATACCTTCTTTATTTTTTTCAACAGACCCTAAAGAATGCCTACCAAAAATCAAGTCCGTAGAAAGCATCGCAGAAGTAGAGCAAATGAATATAAAAGTGTCCAACATAAGCATCCATCTCTAGCACAATTTGTAAAAAAAGTTGAAACAAAACAGCTAATACAGTCATTTAGTGAAACAAAAGACGTTTCAAGTACACAAACTTTGTCTCCTCTATCAAAATGTAAATCAAACCAAAAAACAATTAGCAGAAAATCAGCTATCACTACACATAAAACTGCTTCTTTAAATCTTGATATAGTTCAAAGTACGCATACCAAGAAAAGTATTTTAGCAAAATGTTCCGTCACAAAGTCCTTCAAAATCATATAAAAATAGGAGAGAAACCAGGTTCAACGCTTAAAAGCTATTGTAGGAAATTAATCTTAGAAGCGTTGATAGTGCAATTCTTCTCAAAAGAAAGTTATTTATTTTAGTGTTAAACAAAATGAAACCACTAACAAAACTAATAACTAAATTACAAAAATGACTTCTCAATAAACGAAATGTCAACAGAAAGAACTTCTTAAGTATGTGCGGAGGTGAATGGAGTCACACTACGAGCACAGAACCATACTTTAATGAAGAAGCGTACAAACAAAAGCAAACAAATACAATTGCCATACATAGCAGTGGTCGAGGTTATGAAAAAGTTAATAATACCATAATGGAACAAGAAGTACTCATTATAAAAATATGAAAACTTAGAATTACCCCTCCATTCAACTGAATAAGAACGTCTAGTGTACAAATGCCCATGCACCTCAATGTGTAACATTCCCAAACAATTTTTCAAGTCTTTACGCCAATTCCTCAATCAATATGTGAAAAGCAAAGACAAAATCAAAATTAAACTACTGCAAAATATGGATACCTGTCCAGTACACAAGTACACAGGACTACAAGGACATTCATTGGCCTGCATTACAGGACCTACTTGCAAAACCATCTTCCATGATATCAAAAGGATATCAACACATTATTCAACTATAAGTGTCAGGGTACAGGGAGTCGTAAGGGGGAGTCAAGGCTTAGTGAGAGGCCCAGGGCGCAGAGGAACCAGACACAAAACAAAACAAACCCAAAGGAACAGCCTCCAGCCTTACAGGAGGCTTCTCTGTCCCTTTTGCAGGCAGAAGGCTCGCCGGACCACAACTCCCAGCAGCCTCCGGGCCGGGAACTACTTTGCCACTCCCAGGTTGGGAGGGGCTCGCGCACGCGCATGCGCGCAGAACAAAGGCACGGGTCTTGTGCTTAAGCTCCCGACCGGAACGGAGGCATCCTGCAGAGCTCCTGCCGATGGGGATCACGCGAGGGGCCACGTCCCAAGGAACCAGCATTCCGGCCCTTCGCTCACAACAGATAAGTGCAGCCAAACCATTGCGAATGAGCGACCAACCCCTACATAGGAATCAGAAGCGCAGCAGCGGGGGGAGAGCACAAAACAAGCAGAGGAGCATTGGGATATCCGGTCCGTTGAGGGTCTCGCGCAGGGGGCACCGCCCAGCCATATTACGTCTTCTGCAAGGGACAAAAGCTAAGTGCCAATAAGCGCTTCCCAGCATATAACCAGCCCCGATTTTGGCTACCAAGACCCATTACCATTAACGCGTGCAGCATTAATTTACTAACGTGTTTTCGGCCACGTGCGGCAAACTTTGGCAGCACGGAGAGCATTTCAGACCACAGCCACGTGCGGCAAACTTTGGCAGCACGTAGTGCTTAATATAAGCCACGTGCGGCAAAACTTTGGCAGCATGATTGATCTAGTTCCTTTTAAGCCACGGGCGGCGAACTTGAGCCACATGTTCTGAACCACTCGCTATTGTTGGGAACTAAGAAGCTTTGAGAGCGTGTAATGTGCATGTGCCAACACCGCATGTGTGTGTGATGTATTATGCCTACGTGAGTTAACACAGGTCACTAATACCAAAACTCTCTTGCAGCATTCGAACTGCTCCGAGCTCCAGACATGAGAGTGCGCAGGCAGGAGGCAGGCCAGCACTCAACCACAGAGCTAAGTGCCTTTTGCATCAAAAGCAATTGTAAAACACTGTGTGTATGTTGGGACGATAGTGCATATGTTACTGTTGTTTTTTCCCATATGTTCCCTTGCCTGTCCACTTACCCTCTCCTAACCCTCACTCCGGTTACCCTCTGTTCGAGACCCATCCAACCAACGAGATCCTAACCCTCTTTCCCTGCTGGGGTCCCGGCGGCCTGTGTAAGTTTGTCTTGCAGGTGCTCAGACCGCAGTGGGGGTAGTTGGTTCGCACCACTCCTGCACCTGGACTTTGGAGCCGTGACAGAAGCACAAGCCCAAGTGTGACAGGTGCCTGAGTGGCACAACCCATCTAGACTATGGAAGAATTAAGCAAGGTCCTGCAGGACCTACAAGCTGAGCTCACTGCCACTAGACAGGACTATGCTACCCTGGCCGTCCAAGTACGTTCTTTAGCAGCCCAAACCGTTACCCTTCCGGGTGGTGCTACTGCACCCACCCCTGTCCAAGTAAGTGTTACCCCAGAGTCCATAGTTCCATTA
Organism: Ambystoma mexicanum; assembly: GCF_040938575.1. Classification (NCBI taxonomy): domain Eukaryota; kingdom Metazoa; phylum Chordata; class Amphibia; order Caudata; family Ambystomatidae; genus Ambystoma; species Ambystoma mexicanum. The sequence goes on from NC_090933.1 coordinate 1,148,043,214, forward strand.
GCTCCCCCAGAAAGATACTCCGGTGATCCACAGAAATACCAAACCTTCCTGACTCAATGCCAGCTTCATTTCCTTACCAAACCCTCAGCATTTCGCTCAACCCAGGCTAGGACGGCCTTTGTGATCTCCTATCTTACAGGAGATGCAGCGGCTTGGGCGAATCCTTTAGTGCAAAGGGATGACGCAGTTCTGTATAGCTGGGTCGAATTCCAAAATGAGTTTGGTAAGATCTTTAATCGTCAAGCTGCCTCTATGTGCAAAGATAGGGAGTTACTTACTCTACGTGAAGGCAATAAGGAGTTAGTCACATATGTAACTCAATTCAACAGACTGGTGGCGGAGACAGAGTGGCCCCGAGATAAAACAATGTCACTTTTTTGTCAGGGTCTTCGTGACGACCTGAAGGACCTGATAGCACAGGTCGACCCCCAACCCCGAGACTGTCCAGCAATGATAGACCTAGCATTGCGTCTAGATCATCGTCAAGCAGAACGACGGGGAGATAGGAAACGGGGGGACTCTCGTCCAGTAGTCAGGCTTGATCATACCCATTTGACTCTGGCCCCAGAGAAATCAGGCAGGGATGAGCCGATGCAAATTGGGTCAGTCCGGGGTCCGCTCACTAAAGACGAGAAAGAACGACGGCATAAGGAGGGCCTATGTTTGTACTGTGGGACCACAGGACATTTTGTCAAAGATTGCCCTATGAAACCTAAAGCGCAGGGAAACGCCTCGGCTCGGCGGTTGTAGGGGTACTACAGCCGAGCCCTGAAAAAGAAGTTACCCCAGTCTCAGGTTTTGTGAATTATGCCCCCCACATCACTCTGTCAGGAGTCTTGCAATTCCGGAGGCACGAAGTTAAGGTGGATTTACTCTTAGACACTGGTGCCAGGGGTAACTTCATGGACGTTTCTTATGCGGCTAAGTTGGGAGTGCCCTTGTGTAGGAAGAGGGCACCGGAACCAGTAAGGGCGGTGGATGGGACTCCTTTGAGTTCTGGTCCCATAACACACTGCACTCAACCCTTGACACTTTGTAGCCAACAGAATCACAGTGAGACCATCCAATTTGATCTGATAGCAACACCACAGTTTGGTGTTATCCTGGGGATGCCCTGGTTCATGAAACGTACCCCCTGGTGGATTGGTCCAAGGGTACGATATTCATGTCCTCTCCATACTGCTGTTCACATTGCGCTATTGTGGTCCAGTCTTTGCCCTCAGTTCAGGAGCCCACTATTGCCGCTATAGAGGCATCAGATCCCAGTAACTTACCGCCAGAATACCAAGGGTTCAAGGATGTATTCAGTAAGAAATCCGCTGAGACACTGCCACTCCACCGGCCTTTTGATTGCCGTATAGACTTAGAACCCGGGACGGTACTACCTTGTAGTCGGGTGTATGCCCTAACGGAGGCAGAAACAGAACAGCTGAAAGAATATATTGATACCAATCTGAAAAGCGGTTTTATTCGACATTCCAACTCACCTTTCTCTTCGCCGTTGTTCTTCGTGCCCAAGAAAACGGGTGACTTGAGAACATGTATCGATTATAGGGGAATCAATCGTATTACGATTAAAATCGGTACCCCTTGCCACTAATTCCAGTATTGCTCGATCAAGTTCGGAACGCAACAGTATACACAAAATTGGATCTTCGGGGGGCTTATCACCTGGTGCGAGTGCGGGCTGGAGATGAGTTTAAGACTGCATTCAGGACCAAATTCGGCCTGTACGAGTACCAGGTGATGCCTTTCGGGTTGTGTAATGCTCCAGCAGCGTTTCAACACTTCCTGGATGAAGTGTTACGGGAGTATCTGGATGTCTTCGCTGTGGTTTATATCGATGATATTTTGATATATTCCACCAGCATGCAGGAACACGTTAAACACGTTAGGGCTGTATTACAGCGGCTTCGGGAACACCACCTATATGCTAAACTTGAAAAATGTGAATTTTACCGTACCACCGTAGAGTTCCTGGGAAACTTCCTGACACCATCTGGGGTGCAGATGGACCAGAAAAAGATACAAGCAGTGGTCGACTGGGCGGCTCCTACATCCGTGAAGGAAGTAAAATTGTTCTTAGGTTTCGCTTATTTTTACCGGCGATTTATTAAGAACTTCTCTCAACTGGTGACGCCCATTACAACGTTGCTTAGGAAAGGAAGGACGTTTGTATGGGATAAAGCCGCTGAACAAAGTTTTCAGCAGTTGAAGTCTGCCTTAACATCCGCACCAGTACTACGCCATCCTGACCTCAGCCAGCCGTTCCTAGTTGAAACCGACGCATCAAGCTATGCCTTAGGAGCGGTCTTATCTCAATGAGACCCCAAAACGGGGTTACAACACCCTGTGGCATACTACTCTAGAAAACTGTTACCGGCTGAGATTAATTACACCATAGCCGACCGAGAATTATTGGCAGTAAAGGCAGCGTTCGACGAATAGCGACATTACCTGTTGGGAGCCCGCCATACGGTCACTGTCATGACAGACCATAGGAATTTACAATTCATTAAAACCGCGAAAACACTGAGCCCCGCCAATTACGCTGGGCAATGTTTTTCTCAAGTTTTGACTTTCTAATTACATATCGCCCAGGAGCAAACAATATGAAGGCCGATATCCTATCTCGATATCCGGAGCCAGAGAGCAAAAGCGAAGGTGAGGCTCGTTCAATAATTCTGCCCACCCGAATAGTCGGACTAGTGGGTAGACCGAACATCTTTGACGACGTGTTGAAGGCCATGTCTGCTCAGGAGTTGCAGAAATGGTGTTCAAGAGGCCCGCAACATACATTGGTAGACGGTGTCCCATATTACGCCAAGGCCTTATATTTACCTACGTCAGCACTCAGAAAGGAAGTGATACATTGGTGTCATGACACTACATTAGCCGGACATCCCGGTATTGCTAAAACCCAGCAGAACGTATCCAGACACTTTTGGTGGCCTACGTTACTTCGTGATGTGTGGGTTTATGTGACGTAATGCAGCACTTGCAGCAGACAAAAAGCCAGTCACCAGAAACCAGTCGGCTTACTCCAACCGTTGCCAACTCCACCGGCTCCATGGCATACAATCACAATGGACTTGATTGTGGATTTGCCACCAGTACAAAAGTACACCTCTATCCTGGTGGTTGTGAACTCCCTCACCAAGATGAGTCATTTAATTCTGTGTATTGGAGTTCCCACCGCATGTGAGCTAGCGGACTTGTTTCTACATCATGTGTTTCGCCTACACATTCTACCCATACGTGTTATCACGGACAGAGGCCCTCAATTTACTTCCCAATTTTGGTGAGCGTTTTGTCAATTAATCAGGATGGAGGCCAGCCTATCATCCGGTTATCACCCGGAAACGGACGGCCAAACCGAACGGGTGAATCAAGGTCTGGAACAATACCTACGCTGTTATGCAGCCAATACCGAAGTGTCATGGGTCAAATATGTCTGGTTGGCAGAAATAGCATACAACAACACTGTGCATAGTTCCACCAAGCATACGCCCTTCTTTGGTGCATATGGATACCATCCTCGAGGATTGCCCACCAGATCTGGTGATCATTCTACAAACCTACCCACTCTATTGGGGTGTCAGGTTTATGTGCAGCAGGTCTGGAAGGATATTCAGGCAAATCTGGACACCGCAAAGACATCATATAAGCATTATGCTGATAAAAGGAGAAATGTAAGTCCCCAGTACCAACAGGGCGACAGGGTCTGGTTGTCAACCCGAAATATTAAATTGTCTGGACCTCGTAAATTACAACCAAGGTTTTTAGGTCCTTTTACTATTTCGGATGTAATCAACCCGGTGGCAGTGAGGCTGGCATTACCCCCACAAATGAAAATTCATCCCACTTTTCATGTGTCCTTATTGAAACCAGCCCGGCCATCCATTCGTACTGAAAAACCACTGCCCATCATAGTTCAGGGGCATCCCGAATATGAGCTCCAGGGAATTCTGAATGCACAGCGTCGCCCAGATGGGTTGTATTATTTGATAGACTGGGTTGGGTATGGGCCTGAGGAACGTTCCTGGGAGCCTGCACATAGTGTGCATGCTCCTAGACTGGTAAGACAATTCCACAAAAACCATCCTGAGAAACCCAAGCCCGAGCCCTTCCGTGCGGGGGGGAGTACTGTCAGGGTACAGGGAGTCGTAAGGGGGAGTCAAGGCTTAGTGAGAGGCCCAGTGCGCAGAGGAACCAAACACAAAACAAAACAAACCCAGGAGGCTTCTCTGTCCCTTTTGCAGGCAGAAGGCTCGCCGGACCACAACTCCCAGCAGCCTCCGGGCCGGGAACTAGTTTTCCACTCCCAGGTTGGGAGGGGCTCATGCACGCGCATGCGCACAGAACAAAGGCACGGGGCTTGTGCTTAAGCTCCCGACCGGAACGGACGCATCCTGCAGAGCTCCTGCCAATGGGGATCACACGAGGGGCCACGCCCCAAGGAACCAGCATTCCGGCTCCTCGCTCACAACAGATAAGTGCAGCCAAACCATTGCAAACGAGCGATCAACCCCTACATAGGAATCAGAAGCACAGCAGCGGGAGGAGAGCGCAAAACAAGCAGAGGAGCATTGGGCTATCCGGTCCGTTGAGGGGCTCGTGCAGGGGGCACCGCCCAGCCATATTACGTCCCCTGCAAGGGACAAAAGCTAAGTGCCAATCAGCGCTCCCCAGCATATAACCAGCCCCGATTTTGGCTACCAAGACCCATTACCATTAACACGTGCATCGTTAATTTACTAACGTGTTTTCGGCCATGTGCAGCAAACTTTGGCAGCACGGAGAGCATTTCAGACCACAGCCACGTGCGGCAAACTTTGGCAGCACGTAGTGCTTAATATAAGCCATGTGCAGCAAAAATTTGGCGGCACAATGGATCTAGTCCTTTTAAGCCACGTGCGGCGAACTTGAGCCACATGTTCTGAACCACTCGCTATTGTTGGGAACTAAGAAGCTTTGAGAGTGTGTAATGTGCATGTGCCAGCACCGTATGTGTGTGTGATGTATTATGCCTATGTGAGTTAACACAGGTCACTAATACCAAAACTCTCTTGCAGCATTGGAACTGCTCCGAGCTCCGGACCTGAGAGTGCGCAGGCAGGAGGCAGGCCAGCACTCAACCACATTGCTAAGTGCCTTTTGCATCAAAAGCAATTGTAAAACACTGTGTGTATGTTGGGACGATAGTGCATATGTTACTGTTGTTTTTTCCCATATGTTCCCTTGCCTGTCCACTTAACTTCTCCTAACCCTCACTCCGGTTACCCTCTGTTCGAGACCTAACCAACCAACGAGATCCTAACCCTCTTTCCCTGCTGGGGTCTCGGCGGCGGGTGTAAGTTTGGCTTGCAGGTGCTCAGATCGCAGTGGGGGTAGTTGGTTCGTGCCACTCCTGCACCTGGACTTTGGAGCCGTGACAATAAGAAATCTAGTTTATAAACTGTACTATGCTAAAAGTCCTGCTTTAGCACTAGCCAATTTAAATAACATTTTTCTACATGGTACAGCAAAAGACCTACTAGAAGAAATCGACTATATCCAGAAAAAATATTTTGGAAGTGAAACCTACTTACAGAATGAAATAGCTGTAAACCAAATTAGTAACAATTCTACACATGGCAACCTTTTACTACACACATACAAAAAAGAAATACTAAAATTTAAAAGTACATCAGCTGAAGTACCAAACCATGTGTGTGTATGTTGCCGCAGAACTTTTTATAAAAGTAACACAAAAACTGTAGACCCATCATGCAAAAGAGAAGACAATGAAGATTCTAAATGGTTTGAATTAGCTCTCTACCTTATAGCAGAAAACAAATACGAAATAACTGACCCTGTAATGCTTTGTAGTTACTGCACTACAAAACTTGACAGCAACCAAACTCCTTCATTTGCTATCACAAATAATTTGGAATTATATCCACTACCAAAACCCCTTCAACAACTTAATTCATATGAGAGCATCATAATTCAAACAGTGCACCCATTTCAAGCAATGATACGCCTTCAACCAAAAACTGCAAAATTACCTCCCTCTGAATTAGTGAAAGGTATTCGTGGAAAAGTAGTGTATTTACCATTAGATCTAAAAGAAAATGTGCACACTCTAGGAGTGCAACGTCCAAAGCAACAATCTTTAATTATCTTGGTAAATGGAGTACCTACAAAAGACAAAGAAATTTGGCAACAGCTGGTAGATTTACATAACGTTAGAGAAGCCTTGAAATATCTTAAAGAGATTAATGAATATTACAAAGAAATTAATATTGAAGAAAACTTGAAGGATACAACTGAAATAATTCAAGAGACAAAAGAAGCTGGTCAATTTGAGCTCCTAGATCCTGCTACAATATCAAACACTTTAGACCATTATACATTTCATCCATTGCACTCTAATGACACCATAGAAGATGCACTGGAAACGTACCAAATGCATCAAACAAAAGGATCACCAATCAGCATATGGGAAAAAAGTATAGAAGCACATGCTTTTCCTCTACTCTTTCCAACTGGCAAAGGAGGAAGGTACGATGATAGACCTATTAAAAAATCAACATCAGAATACCGCTCATTACGGATGTATTCTGAAGATCCCAGATTTAGCCAAAATGTGGAATACATATTCCACCTACTCTTTGAAAGTGAACTAGCAACTTTATGTTACGGAGTTGCACAAATATTAAAATCTGGATCACACTTTCAAAATATGACAGCTACACAATTATCACAAAAAGTGCAACAAAAAGATGAGGTTTTACAATCAAATATTACAAATCTATTAGCAAATATGCGTGGTACTAAAGAGTACTGGTTTCAACGTCACAGAGATGTACGTTATATGATCAGAAACCTTGGCCCACCCACTTGGTTTGTTACATTAAGTTGTGCAGAATATGCATGGGAAGATTTACATGATTTTCTACGCATATCAAACAAAAACAAAACAAACATAGATATACTAACACCTGGAGAACTTTGTTCTCTGGATCCTGTTAATGTTTCAAGATATTTTCACCATCGCTTCATTGCTATGCTACATTTTATTTGTAATAAAACTGTTCCTCCCCTTGGAGAAGTGTAACACTTCTTTTGGAGAACGGAATACCAAGCCAGAGGAGCACCACATATCCACTTGCTTTTTTGGATTAAAGATGCTCCTAAATTTGGTCAAGACAGTGAGGCCACTGTTTTACAGTTTATTGAAAAATATGTCAATTGTGAAATTCCATCGGAATCCAAAAATAGTGATCTTCATGCACAAATTTTACAATTTCAAAGACACAAATGTGGCAAATATTGTCGTCGCAAATACAAAAACAAAGGGAAATACTACACCAAATGCCGATTTGGTTTCCCTAGACCAGTTACAAATACAGGTCAAGTGAACAACCTCATGTCTTCAGTTAGACATAGTGTTAAAGGTAAGTCACCTAAAAATACATATTACATAAAAAGAAAAGAAGAAGAAAAATATATCAATGATTACAATGCAATCATTGCCCACTTATGGAATGCAAACATAGATGTGCAGTACATTGCAGACAATTTTACTGCAGTTGCACGATATGTCACAGCATACTTAACTAAAGCAGAAAAGACAGAGCTGCAAGACCTCTGGAATAACCTGTCATCAGATAAAACAGTGTCTCAAAAATTATACAGTTTGGGCATAAAAAATGCTGTCCCATAGAGAATGTGGATCCTATGAAGCAGCTGATAGTTTAACTGGTACTGCACTGTATGGTAAATCTGAAAATATAGTATGGCTAAGTCTTGGTCCAGCTAAATCTAGAAAAAGAGTTCTAAAATCATACGAAGATATAGAAACAATAGCCAAACATGATCCCAACAGCCAAGACACTTTAAAAAACAATTTATTATACAAATAATACCCAAACAGGAGTACCACTTTGGAAACCATGTGTTTATACCACATAGCCCAAAACTACACATACAAACATAATGTAAAACCTGATGAAAAAAATGGTAAATACAGAGTGACAAACTGTGAAGGCAGCTTTGTAAAACTCACCAAACCAAATTTAATTAATCATATCAAATTGTCATTAAATACTCCTCAACATAAAGAAGTATATTGCATGTCCCTGCTACAACTCTTTAAACCATGGAGAAAAGAAGAAGAAATACTAGATAACTATGACTCATATGAAGACGCTTTCAAAGCAAATGAAAGCACTATAACTGATGTAAACTTTACACAGTACAAAACAATGTTGCACAATGAACAGCAACACGAAGAAGAACTCCAGGCCCATCTAGATAAGGACACTCCTGACAGTAGTCAACCTTCTGTAACAGGAAGCCAAGAACCACTGGGAGAGCCACTAATAACAAATGAGGCAGAATTAGCTATGATAGAAGTAGAAAACACCATGTGTCAGTATGACGATAAAGAAGACTTAACTATACTACAATCAAAACTAAACAATGAGCAATGTAGCATTTTTCAAGAAGTAACAAAAGAAATTGCACATGGTGTAGAACATGAAAACAAAGAACACCCCCACTCATGTCCCCCAACACCCCCACTCCCCAGCAGTGAGGGGCACCTCCAGCAGGCCCCCACTCATGTTCCCTTAAGCACGCCCACCCACCAGCAGTGAGGAACACCTGGAAGCATGCCCCCACTCATGTCCCCCAGCACCCCCACCCCCTAGCAGTGAGGGGCACCTGCCAGCAGGCCCCCACTCATGTCCCCCAGCACCCCACCCCCCAGCAGTGAGGGGTACCTGCCAGCAGGCCCCCACTCATGTCCCCCAGCACCCCACCCCCCAGCAGTGAGGGGCACCTGCCAGCAGGCCCCCACTCATGTCCCACTCATGTCCCCCAGCACTCCACCCCCCAGCAGTGAGGGGTACCTGCCAGCAGGCCCCCACTCATGTCCCCCAGCACCCCCACCCCCCAGCAGTGAGGGGTACCTGCCAGCAGGCCCCCACTCATGTCCCCCAGCACCCCCACCCCCCAGCAGTGAGGGGCACCTGCCAGCAGGCCCCAGCTCATGTCCCCCAGGACCCCCACCCCCCAGCAGTGAGGGGCACCTGCCAGCAGGCCCCCACTCATGTCCCCCCTACATGAAGTAAAGATGCACAATCATGGCCCACTTCTACACCAGAATACCACAGCACGCCACCCCATTCTTGAGACGCAATGATTTCCCAATCCACCCCACACTGACATGCCTATCTCAAGACACAAACCAAAAGTCAACTATGTACATCAACACATGTCCGTCTCACACACACACACCGGTTGTCATTGATTGTGTAAACCCACATTTTCACATGCATTAACCCAATGAGCGAATCCCACACATGGAACTAAAATATGAAAATGTATTATGTACAAAAATAAAGCAATGAAATGAAAGCATAACAAAATAGCAAACATGAAATGAAAACCATGTGCAAAAGGTGAGTAAATGAAAAGTATAACCAATCCAAAGTAATCCTAAAGAAAAATAGTCAAAACTCTCCCTCCACCAACGCAAACCCAAAGGAAACGTAAAAAGAAAAATCCATTGATCCATGGTGAAATCGAAAGAAAAAGTTCAAAATAATCCATTGTCCAACTATGTACAATTCCTTGTCCAAAAGAAAAATCCATTAATTCATGTTCAAAATCAAATAAAAAGTTCAAATAAATCCATTGTCCAACTATGTACAATCCATTGGCAAGGGTCTATGATCCCAACAAAAGAAATGAAACCTACCTAATAAAAAAAACTATATGCAAATGTGTGTGGCATAGTCCATTCACCACAAATCAGAGGAAAAGGAAACCTAACTCTAAAAACTATTTACAATGGCAGCGGGCTAGTCCAACGCCTCACTTTTGGATGTCCTGGGCCAGGGCATCATCGAACTCCCGCTCAATGTCCTGGAGGCGGTCCTCTTCCATGGCCCGAGGGTTCGCAGGGATGACGACATGTTCACCTCCAACTCCCTGCGAATTGCCTCGAGGCACTCGGCCTGCCTCAGGGCCCTCTGCATGGAGTTCTCCGCCCTGACCATTGTGAGCCGTGCCTCTTCCGCCCGCTCCTGCTCTGCATCTATGGCGTGGCCTAACCGCTGCCACATGGAAGACACTTGAAATCCTGGGTCCTCCTGCCCTATGGCCGATGCCTGCCCTTCTGATGTTGAAGGCCCCGAGCCATCATTGCACCCACCATGTTGCTGCTGCTGTGCCTGTGCCTGAGCCCTGGCTCTTGCTGCCTGCATGTCCTCCTCCGGCTGAGGTGCAGTTGTCGTGCTGGCCACCCCTGCTGGACGTCCGACTCCCGACTGTGGCAGGGATGTGTCCTCCACCAGCCTGGCCGCTGGGTCAGAGTCAGCTCCACAGGGTACCCAGGTGATACATGGGTGGGAAGATGGCATGGAGGACGACTGGCGCGTAGGGGGTTCAGGTGAGGAGGGGGTCGCAAGAAGGTCCAGCACACGGAGGAATCCAGCACTGGCGACCCGTCCCAGTAGGTCAAAGTGGTCAAAGAGACATGCGAGACAATGTGTAGTCTCTCCACGAAAAGACTGCACGTCACCTCGCATGCCCCGTTGACGCAATGCTATCCCAGCCAGGACAGGCTCAACACGGTCCCGGATAGCCACGTCCGCAGGGAGAGGAAGGCCAATTGTTGTGCGCTCATCCCCTCCCTGAAAACGGGTCTGGACGTAGGCATCCCTGCTGGTGCCAGATGTAGCAGTGACAGGATCAGGGACGTGATTACACACAGACACCTCCGCGGCTGCCTATGCTGCCTCCTATCCCTGCCCCTGCACTGCACCACTAGCACCAGTGGAATCCCCACCTCCAGACCCCGTGTGTGTCCCTTCCACGGCCTCCTCCTCCACCAAACCCCCCACCAACCTGGATGACTCCATGCCATCTTCCTCCGTCGGACCCTGTCGGGTCTCAGCTGCCCCTTCTGCTGCCGAGGAGTCCACCTCCGACCTCCGCTTCTTGGCCCTACCCTCGGCAGCTGCGGCCTGGGACGCGGCACCAGACTTCTCACTCCCGACGAGATGACAATCTGGCAGGGGAGCCGGGCCTTGCGTCACTGGCTGGTGGCGCGATCCCTGCCGCTGTGCTCCACAGCACCCTCTACGCCGTCTTCATCAGTTGACGCTGCAGACAGGGAGAGATAAAACACAGGCATCATAGCACTGTACAATGGACTGATACACACATGACAGTTGTACATGAGTGGCAGTATCATACTTCAGACATGGCATCACACTCCCCAACACACATGTCATTTGTACTCACACAGCACCATCCATACACATACAACAGCATGAGTATCTGAAGGTGAGCCTGACATCACATGAAACACGGGGAGTGCATAACACATGCACACACGCCACCACACTTACATGCATGTGTACATGTCCACCAACTGTCACAGTGATGAGATCTCCATCCATGTCACATCTGGCATTCAGCCTTCTACATGTCAGTGTCACATGCATCCAAGTTGCATCACAGTTGTACACTTGTTAAATACACACACATGCACATGTACACAGTACAGATACATGCAGCAGGAACCACCATCCATGTGTGACACCACAACCATGCCAACGTACATACACAGAAATTCAAACATGTGTGCTCCCACACCTGCATTTGCCCAGCATGCTTACCAACACATACACCATTGATGTGTCTCACACCTGAGAGGACTCACATGTGGCAGCCTCACGCCCATGTTCATACACATCCCTACATGGCCCTACAAAAACACATGAGCAACCTGCACACTACTGGCACACCATGACACGCACAGCGTCTAATCACTATGCATGTACACCTACTGCTGGACTCCAGACGGGTCTGCCTTTCAAGGACCTGGACGTGGAGCGCTGGGCATATGCGTTCCAGGACCCTCATTTGGTGGTCGGACAGGTGGCCCCGGCGCCCCTTGGCATCCACTGCCTTCGAGAGACGCTGGGCCTTGTTGAGGGTCCTGGACCTGAAGTCTTCCCAGCGCTTCTTGACATGTTGTAAGTCGCGGACTGAGACCCCCTCCGTGTTGATGGCAGTCATGATGTCCATCCAGATCCTGGTCCGTCCTTCGTAGTCGGCGCGCAAACTTCCAAAGAGGGCATCATACTGCCCCAGGACCTGCTCCACCAGGACACCAATTTCCCTGGCACTGAACGTGGTGGCCCTCTGCCTCTCTGGCTGGGGATTGCTAGCGGTGCCAGATGGTGTTGTGCCCGACATGGCAACCCCAGAGGCAGGAGTGGGTGGGCAACTGGGTCCTGGGGCTGGGCTGTGGAGCGATGGTATCCCAGTCGGGAGTCTTCGGTTCCAGCAGGGGTGGTCACAGCAACTGCACCCCTGGCTGACGTGCCTTTCGTGAAGACCGACCTGTGTTGCTGCTTCGTGTTGTTTCGCGCGCCATCCCAACTTCACAGCTATCAAGGACGTATCTCTTCTTTTGGCGGGGGTATTGGCTACACATGTTTTTCTGCATCACGCTAGTCAGACGGTGAGTCGCGCACGCTATTTTTCCCACTGCAGGTGCCCCTGTGTATCGCACCCGTTTACGAGGACATAGTACCCTGCGTGTCCCACGCGTACGTGTTTTTCGTGTTACTGGGTGCCACCGCGTACTGTGGGAGGTTGATTCCATGCACGTAGGTTGAAGGGTTGCGTGCACGGTTTTACTGCAGTTTTGGGGTGCCTGAGCGTTGCGTGACCCGTCACTACATCACCGAGGTCACATACAGCCTTGCAGGTGCAGGGGGGCTGTTAACATCTTGCATCCCACCCCCTTCACCCCAATTGCCCAGGTCAATTGTGGTGTACACCTCCCATTGGCACTACTCCATCTGTGCTGGCACTACTACATCTGTGCCATGGTTGGGAGGCCACCAAATGTGAGGGGTGCCTCAGCTGGTCATCCTCCTCATGGCGGGTGTGGTCAGGGACGTGGCCGGGGTGACCAGGGAGTAGGGGGACTCCAGGGCGTCCAGGGTGGCCGCAGAGGGGGAAGAGGCAGGGGTGCGCCACTTGAGCATGATGTTGTGCCATGTGCCGGTGCAGTCATGCCACCACACCCTGTGGTTCCGGGAGATGCAGCTTCTGCATCTGGCACTGGCGCCCGTGTGACCCGGCAGTCTGTTTCATTGACTGCGACGGGCCCAAGGGTAGTGGTAGCTGCAGGTGCAGCTTGGACACCACCACCCAGGCTCAGGGTCTGTAAGCGTAGGCTGCATTGGCACTTGAAGAGCCCTTGGAAGATTTCCAACAGGCCAGGAGGGAAACCGTAGGGGCACGCAGGGCTGCCCTGACCAAGACAAGTGTCCCTGGGGCAGTTATGTCATCTGCTGCCCTGAACAGCCGGGTGTTGGCAAGTGCAGGGGCAGATGCACCCAACAACACCCCGGTTGTGAATCTGCCAACCAGAACAGTTGCGGTCAATGACCCTGCTACAGCGGATGTTGCTGCGCAGGGTCCATTTGAGGGCACCCAGCTGCCACTGACACAAGTCAGGCCTTTGGTCATCCCTCCACCTGCCACTCCCGTGGCTCAATCCATCGAACCCACTGGCCATACTGATCAGGGCGGCATTAGCCAGCCAGGGTCTGCGCCACAATCCAAGACGAGGAAGGCTGCACCTGCAGCACAGGCTAGGACCCCACACACAGCCACGACCTCCTGCACGTCGAGGAAGAAGCCTTTCTGCAAAGAGGAACTGGATTTCCTTGTGGACTACGTGCGGGACCACAGCCGTGACTTGCTAGTGGGTGCTAATTGTCAGACTACGGCTGCCCACCGTGATACCCACTGGAAGCAAGTTGCAGAACATGTGAGTGCATTCGGCCATGAGGTGCGCATGGCGCAAGAGTGCAAAAAGCATTGGAATGACCTCAAACGCAGCGCTAAGGCTAAGCGTGCCTTAAATTACAACTTGACTCTGGTGACTGGCAGTGGGCCTGCACCAGAGGAGGAAGACCTCACTCCGCATGAGTCACTCGTTGCGGAGTTCATACCATCTGAATCGGTCGAAGGAGTGGGAGAGATGCCGGACTTTGATGCCCAGTCCAGTGAGTGTTGATGCGTTTCTGTTGAGGATGTGTGTGTTTTACTTGTGTGATGTGTTGTGCATGACTGCCACTACATGTGACGTGTACATGGTTCTGATGTGCAAGTAATGCAATGCTTCCCTGATGCATGTATGTTCTGCTGGATGGTGGACATGTGGAGAAGACAGGGACTGTCCACATCACCACTATTGTATCCTACTCACATGCTGGTTATCAGTATGCCCCTCCGGTCCATGTTCCAGCTCACTGGCCCTTCTGCATGTAGCGTGGGGTGACCTTCCTCTCAGCCCAGGGACAATGTCATAGCATGAGTGACGTGCATGTTTCCTCTGCCTGCATGCGGGTACTCCAGGTAGGCATGCTCCCTTGCCCCTCCACCCCCCGCTCTGCACCCCAATTCCACCTTTGCACTGGTCTGCTTCAATATTGCCGCTCGGTACTTCCCTGTTCATGCGTGCTGTATACATGCTAACTGCTGTGTGGTACATCCTTAGTACTTGATGCAGGGTATCTCACTTGTACTGTGCAGAGGTCAGATGCCCTGCAGGGACATGAGTGCCCATTCATGCTCCATGTGCATTCCACGCATGCCCATATGTGTCCTTGACTGGATGATCACTGTAATACAAGTCCTGGGTGACATACATTGCATGGCATTTCATCAGCCTTCCCATGTCCACTGTGGCTCAGAACTGCGTTTCACACATGTTTAGGGCCTGACAGTCTGTGTGTGTCACAGGCCTCAGCCTGTTTAATGGCCAATGACTCTGTCCAACTGGTGTAGTGTCTTCTTCACACGTGGGTGTACTCCAGAGGTTTCATCATGTGTCCTGCTTACTGTCCCATCATCATTTGCTGTGTTGTCACTTGATTCACATGATGCTGTTGATGCTAGTCAACACTGTCTTTCAATACACAGTTCTATTTTCGGCCTTTTGATACCATGCTAGGCATCCCTGCATTTGCACTTGGGGGGGAGGGGTGGTTTGATTGTAGACATGCTACCCATTGAATGCACATTGCACGTGATGCCTGAAGTTGACCTTGCACTGCCTTCACATTTTATGACACACATCATGAAGTTCTTGTACATGTAGATAGTGAGTAACGTACATATGTGCTGCACTGCATTGACCCACTTCAGTGCAAACTGACACCTTTTAACATGCCTAATCACAGAAGCAATTTCAAGTTGACCCAGCATGCATGGCAGGTTCTATTTTGTGTGCTTGATGTGTTTGGTGTCTGTGTGTGTGTGTTGTGTGCTTCTAACATGTGTAGTGACCTTATTTCCCTCTACGTTTCAGATGATGATGCAATGGAGCCAGAGGATGGTGTTGTCATGCCAGGCACAGGGTTGTTATCACTAAAGCAACCCGGCACAAGTGGGGGTAGTGGGGTGGTAGGCCACGAAAACCCACATGTGCTACAGTCCATCTTGTCTCTGGCTGGCAATGAGCCCAGCCCTGATGACCACTCTGACGTCCATGTTGAGTTGGACGTCTTGGAACCTCTGCCTGTGGTGGATTGGGACGCAGGGTCACCATCCACACCAGTAACTGACGTGCCTGGGCCATCACGTCGACGGGGGCATGCAAACATGCAGCCGCGGGCGGTGCCATCACAACGAGGACACCCAGTCCTTGGGTCCCGCAGGGGTCAAGCCCAGCAACACGGTCGCCGCGCGCAACCGCAGTATACTGAGTGTGAGCAAGACATGACTGCTAATTCTGAACGGCAGGGGGCAGCAATGGTGAACATCGCTGAGAGCATGGAGCGTATGGCCCAATCCGTGCTCCCCCCGGCTAGGTAGGTGCTTCTCCAGCAGCAAGGGGCACGGTCCACGGCCCGCTCGCTCAGGCTGGGCATGGCGGCCTCAGACAGGGCACGCCAGGCTGAAATGTCGTCTCTGCGTAAAGCAATTGCTGCTCACACAGAGGCACACATGGAGGCCCTGAGGCAAGAGTATGCTTCCCTCAGATCCACTCTGGGTGTCCTTATGATGTCCCAGAGGGAGTGGGCAGAGGAGAGGTTTGCGCAGCTTGAGCATACTATATCGGCTGAGCTACATGCTTGTCGGGATGTGCAGCAGTTGTCCAGCCAAGGCTTGCAGGAGGAACTCTGTGTTACACTTGCTACCTTGCAAGAGGAAGCACGTGTATCACGGGAGGTTCTGCATGCAGACCTATGTGTGATCGCCGCACAGAACCAGGCTCACCCGTCTGGCAGACTTGCTGCCGATGAGGGGCAAGCTGCGGCTAGGTGTGGTCAGGCTCCTGTACCACGTCCTCCTTTCCAGGAAGAGCCAGACTTGGATGACAGTCTATCTCCCACATAGGTCAGGCTGTGCAGGCGTTGAGCCCATGGAGTTTTTTTTTTCCTCAACATCATCTCATGTGGGTGTTGAGCAGCACCCTGTATCTCCCCCCCATCCTGGGTGCCTCCCCCCCAGGTCGTATGTGGCCATTTTTGATTTTTCTTTTAGTTTAGTTAGTTCAGTTTCAATTTGATAGTTAGTTTAAATAGGTAATGTAGGTTTTTCATAGTTAGTGTAATTAGTTAATATAGTTTAAAATTGTTTGTCTATTGTGCTTTCATGTGACGGTGTGGTGCTTTGTGGCTTTTGAGAGCATCCACTGTCTGTTCCAGCTGGGCCCTTCAAGCTTGTCTTGTGTATGTGTTTGCAGCTTGGGGTTATTGACTCACATATGCCACTCCTGCTTCCCTTATCCATGGGCTCGCAAGGATGGTTCGGTGTAACAGCCTATTACACAAGGGCTTTGGACTGTCATATGTGTGGCATGTCTGCTGCTGTCCAACTTGTGTTAACACCCCTAGTGGGGATGATAGGGGTGTTATTGACCACTGTTCTTCTTTCGCTAGATGGGGGGTTTCATGATTCATGTGTACATTAATTGCTATGCATTGTGTAGTATGTTTCTTATCTTTACTGTACATGTGCTTGTTGCAATTCATGGCGTAGATGGTGTGTTCAACAGTTTGCCTGTGAAAGACGGACTGATGGTGTGATTTGTGATGTACGTCTCTGACATGGTCCAGTCATGTAATGCCTGAAGAGACACACACAGATGATTTTAAAGCATTAATCATGTGTTTCCTGCACTTTCTGCAGGGGGATGAGCCTCCAGACCACCTTTGCCAGCAGACATGGGCCATTGGACGTCTGGAAGCTGGACACATTTGGTGGTGCCGACAAGCACATGTGTGCGCAAGCAGAGGCACAGGGATTGCGCTCATGCATCCGAAAACAGCTGACGTGTTTCAAGGGACTCTAGGCAAGGTGAGCAGCAAAGGGGGGCCACAACGCAGCAGACCTTCCACCTGGTCAGTTGCACATGCATGCTTAGTAGCAGCACTGATGGTGGGCTTGGACAAATATTGGTGTTGAAGCGCACAATACAGCTGAGATGCGTTGGTGGACTAATGGCTAGTTGATGGGAAAGTTGTCTGGGGCACCTGCAGGGCCAGTGGCACATACTTTCCGGTCCACCATGGTCCATTGAGGCACTTGTATTAGCCATGTAGCATTGCAAGACATGGAAAGAAGCAGCTCACAGGGACAGACAGCAAGGAACAGACTTGTGTGCAGTGCATTTCATTACCATGTAGAATTTGACACATGCACTACCTACTTTATTTGGGTCATGGTGGAAAACGACTTGTTCTGAAGTCATACCTTGCTATTTGTGTCTGGATGCTTACCCAGGGAACATTGCATGTTGTGTGATTCGTGACACATTGGTCTTCCAATTGCAACGCATCCAGCGGCGCATGAATTACTGCATTGACTGTGTATGAACCATCACAGGGGTAATGTTCCGTATGGGTACGAAGCATCCACACCAGATTGTTTGTTTGTAGAGTATTTTGCTACTTTGGGGCATATATGGTGGTGTGTTTGTGTGTTATGGGCACGCACAGATTAGTAACTGTGGCTCTCTGTGCAGCATTAAACTGCTCCTGTTACCGGACCTGAGAGTGTGCAGGCAGGAGGCCAGCACTCACCCCAGAGATAAGTTTCTCTTTGTCTTCCATTTGAATAATTTGCTACTATGTGCATGATGATCAGGTTAGATGTACTTGTGTATGTGTAAATGTGAGGAGTACATTTTTGTGCAATTCCTACTTTCCCGTGTGAATCCTACTCCCCTCTCCTGCCCCTCATTCCGGTTATCCAGTATAGAAATGCCTGTCCCGACTGCATATCCCTGACCCTCCTTCCCCACCAGGGTCTCAGAGGCCTGTGTGAGTTTGACCTTGCAGGCATCCCGACCACGGTGGGGGAGGTTGGTTCGTGCCACTCCTGCACCTGTACACGGGAGCTGTGACAGTACACATCAGTTCGTGGTGCATTATTCTGTGCTATGTACCACATATGGTACACATCCTGTTGTGACATTGTTTTACTGTGCGACCTTGGTTGTTACGTCATTGTGGTAGTACTTGGGCTTTGTGATGTACTGCTACTTCAAGTCATCTACTGGAGGCTCTTCTGGTTTGTTTTGCTGCCTGCAGGCTTTTTGCTTGGCTTCCGTGTTGGCCTGCTTTCAGTTCTCTTTGATTTGGTGTTTTTGCAAGTCAAGGTGGCCTCTGAGGGTGCTGGACACTTTTTGCACACAAGGTTGGAGATGTTGACAAAGGGGAAGGGTGATCATGTGGCCAGGTGAACTTCAAGGATGAAGGCTACATAACCCAGGCGCTGTTGTTCAGTGGGTCATGATGATTTGTGAGGGGGGGTTTGTTGTTGACAGTTGCCTTGCCCTACAGTGTGATGCGCACCCTGACATTGTAATTGCGGTATCCTATGTACATGATATATTCTGCTGGTCAATGCCTGTTCATGTGTTGTGTTTAGCTTTCAGGTGTGAGGGATAGTTGTGGCTTGACATGCTGGGGTGTACACATGGTGAATGTTCACATGTGATGTGTAGAGGACACTGATGGTCACTTGATTGCACATGCATATATTGAGTGCATGTCCCTACTGACCCACACACTCGCATTATGATCCACTACATGTACAGCCACCCTTCCATGTCCACATGTACACGCTGTTTGCCTTCTGGTGCCCACACTGTCCTTGCAGCACATGATCTATGACCAATTGTGGATCCTGTACATGCGTATTTTGCTTTTTGATGTAGTTTGTCTAATAGATGTTATGCTTAGGGTGTGCATCACACACAATGGCTGTTCACTATGCTGTGCGCTGAGCAGTGTGTTGCATGAGGTGGACACGGCACACAGAAGGTGCCGTGTTGATTTTGTTATGCACAATGTGGATGTAGGCAGGCATTCATTGTTATGTTACAACTACAACTATTGGGATGCATTTGGTTATGACTTCTTTTGTGTGGGAGGTTGTTGGTCCGTCATTTCATCTGATTCCTTGTCAGGCATCATTGTCTGATGCCACTTTACATTTTTCACATGTCAATGTGTACCTTATTGGTACTGTGTTGGTGTATAGCTATTGCTTGCCATGTCCATTTGTGGTTTGGAAGGGTTTGGGTGACATAACAGTAATAGTCATGGCCTGTTTTGCAGGTCCGTGTGATTCACAACTTGCATGTGTACCTTGTGGTCACACAGGATTGCTTATGGTTAGGTAGCTAGGGATGCACACAATGTGGCGCTGTCATGATGCCCACCCCCGGAGCACCAGGACAGGCCCAGCACCCCCGGGAGCAGGCATCATGCCCTCGGGTAAAAGCCCAGCGGCCCCTAATAGGGGCTCTTTGGACTTTGTCCGGGCACCTTTGGCGCCAGGCTCATGTTGGACATCAGTCCTGGCGCCATAGGCGCCAGGCTCGTAAAAGAGGGTGTTTGGTGCACTTACATGACGCAGACCATGCTGCATGAAGCCTCGAGCCAAATGAGGCTTAGGAGGGATTATTTTATCAAAGGAACTATTTTACTTGGGTGGGGACCGTGGAAGAATATTTACCTGGAACTTCTTCCAAGGCTATTTAAACCGCGCCCGGACTGCCACACGTGCTTCGCGTTGCTCTGCATCTAGCAGCTGAACGCTCACCGTGCCTGCTCCTGCATCTTGCCTCCAGCCACGCCCGCCTCGATCTTGGGATACCTGAAAGGAAGGAAGGGAAGAGAAAAGGTGAAAACCAAGAACTTAATCTAACTTCCTACCTGTGTCCGGAACCATTACGCCAGCGATCCTGAAGATAGACATTCTTTAAAAGCATTGCGCTACTTGTTGCAGCGCCGCACATCACTCACCTGCCTCGTGGGCTCTTCACTATCCACCGCGACCTTCTGGGCATTCCGCCACATCTCTGCACCTGCAGGGGAGAAGAAGAGACAAAAGGTGAGCAGGAGGAACAAATGAGGAAAGCCTGATTTTCCGTCACAAGACTTACCTGGCCATATTTGACGGAACCACTCCTCATTTCGGGTCGGCGCCACTTGGCCTGGTACCGCACCCCGGCCCCTAAGGGGAAAAAAGAAAGACATTACTAGAGGGATTCAAAGACATTTAAAGGGATCATTTTATCACGAACACACCTGAGTTTATCTCCGGCAATATCCCTCGAAGCATCACTTCCACTCTGCACCTGAAAATAAGGACAGATCGCAGGTTAAGAAAAGCAAACAAAGAGAAGACTCTACTCTGGAACTTTTTAAACTGCATACTTACGGCATTTCGCCTTCCGAAACCAGTGAAGTAACTGGTCAAATACGCGCCCCTGCACCAGAAGCAGGATGGAGAGCTCATCCATTCAAACATTAAGGTGAGCCTTGATTGGGGATTTCGGAGGTGGTCAGAGAAGAGCAAAGGGGAGGTGGGAAGCAATCACAATACTCTGCAGACAGTTAATCTCCTTTCTCCACCTACAGAAAGATTTTTCTACGGGCCAGACAAGCAAGATTGGGGGTCCAGTTCAGTCGGTGTTTCGAATCCTGCGCATCACGCTTGAAGAGGTCACAGCAATCCAGACCAGGTCAGCGCCTCCGTGGGAGCCATTTGAGCATTACAGGCACTTCCATGGCAACATTCTCAGGGTGGTAAGGTTGTGACAGTTGTCTGTCTCTTTGTCATCATCAATTTTCACCTGGTATGTGCCAGGCCTGTGTGCACTCCGCAGGGGTGGGAGTTTAGGTGAAAAATGTGGCCACAAGCTGGGTCCGGGCTTCCTTGCCACGTGCCCTATCCCCTCCCATGGGCAGCGCCTGTGCCTGTGGTTGGAGATGTGGGGGCACCACCATGTCCACCGGTACGCCCTGCTGTGTTGCAACATTGTGCAGGACACATGCTGCCACAATGATACTGCACACTATTGGGGGTGCATAGAGTAGCTGCCCGCCAGAGCAGTCAAGGGAGCGGAAGCGTGACTTGAGCACTCCGAATGTGCGCTCCACTATGGCCCTGGTTGGAATATGGGCCGCGTTGTATCTTACCTGGGGTGGTGTGGTGTGGTTCCGTATTGGCGTCATCATGTGGTTGCTCAAAGGGTAGGCACTGTCCCCTGGAGAGGTGATGATGGTTGTGATTATTGGGGTTTTTGTATTTGTGTGTGTGAGACATGCATGCATATGCACAGGCATTTGTACTCACCTAGGAGCCATGTGTCGCCATGCTGCCCAGCTTCCAGGGCCCGGCTCAGGACGGACATTCTGTATATGAAACTGTCAAGGGTGGAGCCAGGGTAGTTTGCATAGACAGAGGTGATGATTCCCTTTGCATCGCATACCACCTGCACGTTGATGGAATGCCAGTGCTTGCGGTTTTGGTAGATGTGCTCAGTGGCCCGAGGTGGACGTAGGGCCACATGGGTGCAATCTATGGCACTGAGCACTTTGGGGAAGTGTGCCACCCTGTAAAAGTCCTGGACAACGGCATGCCTTTCTGCGGGTGTTCTGGGCATGTATATGTGCTTGCGGACAGAGTGGCAAGCAGGGATGATTGCCAACACCTGGTGTAGGCAGCGTGACTGCGTGGCCTGTGAGACCCCCCTCACTATGGCAGTAGTCCGCTGAAATGACCCAGTGGCCAAAAAATGCAGGACATTGAGCACCTTCTCCAAGGGGCTCAATGTTTGGGAGCAGAGGGTGGGGGATGTAAGGTCATCTTCCCACTCCCTGGCCAGGTCTATGATGATACGAGGTGGAAACCTATACCTGCCATAGACCTGTTCGTCAGGCATCCCAAAAAGGCTTGTCCGGGATGAAAAAATGTGGGCCCTGTCTATTCTCCTCCTCCTGCGGTGTCCCACGATCAGTGCTGCGACAAATGGGGCATTCATCGTAGCTGAATATATGTGTTTGTTGTTTGACCGCACTTTTATACAGTACGTGGGACGCTTCCGCCTGCCTTCGTGTGGCAGATGCGTTTGATGCCTGTGCGCGTCTTTTGATGTACGCGGGTTTCCCGTATTCGAATCCATGAATACGGGTTGTTCGTGTGCGTGTGGGCGTTCCGCGTAGTTCCCTACAGTACTTCCCCAGTTACACCTTCTTTTTCACGCGTTATTCCCCATTCCGCGTGTTACGCCCACTTTTGTTGTGTGCGCCACGCTAGGTGCGCTTTCCCTGTGCGCGTAGCGCGCACCGTTTGATGATGTGTGCACCTGCGTGCGCCATGCATGGATTTGGCGCACAACCAGTAGAAAACACGCGCAGCGTCTTCCTTGAATCGCACGCGTGCGCATGCGCTTGCTTTCTCACGCTTGCGCCAGCTTGCGCTGGCATTTTCGGCGCACATTTGTTCCATGAATCGGCACCTAAATAGTTTAGAAAAATCAATCTCAAACACAGCAGGCTTGGAAAAGATATTAAAATTATCCTTAAATTGCAGAGTAATGCTTAAACATAACCTTGACGTGGACCAAGGACTAGTTAATGGAGCACTGGGTACAGTTGTTGGCTTTCAAACATACCCACGTGACAACAAAATTCAGTTTGTCAATATTCTCTTTGACAAACTTTCAGAAGTAAAAAGGATAGGACGCTCAACAGCTCGATTCCTTCTCTTCAAAGACATGTATGTACGCAGAGAGCAATTTTCTCTAACTCTTGCATACGCAGTAACCATTCATAAATCACAAGGTCTTACCCTATACAAAGCAATGATAGACATTGGTAAAACAGTCTTTAAAGAAGGCATGAGCTACGTAGCACTATCACACTTACATACACTTGACGGTCTATTTCTAATCAACTTTGATGGAAGTAAAGTAAACGCTGATATTCCTTGCATTTTAGAATACAATAGACTTCGCTCACTATACAACACCCAACTAAACACATATTCTGTACCACAAAAAATAAAATGTTGTAAAAGAAAACTAAATCAAACAGAAATGCAGCAGGATGTCACATCAAATCCTCCAAAGAGAGTAAAAGAAACTAAAACTTCATCAAGTACCACAAACATAAAAGAACCCATTTGGGAAAGTAAACCAGGTACTTCATCAAAGAAGGAAGACAAACTAAAAAAAAATCTATCAGATACAGAACTACCTGGTTCATTTAAACTCTGAAATATAGTTGGAGTAAGTTGCTAAGCA
Source organism: Ambystoma mexicanum (assembly GCF_040938575.1). NCBI lineage: Eukaryota > Metazoa > Chordata > Amphibia > Caudata > Ambystomatidae > Ambystoma > Ambystoma mexicanum. The sequence goes on from NC_090933.1 coordinate 1,148,066,849, forward strand.
AATGTAGCAATCAATATTCTATTTCAATTGCCACCATTTGTTGACAACATTTACTTACACAGTACAGACCAATTGTGTTTGCAAATGTTAGTACTTCACAGCAATGCAACACACAATCCTGATAATACGTATAGTGTTTATAGAATACGACAACAATTGGACTACTGTGCTGGAATGGTGAAATTCACTATAAACACACAGGAAGATCCACAAGAATTTCTAATATATTTACTACAAGTACTGGAAAATAAAAACATACCTATAAATGAAATCTTCCAGATTTCATACATGTGGAAACATACATGCACTCTCTGCAACAATGTGACACAAGAAGAAATCCCCAATGAACGCTTCATATATATATATATCAATACCTAATTGTGAATCCATTCCATTTCAGCAACTTGTACAAAATTCAAACCATGGTAGATTATGTACTACATGCATTTCGGATATTTGCTCCACGATAGTATTACCAACACATAGTAAATACGTAATACTAATGCTTCTATGTTACAATGCAGATGGTACCAAAAACAACTGCAAGCTGACTGGATTCACACATGGTCAAATATCACTTGGTAAGAAAACCTTCACAACAATAGGTATAATCTACCACGCAGGAGCCACAACCAATTCAGGGCACTACACTGCATATATAAAAAAGAAATGTGGATGGTTTGAATGTAATGATAGCACCATTACTCTAAAGCATTGATTACCAGCAAATCTTACAAACGGTTATTTAATGTTCTTAAAACCAAAATTTTATAACTAAACTGTACTTAAACCTTAAGTAAACTTATAGTAAAAAAATATAAACTTAGAATATTCCAAAAGATATCTAACTGCCGAAAGATTCTACAACAACTAATCAGATAAATGAATACCACTAAATTAGAGCAAAAAATAGACAGTTAGAATACGCCAACTGGTATATAACTGTCCCAAAATTTAACAATATCCAAACAGATAAATCAATGCAACTAAAATATATCAAAAATAGACAGTTAGAATACGCCTACTGGTATCTAACTGCTCCAAATTTTTACAATATCCAAACAAAAAAATAATATGTTACTGCTCCAAAAAACTGCAACAAGCCAATGTATAAAGCATTAGCCAGAAACAACAAGTGAACACTGAAAACAAACAAACAAATAAACTGTAGCATAACAGAAAAAGTTTTTTTTAAAATCCAACATGGATTTTTTTTCTCCCACAGACCCAATGATTTTAGCAACAAACACAGAAACTGAACAAATTGCACAGTACTCTGGTTTGTAATCTACTAAATATAAGGGTCCAAAAAAATAAAATTGTTGATTATACAATGTAATAAGTCATTACAAAATACTAATACTAACTTGCTATTTTCTTTTCTCAAAGAAATGAACAAGAAATACATGTACTCCAGTTACTAAACCAAACAGTAAGTATATGATAATAAGTACAACCATCGCAGCCTATCACACCCATAGTGGCTTATAACTTTGTTCCTTATAAATTTGTTTTTGACTCAAAGTTATAAGCAACTATGAGTGTGATATGCTGCGGTGGTTGTGGCCAGGGCAAAGAGTCAAACATTTCAACTATGGCCTATGGAAACTTTTAATGTCCGTGTGTCTCTCTCACTCCCCCCCACTCATGCCCCGTGTCTGTCTTCTGTTCCCCCGCTCATGCCCTGTGTCTGTCTCCTGTTCTCCCCACCCCCCGATCATGCCCCGTATCTGTCTCCTGTTCCCCTCATGTGCCGTGTCTGTCTCCAGTTGCCCCCCACAACCCCCGCTCATGCCCCGTGTCTGTCTCCTGTTCTCCCCACCCCCTGCTCATGCCCCGTGTCTGTGTCCTGTTCCCCCCACCCCCCGCTCATGCCCTGTGTCTATCTCATGTTGACCCCCACCCCCCCGCTCATGCCCCGTGTCTGTCTCATGTTCCCCCACCCGCTCATGCCCCGTGTCTGTCTCCTGTTCCCCCAACCCCCTGCTCATGCCCCGTGTCTGTCTCCTTTTCTCCCCACGCCCCGCTCATGCCCCGTGTCTGTCTCTTAGATGGAGGTAGATGGAGGTTTTTTTATGTGATTGGTGAATGGGTCTGTAACTGGCTGAATGCAGCCAGTCAGAGTGTGTTACAAAGATAAGGGTAAATAGAGAAAGAGGGATGTCTTCAGCTCCAAACCTGATATACACATAATCATGTGGTGGTTCATGAACGGATATGCATGTATTATCCGGATACATATTGATGCCCTGCAGTGAAAGAGGACTGCATTGCTGAAGGACACTGTCGATGTTCACAACATCGGCAGGCTCAGCCAATCAAGCATTCATTTTGTGGAGGAGGAGTTGGACTGGATAGGCTAAGACAGCAAGAGCTTCATTTCTTTTTTGTAATGTTGAAAGCATGGAGCAAAACATAAAGACGGCTTGGATCAATGATTATTCATCAGTTTATTGTTGATGTATGTAAAGCAGCTTAGTATATCACATCATCTTGGCTTTGAAAATGTGTAGGTACTATGTTCTGGAGTTCATGATATGAAGTGTAATCAAGTGTTACCTATGTGTCAGGACATGGTAAATTGCAAATATCCACAAATGATTATTGTTCCTTGTGGAGGTAATATATAAAGGTGTGTTATTGGAATATCTGCAGTTTGCCATGAAAGATAAATCTAGAGCTTTGTTGGCTCTTTTTCCACAAACCACATTGATTTTTTTAATGAATTAGGTGAAGACAAGTGTGAAACAGTCGAAAAATATTTTCCCCTCAAATTAAAAATGCAGATAACAAGGGGGGTCCTGAGAGACTCTCTGCCAGACATGAGTCCTGGTTACAAGAGCCTTACCCAGAGTCTTTAGCTCACTATCTTTCACAGAGAAGAAACATCCCAAACATATCAGTCTTTGTCCTGACCTGGGGCAGTCCAGCACCGAAATGCTAGGCAATTCTCCTCTGAACAAGAGTACCAACAGCAACCCCAGACACGTGTTTCGGTCTGGTTGAACCTCATCAGTAGGGTGTAGTTGTGCCTCTCTAAGAATAGTGAGCAAGGGGTCCACGTCTGGATTCCCCTAGTAACTTAGGGTGAGACCCAAAGTTACTTGAAATATGCAGATAACAAGGGGGGTCCTGGGAGACTCTCTGCCAGACATGAGTCCTGGTTAAAAGAGTCTTTAGCTCACTATCTTTCACAGAGAAGAAATATCCCAAACATATCAGTCTTTGTCCTCACCAGATTGGCTAAATGCAGAAAAGTTAGCATCTCCTGTGTTTTGCATATGAAAGGAGCCACATTCTTAGCAGTATAAAGACTTAATTGTTGGTCAACTGGTCGAAAGGAAAATCTTGATTACGTCATCCAGGAGGACCCAATCCTCGTACCTCAGCCTCTCAGAAACCATAAGTGAAGGCTGGATAACCCAACCCAAGTCTCGCAGAGAAGGTTCTCTCTTTGTGGAAGACATATTGGAGGGCAGATGGACATGTCCAGAAGTTCTGGGTACCACGTCCTCCTGGAGAAACTGGGGCCATTAAGCTCATGGATTTACCAAACGTTCTCAACCTCCTGATCAAGTGAGGAATGACGGGGACTGGAGGAAACATGTACAGGAGTGGAAACTTCCAGTCCACCACAAACGCATCTCCTAGAGCTCCTCTTGGGGGAAATTCCCGGGAGCAGAACAGTGTGCACTTCCGGTTCACACTGGTCACAAGCAGATCCACTTGTGGGGTTACCCAAGTGGTGAAGATCTCTTGCAGGACTTCCTGAGCTAGTTCCCACTTGTGTGAGACTGTGCTCTGCCTGCTCAGTTTGTCTGCCACCATGTTCTTCTATCCGGATAGGTGAACTTCCGATAGAGAGATTCCTTCTTGTATTGCCCATAACCAGACCTGCACTGCCTCTCTGCACACCCTACTCCTCCTATCTTGTTCAGGTAGTACATGATCACTGTGTTGTCTGTCATTCTCAGGACAGTCTTTTCCTGTACAAGGACAGAAAGGCCATCAGCGCTAGTCTCAGCTTCAAAAGATTGACAAGTACTTTGGACTCTGATGGAGACTAACGACCGCTGATTGTCAGATAGTTGGCGTGGTATCCCCACCCCATCAGTGAGGCATCCGTCACTACTGTTATCTCCTGCCATGGTTGCCAAAAAGGTTCTCCCTTCAGAATGTTGCCCTCGCAGGCCCACCACAGGAGATTTTGTGCACCTCAGTTTGGAACCTGACGTAGGTCTGACATGTTGCTCAAGAATTGAGACCACTGTGGCATGAGAGCCCATTGGAGGTATTTCATTCTCAGGTGAGCCTCTGGCACCAGTAAAATGAGGATGCCATGAGGCCAAGCAACCTCAAGAAAGTGAAGGCTGGGAGATGCTGGGCACTCTGAAATGTGATGACCAACTGCAGAATTTGTTGAACCCTCACCTCGGGTAGCAAGGTCTTTCCCAAAGATGTACCCGGTACAGCCAAAATGAATTGGAGCTTTTGAGATTGTAGCATGTGGGACTTCTGTGTTTGAGGGAGAAGCCCAGTCTGTGGAGAGAGTGTCAGGTCACACTGCTATGATCCTGGACTTGTTCGGGAGAATGTGCCTTGAGTAGCCAATGGTCCAGGTAGGGGTAAATGTGAATCCCCTCTCTCCTGAGACTCGCTGCCATCAGCGCTATCAGTTTGGTGAATAACCTTGAGGCAGAGGTCAGCATGAACGGCAGAACTCGAAACTGATAATGAGAGCCGCCAACAGCTAACCTCAGGTACTTTCTTTGCTTGAGATGGATTGTCACAGGAAAATAAGCATCCTGGAGCTGGAGGACCTGTAGGATCTGAGAAAGTGTGACCATCTTGATCTTGTCCTTCCTGAGGAACTTGTTCAAGTATCTGAAGTACAAGATGGGTCTCAGTCAGCAGTCCTTCTTGGGGATTAGGAAATATGGAGAATACCATCCTTTGTCCCTCCCTATTACAGGTACTGGTTCTATAGCACCTTTCTCTAGCAGACTCAACATTTTCTGCAAAACGAACGGATCTCGAACCTTTAAGGAATGGCTTCAAGGTGGATGATACTGTGGTCTCTGAATGAAGGGGAGGAAGTAACCCTGGGCTATGTTTTGTAATGCCCAAGCATATGAAGTAATTCACAGCCATTCTTTCAGATGCTGAGACAGTCTGACTCCCACCGGGGTGTTGTGAGTCAAGACCTCAAGAGGTTTTGAGGCGGCTGAAGCAGAAGCTGATGGTAAAGTAGCTGTTGCTTGTGATTGCTTTGCACCCCTCCCTTGTCCACCATGAGGGAATCTTATTTGGCCTCTTTGACTAGCCATTCCTCTCACTCTTCCAAATGAGGAATAGCAATGAAAGGATCTATCCCTCCAAGAAGGTTAACTGGGGTGAAAAGGCTCAGGATGATTGATGGTGGCACCTAGAGACTTGGCAGTCGCCTTCAAGGTCTGCAGCTTCTTGAGGCTTTCGTCAGCCTTGCTGCCAAAAAGATGAGACCCGTCAAAAGGCATATTAAGCGGTCTAGACTGCATATCCGATGCAAATCCTGACTTCCTTAACAACGCAAACCTGCATGTCATGGAGCTTGCTGCCATGGCTATGCTGATACTGTCAGCAGAATCCACAACTGACTGTAGAGACTCATACATGGCCTCATTTCCATCTTTTACAATGACCAAGAAGCATCTCTTTCTTCCCCCTCGGGAATATGTTCAGCCACCATGCATACACAGTCCCATATTGTGAAGGTACATTTTTCAAGGCACATATTGAGTTGAGACACTTGAGAGCCATGCTACTGGCAGAAAAGACTTTCCTTGACCAGCCGTCTATACGCTTATCATCCCAACCTGGTGAAATGGTTGGATAAGCAACTTGCTTGGAGGTAGCGGTTGCTGCTTGCACCACTACGATTTCTGGGGTAGGTAGTTTAGACAAATAGCTGGTGTCACTACTTAACGTCCTATATTTTTTAATCACATTTTTATTGACTGCCGGACTTGAGTCTGGTGCTTGCCCTTACTCTCTTTAATAGGCGACATGAAAAGGTAGGTTTGGATGCCATTGAGGACATTTGTCCAGGATATCCGTGAAGTAATCTGTTTGAACGGGAGGGCAGACCTGCTCCATACCAGAAAATCAGTGACTCTGGTCATTAATTGCCTGTAAGAGGCATCTTCATGATCATCTGGGTCTGGTTTACCAAAATCCAATTCTGGTGAGGTATCCACCCCACTGGCTGTTTTTAAATAATCACGCACGTCCTGCAACCTAGATTCCTCCAATGTAAAACTATCAGGAACATAAGGTGTGCCATATTGTAATCCAAAAGGTGGATCATTGTCATCTGAAGGCTCATTGGGCCTCATTACGACCCTGGCGCTAAGTGAAAAACGATGGCGGTAAATGTTTACCGCCATCGTTATCCGCCAGGTCCGATCATGACCCGTGACCGTTAACTATGATGCCATTAGCGGCATCGTAGTTAACGCTACCGCTAACTGCGCTAAGGATGCGCGCACGCGACCGTCCACACCGTACTTAGCGCCATGGCGGAAAGGTACGCAAATGCCGACCCAAGCGGACATGCACCTAACGCCATCACCCAGCCCGTTAAGTACCTTACCGCCATGGTGCTAATTACGCCATCGCAAACCAACCGTAAAGGGCCATGTAAAGTGAATGCAGCTGCCACAGGTGCACAGAAACAGCACAGGTGAAGGCAATACAGACTCAGGAAGTACAAAAAGAGCACACCCCACCCCTTCCCACACCCAGTCACACTCCACAATGATACCAATACGACTAGCAATGTTGGGGCTGGAGGACCTGATAGCAATGCATGTGCTACAACAGCAACAACAACAACAGGCAGCACAGAGGAGACGCAGGAGGAGAAGGAGGGCAAGGCAGGCCCAGCAAGCACCACCAGCACAGCCAGTGCCACCACGCAGGCAGCCCCCAATCCCACGCATCAGAGCCAATCCATTCAACCTCACTGCTGAGCAGATCCACACCCTGTACCGTTTGGACCGGGACACCATCACCGCCATCGTAGACATGATACACAACGACATCGTCAGCATGATAGAAACTCCAACCGCCATGCCCCCCCTACTGAAGGTAGTGTCTGTACTCCACTTCCTGGCCACAGACACCTACCAGCACACAGTGGGGCACTTGCATGGCATTTCACAACCATTATTCTCACGAACACTCATCCAAGTGCTCGATGCCCTCCTCAAGCACACAGACGACCACATCTCATTACCACGGACTGCCCAGGACATTGCAAACACCAAAGTGGGTTTCCATGCACTAGCCGGCATACCCGGTTGCATTGGTGCCATCGACTGCACCCATGTGGAATTGGTGGTTCCACGTGCCATGGAGGTACCGTACCGCAACCAGAAACAGTTCCACTCAATCAACGTGCAAATGGTCTGTGACTCCAACAAGATCATCACACAATACCACGCTACATGGAGCGACATGCAGGCCCAAGATCCTGGCTACTCGGTGAGTCCAATGTCATGGAAGTGGGCAGGTGAATGACGTACCGATGCATACTCCACCTGGCTGAAAGGGGGGGGATGATGCATACTCCACCTGGCTGATAGGGGGGGGAATGATGCATACTCCACCTGGCTGAAAGGGGGGGGGGTGATGCATACTCCACCTGGCTGATAGGGGGGGGATGATGCATACTCCACCTGGCTGATAGGGGGGGGGATGATGCATACTCCACCTGGCTGAAAGGGGGGGATGATGCATACTCCACCTGGCTGAAAGGGGGGGGGAATGATGCATACTCCACCTGGCTGTGAGTAACACAGAGAACGGAGACAGAGGATGGGCACTCACAATGCACTCAACCCCTTTGCATACATTGGGTGATGGCATGCAAAACAGGCCATGGGAGCCATGAGCATATACTGGTTGCATTGTGTGAATCAATTAGTGCATGTAGAAGTGAGCCGAAGTAACAGTTGGATGCAAGCCATGGTGGCACATCATGTTCTTGATCAGACGACATGACTGACACATACATTCTCGCCTACATACAGGTGATGCAGGCTATCCCCTGACGAGGTGGCTCCTTACACCAGTCCGGAACCCGCAGAACCAGCACGAGGAGGACTTCAACCGTGCACATAAACATACTCGTGTGGTCATAGAGCAGACATTGAAGGCACGGTTCCGAAGCCTCAGCAGGTCTGGTGGGGCACTCCTGTACCACCATGAGAAGGTGGCAAAGATCGTCATGGCATGTGTCATGCTACACAATATGTGCGTCATGTAAGAGGATTCAATTCAACACTACAGCTAAGTCAACGCCTAGTCTATAATACTGAATGAAAACCCTTATTGATATATCTTTATGTCCGGTTCATGCGTTCTGGATGACTACCCCTATATAACACCCCTCTCTTGGAATCCTCCTGACCCCACTGAGCCAAGAAGTAGTTCTGTTTTGCAAGTTAAAAGGTTTATTTGATAATTTAAACAATATATATATATATATATCACACTTTATAATAAATTAATAATTGAATATCACACTTAATCTGATATGCTAAAGATTAACAACAGAGAATCTGGCACTAGCACACTTCTTTATAATCACTAAGGAGTTGACATGAAATGGATAAGGTAGCAACAATACTTTTATGGTTTCAAATGGATGCAATGTGGAATGAAATGCAGTACAGAAAATAACTTGATAGGATTTCAGCAAAAGACCATGTAATCACTTTCTTGGACAATTCACCCCCCCCTTTTATGCAATGCAAGGAAATGGAAGGAATGCACACAGTTCTCAGAAATGCAATTAAATGTGATTCAGTTCACCCCAGCAAGCTTAGACTACAGAAGTTGGAAACACAGGCCCAAAATGCTTTTAGATGTGCTGGCAATGAAGGGAAAAATATGCTAAAATGCTTTTAATTCCCTCTAGAGGTTCTGGTTGAGGATTAGTTGGTTTAAATTAGTTGCAGGCTTACTTTAGCAATGTCCTAGGAATGATTAGCAGGTTAAACGAATTTCTGCAACGGAAGCAAAAACAAACTGCTGTTTTCACACGTGGAGAAATTTGCAAATCGCGGTAAAATTCGCGGGTGCGTCTTTCGCGATTAAGGCAGGGGGTAGGAATGCGGTTCTAGGTTCGTAGGAAAGCCACGATTCTAAGCTTTCTGAGGAAAGTTACTGCAAGTCTCTAGCACAAACGGTCACGGAGATATGAGCGATTAAATAAAGGTCGTTTTTCAGATTTGAAATTTTAAAGTTCAAAAAGACAAGTGCAGCTTGCAACTAGAAAATGACAAGTGACAGCTTTACAAATGACAGGTGACAGTTAGGAGACAGTTCTACTTAGATTAAAATAGGATTGAATTATATTATTTTAACTAAGAGATTGGTTCTGCACAGTCTGCTAGGTACTCACAATCTATTTTTGAAATAGCTGGGCCTCGCCACGGATCTGGTCAGGTTTTGGACTGGACTCTGGTCTCTGCACTTCACAGTGATCTGGGTCAGCTCTCTCTGCCTCTGGATATTGATAGATTTGAAGTCTGGATCTTTCTGCACAGCTTTCTCTAGAGATTGATGGAGGTAAAGTATGGATTTTCCAGCAGAGCGTCCCGCAGCAAATGGATTTGAAGGTCCCTATCTGTCCTGTCTGTCTGCCTTTATCTGTTTTTAAAATGGGTGTGTGTGCAGCATCACTAGACCCTACCCCTCTCTACTTGCCATTGGCCAAGCTTTCATTTCTCCCCTGATTGGGGAAGCTAAGTTGTGTCAGAGTGATGTCATTTTACAGCCTGCAGAAAGTCCACTCCTCCTGTCAACTTGCACACAAATCTAGATTTGAACCAAATACATATTTGCAGAGGTACATATTGTTTAAAATTACATGCACCCCTCACATATCACAGGAGGTATCCCCTGTTCAAACTCTGCTCTTCCTGGGGGCTTGCATTCAGAAATGGCACATATTTCACTTTTTAACTGATTTCGCAATGTCGGACATTAACCCAAATTTACACACATGTGCGCAAGGAGTATGGACATTAGTTGATGAAGTGTCAGATTTTTCACATGCACACATTTTGAGTAATATCCTATTTTCCGCTAAAACCCCCCTGAACATACCACCGGGTCCTAACACGTCTTAAAATGTGGGCAGAAAAATCACAAGAATTATGGCATCATTTATAAAATGTTCACATGTCCGCTCTATGAATGATCCATCTTTTTAGAGTTATGTTCTGGCCCCAAAGGGGTGTGGTTTTCCCCCAGCACAAGGTTGAATTTCTGGTTTTTCCAGTTCTGCCAAGCCAGCTTGCTCTCACAGGCAGTGCCCCTCCCCTTTGCTTCAGGAGGAAGCTACATTTACGACATCTGCAATAAACCATCTGCCTGAGTCAGGACAGGGCTTTGTTCAGAGCTCCTGTATTCTGTGGGGCTCCCCTTAATTCAATTATCAGAGAGATGGCATATCCTTAGTGTGGCCAGCAAAAGGCAGATGGGCCTGGGAATACAGCTGTGACTCAAGTTTCACTCCTGATGGGGGTAGCTGCCAGGCAGAATTCAGTTTCTCAAGCCAGGTTTCAGATAAAATGTCACTTTTTGTTCCCCAGTTTTCTGCATTCAAATAAAACTAAACATTTTTACCTATGCAGCTAGAATGCTGATTCTAAGTTTAAATCTATGACATTTAAACAATTGCAGCCTATGTGACACTCAAAAGTAGGTCACTCATTTCTTTTAAACATTTCGATTTTTAGGGTCTTTCAGTCCACATTTATTTAAACTGCTGAAATCCACAGCTCAGCCAGTCTTGTTATAAACCTTCAAGTCACTTCAGAATATAACTTTACATTGGATCCACCTCTCAGTAAGTCTTTCTTTGGCCTGCTTTGGGTTCATTTATTAAGTTTTATACAAAAAGTAAAATCTGGTGTTGTTTTAAAACGCCGGCTTTTGGATAGTGGTGAGTACTGGTACTGCACCCCTGTTTGGGATTTAAGAAAATGAATCCCCAACAGTTATGGGTTTGCTTTTGGCAATCAGCATTGCCACTCCCAATGGTTTCAGACTACTGTGTGGGTAGTCCAATGGTGGTTTTAGGCAGTGCCTTTCTGTGCCCATAACATCGGCAAAAATGGGTGGCAGCCTATTCTTCATGCATTTCCCTGTGCATTTTCTGGGAAGCTCTGGCCATCATGATGTTTTCCATGTCAGTACTGCACAGTTTTGAGGTAGGGCTTGGATGCGTGGATAAAAACATCCCTCAAGCCCCCCTCTTGCGATGGCCATTCTATTTCACTAATGGGACTCGCAAGATGTTTCCTCATCTTCTTCCAATAGATGGCACAGTTCAGCATCTTTTCCTCCATCCGGTACTGGTCGATCGGTTCTCTTCGCCGGTCCTGATGGGGATATTGGGCGGTACCCCGGGCCCCCTTGCGTCATCCTCCCAGTCTCCGGATCGTCCTCCTTGGTCATTCTCCATGGTTTCATCTCTCCTAGGATGATAAAGCAAAAGCGGCAATACCTACTCATAGACGTTTTTTCACCACTGTTGATATAGTGGGGCAGCATATGCATTTCATCATAACAAAACATTACATTCTTATTTTGAAAAAAAACAGTATAACTAAGAGACAGTTTCATGCAAATCACAATATTTTAGAGACTAGATGTGGTATGTTTTATGGTTGGAACTGAATTAGTCTGAGACAGTACCCGCTAGGATTCCAGAGGATTCCTCCAGTTGTTGCAGAGTGTACCTGGGATGGCAACATTTCAACTGGTTTATGTGGACCCACTTGTCTTCCCCCGCTGCCAAAGGACCTTTGGGGATGTGGATTTTGTAGGCCACAGGGGAGATCTTGTCGATGATCTCAAAGGGTCCCTTCCATGTAGGCAAGAATTTGCGCTGCTTTGCCTGGTTTCTTTGGAAGTTGTATAGATAGACCCGGTCCCCCACCTGATATTCCTTCCTGGAAGTCTTCAGGTCATAGTGGGTCTTCATGCTATCAGCCGATCTTTCTAGATTCCGCTGAGCCTAAGCAAAAGCATGTTGGAGGTGTTTCCTTAAATTCTCCACATACTCATGAGTTGTGGAGGCATTTATCAGTGTCTGCTCTTGGGTCCTATAGAGCAAATGCTGAGGAAGCACCATCTTGCGTCCAGTCATCAACTCAAATGGTGACATTTTGGTTGCAGATGAAGGGGTAGATCTGATGGCCATTAGGACCAGAGGTAATCGGATATCCCAACTTGGCCCAGAATCTGCCACAAACTTCTTTAATATGCTCACAATGGTTCGGTTATATCTCTCTACTGCCCCAGAAGAAGCTGGTCTATAAGCAATATGCAATTTCCTTTTGACCCCCAGTATCTCCCACATCTTTGTCATTACTTCACTGGTGAAGTGGCTACCTCTGTCTGACTCAATCCTTTGAGGTAGACCAAAACGGGAAAAGATATGGTTAATCATCAGGGCAGCTGCGGTTTCTGCCTTGCAATTTGGGGCTGGGAGACATTCCACCCACTTGGTAAACAAGCATGTCACAGTCAACATGTACTTATTCCCCCTAGCAGAGCGAATCACGGGGCCTACAAAGTCGATTTGTAAATCTGACCATGGCAGTGTCATCCCCCTCTTTTGGAGAGGCGCACGGTGCGTGAGGGATGATGGCTGAAATTGTGCACACACAAGACAACCCTTCAAATATTGGTCGAGGTCCTGCCCCATGTGTGGCCAGTATGCAACCTCTCTTAAGATTTCCAATGTTGTGTGAAACCCCCTATGACCGGCGGTGGCCGCATCATGGGCGTGACTTAACATCAGGCTTCGGAATGAGGTAGGAACCACCCACTGATCGTGGCCAGCTTTGGATTTCCTTACCAACAAACCGTCTTGGATTCGGAACATTTTTGGACATTTCATCAACACTCTTAGGTCCTCTTTCCCAGTGTAATCGGTATCCGTCAGGGGAAAGTTCTCAGGGTCCTCAAGGTGCTGGTAAAATTTACCAATTATTGGATCCCCCTTCTGAGCAGTAATCAAATCAGCATCGGGGTCTCCTTACTCCATTGTGCAATTGAAAGGTCGTTGTGAGCATTTGTCTGGGACCTAGTGATAGCAGTGACCTGGATTTCCCCCAACAGGGACTCAATCTCAATTAGATCCCCTTGGATGGCCACGGTTTTTGCCAGCTGATCAGCTAAGTCATTTCCAGTTTTGTCTGGTCCCTCTATTTTGGAATGACCCTTGATCTTTTTCCAATAGATGGTCATCTCATTCGAGGTGACCAGATCATCAATGTTTTGGATCAACTTCCCATGTTTCAAGGGTTTGTTGTTAGCACATAACATGCCTCTGGTTTTCCAATTAACCAGGTGCTCCACGAACCCGTTCCGTACATAATCCGAATCTGTGATTATGACCAGTTCGTGGAGTTGATGCTGGACAGCAGTGAGGATGGCCTGATGCACAGCCATCAATTCTGCCACCTGACTACTTCGGGGACCAATTTTGTATCCAGCGGAGGGTTCTGGGGACTCATTCACCCATGCATTCCCTACGCCAGCCACCAGTTCTTTCTCCCCGTTGTTGTCAACATGGTAAGAGCATCCATCCACATAGACAGTGGGCATTCCCTCACACTTGTCTTCTTCAAAGACTTTGTGTGGGGAATTAAGGTATGCCTCCATGTTGTCCTTGATTTTTAGACTTTCGTCCTCGAGACAGTTTTCTCTGGCACAATCATGCAAGTCAGCCAGACCTTGCGCGAGGGGACTCTTCTTGTTTTGGCCATATCTGACCTCCACAGGAAAGCCTTGCATTGACAGAATCCAGGAAGTAATTCGGGAATTACTCACATTTCCGGCCCGGATTCTATCACTTTGGAGATATTGCAGAGGCTGGTGTGGAGTCTCCACTATGATGTGTTCCCCCTGGATAAACGGGCGGTAATTCTTCAATGCCCACACCGTTGCCAGGAGCGCCTTCTCACAATCGTTGAATTTTTCCTCCACAGAGGATAAAGTTTTGCTCGCATAGGAGATTACTTTATTGACCTTGTCATGCTTTTGGTATAATACTGCCGTCAAGCACGTATTAGAGAACCCCGTCTCCAGGAAGAACTCCTTGTTTCTGACAGGGTAAGCTAGGCAGGGCGCTTGTGAGAGGCTTCTTTTGAGTTGTCTTACTGCCTCAGCTTGTTCTGGACCCCATTCCCACTTGACCCCCCCCTTCAAGAGATGAATCAGGGGTCTGGTGATCTCTGCGTAGCCCTCAATGAACTTTCTGCTGTAATTAGTCAGTCCAAGGAGGCTCCTTAGTTCCCGCAGAGTTGTGGGGTCTTTCAATTTTTGGAGGGCTTCCACTTTCTTTTCCTGGGGACAGAGACCCTGAGGAGTAATCTCGTGCCCCAAGAAATTAACACGGGTTCTACACCACTGTGCTTTCTGAAAGGAAAGTTTTGCTCCGGCGGCCCTCAACTGGGTCAGAACATAACGGATCTCCGGTATGTGTTCCTCCACAGATGAACTTTTGATGAGGACATCATCTACATAAGCCAGGTTACCCCTCGCACCCAGGTCGGGCATGGCCTTATGTAGGAAAATATTGAACTCATTACCGGAGTTAAGGTATCCGAAGGGAGTCCGGGTCCATGTGTACTGCTGGCCCCCAAAGGTAAAAGCCAGTTTGTATTGGTCCTCCCTACTGACAGGCACGGTCCAGTATCCATTTGTCAGGTCTATTGCAGTGAATACCTGTGACCCCTGGATCTGGGCCAGCCCTTGGTCAATGTAGGGCAGAGGCCATCGGGAAGTATGGACCCGTTTGTTGAGCTCCCTGAGGTTGGCGCAGAGTCTCCACTGGCCGTTTGGCTTCAATATTCCCAGCACCGGATTATTGAAGGTGCTGTGGACTGGACGGATTATTCCCCGGGACTCAAGGTTCTTAATTATTTCAGTAAGGGACTCCATTGATGCGAGAGGCAAGCGATATTGCTTCACAAACACTGGAGTCATGCCAGGGTCCGTGGGGATTGTTGTTGTGTGGATGTCAGTGCGACCGCAGTCATATGAGTCTACCGCAAAGAGATCTTGGAAATCCAAGAAAACTTGTTTCAACTTTTGCTTTTGTTCCAGAGTCACACAGGCATCAGCTAGGTTGACTCTCTCTTCCACCATCTGCCTGAAGCCTGGAAAGACTTCTGGTTTGGCTATCTCCGCGGCCTCCTCCAGCTGGGTGGAGAAGTCCCTGGTCAGAGTGCTGATTTGGACTGGAGGCTTCAGGTGGGAAAGGCAGCCCTCATGGACCTGGAAAATCACCTCAGCCCTCCTGAAGTCACAAGTCACATCTTCCTTACCATAAGGGCAAGAAGTGTACACCAGGAAGTTCCCCCCATGCCGGGTATAAATCCTGTCTGGTGTTGTATTGTCATCACTGTCACTGTCAACGCAGTCCTTGGGGATTGGCCCTAACAGTTCATTACCTAAATCTATGGAAAAATGTCGGTCATCAACCGCCATTCCAATAATGGTGCCTGCGGCTAGAGTAATACTCTTTAAGTCGCTGTTATCCACCTCTATTGGAATGGTGTCATGTTCTAGGTTGACTAATGGAGTTGGGTTTACCCCCAACCCTTGCTGTTGGAGAGAAGCATTTAGATGTATGTAAGCATCAGGGTTTTTCAACTCTTGTCCCCTTTTAACTTTCACTTCCAGGGAGAATTGTCGGGTCCTTTCTGGGATGGTGACTTCCTCTTTAACCTGAATTTCAACTGCATAAGGTAGCAATTGAGCTGACCTAAATGCTTTTTCTGGATCATCAAAGCCCATGGGATTATCCGCTAATCGGGACCAAGCTTTGAAGTTTATTAGGTCCAAACTAATGGTAAAGCGATTGAGAATGTCACTGCCTAAGTAAAAGGCGGCAGTGACGTCTCGCACGACCCAACAATTATGGACTATGCTCTTGTTGCCAATAGAGATTTTGAGCATACACCTGCTTGGCAGGAGATGTTTGGAATTAGGTGCTTCCAGGTCCATTTCCCATTTGTCTATCAGTTTGAAGGTGGGAATGGCTGGATCTTTTGGGAGTTGGCGGAACATGGCTTCGCTGATGAAGCTCTTACCGTTGTTCACACACACTCGAGCGAGAACAGAGTCCTTCCCATCATTTAATTGGACAGGGATGAACAACTGCTCTCCAATTTGCTGAATATCAGCCAGGCTCTGAGCTGATTTCACATCTTTCTGGACTATAGGA
Organism: Ambystoma mexicanum; assembly: GCF_040938575.1. Classification (NCBI taxonomy): domain Eukaryota; kingdom Metazoa; phylum Chordata; class Amphibia; order Caudata; family Ambystomatidae; genus Ambystoma; species Ambystoma mexicanum. Next base: position 1,148,083,146 of record NC_090933.1, read on the forward strand.
GTGGGAGTTTCTGATTGTGGATTAGTAAAGAATTTCAGTGTTTCCTTCCAGCGTGGAGTACCACTTTAGACTGGAAGGAAGGTTGATTTTCAGAAATAGAGACGACCCCCCATCACCAGTCTGTTGTCCTACTGCTATTACTGTCACGTCTGGAATTTGGCTATTCTGGAAGTGAAATTCTACTTGGTCAGATTTTTGTTCAACCATGTGGCAGGTGCCGTTTAAACTAACATGGTTGACACTCTGTTTTAATTTTATTGGTCGGCTAGTCTGGGTCCAGAGGACCTTGTTTACACAATCTATTAGGGGTGACAACCTTCTCAGGAGGTCATTCCCTAGTAAACAAGGGGTGCCCTCTGGAGTCACAACTATGACCGGGTGTTTCAACTTGTGTCGCCCAATTTTAATGTCCAAGTCTGCAGTCCCCTCAACGGGAATTTCCTTCCCGTCAAAGTTCTGCAGTTGTCCAGGAAGAGAGGTGAGAGGAATTTGGTAATTCTCTCCCCTTCCTGCATTCAGTTCGTCAAAGGCCCTTCTGGACAAAAGGGTAGCTTGAGATCCAGTGTCCACCAGTGCCAAAATTGTCCCCTGCCCCTGTACTTGTACCGGGGCATAGTATCTTCCCTCCTTCTCCTCAAGGGTGCACAGATAATGCACATTTTTGGACAACTGGTGGGCTAACTTTCTGGTTTTGGACATCGCTAGCGAAGAGATTTGGGCAGAATTCTGTGGAGAGCCTTGGGAATCTGAAAGAAAAAGTTGGCAACTGGAGATCAGAGCCATTGTGGGTTCCCCTGGCTCCGGTTCTGGGCCGCCCCCTCCTTTTTGGAGGCAGTCACCAGTATGGGTTTGAACCAGGGGATTTTGTTGCGGTTGGTTCGGGAATGAGATGGTGGGCGGCGGTAGCTCAGTCTCCACATCTCCCCAGTCTAGATTTGCATCCCTAGGGACCCATTTTTCTTTGGGAGGAGTTCCCCCCTCTCTGAAGGAGAAGATCCTTTTCCCAGGATCCTCTGAGGATCCCTCTCCCTCAAATTGGAAGATCTGTACCTCCTCCTCAAACTGAGTCTGTTTGGGTCTTTTGTTTCTCCTACCCCCCCTCTGCTCCTTAGGAGGCAGACTTTCAGGGGCAAGAGATTTTGTTTCCGGTTCCTGGGTTTCCAGGGGCTGTTTACAAGTGAGGAAGGAAGCTTCCTCCAAGGCTTTACACCCCCCTTCCCTTTGTGCCTCCTCCCTGGGAACCGGTGAGTTATCGGGGTGCTGCCCCCGTCATTGTTCTGGGGCACCAGGTCCAGAGTTGGGTGCGTTCTGCGCCGGCATGCCGATCTGAGGGTTCTGCTGAGCCCTCAGTATGTGACCCAGATCCCGCGCCATGTTTTGAACCTGGCGCTCTAACTGGGAAACCCGCTCAGGCTGATACGGGGCCCTGTTTTCTCCCCTGGGCTGATCCCGGGAAGGGTAGCTATCCCTTCTTTGGTAGTACCCCTGGTTGGGAAGATTTGGGTAACCCTCCACCCTTGGCCTCCCCTCTCCCGGATTTAGTGGTCTGGGCTCAGGGAATTGGGGAAAGAAGGATGGATGGTTTTGGGGCTGAAAGTCAGGTGGATATCTGGGGAAAAAGTTCTGCCCAGGGTTTGGTAAATTTCTGCCCTCCTTTGGGAAGTTTGGAGGGAAGTTCCCTGGGTTCGGTGCTCGGTTGGATCCCCCCCCTTGGGCTGGGGGAGTCCACACATAACCCAGGATTGGACTGTTACCTTTGTAGCGAGGACTTACATAGTCAGGAGAGCGAGGGACCCCATTGGGGGGACTACCTCTTTCACTCCCTGCCTGTGACTGTCCCGAGGGATTTCTGGGCTTAGGATTATTAGGTGCAGGTAGGTTTTTAGGCCCCCCCATCTCCAAATCCAAAACGGGGGTGACCTTTACCTCTGCCACCTTGGCAGCAGCAGGGGTGCTGTTGGCTTTGGGGTTTTTCTGGGCATTACTTTTGCTATCTACCGGCTTCTGCACCTCATATATCCGGGTAGCCTGTTCAATGACCCAGTCTAAAGATCTTTTCTCGTGAAAATCCCTCACGAGCTGGGTCATTATGTATTTGGGCAAGGCATGAAAAAATGTATTAATGAATTCTCTACTGTCTGTGCGCACCCTTCTTGTGGTCTGTGCAAAAGCACGCTTTAACTCCTGCACAAATTCTTGTGGGGCCTGATCCTCCCCACATTGTAAATTGTAGGCTGCCTTGCTAGCCTCTTGAGGATTTCTATGAGTAGAAAAATGTTTCAAGATGGCCGCCTTATAGGTGGACCATCTTAAATGATTTTGGTCCTCCAGCCCCGCAAAGAAACTGGAGTATTCCGGGGAGAAGGTCCACTTTACATATTGAATACAGCTTTGGCTGTCCTTCAAATGGAAAGTCTCCATCATTTTCTCATAGAGCTCCAAGTGTTCCCAAACAGAGTACTTGGCGTTCTTATGATAAGGCGTGATGACACTCCTGATTGCCTTGATCTGTTTCAATGGGTCCTTAATCAAGGCCCTTTTTGCCTTATTGGCCTTTTTTGGTTCGGGTAACCCTGGTCCATTCATCTTCTGACTCAGAGGCACTGCTCCCAGAGGTTCCCGTCTGTTCTTCCAGGTTTTCCCGGATTCTGCGAGCCTGGGAATGGCTGGAAGAATGTGGGGACCTGGTCTCCTGTGTCCTGTACCGCTCAGAGGAGTCTTCAGATCCCTCCTTGCTGCCAGGATTTGATGGGTACCCCCCCCCCACTGACCTAACTGGGCAGAGGTTTTCAGGATGCCCTTAATGGGCCTACTCACCTGGGGTTCCCCATCAAATTGCACTGTGCTTGGGTGCCCATACCCGGATGCCCGCCCCTCCATTCCTGGGTGGTACTGGCCTATGAGCCCCATGCTTCTGGCTGGATAGTAATCTGCCATCCCTGTGGCCCTGTGCTCATGTGCGCCAGGGGACATGGGGGTGGCAGAGTCCAGGGACTGAGAGAAATAAAGGCCTCTGGCACTAGGGCTCCTGGGGTTATGCTCAGGAGTTTCTCTTTCCCAGCGAACCTCATCTCTATCCGCCCCTGCTCCTTGTTGCAATGCAAGAGCCTGCGCCTTCAGTTCCTCAGTTAAGGCCTTACTAGACTCTATCAGTCTCCCTTGCATCGCTACCTGTTGTTGGAGCCTATCATTGTGCTGGCAGAGGGCCTCATTCTCTCTCTGCGTTTCCTGATTGGTCCTGGAGCACTGGGCCAGTCTTTGCTGCAGGAGGGTTACCTCCTGAGCTGTGTCCCTATTGGCCTGCTCCTTTCTTGCCAGAGCATCCTCCACCTTCCTGGTGTGCTCTAACAAGTTATGGTGTTCTTTTTGGAGGTCACCCAGTCCCTGGAGGGCCAGGTGATTTTCTTCCATTTTCCTTTTTAAGTGGCAGACTTCCTGGCCTAAGGTATCCCTTTCCTGACTAAGAGCCTGCATCTGTGCCGCCAGGTCGTCCCTTTGCCTTTGGAAGGCACCAGCTTTCTGGCGCTCCTGGTCAAACTCTGCCTGGGTATCCAGGTCTTTCAACATCAGTTTATTGCTCTCTGCCTTCTCCCTATCTAGGTGGCTTTGCAGGGTGACTACCTGCTCCGCGCATGCCCTGTTGAAATTGATCTGTTCTCCAACTTTTTCTGGTTCTGCAGTAAGGAGTCCAAACTGTCTCGGTGCTCCTTCTGCAGGGCCAGAAATCTGGTATCCTGGTCTGTCTTTTCCTGTTGTAGGATGCCCATATCCTCTTTTATTTTAATGATATATTGCCTACTATCATTTTCTGACTCCTGGCTCCTCTGCAGCCTCTGCTCAGAAGAGGCCAGATCAGATCGGGCCTTCTCTAACGCCATCTGTCGCTTATTCGCCAGATCTTGGCTTTCTGTACATTTATCCTGCATGTCTCCCATATATAGGTACAGGTATGCTGCTATCCTGGCAATCTTATTGTGTTCATCTTTGGCTTTAGGAGCCATATATAGTTCACTCAGGGCCACATGTAATGGACCCTGATCTCTCCATAGGTCTGACCCTGTTTCAGTGACCTGTCGCGTGATGGCCTGCAACCAGGCATCCTGGCCCTGTTCAGTCCATTCACCTCTCACAAATAGTTTATGTAAGAGGTGCTCTCTGGCTATTTTCATGTCTACTAAGGTCGTCATTCTAGAGATTGGTCTCTGTCCTGACTTACAGAAGTTTGTATTTTATTTTTGCAAAACAGACCTTTTCCTAAGAGCGTTCCTTTGAGGAGTGCTTTACAGCGTAACACAGCATGGTGATCCAACCGGATATGTGTATCTGGTCAGCTGGCACGCTGTATTAATCTGCACAAATGGTAGATCTAACCCAAACGTCCGGCACGAGCCCCCAATTTGTAAGAGGATTCAATTCAACACTACAGCTAAGTCAACGCCTAGTCTATAATACTGAATGAAAACCCTTATTGATATATCTTTATGTCCAGTTCATGCGTTCTGGATGACTACCCCTATATAACACCCCTCTCTTGGAATCCTCCTGACCCCACTGAGCCAAGAAGTAGTTCTGTTTTGCAAGTTAAAAGGTTTATTTGATAATTTAAACAATATATATATATATATCACACTTTATAATAAATTAATAATTGAATATCACACTTAATCTGATATGCTAAAGATTAACAACGGAGAATCTGGCACTAGCACACTTCTTTATAATCACTAAGGAGTTGACATGAAATGGATAAGGTAGCAACAATACTTTTATGGTTTCAAATGGATGCAATGTGGAATGAAATGCAGTACAGAAAATAACTTGATAGGATTTCAGCAAAAGACCATGTAATCACTTTCTTGGACAATTCACCCCCCCTTTTATGCAATGCAAGGAAATGGAAGGAATGCACACAGTTCTCAGAAATGCAATTAAATGTGATTCAGTTCACCCCAGCAAGCTTAGACTACAGAAGTTGGAAACACAGGCCCAAAATGCTTTTAGATGTGCTGGCAATGAAGGGAAAAATATGCTAAAATGCTTTTAATTCCCTCTAGAGGTTCAGGTTGAGGATTAGTTGGTTTAAATTAGTTGCAGGCTTACTTTAGCAATGTCCTAGGAATGATTAGCAGGTTAAACGAATTTCTGCAACAGAAGCAAAAACAAACTGCTGTTTTCACACGTGGAGAAATTTGCAAATCGCGGTAAAATTTGCGGGTGCGTCTTTCGCGATTACGGCAAGACTTTAGGGGGTAGGAATGCGGTTCTAGGTTCGTAGGAAAGCCACGATTCTAAGCTTTCTGAGGAAAGTTACTGCAAGTCTCTAGCACAAACGGTCACGGAGATATGAACGATTAAATAAAGGTCGTTTTTCAGATTTGAAATTTTAAAGTTCAAAAAGACAAGTGCAGCTTGCAACTAGAAAATGACAAGTGACAGCTTTACAAATGACAGGTGACAGTTAGGAGACAGTTCTACTTAGATTAAAATAGGATTGAATTATATTATTTTAACTAAGAGATTGGTTCTGCACAGTCTGCTAGGTACTCACAATCTATTTTTGAAATAGCTGGGCCTCGCCACGGATCTGGTCAGGTTTTGGACTGGACTCTGGTCTCTGCACTTCACAGTGATCTGGGTCAGCTCTCTCTGCCTCTGGTTCTGGATATTGATAGATTTGAAGTCTGGATCTTTCTGCACAGCTTTCTCTGGAGATTGATGGAGGTAAAGTATGGATTTTCCAGCAGAGCGTCCCGCAGCAAATGGATTTGAAGGTCCCTATCTGTCTTGTCTGTCTGTCTTTTATCTGTTTTTAAAATGGGTGTGTGTGCAGCATCACTAGACCCTACCCCTCTCCACTTGCCATTGGCCAAGCTTTCATTTCTCCCCTGATTGGTTGTGTCAGAGTGATGTCATTTTACAGCCTGCAGAAAGTCCACTCCTCCTGTCAACTTGCACACAAATCTAGATTTGAACCAAATACATATTTGCAGAGGTACATATTGTTTAAAATTACATGCACCCCTCACATATCACAGGAGGTATCCCCTGTTCAAACTCTGCTCTTCCTGGGGGCTTGCATTCAGAAATGGCACATATTTCACTTTTTAACTGATTTCGCAATGTCGGACATTAACCCAAATTTACACACATGTGCGCAAGGAGTATGGACATTAGTTGATGAAGTGTCAGATTTTTCACATGCACACATTTTGAGTAATATCCTCTTTTCCGCTAAAACCCCCCTGAACATACCACCGGGTCCTAACACGTCTTAAAATGTGGGCAGAAAATTCACAAGAATTATGGCATCATTTATAAAATTTTCACATGTCCGCTCTATGAATGATCCATCTTTTTAGAGTTATGTTCTGGCCCCAAAGGGGTGTGGTTTTCCCCCAGCACAAGGTTGAATTTCTGGTTTTTCCAGTTCTGCCAAGCCAGCTTGCTCTCACAGGCAGTGCCCCTCCCCTTTGCTTCAGGAGGAAGCTACATTTACGACATCTGCAATAAACCATCTGCCTGAGTCAGGACAGGGCTTTGTTCAGAGCTCCTGTATTCTGTGGGGCTCCCCTTAATTCAATTATCAGAGAGATGGCATATCCTTAGTGTGGCCAGCAAAAGGCAGATAGGCCTGGGAATACAGCTGTGACTCAAGTTTCACTCCTGATGGGGGTAGTTGCCAGGCAGAATTCAGTTTCTCAAGCCAGGTTTCAGATAAAATGTCACTTTTTGTTCCCCAGTTTTCTGCATTCAAATAAAACTAAACATTTTTACCTATGCAGCTAGAATGCTGATTCTAAGTTTAAAACTATGACATTTAAACAATTGCAGCCTATGTGACACTCAAAAGTAGGTCACTCATTTCTTTTAAACATTTAGATTTTTAGTGTCTTTCAGTCCACATTTATTTAAACTGCTGAAATCCACAGCTCAGCCAGTCTTGTTATAAACCTTCAAGTCACTTCAGAATATAACTTTACATTGGATCCACCTCTCAGTAAGTTTTTCTTTGGCCTGCTTTGGGTTCATTTATTCAGTTTTATACAAAAAGTAAAATCTGGTGTTGTTTTAAAACGCCGGCTTTTGGATAGTGGTGAGTACTGGTACTGCACCCCTTTTTGGGATTTAAGAAAATGAATTCCCAACAGTTATGGGTTTGCTTTTGGCAATCAGCATTGCCACTCCCAATGGTTTCAGACTACTGTGTGGGTAGTCCAATGGTGGTTTTAGGCAGTGCCCTTCTGTGCCCATAACATCGGCAAAAATGGGTGGCAGCCTATTCTTCATGCATTTCCCTGTGCATTTTCTGGGAAGCTCTGGCCATCATGATGTTTTCCATGTCAGTACTGCACAGTTTTGAGGTAGGGCTTGGATGCGTGGATAAAAACATCCCACAGTCAGACGGAATGTGCCCCTGCCCCCTGACGCAGAACTGCAACCACCTGACGATGAGAATGAGGAGGGTGCAGATGGGGCGGCACCCCATGGAGGAGGCGACGCACAGGAGGGGCGTGCAATGCACCAAAGTATCATCGACCACTGCTTCTAGCACACACGGCTGGTGTGAATCACATGGAGACTGCACTTGGGGCACTGTGTGTCTCTGGGACATGCACACTGTGGACTGTACACCAATAAAGCACACATACGCAATGAAAATGTCCACACATTTCATTTTGGGAAAGAAAAAAGTGTATTTAAACTATGAAACGTCGTGACACAGCCCCTCCCTCCTCCCCCCTGCACACCCCAACACACCCCCTCCCCCCTCCCCCTGCACACCCCAACACACCCCCTCCCCCCTCCCCCCTGCACACCCCAACACACCCCCTCCCCCCTGCACACCCCAACACACCCCATGTAGGTGTCAACAGATGCCTGTGACAGTGGCCACAGGCTGTTACAAGCCCCCTCTCCCGGCCCTCGGGGCACCCCTGGCTGTGGAGCGCAGGTTATGTCCGGAACGTCGGACGGGGCTGCTCTGTGCAGAACTGGCAGTGGAGGATGTCCCTGCCTGCCCCCGTGCATGCACGTCCTGTAGGGTGTGGGTGAGCTCAGTGAGCGCACGACGCAAGCCGGCAAGTTCAGCACAGATGTCCCTGGACATGGCCTGCATGGCATCCCTCAGGGTGGCAGTGCTCTGCGCTACTTCGGCCCTTAGGGTCTCCGTGGCCTGTTCAATGGTTGCCCTAGCCCCCACACATTCCGCGGCATGCTCAGCCAGCATTGTGGACAGTTGTTGCTGCCGTTCTGTGATGTCCTCGAGGGACTGCTGCCCCTGCTGGCCCATGGCCAGTGCTGGTGGTGTGATGGAGGGGCTGCTCCCCTCCTGTGGACTGAGGACTGGGCATGGGGTAGAAGGCCACTCCTCTACCTCTGTGTGCCCCTGTGTGTGATCCTCATGGGGGCTGGCGTCTGACAAACAGGGGGAATGTAGTAGGTCAGTGGGGCTTCTGACTTCGTGCTCCTCAATGTCTGAGTCTGAACATGCAGCTATTGCAGCTGTCTCACCCATGTTGCTGCTGCCCGCTGACCCGGTGCCTTCTGTGGCAGGCAATGTTGGTAGAGGTGGAGCAGCTGCTGCTGGCCTGCTGACTACAGGGGTGCTTGCCGGTTGGACGTCCGGTATGCTTGCAGTGGGTCCTGCTTATTGTGGGGTCTGCCTCACTGCAGCTGAGGTTGAGGGTGCGGGGACGGTATTATTGGCCTTCTTGGCTCTCTTCGTCGCAGGGGTGTCCTGGTCCTCGGGGTGTGAATCTGTGCCTGTGGTGGAGCAAAGGAGGGAGGGCGTTATTGATGGGTCTGCGGACTTTGGAATGACAATGATAGACATTATTCTGGTCAGTAGATGAGGCAGATTTCAGGCAGGGCCATGCAGGTTGTCTCCTTTTAGTGTGGAATGTGGATGCAGGTATGCGGGTGCCAGCAGTGTATACAGGGTGGTGCTCGCATGTGGCTATGGGCAGTGTGGAAATGTGTTGCATTTACACTCTAGGGCAACCTTGTGCTACACATGAATGGACTGCAGTGACTATGGCATGTCTTGTTTGAGGCACCTACCTTCATTGCCTGATGTCGGAGCTCCCCTTTCCATCCCTCCGACGCCTTCAATGGCTTCCATGCCAATCGTGGTTGCACAAATCTCCTCCCACGGTTGGAGTTTTAGTGGGGATTCCGACCCTCCACCGGTACCCAGGGCAAGGTTGCGGTTTGCAGAGATGACGGCTCTGACCCGTATGCGAAGGTCGTCCCAGCGCTTCCTGCACTGCTGTGGGGTGCGGGGTACGGTCCCCACCGCGCTGACGCGCTCGGCCACCAGGGCCCAGATGGCCTTCTTTTTCCCTATCGCTGTCCTGATCATTTCCGGGGAGAAAACGACAGCTGCGTTGTTTTGCAGGGTCTCCGCAAGCATGCAGAGTTCCTCCCGGCTGAATCTTTCCTGGCGCTGGCGGTCACATGCCTTCTTAACAGCTTTAGGCATTTTTGGGTAGTTGGATGGGTGCGTGATTGGTTGGGACAGGTGTCAGGGTTGGATCTGGTGTTGTTCGGTAGGATGGCAATGGATTGTGTTTTTAAAGATGGCCGACGTGCTGTTTCCCGTTCCGACGCGATGACGCTATTTCCGGTTCTGCTTTTTACGGCCACTGCTAATTACGGTGGCTGCTAATTACGGTGGCCGCTAATTACGGTGGCCGCTACTTACGGTGGCGGAAGTGCACCTTGCTCGCTTTACGATGCCGGTAGGGGCCTTTTCCGCCATGGCGTTAATTGCATTACCGCCATGGCGTAATGCTCGTGCGCGATGGGTCGTAATGTGGCGCTCTTTACGCCATCGGCCCACGGCGTAAACGCTCATTACGCCATGGCGGTAATGACGGAAGATTACCGCTTGGGTCGTAATGAGGCCCATTGTCTTTACAATGGTGTAAAGGATTTTTGAATGTTTGGTAAAGCCCTGGATGGCTTCGATGGTTTTGAGCCAGATGCCAATGGAGTCATCACCAAACTTGATTTTGGCATTGATGTCTTTGATGAAGACTTCTTGGGCATTGATGGCAGTGATGGCGTTGATGGATTTGACGTCGAATTGCCCGTGGACTTTGTCTGTGATGACTTGGATGACTCAACAGAGACTTTGATGGTGTTTCATCATGTTGAGGCCTCATAGCTCTCAATGAGAATCTGGCCATTGTCCCGGGCTCCAGGGCGTGCAGTATTTGGCTCAAACCCTTTCGTTACAGGCTTCAGAAGGCGCGGTCGGAGCATGGCCTACTTGCTTCACGTGATTCTGATTCTCAAACATTTTAAGCATTTCCTGCCTGAATGATTACTATTCAGCCGGAGTAGAGTTCTTAGTAGGGCAAGAAATACTCCTCTCTGGAGATGAGTCGGACGAGGACTATGAAGTAGCCGATTTATGATGCCATTTCTTTGATTTCCTCTATGACGAATAGGAGTGGTAAGAGCCATTCCGTGACCTAGACCTTTTAGTTTTCTTCTGTCGAGGAGAGCAGTATCTCACTTTGTCAGAGGAATGTTTTTTCGACGGGGTAGTCGAAGGGCATTTTTTGAGGAGTCTACCTACCGCCAATTACCCTTTATGCTCCTTCAGAACTTTCCGGTCATAGATTAACACTTCTGACAGGTTGAGCTTTTGTGCTCCACATCAAGGCACTAAAAGCAAACCCGATGTGGGTCCGTCAGTGACATTTTAGTGCCACAGTCTTGGTATTTCTTAAACCCAGTCTTCTGGGTTGTCGGAGCAAAAGACAAAGACATTTTTCACAATTTTGAAGTAATAATATATACCTTCGATGATGTCATGTTGGAGACGGAGGCCCCTGAGAGACATTGAGTTGACTGCATCGACGCACAGCACCCTCTGACCGAAAAAACGTTCAGAAGCAGCTGAAGCTGGGTATAGGAGATATCATAGATGAGGAATACATGGGAGGACACAATCCATTCGAAAAGGACTTTACAGACATGTTCTTCTCTGGATATGTAGGTAAATGTTGAGATTTAAAGGAAAGGACATCTGTATTTTTAACTGCAGATAAAATATCCAAAGAAAGTCCATCTCTGGCGGGAATATTCAAGGGTGACACAGGGCCAATATGCATTTTATTTATTTATTGTGCATTTGTTAGGCGCTCATACAAGTAAATTGTGTTTCAAAGCGCCCACAGGGCAACAGGGAGGGAACATTTATTTATTTATTTTATTTATTTATTTACATTTATAAAGCGCTCACACAGCCCGCAGGCATCGAGGCGCTGTTACAGGAATTGTTTGTTTTTCTTAGTTGCGTAATTGTGTTTTTTTTTTTTTTGTCTTAGTTACGCATTTATAACGCGCTTAAACACCCAGAGCTTTCTAAGCGCGGACCCGGGGATCGAACCTGTTGTTGCTTCGTGTCGTCTTGCTTCCAAGAGTCGCACGCTGCCGCTGAGCTATCCTCCCGGGACATTGGATTGAAAACAATGTATACATTGGAGGATAAAGACAGACTTACTAGGCCTTGTGAGCATTCAGAGCATGCAAGTGCAGGATGAGAGGAAGGAAAAGGGGACAGAGGATCCGTGCAGGAGTGCCTTTGCTTGTGGGTGGGCAACAGATGAAATTCTCAGTGTAGTTAGTGTTATGGAGCATTGGGCTACCAGAGTGGGTAATTGCAGGCAGTGTCGTAGGCCAGTGGGTGACAGGCAGGTGGCTGAGGCGATTGGGTATGGGAGGCCAGAGACCCGAGGACACATAATGGCCCTGGTCACCAATCACAGCGACTGAGATATTAGCAGAGGAGGGAGGAAGGGATGGAGGAGGTGAAGAGGAAAGGCTTGAGGAGCGTCCAGCATTTTAGGAGGTCCGGCTCAAGTCAAAGAGGAAGGGGGAGGCTGTTCCCTAAGAGAGAGCCAGCTGAAGAAAGGGATCATCCTGTGGCCCTCTGTTTAGCAAAACACTTTATGCAAAAGAAAGTTGGTACCAGAGGAATGTGAAAGTCTAGGCGGAGAGTATTTAGTAAGAGCAAGTTGCAGATAGTGTGGTCCATGGCGCCAGACAGCCTATTGGATGATGCAGAGGGATTTAGATTTAATCTGTGCAGCAACAGGGAGCCAGTGAAGAGTTTTTAGGGCAGGAGAGATACGGTCCCTGGGCTTGAGGCCAAGGATACATCTCGCTATACTATTGTAGTAAAGCTCAAGGGGTCACATAGAGGAAGAGGATCGATTTAAGAGAAGGCTATCGCAGTAGTCAAGCCTGGAGAGAACCCCAGCACCATGATTCTTTCCAAACCCCAATCCCTTGTCCTGATGGCCAACTGCCAGTGACAGTGTGGATGAGGAGGCGGTTGCAGGCAGCTGGAAGTGAAATGGGAAAGAAAATCACCATCACGGGCTGAGTTACACCTGATCGGCTGGCAGATGAAACTGTATGACAAATTCACTTCCCATCCCATTCCAAACCTGGAGATGTTCATCCCTGTGTCAGTGTCACAGAGAGAAAGGACAGTGACACACGGACCATCATCATAGGAGAGGGTGGGGCTCAAGACCATCTGTTCAAGTGTTATAGAAATATTGTGGCCTTCCTTGTGACTGTAACCTCCAGCAAACAGAGTAATATTCATAGCTAATATGTGGTAATGATGTTTCAAAACAAGGTTCTCAGGACAGATTTAATGGTGGTTCATTAGATAGATACATACTTTATTCGGCTTTCAACATTTACATCAACATATAAGACAATACAGTTAAACAAATAAAAAGTATTTTTTTTCTAAAAGAAAGTCATCTTTGGTCACAGGTGAAAACGATACAGTACATAATACAGAAACAAAGCTGTTAAAATATAAGCAATTCAATAGAGCTTAACATTTTCTTTCCATGCATTTAAAAAACTCAGTGATATACTTGAATATGTCATTAATAATACAGCCATTGACACAAAACAGTACAAAATTCATGGCATCAATCACATGCCTAATATTATTAGCCCTGAAATGGCCCCTTAGCCATACACCTTGAGATCTAGAAACTTTCAACATATAAATAAAACATGAGTTAGATCCTCATCTACACCACTTCTGCAAGAACAGTGCTTTGTATTAAACATCCATGTCATCTGGGCCCTCAGTGGCAGAACATTCAGGCTCATCATCACAATGAGACGTCTTTGCACCGGGGACCGAATGACACTCAGAGAGTAGTTCTTGCACTAAATGTGATGCACCCTCTTCAAGTGTTCAAGAGAGACCAGAATTTACATACTGTTTATTGCCCGATCAAATTCCCTCCTTCAGGCTTTCATAGTGAAATATTGTTTTGTGATCTCTCCTAACTCTTAGGCAGAATCCCGTGCAGTTCCCTCAGGGAGCACTACCCAGGATTAGGACTACAGGTGAGAGCAATAAAAAAACCCTTTGTTATCAGTCTGTACCACAAAGATTTAGTTGGTAGCTGTGGCTAAGCAGTCAGACTTATCTCAAGAGGGAGATGAGCAGTATTCAGGGTTTACACAATAGGTATCACAATACTATGGAATAAGGAAACACTGACCAAAGCTTTGTATCTAAAAGAGGATATATATTTATTTTATACACATCTAGTTCAACACATGAATCACTGTTAATAAAGCAAGTTAAGTTCAGTCAAGGAAAAGTACATACAACTCTCTATTCAATTGTAGACACGTTTGCGGTAGAGTGAAAACTGAGCAAAACGGCACAGTGAAAAGCAACTACAAATGGCACTCTATCAATTTAAAGAAAGGGAGGGAAAGCACAAGTTAAACCAAAATATCTTCAGACACCCCCTAGCAACGCTTCCCTGAAGTTTTGGGAACAAGTAATGCACAGTAACACTTTAGCAGACAGATAAGTGAATGGAAACTGAGCAAAATGGCACTCCACAAGTTAAAACAGCAGGAAGGAAGAGGGGTTTAGAAGATTCAGGTGCATCAACACATTTCTCACTGAAAATCAATCTAGTGAGAGCAGGTCTAACAAATCAGCCAGAGTCAATAGGCCTGAGCCAGAGTCAGTGGCATAGGACCAGGAGCTTAGGAGCAAAAATGTTCTTGTAGCTGCAGTCAAGTCTTTGGTAAACGAATATTGAAAAGGTAGATGCGAGACGAAAGACAATGTTAAGAGAGAGGACGGCCAACCCAACAAGTAGATAAAGGATTTAAAACACCTTTAGGGCTACCACGGGGAAAGGGAGGCCGGGCGGAACAATGTACCTTAAATGTGAAGAAGTGGCTCCTGCAGTGGCAGTTGTTCCTGGTAGTTCCCGCAGGTGAGGGGTCCAGCAGAGGAAGAGAGGCTCTCGTCGTGGAAGAAGGTTCGAGACACTGCACTACCCAGGGATGAAACCAGACGTGGTGCTGCCAAATGAAGTTTAAAAGGTATGCTCCTTTTAATCGCGGTCCAGGTCGATAGCTGCCTGGCTATCCGGTCTCCAAGTGCTGGCCACTGTCGATTCGACCAAGGCAGGTCCCGGGAATCGATGGGTGAACTGATTGGTCCCACCAGCTCAAGGGAAGAAGGCTCTTTCGATGAAGATCTCCTCTCGTCGTGTGGAAGAAAAGTGGAGAGACGATCCGGCAGGGCTTCACCGGTGGTGTAGATGCTGAAGATGTCTGTGGCTTCTCTCCCCTTTGGTTCTGTAGTTCCAGTGGCGACGTCTTGCTCTTGCAGTCCTCAGGACCCTGCTTTTATGCAGAAAGAGACCCATTCACACAGCCTAGCTGTCACTCCCACAGTGGAGTGGTCTTCTTGGTGGGAGACCCTCCAGCCTATCAGGTTAGAGGGCGAGCTGAGTTGCTGCGGCAACTCTGTCCAGGGGTTCTACTCCGCCTCCCAAACAACAGACCAACCCCAGACTCAGAGGCACCGAAAGGAGAGCTCTTGGCAGAAGCCCACCAAAAGAGCAAACAAAGGATCCCCAACCTGGGTTAGGAGTTTAGATTAAGACACGAGAAAGAATTTATATTAAAGTTCTGGCAAATAAAACCTACCGGAGTAAAGTTAATAATAATAAAATAAACCAGCGGTATGTTAGAGGCTGTCAGTAAAAGTGGTAGCCTCGAACAATGGGAAAATCCCATAGGAAAATATTTGCAGTTGAATATTTATGGTAGTAACCACTGCCACCAGCCAGAACCTTTAAAGAGTGGGACTTTAAGGTACCCCCTCGAAAATGAACCCAAGGGAAAAACTATTAACCCTTTCCAGTACCTCCATAGTAAGGTGGGTTGGACTGGTTAAGTTCATTAGATTTGACTAGTAAAGTCAATGGGGACTTTAAATGACCTGGGAGAGAGTAGTCAGTCCCAGGGTATGGAGTCTATGTTTGGGGGTCACTACGACACCCCTGTGTCACTGTATTGAGGGTGCTGTGTAACACATGTGAATAAAGATGGTTCCTATGGGTGAGAGAAAATCCCATAGGCATTAAACACAAAAATAGCCTAGAACACACATATCTAAGAGTGGGAAAAAGAGTCTCACTCTTAGCAGGTAAAAAGAAACAAACCCTTCAAATCCAGCAAAGCTGCTGGGGGACTCTATGGGTAAGGGAAATTAGCCATAGAATGAGAATTCTCCCTAACAGACTCCTCTTAATTATTCAAGACAATATCCCAAAATTGAAGACCTCTGATACCAGGGGTAGGTAGCATACGTTGACGCCTTTGCTAGTTCTTCCCTCACATTTTTGATGTTGGGTTTTACTGCCTAAGCAGAGTGACGATTGCGAAAATACTCTAGAAACCTGTATTCTGCCTCATCTTCAATATTTGGGAGCCCGGCCTCCAGCACCAGGGGAGGTCCTGGGGTGCTGTGCATCAAGCCCAGCAGGTTCCGCAGACAGGTATATAATGTAGGGTCCAATGAGGTGCAACCCACACATCGCCAGATCTCACTGCCATACAATATGGCAGAATAAATCTTGGCTTCAACACCTGAATACACTTATCGAATCGAAAACCAACAAATTTATGGTAGTATCTCCTAATCCCTCCCAGACTTGTCCTGAGGTGATTTTCTTCTGATGTTAAATGGGCAGACTACAGACAGACAACTGCTTGAGAATGTAACACCCAAATAGCAGTATGAGTCAGCCACAGATAACTTCACCTTATCAATGCACTAGTTATAACTGTTTACTTTTTTCAACCCAAAAACAACGATCTTAGTTTTCTTCAAGTTTAGTTTCAGGCCATTGTCTTTGAAATAGTGTGAACCATAATTAAGACTGTTGACAAGACGCTTTGCGGTCTGATCCAGTAAGATAGCATCATCTGCATATAGAAGGGTGTGGTACATTACCCCATTTAGTGAAGGTGGGAAACAGCCTGGGAGACCTAGGACTGACATAAAATCTGATAGGAAGATAATAAACAGGAACGAAGCCAGTGGGCAGCCCTGTCGCACACCTTTATTAGCGGAGAACACATGAGCCAGACTGCCACTGGTATTATCTCTTACAGTGGCACTAGTGTCTGAGTACAGATGCACAATCAGTTGTAATAAGGCGACAGGAACTCACAACCTCCTAATTTTATTCCAGAGAAGCTGGCGATTATTAGAATCATATGCTTTGGCTAGATCTAAAAAGCCTACATATGTCACGCCTCTTCTGATCTTCACATATTTGTGTAGAATGGTTGAGAGGACAAAGACATGGTCAGTTGTAGAGAAGCTGTTTCTAAATCCCGCTCAAGTCCCTACCTAACCAGAAGACAGTTGATATAGATTTTCGATATGCTATCGAATAATGAAATTGGGTGATAGCAGTGTGGGTCTAGCCTCAAGCCCTTTTTAAAGATAGGTTTAATTAGACTCGGAGACCAAGACAGAGGAGTAGTCATTGACATAGCAACTGAGTTAATGAGTGTTAATAGAATCGGTGACCACCATTCAAGGAACCACCTATATACTTCTGGCCTGATGCCATCTGGCCCAGGTGCCTTACCAGACTTGGTCCCCGAAATGGTGCTCTCCACTTCCTCAACTCAAAACACAATGCCTGTGCCTTCATTCAACGAAGGATTGATTTTTACACCATCTTCAAACATAATGGCCACAAAGTGCTTGGTCCATTTGCGATCTGATATTGGACAGATCACATCCAGCCTAACCTCCCAGAAGCCATGGGACACTAGCTTACAAAAGCCCCTTACATCTCTGCCTCGCATAGATGCTTTCAATCTTTCCCACTGCGACTCACAAAAGATTTTTTTCTTTAGCTTCAAAAGCTTCTTATAATTGCACTCATTAAGCAATGCCCATCTCCCTTTAGAGCCATGTCCCATAAAATAGTGTGTGTGTGTGCATCCTCTTCTCTACAAAAGTGTGGCAACTATTATGCATGTGCCCCCTTTGCTGTGGGAGTATGGCAAAGATTAGAGGAGTATTGTCATCCAGGTCCTTTCATAACACATGCCTCACTGGTGCACAACAGAACAACTCCTTAGAGATCCTCTCAAACTCCATCACCTTGATGTTCCTGGACATATATCACAGCACTGTGATGAATCGCACAAATGTGTCCCTTCTACACATGTCCCACCCGCCCCCCTGTGAGTCTAGGGAGGTGAGCCTGCCCCACAATTCCCTCCCTATGGGTAGAGGCAAGTGGGACTTCACCGGGAGGGACTCTCCTTTCTCCAACTTAGGGGATAAGGGCTCCCATTCCCAAAAGAAACTCCTAGAGGACCTTCAAACTATCATCTTTTAACCTTCCTGATAATCGATATGGAGAGAAAGTCAATATGTGTTATTGCCAGCATAACTGAAAAACCTCCTTATAAGTTCCAATCCTACTGGGACAAGAAAGATGAGAAGGAGAAGATATTTCACAACTGAAAGAGAAGAAGGAACAGCTATTTGGGCAGGGGAAGCCTCATGGCTACGTCCGTTTAGCAAAGGGAGGAGCCTGGGAAAATAAACAGAGAGCCTGCTAGTTTCAAAAGGGTCAGATGAGCTGAAGCCAGATGTGTGGTGTGCTAAGGCAAGGGAGGAGAAGGAAGACAAGATTGGTGGCATGACTGTGGAGATTCCGTGGCGGACCAGAGGCCTGGACTAAAATGCTGAAACCATTCTGCCATGGCTGACTAAAACTCAGCTGATACCAGGGAGACCGGAACGCCATCCATGTCAAATGAAGAGAGAAGAAGCAGGCGAGAAGACCAGAGAAGCCAGACCACAAGGATAGGAAGCCGATCCTTGCTAAAAGACAATCCTTGTGACGTTAACCCCAAGCACTTAAGGTAACAGGGATATGGGGAGACCCAGGGAGGGATATGAGAATCACTACTGGAATGCTCATAATCATTACAGTCAAGAGAGAGATAATGTAAGAATAGTGAATGTGAATCCTTACTGGAATGCTCATACTCATCACAGTCAAGAAGGAGAAAACATAACCAAAGGAAATGAGAGTCATTGTTGGCACATTCATACTCATCTCACTATAGAAGGAAGCATTGTACAGCCAGTGCAAGAGATGAGGAGAACATATATTTTAGAAAGGATCCAATGAAAAATGATTTATACTAAAACGGCCTAAGTAAAATAACAGAACAAGTCATAAAAGGGAAACCTAAGAATAAACTGGACTTTGTGAAAAGATATTCAGAAGAAGAAAAACAGGGTATCAAAATGTATGAACTATTTAGGAAGCTACGAAATAGCCCAGAAGGAAAAGAATATGTTTCGATAAAATCCTCAGGGGGAGAGAGGGAGATACAAAGTATTAGATGCAATGTATTAGAAGAAAACAAGATAAGACACACAACTATACAACAGTAATGAATGAACTAATTGAACTGATAACTGATAAAAGTGATCACTAGAGATTACTTGAAGATTATTTATTCAGGAGTGGTTGAACCATCAGCCAACAAATCTCAGGAGAAGGGAGACATTGCCAATATTTTGTGTTCTTAAACATAGTGGTAGGATCAGACAGTGAAAAGGTATCATGTACGGACTTTCACTGAAGAGTGACAAGCACCTTAGCTAGTTTTGCTAGGTAGGGGCAACCTGTGGAATAGGGATAGACAGGCTTTACTAATATTCTTTAATAAACACCCAGTAAAATGTCTAACCAGAATCTGTCACCACTTCATATAAGGCAGAAGAAACCCCTTTTCAAACATTCTCACACGGTCAGGGGATGACCCAAAATATTGATATATCAAGGAGATCGTTACACCATTTATAACATTTTTTCTGATCTTATGCAAATGTATTGATGCACACCCCAAATTCCTGGTACCTTCAGTCCTAAAAAAATAGACCCAGTACGTGTTTCTTCTGTTATAATGTGTGTTCTATGAGGCTCATGGTGGTCTCGAAGGCATTTATATAAATTGTACAGTCTTTTTTCAGTGTGCAAACCAAATTTGTTATTTCAGGTGTGGGAAAAACGGTAGCCATCACGATGGCAACTTCGTTTGATAAATGTCTTGCATACAGTGAAGAATATGTTAAGAATATATTGGATTCCTTGTCTGTATTAACTGACACGAGTGAGGGGGAGTTGAACAAAAACAATGACCAATGGGATGAACTAGCACAGCTCAGAAAATGTTTGATTCGTACTGAACTGCATGGGGTAATTATGTTACAATACCTAACAAATCAGGCAATCCCCAGGGTTTGATTGTTAGGAATGAACCCAGGTTATTTCTGGACAATCCAGATTTCAAGATCAAATGGAGTTACATATCCAACAAATGTGGTCGAGACTGGCTAGTGCTCATTATAGATACAGCTACAGGGGTATCTAAACAGATAGAAATAGATATTTCGAAATTACAAGATGAATTGAAGAAAGACTTGGATCTCGAGGCTTTCAAGAGTAAATTAGATCAACATCTCAAAGAATTATTAGAATTCAAGAATGACACGAATTCTGAGCGGGTCAAGAGAATGAGAAAAGATCTCTCTAATTTTTCACATGGGAAGATTTTTCCCTACATTGTTGAGGGCTATAAATTTGGAAACACCTATCATGGCACAAATAGTCAGTCCTCCTTTAAAAAGAGGGTCCACTTTCGCAATACCTCTTACAGCTCGAGTGATGATGGAAGCACAGGCTCTACGGACCCGAGTAACCAACAGGGTACTGGTAGAGGTCAAGGACAACGGTACCAAAATAAACAAAGACAAGGACGTCCTTTTTTAGGACAGGGACCCAACCAAGGGGATTGGGGGAATCAGATACAAACTCACAGCAGGGTGAGGAATCAGTGGTGATTAATTTATCCAATTACACCTTAAGTAGTAACGAAGAACAAGTATTAAACAAAGGTCTCAACTTCGTCACCACCAAGTTCCATGATCCTTTCGAGTTTAGATCTGAATTCCACAGCTTCATGCGTAAAGTTCATTTAAATGAATATTTCCAGAATTACAATATCTATGAAAATCTTAACCGTACGGGCTTAAGAAATAAATCTACATTTAACGCTCCTTCTCATAGTCACACCTCGGAGTCCCAGGTGTTCGAAAAACAGGTTCTCAAAGAAGTTCATAAATTGGAACAACAAGGCATACCCAATCATTCAAACTTTGGTAATATCCAAAGGGCACTAATTTCCAAGCTAGCAGGGACAGATGACATCATCGTGAGACAAGCTGACAAAGGTGGGGCCATTGTCCTCCTTAACCGTACAGATTATGTTGGGGAATTCTTACGGTTACTAAATGATGTTAGAGGCGATCGCCCCATCCCAAATGATCCTTCTAACACACTGATGGCTATTATAGAAATTAAGGTATCTAGTGCTTATGAGGCTAAAATGATTAGAAAGCAGGAATGCGATTATCTCACCAGAAAGCAAGGACGGGTACCCGTGTTTTATATCCTTCCCAAAGTGCACAAAAGTCTGATTAACACACCAGGCAGACCGATTGTATCGGGGGTTAATTCCATACTAGAACCCCTGTCCAAATTTGTGGATTTTTATTTGAGGCCTTTTGTATTCAAAATGAGTAGTTATTTGAGGGACACCTCGGATGCCATCAATAAAATTGAGAATCTGCCTTATAATTCTAACAACTTTCTATTGATCAGCCTCGATATACAATCTCTGCACACAGTAATTCCACAAAGAGCTACACTAGAAGTAGTCGAAGAAATTCTGAGAGACAGAGAAGATGGGCATCCAGTCAGTAATGCTTTCATAATGTGGTGTGCTGAATTTGCTTTGACTAGAAGCTTCTTTCAATTTCAAGGAAGTTTCTATGAACAAATAGAGGGTACGGCAATGGGCGCAGCCATGGCTCCTAATCTGGCCAATCTCTATGTAGAATATTTTGAAAAACTGGTCATCTACCCCAACACTAATCCTTTCAAAAAACATCTGGTAAAGTGGCTGCGATACATAAATGATATTTTCATGGTATGGGAAGGTTCTAAAGTGGAGGCTGAGCTGTTTGTGGAATGGCTAAACACGCAAAATCCTTTTCTAAAATTCACCAAGGAAATAAATACACATGAGATTAATTTTTTAGGCATCACTATCTTCCATCATGAAGGGAATTTAAAAGTGAAACCTTACAACAAAAAGACTGACAAGAATGCTTTGTTACGTTTTTCTAGTCATCATGCTAACCACATTAAAACAAATCTGCCTTTTGGGCAATTTTTAAGACTTAAAAGGAATAGCAGTTTACAGCAAGACTATTGTAGTAGTTCGGCCTTGCTATCCAACAAATTACGTAGCAAAGGCTATCCAGCAAAATTGGTGAAAACATCCTCTAAAAGAGCATTTAACAATAATCGTGAAGCTCTTTTAGAAAAAAAATAGGGAGAGGGAAGATAAAGAGAACCGCATTGTGTTTGTGAACACCTTTTCCAATCTATCTTACAAAATTAAAGGTATCATCAACAAAACCTGGAAAAAAGTTTATAATGATAAATCGGTGCCAGTACCCAGACAAACAACGCTGTGGGGTCTCCCCCCTGTCAAGGGACATTTCCCTTGTGGACAATGTATTTATTATGTGTGCCTACACTAAAGAAACAAAACAGGTTTTACTGAATCCTACCACGATGTGGTCTCTTGATGACATGACAAACTGCAATACGGAAAACGTGATTTATTTAATCACTTGTCCGTGTGGACTGCAATATATTGGTAAAACGAATAGGAAGTGTTGTACATGTATGGTGGAACATCGTAGCTGTATAAAAAAATAGATTCTTACGGCACCTATGGTCAAACATTTCACACAAATGAGCATTCACATGAGGATTTGAGATGGGTGATTTTGAAAAAGGTGGTAGGCAAAAACAAGTTGAAAACAGATGGGAAATTGTTATTGTTTGAACAGAAAATGATTTTCAAATGTCAAAGTCATGTTGTGGGCTTAAATGAAGAAATTGAGTGGCAGCATACACATGATTAGAACCTTTAACCAGAAAATCTTTGTTGATTTAAACGTGGTGTTCTGGATTTTTGAAATGCTTTTTGAAATATGTTTTGAAATATTTCTTGACTTTTGCCTTCCAATATGCAATCCAGCGTCGCCATCCTGGATTCCCACCCACTGTGACTAGATCTACGTGGTGTGGGAGGCAGCTCGGGGCTGTGTTCCATGCCCATGATTGGCTACACCGCAGCCGTTTTTCATGTATTTTTTCCTTTGGTGTGAAAGGGCGTTTTACAGCCGGTGCAGGTACCTACTGTCGGATTTGGTAACATTGCCTGTTTGATGGCCCGTCGTTCGGGATGCGATCACTGTGATGTAAGTCTTCCGTATCCATGGTAGCTCTCGTAGTCCTGTTTTTGTATCCATTGTTGCAGCCCCCGTAGTCCTCTGTCTATGACGCTCGACACACTCTAGTGTTTATACGCGAGCATTTTTTTCGTAAAGTTTAGCGCGGTACGCATTCATGCGGTAGTTTCAAGGCGTTGGTAGCACTGGGAACTCTTCACTTTGCGGGGTACAGGTATGTGTCGTTGTATCCAGTTTTATTGGGTTGACCTTACGAGCAGCTTGTACCGGGTGCCATAGATGCAAGAAGGTGACTGCAGCGGCATGGTCTCGCATTCACATAATTATACATGTTTTTTTAATAGGCATTGATCCTGGGAATCATTGAATATAGTGATTACGGTCCATTAAACGAAGAACTTGATGGAATTTACGGAGGCATACATCGAATAAGGAGGTATTACGATTTGTGTTTTCACTATTAGGTGGTGTTTTTTGGTAGTAGCTAGACAATATGGTTTCTCTAAGTAGACATGAATTGTGGTGTCACACTCCGGTTAGGTCAGTGAGAGTTGCTGGTGGCACAGTGGTGCATGTTGGTGATGGGGTATACCTTTTATGGCTACATGTTGATGGATTGTATGCCTTGGTTGGCTTGCAGCACTGAAGTGGACCGACAGCTACTTGGAAGCTATTGAGTAATAAAGACTCGAATTGTGGAGTCTACGGCTAACCTGTGGTGTTTTGCAAACACCAGCGCCACTGATACCAATTTAAGAGGTATGTAGTTCGATAATAGGGACAGGTTGACAGCAATCATGTCCTTCCTACCCAGTGCATTGTGATTTGGAAGCAATTTGCACTGGGGTATGGAATTTGATTCTTAGTCTTCCTGACTGGTGCATATGTCTGGTGACTGCCCCCTTTGTTTGTTTCCTGGTTTAGGAACCATTTGGGAACCCCCAGGTGTGACTCTGGATTGCATGGTGGAAACTATGAAATTGAACTATTCCCCTGAAGTAAGTTCATGCATTTGTGCAAATAAGAACTGAAACATGTCGAGATTTTTGTGTACCTGAGTCAGTGTACTCAGTGTGTTTGGAAAATTGTTAAATCCATTCATTGTGTGTTTTTGTACTGTTTTTTATCATTGAATGTGGTTATATGTTTGTCAAATTTGTGATTTGTATTGTTTTTTATACCATGCTGTGTGAAGTTGGGTCATACTCATACCAAACACTTTTATGAGTGTTTTTATCATTGTGAATATTTGATTAAAACTAAAAAACATTTTTATAACGGAAGCAACACGTACTGGGTCTATTTTTTTAGGACTGAAGGTACCAGGAATTTGGGGTGTGCATCAATACATTTGCATAGGATCAGAAAAAATGTTATAAATGATGTAACAATCTCCTTGATATATCAATATATAACCAGAATCTGTGTCATTCTTCGGACACAACAGAAACACTTGTGCACAGGCACGTTATAGAATCCACATTGCATCATATCTCCATATATGGTGTCAGGGGTAAGATTGTGATAACCTGATATAGAGTTGGCCCACGTCATAGTATTCACAGACACCACACACCAGACAACATCTAGGAAAAACTTGTTAAATTCTCCAGTAGAGGTAGGACCTCAACAACCTAATTGCATAGAACCCAATAATTACCCTAAACATAGAGTAAGAAGGTTGGACCTCAGCTTTAACATCTTGAGTCATGAAACTATTCTATCTAGTCGGAACAGTGTAGAGGTGAATGCATATAAAATCTTCAGACCCAGAAGAGAGACAAGGGTATGCTTAGTCTAAGTTTCCATTACTTAATTCCACAGTCAGAAATGTAGAGGAAAACCGTATTAATTGTGCTCTCCATTTTTCACTATGAAAAGGAAATCCAGTTTGTACTCCTTAATTCTTCTTCGAGCCCATCGAAATTCAAATGGGGGATTGCTAGCATTTCTTCTGTACGAGGTCCTCCTACTTGAAATATTCATACAGGAGATAGGAGGTAGAAGCCTAAAAAACTTGATGAGACTGGAACTTAGAGGAAACCCTCCCAAGAATGTTGTTCCTTTCCCTAGTTGGGAGAAGGAGTTATCTGCCCCTTAGAGCATGTAGAATGCTGTACTTCTTAAGAACTCGAGGAAAATCCTTCCTCCACAGAGAAAGAAGAAGAACTTATCCAGGAAAGGATAAAATACAGCACAGAGGTGTGGGTAACGTCTAAGCTATTGAGACGAATGGACCTAAAAGAAGTTCCACCACATATTGAAATCCATGTATATCACTCTGAGGGCTAAATTCAGGGTGCTTCCAGACTCATATTCACCTCACTTCTATTCTCCAGAGGACAATAATGTTATTCCTTTGGATGAGTAAGACATCCTTCCAGTCACTGTGCCCTGAATTTTTTATTCCCTCCTAGCTCACCACAGATAAAATGCCCAGAGAGAAATCAAATTATCGGGGCAGAGAAAGCTGAGGTATTGTTTCCCTACATTTTATGTGCTCAAAACACAAAGAAATCTCCAGCTTTGAGAAAGTAGGGTCCATACACATCTCCTCCTAAAAGTGTGAAATCGGCAAAACAAAATAAAAATCAATATCTATATGTGGGAAACCAAACCAATTACAGGATCCCTACCTCCATACAATATCAAAGAGTTTGATATCATCTCGATACTGGGAGTAAGGGATGTGCCATTCACCCACGATTAACATCCTTGTGATGGGAAGAGTCTAGAAAAAAAATCAGTCCACTGTATTCACAGAGAGACTCGAGACTACCCTGATAAGACAAAAAAAAAATGATGATCTTGGGAGAAATGTTGTAGCTAGAGGCGGTAGTTATCCCTAATCTTCCTGAAGACTTAATCCTAGGTAGCAACATCTCACAAACCCATCCATGGTTGGCTGGGATCCCCCAGGAGGAGCTTAAAAAATAATTCCCTTCTTTTAGAGGGTAACAAAGACGTGCACATATCACTCCCTCCTCCTGTAGAAAAACATTTGAAATACTCTACATCCTCCTCTTGGAGTATTTTCACAGGGAATAGACCCTCCACATGGAACTCAAGAGAGAGACCCAGTCTCAAGACCTGGGGAGAACGAAACTACAAGCTAAGACTACCAAATTAGATATTTACCCTCAAAGAAAAAATGTGGAAACATATTCAAAGACAATGGTGGCCCTGAAGGTTGGCAATAAAACTACACCACTCGAGAGGATAGCTCAGTGGCAACATGATCACCTTGGAGGCAAGACAACACGGAGCAACACAGGTTCGATCCCTGGGTCTGCACTTAGAAACCTCTGGGTATTAAGCGTGTTATAAATAACCTATCATATCATATCATGCCAATGAGAACAATAGTGTTACACTGATTACCCGAGGAAGTAGTATGGGCATCTGACTTCCAACTTTTGGAAACATATTAACAAATCACTTGATCCAGCAACCCACTATTCTCCCATTTCTGCCTGAGAAATGTCTCTAAAAGTTAGATGTAGATCCCATTTGGAACTGGGAAACATTCTAGTTTTCAACCAACAAAGGAAATTGCTTCATTGTTCAATAAACAACAAAGGATGTAATTAAAAGAGAAGATGAAGACAGAATACATTGAATTAAAGCAGCGGGTATGGGATGAATCACAGCAATTTGTCCAATCTCCCTAAGTGGCACCCCCAATGAGGCTAGGTAGGTGGGCAAGCTCTGCAGTACCCCACCCTAGGGGTAGAGACAAGTGTGACCTCACCTGGAGAGACGTTCCCTTAGGGGACAAGAACTCCTGTTGACAAAAGGAACTCCATAGAGGGCCAGCCAAAATACCATCTTTTAAGCTTCCTGATAACAATCTGTATGAAGGGAAGGTCAATATGTGTTATTGCCAGAATAAAACTGAACACCTCCTTATCATTTCCAAACCTACTGGAACGTGATAGAGGACATCTGGAGGAGAAGAGAGTTCACAACAGAAACAGAAGAAGGAACAACTATTTGGGCAGGGGAAGTCCCATGGCTATGTCAGCCTAGCAAGGGGAGGAGACTGATGAAATAAACAGAGAGCCCACAAGTTTCAAAGAGAGACACACTCTGACTATGTAGAGCAGCAGAAGCAAGATGCATAGCGTCTTTCAGTCAGAGGAGACAGTGTGCTGGCAGGTGTGCTACCGTCAGTAGCAATAAGGTCAGATGAGCCGAAGTCAGATGAGTGGCATGATAAGGCAAAGGGGTAGAAGGAAGCTGAGATTGGTGGCACGACCGCAGAGAGTCTGTGGTGGACCAGAGGTCTGCATAACAACGCTGAAACCACTGCATGACAGAAAGTAAGCCGATACCCGGGAGACCGGAGCACCATCCACAACAAACAAATAGAAACAAAGCGGGAAGAAAATACCTCAGACACTAGGCCCGAAGGAAAGGAAGCCAATCCTCTTTAAGCGAGAATCCTGGTGACATTAACCACAAGCACTAAACGTAACAGTGGTAACGGGAGACACAGATAAGGATATGAGAATCGTTTCTGGAATTATCCTATTCAACACCTTCAAGAGAGAGAAAACGCAACAAGAGTGAATGAGAATATCAGTGAAGAGAGGGAAAACATAATAAGAGTGAGTGAGAATCATTACTGGAATGCTCCTACTCGTCACTGTCAAGAGAGATAAAACGTAACAAGAGTGAATGCAAGTCTTTGTTGGGACAGTAAAACTCATCTCAGTTTAGAAGGAACATTGTAAAGGATCCAATAAATAATGATGTATATAAATAGCCCAGAAGGAATAGATAATTGTTGCATACAATGCTCAGGGGGAGAGATGAGGATCCCCTGTTGTAGAAGAACAGAAGATAAGAAACAAAACTCTAAAACTGTTACGAATAAACTGAACAAACTGATAAAAGTGATCACTAGAGATTACCTGAAGATTATCTATTGGCAAGTGACTTAACCATAAACCAACAATCTCAGGAGAAGGGGGACATTCCCAATGTTTTCAGTTGTTTAACATAGTGGTAGGGTCAGATAGGTTAAAGTTGGCTGCTTATCATTTATGGACTTTCACTGATGACTGACGAGCACCTTAGCGTGTTTTGTAGAATAGGGATAGACAAGCTTTGTTAATATTCTTTAATAAACACTCAGTGAAATGTAACCATAGTCTGTGTCCTTCTTCTGACTCACCACAGCACCCAAAGGTGAGTTTGGTCCTCATGGCGTGCCACCCATTTATTGACATAGTCATGTTCTCCAGTCTAGATACATGGCGCCATGTAATGTTAAGATGGATGTCTCCAATCTGGTCAGTTTGACAGATTTTAGGATGCTGCCCTAGTTCTAGTGAACAGGTTAAATCTGAGAGGTTAGCCAAAACCCAACCAAGATAGCATAGGAGACCAGTCAAGGCTATTCGCAGGAGAGTGTAAGTGGGGTCTGGAGTCCACAATGATTCCCCACATAGAAGCACACAATAATTCTAATTAGACAGGTAAGTACAAAAATACTATATTTAATCTAGCCCCAACATATAACTTAGGAAATGAAACAAGCAGGGGATATTACACAACACTCAATTGGAAGCTTATTTCCAGTCATCATAGGTTCTTAAGAATGCATTCAATTACGTATTCAATAAATTACATATTCAAGGAGGATGTGTTTGTGGTGGGGAGAGGCACAAACTGGCCGGGAACTCGGTGGGAATGGGCATAGGGATTAGCATGGCCAGGGGCAGTCAAATAACAAACACCTACAAGCTGTGCGTCCCATCTCATATGCCATTCCTCCCCATCTGTACTCTAATGTAATCATTTTGGCTTATAGATGCCGCAAGCAAGTTGAGAAGTTGCTACAGAATCGAGATTGGAGGGAATAACAGAGATGATATGATATGATTAGTTATTTATAACACACTTAATACCCAGAGGTTTCAATCACGGACCCAGGGATTGAACCTGTGTTGCTCCATATCGTCTTGCTTCCAAGGAGAGCATGTTGCCCCTGAGCTATCCTCCCAAAACTCCTGAGATCCTTGTTCTTGAAGTAGGAGGTTAGCCAGACAAACAGCACACATTCAATGAGTTTGCAATATAGTGGGAGGAGAGATGGATAGTACAATAGCTATTTTTAACAAGCAGATACAATCCCAGATTATTTGTAGGGGTTAACAAAATGGTAGATGCAGGAGTAGGTAAGGGATGCTAGGTTGTTTATGGTTTATGGTCATAAAGAGGTCCACATGAGCACATGGGCAGCCAGGAGGAAGGGAAGTGGGAGGAAGGGTGACAGCTAGATAGTGGCACTGCGAGAGAAAGATAGTGGAGAGGAGAGAAATAACTGTGTGTGTGGTGTGATTTTGATGATTTAAGAAGCGAAATAAGAGTTAAAGTCATTCACTAATTGGGAGGAGGACACAGAGCGGCAGGTGAGTATGATGGGCAAGCATGACCTGTAGGTATGAAAGCAGAGAGGAGGTTAGCAAAGTGGGAAGATTTTGCTGAGTTTCAGACAGTAACAGAGCTAGTATGGATTCCTTGTAGGGTGAAAGGTGAGAGGGTAAGAAGGACTTAAGCCAGCATTGAAGATAGAATGTCATGTTTATCTTCAGTCGGTCGATAAGAGGGGCGGTCCAGGGGTGGAGTCATAGAAGAGATGTGTGAAAGAATTATCAGAATCGTGGTGCTTGCAAGTGCTATTTTAAAGTGCAAATAGTCATCATTGGGCTGGTGTTTTATGGTGAGGGATCGAGGATGGAAGGTCCTAATTCAGCTAGGTAGTGAGTTCTGGGGTATGGCTTGAATTTGCATTAATGAAAGGGGTGGCAGGAGGAAGAGAGAGGAAAAGGGATGAAGACCAAATTCAGAATATGCAATAGTTGGAGTTAGAGGAGGGCATGGTTGGTGGGATAGAGGAGAGTAAGACACGTCAAGAGAATTGCATGATGTGTGAGATGGTTGGTGAGGATGTAGTGAATCTTGAGATGTTCAACATTGTAGTGATTCAGAGGTTGAAAGGCCCTATGAAGATAATGGAAGACTGTTGGGAGAAAGTCAAGATTGAGGCCAAACTCAGGGAAATAATGGTTGGGTGCACCAAGCAGTTGACAGATAATGAGATTAGTGGGCAGGAGTTTGCGCAGGTAATTGGACAGCAAATAGTTCAAGGGAGGAAGGTAGGGTGGCAAGAAGAGAAGACACTTAGGCCCAATTGATTATAAAGCCTAGCCTACTCCTTTCTTTTTCAATTGGTCAATTTGAGTGAAAATGCTGAAGAACATGTATAAATCAGCTAGTGTGGAATTGCTGTGGGGAGTAATCCAAGTCTCTGTGATTCCCATAATGTAGACATGGGAGCCATACGAATGAAACAGGTCAGTGAGGAAAGAGCTTTTTTTACAGAAAGTTTGGTCAATTCATAACACAATGGTAAGATTTGTAGTGAGGACGGTATTGGAAGTGAAGGGGCAGCCGAGTGATGAGCGGGGTAGGTAAAGTTAGAGCGATAAACGTGGGCAGTGTGCCTTTTGTGAGTAGATTACAGAATCCGCAAGAAGTGGGGCGTGTGAGTGTGTTAAAGCAAAAGGGGGCATGTGAGAGAGTGCATCGAATGCTCATATGGGGTGTAGAGAGAGCATGATGAGTAATGGAGTGTGGTCTACACAACGGATGTAACCAGAAAATAATGTATACACAGGCAAGTTTATTTATTTATTTATCCATTTATAAAGCGCACCTAACCGGAGGGTATCTTGGCACATTTCTTGACAATTACAGTGTTGTTACAATAGGGAAATACATTTCATTACAGTGCAGATTTACTGCCTGATTCATGGTATTATTTGTATGGAAAAACCCAAATTTGCGCGCCTTTCTGCCCGAAAATCCCCATACTTCAAACAGGGATTTTCAGACAGAAAGGCGCGCAAATCTGCATTTTTCACGCAAATAATTCCATGAATCAGGCTATACATTGGATACAGAAGGCAAACATACATTACCGCTCATGTGCAAGGAGACAGGTTTTCACTGTTTTTTTCTAAAGGTCCAAAGGGACAATTCAGCTCTTAATGCCAAAGCTCTAAAGGTCCAAAGGGACAATTCAGCTCTGTTACCCCCTGCTTTTTGTAGTTTAAATATGGGTATCATTAGAAGGTGTGCATGAGTGGACCGGGTGAGTCATTTGGTCATATTTTGTGTGAATGTGTTCACTAGATTCACTATTAAGTACCACTTAATATACAGGCAATGCAGGCAAGCTACAGCCTAATATTTAATATATAGGCCAAGCAGGCAAGTTGCCACCTAATGCTTATATACAGGCCAAAGACTATTAATGCAGGTCGGTTGCAACTGAAAAATGCATTTTTCAATTAATTATTTAATGAATAGGCTTGATATGATTAAATAATGAATAGAGATGCCTGCTTCAACCAAATAACGAATGCCCAGGCCAGTTGCATGTGTACCAATCATAGGGAATCCGATGCCGAGGTGAGCATTCTAGCTGTGTTCTTTCTGCTGATTGGTTTTTACAGTACGCCCAAGATGAGCAGTTGAGAAATGTGAGCAGTAATCACAGAATGTGCAAGATGGAACACTTCTGCATAATGAAAGAGCTCGGCATATCACATGCTCTCTTTCTACAAGCGCACTATGGTGCACCCTGCAATTTACAGTATGCAAATGCCCTCAACAAAAATGTCAATTTCAGTAGATGCCTGGTAATGAAATATCTGATAGGAAATGATAGGGGTTTAATTTGCTTACAGGCCAGGCGGAGAAACAGTAAATTATAGCCTGAGAAATGCCAGAAGTGTATAATAAAATGGGACACGCTGGCATTTTTCATGCCACAAAGATTGACAATTGCTCTCCTGCGTTTAGCTTGCTCTGATTGC
This sequence comes from Ambystoma mexicanum, assembly GCF_040938575.1. Lineage (NCBI taxonomy): Eukaryota > Metazoa > Chordata > Amphibia > Caudata > Ambystomatidae > Ambystoma > Ambystoma mexicanum. The sequence goes on from NC_090933.1 coordinate 1,148,114,787, forward strand.
TGTCAGTGGAGTATTACGTACATCATTCGTGATGGCTTCTGACTGAATAAGGGAAGAGTTACTGTTTGGAAAAATATATGTGTTTATGCAAATGTTTGCATTGTTTCTGACACTCACTGGATGAAAAACCACAGTTCAAGTGAGGGCCATCTTGAGGGAGAGAAATGTTGGAGATCGTACATAATGTGTTTTATTCATTTTTTTATAAAGAAATGCATATATAATTTATTTTTAATGTTTCAAAGACCACAAAATCACGCGGGGGTGCCAGAGAGAAGAACATCCTGAATGGGGAGAGAATCGAGGGAATAAAATGCTGTGCAAATGAGTGCTATCATGAACTCAAGAACAAATAGCAGTGACTGCAAAGCCTGCAGGTGATACCACACAGCTCTTCATGAACTAATGCATTGAGGGCTTGATTGCACGGACCAGAATTAGTTCACTATGTATGGGTTATTGTTTACGACGTAATGGGCTTCGGCACTGGACAATTGTTTTACTCTAAATATGTATCGGTTTCTTTAACAGGCATGCCAATTGAGGCGGGATGTTTAACTGAATCAGAATGTCTGATTAGACCAAATTTATAGTTTCGAATAGGAAGGTAATGGCTTACCTTTTATCACCTATACATGTTTCTAGTGGCACTTCATAACTTGGATTCATTACTATGTTTCTCCAGATTTTCCGAGTTGGAGAAATAAATTAAGGCAATGTCACGATGAACGTCAATCCGTTGGTTATCACCTTAAGACACCTAATTAGTGGGATCCTAAACAAACGGTAACTTGTCAAATTCCATTTGGCAATTATGCACGATATTGGTGTGGTGTTGGAATCATTTTGTGCTCACCAGTTTGAATTGGTTCTACATTGATATTTCAAAGGTCACTTTGGCCCAGTTACAAGTTTTGACCCACTGGGTTCGGTGAAAGGTGCTGAACTGGTGACTTTTGGCCCCTGGCGGTGGCACGCATGAATTTAATCATAGAATAGACAGCTATTGCAAATAGTTCACAGAGATTACCGTGCACATCATATTTACTCCATGTGGGACAGTGCTGGTATAGGTGACACAGGATTTTAGCAGCACATTTATTGTACAATTTGTGTACCTTTCGAGTTTGTATTGTTGTAACATGTTATTTTTATTATTTTTTCCAATATTTTAATTTTTTCCATGTGCTGCCGAATGACATGTTGATTTACCAATTCTTCTGGTAATGTATACCCCCATATATAAAATTCTTGTTTGTTGTGTTTCCTGTATTTCATGTACCCTGGTTTATAAATGGGGATTCTTATATGCACTGAAAAATTGTACACAATAACTGTTGAACAGAGTTTTGCCTTGAAGAAGACCGAGAGAGGTCGAAACACGTGTTGGCACATCACTCTGTCATTTATTTCATACTGGATGCGAAGAACATTAAATTCCACAATTTTTACTCACGTGTTATTTGTAACATATATTGCACATTGATTGTGCATGAGGACTTTTTACTATCAAGTTGTTTTAACTATGTGATACGGCAGCGCATCCAAAATGATGGAATACCCAGTGTTCTACAGAATTAGTGCATTGCCACAGATTTGCATCCCAACAAGTCCACCCACTGTTCATTTTGTGGACCAGAATTAGTGCATTGCCACAGGTTTGCATCCCAGCAAGTCCACTCACTGTTCATTCTGTGGACCAGAATTGGTGCATTGCCACAGGTGTGCATCCCAGCAAGTCCACTCACTGTTCATTCTGTGAATTAAAAGAACGAATGCACTTTGCGCTGCATTTATGGATTTCATTATGATTGGTTATTTATAACGTGCTTAATACCCAGAGGTTTCTAAGCACGATCCCGGGATCGAACAGGTGTTGTTTCGTGTCGTCTTGCTTCCAAGGCGTGCACGTTGCCCCTGAACTATCCTCTGGAGACGTTCATCCGTGATGATTTGCAGTATCTAATCATAACATGGATGCAACATAGATGTCCTTGTGGATCGACATTTGATCCTTCATTGTTAGTTTGGAAGTAATGGTAAAAACATGTGTTGTCTTACCATCTGTTTATATACATCGCCTTATTAGATTGTCAGTTTTGCACATAGGGCCTCACTACAAGTTTGGTGGTATTTCGGTCGTAAATCAACTGAAATACCACCAAACGGACTGCCCGTAATAGCGGCTGCTTTGTGCTGGCGGGGGCCTCTTGGCTGGAGGTAAATCAGGCCCCCCACCGGCAAACTTGGAATCTGCCGTGCGGTTACTTGCCGGTATGCAGTAATAGCGCATAATTAATACCGCATTAGTACACTCATAATAAGGCCCATTTTTCACATGTAGATTGAAAAAAGTGCACACCCATGAGCTCATTTTGCATAATGTAAATTGCATGTAAGGGACCCACTAAATTTACACTTATATGCAGTTTCCCTCAATGCAATTTAAATCATTTGCACTGCGATGTGCGACACAAAGTTGCAAATACGTGCGTAATCGCATTTGTTCTCAAATTTTTCAGTCAAATTGAGGTGGCAGGGAGCATTCACAATAGACCCCCGAGCAATCTGCCTCTTTTTTGCTGTCGTAAAAAGCCTACGCAACAATGAAAATGCCATACTGGCCACCAAGGGGCCTTTGACCGTAGAGGGGAAAAGTGAGGCAGACACCTAACTTTTGTTCTATGCCCCCCTTCCACATTGAAATACCACACAAATGCCTGGAGTGTACATAAATGTGGCAGGACAGACGTAACACCTTTTTGCGACTGTCTTTAGCACCTTGATGTTTTCCTCCGGGTTCTTGGAAAATGGGCATCACCGTTTTCATCACCCCAAAAGTGGAAAATACTGCAACAGTATTGTAAAAGGGTTTACTATATAATTATGAGCTGGGACACGCTTTAAAACCAACACATGTAGCTGGCGTATTTTATTTAAGACAAAGGTTGATGATGTTGACTTCCAGATTAGGACAACTGTGTGAATAGATAATGAATACGGACGCAGCATGGGAAACTGAATACCTCTAGATATCACAGTGGCTAATTGGGGACATGCTGGAACTGCACACATTTCACAGATACACTAGTGTTGTGCAAGCGAAATATTACAAGGTCAGACAGACAAATCAATAGGCAAAATCTGAAGGCAGTGGCCAAGTAAGACGCAGGTAGATTTAATCTAAAAAAAAAGAGTATGAAAGGGAAAATCCCAAGAAGCCCTTCATACAGCAACAAGTAAGATTCTTTTCTCATCAGCAGGACAGAATAGGTGATTGCTGGAAGGTTTAGAAGTAATCCTAACCTCTGGCGTTGCTCTGGGCAACCCTCCAGACCATCGTTCTTCACCTGCCAAGCCATTACAAAAGGGGAAATCCCATATGCAAATCGGCCTTGTTCCCCCCGCCCCCCAGAAGGGTCAGTCCAGCCCAAACTGCTCAGTCACATCCCTTCCGCACAAAACTACAAGCATCCCAAGACATGTTTCGTCCTGTTGTTTCTCAGCAGGCATGTGTAGGTGCTGATTATGATTTTTGAAGAAGTAGTGGCCGACCGGAGGAATGATGAGAGGAGACAGCTGGGCCAGAGGAGAAGGCATCTGAGGAAGTTCCTTGTGTTGATGCTAAGATCATCTCACTGCCAGACCAGTAATGAGCAAACCTGGTCTTGCTATAGGCTAGGCATGGGATGCATCATCTCTATTCTCCACTTCAGCATCTCAGCATCCACCTATGACCTGCCATATTTCCTCTCCAAAACATGCTTGCAGTCCTGCATTGCTCTGCAACAGCAGGCAGCGGAATTCTAACATGCAACTGACAGCTCCAGGGAATGTCAAAGCGAACATGCGCTATGTTTTTCAGCTAAGCCCTAGATGCCTTGCTGCCCAGGCCAATTGCAACCTTTGTTTGCCCCATAAAACAGGAGGCCATTAATCTATCTAAGGATACTGTCTTTGTTACTGGGCAGTTAATATATACCCACTGTATGTGTTCAAGGAATAATCGATCCAGGAACCAGGCACAGCAACAGATTGTCAATGTGTAGATGACAAGGGGTTAAGGTTACAAGATGGCTCAATTTATCAGGGGGTTTAAAGATAAGGAATCCCTAAAAAGCCACAGGACCTTTAGGCTACATATATCAGAACAACAACAAATATGGCCATGGGCACATGAGATCAGAAGACTTCTTAGAGCTTGACAACACCAATTTATGTCAAAAAATATATTTATTTATAGATAACCTTAAATGTTTGTTCGTATACAAGCTTTCATGATACAATCAAAATAGCTCTTGTTTCTAACATCCACTTCTACATACCACCATTCATTCCATTCTTCATTTACACTCACACTTCATGTATATATCTTCTTCAAACAGGGTTATCTATAAACCTGAAAGCTCCTACTATTACATAAATCACAACTCTCTCAATTTTCAGTAAGTGTTAATACAACAAATCAAATAGCATCATGCTTATCCAATGTGGCTTAACATATGTTTCGGTCGTCAAGGGATAGGCTCCCAATTGAGCCAATCAGTGTAGGTGACCTCCTTCAGGAGACGGATAGTTGGATTGAAACCACTCCGAAATGTCACAAGGTGGGGAAAATAAGGAAACCAACGTGGCGGTAGCGACATTGAAGTGTCACCAGACACCCATTGAAGAACACAATCCTGCAATGTGGATGATCTATATGAACTCAGCCACACAGCAAGATATTTACCTGAGTGAGATCCTGGAAGACACCAAATACCAGGATACAATGGCCACATCTGATTTATGACATATGTATTGATAATGAGACATAGGTCACTACAGGGCCTGAAAACGTATCCAATATACCCATCTGGAAACCCGAAGATTTCCTCAAGACATCCTTGAAAAGGAGTACTGTAAAGAAATGATAGATCTTGCGTAGAACACAGCAAGATTTCACCTGTCCTGAAGAAAGCGGCCATCGACCAGAACCTCTGAAACCGGTTGACCTTTATGAAGCAGTCTTGGGCTGATGACCCTGACTCCAAGACCCACTATACGTGTGATAATAGGGCTTGAATAAATAGATAAATGAAAAGAGAGCATCTAAGTGACCCACTTAACAACTACTAGAGGGACACCTACAGTTTTAAGCTGTATTTCAACCTCTTGGCCGAAATTATTTTACTGATAAGACACACACATTGGAGGCGGGAACATTAAAGCCAAGAACCGGCCACCAATGTATGTGCACTTTATCTTTTTAGCATAGGAAAGTAGTGAGAGAGGAAAGGGAAAGGACCTCTACATTCCATTTGTAGCCGCCACAGCAGCGAACTCTAGGGCGCATGTGACAGCTACAAATGTAGAACATCTACACAGGGCAAACAAGCTATTGCAAAGGGACATAGAGGAATAACTCCCTGTAAACTAAAACGTCTGTTGATTATGTGTTATGGATATCTGGTTATAGACAGGAGGTGACAGCCCCTTGACTCTATTTGGATCTATACAAGGTGGGGGATGTCATCTAGCATCAATCTATAAATAAACACATACAATACATTTCTTATTTCTCAAGACACAGCAATAACAACGTCGTCTATGAAACGCTTCCACACTACCAGGTTGTTGTTTCAAGGTGTTTAAAGGTCCTGATTTAACATTGTGCTGTTCAATTTATCTGGGGACATCAATCCATGGTCTTTCCTTTTACTTCAGTTTTACTTTAGCACATTACAGTCAATTGATGTAACCCCAGGCAATAGCACCTTCAATGCTCTTGGCTTGTTAAATGCCTAATCTGGTACAGCTTGATCCAGGCCATGACTAGAAGGAATGGAAGATGAATCAAACTGTCAGATACTTCCCCTCCGGGCCAAGATCCCAACATGGAAACTGAGGGGCGAGGCACTCAGAGATACAGGGTTCCGAGGTTACCTCTCCTGTCCCTTCCCAGGCCCTCTGCACAGCACTGGCTTCTCACTTCATTTTAAAAACTCAGGACATCCTGTCCTCACTCTCCTCCTATCGCCTACCTCCCTCTATTCCCTGCTCTTCCTCTGGCCCTTCTTCAGCCACCCCCTCCCTCCATCTGTGCCTTTCCCCTTTGCTCTGCAGACGAGGTTTCTAGACAAGTCCGATCTATGAAAGACTTGTCAAAACAGGTTCACCCCTGTTCCTCCAAAACTATTAAGGACCAGATCTACTCCCTGGCTCCTGCCCTGGCTGATTTCTGCAATCACTCCTTTGCCACTGGAGTCTTCCCATCCCCCCTGAAGCACTTCCTTGTGCACCCTCTTCTTAAGAAACCCTCTGCCAACCCCTCCTGCCCATCTCCAAATTTCCACCATTCCCTTCCTGGCCAAGCTACTGGAGAAACTGGCCTTCTCCCAGCTTAACCTCCACACTGAATCTGTTGGTTGTCTTCATGACCATCAGCCTGGCTTCAGAGCTGCCAGAAGCACGGAAACTGCTGTCCTGAATATCCGTTAAGACCTGCTCTCCAACCTTGACTCTAACACCCCATGCATTCTCATCTTGCTTGATCTCTCCTCTGCCTTTGACACTGTCAACCATGCAATCCTGCTCAACCATCTCTGTGATAACCTGGGTATCACTGGTCAGGCTCTGGCGTGGCTGACTTCTTTCCTCTCCGAGCGACCCTCTCAGGTCTAAGTTGGGTCCTTCCTCTCCGATATCTTTTTCTCTACCTTTGGTGTCCCCCAGGTATCTAACTTCTCTCCCTGGCTGTTCAACCAATACCTGGCACTCCTTGCCCACTGCATCGCTGCTCTCTGCCCCATCTTTCAGTGCTATGTGGGTGATACCCAGCTCATTTTCAGGCTACCTTCGGCTTCCTCCTCTCCTTCCCTCATCTCTGACTGTCTGTCTGCCATCCAGGAGTGGTGTGCCGCCAATGACCTCTGCCTTAGTGCCAGTAAGACTGAGATTCTACTCATCGGCACACCCACTCCCTCCTTCCCTGCAGGTCTCTGGCCGGCCTCTCTTGGCCCTCTTCCTGCTCCCACCTGCAAGGCTAAAAACCTCGGGATCATCTTCGACTCCACACTCTCCTTCTCTCCTCACATCTCTGATGTCTCTAAGAAGTCACACTACCAGCTGCACCTCCTCAGAGGTATTCTTCCATTCCTTTCCTTCCCCCAGAAGCTCACTGTCTCCAGAGCCCTTGTTCTCTCTAGGCTGGACTATTGTAAAAGCCTCTATCTAAATCTGCCTGCCTCTACTCTCCGCCCTCTGCAACTTATCCAGAACAGGACTGCAAGACTTGTCCTTGGCCTCAAGCCCAGGGATTGTATCTCTCCAGGATTGAAATCTCTGCACTGGCTCCTAGTGGGAGCGAGGATTAAGTTCAAAACCCTCTGCATTGTCCACAAGGCCTTCTGGGGACTGGGGCCGCAATACCTTCAACTCTCTCTTCCTAAATATCTTCCTTCTCAAGCCTCCCTATGGAACAGCCTTCCTGCCTCCCTGAAACTTGCGGAGAACCATCTCCGGTTCCAGAAGCACCTCAAAACCTTCCTCTTTGCTTCTGTTTTCTCTCCCCCTATCCCCTGCTGAATTCCTGACAGAAACTGCACTGGTTAACTGGCCACCCTTTCTGATCTTGGGCCCAGGCCCCGCCAGTTGCCCTGCTGCTCTGCCTCCCTGGCAACCCCTGCACCTAGGGACTGTTTTCTGTATCCCTACAGTCCCCCTACCAGCACTTATGTCTGCATTTACCTTGCACTTGCCACAAGCTGGCTGTTTTTATTTATCTTATTTATTCTACTAACCCATGTACTGCACTTTCCCCTCTCCCTTCCCCCATGCACTTTTCCCTTTCCCCTTCCCATGCACTTGTGCGATCTGATTGAGACCTGGCCTAGTAGGATCACTGTCTGTCTTCCCTTTGTATCCCCTCCCTTGCCTCATCGCGCCTTGAAACACTTGTGTATAGGCACGTTATAAATGCCATATCATATCATAACACATCATATTTTAGGGAGGATGTGAAAGAATATTTTGAGTATAACGCTGGCAGCGTGCAATCTGCAGGTACACTTTTGGAGGCCTTTAAGGTAGAGAGGATCAGCAATAGCAAAGTCGAAAGGAATGCAAGACGTCATAGTATGAGATTTCTAAAAAACAGAAGGGAGGTTGGAAGCCATAGTGCAGGCAGGAGGGGGGACCCTGGAAGAGGCACAGGAAATGTACCGCTTACAGCAGGAATGTTGGGAATACTGGGATAGCCTAACCAATCTAAGCTATAGGAAATAAGTTGAGAGACAACATGCAGAGGGGGACAAGCCGGGGCGATTATTAGCCTGGCTTTATGAAAGCGAGAATAAATGGGAGACAATTACAGCAGTTGTGGCAACAGATGGAGAATTTGTGAGACGCAGGATGGGGTGAATAAGTGTTTTTATGAATATTATAATTGATTATATACGGAAATCTCAGAGTACGATAGGTCAGAAATACATGAAGCATTGTCAGAGATTTATCTACCCAAGCTAAATAGTGAGGAGAGAAACAAGCTTGAGGTCTCCATCACAATAGAAGAACTAGAATATGTGGTCAAAGAACTACCAACCGATAAAGCCCCAGGAGCAGATGGACCTCCCAGTGAATTCTATAAAGAAAACAGTGCAGAGATCCTAAACCCAATGCTGGCAATGCTTAATGAGGCACTGGACATGGGCAGATTGCTAATTATCCCCTTCCTTAAACCAATAAGCCGGATATAGACTGTGGCTTGTCATGACCCCTCTCATTACTGAACCAAAACAGGAAGATTCTTACAGCAGTAATGGTACAAAGACTCAAACCAGTTATAGCCAAGCTCATACACCTGGACCAGACAGGATACATCCTGCATAGGAATAACACTAACAACCTGAGAAGATTGCACCACATAGTAGACTGCACCCGAGGAGATACACAGCAGTTGGTAGTGGCGTCACTAGATGCAGTCAAGGCGTTTTACTCAGTTAGATGGCCCTGGCTGTTATCGGTGGTCATCTCAGAACAATGGCAGTTAGGCAAGGGCACGAGGCAAGGATGTCTGTGGTCCCTGATGCTCTTTATTCTAGCCTTGGAGCCTCTGGCAGCCTATTTACGGGAGGAATATGGTGAAGAGGGCATAGCCATTCTGGGTGGGCGGCATTTGATTTCATTGTACGCAGATGACATGCTCTTGTATTTCTACCATCCCGAAAACGAATTTGCAATACATCCTAGATGTGATGGATCAATATGCTGCCTTATCGGCCATAACGATCAACCCACAGAAGTTAACTTTGTTCCCTTTGGGAGGATATGTCGGGGAGCCCGTGCGCATGCTGCCACTACTACCAATCAAATGAGAGATAGACACATTCTGGTACCTGAGGGTAGACATTTATCATGATCCTAAGACAGAGCATGCACAAAATATGGTTAGAGCCGTAAACAAAATCGAAAACTCCATGTCTTTTTGGGCCAGATTGCCATTGTCCATGATGGGGCATGCAGCATTGCTTAAGATGGTGGTACTGCCGAGACTCCTTCATTATTTCGCAAATATCCTGTTTGCTATACTGAAACTGTTTTCCAAGAAATTGCAAGGTATGTGTGGGAGCTTCCTGTGGCATAAGTCAAGATGCAGGGTGGCATTATGGAAGCTCCAGAATCCATATGAGCAAGGGGGGATAAAAGTGCCCAATTTTGAGATATATTCTGTCACCAGCCAGCTGCAATTTGTAACTAGATGGCTGTCGGATGAACAAATGCCTGAATCACGGCTATTTCGAGCAGTGAGTACTCCATTTTTCCTGAACAAAGTAATATGGATAACTGACCCCCATATAATACCCTCGCCCTGCTGCGATTGGGGTGTGCTATGTGGCACAGGGCTTGCCAATTGATGGGGTATACAAGACTGTACTCCCATCAGATCCTGCTTGTGGCGTTAGAGGGAGTAGATGACCAAGTGAGGTTGAATGTAAGGAAGTACTGGGAACCCAGGGGGGTGACAACGGTGAGAGATGTAATACAGGCGGGCTGGCCTAGGGAGTTTGGGGAACTGCCAGAAGCCACAGGTGTACATTGTGGGCAGCACCTCACGTATTCCTGCCTTCAGAGGTACCTTAGACGAAGATGGCCAGAGACCAAAATGCCCCTGCAACGAGACGAGATGATAGAGACATTCTATGATGTGTCTGAAGGGTGACATGAAGTCTCGAGAATATATGAGCTACTGATGTCCAAAGCAGGAAAAGAGATAAGGCAGACAAAGCTTAACTGGGAGGCAGACTTACAGGAACCCATGTGAGATGCAATGTGGACTAGATCGATAGCTTACCACAAGAAGGTGTCCAGAAACGTGCGACTTCAACATATGTGACCCACAGGGCTTTTCTAACCTGAATAGTATAGCAAAATTCAGCCAGGCAGCACCACACTCATGCCCAAAGTGCGGGACGATTAACACAGATCTGGTTCACAAGTTTTGGGCCTGCACGGAAATTAGCATATTTTGGGGAGTGGTAGTTCAAGCTTTAGCGAAAGCGGATATCACCCTGATATCGGATCCCCCTTGTTTGTCTGCTAGGAGGCTTTGCAAGGCCAAAAAGGGCCTGAGTAAGCTGGAAGAGCTAGCATATATACTGCCGAAACGAAGGACTGCAGTGGGATAGAAAGCACAGACTAGACCAGTGGTACCGGTGCTACAGGTGTGGTGGAGGGACCTGTTAAAATGGGTGAATGCAGAGACTGTGGTGTGGCAAGAAGCAGTGGGTCGGGACACAGAACAAGGGGAGAGAGGTAGATGCTTCAAGGCAGCTGATAGCGGATTTGGCCATCTCAACACAGGGCACTAAGGACCCAGAGAATACCCCGGTACAAGAGGATACAGATGCCAGGGTGGTTGATGGAGAATAAAAGGGGTAGGAGCAGGAATTAACAGGCCGGGGTAGGGGTGGTGGGTTGGGGCGGGTGGGGAACAGACAGCTAGGAATTGAAATGTAATGTAATGTGAATGTTTATGCAATGTCTGTAAATTGCAGTGGTTTAAACAAAAATATTAAAAATTGTTTAAAAATAAAATAGCTGTAAAGTGTTTCTCTGAATTTAACCAGCACAGATCATGGTCATTATTATAAGAATGATCTGTGGATTGTCTCTAATTAAATTACTGTTGGCTTGTTTTCTAAATTTGTGCCTGACTAATTGTAGAAAAGTACCTTGTCATACAAATCTGAGACACCCTTGAATGAACAGTAAAACTGATTGGAAATTTCCAAGACATGATTGGTTTGGCTCACGAACTGATGGAAACTGGGGTTTTCGACAAAAAAGCAAATGGTCCATAGACAGCTTTAGCAATAAGTTGGCAGCGAGCAAACACAATATCATGTGACCTATGCTCCTGCTCAAAAACCTCCCTCATCAATGGCTAGTACAGTGTCCTATTACTAGTCAAAGCCGTGCTGGGAATCAGCATCTGGAACAATGCTTACACATGTTTCCCAGCAGCAATGCAATATTGGGTACCAATATGGTCTAGTTGAACGATGGACTGCTGTGGAGAGACTGTAATTGACGTTTTTGTGTTAATTCCACTCCTTTGCATAGTCCCACATCAGAGCGGCCCAAGTGGTTAATTCTCCCTACAGAAAACAATTTTGTTGGATTAGATGCCCGTGGCAACATAATGCTGATGATTGACCTGCATGACAAATCCACATTCTGAATTTGTGTCTTGGGCCCATCGGGCTGTGAATGTCAGGGTGAGCTGTTGTTGGTCTGACTTCAACATGCTGCTGTTTTGAACGTTCTAATCTTACTGGTTCTGTTACAAAAACACTGTAAACAGGGGGAGTAACTGCTTTGTCTTTCCCTCCCTTTCCTGTGTGTATTATCCTCTTATTCTGTATAATACATTTCCAGAATCATATGTTGCATCGTGGGTGGGTCATGATCTTTATTATGCCCATCATCACCATCATCACCATTATTCTCAAACTCACTGGATGTTGGTGGCAGTGGAGACTAGGAATGTTCAATAATTTGCTCTTCTACACTGTCTATTAATTATCCTGCTCCTCTACACTGTGTGTTGTTTCTCATCATGCATCAGTGGATGCCCTTTGCACATAAACGTCTGATCCAGGTACAGTGGAATGGACTTGAGCATATCACTTTCCCAGTAGATGCAAGTTAATGTGACACTGATGCTTTACTGTGCTACTTACAAATCTGGCACTCCAGTCTACAGAGCAGCGGCTGTGCTCGGTGTAAACGCCTGCTAGTCACATGCCACAATCTTCCAGCTGGAACAGTTAGAACTTTGGACATCCTGGCAGTCAAGCTTTTTATTTCCCTTGCCACAGACAAAACATAGCACATGCATGTATGTCAGAGATCGTGGTCATTGGGAGTCTCTCCTGCTTGGTACTAGATGATGTCTAGGGTTTTCCACTCTCATTTACAACCACATCCTACCCACAAAGAATACTAATGATGTTTCTTTGCAACTATTATATAATCATTCAATTATGGCAAACTCATTTTAAGTCACTGGCTTTGCTGCAATGGTCCCAAACCATTTTTCTTCAAAACTTCTATTTGGTCTGATCAAAATGATTCATGAGTAGCCATTTCTCTCATCCATCGTAAAATGTTGGAACACCTAGCAAAATCACCACTGAATGCACTCTCCTGCCACAACAGAAATGCTAATGATCTTTTTCTGAAAAAACTCTATTTTGTCTTATCACAATAATATATCATGCTCAGTTGCACTCAACGCTAGTCTCATTCTGCCAATTTTGAAAAAAAAAGACCCTAAGCCCTGATGACCTGGCCAACTATTGGCACATTACAAACCTCCCATTTATTGGCAAAATCTTGGAAAACATAGTTGCTACACAACTACTTGCCAACATTGAACAACTACACCTCGTCCATTAATATCAGTTGGGGTGCCAACCCAAGGGAAGCATGGAGCCAGCCACCATCCAGGTGGTAGATGATGCCCTTCTTATTCTCCTTGACCTCTCGGCTGCATTCCACACCATCGACCAGTGCATCCTCCTCTCATTCCTTGCAAAATGATAGGATTCTCTGGCCTTCTCCTGAACAGCCTGACCTCCTACTTCTCGGGCAGACGAGAGGCCATCCATATGAACTTGTTGCTTTCTAACTGACTTCTAGTCTCCTGCATATTCCCACAAGGCTCCAACCTGTTACCAATCCTTTTTAACCTTTACATGGAGCCTCTGGGCAAATCTACTCAAAGATCCCAATATAGCCATGACTCAATATGCAGCCAATACATGAGAGTAAAAAGCCCACAAGAGATTGATCACCTCCACGATTACCTAGCCATCATACAGCCCTTGATGTCGACTGCCTACCTCAATCTTATCCCATCCAAGACCAAATGTATCCTCATCTGTCCCCCCATTACACACACATTGTCCAATAGTGGGTCACTTATATGTGCCTGGAAGGATTTGATCTGCAACATTCAGATTCGGCAAAAACTCTGATGCTTCACCTTTGACATCAACCTGTCATTGACACATAGTCAAGAAGGGCCAAATGCCCTTGTTCCAAATCTCCACCCATAGCAAAATGAAACCCTTCATCCTGCCATAGTACTTCTGAACCATAGTTCATCTCTGTGTGGTCTTGCACATTGATGGGGAAAATACCCTCCTAAATGGGCTCTGATATGATCATTTGACTCCCCTAAGTGCGATTCACCATGCTGCACCATGTTTTATTGTAGGCATGCAGAAATATGAGTTAATCATTCCCATCCTATTACATTGGCTTCCTCTCCAGGCCAGGATACTGTTGAAGACTAAAAGTATTATCTACAAAATAGTCACGAGTAGTACACCAACATTCTGGTGGCTAAACTACACTGGTGGCACAGGCCCCTCGCACAGCTAATTGACCAACCATCTCCACTCACATTTTGGCAAAGAGAGGACTCGAAAACAATCCCAACATAATGCACCAAGCATTTGGAAATTGATCTGCTCCAAATACCCTCCCAATTCTCCAATTTCACAAATCTCTCAAAATGTGGGGTTTTCAACAACACGTCATGAAGTACTAATCCCAATGGATGTACAGACCGACACACAGACTGTAACTCACAGTATTGCTTTACATTTAAAAGATGGCAGCTAGCTACCCAAACCCTGTACAGTGTTGTACTACTCTCGAGCTAGGTCAGTGCTTTAGACAATAAAATAAAGAACAATACAACTAAATAAAAGAGGACAACAAGAGTCTACTACACGTCCATCTTGGAAAGATATTCTACTCCCAGGAAATAATTGATATTGTTATAATAGACATGTATAATGTGCTTTGCTAAAAAAAGGCAAGTGTAACGTTCTTAGTTTTACTGCAATCTGTAGTGCAGGTGATCATTAGAAGTGATTATGTAAAATCTCCAAAATGTTTTTTTTTATTTTTTTTACGAGTATGCACATAATTTTCTCTTCAAAATGCCCTTCCTCTTTGGAAAGAGTTGCACCCAGATTAAAACCTCTTGTTTGCTGTTTTTTCAGCTTTAAGGACATGGTCAGGTTTGCATGCTAGTCATAGATTGGTTGGTAGCCTTGTAGAGAACATACAGAGGATTGGAATCCTAGGTGAGCTTAGTTTGATACATCTTTCATAGTGAAACTATAAGGTCAACATGGAAAGAAAACAGCATGCCATCTCCTAGCAATCAAACAATATGGTAATCCACCGCTTCATGTACAAGTCTTTTTTGTGTTTTAAGTGCATTTACAAGAGCCCACAGTGTTATGTTATTTTTTTACATTTCTATAGTGCCAAAGCCCATAGGCATTCAGGCACTGTCACAGTCCCAATCATAACGTTAAAACATATACCTGCTTCACTTTGTGTGTTATGTGGGTCGAGGGAAGGTTATAATCTTAGACCTACAACACTGAATCCAGACCTGGCTCTCTGCTATGAACCTCAAGGGCTTCACACACCAGCTGACCCCTTGCACCAAGTACCTTTGGTTTGAGATCAACAGACATCTCTCCCTCAAGCAGCACATTGTAAAGAAGCTACAAGCACCTTGGTACCAACTTTCACTCATGCAGAAAATGTAGCCCCTCATCACAGAAAACAACTTCAGATCTGTTGTCCAAGACTTTCTTTGCTCCCATCTGGATGGTGGCAATGCCCTTCTGGAAGCCTTCCAGCGAATTCCCTTACACAGCTAAGCTCTTTCCTACCTGCTGCAACATGACTCATCAAAAGACTCCACAAATTGGATAACATCACACCCACCCTCATCAAACTGTACTGGCAATCACTCGAAGCACATATTACCATCAATCCCTGCTGCATCAGCTACACAGCTGTCACCCTGAAGTCCCCAAGCGACCTTGCTGAGAAAGTCAGCATCCCTGGGGGTCTACGATCCACCAGATGTAAGGACATTCTATGGGAGGGAAGGTCTTTAGGGCCCCCCTCCCCTCCATTCTACTCCAAAGTGCAGCCAATGACTCGCCCAACAGCCATTCATGCACCTGGGCCCAGGATGCGGGATGGCTGAGGGCCGACACATGGGGCTGCCCGGCTCACTCTGTAGCATAGTACCAACTCCATTTTGTGACACCCCTAGACTCCATTTTGAAAATAACAGATTTAGGCATCACTAACACAAGCAGTCTGCAGGGCTGCAGCGCTCCCCTCCTGACCGCGCACAGCGAGTCCTCTCGCAGACCATCACATTTATGATATATTCTGTGGATAACCCCCAACCCTGTTCCCCGTTTGAAGTGCCAGACCTGTACACTAAGCCCGTGTGCCACCCGTTGCACCCATGCAGCTAAGCCATCTGAAGGTACAATAAATTCACTACAAAGACTCAAACCAGTTATAGCCAAGCTCATACACCTGGACCAGACAGGATACATCCTGCATAGGAATAACACTAACAACCTGAGAAGATTGCACCACATAGTAGACTGCACCCGAGGAGATACACAGCAGTTGGTAGTGGCGTCACTAGGTGCAGTCAAGGCGTTTTACTCAGTTAGATGGCCCTGGCTGTTATCGGTGGTCATCTCAGAACAATGGCAGTTAGGCAAGGGCACGAGTCAAGGATGTCTGTGGTCCCTGATGCTCTTTATTCTAGCCTTGGAGCCTCTGGCTGCCTATTTACGGGAGGAATATGGTGAAGAGGGCATAGCCATTCTGGGTGGGCGGCATTTGATTTCATTGTACGCAGATGACATGCTCTTGTATTTCTACCATCCCGAAAACGAATTTGCAATACATCCTAGATGTGATGGATCAATATGCTGCCTTATCGGCCATAACGATCAACCCACAGAAGTTAACTTTGTTCCCTTTGGGAGGATATGTCGGGGAGCCCGTGCGCATGCTGCCACTGCTACCAATCAAATGAGAGATAGACACATTCCGGTACCTGAGGGTAGACATTTATCATGATCCTAAGACAGAGCATGCAAAAAATATGGTTAGAGCCGTAAACAAAATCGAAAACTCCATGTCTTTTTGGGCCAGATTGCCATTGTCCATAATGGGGCATGCAGCATTGCTAAAGATGGTGGTACTGCAGAGACTCCTGCATTATTTCGCAAATATCCTGTTTGCTATACTGAAACTGTTTTCCAAGAAATTGCAAGGTATGTGTGGGAGCTTCCTGTGGCATAAGTCAAGATGCAGGGTGGCATTATGGAAGCTCCAGAATCCATATGAGCAAGGGGGGATAAAAGTGCCCAATTTTAAGATATATTCTGTCACCAGCCAGCTGCAATTTGTAACTAGATGGCTGTCGGATGAACAAATGCCTGAATCACGGCTATTGCGAGCAGTGAGTACTCCATTTTTCCTGAACAAAGTAATATGGATAACTGACCCCCATATAATACCCTCGCCCTGCTGCGATTGGGGTGTGCTATGTGGCACAGGGCTTGCCAATTGATGGGGTATACAAGACTGTACTCCCATCAGATCCTGCTTGTGGCGTTAGATGGAGTAGATGACCAAGTGAGGTTGAATGTAAGGAAGTACTGGGAACCCAGGGGGGTGACAACGGTGAGAGATGTAATACAGGCGGGCTGGCCTAGGGAGTTTGGGGAACTGCCAGAAGCCACAGGTGTACATTGTGGGCAGCACCTCACGTATTCCTGCCTTCAGAGGTACCTTAGACGAAGATGGCCAGAGACCAAAATGCCCCTGCAACGAGACGAGATGATAGAGACATTCTATGATGTGTCTGAAGGGTGACATGAAGTCTCGAGAATATATGAGCTACTGATGTCCAAAGCAGGAAAAGTGATAAGGCAGAAAAAGCTTAACTGGGAGGCAGACTTACAGGAACCCATGTCAGATGCAATGTGGACTAGATCGATAGCTTACCACAAGAAGGTGTCCAGAAACGTGCGACTTCAACATATGTGACCCACAGGGCTTTTCTAACCTGAGTAGTATAGAAAAATTCAGCCAGGCAGCACCACACTCATGCCCAAAGTGCGGGACGATTAACACAGATCTGGTTCACAAGTTTTGGGCCTGCACGGAAATTAGCATATTTTGGGGAGTGGTAGTTCAAGCTTTAGCGAAAGCGGATATCACCCTGATATCGGATCCCCCTTGTTTGTCTTCTAGGAGGCTTTGCAAGGCCAAAAAGGGCTAGACATGTGAGTAAGCTGGAAGAGCTAGCATATATACTGCCGAAACGAAGGACTGCAGTGGGATAGAAAGCACAGACTAGACCAGTGGTACCGGTGCTACAGGTGTGGTGGAGGGACCTGTTAAAATGGGTGAATGCAGAGACTGTGGTGTGGCAAGAAGCAGTGGGTCGGGACACAGAACAAGGAGAGAGAGGTAGATGCTTCAAGGCAGCTGATAGCGGATTTGGCCATCTCAACACAGGGCACTAAGGACCCAGAGAATACCCCGGTACAAGAGGATACAGATGCCAGGGTGGTTGATGGAGAATAAAAGGGGTAGGAGCAGGAATTAGCAGGCCGGGGTAGGGGTGGTGGGTTGGGGTGGGTGGGGAACAGACAGCTAGGAATTGAAATGTAATGTAATGTGAATGTTTAAGCAATGTCTGTAAATTGCAGTGGTTTAAACAAAAATATTAAAAATTGTTTAAAAATAAAATAGCTGTAAAGTGTTTCTCTGAATTTAACCAGCACAGATCATGGTCATTGTTATAAGAATGATCTGTGGATTGTCTCTAATTAAATTACTGTTGGCTTGTTTTCTAAATTTGTGCCTGACTAATTGTAGAAGAGTACCTTGTCATATACATCTGAGACACCCTTGAATGAACAGTAAAACTGATTGGAAATTTCCAAGACATGATTGGTTTGGCTCACGAACTGATGGAAACTGGGGTTTTCGACAAAAAAGCAAATGGTCCATAGACAGCTTTAGCAATAAGTTGGCAGTGAGCAAACACAATATCATGTGACCTATGCTCCTGCTCAAAAACCTCCCTCATCAATGGCTAGTACAGTGTCCTATTACTAGTCAAAGCCGTGCTGGGAATCAGCATCTGGAACGATGCTTACACATGTTTGCCAGCAGCAATGCAATATTGGGTACCAATATGGTCTAGTTGAACGATGGACTGCTGTGGAGAGACTGTAATTGACGTTTTTGTGTTAATTCCACTCCTTTGCATAGTCCCACATCAGAGCGGCCCAAGTGGTTAATTCTCCCTACAGAAAACAATTTTGTTGGATGAGATGCCGGTGGCAACATAATGCTGATCATTGACCTGCATGACAAATCCACATTCTGAATTTGTGTCTTGGGCCCATCGGGCTCTGAATGTCAGGGTGAGCTGTTGTTGGTCTGACTTCAACATGCTGCTGTTTTGAACGTTCTAATCTTACTGGTTCTGTTACAAAAACACTGTAAACAGGGGGAGTAACTGCTTTGTCTTTCCCTCCCTTTCCTGTGTGTATTATCCTCTTCTTCTGTATAATACATTTCCAGAATCATATGTTGCATCGTGGGTGGGTCATGATCTTTATTATGCCCATCATCACCATCATCACCATTATTCTCAAACTCACTGGATGTTGGTGGCAGTGGAGACTAGGAATGTTCAATAATTTGCTCTTCTACACTGTCTATTAATTATCCTGCTCCTCTACACTGTGTGTTGTTTCTCATCATGCATCAGTGGATGCCCTTTGCACATACAGAACGTCTGCTCCAGGGACAGTGGAATGGACTTGAGCATATCACTTTCCCAGTAGATGCAAGTTAATGTGACACTGATGCTTTACTGTGCTACTTACCAATCTGGCACTCCAGTCTACAGAGCAGCGGCTGCGCTCGGTGTAAACGCCTGCTAGTCACATGCCACCATCTTCCAGCTGGAACAGTTAGAACTTTGGACATCCTGGCAGTCAAGCTTTTTATTTCCCCTGCCACAGACAAAACATAGCACATGCATGTATGTCAGAGATCGTGGTCATTGGGAGTCTCTCCTGCCTGGTACTAGATGATGTCTAGGGTTTTCCACTCTCATTTACAACCACATCCTACCCACAAAGAATACTAATGATGTTTCTTTGCAACTATTATATAATGATTCAATTATGGCAAACTCATTTTAAGTCACTGGCTTTGCTGCAATGGTCACAAACCATTTATCTTCAAAACTTCTATTTGGTCTGATCAAAATGATTCATGAGTAGCCATTTCTCTCATCCATCGTAAAATGTTGGAACACCTAGCAAAATCACCACTGAATGCACTCTCCTGCCACAACAGAAATGCTAATGATCTTTTTCTGCAAAAACTCTATTTTGTCTTATCACAATAATATGTCATGCTCAGTTGCACTCAACGCTAGTCTCATTCTGCCAATTTTGAAAAAAAAAGACCCTAAGCCCTGATGACCTGGCTAACTATTGGCACATTACAAACCTCCCATTTATTGGCAAAATCTTGGAAAACATAGTTGCTACACAACTACTTGCCAACATTGAACAACTACACCTCGTCCATGAATATCAGTTGGGGTGCCAACCCAAGGGAAGCATGGAGCCAGCCACCATCCAGGTGGTAGATGATGCCCTTCTTATTCTCCTTGACCTCTTGGCTGCATTCCACACCATCGACCAGCGCATCCTCCTCTCATTCCTTGCAAAATGATAGGATTCTCTGGCCTTCTCCTGAACAGCCTGACCTCCTACTTCTCGGGCAGACGAGAGGCCATCCATATGAACTTGTTGCTTTCTAACTGACTTCTAGTCTCCTGCATATTCCCACAAGGCTCCAACCTGTTACCAATCCTTTTTAACCTTTACATGGAGCCTCTGGGCAAATCTACTCAAAGATCCCAATATAGCCATGACTCAATATGCAGCCAATACATGAGAGTAAAAAGCCCACAAGAGATTGATCACCTCCACGATTACCTAGCCATCATACAGCCCTTGATGTCGACTGCCTACCTCAATCTTATCCCATCCAAGACCAAATGTATCCTCATCTGTCCCCCCATTACACACACATTGTCCAATAGTGGGTCACTTATATGTGCCTGGAAGGATTTGATCCGCAACATTCAGATTCGGCAAAAACTCTGATGCTTCACCTTTGACATCAGCCTGTCATTGACACATAGTCAAGAAGGGCCAAATGCCCTTGTTCCAAATCTCCACCCATAGCAAAATGAAACCCTTCATCCTGCCATAGTACTTCTGAACCATAGTTCATCTCTGTGTGGTCTTGCACATCGATGGAGAAAATACCCTCCTAAATGGGCTCCGATATGATCATTTGACTCCCCTAAATGCGATTCACCATGCTGCACCATGTTTTATTGCAGGCATGCAGAAATATGAGTTAATCATTCCCGTCCTACTACATTGGCTTCCTCTCCAGGCCAGGATACTGTTGAAGACTAAAAGTATTATCTACAAAATAGTCACGAGTAGTACACCAACATTCTGGTGGCTAAACTACACTGGTGGCACAGGCCCCTCGCACAGCTAATTGACCAACCATCTCCACTCACATTTTGGCAAAGAGAGGACTCAAAAACAATCCCATCATAATGCACCAAGCATTTGGAAATTGATCTGCTCCAAATACCCTCCCAATTCTCCAATTTCACAAATCTCTCAAAATGTGGGGTTTTCAACAACACGTCATGAAGTACTAATCCCAATGGATGTACAGACCGACACACAGACTGTAACTCACAGTATTGCTTTACATTTAAAAGATGCCAGCTAGCTACCCAAACCCTGTACAGTGTTGTACTACTCTCGAGCTAGGTCAGTGCTTTAGACAATAAAATAAAGAACAATAAAACTAAATAAAAGAGGACAACAAGAGTCTACTACACTGTCCATCTTGGAAAGATATTCTACTCCCAGGAAATAATTGATATTGTTATAATAGACATGTATAATGTGCTTTGCTAAAAAAAAGGCAAGTGTAACGTTCTCAGTTTTACTGCAATCTGTAGTGCAGGTGATCATTAGAAGTGATTATGTAAAATCTCCAAAATGTTTTTTTTATTTTTTTTACGAGTATGCACATAATTTTCTCTTCAAAATGCCCTTCCTCTTTGGAAAGAGTTGCACCCAGATTAAAACCTCTTGTTTGCTGTTTTTTCAGCTTTAAGGACATGGTCAGGTTTGCATGCTAGTCATAGATTGGTTGGTAGCCTTGTAGAGAACAGACAGAGGATTTGAATCCTAGGTGAGCTTAGTTTGATACATCTTTCATAGTGAAACTATAAGGTCAACATGGAAAGAAAACAGCATGCCATCTCCTAGCAATCAAACAATATGGTAATCCACCGCTTCATGTACAAGTCTTTTTTGTGTTTTAAGTGCATTTACAAGAGCCCACAGTGTTATGTTATTTTGTTACATTTCTATAGTGCCAAAGCCCATAGGCATTCAGGCACTGTCACAGTCCCAATCATAACGTTAAAACATATACCTGCTTCACTTTGTGTGTTATGTGGGTCGAGGGAAGGTTATAATCTTAGACCTACAACACTGAATCCAGACCTGGCTCTTTGCTATGAACCTCAAGGGCTTCACACACCAGCTGACCCCTTGCACCAAGTACCTTTGGTTTGAGATCAACAGACATCTCTCCCTCAAGCAGCACATTGTAAAGAAGCTACAAGCACCTTGGTACCAACTTTCACTCATGCAGAAAATGTAGCCCCTCATCACAGAAAACAACTTCAGATCTGTTGTCCAAGACTTTCTTTGCTCCCATCTGGATGGTGGCAATGCCCTTCTGGAAGCCTTCCAGCGAATTCCCTTACACAGCTAAGCTCTTTCCTACCTGCTGCAACATGACTCATCAAAAGACTCCACAAATTGGATCACATCACACCCACCCTCATCAAACTGTACTGGCAATCACTCGAAACACATATTACCATCAATCCCTGCTGCATCAGCTACACAGCTGTCACCCTGAAGTCCCCAAGCGACCTTGCTGAGAAAGTCAGCATCCCTGGGGGTCTACGATCCACCAGATGTAAGGACATTCTATGGGAGGGAAGGTCTTTAGGGTCCCCCTCCCCTCCATTCTACTCCAAAGTGCAGCCAATGACTCGCCCAACAGCCATTCATGCACCTGGGCCCAGGATGCGGGATGGCTGAGGGCCGACACATGGGGCTGCCCGGCTCACTCTGTAGCATAGTACCAACTCCATTTTGTGACACCCCTAGACTCCATTTTGAAAATAACAGATTTAGGCATCACTAACACAAACAGTCTGCAGGGCTGCAGCGCTCCCCTCCTGACCGCGCACAGCGAGCCCAGCGAGCCCAGAGCTCCCCTCACCCTCCTCCCCTTGGCAGCCCTGCTGCAAGCCTGTTCTAATGGGAGACACGGCACGAAAGCCTGTTCTCATGGGAGACTAGGCACGAACAAGCTACATTACAAACACTGTGGGCCTCATCACGAGTTGGGCGGTGACGCCGGTGCTAATAGCTCTGGTGTTAATAGCCCTACCGCAGGATCACGGTTTTGCTGAAACGGGTATTGCCCATTCACCATTGAGCCCATTCAGGAATTCCCCATTCCCCATTGGGCTCAATGGGGAATGTTCGCGCTATTACCACCGGCGGAATTCCCACTGGCGGTAAATGCACCGAAAAGTGGCAATATTTCAGCGGATTTCCCCCCAGCTTAGAGCAGGGGGGAAATCAGCCGAAGCCATGATTTGGCAGACCCTTAAATGCAGCGGTAACAGCGCTACCACCACATTTAAGGGCTACCGCCAAACCCGTGATGAGGTGCTGTATCTTTCACCTTCTGCAGTCCATCATTGACCTACAGATGACCGGGCTGAAACTGGGTCTAAGAAAAACAAGATGCTTCCATAAAACTTGTTCTGTCCTCTCGCAGACCATCACATTTATGATATATTCTGTGGATAACCCCCAACCCTGTTCCCCGTTTGAAGTGCCAGACCTGTACACTAAACCCGTGTGCCACCCGTTGCACCCATGCAGCTAAGCCATCTGAAGGTACGATAAATTCACTACAAAGACTCAAACCAGTTATAGCCAAGCTCATACACCTGGACCAGACAGGATACATCCTGCATAGGAATAACACTAACAACCTGAGAAGATTGCACCACATAGTAGACTGCACCCGAGGAGATACACAGCAGTTGGTAGTGGCGTCACTAGGTGCAGTCAAGGCGTTTTACTCAGTTAGATGGCCCTGGCTGTTATCGGTGGTCATCTCAGAACAATGGCAGTTAGGCAAGGGCACGAGTCAAGGATGTCTGTGGTCCCTGATGCTCTTTATTCTAGCCTTGGAGCCTCTGGCAGCCTATTTACGGGAGGAATATGGTGAAGAGGGCATAGCCATTCTGGGTGGGCGGCATTTGATTTCATTGTACGCAGATGACATGCTCTTGTATTTCTACCATCCCGAAAACGAATTTGCAATACATCCTAGATGTGATGGATCAATATGCTGCCTTATCGGCCATAACGATCAACCCACAGAAGTTAACTTTGTTCCCTTTGGGAGGATATGTCGGGGAGCCCGTGCGCATGCTGCCACTACTACCAATCAAATGAGAGATAGACACATTCCGGTACCTGAGGGTAGACATTTATCATGATCCTAAGACAGAGCATGCACAAAATATGGTTAGAGCCGTAAACAAAATCGAAAACTCCATGTCTTTTTGGGCCAGATTGCCATTGTCCATAATGGGGCATGCAGCATTGCTAAAGATGGTGGTACTGCCGAGACTCCTGCATTATTTCGCAAATATCCTGTTTGCTATACTGAAACTGTTTTCCAAGAAATTGCAAGGTATGTGTGGGAGCTTCCTGTGGCATAAGTCAAGATGCAGGGTGGCATTATGGAAGCTCCAGAATCCATATGAGCAAGGGGGGATAAAAGTGCCCAATTTTAAGATATATTCTGTCACCAGCCAGCTGCAATTTGTAACTAGATGGCTGTCGGATGAACAAATGCCTAAATCACGGCTATTGCGAGCAGTGAGTACTCCATTTTTCCTGAACAAAGTAATATGGATAACTGACCCCCATATAATACCCTCGCCCTGCTGCGATTGGGGTGTGCTATGTGGCACAGGGCTTGCCAATTGATGGGGTATACAAGACTGTACTCCCATCAGATCCTGCTTGTGGCGTTAGAGGGAGTAGATGACCAAGTGAGGTTGAATGTAAGGAAGTACTGGGAACCCAGGGGTGTGACAACGGTGAGAGATGTAATACAGGCGGGCTGGCCTAGGGAGTTTGGGGAACTGCCAGAAGCCACAGGTGTACATTGTGGGCAGCACCTCACGTATTCCTGCCTTCAGAGGTACCTTAGACGAAGATGGCCAGAGACCAAAATGCCCCTGCAACGAGACGAGATGATAGAGACATTCTATGATGTGTCTGAAGGGTGACATGAAGTCTCGAGAATATATGAGCTACTGATGTCCAAAGCAGGAAAAGTGATAAGGCAGAAAAAGCTTAACTGGGAGGCAGACTTACAGGAACCCATGTCAGATGCAATGTGGACTAGATCGATAGCTTACCACAAGAAGGTGTCCAGAAACGTGCGACTTCAACATATGTGACCCACAGGGCTTTTCTAACCTGAGTAGTATAGCAAAATTCAGCCAGGCAGCACCACACTCATGCCCAAAGTGCGGGACGATTAACACAGATCTGGTTCACAAGTTTTGGGCCTGCACGGAAATTAGCATATTTTGGGGAGTGGTAGTTCAAGCTTTAGCGAAAGCGGATATCACCCTGATATCGGATCCCCCTTGTTTGTCTGCTAGGAGGCTTTGCAAGGCCAAAAAGGGCTAGACATGTGAGTAAGCTGGAAGAGCTAGCATATATACTGCCGAAACGAAGGACTGCAGTGGGATAGAAAGCACAGACTAGACCAGTGGTACCGGTGCTACAGGTGTGGTGGAGGGACCTGTTAAAATGGGTGAATGCAGAGACTGTGGTGTGGCAAGAAGCAGTGGGTCGGGACACAGAACAAGGGGAGAGAGGTAGATGCTTCAAGGCAGCTGATAGCGGATTTGGCCATCTCAACACAGGGCACTAAGGACCCAGAGAATACCCCGGTACAAGAGGATACAGATGCCAGGGTGGTTGATGGAGAATAAAAGGGGTAGGAGCAGGAATTAGCAGGCCGGGGTAGGGGTGGTGGGTTGGGGCGGGTGGGGAACAGACAGCTAGGAATTGAAATGTAATGTAATGTGAATGTTTAAGCAATGTCTGTAAATTGCAGTGGTTTAAACAAAAATATTAAAAATTGTTTAAAAATAAAATAGCTGTAAAGTGTTTCTCTGAATTTAACCAGCACAGATCATGGTCATTGTTATAAGAATGATCTGTGGATTGTCTCTAATTAAATTACTGTTGGCTTGTTTTCTAAATTTGTGCCTGACTAATTGTAGAAAAGTACCTTGTCATACACATCTGAGACACCCTTGAATGAACAGTAAAACTGATTGGAAATTTCCAAGACATGATTGGTTTGGCTCACGAACTGATGGAAACTGGGGTTTTCGACAAAAAAGCAAATGGTCCATAGACAGCTTTAGCAATAAGTTGGCAGTGAGCAAACACAATATCATGTGACCTATGCTCCTGCTCAAAAACCTCCCTCATCAATGGCTAGTACAGTGTCCTATTACTAGTCAAAGCCGTGCTGGGAATCAGCATCTGGAACGATGCTTACACATGTTTCCCAGCAGCAATGCAATATTGGGTACCAATATGGTCTAGTTGAACGATGGACTGCTGTGGAGAGACTGTAATTGACGTTTTTGTGTTAATTCCACTCCTTTGCATAGTCCCACATCAGAGCGGCCCAAGTGGTTAATTCTCCCTACAGAAAACAATTTTGTTGGATGAGATGCCGGTGGCAACATAATGCTGATCATTGACCTGCATGACAAATCCACATTCTGAATTTGTGTCTTGGGCCCATCGGGCTCTGAATGTCAGGGTGAGCTGTTGTTGGTCTGACTTCAACATGCTGCTGTTTTGAACGTTCTAATCTTACTGGTTCTGTTACAAAAACACTGTAAACAGGGGGAGTAACTGCTTTGTCTTTCCCTCCCTTTCCTGTGTGTATTATCCTCTTCTTCTGTATAATACATTTACAGAATCATATGTTGCATCGTGGGTGGGTCATGATCTTTATTATGCCCATCATCACCATCATCACCATTATTCTCAAACTCACTGGATGTTGGTGGCAGTGGAGACTAGGAATGTTCAATAATTTGCTCTTCTACACTGTCTATTAATTATCCTGCTCCTCTACACTGTGTGTTGTTTCTCATCATGCATCAGTGGATGCCCTTTGCACATACACAACGTCTGCTCCAGGGACAGTGGAATGGACTTGAGCATATCACTTTCCCAGTAGATGCAAGTTAATGTGACACTGATGCTTTACTGTGCTACTTACCAATCTGGCACTCCAGTCTACAGAGCAGCGGCTGCGCTCGGTGTAAACGCCTGCTAGTCACATGCCACCATCTTCCAGCTGGAACAGTTAGAACTTTGGACATCCTGGCAGTCAAGCTTTTTATTTCCCTTGCCACAGACAAAACATAGCACATGCATGTATGTCAGAGATCGTGGTCATTGGGAGTCTCTCCTGCTTGGTACTAGATGATGTCTAGGGTTTTCCACTCTCATTTACAACCACATCCTACCCACAAAGAATACTAATGATGTTTCTTTGCAACTATTATATAATCATTCAATTATGGCAAACTCATTTTAAGTCACTGGCTTTGCTGCAATGGTCCCAAACCATTTTTCTTCAAAACTTCTATTTGGTCTGATCAAAATGATTCATGAGTAGCCATTTCTCTCATCCATCGTAAAATGTTGGAACACCTAGCAAAATCACCACTGAATGCACTCTCCTGCCACAACAAAAATGCTAATGATCTTTTTCTGCAAAAACTCTATTTTGTCTTATCACAATAATATGTCATGCTCAGTTGCACTCAACGCTAGTCTCATTCTGCCAATTTTGAAAAAAAAAGACCCTAAGCCCTGATGACCTGGCCAACTATTGGCACATTACAAACCTCCCATTTATTGGCAAAATCTTGGAAAACATAGTTGCTACACAACTACTTGCCAACATTGAACAACTACACCTCGTCCATGAATATCAGTTGGGGTGCCAACCCAAGGGAAGCATGGAGCCAGCCACCATCCAGGTGGTAGATGATGCCCTTCTTATTCTCCTTGACCTCTCGGCTGCATTCCACACCATCGACCAGCGCATCCTCCTCTCATTCCTTGCAAAATGATAGGATTCTCTGGCCTTCTCCTGAACAGCCTGACCTCCTACTTCTCGGGCAGACGAGAGGCCATCCATATGAACTTGTTGCTTTCTAACTGACTTCTAGTCTCCTGCATATTCCCACAAGGCTCCAACCTGTTACCAATCCTTTTTAACCTTTACATGGAGCCTCTGGGCAAATCTACTCAAAGATCCCAATATAGCCATGACTCAATATGCAGCCAATACATGAGAGTAAAAAGCCCACAAGAGATTGATCACCTCCACGATTACCTAGCCATCATACAGCCCTTGATGTCGACTGCCTACCTCAATCTTATCCCATCCAAGACCAAATGTATCCTCATCTGTCCCCCCATTACACACACATTGTCCAATAGTGGGTCACTTATATGTGCCTGGAAGGATTTGATCCGCAACATTCAGATTCGGCAAAAACTCTGATGCTTCACCTTTGACATCAGCCTGTCATTGACACATAGTCAAGAAGGGCCAAATGCCCTTGTTCCAAATCTCCACCCATAGCAAAATGAAACCCTTCATCCTGCCATAGTACTTCTGAACCATAGTTCATCTCTGTGTGGTCTTGCACATCGATGGGGAAAATACCCTCCTAAATGGGCTCCGATATGATCATTTGACTCCCCTAAATGCGATTCACCATGCTGCACCATGTTTTATTGCAGGCATGCAAAAATATGAGTTAATCATTCCCGTCCTATTACATTGGCTTCCTCTCCAGGCCAGGATACTGTTGAAGACTAAAAGTATTATCTACAAAATAGTCACGAGTAGTACACCAACATTCTGGTGGCTAAACTACACTGGTGGCACAGGCCCCTCGCACAGCTAATTGACCAACCATCTCCACTCACATTTTGGCAAAGAGAGGACTCGAAAACAATCCCATCACAATGCACCAAGCATTTGGATATTGATCTGCTCCAAATACCCTCCCAATTCTCCAATTTCACAAATCTCTCAAAATGTGGGGTTTTCAACAACACGTCATGAAGTACTAATCCCAATGGATGTACAGACCGACACACAGACTGTAACTCACAGTATTGCTTTACATTTAAAAGATGCCAGCTAGCTACCCAAACCCTGTACAGTGTTGTACTACTCTCGAGCTAGGTCAGTGCTTTAGACAATAAAATAAAGAACAATAAAACTAAATAAAAGAGGACAACAAGAGTCTACTACACTGTCCATCTTGGAAAGATATTCTACTCCCAGGAAATAATTGATATTGTTATAATAGACATGTATAATGTGCTTTGCTAAAAAAAAAAGGCAAGTGTAACGTTCTTAGTTTTACTGCAATCTGTAGTGCAGGTGATCATTAGAAGTGATTATGTAAAAACTCCAAAATGTTTTTTTTAATTTTTTTTACGAGTATGCACATAATTTTCTCTTCAAAATGCCCTTCCTCTTTGGAAAGAGTTGCACCCAGATTAAAACCTCTTGTTTGCTGTTTTTTCAGCTTTAAGGACATGGTCAGGTTTGCATGCTAGTCATAGATTGGTTGGTAGCCTTGTAGAGAACAGACAGAGGATTTGAATCCTAGGTGAGCTTAGTTTGATACATCTTTCATAGTGAAACTACAAGGTGAACATGGAAAGAAAACAGCATGCCATCTCCTAGCAATCAAACAATATGGTAATCCACCGCTTCATGTACAAGTCTTTTTTTACCATCAATCCCTGCTGCATCAGCTACACAGCTGTCACCCTGAAGTCCCCAAGCGACCTTGCTGAGAAAGTCAGCATCCCTGGGGGTCTACGATCCACCAGATGTAAGGACATTCTATGGGAGGGAAGGTCTTTAGGGCCCCCTCCCCTCCATTCTACTCCAAAGTGCAGCCAATGACTCGCCCAACAGCCATTCATGCACCTGGGCCCGGGATGGCTGAGGGCCGACACATGGGGCTGCCCGGCTCACTCTGTAGCATAGTACCAACTCAATTTTGTGACAACCCTAGACTCCATTTTGAAAATAACAGATTTAGGCATCACTAACACAAGCAGTCTGCAGGGCTGCAGCGCTCCCTTCCTGACCGCGCACAGCGAGCCCAGCGAGCCCAGCGCTCCCCTCACCCTCCTCCCCTTGGCAGCCTTGCTGCAAGCCTGTTCTAATGGGAGACTAGGCACGAAAGTCTGTTCTCATGGGAGACTAGGCACGAACAAGCTACATTACAAACACTGTGGGCCTCATCACGAGTTGGGCGGTGATGCCGGTGCTAATAGCGCTGGTGTTAATAGCCCCACCGCCGGATCACGGTTTTGCTGAAACGGGTATTGCCCATTCACCATTGAGCCCATTCAGGAATTCCCCATTCCCCATTGGGCTCAATTGGGAATGTTCGCGCTATTACCACCGGCGGAATTCCCACTGGCGGTAAATGCACCGAAAATTGGCAATATTTCAGCGGACTTCCCCCCAGCTTAGAGCAGGGGGGAAATCAGCCGAAGCCATGATTTGGCGGACCATTAAATGCAGCGGTAACAGCGCTACCACCGCATTTAAGGGCTACCGCCAAACTCGTGATGAGGTCCTGTATCTTTCACCTTCTGCAGTCCATCATTGACCTACAGATGACTGGGCTGAAACTGGTCTAAGAAAAACAAGCTGCTTCCATAAAACTTGTTCTGTCCTCTCGCAGACCATCACATTTATGATATATTCTGTGGATAACCCCCAACCCTGTTCCCCGTTTGAAGTGCCAGAAATGTACACTAAGCCTGTGTGCCACCCGTTGCACCCATGAAGCTAAGCCATCTGAAGGTACGATAAATTCACTTCAAGTCCATGAGATTGATTGTACACATTGAAAAAAATGGCCTTCACCTATCCCAGATCACACACAGGGTTATGAAATGTATGGTCAAACCTTTTCATTACTAATTACGGATTACTGTTAACACACAATACATAAAGCAATATATGATATCCATATGTATTCTTTGATTTCCTAAAAATGTATTAGGTTACAAATAGACAATTAAGAGTGTCAATGTGTATGGTTTTTAGTGTAGCAAGTGCTGACTGTATAATAGAGTGTCATTTGTAGCATGTGTTTATCCTTTGAGCGTTGAGCCAAACAAGTCATATTATAAACAGAACGATTGCAGACTCTTCCCTGTACCAATGCACACACTAACATATTTCTACCTCATATGAATGTACGCTCTATGTATGCTCCTCACAATGCAGTGAATGCGCAGCTCAGCGCAAGAGGGGGCCAGCTCTTCCTCCCACCTACCCTCCCTCCTGGTTGGGCCAGGATTCGAAGCTTCAACCCTGTGAATGAGGTGATGCTCTAACTATAACCTCTCACCCCTCTCGCTGAGCCTGCACCAAGCATGAACCCTCCCTTCCACCCCTGTAACTCACAATGTTATCATGACTCTGCCTGGTGCCCCCAGACTCTGGGTAGTAAAGTATGGGCAATAAGCCCCTCGTCTTAATGGGAACGCATTTTGAAGTAAGAATGCATGCCCTCCCTGAAGCACACCGCCCCAGCTCACTCCTGACCCCCTGTGTGGCAATATATCCTTCTCATACAAACAAACAATAAATAATTGCCTTAGGAGATCTAACAGAATGATTGGTGAATGTGACACTATAACCTTATGAGTAATTTTGCCACCTGGACCCATGTGTTCGCCCTTTTATCATTCCTGTCAAACGTTTAAAAGTATGTCTCTCATGTGTTAAACTTAGACAGATGATGGTCAAACTATGTGTGGCCACAAGGGCAACTTGTGGACAGCTCAGACTTCCACGAACCCAGCAGTCCACCCAGATGAGCCCAGCTGACCGGGGCACCCTGCACTGGCACCACTTGGATTTCTGCCAATCATGGATCACCGCCCATACGTCCCACATAGTATCCAGTCTTCGCCACCTAATCTCCACGTTTCTGTGTCCCCTATAGCTTACCCCCCCTCGATGATGATATTCTGTAATAAATATAAATGTCTTTCTATTGTCCGGCAGAGCGCTCTCGGAGTTTGCAGACTTCTCTGCCTGTCCTATTTTGGTTTAGATAAACTTTTAACCTTTACCCGCACTAGGCTTGGTCTCATTCCCATTTGGGGTGTGTCCATTATTGACTCTCATTGTGGAGATTTAAATGCCTTTTTGGGGGACGCTCACTTTCAACATGTTGCAGACTAAACACTGCAGAAGCAGGGAGGAAAAAACCTGAAAGCATGCCTTCTCTGTCTAAACCCTCAGGCTGTGGAATCTCCTTTCAATCAACACCAGACTCACCCCCTTGCTTCAACATTTCAAGAAGGAGCTCACGACCCTCCTGTTCTAGGAAAGGCTCATTCTTAACACGTAGGTCTACTCAAGCTCCACTTCGAACCTAACCTGCGATTGGGGGATCTTCTCCTCCCTGTTTCACCTACAGGTTGCTTGAAAATCTCTTGCTGCCAAATTGCCCGCCCTACCACCCCCTTTTCTAGCTCTCTGCTACATTGTATCTTTGTTTCACTCACTGTGACCTTCCACCTCTGACCTATAAAGTACTTTTTTGTTTCCCGAAGCTACATCTGCACTCAATAAATACCCCATAGACATATTGTTAGAAGGGGTGTGAATGTGAGACAGTTGCAACCAAAACTACAATAGTTCAATAGTTCCGAAACAAAATAATTTCCAGTCAATCTTCTATTAAAATATATATATTTTTGTTAACCCAATCAAATATACAACTTACTATTAAAATCACAATAAAAAAGAAAACATACAATGCAGAACAATTATCTTTAGGCATTTTGGATACTTTAGCAAAGAGGAAAAAGTCAAGATTTGCAATAATGTCAATAATTTCTTTTTGATTTTTGGATTTTCCCGGATTGTAAAGACAACAACCCTCCCTCCAGGTGCCAGGCTCCAGGCAGCCATCCTTCAGCTCTCAACTCCCTACTATCAGAGGGCTGTAGTGAGTATGAGAGTCACTCCTATTTTAATACCACATTGGGAAACAGGAGAGGTATTAAGAAGGCAGTCTATTTTACTTGGTTGTTTATTGAGAATTGATGAGTTAGTCAATTACTTTTAAGGAGCTATTATGTTTTGAGATGTTGACGCATGTTGAGTAGACATATAGGTTAGACAATGATAGCTGTATTTTCATTTATATCCTTTTGCATATTGAGTGTGTTATGTTCAGTAACAATAATAGTGGCAGTGCACGTTCATCATTTATTTCTCATAATGAAATGAATTTCAGTTTATAGGAGAGTATGGACATTCATTGAGTGTTCATTATTGGGAATCAAGTTAGAAGCATTGATGCATGTCTATTAAATGTAGGGTTTCTATTTAAAGTACTGTATATGATCCTAATGTACATTGTGCATATTTTGATAAGGAAGGGGTTATTAGAAGGTGTGAGCAGTAGACCCTCAATATAATTATATGACAGTTAATCAGTCCTGTGTGAATGGGTGAGTGTGGCTAACCTGCTGCAAAGGCTTATTGCCTACTCTCTCTTTTGATGCATAATGACAGGTATATGCTTTTCTCTACTTCTATTCCGACCACAAACCCTGCTGGGAGGAAGGGGTCTAGCACACTCCCTTTGGGATGGAGGAAAGGTGAGGTAGAGGTGATCAGAATCTTATCAGATCTTGATTGCATATTACACACAGATCTAAAAAGCCACTGCCTAACTCAAAGCTCAGTCTTTCTGCTAAGTCAAAGAACCCCCCATACTCACACAGCACTTTATTTAATGTCACATGATAAGGGAAAGGTGTGAGGCAACTAGGCTTCTGTCGAATTGTTAGCAATGTGTTATGGGTAAGTGAAACATAGCTAGCCAATCACTATACTCTCTGTCATACAAATCTGATGCTTTCTGAAAGTATCCTGAATGAATGGACACATTTAGGTTTGTCTCATCAGCACATTCCTTACACCTGAACACAGACCACAATTCAGCTTTCAGGCATGTTGAGTTTTCTTGGTATGTCCTTAAAGTAACCCAGAACAACAAGAACTCTCCTCCTTCTTTAATGAGCAAGTACACTTAAAACTCACTCACTGATCAGCAACAGGCAGGAAGAGCAATATTTTATTCTGGTACTAAGAATCCATAACAATCCCCCTCATATTACATCCTTCACATACATCCTTCCACAGAAAACTCAGAAATCGGCTCCTCACATTCAAACGGTAGCACCTCAGTCCCTAGATGATACCTAGGCTCTTTCTAAATATCCAAATAACAAGGGGGGTCCTGGGAGACTCTCTGCCAGACATGAGTCCTGGTCACAGGAGCCTTACCCAGAGTCTTTAGCTCACTATCTTTCACAGAGGAGAAATATCCCAAACATATTAGTCTTTGTCCTGCCCTGGGGCAGTCCAGCACCGAAATGCTAGGCAATTCTCCTCTGAACAAGAGTGCCAACAGCAACCCCAGACACGTGTTTCGGTCTGGTTGAACCTCATCAGTAGGATGTAGCTGTGCCTCTGTAGTTTTTCTAGACAAAACTAAAAAAGTAAGAGTATCTAGTAAAGGTGAGAGCAAGCTAATATGCAAGCTAATATGTGATGAGGGTGTGAAAGCTTGTTATTTGCTCATTGTAAATATCTGCAATACCTGTAAATACTGTATATATATTTTTTTTATAAAACATTCAGTTTTAAACAAAAAAAAACGTTTGTTTCTCCATAGATAAAAGAAACACATTGAAGATCCATACTCGGTCCAAGTTGGGAAATTCCAGTCCATCTAAGGATAAGATCCAGGGGGAAGAACAGACGAGGAAGAAGAAGAGGTGGCAAAGATCAAGCAAACGACCAGTAGGCAGGAAGCCATCAGGGTCGGTGGTCGATGTTCCCCTCCCGGCATGCCATTCACATTACTGGTTCTGGGATCTATTTTCCAGAAAGATTCTCTGGGTTTATCAAATAGTAACCTTTGGCATTTCGAGAGTATTTCTAAATTTGTGGTTAAAGATTCTCTCCAAAAAAATTCTCTCCATCAATCTGATTACCGATTGGGTGTTTCCCCCATATAGTCTTTCCCACCACTGCTCAGGGTCAGTACCTGCGGTTTTCTTCAGTTTTTCATAAAGAACTCGAGTTCTCTCAGTTCGAAATTCACGTCAAGTGCTGCAGGAATTCCTCCTGACAGTTTCAGCAAGCCTTTCTCCTATGCCCTTCCTCCGTAGTGGAACAACACAGATCTTGTATGAAGGATATTGAGGCAAAATCTTAAGTAGATGTCACGGAAGCCTGGAGACGGGTGCTTCCTCAAATATAGAGGCACTACATTTAGCTGGTTATTCATTGTCTTTGAAAGGGTATGGCCTCTCTCATGGGCCAGTCAGCAGCCGAAAGCAGTCTTTTGACCTGCAGTGGGTTTTCACATAGGGCTTTAATGGTCCAATATTTCCTGGCAGTTGTTAGACCATTCGTTCAGGGCCCATTCCAAGTACCATCACCCCTTTTCTTGTTGATGTCATAATGTGGGGTGCAGTTCCAGGAATTTAATTTACCAAAGACCGAGAGGGATTTCCAAATGATTCTGGCGTGCATAGAAATTAGGCCCAACTCGTGTCTGTCTTCCCAAGTTTCCTAGTATAAAGACAATCCAGGTTCACCACCATAGGTCAAGACCGGCACAACTTTTTGATTGTAAAATTGGAACACTGGCAGTAGTGATCATTTTCATAATTTTCTGGTGATAACAATTGCCTGGGCTATCACTTGGTTGATTTTCAGAATTAAATTAGCGATCCATGCGACATACCGTTTTACTGGCACTAATCATAATCCCCAAATAATTGATAGAGATTGTTGGAATTAAGATACGTGTTCCAAGCCTCCATTCAAATGATCTTTTTCTTCTTCCTCCCTGATTTTGAATTAGGAGGATTTCTGTTTTGTCCGCATTTATTTTTTGCTTATTTAAAATGACGTATGCTTGCAGTGCATCCAATTTCTTTTGCAGGCCCAGAGGAGTCTTGTCAAGAAAGACTAAATCGTCTGCATAGAGTAACTATCCAGCCGATTCGGTGTTAGTTTTCGGCGGACAAGATCTTGGGGGTCCAGAATGTTTGCCACATCACTGATAAAGAAATGATACAGTATAGGTGGTAGAGGACACCCCTGTTTAAGGCCCTTAATGGTTTTAATTTCTTTTGACAGGCTCCCATCTTTATTTAACCTGATTTGTAGAGTTGTTTCCGTTTATAGATATTTTTTTGCCGCCACGAGGGCTTGTGGGCAGCCCCTATTCCTTAGTTTGGTCCATAGGCGTTCTCTCTCAGTGGAGTCGAATGCTGCCTCCATGTCTACACAGGCAGTGTAGAGGCACCCTTTTGCTTTCAGTGTTTTTGCCTTGAGCAAACTTAATAATAGTAAATTGAATCCACAGTCAGTGCCGCTAATGAAACCCGTTCGTCTCTGATCAAAGGATTTTGAAGTTTGTATCCATTCTTTTAGGTGGTTCAAGGATATTCCAGCGAATACTTTACTCAAAACGTCCAAAAGGGCGATAGGCCTATAGTACTTAGTATTCAGCATATCGCCTCTTTTGAAGATGGGGACGATAAGCACCCTTCCCTGAGTTAGGATTTGTTCAAAGAGCCTCATAGAGAATTCCGTCCATAGATCCGGGGCCACTTTTAGCATAGCATTTGTCATCCCGTCGGGTCCGGGAACTTAAGATGCACTAGCTTTTGTGATGATTTTTTTGATTTCTGTTCTATTTAGAACAATGTCCCACAGACCCGATGCTACCGGAGAGACCGGGAACTCACTGGTGGGCAGTTCAGTGAATAGCCTGACTCGTGTATGGGGTTAAGTTGAAGATCACTGCTAGTTTCTTCCTTCTCATTCAGAAGTGCCCATACGTTCTTTCCATTGTTTGACCAGGCAGCCTGTAGCATGGCCTCGAAATCCCTCTGTTATAGAATTGCTCTATGAGAAACCGCCCAGTTTCGAAATGTCTGTTTCATTTTTCTAGATTCTTTAAGTCTGAGCTCCAGTGGTAAGTGGGACAAGCTTTTGAGGTCTTTCCTTAATGAAGTATTTCTTTTTGCCATGGTTTTATCGTACTTGAGTTTGGTTTTAAAGAGTGGTTTGCCATTTCTCCCAGGCACCTCTATAAAAATCACGAGGCATGCTTCGTAAATCGGTGCACCAGCTTGGCTTGGGAGCCAGTCCTGCAAGTTGTTAGTCTGTCTCGGTATTGATTCATGAATGATGTGAAGCCGGCCTGTATTCTGTTCCAACAATACCGTCAGAGGCCATTGTGACCTTATTTCCTTTTTTGACAGTGATATACTGGGTCTTTTACAGGTGAGTATCAATGGATTGTGATCACTATTTTCTGTGTCAATTATGGCTTGAGAAACGACCCTAAGAAAAGTTCTTGAATTAATGAAGAAGTAGTCCAATGTCGTGCTTGCCATTGTCGAATGCCATGTTGGAGCTCCTTCTCGATCACTGTTCACCTGCCCTTTCAACATGTGAAGATCCTTATACAATACGGTATATTGTACATTATTTTCACATATTGGGCCTCATTACGACCCAGGCGTTAGAGGGTAACGGCGTCATTAGAGCTACCGGCGCCATTAACCCTCTAAAGGCTCATTACGAGGTCTGCTCACGGGTCCCGCTAAGGACGTCTGGTAAAACCAGGTGTCTTTAGCGGGACCCGCTAGCAGACCAGGATGTTAACAACGGGCCCGTCATTATCGGGCCCGTTGTTAGCATCCTCCCCATTCCCATTGAGCCCTATGGGGGCTCAAATGGGAATGGGGATGTACCGGGTCCGGGTTTTGTGAAAGGGAATTACCGGACCCTTCAAGGTCAGAATGGCCCGGTAATTCCCCATTCCAGGAACCCAGACCCGGTACCCAGTACCCAGAAGTAAGACAATGGGTTAGCTTTTAGCGGCATGGCTACCCCCATACTCGTAATGAGTCCCATTGTCTTACTTCTATGCAATCGTAAAACTGGCTGTAAATGCATGTCCAGGACCCAGATACCTACAGGTTAGATGCGCTTTACAAATGCCAAATAAATACATAAAATATTTTAAAACCCCATCTTCCCCTCATCTAACTGACCCACTGCATTATCTTATCATATCTTCCACAACACATACAGACCACCTTGCACACGACAATTTCACTCATACCAATATCACATTAGCCTTGGTTGAGCCATGTCATTGTTCACTTGTTTAGTTAAAACACACTAGAAAAGCCAGCAGCCAGCTCGTCCCCGGGCAGTGATTCATCAGATCTTGGGTTCTCCCACAGGTCAGTGCCAAATTGCACAGAACCATAACAGCACTCAGTACTTGGATACTTCTGGCCTACGCTCAACGACGGAGGTCCACAATGCCCCCCCCCCACAACCCCATCCAGTTACACTAACAACCCATAACCATCCCCTCTTTTAAATGGGCTACAGGGCAGGCATGCCAACATGTTGCATTAGAGACCCTGCAGGGAAGGATCAGCTAAAGACTGCTCATCCACCTCCATTGTGTTGAGGAGCTCAGTAACTGGTAGGAAATAGCTGTGAAGCAAGTGCTTTCAAGGATTCAGAGGACATAGGGATTGTCTATAATAAAGGACAGCGTGCATCCTCGAAATTCACTGTATAGATATACAAACATGTCATTGCATCAGTGTTAAGTGATGTATGATTTACCAATTGAAAAGTAAAGTTATTGTTCAACTCGCTCTCTGAGTGAGAGGTATCCTACCCCTTCAAAAATGCAGGTGCGGTACTCTTAAAAAGCGTGGTAAATGATTTTCCTCGAATAAGCTGAGGCATGTATATGATGACACAGGGGACCATGTTATGGATAAGGCTCCAGTTGAACTGTTTTCTACACATGAATACAGATGGAAATCAATCTTCTACTGGCCGCATCTTGGAGAGTGCAAAAGAAGGAAACCATTTCCCTTTAGATCTGTTTGAATGGCTGCTGAGACGAGTATCAGGGAGAATCAGGTCAGCAGCTGTTTGATTGGAGTCATGTGTAGCAGACTGCATGAATGATTCTTTAACGGTACGACGTTAATTTATCGCATGTTTCTTTTTCTGCGGTGCTTTTTGCAGAGGAAAATAAGGGGGTGTGGGCCATATAAGGGGTAGGGTGAGGTGGTGTATAGGGAAGAAATAATAGGGGTGGGGTTTGGGTGAACCCAAAATAAAAATGAAAACAATTATAAGATTTGTTTTGAAAAAAAATTGACAAAACACGGTGCGCGAGAACGGGCAATGAATGAACATAGAACCGTAATTAAGGACTGCAGTCACATGTGTTTAATAGAGGAAACAATGTAAATCTTTCTGATCTGTGTGGTCCATAGACATGTGTGTCATACAGGAAGTGTGATATTAGAGAAAATTATCACTGGCACAATTTGCACTAGGCCAAACATTTTCCCAGTCCAAAAACTATATTCTTTCAATGTAATGTGTACACAGGCAAATGACTGCCCTAGACCTAGCACAACATAGTACCCTGCTCAGCTAAATGTTTTCTTATCTCTTATGGCACTGGCACCAATGCAATGTTTCTGTAACATGCCACTTTCTGTCTCATAAGGTTTCCTGTTGTTAAGGTTGTGCATAGAATTCTCCTTGTGAGCCCCATATAGTCGTATGAACAAATAGAACCGAAATACTAGGCACTATTGCACATTCTTCCAATTTCTGTTTAATTTCAATGTATTCCCTTTATTTTTGAGAAGGATTGAAGCATTTCCATAAAAGCATTTATACATGCAAAGTACAAGACGAAATACAATACAAGTGCCAGCAGAAGAATATGATGAAACATACATGCAATGACAAAAGGATAAGAACAGATCTATACTAATAACAATTCAAAAGGCATGAATATCAAATGTCAGATCTGGTAACATTTGTTTATAACATTTTGCAATTGTTTAAACGTGTTCCACTGACCAGCAAACTGCTCGTGTGTTGCACATGGCCAAAAACAAGCAAACTTACAGTGCCTAAGGTACATCTTGCATAACATTGTTAAAAGTGCCCTTCATGTGTAAGGATTTATATTTTGGGAAAACCGGGCAAAATAACTTATAGTGTATTATGTATTCTATAAGATCACCACCACATGTACATGTATCATCAGAAATTACAGCAACCGTTTACTTACAAGAAAACGCCCTTTGAGAGAGTAAATAAACGTACATTAAGTAATCTGTGAGCAGGAGCACATGTCCCAAACAAAATATGAGTCTAGGTCACCACCAGGGGGTGCACAGGCAATGCCAGCCTGAAGTCGCTGCTCCCGCCGAAGCTGAGCTGCGAAGAGGGATTGAGCCCCCCCGCAATCCCCCAAGGCACAATCGCATCCCGCTGAAGCAGTGAGCCCCGGCGCCCCCCCCCCGGCCAAAAGAGAGACGTCGGAGGACCCCCGGGTGCCCGAGTTTGAAACCCCGCGGCCCAGCGAGAGGAGCCACAAGCATCCTGAGCGGCAGCGGGGCTGCGAGAAGGGACGCAGTGCACAGGAGCTGCGGGAACCTGCTGGCACGCACATCCTCTCCCCCTCAGCCCCACTCGAGTGGACACCGGTGAAACCAGCGGGGAATCCACTAGCGGAGGCCGGCGACGGTGGGGGGTGGCGCCAGCGCGAAGCGGGTGCCCCTCCCCCCAGGTGGCAGCGCTCCACGCTGCAAGCCCGGACCCGTTGATGGCGAGGACGCCTGCCCAACTCGGGCCCGGAGCACGGAGGAGACCAACAGGGGCACTGGAACCCCGTCCCATGAACCCTTGAGAGGGCCTGCGAAATGGAGACACTGCTGTCCTGGGTCCCTGGGCCTATCGGGGCCCACATAGTGCCAGAAGGGGGGGAGGACCCGCCCCCGACCCGGACACTGGTGCAGCCCCGGCGGGAGGATGCCTGGGCCCACGGAGCCCTCTCGGACACGGTAGAGTAGTCGGAGGGACATCGTGGTGGGTGGGCCCCCTCCCCCACCTCCCCCCAAGGGGGCAATTAAAGGGCAAAAACCCCACAGAATAACAGGAACCCGAAGGGGGGGGGAGACCCCGAGAATGGAATCTGCACAGCTGGTGGCCCCTGAGTTCCTTCCCAGGGCGTGTGCCCCCCTGGAGGCGCATCTAGAGGGGTGTACGGACAGCCGGAACAGGCCGGTGCCGCACAAGCTCTGAACCCCCCCATCCCCCCAGTGGCGCATCTCGGGGCTCTTCCCGGGCAGAGTCCTCCACATCTTGTCACCCCCCCACCACTGGAGCAACAGGGGGACCCAGACAAACGCAGAGCAACGGATAGAGTGTGGGGCCCCCGCCAGAGGCTGGTGGGGCATATGCTCGCCCAAAGGCCGTCCACTGGAGGCGGCCAGGACTGTAGGAGAGAGGGCAGCCCCCCAGCCGGGTCCTCTTATTTGCCCCCCCGAGGGTGTCGGCTGGAGGGAGGAGTAGTGGGGTCTGATGAGCTGGAGAAAAACTCTCCAGGAATATCGATATCAGGAGCCTGAGGAGAGAACGGCGGCCCAGGCCGAAAGAGTGAGATGGCCCGGTTGGGAACGTCGCCCCTGTCTACCTTAACAATGGAAAAGGGTTTTGCCTCGGTCCTACAGGAGATCAGGGACATGCAGAAAATGGAAAAAATGGACCAAAGGGTGGACAAGGTTGAGGACTGACTGCTGCAGCTAGAGACCAACCAATCATCATCAGCAACCCAAGAGATGGACATGTCCCTGAGACTGTCTGCCTTAGAGAAGAGGGACGAGGACAGAGCCAGGCAAATGGATGATTTTGAAAATAGGGAACAATCTCAGAATTTTCGGGGTTCCGGAGACAGAGGGAGAAACGGAGAGGGATTTGGCCCGGGCGGTGAGAGACATCATCACCCTCCTCTTCTCAGATGGGATGACAATGGAACCAACGTTCGATCGGGTTCACAGAGCGGGAGGTAGAGCAGGGGGCCCCCGGTCCATTTTGGTCCGGTTTCACTATTACACTGAAAAAGCGAAGGTGCTGGAGGAGGCCAGGAAGGCCTGGGAGATAACATACAAAAATGCAAAGGTGTCCGTCTTCCAGGACCACTCTTCGTATACGCTGGCCAAACGCAGGATGTGCCGCCCCCTGACACAGTTGCTAAAAGGGAAGGGGGTGCGCTACAGATGGGGTTACCCCTTCTGCCTCACGTTCGAGTATATGGGTCAGCAGACGACCCTGGTCACAGAGGAGGACATAAGGGGAGCCATCCAAGATTATGTGATGGATCCTACCCCGCGGAGGGAACCCACAGGGATGGCCGTGGAAGGCGCAAGAGCACACGGGCCATAGGGAGACAGGAGAAGGAAGACAGGCCCACGGAAATTCAAAAAGTTGATCACACAGGGGACTAGGAGTTAAAATTCATTTTGGAAGAGAAGAGAAGACTCAGGGACCCGGGCAAGAATCTTTGATCGAGGATGAAGGGACCAACCCAGCCTGAAGGCAAGTAGGTGACAAAGAGAGCGGGGTCCAGGAACGCACAGGGTCCCCTTGAACAGCGAGTATGGGGGGGTCTCTGGGGAGGAGGACACAGGGGGAGGGGGGCTCAAAGATGAGTGAATTTCGACATCAGCCCAGCCGAAGGCGGTAGGCTGGTGGTCCGGCCAGTTACCAGTAATGGTGGGACTATTTGGCTGGACGCCGGGGCAGGGGGAGAGGGTTGAGGGGAAAGTTGGGGTTGTTAAATCTGAAGGGGGGAACAGGGGGCAGTTGGGGGAAAGCTTAAGGCCCACCTGTGGGGAGGGTGGAGGGGGTAAAGGGGAACCGAATACAATTCAAACGGAGCTGGGAGGGAACGGTGGTGGGAGGATGCTATCTGGAAAAAAGGAAAATCTGGACAATGGCTGAAAATCTGCCTGCCCTGGGAGTGGGTTCCCTTAATGTGCGTGGGCTGAAGACCCCAACCAAGAGGTCCTTAGTCTGTAGGGAATTTAGGAGGGCACAACTTGACCTGCTCTTTCTCCAAGAAACACACTGGGTGCGGGGGAAGGAACCAGAATTGCGGGGGGGAGGGATCGGGGAGGACCAAAAAAAGGGGGGTAGCCATATGGCTGGCAAAGGACATTGGCTTCGAAGTAGAAGCCATGTTGAAAGACCCGGGGGCTGATATCTGTTGGTGAGGGTCTCCCTGAGG
Organism: Ambystoma mexicanum; assembly: GCF_040938575.1. Taxonomy (NCBI): domain Eukaryota; kingdom Metazoa; phylum Chordata; class Amphibia; order Caudata; family Ambystomatidae; genus Ambystoma; species Ambystoma mexicanum. The sequence goes on from NC_090933.1 coordinate 1,148,157,790, forward strand.
GGCTCCCCTCTGACGCTCGCAGTGGTGTATAGCCCAAACGAAGGCCAGGCCCAATTCTGGGAGGAAGTGAAGGAGAGATTGAAAATTTTTGTTCAAGGGATGATGGTGGTGGGGGATGGGGGGGATTTCAATATGGTCCTGGACCCGGCCGCGGATAGGAAACGCTTGGGGCCCCAGTCCACCAGGGTTGCGGACGAAGCCATGGCCCGAATCTTCGAGAGGGTCAACACGGAGCTGGGCCTGGTGGACACTATTCCGAGTCCCAGGACTGGACTCCCCTCTTTCACATACTTCTCAGCACTCCACACGTCATATTCCCGAATAGACTATATCCTAGTTGATAAGCCTCTACTCCCATATGTCTCTGGCCACAGGGTCAACCCAGTCCCTTGGTCTGACCATGACCTGGTCCATGCTACCATATCGGGGGGGATGGCGGAGTGGCAGTAAAGGGCGATGGAAATGCAATGACTTCCTGTTGAAAGATGAAGTCTTAGCACGGGAGGTGCTGGACGCCATCAAGGAATATTTCGAGCTAAACGACAATGGCGAGGTGGGCACGCATGTCCTGTGGGACGCCTTTAAGGCGACCATGCGAGGAGTCCTCATTAAGATGGGAGCCCAGAAAAAAAGGGAGAGAGAAGCCCAGGAAAGGTCCCTGAGAGAAAAATAGCCCAACTCCAGCCGAGAGGCTCCCCAGCGGAGCCCCTAGAGAGGGAGCGGGTGGCCTCCTTGGAAGACTATAAGCTCCAGCTGAAGGACCTCCTGCTGCATAAGACTGAGCGGAGTCTACAACTGGTGAAACAAAAGTATTGTTAGAAGGGGGAGAGAGCAGACAGAATCCCAGCCTGGACGTTGAGGGAGATGCAGAACAGCAGGACGGTGAAGGCAGTGAGAAATGAACGGGGGTCATTAGATCATGGTACCCCAAACATAGGAGCGGCCTTTTGCCCTTATTATGAACAGTTATACTCGTCAGAATACGACGGGGACGAGGTTCAGATTGAGGGTTTCCTGGACTCCATTCGGGTCCCGGCCTTGTCAGGAGAAATGGCAGAGGGTCTGGAGGGCCTGGTGACAGAGAAGGAAGTGGAGCATGCGATTAGTGGGATGAAGGTGGGGACGTCCCCTGGAGAGGACGGCTTCTCAGTATACTTTTACAAAAGGTTTCGGTCCACCCTGGCCCCACACCTGGTGAGGGTCTTCAACGTGGTATTAGAGAGGGGTACATTACCGGAAACCACGATGCGGGCCATAATAGTGGTACTACCCAAAGAGGGCAAAGACCCCACTGAATGCTCCTCCTACCGCCCGATATCCCTATTCAATATAGATGTCAAAATCCTGGCCAAAGTGGTGGGAAAGCGAATGGAGGGGATAATGCTCAAGCTGGTTCATGGGGATCAAGTGGGATTCATAGGGGGCAGGCAATGCTCAGACAACATCAGGAAAACAATATACCTAATCCATTACGCCCAGGAGTCAGACCTCGAGGCAAGATTGCTCTCACTGGACTCCGAGAAAGCTTTCGACAGGGTTGAGTGGAGATACATGGAACTTCTCCTCCGGAAAATGGGTTTCGGGGCACACATCAGGAACTGGGTATCCGGCTTATACAGAGCCCCAACGGTGAGGGTACAGGTGAATGGAGAACTGTCCGATTCATTTCCCCTCACGCGGGGGACAAGACAGGGATGCCCACTCTCACCTTTGATAAATGTCCTAATGATGGAGCCCCTGGACATAGCGGTACGTGCCCACCCCGCCATCAAGGGGATCATAAGAGGGGAGGTGGAGTTCAAGCTCTCCCTGTTCGCTGATGACATCCTGGCTGATGACATCCTGGCCATCGCTCCCCCCTCTCCTGTCCCTGATGGTGACCTTTGGGCAGTTCTCGGGGTTAAAAATAATCGCATCTAAGTCAGTGCTACTACCTATGAGTATCCGGGACCCAGGGCTGGACCGCTTGGATAGGTATGAGGGAATTGTAGTGGGGAAGGTCTCCATTAGATACTTGGGTGTGCTCCTTACCAGAGATCTCTCTAAACTGGCCCCAGCGAACTATGACCCCATAATGGCAGGGATTACAGCGGACCTGAAGAAATGGGGTGGGATGATCCTGCCTTGGTATGGGCGCATGACGGCAGTGAAAATGAACATCCTGCCGAGACTGCTGTATCTTTTTACGGCACTCCCAATGGGGGTCCCCGACCACACCTTTCGGGATCTACAGAAGGCAGTTCGGGAGTTCATATGGCATCGGAGGACCCCGAGGATAGGGAGGGCCACTTTAATGTTACCCCGAGAGGAGGGTGGTTTTGGGCTGCCGGACTTCCTTCTCTACTACCGGGCCGCCAAGTTGCACGTCCTTTTGGAACACATGAAGGAGGGGATGGGCACCTATTGGTCATATCTGGAAGACATGAACGCCCACCCTCTAAAAGTGCGTGACCTTCTGTGGGCGCAGTGCAAGTTCATCGCGAGCAGACTGAAGACTCACCCAACCTTGGTAGTACTCTAGTCGATCTTGAAGGAAGGGCCCACGACCGCACACCTCACTTCATGGCCCTCCCCGAAGTCCTTGCTCTGGTGCCACCCGCTCAGACTCGGCAGCAGGGGATTCAGGAACGCTCAATCCTGGTTGGATGGGGAGATGGAATGGGCGGGGCAACTGTTCAAGGATGTCGAGTTTCTCGATTACGAGGAAATGTGCGAGGCTCTTGGGCGGGGTCTCTTTCAGTTTTCGAATATCTGCGCCTAAAGGGCATCCTCTGCGACCAGTCATTGGGCCAAAACCTGCGGAGACAGCTGACACCCTTAGAAAAGTTATTGGACACAGCTACAACAAGGAAGGGTGCAGTGTTCAAGATGTACCAAATTTTTAACACTGAGAACTTAAAGGGGAGGAGAGGATTTCGAGGGTTTTGGAATTACTTAGCGGGAGAGGCTCTTACAGAGGATGCATGGTCCAGGACATTCAAAATAGCATTCCATGGGAACCTATTTACGGCAGACATGGAGCATAACTTTAAGATCTTGCAGGGGTGGCATAGGGACCCGCTGAAACTGTCAAAGGTGTTCCTTGGGGTGTCCCCCAGATGTCCAAGAGGATGCGGCCAAGTGGGAACAAGGGGTCACATGTGGTGGTTCTTGCCAAAGGTACAGAAGTTCTGGGAGAATGTACGGGGGTGGATGGTGGAGGTCATCGATGAACTACTCCTACAAAACCCATTGACGATGTTGTTGGGCCTCCCCCTGGAGGAAGCAGAAATATATAGGTACTCAAGAATGTGGGAAACATTGTTGCGGGCAGGAAGGGTGGCCCTGGCAGAGAGGTGGTAGAGCCTGGAGACTCCCTCTAAGGAAGACTGGCTGAAAAAGCTAAAGAACATGTTCCTCATGGACAAGCTGATGGCCATGGTCAACAACAAATCTGGCTCCTTCCAGGCAAACTGGTATGGTGTACACCAGGCATGGGGGTGGGATGCCACCTGAAACTATGGGGACACTCTGGCGTGGAGAGGGTGGGGTGCCCAAGGAGTGCCACACAAAGACAATGGTGTAACCCACGGACCGAGGGAAAGCGGACGTAATACAGCCAACACTGATGTGAACGTACAGTACAGCTCCCAGGCACCGAGCGGATGAGTACTGATGAAAGCTCCCGTGGTTGAAGTTTTGATTGGACATTGATCGGGGGGAGGGTCGGAGTTAGGGTGGGGGGTTCGGGGGGAGGGAGGGGTTGGGGTCCGGGGTTTCATGAAGGTGTTAATTCCATATTCACATTGTACCCGGTTTGTCTTATTGGAAAATGCTAATAAAACCAAAGTTAAAAAAATAAATAAAATATATGAGTCTACACAAGGTCGTAAATCAGTATGTAGGTACGTTTGGACCATTGGTTTCTGAATCTCACTATCCTCTGTGAGCGAACTCTAGTAGCCAAAATAGTGTCCATACATTAGCACCCTGGAAGTAGGCACTGGCCAATCAGACTGCTCAGAATGTGAGGAGTATTGTATAGTAAAAGCCCATGGTTTGAGCCACCTGGGTGGTGCTAGCCAGCGCCCCCTTCTTTCCCGCCTCAAAATCACTAGCTCAACCTAAAGAACACGAAAAAGAAATTCCCACACACCATGTAATGATAAGCTGGGATATTGCTGGTACACGTGTAGCAGGTTGACATTGGGGTGTTAAGGGCTATTATTGGCGGGCACGATGGGTGCTCGCGATATGGCCATTAGGGGTATTTGCGTACATTTTCAGTGAAACTTGCGCATGAGGAGAATGCATGATTTTAATAGTTCTGGAGTACCTTCACTATCAATTTATAGTCTGAAGGATTCAGGAATATAGCGTGATTTTGTGATTTAATGGAACAAATTATATGTCAGATATATTTGCTTACATGGCAGAATTTGTCCAGCTCTTCCTCCTCCCATTACAACGAGAACTCCTCACATGCTAGTGATAAACGCAGGTCAGGTTGCATAGACTGTACACAGGCTCTTGGCAAAAGGTCAATAGGCGTAACAACGCCCCGCTGCGGTTGTGGGAGGCCGTGGGAAGATGTCCCATGTTAATTAACTACTTATTAGATCAAAGATTATATGTTGCTGGTTTTAGAATCCCATATTGAAACATAAGAGCTGGTTTAGGGATGGATTAGAGAATAAGGGGGCTTCCCTATTTTAACAGTGTGCATTATGCGGTCTCATGTCTTATATAGAGCTCTTAGTACAGGCATGGGAGATATAGCACTTTGTCCTTCTGAGAATGAATGAAGGATCTCGTCCCATTGATTTCAGTAGTGTTGTCACCAGTTATCGGCACCAATATTATATAGATATGCAATATCACATGCCTCAGTATAAGCAGTGCATGGCAGTAGTTTACCATAACTGGCACATTTCTTGGGTTTTTAGATTTTTACAATCATAACTCTCCTTTAGCAAAGATTTGTCACTCACTTTCAAACGTTTTCAAGAATTTCTTCAATAAACAGGTTTTGTTTGCAAAATGGGATGACTATTCTCCTACAGGAACTGCTCCGAGTTCTGTGAATGAAAAGTAAAAAATGCTTCTATTAACCGTTCTGCGAGTGCGGAACGCTCGCTCTATCAGACTTTCAATTGTGCCTTAATTCTGCACCTCGTGGGTGAAGCAGTAAAAACAGAGTTAGGAGATCTCTGCTTGCCATGACTCCTGTATGTGCGTTTTAAATGGGCATTGTTGGATAATGCCGCTAGTAAAATATATTCACCTCTATATGTCATGCACTTCAGTGGCACAATTGAAAGTCTGATAGAGACGAGCATTCCTCACTCGCAGAACAGTTAATAGAAGCATTTTTTACTTTTCATTCACAGAACTCTGATCAGTTCCTGTAGAATAGTCAGCCCATTTTGCAAGCAAAACTCGTTTGTTGAAGAAACCCTTGCCCTGTTGGTGAGTACTTTGATTCAACTGACTAACATTAAGTGATGTATGAGAACACACATGAATAAACTTATTGCATGGTGTTACAAGATGCCTTTGAGCTGGGAATACCAGAAATCGGCGCATTATGACATCTGATACAATTTGAAAAAGAATCTACTAAGGTTATAATTTACTTGAGAACTTGAACTTTGGTACACAAACATAGTAAAGTCCATTCTGTTTTACTTACAGAATGGACACTACTTTGGGAACATATGACTCGACGGCACTGCTAAATTCGAAACGCGTTGGCATAGGTCACAAGACAAAACTTCGAGTCTATTTTGGACTTTACAACCAAACTTGAGGACAAAGTTGTGGCAAACACAAATTAGACATTACTCCCTCAAGAACCCTACAGAATAAGAAGGGAATCTAACGAATGTGAACTGTTGGATGCTACTTTGGGATCAGTCTATTATCAATACAAAAATTGGTTGTATATAAATAAGAGAAGTTATATCTAAACCTGATGTTGTTTTTGAGTCACTATTGAAAATGATTGTTGATTGATGCACCTGGGACATGTATTTAATGTCCAATTATTTGTTACATTAAATCACTGTACTATTGAATTTACAAACTACATGGTGTGGCTATCTGTATTTACCATTGTGTAGGTATCTATAGACATGATGAATGTAATATGAATATAAAAACTCAAAATTGACAGTATCTAATTATCTTTTTTTTTTTAAATCATTAATTGAAGACCGGGATGGGTCAGCACATGACCACCCAACGACACACAAGGGCATAGACCCTACAGGAGTGCAGGAAAGCGTTCCCCTTTGGCAACGAAGGGCTGATTTCTCTTACATGAGACATATCAAGCCATCCCTATGTTAGGGTGACATCTGCCCAAACAGCCTAATCAAAGACTGTGCAGGGTCCTTATCACCATTTCTCACAGCATTCATTAACGCCTCATTTGCTTCGGGCATCATCCCTCATTCCCTCAAGGAATCATGGGTTCGACCGCTGATAAAGAAATCAACCCTCAATCCAGACTCCCCTTATAACTACAGGCCAATCACCACCATGCCTTGGTTAGATGTTGGTTAGAATAAGCGGCATATCTGCAAATTCAGTCCTAATTGCAATTGCACAACATTCTGGGGGAAAAGGCAATCTGGCTTCTGCCCACGTCATGGTACAGAGTCAGACCTAGAGAATCAGCTACTGGAAACAATGGATAAAGGCAAGCCGGCGCTTCTCCTTCTCCTGGATCTGTCGGCCGTCTTCGACCTTGTTGACCACAAGATCCTATGCAAACACCTCACGGAGACTGCTCACTCTTCCCAGGAAGTCACAGCCTTGATTAATTCCTTCTTGGAAGGTCATGCCATGAGGGTCTTTTCTGACCAGACATCGCCCACCCATCACCCATTGACTGCAGAGTCCCCCAAGGCTCTTGCATCTCCCCCACCCTCTACAATCTTTTCACACTACCTCTCTTTAATGATTTAGATGACCACAGCATTGCTTTTACAAACTATGCTCATGACACACAAATTCTCCTCCCTCTCTCCGGTTCCTAAGAGCAAGACCTTAACACTCTTAAGGAGACCTATGCTTGGATGGCGGCTAACGGTTTATGTCTCAATGGGGACAAAACAGAAATCCTACTGGTGGGCCCTAAGGAAACCCTGAACAAACTAGACAACCAATACAGCACTTTCAGTATTGAGCATACGGTAATCACTGTCTCCGCTGCAGTCAAAACCTTGGGTTTGTACGTTGACTCCACCCTATCAATGAAACATCAAGTCAGCACCATTTCATCTTCGGCAGCCCTCACCACCAAAATCATTAACGCAGTAAAACTCTACCTCTCGGCGAAGAACTGCCTTAACATAGCCAGAGCCACCGTAGGTGGCAAGTTAGATTACTGCAATGTCCTGATCCTAGGCTCCTCATCCAAGCACCTTATGAAACTGCAAACCACACAAAACAACACGCCTAAAAAGGAGCACATCTCTCAGGCCAGACGGGATGCTCATTGGGTCCAAGTCAAAGAGTGCATACTGTTCAAGACCCTCACCAACACCCACAGATGCCTCTCTCAGGCAGCACCCCCCTACCTTTTAGAACGAATTCACCAGGTGCCCGGAAACAGACCTAAATGTGCACAATGTTAACACCAGCTCTCTGTTCCCGCCTTCAAAAGAGCCAAAGCTGGTGGTGCCAGCTTCTCTGTGTCAGCACCAAAAGACTGGAATGCACTGCCACTCAACCTCAGAAAGTAACCCTCCTTCACGTGTTCAGAAAATCTTTGAAAAATAAACTTGTCAACTAGATTGTACTTAAAGGAGTTACTCTGTAACCATGGAACATACATAGTTGTATTATTGCATTGTACTTTGTAATGTACAGTGAACGGTGCACATAGTGCGGATGCTGCAGATGATGCAGATGCTGTAGACCGTACAGAGATGTGGCGAATGGTACATATCTGAATCTCCTATATATGCTATGTACCTGTTTCCCCATATTTATCTGTATCCCATGTTTACCCCTATCCATCCTATCGCTTTATATACGTATGCTGCTATGTACGCCCCCGTTGTCATGATCATGTGCCTAGTCTCAGGCACTTTACTGATAACCACCATATCACACTACTACGCTTACTCTTTCCTATACACCATCATTCAACTAGAACATAACGATACCATGATAATTCTGCCTAGCTGTTCACATACGAACATGACCCCATGATTACCTCATCACCCTAATAGAACACAGCTAGCTAAGCACATTTCGGCTAGCTTAGGCATTCCTCAGGCCTAAGGCAGCCAGAACTCAGTCTGGGCGTCCACCCTCCAGACTGAGCACATCCAACTGATTTCCTCAGCACCACACCTGCTGCTAAGAAGCAGCTATCATGCAACAACCACACCAGTTGCACACATATCTGGTGCGCCACGCACCATACGACACTCCCTCTCTCTACTGACTTTAACTACGGTTCCCGAGGGGGTTCAACCTACCAGCGCTTTGAGGTCATACCAGTGATATATAAGGTGCTATATAAAAGCCAAGTAACATATCATAACATACCATGTTTCTCTTCTCTCAACATTCATCTTATGTACTATGTAACTAAGTGACCCCCAGTGCCACGATGCCTTAGGGCTGATGAGCGCTTTATAAATGCAAATAAATTCAAATAAATAAATAAATCGTATTCCCCACCTCCCATTCTGTACAGCATCCGTGAACAGATGCGCACATTCGCGCACATCCATCAGGTCATGTGAGATCAATGGTACCCATATAGACAGGGGAGTTTACTTTTAATTGTTTCACTTCAACCAAACTAATACAAATTACAAAAGTGTAAACTTAATCTCATGTAGCCATATTCTATTTTATTTATTGAGGAAAACATGTTTTAAAAAAATTACAGTAGAATAAATGTGCATATACTGAAGTAAAGTAGAAGCCAGTTTGAAATAATTCAGTTCAACAGCTCAGAGATTATGGAACACATCTTTGCTATGCTGCAGGGTGCTCTCTTCATTGCATTCTAGTGAGTGGTCCTCTTTTTAATAAACCAACACTAATTTTCCAGAGAATTCAAAATAATGCACATACGTTTATTAAATGCAGACATATTGTTTAAAAGCCTAATTTAAAAGGCATGGAACTTTTTGTTGATCCATTTTTGAAAATAACTGATTATATTATTTATAATAATGTACTGCATATTTATTTGCAAAATTCATATCTTACTGACACATACTATGCCAACAGAAGGCGTGAAGCATGAATTTATATGAAATAGCACAAGACTATACAAGGAAAAGTCACACAATAGGAAACAGATGGCAGATATTCAGTCTTAAATTGCAAAGAAAGTTTAGTACTTCAAACCCCAGTTTAAATAACCACATAAAATTCCTTTAACATCTACAGACCATACATCACTTGATTACATGTCTCGACTACCGTTATTCAAACCTTTGAGAAAAGAGGAAACATTATAAGGATCCCATGCTACGTTTAAAGCTGCTTTTGAAGCAACCTAAAGCAGCTTAACATATGACAAATGTAAGCAATCCAAACACATGTTAGAAGATGAGTGTCATCTAGGAGAACAGACAGAAAAAGAAATTGGTACTGAAGGGAGATTCCCAAAATGTTAATGTAGCCAATGAAAATTCGGAGACTTGCCTATTAAAAATGAAGCTGAAATAGCAACAGCCGAAGTAGAAAAGACCATGATGGGGCCCTAGAAAACTGAAAAAGATTTATTAATACTCAAATAATAGTTACATGATGAAAAACTGTGGATTTACCTGGAGTCACTGAAGAAATAGAACATGGCTACACCATGAGAAAATATCATGTAATAGTAATAATTACAAATCTCTGCTCTTGTATATTAGAAGTGGCGGGTGATTAAATACGGAGGGGGTGGGCGCTCTCTCTCCCCACCATTGAGAGAAGAAGAGACAACTCTTTTTTGCTGTGCCAGAATTAATGAAATACATTTTTGCAGAGCTGCAGATTAGTTATTTATTAATTAATCTGCCGCTCTGCCTGCAGTATGCTGGGCTGCCAGGCCTGCCCAACTTAGAGCAGCGTGGTGCGTTCAGATCTACGTACACTACGTCCATTTTCTACCATGTATAGTGCATGGAGCTCGGAGCTCCACACACTCTATGTATCCCATCCTCTCATTTGGGAGGCTGTCTGGGCGCTGGAGGGGTGGTCCCTCACTGTCGGTATTCTGTGCAAACAGCACCGTAGAGGAGACCTCCTGACTGGTGTGCTAGCACTGCAGGCCATGTAGGAGCATAGCAACAGGTTGTGTTGGATTGTCATTGAATTGTCATTGGCTGCTTAGCAGCCAATGACAATCCGTGTGGGTGGAGTTGGGTCATGGGCACACGGTGGGCCTCACCTTGTCCTCGTTCTTGCAATCTGATCCGAGTTGCTTGCTGGTGTGGTGGTGGAGGTCTTGTCACCGCAGTGACCCAGGCCCAGCTGCCCAGTACCAGGCCCATCCACGGATGGACGGACGGACGGACGGACGTGTGCTGCTGCCGCCCCAGGTAGGTGAACAAATAAGGTGTGTTTGTGTTGGCTTCTTAGTTAAGTAAACTCTTAGACTTCCATGTCACATTGGCGAAGAAGACTAAGAGTTTCCTTAACTAAAAATTAGATGTACGCCGAGTGTCCCGCAGCCGCCATTAAGTTTTAGAAGTCTTAGAAGACTAAGGGCCTCATTACGAGGTATGCCGGTAGCCATGCCGCTATTGGCGGCATGGCTGCCGGCAAAACCGCATCCGTGTCCGTGTTCTCGGAATGAGGACTTACCGGACCATTACGAGTTCGGATGGCCCGGTAATTCCTCACTCGAGGACACGGAAACGGTTCATCCCAATTTCAGCCCCCATAGGGCTGAATGGGAATGGGACAGGGAGTAAACAACGGACCATTACGAGATGGTTTTCACGATTCTGTAATGGAGGGAAATAAGTGGTGAGTGTATGATTGTGGCACAGTGGTGTCTTTGGTGAAGAGACATGTTCTCATGTGGTCCCATATGGAAATATAATTATGGGATGGTGTTGTTGTTGTTGTTTTGCAGCACTGAACGGGACCTACAGCTATTTAGAAGCAATGAATAAAGTGATAGAGACTTGAATTTTGGAGTCTCCAGCTATTCTATGGTATATTGAAATACCAGCACTATTAAAATCATACAAAGAGGTTTGTAGTTTGTTTTACAGATTGTGAGGCCAGGTTGACAGCAACCTGTGCAACTCATCCAGTACATTGTGATTAAAAAGCATATGGTATCTGGTTGTTGAACTATGTTTCAAGTGTATACTGACTTTTGTAGATGTATGATGACAATGTCCAGTGACAGCCCCTCCTCCTTTGTGTATCCTGGTTTTAGGAACATTTTTGGAATCTCTATGTGTGGCCCTGGATTGCATGGTGGAGACTAAGGAAATTGAGTTCTTCCCCTGAAGAAAGTTTGTGCAATTAGTGCAAGAAAGAACTGAAACATGCCGGGATTGTTGTTTATCTGAGTTAGTATACTCAGTGTTTGGAAAAGTGTTAAAGACATTTGTGTATTTTTGTATTGTTTTTTACTATTGTGTGTGGTTATATGTATGTGAATTTTGTGATTTGCATTGCTTTTACATCATCCTGTGTTGTGTTGGGTCATACTCATCCAGAACATTTTTATGAGATTTTTATCGTTGTGTAAAACTTTATTAAAATATATTTTTTTGATACTGTGCATAAGTAACACGTACTTGGTCTATTTTTTCAAGACTAGAGGTACTGGGAGGGTTGTTGTTCATCAAACAATCTGCATAAGATCAGTAAATTTTATAATTTGTATAACTGTCTCCTTGATATATAAACAGTTGTGGTCACCCCCTGACCATGTGAGAGAGGGAGTATTCTAAAGGGGTACTTTTGCCTTTTATAAAGTTGATTTGTTTGATCATCTACTACAGTTAGCGACTGTCAAAGACCAACATATATTCCAAACAACCCTCTGCAGCACATGGAATGTTAATATATGGCATCACTTTCACTACAGAGACCATCTCACATATGTATCTCTCAGCAGACCCAACATACGGTCCAAGACTACAAAGAAGCAAAAACATTCTTAAAAAGTAGACATTTACATGAACTATAAGGAGCAAATGCATCAGGCCCTCTCAAGTGTTTGGCCAATTAATACCCCAGAAATCAACAATGCATGTGTTTAATGTCAGCCCTTGCAGACTATGCCTAAATGAATGACACAATTCTTTAAAAGAAGAGGTAACCCATAGTCGTCATCGAATGCATAGATAAATAATAATAACTTAGCATTTATATAGCGCTACAAACCCTTAGGTATCTGAGCGGTGCTTGTCATAACCCACGGTGTGTTGTGCTCATTTATCAACCTTGGAAGGATGAAAGGCTGAGTTTGACCCTGCAGGGATTCAAACCTGCATCAGCAGGCTATGCACAGATGTCAAAGCGAGCACTCTACTTGCTGTGCTATCAGACCGTTCATGGCATGAACTGTTTTAGGATATACATGCAGCATCCCAGCTGGGAAAAATGGTACATTTTGAGAAAAACCTATTACCATGGACTAGAGTGGGAGCAGACTGAGGAATGCACAGCAGAAGGAGCATATATTGTTTTTGGTTATGTTTGACTGATATTTGATCTTTACATCTAGAAACACAGAAAGTGCAACACATGTATTACTGTTGCAGTTGCAGAGGTTATAGAAAGGACAGTATTATAGGTCTGAAGTGTGGTGTGATGGAAGAGCTGAGACAGGTGGAAGACGGAGTCAGAGCGTGCAGAGGCAGAAGCGAGGTCAGTGTGTAATATGCCAGAAGTGTCACCAAATTGGAAACTGAAGACTAGTACATTATGAACAAAATAGAACGCAGACACAGATGTGGTGCTGTGGCTCTAAGTAGCTCATCTCCGAAAAAGAAACCCCCTTTCTTGTTCTCCAGAAGAGAAGCCAAGGTCAGAGGCACCCGAGTTGCACAGATAACCGCTGTTTCGAGCTGCAGAGCCAGAACTTGGTGGGATGGAATGTGAGCTGGTAGGGATGAGCCCTTTCAAGGACAAATTCATGACAACAGGGAATAAGGTTTTGTAATGTCAAGAGGCCAAGCAGAGATTTAAAAGCACTACTGGCCTCCCCAAGAGCGGTCATCCCATATGAATTACATGAAGATACACAACCAAAGCAAATAAATCCCTGAAATTCAGACTCAAGAATGGTTCCCCAGTCACATCATCACTGGCACCTGGGGTTCGAAGGAGATAAGATGGGAGCTGTGTCTAGAACATCCTGTGATTTGGGAAAGGAGAAGCAGAGGCAATGCCAGTAAATTAAGTACACAGTCGGGAAGGCAGCTTGTGTGTGCCATGTTGTTGGATATAATGAGAAGGCATATTGTCTTAGTAAAGCAGAGTTGGACTCGCCAGTTTACTCCGGCAGCATCTGGAACAGAGGGTTGCACATCACGTGGCTGTCTCAATTCAATAATGTATCAATATGTTTAAACAGCCAATCCCGTACCTGGATCTGGATGTGGTGATGTAGGGGACCATGTGTTGCGGGAGTGGGTTTAGATAGTCTGCGGTCAATCAGTCCAGGGACCACAGGGGGCCATTAGCATGTTCTATAAGTAGTAGCCAATGTGGGCGGTGGGATAACAGTGTAACCTATGGTTTCCTACTACATAAGATGTAACCCTGTGGAATGAGACAAGCCCCATGTCAATTCGGCTCTAGAGGAACCATCTGAGACATTTTGCATTTTTACTAAATGTTGATGCAAGCAAAGTAACATCAGGCATCCTTGCATTCTGAAATTGCCAGGCTATTTACATTGCATACTCTGATGTGCCTGTAACTGAAAAAAGAAAAAAAAAGAAAACTAGTACAAAATGAAACTCCTGCAGAACTCTCTACCATCCCAATGGAAAAAAAAAAATGTTCACATAGACAACAAACCAACAAACCAACCACATTTGAAAACCTCTGGTCTTTTTAATTTTCAGAACTCCACTAGAGTCAATTGCTGTGCAAATGTAGCAGTAAATCCGCTGCTGCAATTGTTACCTCTTATGAACAATTTGTACTTGCATGACTCAAAACAGCTACATTTAAACTCCTTCTCCTGCACAGAAATGCCCAAAATAATCCGGACACAATCTACACACTGCCTGGTGTATAACAAGTGATAGGTCTTTAGTAGGGGTCTTCCCAAAGCTCCGAATAAATGGTTACCGAAAGGAGTCCAAAAAGGAGCACACACCTGGCAAGAAGTAACGCTGTTTATTACAGCTGGGTGAGCACAAATCAAATAGAACAGTCGAACAGAACTGGTTGATTAGAGCTGACAAACTGGCATACGGCGAACATCATTTTTATACTGCTAATACAATGTTCATGGTAGTGGAAACAGTTGCGCTTCATACTTCATGTCTTTGCGCTTCCCAAGAAGCTTGCTAGTTAAAATATGTCATTCCCCCATAGCTAGACGTACTTTAGTAGAACATGATTGGAGCAAACAGATCTGCCATCTGTAGGCTCATCTCCTCCCCATGTGGTGCCCTATTGATTCCCACTCATCTCGCAGTTTGCAATTAGTAAAAATATTTGTGCTAAACCTCGGTTCTTATTTAACCTGCCATTGGTCAACACCACAGGGGAAGGAACAGGAGCCACCCCAAGCTTTTGGTAAGGGAAACATTCACACAGCATCTGCAAGTTAGCGACCTTCACAAACATTGTAGTGGGCACTCAGAGGGCTGGTTACAATGCATGGATACCAGAACTTACCATCTGATTGGTTCTTCGAGGAGCACGGCCCACTTCCAACTCCCCATTCCAAAACCTGCTGGCCAAGGAATAAGTAAGACTGCCTTGGTGTTCTGTGAGTGTTTTTCTCTGCATCTGGTTGACTTCCCCAGCTCCCACAGGCAGCCGTGGGACAGGCTCTCCGACCTTGATTACATCACCCAGTGCTGTTTCAGCGACTATGATCTGCTGGAGACAAGCAGGTTGAGCTCAGCTTCCCCCTCCCTCGATCATAGTGCATGGGTCATGCGTTTGAAGCGGGCCTTCAGGGTGAAACCCAACGTGTCACATCCCCATTGAGTGTGTTACCTATGGTTTGCCATTGCTCTCACTTGTACATACACGTTCCTTGTGTTGACATCATGTACAATGTATCCCTGTCCCCTTTTTTCCTTCCAGTCCTAATTCGAACGCTGACTGCAGCTCCCAGAATGCCCTTGTTTCCCCCCTTGGGGGTGTCCCAATCCATCAAGGTCATTCCCTCAATCGGTAGGTGTGCCCCCCCCACCCTGTCTGATGCTGAATCAGCACCTTCATTACAACGTGCAGGTTTTGTTAAATTCCCCATGCGAGTATCCCTAAGTATTTCTCATGTACTAGCTAGAAGTTGTAGAGAGAGAACACATTCATGTAAAAGAAATCCTGCAGATTACATATACTTGGAAACGAACATAAATTCTATACAACCACTTATCACATGATCATGTTCCAATATTCACTGAAATATTCACTGAAAAAACATTGTTAAAAGGTTGTTATGGTTACGTTGCACTAATAAAAACCTATACAATTCAATGAAAAAACTGCTAAAGGGACATTGTGGTTACAAGTAAAACCAAAAAACCTCCAGAATTCGCCAGTTATGGTAAGCTAAGCAACCATAACTCACACCACCACAGTGCACGTATAAGACTTACGCCCAGGACATCAAAGATGACATCCAAATTACATTGATGACATCACTGATAACATCACATATCTGGGCCACTTGTTTTTGTTCACTGACATATCTAGGTCAGGTGGTTTTGTTCACTGACAGTCAGAATATTAAAATTCAAAAAGTGCTATATATCTAGACATTAACCTTGTCATATGTTCTTAAAGTACTTTCCTTAGTCAGATCTATTTTTTTGGGAAAAGTGTCATGCGGATTCATCAAATGGCTGAAAAAAAAAGTTAGGAGCCTCTCAAAAACTGCTCTTCCTTTGGCAAAGCCTATTTAACAAAGACTACATGGTTCTTATCTCCGACCCTGCGATATAAAGAAGGGCTGGGACAAGTATTATTAGATCTTCTCGCCACTACAGCTTCCACCGCCTACTTGGGAGTGGAAGATACAAAGTGATGAAGTTAACCTCTGAGTAATTTGGCATGAAGTATCACCTCTTTTACCAAAGTCCATATAAGTTCTGAACCATGAAGAATGTCCCCGCTTCCGGATGCAGTAGCGTTAATTGCACTTCACAAAAATACACTGTCAGCCTCATTTTATCAAAATCGTATACTGCTTGCTGGGGAACACCACCATTAGCACACAGTCTTCTCCATGCAATTTGAAAACTCGCTTGTACGCTTTCATTTTTCCCTCTGTTTTATAAAAAAAAGTAAACACTGCTTGCAAATATGGCTGCATGTGGAATTTACTAATAGATTCTTATGGAATCCACCTGCTTTGGACCAACTTCAAAATCATGGGGATCCATTGTTTGCATGCCTGCATGAAAACTGCATGCAGACATGCAACGAAAGGACCTGTTGCAGTGGAGGAGGAATGAAAGGAGGAAAACGTATGTCCGGTTCCTGCCCTCCTCTGGCTCAGCACTGCTCAAACATAGTGGGTGGGACACTTAAATTAAGGTGCAAAAGCATTATGCCTTCCTTTTGGCTCGGTTTTACAACTCTATTCCATTTAAAATGAGGGTGAGTATATCCCTCCACTCCTCAAATCAGGGCTTAACAGTTACTCGGTAGAAAAAAAGTGCTTTTCATTATTACAGTGTAGAAGAGGAGCCAAAAGCCTCTACTGGAAGTCCCACCCCTAAATTTCCTATATGTTGGGAACCGGAAATAGTGACACACATGACACCTGTAGCAATGCCTATAACACGAGCAGCCTCTGAAGCCAAGTCTCCATTAAGGAAACTATTCTTTATATATCCATGAAGAACTGACAGCCTCGTGTCAAAGATCCCTGAAGAGCATGTGAAGTAGGATGAAAGAAGAGACTGGTGAAGCAAAGTGACACACCTCAGAAGAGATGACAAGAAAGAAGATGAATGGAACATATAGAATCTGATTACAAAGTAAGAATTGAGTAAACTTTCATATATGGGATGATGAAAGAAAAAGACAACCTTTTTTTAATTGTACAGATGCAGTAACGCAAGTAGACACAGTAATCATAAGGCTGGCTATGTAGTGAATAGATTACGGCGATGTGCCAAGGTACATATATTCACAGGAATCTGGAAGTTCCATATCGCATTTGGGCAAACTGGACCCCATGAATAGAAGGGCTGAAAAAGTGTGGCACAGCAGAATAAGCTTGGCTGGAGATGGAAGAAGAATCAAGGAGGCAGCCAAGAAACAAGTTAATTATAATGAAAAGATACAATGAACGAGAGGGCGAGAGCCGAGCTCCTGTTAAGGTGCGGCAGAAGGACATTATTGAGTGTCAAGTGTTATTCATATCATATTATTAAATACAATGAGGAAGCTCAAAACGTGGTCGCCAGTCACATGGTCAGATGAAAATAGACTTTGGGCACTGAGACCAGAAGATAAAGTCATGCTCACACTCCCTTTTATTCCCAGGAGCAGTGATACTTTCCAAGGCTGAGTTCAAAGATTATTCTCATGGCAAACAGCTTGAGTGATGATGTATGATGGGCCAATTGGGTATTGATGCATGACTGGGCCGAAAGCACCAGCACTTGGGGTACCAGCTTGCATTCTGCTAACGAGTGGACTATTCCAGAAGGATACAAGCGTGACAACCAATTATAAAGGGCCACGTACCAAAGAGTCCTATAGTTTAGTGGTCCAATAAGACGTGTATTTGATGATGCTAACAATGACTCGCACTAGGGGTGGGCAGATTTGTCCACCTGACAGTAGAGACCCAATCACAACACCAACCCTCATAGAAAGTATATCTAGATGTCCCCCGTTATCCAATCATAGACACACATAAGTTTTCTTAGTTTGCCATGTAGTGTGACGTCAATGATGATGAGTTTTTAGTATATAAGTGTGTTTTTTATGTGATTCGTTGAGATTGTGCTGTCAGACATCCGACGATATCCATTGTACTCCCTGTTTTAGATAATTGTTATTAAAACAGAAGACCAAGTTGTTTGCCAACTTCCTGAGTCCGTTGTATTATTGATGTTTGAGTAAATTCTCCATTCCCAGCCACCCTGAACAGTTTTACCTCGTCTTAAAGAGCCTAAGGGGTCCAACAGCAGCATGTTATATGCTCCCTATGGAACCTTGAATTCAAATACAGGATCTGCATGGAATTGATAGCAGCGCTTGTTAGTCTGTACTTTTATGTTGTTGCAATATAAATATGTTTTTTTCTTACTTTTTAAACGTAAGTATGTGTTCACCACAGAAACACACAATGCTAATTTATCCCAACACATATATACAGTAGGTGGTTGCATGAAACGTAAGGATGTCCGTTCCTTTGTCATATTAAAACGCATATAATTGTTCGGCGGGTTTGCGTTTGATCCCTTGTAAAATAACGCTGTAAACTTGCACAGTTGGGAACGCGTTTCATCTCCAGTGAGCAGCAATCTGGCAGAAGGCGCATGCAGCATCCCCAGCACACAGAGGCCATCAATCTGCAGTGCTTTTTGCATTCTCATCAATGTAGGCTTTATTTCCCTGGAAGGGCTGGAGCAGATTCCGCTGTCTCATTGAGTTCTGAAGTTTAATGGCTGAACCCTTGCTTAAAATAAAATCTATATATAGATTACAAGTATGCAGGCAAGATTAAAAAAAAAAAAGTTGTGCACTGTCAGGAAATCTCACTTCCTCGATTGGTATTCGCGATACATGTATTGTGTCACGTATTTGATGCACAATACTAAAATAAATACCCACGAACCCTGGGCACTAACCGCGAACTGTACCCACAAGCGGCCATTACTCTCTGGGACAATTTGCAGTTTTCATATCTCATTGGAACAAAGATGAACACAATTGTAGTTAACTCGGTTGTTCAGGATAAAGTAATGTCCTTTTTCAGTGGCATACGCTGCCCGTAGAACAGGGAAACAGCTGTTCTGCTCCAGTCCAATCCACATTTGGATTGTTTGCAAATGCAGATCATGTGTAAGGTGTTTATTGTCACCCTTGACTACGTAGTCCTTTTATCGCCTGTATCCTCATTCTTTTGATTATCTGTCAAACCCCCTTGCTCTTTCCTACCCTCTAGTGATTGCCTCCTTATCAGTTTCAGGAATGCATCCTTGGAGGACAGCATATGGTTAGTCTTCACAATTTCACCTCCCCTCCAACTTCATTTCTACTCTCACTGTCCATTCCAATGTCAGATTCAGGACTGCGCCCTCAGTGGACGACATTGGGCCTCATTATAATTTTGCCAGTCCGGTTACTACGGTTGCGGTAAGCTTGCCCGTACCGTAGATACCGGACCGGCAAACTACGAGTTCTGCTCCCGGGTGCCTTCCCTATGGGTCTCAAATGGAAATGGGGAGCATTTCATTCTGGCGCCTGCAAATGGGCAATAACTGGGTCCGGCAGGGCCGTAATGACACGGTAATTGCCCATTCGCAGGTACCAGAAATGTTTGCAAGTTTGGCGGCAGCTTGACAGTTTTACCGGCAAGGCCACCGCCAAACTGTTAATGAGGTCCATTGTGTAGTTCCGGAACCTATTCCCTCCGCCCTATTACTCTCTTTTTCTCCACTCACTACCTCATTGTTAAATTAGCACCCTTGGACAGATTGCAAAAGCACCTGACTCTGTCCTCCATGCATCTTCAACCATCGCTTCCCTTGCTCACCTTCCTCCCTCCACAGGTTGGTAACAGGAATGCTGTCAACTAGGCTTAGCTGGAATATGCCCTTACACCTCTCTTGGGCTTTGGATCTGACTCCAATTGATTCTGCTAAAAAAAACACCAATAAATACATGAGATAACACTAAACATCAGGGATAGGTTCAACAGTGGGGTTTCAAGGGACATCTGCTAGACACAAGTGAACCTCTAGTTGTCTTTGATGTTATCAATAAGCACTTCTGTATAGGAGCGTTATACATGCTATATCATATCCTATCAATAATCCTACAGGCAAATTAACCCTGTTGATTTTTGGCTAGAATACACCCTTATATCTCCAACTAGTGTACAGCATGAGAATGTTTCACCTGGACTGGAATATATCACCCATCCTGACTGTTACGCCTTACTTTAGGTAGTCCAGCAGGAGCACCGTGGACCCGTCACCTTCGGCAGTAGGTCGCCTGTGGCCTAAGAGCTAAAAGGCCCAAGAGACTAAGTGAAGGGAAAGGGGATGTGTACTGTAATTTTCCCCCTGACTCTCCCTGCTGTCCTGATTGTGCCCACTTAGTCTGTGGTGTTTTCCGAGCACTCTCAGTGATCAGCAAGAAGTGTCACACTGGGTTGCTATCATACTCCTCAGATATTACACTTTAATCCCACTCTCCTATTTCTGGCCCCAGTGTGTTCCTTGCTCTTACCTGGATCACAGGGAAGAATCATCAACAGCAACTCAAGGCCAGTTACTGCACAGGCCAAGACTGAATAGTGATGATGCTGTGTTAGGAGGAGTTACACAATGCTAGGTTGCTTCACTGGGCAAGTATGTTATTTCTCCATTGGTTCGAGTCATGAGTTTCCCTTGTGGTGTTCAGTTGCTTCACTGAGCAAATTAGTTATGTATCCTGTAAAGCCCCCTAGTTTCATCACTGGTTCCTCAAGTGTTTTTCTCGTGTCTCTACTGCAGCTAACAAGTGGCACAATTAGTGATGAGGAAGCTGCATCACAGTACAGAGCGGGAGTGACTGTGAATATCAACCATGGTGGAAAGTGGGTTATGGTAAGTCCTGCAGCTGTTTTTATTTGATATAGGTTCAATGGCGTGTTACTGGAAAAGCAGAGGCATATACACGTATTTAGGTGGTTTGCACAATGTAAGGGTCCAAGCAAGTTCTGTAGAATAGCTAGGAGTGTGCAGAGACAGGAGCATAGCGCGTGATGGTGTGTTTCAAGCTGGGGCGTGGTGAGATTACGGTAAGTACACTGATTGCATATTTCTTCTTTCAGGTTCAAGCTGGTGAGATGCCTCGAGACCTGGAGAAAACAAGCAGGCTGCAGACACAAGCTGATGGGAGCAGGCACCTGAGGATGTGAGCATGCATAACGAGCTGCAACATTAAACACTGGGCGTTTTCCTGGATGTGATATAGTCTCTCCCAGGTGTCATGGCTGCCGTGACTTTGTTACTCTTGTGAAATTACATGTTTCAATGGGGACTATAATGCTGGTCTCCCCTCTCTGAATGTCTTTACAAGCCTGCTCCATGGCACCCTCTCCAAGTTTATTTCAGTACCTATGCTGTCCGATGTCTGCTTATGGGTGTGATCCAAGGGCCCTGGTTTTGGTTATACCCAACTTTCTGGGGTGACTCTGTAGTTTTGGAACGACATTGAATCACAACTATTTCGCATTCACCTAGTATGCAACTGCATTCATGGGACAATTAGAGACTGATTTCTTAGCCACCTTCGACTGCCGACCTTTCAGATACATGCGCTACATCGACGATATCTTCCTGATTTGGACTGCTTGGAGGCATGACCTTCTTAGCTTCCATTGAAGATTTAATGAATTCCACACAACCATCAACCTCAAAATTTCTTGCTCTCTTGAAAAAGAGAATTTCCTTGACACCACCAGGACAATTAAAGATGACGACCAAGGTAACAACATCATACGACAAACCAACTCACTGGGCCTGCTATTTAAACAAGGACAGCTTCCAACCAGTGGACACAAAACATCCTACAATCAGCCAATCCTTAAGATGCAATCAAATATGTTCAGACTCTAGGGACCGGGATGAAAACATGCAAGCTTTGAGATCAGTCCATGGATACAACCACATCATTTTGGACAGTGAGATTCACAGATCCCCTGGAGCAGCTTTGTAGAACACAGAGCAAAAGAGGCATTAACCTGGGTGCCACTGGTAGTAAAATACTATCCAGAGATGTAAGCCTTCCACAACATTGCTAAGGACAGAACCCATTCTACAACAAGATGAATGTCTTAGAGAAGGTTTCCCTAAGTTGCCCCGCTTGCTTTCAGACAATAAACCAATTTGAATGGAATTATGGTAAAATCAAATTATATACAAATACCACAGAACATGGAAATGTGCCATTCAGGAACAAAAGATGTCTAATCTGCCCACATAACAATATTTCAGATACAGGCAGGATAACTTGAATGTAGCAGGACTACAACATTATGGGGTGTTTTCCATATGCATCCTACAGTATAGTATATGTTATTCTGTTTGTGAAATGCCCTGGGTGGGGCTGATATGTAGGAGAAACTTATCAACCTCTACATAAATGCATGAAACCCCACTGTCCCAGGAGCCTGCATATGCCAGCTCAGCTTTGTGGCCAGTGTATAAAGTGATGCAAAAAGGATGGCCCACTTGGTGGGGATTTTTTGTAAGCTAATCATACCCTTTGCTCCACTCTGGGCTAAAGACTGACAAAGCCAGGAAGAACTATCAATTTGAATGCACACACATTTTCAATACTCTGACATGGTGGGTTAATCAGACATCGCCATTTCATGAGTGACTATCTCAACAAGCAGAATCTCACTTTCTCTACCCATAGAGATGCAGAGATCCTAACATACAGACTTGACAAATTCCATCAATTTTTCCAAAGCCGTTCACGGTTATCCAACAGATACTTCCCCAGCCCCACCAGCAATGGCTTGTGGTCAGACTCTCTACAATCCAGACACATTATCCCTTAACATTCCAAAGCACAAAAAGCTTTCTAGAGACTTTTGAGGGCCCCTCAAGTCAAACCCCACCATTTCCTCATGAGTGTGATGTTACACAATCCCTATATGGTATTTGACACAAACTTACCACACTGGACTCCATGAGTCAAATGTCTAACATTCCTGTTTGTGTCTCCCCTCTTTCGGCCTTCTAGAGGCACAAGATAGAGTTGGAATCATGATGTTCAGATGCAACTCATGCCGCTGTGATGCAAATTAATATTTTCTATAAAACACTATGGTACAATTATCTGCAAATATCTACCTCAGACCTCTCCTTCATCTTCTTTACCTTTCCCCTTATCTCAAGAAACCTTATATTGCTGTTTAGTGTACATTTTATATATGGTACATACATAAAGAACTAGATTCCAATCGCAAGCATATCGAGATTTCAGTGTCTTTTGAATCGAAATGAACATCGACATCTTGGAAAAAAGTGTGTATGTTTCTCCTTTTACTGTATCAGTTTTCAAAGCAATTTCTCCACAAACCCACACACCAAAGTACCAACGCCCGTAATTCTACAGCCACAAACATTTTGAGCGAATTTAGGAAGCAATCCTTACACAATCCCTATATGGTATTTGACACAAACTTACCACACTGGACTCCATGAGTCAAATGTCTAACATTCCTGTTTGTGTCTCCCCTCTTTCGGCCTTCTAGAGGCACAAGATAGAGTTGGAATCATGATGTTCAGATGCAACTCATGCCGCTGTGATGCAAATTAATATTTTCTATAAAACACTATGGTACAATTATCTGCAAATATCTACCTCAGACCTCTCCTTCATCTTCTTTACCTTTCCCCTTATCTCAAGAAACCTTATATTGCTGTTTAGTGTACATTTTATATATGGTACATACATAAAGAACTAGATTCCAATCGCAAGCATATCGAGATTTCAGTGTCTTTTGAATCGAAATGAACATCGACATCTTGGAAAAAAGTGTGTATGTTTCTCCTTTTACTGTATCAGTTTTCAAAGCAATTTCTCCACAAACCCACACACCAAAGTACCAACGCCCGTAATTCTACAGCCACAAACATTTTGAGCGAATTTAGGAAGCAATCCTTACATTTTGTTTAGATTAGAAAAACCATGAATTGCTTCCTAACTTCAATAAACTTATTTCACCTCCCTACTGGCATGTACTGTTCCTGCTGCATCATAGTTAATATTTTTCAAGTATTTACTGCTTCCTATTGCTACTTGATTTATTTCAAAATCAGGGAAAAGTTCCTCTGAAGAGGAAATCTACACTAGCCAATGGCCCCAAACATTCACAATGACTACATTTCTCTATTTCATTGTAAGGTCAAAAAGTGAAAAACAATCCCAATGTTTTACTTTTACTAATTGAGATTTTAAAAATGGTGGATTTTCAGTAATAAAAATCCTCGGCTCAAACAATGCATCATGTGAGATTAATGTCGAACTACTTGTAGGATACCTTCCGAATGTAAGCCACTTCCATCGGGCCTCCATTTCCGTGGTGTCCAAATCAAAGGGCAGACAGAGCTAAGAGTAGTAATCAATATCTTTCTCTATTTGCATTTTTGTGCCCCTGGTTAGTCCATGTTGAGGGCAAACAGAGTTATGGATAGGTGTCATTATCATCTATTTTCTTTCTGTGCCCCCCCTTTTTCCCCGTTTGCCACTTGGAGCGAAAAACATGTCACAAAGTTCACACTTAACATAACAATCAAACTTCAGTACAGCACGTAAGTGAAACAACTACTCACATACACACGAATTCTTCCCAACTGCCACTCTGAATGCACCTGCAGAAACACATGAAATCAATGAACTCATCATCACGCACTCCCCAGACATCTTCTTTCTCAAATGAATGTGACTAAAGCCCAGTCGCACACCTATCATCCCGAACGTGCTTCACCCGCACTATCACATCCATCATATTGAATGACCACACAAACATATGTGATGGTGTTGGCATCATTTACAAAGATTCCCTCGCACTTAGAAACCCCACGCTCCACACACATTCATTGGAACTCTCTCTCAGATGCTCTCCTGCATCACACCCACACCCCACATTCACCCACTTTATTTACAGCAAGAAAAACACCAGCAATCCCATCTTACATGTGGAATGGACCAACTTCACTACTAACAACCACAGCTCGGCCTGCCTAGATGGGTGATTTGAACCCTGCTGGATGCCAGCCAGACTAGAACCCCGTATTGACCAGTATCACATTCATGAAAGCAGGGTTTGAGCACCACCTCTTCCAGGTCCTTTTCAGGAATTGGTCTCTATTTATTTTCACTTTGGTAAAGAACAACAGCGCTGCACTTCTTTAAAGTTCTATATTTTTTTAAATTACAACATAAAAGATAATAACAAAGTCAAAATTCTTATATTTTGTAATCCTGCAAAGTATCAATGGCTGCTGGAGGGCGGGTAGCTGGAAAAAGCAGCTCAAGTTGGACTCTGCTTCTGCGCATGGTCATGTATTGTAGTGGATTGCAGAGTTCATCATTTCTGTTTGTAAACCAAAAATGAAAATCATAAATAATGTATGATTGTTACTAGTATAACATATACATATCACTGAATACCTTTTTAAAAGTGTATTTTGGCGTTTTTGTGTTGTTGTCATCCAGCTATTACAATGCAAAAAAAGTTATACAGTTGAAAAAGTAAGGCACAAATTCAAAAACAGAAGGCAGAAATGCAATACATAGTCAATGCATGCCTTAGGGTTAAAATGTACGAATTAATTAATTAATTCATTAAAAGGGCAGATCAATCTCTGAGAACCAGTTAATTGAAGGGTCACTCAATAGATTCAGAGGCAGATTCATGGAATAATTAGCGCGGCGCAAGTGGCCAAAAACGTGCGAATCGCAGTGGAATTGCGAAAATCGCAGTGCAAGTGCGAAAATCGCACGAAAAGCAGCGCACATCGATTCATGGAAGGCCGTGCGCGAGAAAACCATCGGATGTGCGATAAAAAAGTGCGCGGCGCACGTTGGCGCACAGGCCATCTAACTGCGTGCGCCAGGTCACAGCGAAAATCGCACAGGCCACAGCGAAAATCGCACATAGCGCGGCGCACGCAACAAAAGTAGGCGGAACACGGGGCGTAACACTCGGAATGGGGAACAACTTGCCAAAATGTGGGCGTCACGGTGGAAGTACAGGGCACAAGTGCGCGGAACGCCCACACGCTCGCCTACAACACGTATTCATGGAATAGAATAGGGCAAAAAAGCGCACGCTCAAACCAGCACACAGGCACAAACACGACCGCCACAAGAAAGCAGGCGGTAGCATCTCTGCGCCTGTAAGAAATGTGTGCCAAAAGGTGCGCCAACAAATAGCACCTATATACTGTCATGATGAATGTCCCATACTGTGGCCCTCCAGGACAAATGACGTGCAAAGGGGTACCCACAAACACAGACACCCGCTGACAAAAAATACGTGTGCGTGTATACCGGGGTGCGCGGGAATTTCCACACGCGATTTGGCCGGGTACGTGGATTTCAGGGGTGCGCGGGAAGTTCCACACGTGATTTGGCCGGGTACGTGGATTTCAGGGGTGCGCGGGAAGTTCCACACGCGATTTGGCCGGGTACGTGGATTTCAGGGGTGCGCGGGAAGTTCCACACGCGATTTGGCCGGGTACGTGAATTCCAGGGGTTTGCGGGAAGTTCCACACGCGATTTGTCAGAGTATGCGGATTACAGGGGTGCGCAGGAAGTTCCACACGCGATTTGTCAGGGTACGTGAATTCCAGGGGTTTGCGGGAAGTTCCACACGCGATTTGTCAGGCTACGCGGATTACAGGGGTGCGCGGGAAGTTCCACACGCCATTTGGACGTGTATGTGGATTACAGGGGTGCGCGGGAAGTTCCACACGCGAATTGGCTGGGCACGTATATGACAGGGGTACGCGGGAAAATTTACACGCGATTTGGCTGTGTGCTCCCAGGTATTCCCTGTACACCCTCCACGGCCCCTGCAGGCAGCACACACCACAGGGGACTACCCTGCACACCTGCTCATGTCACCCAGCACCCCCACCCCCCAGCCAGCAGGGGCACCCTCCACCAGGCCCCCACTCATGTCTCCCACCACCCCCACCCCCCAGCAGTGCAGGGGCAGCCTCCACCAGGCCCCCACTCATGTCTCCCACCACCCCCACCCCCCAGCCACCAGGGGCAGCCTCCTCCAGGCCCCCACTCATGTCTCCCACCACCCCCACCCCCCAGCCACCAGGGGCAGCCTCCACCAGGCCCCCACTCATGTCTCCCACCACCCCCACCCCCCAGCCACCAGGGGCAGCCTCCACCAGGCCCCCACTCATGTCCCCTATCACCACCCCCCCCAGCAGTGCAGGGGCACCCTCCACCAGGCCCCCACTCATGTTTCCCACCACCCCCACCCCCCAGCCACCAGGGGCAGCCTCCACCAGGCCCCCACTCATGTCTCCCACCACCCCCACCCCCCAGCAGTGCAGGGGCACCCTCCACCAGGCCCCCATCCATGTCCCCTATCACCACCACCCCCCAGCCACCATGGGCAGCCTCCACCAGGCCCCCACTTATGTCTCCCACATCCCCCACACCCCAGCCACCAGGGGCAGCCTCCACCAGGCCCCCACTCATGTCTCCCACCCACCCCCACCCCCCAGCCACCATGGGCACCCTCCACCAGGCCCCCACTCATGTCTCCCACCACCCCCACCCCCCAGCAGTGCAGGGGCACCCTCCACCAGGCCCCCACTCATGTCTCCCACCCCCCCACCCCCCAGCAGTGCAGGGGCAGCACCACCAGGCCCCCACTCATGTCCCCCTGCACCCCCACCCCCCAGCATCCAGGGGCAGCCTCCACCAGGCCCCCACTCATGTCTCCCACCCCCCCAACCCCCAGTATCCAGGGGCAGCCCCCACCAGGCTCCCACCCATGTCTCCCACCACCCCCAACCCCCAGCAACAATGGGCAGCCCCCACCAGGCCCCCACTTATGTCTCCCACCACCCCCACCCCCCAGCCACCATGGGCAGCCCCCACCAGGGCCCCACTCATGTCTCCCACCACCCCCACCCCCCAGCAGTGCAGGGGCAGCCTCCACCAGGCCCCCACTCATGTCTCCCACCACCCCCACCCCCCAGCAGTGCAGGGGCAGCCTCCGCCAGGCCCCCACTCATGTCTCCCACCACCCCCACCCCCCAGCCAGCAGGGGCACCCTCCACAAGGCCCCCACTCATGTCTCCCACCCCCCCACCCCCCAGCATCCAGGGGCAGCCCCCACCAGGCTCCCACCCATGTCTCCCATCCACCCCCACCCCCCAGCAACCATGGGCAGCCCCCACCAGGCCCCCACTCATGTCTCCCACCATCCCTACCCCCCAGCCACCATGGGCAGCCCCCACCAGGCCCCCACTCATGTCTCCCACCACCCCCACCCCCCAGCAGTGCTGGGGAAGGCTCCACCAGGCCCCCACTCATGTCTCCTACCACCCCCACCCCCCAGCCACCAGGGGCAGCCTCCACCAGGCCCCCACTCATGTCCCCTATCACCACCCCCCCAGCAGTGCAGGGGCACCCTCCACCAGGCCCCCACTCATGTCTCCCACCACCCCAACCCCCCAGCCACCAGGGGCAGCCTCCACCAGGCACCCACTCATGTCTCCCACCACCCCCACCCCCCAGCAGTGCAGGGCACCCTCCACCAGGCCCCCACTCATGTCTCCCACCACCCCCACCCCCCAGCCACCAGGGGCAGCCTCCACCAGGCCCCAACTCATGTCTCCCACCACCCCACCCCCCAGCCACCAGGGGCAGCCTCCACCAGGCCCCCACTCATGTCCCCTATCACCACCCCCCCCAGCCACCAGGGGCAGCCTCCACCAGGCCCCCACTCATGTCTCCCACCACCCCCACCCACCAGCCACCAGGGGCAGCCTCCACCAGGCCCCCACTCATGTCTCCCACCACCCCCACCCCCCAACAACCATGGGCAGCCCCCACCAGGCTCCCACCCATGTCTCCCACCACCCCCACCCCCCAGCAGTGCAGGGGCACCATCCACCAGGCCCCCACTCATGTCTCCCACCACCCCCACCCCCCAGCCACCAGGGGCAGCCTCCACCAGGCCCCAACTCATGTCTCCCACCACCCCCACCCCCCAGCCACCAGGGGCAGCATCCACCAGGCCCCCACTCATGTCCCCTATCACCACCCCCCCCAGCCACCAGGGGCAGCCTCCACCAGGCCCCCACTCATGTCTCCCACCACCCCCACCCCCCAGCCACCAGAGGCAGCCTCCACCACGCCCCCACTCATGTCTCCCACCACCCCCACCCCCCAACAACCATGGGCAGCCCCCACCAGGCTCCCACCCATGTCTCCCACCACCCCCACCCCCCAGCAGTGCAGGGGCACCCTCCACCAGGCTCCCACTCATGTCTCCCACCACCCCCACCCCCCAGCAGTGCAGGGGCAGGCTCCACCAGGCCCCCACTCATGTCTCCTACCACCCCCACCCCCCAGCCACCAGGGGCAGCCTCCACCAGGCCCCCACTCATGTCCCCTATCACCACCCCCCCCCAGCAGTGCAGGGGCACCCTCCACCAGGCCCCCACTCATGTCTCCCACCACCCCCACCCCCCAGCCACCAGGGGCAGCCTCCACCAGGCCCCCACTCATGTCTCCCACCACCCCCACCCCCCAGCCACCAGGGGCAGCCTCCACCAGGCCCCCACTCATGTCTCCCACCACCCCCACCCCCCAGCAGTGCAGGGGCACCCTCCACCAGGCCCCCACCCATGTCCCCTATCACCACCACCCCCCAGCCACCATGGGCAGCCTCCACCAGGCCCCCACTTATGTCTCCCACATCCCCCACCCCCCAGCCACCAGGGGCAGCCTCCACCAGGCCCCCACTCATGTCTCCCACCCACCCCCACCCCGCAGCCACCATGGGCACCCTCCACCAGGCCCCCACTCATGTCTCCCACCACCCCCACCCCCCAGCAGTGCAGGGGCACCCTCCACCAGGCCCCCACTCATGTCTCCCACCCCCCCACCCCCCAGCAGTGCAGGGGCAGCACCACCAGGCCCCCACTCATGTCCCCCTGCACCCCCACCCCCCAGTATCCAGGGGCAGCCCCCACCAGGCTCCCACCCATGTCTCCCACCACCCCCAACCCCCAGCAACAATGGGCAGCCCCCACCAGGCCCCCACTTATGTCTCCCACCACCCCCACCCCCCAGCCACCATGGGCAGCCCCCACCAGGCCCCCACTCATGTCTCCCACCACCCCCACCCCCCAGCAGTGCAGGGGCAGCCTCCACCAGGCCCCCACTCATGTCCCCCACCACCCCCACCCCCCAGCAGTGCAGGGGCAGCCTCCACCAGGCCCCCACTCATGTCTCCCACCACCCCCACCCCCCAGCCAGCAGGGGCACCCTCCAAAAGGCCCCCACTCATGTCTCCAACCCCCCCCCACCCCCCAGCATCCAGGGGCAGCCCCCACCAGGCTCCCACCCATGTCTCCCATCCACCCCCACCCCCCAGCAACCATGGGCAGCCCCCACCAGGCCCCCACTCATGTCTCCCACCATCCCCACCCCCCAGCCACCATGGGCAGCCCCCACCAGGCCCCACTCATGTCTCCCACCACCCCCACCCCCCAGCAGTGCTGGGGCAGGCTCCACCAGGCCTCCACTCATGTCTCCTACCACCCCCACCCCCCAGCCACCAGGGGCAGCCTCCACCAGGCCCCCACTCATGTCCCCTATCACCACCCCCCCCAGCAGTGCAGGGGCACCCTCCACCAGGCCCCCACTCATGTCTCCCACCACCCCCACCCCCCAGCCACCAGGGGCAGCCTCCACCAGGCACCGACTCATGTCTCCCACCACCCCCACCCCCCAGCAGTGCAGGGCACCCTCCACCAGGCCCCCACTCATGTCGAACCACCACCCCCACCCCCCAGCCACCAGGGGCAGCCTCCACCAGGCCCCAACTCATGTCTCCCACCACCCCCACCCCCCAGCCACCAGGGGCAGCCTCCACCAGGCCCCCACTCATGTCCCCTATCACCACCCCCCCCCAGCCACCAGGGGCAGCCTCCACCAGGCCCCCACTCATGTCTCCCACCACCCCCACCCACCAGCCACCAGGGGCAGCCTCCACCAGGCCCCCACTCATGTCTCCCACCACCCCCACCCCCCAACAACCATGGGCAGCCCCCACCAGGCTCCCACCCATGTCTCCCACCACCCCCACCCCCCAGCAGTGCAGGGGCACCCTCCACCAGGCCCCCACTCATGTCTCCCACCACCCCCACCCCCCAGCCACCAGGGGCAGCCTCCACCAGGCCCCAACTCATGTCTCCCACCACCCCCACCCCCCAGCCACCAGGGGCAGCCTCCACCAGGCCCCCACTCATGTCCCCTATCACCACCCCCCCCAGCCACCAGGGGCAGCCTCCACCAGGCCCCCACTCATGTCTCCCACCACCCCCACCCCCCAGCCACCAGAGGCAGCCTCCACCAGGCCCCCACTCATTTCTCCCACCACCCCCACCCCCCAACAACCATGGGCAGCCCCCACCAGGCTCCCACCCATGTCTCCCACCACCCCCACCCCCCATCAGTGCAGGGGCACCCTCCACCAGGCTCCCACTCATGTCTCCCACCATCCCCACCCCCCAGCAGTGCAGGGGCAGGCTCCACCAGGCCCCCACTCATGTCTCCTACCACCCCCACCCCCCAGCCACCAGGGGCAGCCTCCACCAGGCCCCCACTCATGTCCCCTATCACCACCCCCCCCAGCAGTGCAGGGGCACCCTCCACCAGGCCCCCACTCATGTCTCCCACCACCCCCACCCCCCAGCCACCAGGGGCAGCCTCCACCAGGCACCCACTCATGTCTCCCACCACCCCCACCCCCCAGCAGTGCAGGGCACCCTCCACCAGGCCCCCACTCATGTCTCCCACCACCCCCACCCCCCAGCCACCAGGGGCAGCCTCCACCAGGCCCCAACTCATGTCTCCCACCACCCCCACCCCCCAGCCACCAGGGGCAGCCTCCACCAGGCCCCCACTCATGTCCCCTATCACCACCCCCCCAGCCACCAAGGGGCAGCCTCCACCAGGCCCCCACTCATGTCTCCCACCACCCCCACCCCCCAGCCACCAGGGGCAGCCTCCACCAGGCCCCCACTCATGTCTCCCACCACCCCCACACCCCAACAACCATGGGCAGCCCCCACCAGGCTCCCACCCATGTCTCCCACCACCCCCACCCCCCAGCAGTGCAGGGGCACCCTCCACCAGGCCCCCACTCATGTCTCCCACCAACCCCCACCCCCCAGCCACAATGGGCACCCTCCACCAGGCCCCCACTCATGTCTCCCACCACCCCCACCCCCCAGCAGTGCAGGGGCACCCTCCACCAGGCCCCCACTCATGTCTCCCGATACCACCCCCACCCCCAGCCACCAGGGGCAGCCTCCACCAGGCCCCCACTCATGTCTCCCATCACCCCCACCCCCCAGCCACCAGGGGCAGCCTCCACCAGTCCCCCACTCATGTCTCCCACCACCCCCACCCCGCAGCCACCAGGGGCAGCCTCCACCAGGCCCCCACTCATGTCCCCTATCACCACCCCCCCCAGCAGTGCAGGGGCACCCTCCACCAGGCCCCCACTCATGTCTCCCACCACCCCCACCCCCCAGCAGTGCAGGGGCACCCTCCACCAGGCCCCCACTCATGTCTCCCACCACCCCCACCCCCCAGCACTGTGGAGCACCTGCCAGCAGGCCCCCACCCATGTCCAACTCATGTCTCCCACCACCCCCACCCCCCAGCACTGTGGAGCACCTGCCAGAAGGCCCCCACCCATGTCCAACTCATGTTCCCCACCACCCCCACCCCCCAGCACTGTGGGGCACCTGCCAGCAGGCCCCCACCCATGTCCAACTCATGTTCCCCACCACCCCCACCCCCCTGCACTGTGGGGCACCTGCCAGCAGGCCCCCACCCATGTCCAACTCATGTACCCCTGCACCCCCACCCCCCAGCATTGTGTTGCACCCTCCACCAGGCCCCCACTCATGTCCCCTATCACCCCCACCCCCAGCAGTGCAGGGGCAGCCCCCACCAGGCCCCCACTCATGTCTCCCACCACCCCCACCCCCCAGCCACCATGGGCAGCCTCCACCAGGTCCTCACAATCCCCAATCATGTGCGTTATGGTCAGCCTCCACAGCCAAAAAGCCCTACCAAGTAACCCATTCACCCACATGGAAATAGAAATTGCATGTTACACCCCCAATGTTCATAAAGCAAATTAACCCATGTCCGTCACACACAATGGTTGCAATTGAATGGGAAAACACCCAACATGAAATGCATGAAACCAATGAGATGATACCACACAGTGAAGTATGAAAACAAAATTGTATTAAAAAAAAAAGAATGGAAATGAAATGAAACAAACTAAAATGGCAAAGAAAAAAAGAGAAGCTGCATGTCCGTCTAAAAAAATAAAAACTACAAATCCAAATCCAAAAAAATGTTGTCCAAAGTCACATCAAAAATGAAATCAATCCAATGGAGAACTATGTACAAAACATCCAAGGGTCCATGAGCCCAACTGAACAAAGGAAACCTACAAAAAACCCTAACTAAAATGCAACTATATACAAAAAGTGGAGCAGTGTCCGTCGACTCCAAATCGTAACAAGAAACAAAGGAAACCTAAAACTAAAGAACTATATACAAAGGCGGCGGGCAAGTCCAGCGGCTCACTCCGTGGTGTTCCGGGCCAGGGCATCATCGAACTCCTGTTCGATGTCCCGGAGGCGGTCCAGTTCCATGGCCCCGAGGGTCCGCAGGGACGACGCCGTGTCCTCCTCCAACCCCCTGCGGAAAACCTCGAGGCACTCGGCCCGCCTCAGGGCCCTCCGCATGGAGTTCTCCGCCCTGACCATTGTGAGCCGCGCCTCTTCCGCCCGCCGCCGCTCCGCACCTATGGCGTGGCCCAACCGCTGCCACACGGAAGACACTCTCTGTCCTGGGTCCTCCTGCCCTCCGGCCGATGCCTGCCCCTCCGATGTCGAAGGCCCCGAGCCTTCATTTCTCCCACCATGTTGCTGCTGCTGCTCTGCCTCTGCCCGTGCACTGCCTCCTGCTGCCTGCACATCCTCCGCCAGCTGGGGTGCAGTTGTTGATGTGGCCACCCCTGCTGGACCTCCGACTCCCGACTGTGGCAGGGATGCCTCCTCCACCAGCCTGGCCGCACCGTCAGAGGCAGCTCCACAGGGCACCCAGGTGACTGATGGGTGCGAAGATGGCACAGAGGACGACTGGCGCGTAGGGGGTCCAGTTGAGGAGGGGGTCGGAGCAAGCCCCATCAGACGGAGGAATCCGGCCTGGGTGACCTGTCCCAGCAGGCTGACGTGGTCAACGAGCCATTCGAGATGACGTGCAGTCTCTCTATGAAAAGACTGCAGGTCACCTCGCATGGCCCGTTGACGCAACGCCACACCAGCCAGGTCAGGCTCAACCTAGACCTGGATGGCCACGTCCACAGGCAGAGGAAGGCCAGTTGACGTCAGCTCATCCCCTGCCTGAAAACAGGTCTGGACGTAGGCATCCCTGCTGGTGCAAGATGATGCAGGGACAGGATCGGGGACAGGATTGCACACAGGCACCTCCGCGGCGGCCTGTGCTGCCTCCTGTCCCTGGTCCTGCACTGCACCACTAGCACCAGTGGGATCCCCACCTCCAGACCCCGTCTCTGGTGCTTGCACGGCTTCCTCCTCCACCAAACCCCCCACCAACCTGGATGACTCCGTGCCATCTTCCCCTGTTGGGCCCTGTGGGGTCCCAGCTGCCCCTTCTGCTGCCGAGGAGTCCAACTCCAACCTCCGCCTCTTGGACCACCCCCCGGCAGCTGCGGCCTGGGACGCGGCACCGGACTCCTCACTCCCCGACGAGATGACAACACGGGAGGGGAGCCGGGCCTTGCGTCTCGGGCTGGCGGTCGGATACCCGCCGCTGTGCTCCACAGCACCTTCTCCGCCCTCTTCATCAGTTGACGCTGCAGACAGGGAGAAACAAAACACAGGCATCAGGGCACTGTACAATGGACACATACACACATGACAGTTGCACATGAGTGGCATTGGCAAACCTCAGACATGGCATCACAATCCCCAACACACATGTCATTACAACTCGCACACATGAGCCATACCACAGCCATATCGCAACTGCCACCACCATCCCTACACATACAACTGCATGAGCAGCCAAAGGGGAGCCAGACATCACATGCAACACAGGAAGTGCACTACACATGTACACACACCACCACACTTGCATGCATGTGTACACCTCTGCCAAGTGTCGCACTGTTCAGACGGGCATCCATGTCACATCTGCCAATCAGGCTTCCACATACCGCTGTCACATGCATCCATGTTGCATCACTGTTGCACCCTTGTCAAATACACACACATGCACATGTACACAGTGCTCATACATGCAGCCGAAAACAACATACATGCGTGACATCACGGACATGTCTACTTACATACACATTCATCCAAACATGTGTGCACGCACAACTGCATTTGGCATGCAAGCCTACACACACAAGCACCATCCATGTCTCACACATTACAGCCCTCGCATGTGTCAGCCCCACGGCCCTGTACACACCCACCCATACTCGACCCCATACAAACAGATGTGCAACCTGCACAATACCGAATAATCACCACACGCACTGCTCACAATCAGGATGCATGTACACTCACCGCTCGACTCCAGACGGGTCTGCTTCTCTAGGACCTGGACGTGGAGCGCTGGGGATATGCGTTCCAGGACCCTCATCTGTTCTCCCGACAAGTGGCCCCGGCGCCCCTTGGCATCCGCTGCCTTCAAGAGGCGCCGGGCCTTGTTCAGGGTCCTGGACCTGAAGTCCTCCCAGCGCTTCCTGACATGTTGTAAGTCCCGGACTGCCACCCCCTCCGCGTTGATGGCAGTCACGATGTCAGTCCAGATCCGAGTCCGTCCTTCCTTGTCGGCGCGGGAACTTCCAAAGAGGGCATCATACTGCCCCAGGACTTGCTCCACCAGGACACCAACTTCGGTGGCACTGAAGCTGGTGCCCCTCTGC
The DNA here is from genome assembly GCF_040938575.1 of Ambystoma mexicanum. Lineage (NCBI taxonomy): Eukaryota > Metazoa > Chordata > Amphibia > Caudata > Ambystomatidae > Ambystoma > Ambystoma mexicanum. Next base: position 1,148,193,905 of record NC_090933.1, read on the forward strand.
CTCTCTGGCCGGGGGTTGTCAGTGGTCATAGATGGTGTTTGCCCCGACATGACAACCCCAGAGGCAGGAGTGGGTGGGCAACTCGGTCCTGGGGCTCGGCTGTGGAGTGATGGAATCCCAGTCGGGAGTCTTCAGTTCCAGCAGGGGTGGTGACAGCAACAGCACCCCTGGCTGATGTGCAGGCAGCAAATGGCAGTGCACGTGGGCAGCAGGCAGTCAGGCAGCAGCAGATGGCAGGTGGGAGCGTGCTCAGGGCTCTGGGGGGCAGTAGTTCGGCCTTCTGGGCAGGAGCGTGGTCTTCCGTGTGCTTATGCGTGGCCAGCTTGGTACGGAGTGATTTGGCACGTGAAAATCCTGCACGTCAGCGTGAAAATCGAGGAAAGGCCCTTAGCGTGTAAGCGCGTCAGCACGCATACGCGATTCTATTGGACCAAAGGCCCTCAGCACGTAAACGCGTCGCCAGCGTATGCGCGTCTATGAAGTCACGTGCACGTTGAATTGGGCACACGTTTGAAAATGTTGCGTGTGAAAAAAATGAAAGACACGTCCGAGTGTCAAAGCGTGTAATTGGTGGGAATGGGCCTAGCGCGTACACGCGGCAGTGACAAAGCGTGTACTTAGTGGAAATGGCCCTACACGCAGAAGTGACAAAGCGTGTAATTGGTGGAAATGGCCCTACACGCAGAAGTGACAAAGCGTGTAATTGGTGGAAATGGCCCTAGCGCGTACACGCCGCGTAAGTGACGCTGGATGTGTGGGCCTGTATAAAAGGTACGTGTAGAACACCATTTCCTTGTACGTGCTTTTCGTGGAGAGCGAGTGGGTGAATTCTGTACTTCTTGTCGTTTCACACGCGATTTACTTCACGGCGTTTCAAGTTCGTAGTCCCTGTTACCTCTGACAGCTTTTTCTCTTTTTTCTCTTTTACTGGTTTACCTGGGCCTGTTCCCTCAAACAGTGTTCCCTTCTACTGTTGTCCTGTCTCCTCAGACAGCGTACAAATCTTCTTTTGGCGGGGGTGTTGCCAACCAAACGTGCTCCTTTTTCACGCTCTTTTACCTGGCAGACGGTGAGTCACGCATGTATCTAACATCTGTGCTCGCCCCGTGTGTAGCCTACCCCTTCAGAGGTCATTCTAGGCTGCGTGTGACATGCATACGTTCATTCTTGTGTTACTGGGTGCCACAGCGTAGTGCAGGTTTTTCTTTCTGCACACGTGGTCTAGGAGGGGTTGCGTGCGCCTCATCTCCCTTTTTTGGGGCTCCTGTGCGTAGCGTGACCCGTCATCTTTCCCCAGGGGTTACATTCAGCCTTGCTAGAGCACTAGGGTACAATTACCATCTGGTACCCAACCCCTTTGACCCCCAATTGCCCAGGACAATAGTTTACAGCCACTCCCATACGCACATTAACATCAGTGCCATGGCTGGGAGGCGAGGATTCCGTAAGGGTGGCAAAGGTGGAAGAGCCACAAGTGGTGGCCGTGGTGGATCCGGTAGGGGACGTGGTCGTTACTTGCAGGGTGAGCCTGTCCCCCCATGTGTGGAGGACCAGTCAAGGGCACCCATAATCCCCCCCCCTCCCGTTGAGGCTGATGTGGCTGACACCATCCATGCTCAGCCCTTGTTGGACCAGCCCATTGTGGCACCAGACCTGGCTGACTCCATGGCTGACTTCCAGGTCAGCAGGCCTATGACACGTGCGCTGGTGCACGTTGATGTCATCATGCCACGTGCATCTGGGGCAGCAAGGTCATCTGCTGCCCCAAGTAGGCAGGGCGGAGAGGCTGCAGGGGCAGCTGCGGCTCCATCCACCCCAGCTCTCACACACCCAGCCAGGACAGTGTCGGCCCTAGTCCATCCTGCTGACATTCCCCCTGACACCATTACACTTGAGCCAATGCCTGCACCAACTCCCATGCTGAGTGTGCAATCCCACACTCCTGATACAGAGTCCACCAGGGCTCCTGCCCCTAGTGTCCAGAGCGGCGCAGGACACTCAGGATCACCACCACCTTCCAAGCAGAAGAGGAAGAGTGCTCGTCCGGCACAGGCTGATGCCCCAGACACGGCTACATAGTCCGGCCCGTCCAGGAATTCCAGCTTCACGGATGACGAACTGAATGCACTTGTCGAGTATGTGTCCGCACATGATAACGAGATGGTCATTGTTGCAGGATCCAAGACCACACCTGCACAACGCCAGGCACACTGGCAGACCGTTGCGGACATCGTAAGTGCCCTTGGAATCGTGAGGCGCACAGCCAATGACCTAAAGCGCAGGGCAAAGAGTAAGCTGGCCTCAAGTCATGCCGCAACTCTAGTGACTGGAGGTGGGTCTCCAGTAGTAGACATGGAACTCACTCCACATGAGTCAGTTGCTGGGACTTACGTCACGGAGGAACAGATCCAAGGCGTGGGAGATCTGCCTGATTACGAGGCATTGTCCGGTGAGTGCACATGCATGTGTGTGTCATCCATGTGCATGGTGTGTGTGTGAGGGCTTCTGTTTGTGTGCCAGGTGAGAGTGTGTGCGCCTGAGTCGTATGGGTCAGCCATGTGCTTCATGCAATACATCCTGCGCAGCTGCATTAGGCCACAGCAGTATCCCTTCTGCCAACAGTTGACATCCAGCCCAACTGCACGCCAGTTGCCCTTGAAGTGTCACCTTGCCACAACATTGTTGCTTATTTTTCACTGTTCATTCAGGCAGATTGTTTGCATTCCACCACTTTTACTAGGCATTTCGCAGTCCTCTAGTCACATGTCTGACATGGCTATGGTAAGGTGGAATGACTTTGTTACCTGGATATCATTTGTTCACACATGTCCCTGTGCAATTGGACCATTTTGGACTGGCAGCTCCAGGTGAAAAATCTGACCTGTTTGAATTAGAAAAGCTATTACATGCGGGAACTGGACTGAATGAATAGGTGCTGCCCTCCTCTCCATCTTCACTCAATAGCAATGGTACATGCCATCTGTGTGATGGCATGTGTGTTTCACCTGGCAATCACAGGCCAATGTGTGATGCCACTGCCAGGCAGCATGCAGAAAATGTGTTCATCTTCCATCTTGGTGTCATCAGTGTGTGCCATTTGCCTGCCCTTCATATGCAGTGAGGGTGCATGCATGGGAGGGTTTTAGTCATGTGGGACATGTGTCAATCAAGTACTGGTTCTCTTGCTTCTCAGCCCTCATTGTGTGCCATGGTGCTAATGCCTGTTTCCATTTCTTTGTTTTTATGTCTTTGCAGGGGAAGACGCACCTGATACTGCTGGGGTTGTGGAGATGGTGAGGGGTCCGAGGGCCGACCAACCACCAGTGAGGGACGTGGTGTGGTGGTGGGTGAGAACCCACAACTGCTGCAGGTCGTGCTCTCAAGGGGTGTCTCTGGCTGCACCTCCCCCGAGCTGTACTCAGGTGTTGATTCGGATGATGAGACCTACGTTCCGTCGCAGGTGAGTGTTCCAGGGAGGGATTCTGTTCTGTCCCACCCACCTGCACCAGGGTCAGAACCCTCAATGGGGATGTCAGTGTTGGCAGCTACGCCTTTGGTGGTTACGGATGAAGGGTCACACTCCGCGACATCTGATCCTGTTCCTGGGCCAGCGGATCAGAGGGGGAATGCAGTCCTGCAGCCTCAGGCAGTGCCGGCACAGCAAGGCGCACTTCGCCTTGCCCCAGACAGGTGTGGTGCCCGCCGACGTGGTGGCCGTACGCCACCTGGCAATACCGCATGGGAGCAATCCATTTACGGTATGGCAACCCAACAGGCAGCATCATCCGAGATGATGGCTCAGGCCATGGATAGGGTGGCCACTTCCATTATCCCCCCTGAAAGGCTGATGGAGCGACTACAGCAGGCAACCGACTCCATCTGCCAGTCACACAGGGAGGACATATTGGCGTCCAACAGGGACAGGCGGGCGGCACTGGCGACTCTGCAGGAGGCCATCTCCATAGAGTCCCAGGGCCACAGGGAAGCCCTGAGGCAGGAGCTCCTTCACCTCAGGACGACTCTTGTTGAGCTTGAGGCTTCATCACACCAAAGGACAGAACAGCAGCTGGAGCGTCTCACCCGTACGCTCTCATCTGAGATGCAGGCAACGAGGGCGGAGGTCCGGGCATCCCGTGAGTTGTTGCATGGGGACCTCCGCACACTCATCCTCCAGAACCAGACCTACCACACCCGCATGCTTGCAGCCATGGAGGAGCAGACTAGGGCCTTGCGTGGGCTGCCTCCCATAGTGCAACCACCTCCGGATGCAGCTGCACAGGGTGATAATAGCGACAGCAGTGATACTCCCACAATAGGGTAGCCGTGTGGGCCATGAGCCCATGGAGGTGTTTTTTTTTCCCAGGATCCACACAGGTGGGTTTTGGTGTGCACCCTGTCCTCGGACCTCCTGGGTGGCCTCCCAAACCCCCCCGGGCCCATCAATGGCCATTTTTTATTTTTATTTTTATTTTTATTTTTATTTTTATTTTTATTTTTAAATTTATTTTTCCCAATTTTTTTGGGACAATTTGTTGCCTTCCGTGGTTCCTGTGGGCATACGCTGCATTGTGGCTGGGCACATGCAGGCTTGTCATGTATTTGGTTCAGATGCTTGGGTTTGAGTCACACACACCCCTCCTGCTTCCCGTTTCCATGGGCTTGCAAAGGGTGTGCCCAAGTGTCATTGACGTACATGGTGACATTGGACTCCCACTACATGTGTGGGTAGTCTAGTCAATATTGTGTATACATTCCTAGTGCATATTGCTGTTGTGTTGTACACTGCATGTTGCATTGATGTGTAACTCATCATCTGTGTCTACCTCAGAATTTGCAGGTCCCTTCCTCATGTCTACACAAGGCCCTCTAGTTTGGAGATGGGGTCCATGTTGGCAGCAGTGCACCTACTACTCTACATGGTGCCAACACTGCACAGTTGGTAGTGGTGGGAGTGCAGGCATTTCCAGGTGGTGAGACTACTAATTTCTTACATTTGTGATGTCATGTTAATGGTAGTACCTGCTCAAGTTTGTTGTTGGTCCTGCATTACTGTGAGCATTTCAGGTGTTGGAAGTTTAAATTAGGGACACTGTACATAGTGACACTAGTGTCATGTTGTGGGGATTACTTTGTTTACCTGCAAATGGCATGACATGGCACGGTGTGTCGTGTGGCGGTGCTGGGGATGGGTTGGCTGACATGGCACTGTCCTCTTGTTGCATTTTACAAGTGGGTATTCATTTTAGCTGCTTGGATGTGTTTCTTCACAAAACTGCATTGGTGGTGTCTGTGTGGGTAGGGATGCACACATTGTAACACTGCCAGGTGAACAATCTCAGGCTGATATGGTTTTCACTGTTGATTCTCCAGACATTCAGGATCAGTGTCAGGTTGAGTCATCATTGATTGTCAGATGGAATGTGCCAGGGCAGTGTGCACTCCACAGGGGTGTGATTTCTATGTGAAGTAATTAGCCACTAGTTGTGTACGGGCTGCCTCCCCCCATGCCCTTTCCCCTCCCATGCGCAGCGGCTGTGCATGTGGTTGGGGATGTGGGGCCACCACCATGTCCACGGCCAGGCCCTGGCGTGTTGCAACGTTGTGCAGGACACATGCTGCCACTATGATCCTGCACACTACTGGGGGCGCGTACAACAGCTGCCCGCCAGAACGGTCAAGGGAGCGAAAGCGTGACTTTAGCACTCCGAATGTGCGCTCCACTATGCCCCGTGTTGTAATGTGGGCTGTGTTATATCTTACCTGGGGTGGCGTGGTGGGGTTCCGAATTGGCGTCATCATGTGGGGGCTGAGAGGGTAGGCACTGTCCCCTGTGGAGGTGGTGATTGGTATCATTGGTGGGGTTGTGACCTTGCTCAGTATCTGACATGCATGCATGTGCAGTGGCATTCATACTCACCAAGCAGCCATGTATCGCCATGCCGCCCAGCTTCTAGGTCCCGGCTTAGGGTGGACATTCGGTAAATGAAGCTGTCGTGGGTGGAGCCGGGATAGTTGGCATATACTGAGGTGATGATTCCCTTGGCATTACATACTACCTGCACGTTGATGGAATGCCAGTGCTTGCGGTTCCTATAGATGTGCTCTGATGCCCTGGGGGGACATAGAGCCACATGGGTGCAGTCGATGGCACCTAGCACTTTGGGGAATCGTGCCACACCGTAAAAATCCAGGGCGGCAGCATGCCTTTCTGCAGGTGTTCTGGGCAGGTATATGTGCCTGCGGACTGATGGGCGTGCAGTGATGATGTTCAAGACCTGGTGTAGGCAGCGTGACTGGGTGGCCTGTGATACCCCACCCACTATGGCACTTGTCCACTGAAATGATCCAGTGGCTAAGAAGTGCAGTACATTGAGGACCTTCTCCAGGGGGCTGAGTGCTTGGGAGCACAGGGTGGGAGATGTGAGGTCATCCTCCCACTCACTCACCAGGTCCAGTATTATGTGTGGTGGAAACCTGTACCTCCCATACACATAGTCATCAGGCATCCCGAAAAGGCTTGTTCTGGGTGTGAATATTCTGGCCCTGACTATCCTCCTCCTCCTCCTTTGGTAGCCCACGCCCACTGCTGCTAGGAACGGTATGTTCATCCTGGCTCTGAGATTGTAATTTAGTTAGCGCGCAAATTTATGCGTTGCGCGTGTTGTAGGCGAGCGTGTGACCCGCGCACCCCTGAAATCCAGTACCCAGTCCAATAGCGTGTGGAAATTCCTGCGCACCCCGGGATACAGGTGCGCTGACGTACTTCGGGGGTAAGTGCCCGCGCACCCCTGATATACACGTACATAGGCCAATCGCGTGTACACGCACTTTTGTCCAATTACACGCGATGACACTCTGACGTGCTGTCCAATTACACGCGATGACACTCTGACGTGCAGTCTTTCCACGTGTGCTCTGTTATCACGTGCTGTGTGGGAAACACCCGTGCGGGTCACGTCACAGACGCGCTTACGCGCTGAGGGCCTTTGGTCCAATAGAATCGCGTATGCGTGCTGACGCGCTTACGTGCTGAGGGCCTTTGGTCCACTAGAATCGCGTATGCGTGCTGACACGTTTACGCGCTGAGGGCCTTTGGTCCAATAGAATCGCGTATGCGTGCTGACGCGCTTACGCGCTAAGGGCCTTTCCTCGATTTTCACGCTGACGTGCAGGATTTTCACGTGCCAAATCACTCCGTACCAAGCTGGCCACGTGTAAGCACACTGAAGACCACGCTCCTGCCCAGAAGGCCGAACTACTGCCCCCCAGAGCCCCGAGCACGCTCCCACCTGCCATCTGCTGCTGCCTGACTGCCTGCTGCCCACGTGCACTGCCATTTGCTGCCTGCACATCAGCCAGGGGTGCTGTTGCTGTGACCACCCCTGCTGGAACTGAAGACTCCCGACTGGGATTCCATCGCTCCACAGCCCAGCCCCAGGACCCAGTTGCCCACCCACTCCTGCCTCTGGGGTTGTCATGTCAGGGCAAACACCATCTGTGACCACTGACAACCCCCGGCCAGAGAGGCAGAGGGGCACCAGCTTCAGTGCCACCGAAGTTGGTGTCCTGGTGGAGCAAGTCCTGGGGCAGTATGATGCCCTCTTTGGAAGTTCCCGCGCCGACAAGGAAGGACGGACTCGGATCTGGACTGACATCGTGACTGCCATCAACGCGGAGGGGGTGGCAGTCCGGGACTTACAACATGTCAGGAAGCGCTGGGAGGACTTCAGGTCCAGGACCCTGAACAAGGCCAGGCGCCTCTTGAAGGCAGCGGATGCCAAGGGGCGCCGGGGCCACTTGTCGGAAGAACAGATGAGGGTCCTGGAACGCATATCCCCAGCGCTCCACGTCCAGGTCCTAGAGAAGCAGACCCGTCTGGAGTCGAGCGGTGAGTGTACATGCATCCTGATTGTGAGCAGTGCGTGTGGTGATTATTCGGTATTGTGCAGGTTGCACATCTGTTTGTATGGGGTCGAGTATGGGTGGGGGTGTACAGGGCCATGGGGCTGACACATGCGAGGGCTGTAATGTGTGAGACATGGATGGTGCTTGTGTTTGTAGGCTTGCATGCCAAATGCAGTTGTGCGTGCACACATGTTTGGATGAATGTGTATGTAAGTAGACATGTCCGTGATGTCACGCATGTATGTTGTTTTCGGCTGCATGTATGAGCACTGTGTACATGTGCATGTGTGTGTATTTGACAAGGGTGCAACAGTGATGCAACATGGATGCATGTGACAGCGGTATGTGGAAGCCTGATTGGCAGATGTGACATGGATGCCCGTCTGAACAGTGCGACACTTGGCAGAGGTGTACACATGCATGCAAGTGTGGTGGTGTGTGTACATGTGTGGTGCACTTCCTGTGTTGCATGTGATGTATGACTCCCCTTTGGCTGCTCATGCAGTTATATGTGTAGGGATGGTGGTGGCAGTTGCGATATGGCTGTGGTATGGTTCATGTGTGCGAGTTGTAATGACATGTGTGTTGGGGATTGTGATGCCATGTCTGAGGTTTGCCAATGCCACTCATGTGCAACTGTCATGTGTGTATGTGTCCATTGTACAGTGCCCTAATGCCTGTGTTTTGTTTCTCCCTGTCTGCAGCGTCAACTGATGAAGAGGGCGGAGAAGGTGCTGTGGAGCACAGCAGCGGGGATCCGACCGCCAGCCGGAGACGCAAGGCCCGGCTCCCCTCCCGTGTTGTCATCTCGTCGGAGAGTGAGGAGTCCGGTGCCGCGTCCCAGGCCGCAGCTGCCGGGGGGAGGTCCAAGAGGCGGAGGTTGGAGTTGGACTCCTCGGCAGCAGAAGGGGCAGCTGGGACCCCACAGGGCCCAACAGGGGAAGATGGCACAGAGTCATCCAGGTTGGTGGGGGGTTTGGTGGAGGAGGAGGCCGTGCAAGCACCAGAGATGGGGTCTGGAGGTGGGGATCCCACTGGTGCTAGTGGTGCAGTGCAGGACCAGGGACAGGAGGCAGCACAGGCCGCCGCGGAGGTGCCTGTGTGCAATCCTGTCCCCGATCCTGTCCCTGCATCATCTTGCACCAGCAGGGATGCCTACGTCCAGACCCGTTTTCAGGCAGGGGATGAGCTGACATCAACTGGCCTCCTCTGCCTGCGGACGTGGCCATCCAGGTCCGGGTTGAGCCTGTCCTGGCTGGTGTGGCGTTGCGTCAACGGGCCATGCGAGGTGACCTGCAGTCTTTTCATGGAGAGACTGCACGTCATCTCGAATGGCTCGTTGACCACGTCAGCCTGCTGGGACAGGTCACCCAGGCCGGATTCCTCCGTCTGATGGGGCTTGCTCCGACCCCCTCCTCAACTGGACCCCATACGCGCCAGTCGTCCTCTGTGCCATCTTCGCACCCATCAGTCACCTGGGTGCCCTGTGGAGCTGCCTCTGATGGTGCGGCCAGGCTGGTGGAGGAGGCATCCCTGCCACAGTCGGGAGTCGGAGGTCCAGCAGGGGTGGCCACATCAACAACTGCACCCCAGCCGGCGGAGGATGTGCAGGCAGCAGGAGGCAGAGCAGCAGCAGCAACATGGTGGGAGACATGAAGGCTCGGGGCCTTCGACATCGGAGGGGCAGGCATCGGCCGGAGGGCAGGAGGACCCAGGACAGAGAATGTCTTCCGTGTGGCAGCGGTTGGGCCACGCCATAGGTGCGGAGCGGCGGCGGGCGGAAGAGGCACGGCTCACAATGGTCAGGGCGGAGAACTCCATGCGGAGGGCCCTGAGGCGGGCTGAGTGCCTCGAGGCAATCCGCAGGGGGTTGGAGGAGGACACAGCGTCGTCCCTGCGGACCCTCGGGGCCATGGAACTGGACCGCCTCCGGGACATCGAACAGGAGTTCGATGATGCCCTGGCCCGGAACACCACGGAGTGAGCCGCTGGACTTGCCCGCCGCCTTTGTATATAGTTCTTTAGTTTTAGGTTTCCTTTGTTTCTTGTTATGATTTGGAGTCGACGGACACTGCTCCACTTGTTGTATATAGTTGCATTTTAGTTACGGTTTTTTGTAGGTTTCCTTTGTTCAGTTGGGCTCATGGACCCTTGGATGTTTTGTACATAGTTCTTCATTGGATTGATTTTATTTTTCATTTGACTTTGGACTACATTTTTTTGGATTGGGATTTGGTGTTTTTATTTTTTTAACAGACATGCAGCTAATCTTTTTTTCATTCCCATTGTAGTTTGTTTCATTTCATTTGCATTCTTATTTTTTTAATACAATTTTGTTTTCATACTTCACTGTGTGGTATCATCTCATTGCTTTCATGCATGTCATTTTGGGTGTTTTCCCATTCAATTGCAACCATTGTGTGTGACGGACATGGGTTCATTAGCTTTATGAACATTGGGGGTGTAACATGTAATTTCCTTTTCCATGTGGGTGAATGGGTTACTTGGTTGGGCTTTTTGGCTGTGGAGGCTGACCATGACGCACATGATTGGGGATTGTGAGGACCTGGTGGAGGCTGCCCATGGTGGCTGGGGGGTGGGGGGGTTGGAGACATGAGTGGGGGCCTGGTGGAGGGTGCCCCTGCACTGCTGGGGGGTGGGGGTGATAGGGGACATGGGTGGGGGCCTGGTGGAGGCTGCCTCTGCACTGCTGGGGGGTGGGGGTGGTGGGAGACATGAGTGGGGGCCTGGTGGAGGCTGCCCCTGCACTGCTGGGGGGTGGGGGTGGTGGGAGACATGGGTGGGAGCCTGGTGGGGGCTGCCCATGGTGGCTGGGGGGTGGGGGTGGTGGGAGACATGAGTGGGGGCCTGGTGGAGGCTGCCCCTGCACTGCTGGGGGGTGGGGGTGGTGGGAGACATGAGTGGGGGCCTGGTGGAGGCTGCCCCTGGTGGCTGGGGGATGGGGGTGGTGGGAGACATGAGTGGGGGCCTGGTGGAGGGTGCCCCTGCACTGCTGGGGGGTGGGGGTGGTGGGAGACATGGGTGGGAGCCTGGTGGGGGCTGCCCATGGTTGCTGGGGGGTGGGGGTGGTGGGAGACATGAGTGGGGGCCTGGTGGGGGCTGCCCATGGTTGCTGGGGGGTGGGGGTGGTGGGAGACATGGGAGGGAGCCTGGTGGGGGCAGCCCCTGGATGCTGGGGGGTGGGTGGGGGTGGGAGACATGAGTGGGGGCCTGGTGGAGGCTGCCCCTGCACTGCTGGGGGTGGTGGGAGACATGAGTGGGGGCCTGGTTGAGGGTGCCCCTGCACTGCTGGGGGGTGGGAGTGGTGGGAGACATAGGTGGGAGCCTGGTGGGGGCTGCCCATGGTGGCTGGGGGGTGGGGGTGGTGGGAGACATGAGTGGGGGCCTGGTGGAGGCTGCCCCTGGTGGCTGGGGGATGGGGGTGGTGGGAGACATGAGTGGGGGCCTGGTGGAGGCTGCCCCTGCACTGCTGGGCGGTGGGGGTGGTGGGAGACATGAGTGGGGGCCTGGTGGGGGCTGCCCATGGTGACTGGGGGTTGGGGATGGTGGGAGACATGAGTGGGGGCCTGGTGGGGGCTGCCCATGGTTGCTGGGGGGTGGGGGTGGTGGGAGACATGGGTGGGAGCCTGGTGGGGGCTGCCCCTGGATGCAGGGGGGTGGGGAGGGTGGGAGACATGAGTGGGGGCCTGGTGGAGGGTGCCCCTGCACTGCTGGGGGGTGGGGGTGGTGGGAGACATGGGTGGGAGCCTGGTGGGGGCTGCCCATGGTTGCTGGGGGGTGGGGGTGGGGAGAGACATGAGTGGGGGCCTGGTGGAGGCTGCCCCTGGTGGCTGGGGGATGGGGGTGGTGGGAGACATGAGTGGGGGCCTGGTGGAGGGTGCCCCTGCACTGCTGGGGGGTGGGGGTGGTGGGAGACATGGGTGGGAGCCTGGTGGGGGCTGCCCATGGTTGCTGGGCGGTGGGGGTGGTGGGAGACATGAGTGGCGGCCTGGTGGGGGCTGCCCATGGTTGCTGGGGGATGGGGTGGTGGGAGACATGGGTGGGAGCCTGGTGGGGGCTGCCCCTGGTTGCTGGGGGGTGGGGGTGGTGGGAGACATGGGTGGGGGCCTGGTGGGGGCTGCCCATGGTTGCTGGGGGGTGGAGGTGGTGGGAGACATGGGTGGGAGCCTGGTGGGGGCTGCCCCTGGATGCTGGGGGTAGGGGGAGTGGGAGACATGAGTGGGGGCCTGGTGGAGGCTGCCCCTGCACTGCTGGGGGGTGGGGGTGGAGGGAGACATGAGTGGGGGCCTGGTGGAGGGTGCCCCTGCACTGCTGGGGGCTGGGGGTAGACATGGGTGGGAGCCTGTTGGGGGCTGCCCATGGTTGCTGGGGGGTGGGGGTGGTGGGAGACATGAGTGGGGGCCTGGTGGGGGCTGCCCATGGTTGCTGGGGGATGGGGGTGGTGGGAGACATGGGTGGGAGCCTGGTGGGGGCTGCCCCTGGATGCTGGGGGGTGGGGGGAGATGGGAGAGATGAGTGGGGGCCTGGTGGAGGCTGCCCCTGCACTGCTGGGGGGTGGGGGTGGTGGGAGACATGAGTGGGGGCCTGGTGGAGGGTGCCCCTGCACTGCTGGGGGGTGGGGGTGATAGGGGACATTGGTGGGGGCCTGGTGGAGGCTGCCCATGCACTGCTGGGGGGTGGGGGTGGTGGGAGACATGAGTGGGGGCCTGGTGGAGGCTGCCCCTGCACTGCTGGGGGGTGGGGGTGGTGGGAGACATGAGTGGAGGCCTGGTGGAGGGTGCCCCTGCACTGCTGGGGGGTGGGGTGGTGGGAGACATGAGTGGGGGCCTGGTGGAGGGTGCCCATGGTGGCTGGGGGGTGGGGGTGGGTGGGAGACATGAGTGGGGGCCTGGTGGAGGGTGCCCCTGCACTTCTGGGGGGTGGGGGTGGTGGGAGACATGAGTGGGGGCCTGGTGGAGGGTGCCCATGGTGGCTGGGGGGTGGGGGTGGTGGGAGACATGAGTGGGGGCCTGGTGGGGGCTGCCCATTGTTGCTGGGGGGTGGGGGTGGTGGGAGACATGGGTGGGAGCCTGGTGGGGGCTGCCCCTGGATGCTGGGGGGAGAGGGGGGTGGGAGACATGAGTGGGGACCTGGTGGAGGCTGCCCCTGGTGGCTGGGGGGTGGTGGGAGACATGAGTGGGGGCCTGGTGGAGGGTGCCCCTGCACTGCTGGGGGGTGGTGGTGATAGGGGACATGGGTGGGGGCCTGGTGGAGGCTGCCCATGCACTGCTGGGGGGTGGGGGTGGTGGGAGACATGAGTGGGGGCCTGGTGGAGGCTGCCCCTGCACTGCTGGGGGGTGGGGGTGGTCGGAGACATGAGTGGGGGCCTGGTGGAGGGTGCCCCTGCACTTCTGGGGGGTGGGGGTGGTGGGAGACATGAGTGGGGGCCTGGTGGAGGGTGGCCATGGTGGCAGGGGCGTGGGGGTGGGTGGGAGACATGAGTGGGGGCCTGGTGGAGGGTGCCCCTGCACTGCTGGGGGATGGGGGTGGTGGGAGACATGAGTGGGGGCCTGGTGGAGGGTGCCCATGGTGGCTGGGGGGTGGGGGTGGTGGGAGACATGAGTGGGGGCCTGGTGGAGGGTGCCCATGGTGGCTGGGGGGTGGGGGTGGTGGGAGACATGCATAGTTGATCAGTAGTGCAAGGTGACATGTGGGTTGGCTGGGGGGCATGCCCATGGTGGATGGGCTGCCTGCGGGACATGCGCAGGGGTGCAGGGTAGTCCCCCGTGGTGTGGGCTGCCTGCAGGGGCCGTGGAGGTTGTGGAGCGTACACCTGGGAGGACCCACATGGCCAATTCACGTGTAGTACTCCCCAGAACCCCTGAAATACACATACCCTGCTGAAATCGCGTGTGCAACTTCCCGCGCACCCCTGAAATACACGTACCCTGCTGAATTCGCGTGTGGAACTTCCCGCGCACCCCTGGAATACACGTACCCTGCTGAAATCGCGTGTGGAACTTCCCACGCCCCCTGCAATACACGTACCCTGCTGAAATCGCGTGTGGAACTTCCCGCGCACCCCTGAAATACATGTACCCTGCTTGCACGGGGCCAATCGCGTGTGGAACTTCCCGCGCACCCCAGAAATACACGTACCCTGCTTGCACGGGGCCAATCGCGTGTGGAACTTCCCGCGCACCCCTGAAATACACGTACCCTGCTCGCACTGGGACAATCGCGTGTGGAACTTCCCGCGCACCCCTGAAATACACGTACCCTGATGAAATTGCGTGTGGAACTTCCCGCGCACCCATGGAATACACGAACCCTGCTCGCACTGGCCCATTTGCGTGTGGAACTTCCCGCGCACCCCTGAAATACATGTACCCTGCTGAAATCGCGTGTGGAACTTCCCGCACACCCCTGAAATACACGTACCCTGCTTGCACGGGGCCAATCGCGTGTGGAACTTCCCACGCACCCCTGAAATACACGTTCCCCGCTTGGCGTTTGCTGTTTGCCAGCCCGGTGAACTGGTCCAGGGTTAGCGCAGCCCTTTGCGATGATTTAGCGATTTTGATGGCTTTTCCTTGCGCGAGGGCGTTCTTGGGGGCGTTACTGGCGCTGCTGCAGGGTCGCTGCGATTCTCTGCGCCACGGCTGGTTTGGGAGCCTAAAATCCATGAATACGCTGTGCGCGGAAATCGGTTTTAGCGCACGTGCCTGGCGCAGTCAATCGCACGCGGACACTCTGCGCCAGCCGCTTGCGACACTTTTCTGCGAAATTCTATGAATTACCCTGTCAATGTTCACACAATTGATGAGGATCACACCAGCTTAGAATGTTGGCCCATCACTGGTACACAAGGTAGGTGATTAACCTTTTGATCAAAGCTTGCTAGAGAGAGCTGTGGGGATAGGTATGTAGGGCTAACTGGGGGCTGTGAGGTACAGGGGTTCATGGATTTGTAGTGGCAAGGGGTTCATGTAGAAATACAAACATTATAAATGCAGCCAGTGCGTGCACCAGATGGAAATGCACAGATTCCAGGAACAAAACAGTATGTTCAAATTATTTTATTTCTGGATAAGATGCCATTGGACTGAATTTGCACCAAATGTTATTACACGACCCACTGTAGTGACCGTGTAGTTATGGGTAGGTTGCTAAAACCATAGGAAGAACACTTTTTGAGCGGGTTATAACTTCTCTCCACCTGGACGAATCTTCACCAAACTTAATGGGAAAAAATGTTTGTCGTGCCTAGAGCCCAAACCGCTGGACGGATTTTCACCAAATTTGTGGCAGGAGCGACGGCTTGGTCCTGAAAGCCTGCTTTTGTTAACGTGGTGTAAATCCATCCAGTCGTTTTTTTTTTTTAAGGCAAACAAATTAGTAATATCTATGTCCGCTCTGCAGACACACTTCCCTGTTCGCTCCGCGGACAGGACACCGATTGGATAATCGGCTTGCGTCATGTCCGCGGACACACAACGTGTTGTCTGATTGGCTGGGATGAGGCGCGAGGTGCGTCAAATTGTTTTTCGATTCGCCCGCCATATTGGATGCGCGGATGTGCGCTGGAAGTGAGCATACATCCAATTTTGAGGAGTGTGTTGGTGTGTATGAGTGCTTGGAGAGGGTGGGGGAGTAAGAGATGGGTCAAATGCTGTATTTGTTTAGGTGGGAGAAGGCTGTGATGTGTTTGCGATGTCCACGGTCACTGTGGTTGTCCGTGGACATACTAACACTTGGACATACTAACACTCGGTGCACTACTGGCTATTTTACTTTAGTATGATGTTGGTTTTTTGGTCATTAGAAGAGCATTGGATGAAGATGGTATGTATTGAAGAGTTTGTATGTTGGTTGTAATTCTTTTTTTAGAATGTTAATTGAAGTGGATAGTTTTGAAGTGGATGTATTATGTTTTTGGGTCGTAGTCATTTGGTAGGTGTTTGTTTCTATGGGTGTGTTATGCTGCAGTGGTTGTGGCCAGGGCCTTCGGTCATGCACCCAAGACTCTAGGCCATGGCCACAACCACAGCAGCATAACTCTACAATGATATCAAACATTTTGATTGTGGTATGTGGGCTGCTTAGGGGATATGTTTTCAAAAATGTTAGTACTGATTTCTGTGGTGTTTGGAGATGGGAGTGTCTGAAATAAAGCAAGGGTTGCAAGGAAGGACTTGGTGCTTGTGTTGCAGACTGAAGGGATTGGGGAGATGTACACTGCACATAGCTGTAGATGATGTGATAGATATAACTGCACCTATGCATAGTTGAATGCTGTTGTGAAATTTAGAACGGAATGGGAAACCAGCTGGAAAGAGAGAGCTGTCTAGATTGGAAGAACAGTTGTAGAGGCAGTGGTGTTGTTTCAGCCGGGAGGTTTGAAATGATATTGGCTATCTGTGTGCATGAATAAAGATGCATGTACTCATCCTGGCTGCATGTAATTTTATAACACACTAGAAATCCTTTTCCCATAATTATACTGTTATTTCTCCCATCTTTTATCATGAAATGACTCTTTGTTAGATACCTGTGTGTGTTGTGTCTGATTACTAATATAGTCATTTGTAAAGGAAGTTGAAATGATAGAATGTATATGAAATATGCAGAATGTACAGAAAGGAAATGTTTTGTACATCTTATGCACTATAATGCATTAAATGCTATCATGGTTGTAATGTGGTTAAATATGTAGCAGTGGCTACAGAAATGATAGAATAAATGAAGAAAATAACAGTTTGCTGTGCAATTTCTGTGAGGTAATTCTGTTGGAGGCATATGTATTGTGTGTTTTGGTATATTCCAGCTTATGCTATGTAATTGGACTGTTAGTGTCTTACATACACAGTTTCACTTCTTATTTATTATTGAATGTAATTTATGTGCTGCTTTTTGGAAATGTTTAGTGTTTTTTTGGGTGATATAACAATGTAAGATATGACCTAAGTTTTTGGATAGTGTTGATGTTATCCGAGTCCATCCTCGAAAAGGCACATGGTCCGTGATATCAGATGCAATTGCACACATGGGGGGTTCCGTATGTTCTATGTTATATGTATATAAACAAAGGGCATCCTAGTAAACATTTATCAAATTTACATTATCTATATATGTAGATTCAGTGAAAAAACTTTGTTATAGGAACATTATGGTTAAGTTGCACTAATAAAAACTTATGAAATTCAATGAACAAAACTTTGTTAAAGGGACATTATGGTTAAGTTGTGCTACTAAAAACATATGAAATTCAGTAAAAAAAATGTTGTGAAAAGGACGTTATGGTTACAAGTAAAATCGGAAAAGAAACCTCAAATTAGTCAGTTATGGGTAAGCGAAGCAACCATAACTCATGCCACCAATGTGCACTGCTAAGACTAACACCTAGGACATCAAAGATGACAATACAAATATCATTGATGACATGTAACCCCTCCAGAAAATATATCTAACAGAGCGATGGGAATCTGAACGTACATATACTTCAAACAATGCATATATCATATTCTCATTTCACCACTCCCAGCACGCCTATGGTCAGGGCCAGTACAGGAAGGCATAGGTGCTTACATCACGTTCAATGACAAGGAGCCGACTAATAATTAAATAACATACATTGGGCCTCATTCTAAGTGTGGCGGTCCGGAAGTAAGGGTTCTGGTTGAACCATACTGGCAACCTTTCCAGATCGCTACACTAAAACTCTGCCTTCTGAGATCTTTGCGCCATTACCAATGGTGCCGGTGCTTCCGTGAACTCATTCCCATGGTGTCCTATGGGACTCCATGAGAATGGGGATTTACCAAATCTGCCGCCTGACTTTCCGCTCCGCCGGGACGTGTAATGTCCCGGTGCACCGGGAAGTCAGGCGGCGAATTTGGTGTTACGAGGACAGTGGCAAACTGCCATCCTAGTTATAAGGCCCATTGTGTCAAAAGGCTGTTTATGATAAATATCAACAATAAATGGGTGCCAAACCAGTACAGATACTTGAGGCAGATGCAGCTAATTTGGCAGATAAAAAAGTGATATGCAAAGAACCTTCTTACAGTTATTATTGAGTGGTTCAACACTGCCTATTCCTTTAAGTGCAATTGTGTAGCTATTTACAATTCAAGCATTTCAAGTAGATTATTAAAATTGTGTCTCAGTGATTTGTTATTAGTCTCTGATGGATTAAAATGTGGGACTCAGCTATTCACGGACCTAACCGTGTTCCAAATAGAAAGTCAAATGTGGCATCTCAAAAATCTAATGAGTGTAAATGCAATAATCTAGAACTGGAAGCAAAGCTCATTCTGATACAGTCAAAGAGTCAATTTGTTGCCAAGGGGAGGAAACAGGAAGGATAGGTCAGGGGCAATGCGTTTGTCATGGAAGTAAGACAATGCAGCGCAACACAAATTTGAATACTGATCCCGACCACTCGTTGATATTAAGCGCATTTTAAATGAACAATACATTTTTTTTTTAAATGTGCTCAGCTGCTAAAGACAGGATTAGTAAATCACCGGAGTAAATAAATTCTGAGACTTGGTCAGTTTACATATTAAGAATTAATTAATTTACTAACACATTTAGATTGTGCAGCTTTGGGTAAACTAGCAACATGCCTACATTGAGTCAGCAGGTGACAGCTGTTTCTAATTTATCTGCAGAGAACCTACACACTCGTGATGTTTTTTCACAACTTCGGCAATCCTCCCAGTTGGTAAACATATTAAATCTTAATGGCTTTAGAAATCTTTGCAGCGATCGTTCATAAGACTTAATAATGTAACTAAATGGAACATAAAGTGGAAAGCCTTGTCCGGCATATTCCTTGTATTGTTTTTTTAAGAATGATTTTCCAAGTTACGAGAATGTCCCAGTCCAAGGCTTTGATTTTAAGTTCTTTACTAATGATTTCATAATTTTTTGACTCTTCATTTGCCTAATTTCTATCATTATAGAATACTTTACATGGTTTACCTAATTCTTGCTCTAAGATGTAACTTTCATAATCTTTGTTTAATAAGGCAGCAAATAAGATCAGCACCGAATTACCATTGCCATTTTCATTTTCAAACCTTATTTTACAGTATAAGTCCCTGCGTTTAAGCTTCCATGTTCTAATAAAAGATGTGAGCACAAGCACACTTCTTATTGCCTTAATAGGCACTGAATTGGGTAGACCTACAGCTGGTCGCCACAGTTTCCCTTCTAGCTTGGTCAGCCAGCCTCCATGCCTTTCAGTATATCACTCCAGTCTATTCATATCACTTGGTATAATGCTGGTCATCCCTTCCATTGAGAAAACCCCTTTAATAATGATAACATTTTGCATTGCTTTACATTTCTTGAGGATCTTTGGGTAGATGCAATTCTCCTGATGCTTCTGCATAGGATTAGAGCATAGAGGCATTCTAAAATATACATCACAGGGCCTGCATTAGTGGCCCTGTAGTTATGGTTAAGTTACTCAAGTCATAGAAAGAGCACATTTTGGGAGGCTTATAGCTTTTCCCCATGGACGAATCATCATCAAACTTTGCAAAAAGAGTATATGTTTTTTGAACGCCCCATAATACCTTTGCCATCACAGACTGGGCACTGGACTGGCTGGCCTCTTTGCTAACTAACTGCCCTTTCCAGTTGCAACTGGGGTGTGTGTCCTCAACCCCCTCACTTTCTACCTGCACCGTCTCCCAGGGCTCTACCCTATCGCTGTGACTCTTTAATATGTATCTCACCCCTCTGGTTCACTTCATCTGCTCGTTCTCTCCTAATTTCAGCATTATGTTGTTGATGCTTAGCTTTTCTTGAAACTTCCCTCTACTTTCTTATCTGCCTCTCTGTTCCCTGAGTGTCTGACCGCCGCAGGCCTGCTGTGCAGCAAACAATCTTTGTGTGAATGCCAGTAGGATGGAGATGTTTCTTATTGGGACACCTGTGCCCTGTTTCCTTCTTGGCTGCTGTCCTTGGGCTCTCTATCCTGTAATCCTGTGAGGCCAAAAACGTTGGGATTATTTTCAACTCCTCTCTTTCCTTGACTCCTCACATGTTGGACCTTTTGAATAAGAGCCATTTTGAGCTTCACTTCTTTACAGGAATTCTGTGTGTCCGTAAAATTCATTAGAATCCTACAGTGGCTTCTGGTGGTTGTAAGGATAACGTTGAGGACCCTCTGCATCATCCATATTTCTGTCCCTAAATACTCCCCTGCTAGAGCCTTGTGATTCTTCAACTCCAATTGTCTGCTTGTGAAACATTTCGCCAAACAGCGATCGAAGGTAGAGCTCTATGTTTAGCTGGTGCCTTTCTTTGGAACAGTGTCCCTGCCCTTTTTAGACCTTGAGACAGACTTCATTAAGTTCCGGAAACCTTTCAAAACTCTGTGTTTATCTTCCTCTTTCCCACTCTTGTTTCTCTGCTAACTGATCCCACTGCCACTGTGAGTGGTGGCCTGGTGTGGGATGTCTTAACCCACTTCTGCTCTGCCATGCGGCATCACTGTGTTCTGATGGTGCCAGAAACATCAAAATGGCCGCAAAACCCTTGTGCGCACCAAAACCTCTGAAAATCGTGCTTTGCAAAGCACAAAAAGATGGCTGCCCAATCTGCCATGCATGTTGTCAGTAGTGGAACAGAGATCTCACTGCTGAAACATGTCACTGGTCTCCACAACATGTGAAGATGGAGTACAGAAGGAAAAGCAGTGCTTTGCTAAAGGAAACCACAAAATCTTGCTTTAAATCCTTTTTTCTTTGTTGGTAAAACTGCAGAATTTCGGTACAAAACACCCTCAAACATCCAACATTCTTGCTGGGTGCTACAATTCACTTAGTATAAGAAATCTCTATGAACTTACAATGTCCTGAAAAGCTGAAAGCATCAAGGGATTGCCACAGCAAAAGGGGCCTGTCTGTGGATCTGTCAAAATCTGGGTGCAGTACCCTGGGCCCCCTGAATGACAACTGTCAGTAGCCTGCAGGATTAAACTTTAAAAATGTATAAACTGAAATCAAATGTTTGCAATCTAAGAGGCCTATTACTGAGAGTAAACTATGTTGTAATTGTTTAATCCCATGGTTTAAAACCTAGAATGCGAATTCTAGCTGATATTTTGACATCACAAGTTTGTTTTAAGCTAAGGAAAAATACAACATAATTAACATTTAAATTTAAGCCTGGCTAAAGCAACCAAACTGGAATAACAGTTTTCCTCACAGAGGCAAGACCTCCCCCTCAGCTCCCTCCAGCAGGAAATCACACCAAAGCAATAATTATAGGGTTGGGGAAGAACCTGGTCTGCGGTGGGGAAGGAAACAATGAACAGCTGGAAAGCAGGAAAGACTAGGTGTGAGGACTGTCGAAAATGGACTCTGCCAAGAGCCAAAAGGGAGGAGATGCTTCTGGACTGAAGGGAGAGAAAAAGAAGCGGACCCAAAAAGCCATCTGTGGCTGAACATTCACAAAGGACATTTTGTTTAAATACATATAACTTGCCACTTACAATTGTCAGAAATTCAAAAATAACATAGTTGTAAATCTAAATTTTGGCTGCACATTTCAAGAGTGGGCAAAATCGTGTGACATATTTTGGAAGGAAATGGCAGAAAATGTGATTTTACACCAAATTTATTTCTGCTAGAAGTATGAAACTTCACACACATATGCCCAGGTTATACGCACACGTGTAGAAATGTGCTGATAAATTGGACATTGTGTTTCGGATGAAAAGGGCAAAATTCTGTGAAAAGCAGACACAAGATCCCAGAGCTACGGGGTTTGGAGGAATAGCTGCTGTACAAATATGTAATCTGTATATGTGGTTGTTATAGAGGTTGCACATGTGTAAATATGTATTTTGTCAAAACTAGATTTTGTGTTCAAGAGGCTAGTGGTAGACTCTAAGCCTCATAAACCCACACCATAAAGGTGACACCCTGGTTTTCTCCTCCTATCAAGGCAGAGAGGAGATTCTGACCAATCCCTGTCAAAGGGGCGAGCTTAGGCTAGACCAGCACACACACACCCTTTATCATAGCATAAATAGAGACAGCAGAGGGCAGATAAAGACAGACAGATTTACCCACTATCCGAATGCTGGCAGAGCACCCTGCTGCAGAACTTTCCATCTTCCTTGCTCCAGACTCCAGAAACTTGGCCAAGCAGAACCCATTGCATAGCTGAACCACTTTCAGCTAGGCCTCACTTTCCAGAACCAGAACCAACCCCACAAACCTAAGGGGAAGCATCATACTACAGCCGGGCTGCGCTGTACTGCTTGCCTGCTGAAATAATTATCATCAGAACCAAAAAGGGCCGATCCGATCCAGTCCTGTGCCGTGCTGTGACCAGAGTGTATTGCAGATCCAGTCCTGTGCCGTGCTGTGACCAGAGCGCCTTGCAGATCCAATCTGATGTGCCCAGCTGTCTGTCCCAGAACCAGATTTCATTCCCTGACCAGAATCCCTGACCGGAATCCAGATGGTTCCATTTAAAACCATATCTATTGAGTATCTATAGATAGAACTGTGTCACTAGCATATGTACCTTATCTAGTCAATCCCTATCTTAAACCCATCCTATCTTGTCTTCAGAACCTGCATTGTTAGGTGTACTTTTGAATTGTCTAAACACTCTATCCTATCCCTTCTATCTTCCTCCTGTGCTAGTATTGCTAAAACTATCTTTGCGCTGATCTTTTCTCATCTGAAGAAGGCGAGTCCCGGGCAGGCAGTCATTCTGATCATGTGGCTGTGTTCTTGTGGGGCTTCGTTTTGTTCATAGTCATTCTCTAGTGTTATAAATCCCCTTTGTCATTTTAAAAGCGCATTCCCGTTTTCCATTCTTGCACCTATCTTGAAAAAACGATCTCCACTAAAACGTCCATAACTTCCCCAGTTTTCGTGCTAGAAATGAAATTAAAATGTCGGCTTGTAGCTAACATCAACATCGCATCTAAACCTGCATCCCAAATCCATATGATTCTGCGGTTATCGCGATTATTGCACAGTAAAAAGCATACAGGGAATTTCGTTTTTGGGAAATTCTGACACGTGTAAAACAGCTTTAGATTGCTCCCGACTTGAATTTTAGGATTTCAAACTGTTTCTTGGTATTGAATCATTGCTTATGATTTGTGTGCAACCATCCAAAGTGGCTCCCATAGCAATGTAGACCATATATTAGTGTTTTTGCCCAATCCATTCTCAAGATAACTTTAAAAACCACTCTGATAGCTTGCTGGGGGAAAGTGGGATTGTTATTTTGTTTGAATTCTGCCATTCCTGAAAACCTGTTCTCTCTTTACATTGTCTATTGGGGAGTTGAGGGGTGTGCAGTGGGAACCTTTAACCACAGTGCTATTCGATCTACACACACAGGGCCTCATTACGCCCGGGCGGTAAGGGATTACAGGTACCGGTAAGGGCACTGGTGCGGGTAATCCCTTACCACCCAATTCCGTGGTCCCTTTGCGGGTCCTCCCTTAATGGCTGGTTTTACCAGCTGTTAAGGAAGAGACCCGCAAAGGGACCTTGGAGGTAATTACGGTACTGCAATTTGCGATACCGTAATTACCGCCTTCCCCATTTCCATTGAGCCCTATGGGGGAACAAATGGGAATGGGGAAGGGCCAATGGTGAATGGGGAATTACCGCCCGCCAACCTTGGAATGGGGCGGTAATGCCGCCATTCACCATGGCGGAATATGTAAGGTACCGGCGTCAACCATGGCGCTAATGGCACCATGGTTAAAGCCTGGGTTGTAATGAGGCCCACACACACAAAAGTATTATTTCTGTGCTGAATTGTTTTTCTCACTATTACTCCTGGGGCCAGAATACAGAAACTTTGCACCGGTGCAAGGGCAAAGTTGCACAGTATTAGTACTAAGGCAAAGTTTTCCCTATTTTTTAAAACACTAGGCCATATTAGAAAACTATTGCACCATGACAACTGCACCTTGGCATTGTATAAGCACCTGGGAAAAAATAGCCCTAGTGCAAGAAAGATATATTTTGGATGCGTTTTTTCACAAGGGCAAAGTTTGCCCTAGTGCTAATACCATTCTGTATTAGCACTAGAGCAATCTTTGCCCTGTTGCAATAATGCCGTAAAAATCTGTCTTTTTTGTCCAAGAGCAATTTTTGTCCTGATGCCTACACCATGCCAAACTGCACTTGTCATGGTGCAATAGTTTTCTAATTTGTCCCAGTGTTCTGAAAAATAAGGCAAACTTTGCCCTAGTGCTAATACCGTGCAACTTTGCACTTGCACTGGTGCAAAGGTTTCTGTAATCTGGCCCCATCATGTGTATTAAAGAGATTATTCAGTGTTACATCACCCCATTGGTGATTGTTGAGTACATATTAAAACATAGTGTGATTAAATTGTAAATACATAAATAAATATTTTAACTTTGCAAACCAGCCTGATTCCTGGTTCAGTGTGACCGTGTGGGGGGGGTTCCAGGAGAGGGTCATGATATGAGTGGTACATCGTTCAGAATAAAATAACTTTTAGACAAAAATAAATAAGGATTTCAGTTTTGCATTACCTGCTAGGCATTGACTTGGGTGTGTGCCGGATTGAAATCACTTACACTGGTGTCTCATTAACTTTACAGGTTTGAGGCACTACATGTAGTTGACACCAGTATCTCCCCCCTTAAGCACTGCCCTTGCGGGCCCACAACATAGGACAAAGTTAACATCTAGATAAGTAGCACCTTTTCAATTTTAATATTCTGACAGTCAGTAAACAAAAAACACCTGGCCTAGATATATCAGTGAACAAAAACAAGTGGCCCAGATATGTAATGTCACCAGTAATGTCATCAATGACATTTGTGATGTCATCTTTCATATCCTGGTTGTTAGTCTTAGCAGTGCACCATGGTGGTGCAAGTTATGGTTGCTTAGCTTACCATAATTGGTGAATTTCAAGGTGTTTTTGGTTTTACTTGTAACCATA
This sequence comes from Ambystoma mexicanum, assembly GCF_040938575.1. Classification (NCBI taxonomy): domain Eukaryota; kingdom Metazoa; phylum Chordata; class Amphibia; order Caudata; family Ambystomatidae; genus Ambystoma; species Ambystoma mexicanum. Next base: position 1,148,218,790 of record NC_090933.1, read on the forward strand.
ACATCCTTTTAACAACCTTCCTCCACTGAATATATATTTATTGACTGCTTTGCTAGGGGAATTATCAATCCTTCATTGAAAGTGTTTGTTATCAGTTTACCCTTTAATCATGATCTTGGTTTTAGAATGATTTATGGGCAACTGGTTACCTTTGGGGAAGTTAAATAAAGCTTGGAGAGATCACTGGAGTCCAAAGAGAGCTTCATTCAATAAAACAGTGTTGTCCACAAAAGACAACCATGAAATATTTTGAGAGTCTATGCGGGGAGGATGATTGTTACAGTCTTTTAATGCCTCGTGTTGATCTACAGCATAGAGGCTATACAGCAAGAGAGCTAGGACCCACTCCTGTTTGAGACCCTGATTAGTTTGTATTGGTTCAGAGAGGGAACCATTGGTGTGAATCTGGTCAGGATGGAGGTGAATAGATACATCTGTTTGATAAGACTTCAGAAGGCAGGTTAAACTTCCCACATAATTAGTTTGAGCCATACACTATTTCGGTCTACACAGTTGAGGCCCTTGAGAAATCTTTAAAGGCTAGTTATAGATTAGAACATGGGGTGTTTAATGTTTTCCTTATTAGGTACTGAAAAGATGCAATATTATGGATTGTACTCATCCCTCTACGAAAGCCTATTTGTTGCATGTGTAATATGTTTTTATCTTTAGCCAAGAGTCCTAGATCCTTTAAGAGTATGTTACAAAACATTTGCAAAACATTTTGCTGAAAGCCAAAAGTTGGTTCATGTTTGTCTTGAGGCCCCTTGTTATTTGACAGCTATAAAGATGGATGTATGCCAAGACTTTGGTATTTTTCCTGGGAGTGTGTCAGAGTGTCCGGTGTGCCGTGGAGCCTGTGCCACTACTTTTGGATTGCCGCCCGAAATTGCTGTGAAATTGCTGCTGGAAGACGTTTTTGAAGCAAAAACTACGTGGAGTCTGCTTTTATTTATTTTATTTTATTTTATTTTATTTTATTTTACTTTCACTTTGAAGACACAGGAGTCTGTTTTCACTTGCCTTCTCACCTGCCTGATGCTCCACCTCCCTACAGCCGCTTACTTCAAAAACCGGAAGTCAAGCGAAGCGTAGCGGAGTGTGTCAGAGTGTCCGGTGTCAGGTGGCGGGCGGAGCGCGGAGTGCCAGACCACAGTGGCGCCAAAGAATTGCAGAACATAAAAGAAGGTAAGCTTTATTTGCACGTGCCATTGGGACTCACTGAAGGGGAGCAAGGACACAAAATGCACTTAAAGAGAGACAATGAACAGACTGAAGGGGCAGAGGGCATAGTGAGGGATACGGATGTGACTTGCTCCACCCCCTCTTGGGCTGCGGAGGCAGAACTCCTGCCAGTGACCCCTGACCCCTGACCCCTTATTAAATCAAAGTTTCTGCCCCATCAATATTCAAGTAAAAATTGGAGCTAGCACTGCGCTATACATAGACAATGGGCAGGCGGCCGCTAATACCGGAGAACCACCCAAAGCCATGGGAGCCGCCACAGATGAAATAGAAATTGTAGCAGGAAGCCTACAGACGGAAGCATAGCATTTGACAAAACAGGCCACACAAAAAATCACAGACAAGCCAGTGGAAGACCAAATGCAAAATCTGGTCAGTTCTCCAAATCTAACAGCATTGAATGTCTCTACTATTGAGCCCTGGGTAAGCCCAAAGGAGGCAAGAACAGGTCACAATGCAAGCCAAGCGACTGTATCTAGTTGGATAGAAAAACCGAAGCTACCAACAACAGGGGAACGCCATATGCTGAACAACCTGAAAAGAAAAAACTCAAACTCCGAGGCAGAGGACGAAAGGCCATGGAAGGAGTTAGCACAGTCGGAAGGCCGTGAGGGGGCTAATCCAAGAACTCAGTTCAGCCCCCAATCTAGATACATAGTTAAGAGGATGAAATACCCGAACAACCAAAAGGAGGGTGCTCCCAGAAGCATCATATGGAAACCATTTACGGCAGGACCATTGCAAACACATTTAACAACAGGGGCTCCCAAAACTCCAAACACCATAAATGGAGGAACCACAGTAACCCCAGCAAATGCTAGGGAGACACTAAGCTTCAGCTTTGGCAGACGGAGCCCGCCTGCACTAATCAAATGAAGAAAACAACAGGAGTCGAAATATCAGATGCAGTTTTGTTGTAGACGTCAATGAACATGGAGAACGCACTAAAAGACAAGACCATAGGCACCAAAAACGTTGACAAAGAAAGAGGAATGACTGACAAAGTTGACATCGAAGACAAATCGATGCAAACGTTGCCATCAAACCAGGTGGGAAATGAAGACCAGGTTAAATCAGGTCAAACAACGGAAGAAAATTTCCTAATGGTCGCAACTATGTCAGGAATCCTAGCACCCTTCATGAAACTGTATGAGGACATTGCGGACACATTAAGAGACCATTCTATGATACTTGCAATGGTACATACCAAAACAATATTTGTAGAGGGTTTCATCTCAGCAATCCAAAACAATTTGGACAACAGCACCGCCAATATCACCCAACTGCTACATGACATAATCGAACCTATACTAAAAGAAAGAAAACTAGGGAGGTTAAATCAAAAAGGCAAGGACTTTATAAGAAAAGACTCAGGAACAATGACCGTACATGAGGTTATTCCAGGTGTAGAAAAACAAAACAATGCTGAATCTAACGAGCAAGAAAATAAAGGAGAAAGGAGCATGGGTACACCAGTAAATTTAGAAGAGGACTCAGAAACCCAAAGTGTAACCGTTATGGAACCGCGAGCAACTCAAAGTGAAGAGAAGGGGGAGGTAAAACAAAACGAAGATAGACTGAGGATATCACCAGTAACATTCTTCCAAGAGAAAAACCAAAGAGCAAATTGTCTCAACCAGGAACAAGAAATGAGTCAATGAAATCATCAGAGATCGAGGTGGAAGAAAGTCCCCTAAACAGAAGCGCTAGGGAAGGGCTAAACAACTCAACAGAAACAGTGGAGGCCATTTCTAGTAAAAGACCGACAACAAGGCCTGGAGACTCCATCACTACGGACAAATATCTGGAGAAAGGAAAGAAAAAGGGGAATGTGTGCGAGATCTTCAAAACAAGAGACATAAACACAGAAGATAAAAAACTAGACAGCCAAACAAAAACGAAGAACAATGGGACCGCAGATAACAAATCATGGGGGCACCACAAGAACATAGGGCCCTCTAGAAAACAAAAAATCAACCATCAGCAAAAGCCCCCATCAAAAGAACAACCGAGTATAATTGACCAGCTAAGAAACAACAAGAAAAAGGTGAGACCAGACCAAAAGACTGAAGAACATAAGATCTTAGAAATCGAAGAAGTTGATTGCTCTGACGATGACCTGCTGGACCTTTCCACTTACCCGGTCTCAGATGACGAAGACAAACAGGGCATAAGAGGCATCGATGAGGTAAACACAGTGGCTGATGATTCCGCGAGTGAGAAGCACACAGATTATAGCGAAAGTGACACCTCATCTATAATGTCAACACAAACCGGTTATGAGACACAGAGAGAAAACAAAAGAGTACCAAATACTCATGCAGAAAAGGTTGGACCGAGAAAAAACCAGGCATCAAGTGAAAGAGGTCAGAAGAGCGAACGTCAAGGTCGAGAAAGGTTTGTGGGACGGTCTGTGACCCGAAACCACGGAACCAGTCGGGAAAGTGAAACAAGATACAGCAACAAGCGAATCGAGACGGAGGAAAGAAGAGACTGGCAGTACACAAAAGAGGGGGGAAGAGATCTACAGCACAGACCCACACGCAAAACAAGTGCTGCTGACAGTTCCACACAACCAGGGCTTGTTCTGGAACGGATCCTTCATTATGAGGGCCGATTAATCCTCAACAGAACCAACGTAATAAGACTCCTCCACCACATACAGGCCCTAAGACTAATTACAACAGACGACTTGGCGATCGTAGAATTCATCCAGGAAGATCGCACCGACGAGGTAACCTTGCATACAAGATCAAATCTGGTGAGACAACTGCTACTGGAATAAGCTCCGCAATTAAGACCAATGGGTTTCGACCTACAAGATAGTGATGAAGTCCTAAAAACCCAGGAGAGAGTAAAGAAACACTCGGTGAGACAAATCAACAGAAAAGACAGAGAGACCAGTATTGCCAAGACTAACAGAACAACATCAGCGAGAAGGGGCACCCAGAACACACAAAGCTCAAACAAAAGAATTCAACAACAAGAATAAGAAAACGAAGCAGCAAGGTGGAAATGGTTGAAAAACATGATTGATGACAAAACAAACACCCAATAATATAAAACAGTAAAAAGCGTGGGTTCCTGGAGCCTGGGAAGTTGGGAACACCAGAGGCTCTAACCACCTTATTACTAATGGAGCGCTTCAAAAAGAGAAACTTAGTGTGTTGTGCCTACAAGAAACATGGCTGGTGCAACCACCGACATTGGAAGGATACGTGGTATTGCTAAACCCAGCAGTCAAAGGTCCAAAAGGTAGACCTATGTCAGGTCTATTGGTAGCCATCAAAAATGACCTGGACTGGCAAGTGCTGGAGGAGACAAATCCACACTTACTCATTCAGATGGTAGCGTTACAGCTGGATAAAAAAGCCAGTAAAGTACTAATACTGATCAACATATATTGGAATCAAGCAAACTCACTACACGAAAACAAGCCAGATGAAATAGCAGAATTAATCGATGAACAGAGAGAAAAGTGGACTGAACCTATGTTCATACTGGTAGTAGACTTAAATTGTTCGTGCCTGAACAAGGACGACCGATCAGAGCATGACTTAACAACAGCTTCAACAAAGGAAAAAAGAGGTACAATGTGGAACCGTATGGTACAATCAAGGGATTGTGTAGTACTGAACGGAAAGGTGAAGGGGGACCAACCAACAAAACCAACCTGGAAAGGAACACAATCAGTAGAGATCCTGGACTATATTTGCATCTCAAGTAATTTGTCGGAGAACATCCAGACCTTGGAAGTAATCTCAACAGTAGAAAGTGACCACAACTTGTTAAAACTGACGTGCAAAAACATCAGCAATAACAAGACCGGAACTTATAACCAGAAGTTGGTCACAGATCAAAAAGGTACCAAACTAAGGATCAGACCAGAGAAAACAAGAGAACTAAACCATAATCTAAAACAAATGATCTCGACGCTTGAAAACGAACAAGGCCAAAAAAGGATTGATTACACCCCGCTTTTCAGAACATTTGTTACAGAAAGGAAGCTTGGAAGTAACCATCAAATATCAACCTACCAACACCAGTACGACAGTCGTATACGAGAAAAGAAAAAACCATTAAGGAGAGACATCAGAAGACTAAAAAAGATTAAACACGACAACTGGAGTAAAGAGATTCATAAGCTAAAACAAAAATACAGAAACTGGTTACATTTACACAAGAAGACCTTGCTAAATCAGGATGCAGAAAGAATGCTGGGAAAAATAAGAACTAAAAATACAGCTGAAATCTGGGCAATCATCAACAAAGTGGAGAAGCCTCAAGCAATAAGTCAAATGAACCCAATTAGTGCTTCTTCATGGGTTAAGCACTACACACAGCTGCAAGGAGAAACTCACACTGACCCAAAGCGGAAACCAACGACAAATAAAAATGAGGCAACTATAGATATCAGTATTGAAGCAATTGAGAGCATCCTAAAAAAACTGAAAGATTCGAGAGCCCCTGGGCCCGACGGGCTGACGAACGTAATACTGAAAAGTAACACAGGCGAATGGGCTACATTTCTTCATCTTCTATTTAATTACATACTAACAACAGAAACAATTCCGGATTCCTGGCGAAAGGCAGTAGTGGTGCCCATTTTTAAAAAGGGTCTCAGAACATCAGCTGACAATTACAGACCAATCGCATTACTAGACGTGGTGGGGAAGGTCTTTGCGTCTACACTACTGAAAGCATTAGACCATTGGGTACAGCAAAGTGGACGACGTGATCCTTGGCAATCGGGTTTTGTGAAAGGGGGAGGCACAGCACTTAACATCTTCCTGATTAACTTAATAAAAGCCAGAACACAACGGAATAAAAACCCAGGAATCTATATTGCGTTCGTAGATTTGTCAAAGGCTTTCGACAACATAAAAAGAGCTAAACTATGGAAGAAAATGGAAAGCTGGGAATGTCCACAGTCACTGGTGGAGAACATCAAAGACTTGTACACGGATACAAGCATCAGAGTCAGATTGGACACAGCGGGTACATTAACAGACGAAATTCAGATAAAAATGGGCTTAAAACAAGGATGCCCGCTGGCTCCGGAATTGTATAACCTGTTCACATCAGACCTGGAGGAGTCATTTGACTCCACTCGCTGCTTTCCACCAAAAATAGCAGGAACGCCGATTGGGAGATTGCTTTACGCAGATGGTATCGTCCTGATGGACCAAACCCAAATTGGCTTGCAAAGACAGCTCACTACATTACAATCGTATGTAGACTCAAATGATCTGGTAATAAATCCAGAAAAATCGAGAATTCTGAAGCTATGCCCAGGAGGTAATAGAAACAGAGGGAAAAAAATAGGATGGTCTCTGAAAAACAAAAAAATCTTGGAAGTTGAAGCTTTCACGTACTTGGGAGCCTGTATAGACAATACGAAAAACAACATGCCAAGAATAGTGGGGCTAAAAAGGAAAGCAACCAACCTAGCTGCCCAAGGGAGAATTCTGCATAAAAGATACTGCAGATTCACCTTATCACCTCTAATATCCTTTTACAGGATGAAAGTGGTGCCAATATTAACATATGGGGTAGAATCACCAACCCCCCTACAAGCTCAAACATGGTCAATCCTGGAGGGCCTGTTTTGGAGGAAAACTTTACAGCTGCCCAAATCAGTCCCAATACAGCAAATAAGGAGAGAGCTGGCATTGACATCACTCAAAACAATTGCGGTATGGAAAATGCTAAGTTTCTACCGAAAATGTCTTGAAGAAAACACCACAGGAGGATTTACGGTGCGGATAAAAGCCCTAAAAGACCAATCTGACATAATCTTAATAGACTGGCAAAAGACATGTCGAGGGATCCTAGTGAACCTCAGTGAGTCAGAGGATGACTTATGGATCAACCCAGACAAAACTATACATGGCAGATTGGATCGAAACCCAAGAAGACAACCGCAAATACAAAGGTTACGAAAACTTCTGGGCTCAACCACGAAAACTGAATCAGATCCTGAGTTATCTGACTTTATTCCCTAACTGGTACTTCCGAGACCTTTTTCTGAGATTCAGTTTGAACATTTTACCATCAGGAGAAATATTACAAAGAAGAAAAGGGTTGGATATCTGTGAAAGCTGCAGAATGTGTAAAATAAAAGGAGAGATAGAATCTCTGAAACATCTCACACTACAGTGTACCGGTTTAAGGAAAGAGCGAGAGCAGTGTTTGCGGGGCACCATTAGAAGTCACATGACAAGGAATGTTGATGAGTGGTGGAAGACTCTTGTAGAAGGAGAAAAAATGAAAATAACATTTGCACTCATAAGACTAGTGATTCTAATTCTCAAGAAACTAGAGGTGATCAACAACATGACCCAGGCACAATAAGGTGTTACCAAGCTCTGCTATCAGGATACTGTACATCAAACTGAAAACACATCATGGAAAAATGGACATGATCAGGTTAAAGGTTTCAAATATGGAAACCATACAATCTGTTTAAATAAAATAAAAAAAATAAAAAAATATATATTTTTTTCCTGTATGGGAGGATTTTGCAAATAAATCATTCAATATGGTGGACCAAATAAGGGGTTTGTTCTTTATGATGATGTTAGCAATTCCATCCAGATGAGGAGCCCTAGATGGTTTAAGTTTCAGATTGATTGCATGTACGTAATGCAAATTTTTTGTGTTGTTGCATTCAATCTCCTTGTTCAGACCAGCTGAAAATTCTGGTAGTTCAAATTGTCTACGTAATACAGGGATCTGATGTGATTAGACCAGGCAGACTCAGGATTAGCATTAATCTAATTTGTCATACAACTACTGGTGTATTTTTGGTAGAGTTGCTAACGTTTATTTTTATCGTTTTGTCATAAAACATTGAAGGCTAATATCATGCATTATTGATAGAGTTTGTGTGTTTTTCGGCAATTTTTATTTGTATATTTTCTATTTTCCTTCCTCACCCAGAAAAGGGTGTTAATTGTATCATAATAATGAGATTTTTTGAAAATAATATAATAATAATAACAATAATAATAATAACAAATATCTTTATGTTCAATGTCATTTCTCGTTTCATGTTTGCTGTGGCTGCATTGTACATTTTCTGCATTCTCATGTTTACATTTTGATTAGATTTAGAGATACCTATTCATTCATGGGTCTGCCAGTCAGAGTCTACTATTGTGTCCGGACACATAAAAGGAAAATTATCCATTAGAGATCCATTTTCCTTCAATTTGCTGTTATATTATCTCATAGCAGATTTGCTCCAGGTGACTCGATGACCTCTAGGATTAATAGTGAAATGTACTGATGAACTAAGTTGTTGTTTATGGTAGTTAATATTTACTGGCTGTTTCAGGATTTAGTGATCACTTAACTGAGTATGTATCGTTTAAAATGAAAGGATATTTTTCAAATAATCAATATTGCTAGTGGTTCTCCCATTGGACTATGTGTTCTTCTGAACCTGTTGTGTATATCCATTGCCATCTTCATAATCAAAATGGTTACCCTTTGAGGAAACGTAACCATTTCACTACTGATTCAATTTGGGGAGTGCTAGTAACCCTCTTCAAAAGATTGTCACCAAATCAGCCCCCTTATGAGCTTTTTATCGTGGCTATGTATGCAATATGGATTAAAGTCTGCAGTAATTATGACTTTGTCTACTGTGTGGGATCAGTTTAATTCCATCAAGATACGGGTAATTATAGACATCATTGCATAGGTTTTAAGGCTCCCAGGTGGATCATAGATTATGCTTGTCTTGAGGTGCAGTAATACCCAGGGTGGCAATAGAACATAAGGGCAATTTAAGGTGGATACGTATTCACCTAATTTGTAATGCGATTTGGCCCCTATGATCGGGCCTCCAGGCGGTCTACCTTTAGAACCTTTAATGGCTGTTCCATTTATAATTGTCATGATCCCTGCCTCTAAGGCACCAGGCTGGAGCCGGGCCACAATCCCCTGTATGGCCCTTAAGGGCCTCTCCATCACTTGGAGTCAGACGTGGCGTCAGGCTCACACATAACTCTAAGAACAACTTGGCATTGGACTTGTAATGTATTGTGGGCAAGATCGATGCCCCCACATAACCCAGTTCCTTGAACTGAGTATGCGGTCTAGCCTTTTGGGTGAGGTCCAACCCAGGGATACCTGGGATATCTGGAAGCTATTTAAACCACGCCCGGGCAGAGAAACAGGCATTGCGTTTCTCTGCACCTGCAGCGTGACACTCACCGTGCTCAGATTGGTCTCCTGAAGGCCTTCGCCTTTCCTCGTCATCCCGCGCACCTGCAAGAACAGCATTAATATTCTACTTACCTCGGGGAGTATCCAGCTTCCACCCATCACTCCTCCGGTCCTGCGGGTAGCTACGGCGGTGTCACCACCATCTCTGGACACCGCATCCTAAGGGAAGATAAACGAACGAAAGAAAATACATTAGTAAGCATTTTTCATATCCTAGCTTACTCGAAAACTGCAAGAAGAGTTAAAAGCTTACCTGAATTCGATCAGCACCTTCAGCTCCGGAGCGCCCCATTGACCTGCAAGGGGAAAATACATTACAGGTTAGCACAGAAAGCGCAAGAAAGCGCTGCACATTGCACTTACTCACCGCACCTCATTCTCTCAGCCGGCAGCTACGCTGGGACATTGCAGCGCCTGTAAGGGACACAGAGAGAGACCTTGGTCAATATAAGAAATAGCGAACAGCGCAGCGCATTGCGCTTTCACTCACCGCTTAGCGCTCGGCTTCCCTCAGCAGCACAACGCCATCTCCGACCTCTCCAACACCTAAGGGAGAAGAGACACATTATAGAGGGGACAAGAGTCAAGAATCACCCAACCTACCAGTTACAGCAAGCCCAGTCTGTTGGGCCTGCGCCAGTGAAGCAACTGGGCTGCATAGAGCCCACATCAGTAGACGCACCCCTGCAACGAAGGGCAGGACGGAGAGCACACCACACAAGAAAACAAGGTGAGGAGTGGACAAAGGGGAAGGTTTGGCCCCCAAGGGAAGAGGGATGGTCAAGCAACCAGAGACAATAGAGTTAAACCCCGGTAATCCTGTGTTTCAGGCCCAGTCTCCAGTCAAACAGATTCCAAGGAAGGGTTTGCGGTCGTAGGAGGTCCAAACAGGCTGAGTGGCGTCCCTGTGGATACCAGGTGAGCATTACAGAACACAAAGACGTGCACCAAAATCCACCTGGACGTCATGGAAACGTCAGAAACCGACCAGTTAGCCCAAATGTTGGGGCAGCTACGTGCCAAAGTACATGCAGCCAGGCAGGAGACCAACACCCTGAGAGTTGATACTTGCTAAAGAACGTACTGATGATTTAAGCCGGCAAGTCCTCCAGTCACAGGCAGGACATGCACCGTTACCGGGTAACGTGCCTTCAATGCCAGTACCCTCAGCCAACCCTTTTCAAATAACCCTTCCTGGGGCTCCGCCTGAGTGATTCACGGGGGATCCCAAGAAGTATGCAATATTTATGAACCAATGGCATCAGCATTTCCTTTGTAGGCCAGGGACCTCTCCAAATGACCAATCACGGGTTGCTTCCGTGCTATCCTATCTGAGCGGTCGTACCACAGACTGGTCTGTACCCGGAGATGGAGAAACTCTTCTCCCATCATACTCATGGACAGGCATTAGACAATTAACTTTTGTCCCTTCGTAAAGAGAACCAAGACCTATTAACATACATAGTCACCTTCAATAGACCGGTGGTAGAAGAAGAATGGCTGGAGGAGAAGAGAACCACGTTATTTCATCGGGGTCTGCGGGGAGAGCTAAAAGATGTTCTTGCACCAGTGGTGGACCCTCCGAAAGACTGTGCAGAATTTATCAACCTTGTTGTTCAATTAGATCATAGGTTGTAAGACCGAAGAGCAGATTGAACCAGGCGGGACCCTCGCCCTATGTATGTGTGTTTAAAGGACAATGTCTCTCGAACAACAGTGAGCTCAGGGGAACCAATGCAGATCGGAGGGGTCAGGACCACCTTGACTAAGGCTGAAAGGGATAAAAGGAGACAGCATCAGTTATGTTTGTACTGTGGAAAGTCAGGCCATTTCCTTAAAGTGTTTCCATTGAAGCCACCAAAGAGAACATTACGGGCCACGGACAAGGAAGATACGACCAAAGAATCGGAAAACTACCAAGCCCAGCAAGTGTAGGGGTCCACTTGTCGAGTGAAGAGAGTGAACTACAGACCTCCCATTTTGCATTGTTTGTGATCTTGATCAATCACCAACAACCATCTTGGATGCACGCAATAAGAGCATACATAGACAGTGGAGCCGTTGGGAACTATATGGACCAAGATCTCGCAGCAAATATGGGGCTTCATTTATGCCCTAAGTCAATCACAGACACTGTCACCACTGTTGATGGCACAGAAATAGCTTCTGGTCCAGTATCCCAATGCACTGCGCCTTAACCCTTCTATGCCAGGAAGGACACCAAGAATCTATAGCTTTCAACCTCATCAAGGCGCCTCAGTTCTGGTTGATTTTAGGAATGCCGTGGTTGGTAGCTCACAATCCTCGAATAGATTGGCGAACAAAGGAATTGGCCTTTTCTGAGAGTTGTGCTCACAGATGTTATTGTAAAGGGAAAAGGGAAAAAGCCAATTGATACTAGAACTTTTGCACTTCAGTGGCAACCGGTACTTTACCAAGTGAATACCAGGATTTTCAAGATTTATTTCAGAAAGAACCAGCTAATACCCTACCGCCGCACAGACCATACGATTTCCAGATCGACCTGGTACCTGGCGCACAGATCCTTTGTGGGCAAATCTATGCCCTAACTGAACCAGAAAACCAGCACCTAAAGTCCTACTTAGACCAATACCTGGCAAACTGATTCATCCATCCCTCAAAGTCACCAGCACCCTCTCCCCTGTTTTTTGTGCCAAAGAAGGAAGAGGACTTGAGAACGTGCATCGACTATCACGCACTGAACCAGATCACCATAAAAAATCATTACCCTCTGCCACTAATCCCCGAACTGCTTGACCAAGTCAAAGACGCCCAAATCTACACAAAATTAGATCTTAGAGGAGCGTATCACCTCGTTCGAGTGAAAAAGGGTGACGAATGGAAAACCGCCTTTTGTACCAAGTATGGTCTGTACGAATATCAAGTAATGCGCCCGCTGCATTTCAATACTTCATGAACAATGTCTTAAGGGAATTAATTGATGTCTGTGCCTTAGTATATATTGATGATATCCTAGTATATTCAGCATGAAAGCAGGACCACGTCAGGCATGTTTGATCTGTACTGGCAAAACTCTGCCAACATCAGCTCTATGCCAAACTCGAAAAGTGCTCATTTCATGTCTCCGAGGTGGAATTCATTGGCTTCATTCTCAGCCCGAAGGGAATTCGAATGGATGTACACAAGGTAGATGCTATCCTAAACTGGCCATCGCCAAACTCATTCAAGGGAGTCCAGAGCATGTTTGGTTTTGCAAACTTCTACCGTCGATTCATCCCGGGGTTCTCGCAAATAGTACATCCCATCACATCATTGCTAAGGAAATGCAATAAAAAGTTTCACTGAACAGAAGAAGCAGAAAAGGCTTTCCGAGAACTCAAGGTGAGATTCACTTCAGCCCCTATCGTACATCATCTTCGCCCAGACCTTCCGTAAGTGGTGAAGATGGACGCCTCAAGTATGGCAATGGGAGCCATCCTCTCACAAAAGGACCCAGAAACGGGTCAATTACCCCCTGTCACCTTCTGGTCACGTAAATTCACACCACCCAAGCTCAATTACTCTGTCACGGACAAAGAACTCCTAGCCATCAAGTCTGCCTTTAAGGCCTGCTAACATTATCTACTAGGTGCCAGACATACGATCATCGTAATAACTGACCATCGAAATCTCCAGTACCTAAAAACAGCAAAGGCTCAATCTTCATGACAACTACGCTGGGCCCTTTTCATCGATGAATATGATTACGTGATCACGTTTCAACCAGGAGTTAAAAACGGAAAAGCTAATGCTCTTTCTCGTATGGGTGTTGATGAACAGGGATGCAAAACCACTGACCCAATAGCCATCATTCCAAGTGACAAACTCCTAGTAATCACAGCAACCATGACCCAGAGCGAGTTACATGAAAAAATCCAAAGCTTGATGAGTCCTGAGCAGTTGCAAGAGTGAAGTACACAAGAGGAACATCACGCAATAAAAGACCAGTTGCCCTATTTCAGGAACTGTTTATTTCTGCCAAGCCGAGAACTACGAGAACAAGTCATGTCCGTTTATCACGATTCCTTAATCGAGGGCCATCCTGGAATTGAAAAAACCTTAGCCAAGGTAAAATGGAGTGACTGGTTGCCCATGTGGCGTAAAGACATTATCCAATTCATCCTATCCTGTGGAGTTTGTGCACAAAACAAATCATCCAAGCAGAAACTCGAGCAGAAAAGATTACTTTTGCACTACTGTGCACAATCATATTTCTCCATTTACTTCCCTGATACTCAGAGGTCTAGTCACATTGGCATGAACAACCTTCTATCTACCTCAATACGGTTAAACCAGAAGTAATAGAATGTCACAATGCACTTTTCATTAGTCACAGACAGTAAGCAAGATCCCAGAAAATGAGCCCCCACTGGAAGACCACCTTTAACATGGGAAGTTCCTCTTTCCCCCAATTAAGATGACACATTGGTTATTTTTGTTCAGCTAGCCCTGTCCATGACTGATATAGAGCCATGTAGATCCCTCACCCATGCCATCAATGAGCCAAAAACCAGGCCGGTGTACAGAAAGAATACATATTCCTTGAATATTTGCACTAAATGTTTACACACACAACCTTCTCTGTGGCAGAAAACAAAGCTTCATTACAAAACACATGTTTTCATTTTTTTCTTGGTACATGGAACACAGGACAAATAAACAGTGCACACCTTTTATCCCACAAACCTATGTATTTATTTATTGATGTATTTACTCATGTATTTATTTATTTATTTATTTATTTATTTATTTATTTGTATTATTATTATTATTTATAAACCCGGAGGGTTCAAGACACTGTTAGATGATCAGTCACTCACATGACAGAATAAGCATTTTTACATACAGTATTATTCAAGCATCAATGTTTTTTTCAGTTTCACATTACTACCAGGGACGGGTTGAGCATTTGGCAATCTACATTTTTTATGTCAAAACGTAAACAATACCTTGGAACTTTAGCAGATCATGAGTATTATCATTCTTTATAAGGTTGGACTGAAAACAACTCCAACATTTTATATGTTCAAAATCAATCTCAAACATGCAGTGCTTTGTATATTTCCCTGTGCACTTAAGAACGCTAGCAGATTTGAAAATGCACAACACTTTTCATACTACTTTGGATTGATAGCACCGTTCTCTTTTCTTCACACCAAAGCAATACAAAATCTTGCTTTTCTCAGGGTCACTTTCTCACTCTCAGGAAAGAGTGTGGATGTTTCAATTAGGAATTACACTGGGTTTCATGTAACACAACACTTCTCTACCTGACACCAAAAGCCCCAACTTCAGTTACATTCAGCTCCCTTCTGCTTAAATGCCCAATCTGGGGATTGGAGACAGGAATTTCGTTTTTAGGCAGGGGCACCCCTGTACTTTAGGGAAGTCTGAAGTTGCCAAGGAAAATAGGTGTACATAATTAATTTAATTGACTATAAATTGAATTAGCACTAGGTAAGGGTAGGAGGTTTCAAAATCCCCCAAGCTCCCTCTGCATCGATCTATATGGGAGTGAACTCTATTATTATTCAGTAAAATATGCTAATGGTCTACTCGGTTTGCCCCCCCCCCCCACCACTATTAAAGGGAAGATATTAGGTCAAGCAGTTTCCCCGCACATTTTGTTCTTTTTGGCAAGCTACTGAAAATGGAATTCTCTGGGTTTGGCGTGCAGGAAAAGCATCAGTGTTTCAGGACCCTCTCTTCGAGAAGCACCGGGACCTGGTGATGCTCTTCAGTCATAGATAGTCACTAACCTCCCTCTTTGTTTGCTCTCCTTTAAAAAATCCCAGCCTCTTTTGTCTTTCTCAATTGTTGTCTCCAATGCAATGTTAAATCTCCATCCAGCTTTGAATAGTGGCACCCAGACAATGGTTGGGCAGCTGTCCTGGCAAGTTTAAATTCTGCTACATTCTTTCAGTATTTCAACCAGATGATGTTTAGGTAAGTCTGTCCTTGAAGATTTTTAGGCTTCCCCATAGTGACAGGGCTTTTTACACTATAGGTCATACCTTTAAAATGTAAATCAGAGGGTGCAACATTATTGCTTCATTGGAGGCTAATCCCCTTCTTCTCCACCACAGTTCAACCCTTCTCCTGCTGACAGGCTCTTGGAGTTCTGAAGCTAAATTTATGGGACAGAGGTGCACACCTACTAGCATTTTAATTGTTTTACCCATGTAGTTTTTCAATGAAAAATAAACCTACATGAGAACACATTTTGTTTTACAAACAAACATCAAAACATGTATATTTCTGTGTTCCACTACTCCTGTCGCTCTTATTCAGATGACTTCTGTCTTGGCAGGACGACTCAGGTGTGAACTGTGGTTTTTCTCCATGTACACAGAATTAATACAAGTTAGTGTCAGCACACTTAACATACAATTACATGATTCACAAATATAGTACCACCCGGAATTTCGGTCTCGCAACTTTATCTGAGAAGCTGCAATTGCATTTTCGATTGTAGCTTGAGTAAAAAAAATACATATTGCAGTGAATTGGGGTAACAAAACTTCCTTGGAATATGCTTTAAAATCACTGCTGAGAAAATCAATAACATGTGGTTCTATAGGTAACTCAATGGCAAATAATATAATATCTATTTCTCCATCAACTGCAAAGCTCGTTTCATTTCTGACATTAGCTCTGTGCATCTGCTGCATTAGCTGGCACTTAAAGTCATTAATCAGTCCTGCCCATCAGAATCTGTAGGAGGGATTCTTATCTTTCAGGTCACATGGCTCACCTTTCCCCCTCGGAACATCATGAGGCAGTTCTGTAATTTGTGATTTGTCATTCATGTCTTGATCACACCACATTTAGAATTTAAAAGCTTGTATTTTAAGAATTCCACCCATCCAGAGCTGGTTCTGTTATTGATACAGTAGCATAGAATCCCCATCATACTTTTCTCCTGCTATGGCCTCAAAGAGATTAGACCTTCAGATAGAGACCCAAGCAGATCTGTAATGGGAGAAAATCATGTCTCTTGCCACTGAACCTAAAATTATATTTCAGGAAATAAAATGTACAATCATGCCTCTAGAAACAGACACTTATGTTTGTGAAGGTTACATTTCCTTGGGTCCGTAAGGCCCTTTAAATGTGGTATCTGACAGAACATAGTGGGCCTCATTACACGGTAGGCGGTAAGGGTTTACCGGTACCGGTATTTTACCGGTACTGGTAAATCCTTACCACCTTACTACGATGTCCCTTTGCGGTTTGGGGAATTAAATGCCTGCTTTTTGCAGGCGTTAAAAACCAACCCGCAAAGGGACCAGTGGAGCTAATTACGGTACCATAATTTGCGGTACCGTAATTAGAGCCTTCACAATTCCCATAGAGCCCTGTGGGGCAAAAATGGGAATGGGGAAGGGCAATGGTGGAAGGGGGAATTACCGCCCCGCCAACCTTGGAATGGGGCGGTAATTCCCCTTTCCACCAAGGCTGTGCCGGTATTTTACCGGCATGAACCATGGCTCTAATAGCGCCATGGTTCACCGCCATCCGTGTAATGAGGCCCTATCTGTTGCATTTATTTTTCATGTGTAGCCTTCTATTTATTTTGAATGAATTGCATCTCACATCACTGTTCAGGGCCCGTCTTAATGATATGTTCATTTTAGCATGGTAAGATTTTTCTTCTTACCTTTATTTCAAGCTGTGAAATGCACACACCTTAAGACATTGCGGTATCAGTGTTTGCAAAGCCCTGCTTTCCATGTAGAATCATCCTTTCATTTTTCTGGGTTTGGTCAAACACATGCAAGGCCCTTTTTAATCAGTGTCTTTTCCTTGATTTGCACGCAGCATTTTTAAGGTGGCAGCTGAAACTGAAAAGCTTCCTTTTTGTCTGTCAGGTCACAATGTGCCTTTTTCATGCCTGGCCTAAGTGGCCTTACAGTTCATATGATCCTGGCTGTCATTAAACCCCAACATTTTGAGGGTGTTTGGACTCCTTATGTACTACCAGCTCATTACTAAGATCATCTCTAGTTACTTTACGATTACATTCCATGTTTCGGGATGAGCATTGGGACTTGATAAGCTCCCGGTGCTACAATGATTATAGCTTTTTTTCTTCCCTGGCACAGTAACACTGCACATCTTTCAAGTACCTGCTCTGTGTGAGCCTCAGTATGAAAGTCTGCACAAATACAGAGTGAAGAAAATGATTATCATACTCTGCCTCCTGCTGACAATCAACTGCTGACTGCGCTTTGCCGCACTTGTCTCTGTGTGCATGCTGTGTGTGTCATTCCAGGTCTTATGGCCCCTGCTGGCTAGGAGGGAGAAGACAGGAAACGCCTGCTGCCAATTAACAGAGACAAGAAATAGTATTATCTTTTAAAGAAAGTACAGCACTATGAAGACTTCCATGTTGGAATTAATACCTTTATTGACTAAATGTAATTTAGAAAATATGTAAAGCCTGGGATATCTGCAACCTGGGTTGACATTATTGGAAAATTGATGTGGATGGAATGGTGGATGGGAAAAGCTCTGTTTCACAACAGTTAACATAGTCTATCAAGCAAGAAGACATGTGGAGCTTCTCCAGAAGCTGAGGAATCTTGCAGTATCAATAAGTGAATGTGTTGATGCAGAAGAACATATTTTCACTACTTATAAGCAGAATCTGATAGAGAAATAAGATAAACGTTATGTGATCTGAATGAAAACTGTGAAAGGTTTTCAATTTCTCTCAATGAGGGTAACTTTTTATTTTTTTATTGTGCCACACACAGATCTCTCAAATTTGAAAAGTAAAAACCATACAATAAACTTCCATTTAAAACGATGCTGTGCCATCTGTCTTATATATTACAAAATGTTTGTATCTGCATTTAAATATCTCCTTTTCACCATTATAATGGAATTTTTATCAAATGCAATTCATTTATTAATTTTAAAAGCTCAATTGATGAGAGGATTTCCTTCCCCTGACAGCCTATGCCAACATTCTTGGGTACTAAGCCACTAATAGACAAATCTAGCAAAGTATTTTTCTCTTAATTTTATGTGATTGTGCAAGAAATTAGAAGGTGTCTTACATCTTGGATATGCCCTTCTCTGCACAAATCACATTCTCATTCTTTATGATCTAAATGTTGCCAAATTCTTGATGTTTCATTAGTTTTAACTAGATTTAGGCAGACACATAAGAGTTCAGCACGTCAAGTAGGGTTCGGAAAGTCTTAGGTAGGGCAACACATATTTGCTCGATATCTCACAGACATTGGGCCTCATTACACGGAAGGTGGTAAACCATGGTGCTATTAGCACCATGGTTGCCGCCGGTACCATACCGGTACCACCATGGAGGAAAGGGGAATTACCACCCCATTCCAAGGTTGGCAGGGCGGTAATTCCCCCTTCCTCCATGGCCCTTCCCCATTCCCATTTTTGTCCCATAGGGCATAATGGGAATGGGGAAGGAGCTAATTACGGTACCGCAAATTGTGGTACCGTAATTAGCACCAAGGTCCCTTTGCGGGTCCCAACTTTAACAGCTGGTCTACATCAGCCGTTAAGGTCGGGAACTGCAAAGGGACCTCGTAGTAAGGCGGTAAGGGTTTACCAGTACCGGTGCCCTTACCGGTACCGGTATACCCTTATCGCCTACCGTGTAATGAGGCCCATTGACATTTTTTGTACATTTCAGGTTACAAAATGAGGCTCTGGTCACAATCCAGTCAGTTATCATCATGGCATGCTATTTTTTTTCTGGATTTGCGACCAGGATATCACTTGTTACTTCGCAATTATGAAGAATTTGTTCAGCGTCTTTTTGCAAATTTAACAAGAATTTGCTCTTATGGGACTTTGTGTGATCTCTTATATCCTCAAACAAAGAGGTCTTAAATGGATCTAACATAGATATAAGCATTACTTTCCAGCTGAAATGTGTTTGGAGGGAGTTTGATCCTAGTTCATATTTCAATTGCGCTATGGGGAGAGACATAGGGAGGGATAGAGTTTTTTCCCACATAGAGTCTTCCAAGTGTTCCCAGTTAAATTTGCGGGCACTGTGATAAATTCCCATCCTACACAGGATTGCTGGAATCACTTTCCCTTTGTAAAATTCTAACAAGGGTAGGAGCGAAAATCTGTGCAATGTCTTCAATAGTTTTTATATATTGTATTATTTTGCTCTCTAGTTCTACAGTCAGCTCCTTTAACGACTGAGTTATATTAATGTTGAAGCCTAGATATTGTATTTTCTTTACAATCGGCATAATTTGTTTATTCATGTACCATTTAGGTGATTGTTTTCTATTGGAATGTCAGCCGAGGATCATTATGTTGGATTTAGAGGTGTTAATTGCTAGATCATTTTCAGAAGCATACATTTCTATGGCCTTTATTACATTTTGTAATCCGATTGGGTAACACTTAAAATAAAACTATTAACATTATTATTATTATTATTGTACTTATTGAGTGTGCACTTAGCTTCTGGAAACAACATAGCGCTTTATAGTCATAGGGGGGAAGAACACATTGAGGGAAGCAGCGAAAATGGGATGAGGAGCTAGCAGGGTGTGTGAGGGTGGGCATTTGGCAGCAAGGAATCTACAAGCAGCTAAGGGAGGAGATAGTGTGGATCAGATTACTGAGACTCAGGTAAGGTGGAGAGTGCCGGGTGTGTGGACGTAGGTGTTAGGGAGGAGCCATTACTTGAAAAGGAAGGCCTTGAACTCTTTCCTGAACTGTAGAAGTAATGGGGCAAGTCTGTTGTTGACAGGAAGGAGGTTACGGACTCTTGAAGCGTAGACAGATAAGCACTGACATCTGATACTTTTCTTCCTGCACTATCAACATTCATGTCTGCACATTTCCTTACTTCTGATTGCAGGCCTCTGAAGATTCTGAGTTTCTCAGTGAGGTAACTTGGGGACTTCGGGGTGACAGCCTTGTAGATGATGCAGCAGAATTTGAAGATGATACGTGCTTGCAGAGGGAGCTAGTGCAGTTTGTTGAGGATCAGGGTGATGTGGTTGAATTTTTGGTGTCTTTTGATGAGTCTTGCTGCAGCATGCATGACACATCACAGAGGTGCCAGGGTAGTCGCCAGAAGGCCTTTCAAATGGGCACTGCCACCATTCAGGTGGAAGAGGACCAAGACTTGGACAGTGAATCTGAAGTTGTTGTTCTGGGATGATTTTCAACAGGATAGAAGGTTGCAGAAATGCCTCATATCCATAGGTCTAAAATAATACAGCACACATTCGAAAGCAGTCAGTTCAGGAAAGGCACCCAAGTGATTGTTGTATGTAGAGAGACTCACTTTCTACACAGACCTTGAATAAAAACCTAAATATAAAAGATGTATATAAGTTGTACAGATTTTCAATATTTTGCATTGTGGGACATTGGCACCTATCAAACTTAAATGATCCCACCACACCGATCCTCTATGCAACGCAAACCTGAAAGCATGTACAGCTCCATCTGATTTTCAGGATGCTAAAGGCTAGTGGTTTCAATAGGATGAACATGCACATGGCTGGAGGCATTTATGAAGCCTTCAGGAAAAGGGTGTTGAAGAGCATGGAAATACAGGTTGACCTGAAAGCTATTCTACAACTTTGTCAAAAAGTATTAAAAATTGCATGAATAGGAAAACGTCCATAGACATGTTAATGGCTGCACCCCACCCCATACAATTAACAGGGCATTTACACATGGTGCCTGATCGTGAAAGCATTTCATGGGTGGCAAATGGACATGCTCGGAAACCTTGTGTCTATTGCACAGAGGTGTTGCTAGTGGGGGTTCTGTGGGGGCTATAGAAGCTCAGGGGCTACAACCAAAGGGATAGCTAGACCCGAGTCCTGACAATTCCTTCATTAACGTAGACCCGGATATTTTTTATTTTTTTTTAGTTTAAACGTTTTTATTTAAATCACATTATAAAGGTGTAAAAGGATCATGTTATATCTTGTATCAACTATGGGCATAAAGGAGTAACAATATAGAACGTAACTATTGATATATAAGATGGCCTTGCATGAATACATATTCATTAATCATTACATTTTCGATTTTAGAGGGAGGGAGGGAGGGGGGATACATATACATTTACAGACAAGGGCATGACATAATAGGAACAGAACATACACAGGAGGAGTGATGTGTTAAAGGGGGGAGGGGACAAGAGGCAGGAGTGTGCGATAATTATTAGATAATGACTACTAAACCACTGATGGATGAGCAAGAAATTCAATAAAAGGTTTCCAGTTTAGCTCATGTTTACGTAATAGAGACATAGTAGAGGCAATACACTGTTCTAGTCTATGAGTGTAGCATATTTAATTCCATCGCATTCTGTAATTAAGTTTTCAAAAAATTTCCAATTGGATGAAATCATTTTGATAGCCAAGATAATAAATAAGTCAAAAAAGAAATTCTTTTGTCTGCAAGTAACATCTTGGCCAATAGAGCTACCGGCAAAAAGAACTTGGGACAGAAGTCAATTGAAATGTTGAAAATACTTTTGATGGTTTTCCAAATGTTAAGCCAGAAGGACGAAACAGATCTACAATCAAGAACCATATGCTTAAACGATCCAGAAGACTAATGGCAGCTCCAACAATTGTCATTTTGCGTAAGGCCACACTTGAAAAGATGTGAAGGAGTGATGAAAATTCTGTAATGAAAAAAGTACATAGTTTGTAGTATGTTTGCCAAAGCTGTGACCTTAGATATGCGGTTCCAAACTTTAGGCCATTCCAGTTGATTATCCATTAGTGTACAGTCTTGTTGCAGGCTGAAAGGCAGTCATACATAATGTGTGTAGAAGAGTTTTGCCGATGTGTTTTATAGCATGAAGAGGCAGAAATAATCAGTTTGTAGGGAGAGTGCAACCTTTCAGCATTTGGAGGGATGATATTATTGATGAGAGAATCGTAGTTTTTTAACATTTCTATCAATAATAGACAGGAATTGGTGCATAACTGAGAGTGGCGTATTGAATCTATCAACAAGTACATTAAAATTAACTGGAACTCCTTGAATGAATAGCTGATCAAGATATGTGATACCCAGAGAGAGCCGTGGCCTCCATAAAATAGCTTTTTTTTAATTCTAATAAAATGATTAAACCAAATTATATAATGAGATGTAATGATGGGACTTAGGAATTGGGGGGAATAGATACATTCTGACATAGCAGGCGAATAACATGACACTTGTACATTTACAATGAATACATCTAGATTTAGCTTTAATGAGAAAGCAATCAGCAAGACTTAGGGAGATACCATCAGTCTCTCTACTCATAACCATTGGGTACATCATTAGAGCGTTCATGGGTAAACCATAACTGAACTTGTTTTAACACAAAAGCTACATGATAATTCCTAAATCAGGAAACCCAACCGCTCAAGCTGCCCATGGATGTTTGAGTTTACTGAGGCACAATCTATGTTTCTTTCTCCCTCAAAGAAATGTATCCAAACAGGTATCAATGGATTGAAAGAAAGATTAGGGAAGAGGAATAGGTCAAATAAATAGAAGATACAAAATAATTGGTGAAATCATCATTTTAATGGATTCCAATCTACCCCAGCCTGACAAGAAAAGAGGGGACCACAAGTTTAAGTGTTCCTCTATACTAGAGAGAAGGGAAGCAGTGTTCAGTTTAATGATGTCTTTGATAGAGGAGGGAATATGTATGCCGAGATATTTAAAGCCATTCAGACACCATTTCATACCTGAGGTTCATATTTGGTTTTTGGTACAATGCACATTAAGAGGTAGAATTTCTGTATTCAGTTTGTCTCCAGAGACAACAGAGAATTGTGAGATGATATCTAAAATATGTGGTAAGGAAGTATCGGGATCTTTAAGTAGTAATAAGACATCATCAGCATATGCTGCTCATTTAATTTGTAGATCAGTTCTTGTTTAACAAGTTTAGGCATTACCAATAAAAGTCTGTTGGCTAAAATGTTTGCAAATACTCTACAATCTGTGTTGATAAGGGAGATGGGTCTGTTGCTTTAGGGACGTTCAGAATCTTTACCAGGTTTGGGATATACTATGATAATGGCTTCCAAAAAAGATCCTCGAGCCCCACCATCTTGGTGAAATTGAGAAAAGAGCTCATTAAGTTTACGTACTAAAATGACTTTAAGGTGCGTAGAAGTCACTTTAATACCCGTCGGGTCCAGGGGCTTTACCTTTGTTGAGGTCTTCGATGGCTTTATGAATTTCACAAATAGATATGGGAGCATTGAGCAACTGAAATTGGTTGATGATACGAAGAGTGAGGTGTATCATTAAGAAGCATCCAAATTAACTCATTATTAGGAGATGTTTCAGAAGTATATAGTTTCTTATAAAAATACAAACGTTCATAATATCTTCATCTGAAAACCTTCTATTACCTATGCAATCTTTAACAACTGCTATTGTGGTTTTCCCTTTTTTAAGTTTCAGGTAAGAAGACAAGGATTTACTCACCCTATTAGAGAGTTGGTAGATTTTAGCTTTGTACTTTCAACGGTTACCACAGGAGTATTGGGTTACGATTTTATTGTATTGAATTCTAAGTTTGATGATGGAGTTTAAGATTATTTCAGAGTTGGTGCGTGAGTATTGAGATTCAAGGGCTTTAAGTTCTTTCAAAATGTTCTACAACTCCTGTTTGAGCGCTTTTCTTTTCATTGGCCACAACGGAAATAATGTGTCCTCCAATGACTGCGTTGTAGCAGTCCCAGTTGTTAAGAATGGAGGTGTCTTGGCTTACATTTTTTGAGAAATCGTTATCGTGTTGTTGTGTTATGAAGGGAGTGAAAGCCTCTTCTTTGAGGAGGGCTGAGTCAGATAGTGCTATGCAGTCAATTTTAGCATCTAAAAGGTTACTGGGTAGAGGTTTAGATATAATAGATAGTCTAATCTAGATAGAATTTTGTGAAGGCTAGAGAAGAACGAGAATTCAGAGTGAGAAAGATGAGTAATACGCCAGGTGTTAATAAGGCCTAATTCTGAAATAAAAATGGTAAACTGCATATTGGATTTGGTAAGTTTATAGCGAACATTGGATTTCCTATCCAAGTATGGGTCTATCAACTCATTGCAATCCCCACAAACAATCAGATTGTTAGGATTAAAGAGGAATACATAGTTTTTGAGTTGCACCCAGAAAGAGGGATCTGGCGATGTAGGTCCATAGATGTTAAGGACAGAAAATTCAGTGGAGTCAACTAAACGTTTCACCATTACCCATCTGCCTATATCATCGGATTCATTTGCTAATACTTGACAATTACATTTCTTATTAATTAGAGTTATAAATCAATTTTTCTTCCCATTGGCAGCACTCGAGAAAACTTGACCAACGCAATGGCGCTTAAGTTTAGCCACTTCTGTGTTAGAAAGATGAGATTCCTGAATACAGGCAATGGAGGGTTTGGTTGTGTTAAAAGGTGTGATAACATTTTCTGCCTTTTGATAGGGTTATATAACCCTTTAACGTTCAACGTTGTTAGATTGAATGTATGAAATTATAGCAGGATAGTGAAACAGAACTTAGGAATTGAATAGTTCAATAATGCTAGAGGAGTTGTATTGAACCAAGAACACAAAAAGGTGATGAACGTCATGAGCACACTTGACAAGGACACATAAGGAATAATACATAAAGGGAGTGGCGAGACCAACAACATCAGCATGGATAACATTAAACCGGAGGAAAAAAATAAATAAAACAGCTGTGGCTAACAGGAAGTGCCCACCGCAGTCCATGCTGAGTAAAAAGAAGAAAATGTGGATGGGAGAGCCTCTGAGAAGTCGACCATCCTCAAACCCCACTCCAATGAGGAAACTTTATGGCAAAAGTCAGTAGTGACTAAAGAAACATAAGTAGTAACCATCAAGTAGGTGGTCTTGACATATCCATGCCTTCTCTCCTCTGACTTTGGTTGAATTGTCTAAGGGCAATAGGGTCTTGAAAAGTAGATGTGTGACCATTAAGAGTCAATTTAAGAATGGGCAAATGTATAATGCCATATCTCTCATTGAGCTGTTTCAGAGCAGGTCTGTGAGCAAGTGGTTCTTTCCTTCTAGCCACTGTAGCATTAGATACATCCTGGGTAATACAAATCTTTCTAGCATTCCATCCAAGTTGTCTTATTGATTTGGTTTTGTCCAAGAACAGAAGCACATGAGTGTAGTTCAGTAGAGCAAATATGATGGTTATAGATGAATTGTTGCTGGTACTGCTGGCGGGCTGTATTGAGTTCATTGGTCTAATTCGGTGAGCTCTCTGAATGTTTAATTGAACTGCTGACGAGAGATCTAGGAGCTTCATTAGGAGAGTGTTAAGGAACGGAAATGGATTATATCCTTCAATGCCTTCTGGCAGTCCAATCATTTGTACGTCGTTCCTTCTGTTGCAATTTTCCAGATATTCTCAAGCACTTGAACTCTACCCATGACATCTTCAATGTTACTAACTCTGCTCAACTTCAGTGATCCTTGCTTCAAAAGCAGACGTTTGTCATCGATGTGTTGTAATATAACATTGGTTACCTCCATACAGGGTTTCAAGGCTTATATTTCCATAAGAATGGCTTGCATGGTAGAATCGGGAGCATCTTCTTTACGCATTGCCGATTCACTTTTCTGTCTCTTGTTTGATGGAGAGATGGGTATTTCTTTGACCTGGCTTTTCTTTGATGCCATATTGAGAAAGTGAATTCAACAGCACACCAACAATTGAAAGAACGCTTTCTCTCTAATTGCTTTCTAATACAATACTTTCTCAAGCAGATATCTCTTTCACAGATGAATTGCTTAAAGGCAATGGTATCCCATTGAAAATGCTCAATGAGGGAATAATGGCATCAATTTGGAACAACTGCACACGCCTTATTCAATTCTCAATGTAGCTTTGATTAAAATGTCAAGTAGCGAGAAAGGCAACTTGCTAATGTTCAGCCAAAACGTTCATTAAAGCATTTAACCACAGTATTTCAAAGTAACAGCTGCGCCTTACTGTGAAAAAAATATGTTCAATCAGTTGCGCATTAAATAATCAAGGCTACTCTCGCGTTCCGGTGAGATTTGAACTTGCAGGGCGGCAGTAATGACTGCACAGAATTATAAGAAGAAGTAACCAGCTACTGTTCATCTATATGTTTCTGAAGCTATTCACCTATCATATTTAGAAAATGGCCGCCATGCTTTCATGCAAACTCATTATAATACACCAATTGTGCATTAAAATGATCAGGTACTTTAATGACAGGCGAGTTTTTATTTTCAGCGTTGCCTTGGTGCAGTAGCCAGAAAGAGGTGAGTCATGTGTGCTTAAAAGTATTTAACTGCTGTAGGTTAAAGTAGCAAATGTGTTATTTATTATAAGAGGTGATGAATGTCTCCAGTTGTGCCTTAAATTGTGGAATATACCTTTACATCCAGGAAGTAGAGTCACGTTGAGAAGTGGCTCCGTGCTGTGAAGGAAAGAGCACCTGCACTTTCAGCGAGACTTGCCGACACGCAAAACCAAGCAGCTGACAGGAACGTCATCGCCGAAGTCACGGGACCTTGCGCTTATTAGGCCCGGCCCACAGCATACGCAGGGCATTGAGTGTAGGTATATCACAGCAAAAAGCATACTTCACAGACCACCAGGGATATTAATGAGGTATTAGAAGAATTTTAGCAAGAGTTGTATGCTTGGGGACGAAAAAGGAAATATCATGTTATGTTGGAGCAGGAGTGCACAGGATCAAGTGGCCATCTCGCACGGCACTTAGCCAGACCCAGAAATGCCCTTTGCATAAACACAATTTGTGTCCGGAGGAGTGCTGATGGCAGAGTTGTTAATATGAGAGACACACTTTCACAAGCAAAAACCTGCTTCACACAACAACAATTAACTTGCTCCTGCAGCAAATTCCACACTTCCGAATTGACGTAAATCAGATTTGTGACATGGCCACGTCTTGAGGAACTCATTCCACTGTATAAGATTTTTCCCTGAAAGTAGTTTACTTATGCCAGTTTAAGTTTGACAGCACTTACAGAAAAACAAATGTTTATCATCTCTCGTTGTCACTTTTCCCCCATTACATTTCATTTTCATTTACAGGGACATGCACGTTTTTTTAAACATCATTTATTTATCAACGGTAGCAGTCATCAGATCTTCTCTTCGAGCATCTGTGCTCATTGCTGGGGACAGCAGAAGACAAATTCATCATCCAGACTTTGACAGCCAGAATCAGGCTTTCACAAGTATAGAATGTTCTATCATACAGACGCACCTAGCGAATATTTCATGAATGGAGCAATGGCTAAGGAAATGAGTTGTAGCCTCCATATGAACATTTGTAATGCAGCAATGCTGTGCTGAAACGGATTCATTCATTCATTCATTTTGTCATTTGTTATAATGCCTACACCATAATTAGGGTCCCAACATGCTTTTGGTTGAACCCCCATGTTGGGACTGGACTCCAAAAATGTGGGAGAATTTGTGAGGTGCTATTATGCGAGGGTGTCCAAGACCCTACTAGTCACCCATGTCTAAATGGAGTGTGTATGTGCACAACAGAGGTATATTATAGACTAAAGGGGGGACAGTGATTAAGTAGAGTGTTATGTGGGAAGCTACAGTTCCTATTTTTGTTTGTAGATTCATTCTTATGGAGGAGGTGAAGTGCAATAGTGTGTATTTTATATGTGAGTGCAGAGTGTGTGGAAGTGAACCTGCACCTTTCGGCTAAGTTGCGAAGGAGCGGTGTGCGAGATCAGAAAAGGGTTAGCTGTACATACAATGTCTACTTCCTGGATTCCATCTATCTGGATGGAGCAGTGCTATGTTTCACAGCCGAAGTAAGTGCTAGATGAATGCATAATACCCTACACAATTTGGCTTAATGTGAGATATGGCCAACACAAACGGGCTAAAAGCAAGGTAAGGCTACCACACACAATGATGCTAATTCATCTAGCATCCAACATGCACATTTCCACTGACTTGTTCAATTATTTCCGAGAGAAAACAGTGCTCAACAATTCACCAAACGCTACATTCATTCCAATCTGCAGTGTGATCAGAGAGAGTTAAATTACCGAGGCTGATTTTGGGAAGGATGTCTTAACAGGTACTGCTGATGCACTTGACAAGTACAAAAAAAGAAGCCTGATGTCAGTGGCAACGACTGTCCTATTGTTTATACGTTTGATGGGTATGGCTTTCTTCGGAAGCCCTCACCAACACAGTTCAACGTCTGTATCCTCATACTGTGACATCACTGTTGAGCATTATGAATTTCACATCCTGCTGCTGTGACATCATGGCCAGGGCATACAGATGTTTCCTCCTACTCCTCTGGTCTCATGTGACCCAAGGATCTTGCATAAAACAGGGAGCAGACCCAATAGCTCCAACTCGTGGCTTCCACGATGCAGAAGCAGCCACATTCCTGGCATATTGCCAAAATCACAGCCTCTGTGCTGATAGAGGCTGCTGTGCCCTTGTGAGGAGAAACTGTCAGGGCCTCATTACAGGGTTGGAGGTAGCCATGGCGCTATTAGCGCCATGGCTGCCTCCAAACTCGTACCGACTCCGCCCTGGTGAATGGAGCAATTACCTGTCCATTCCAAGGTTGGCGGGACCGGTAATTCTCCATTCACCAGGGCCATTCCCCATTCCCATTTGAGCCCCTATAGGGGCCCCTATAGGGCTCAATGGGAATGGGGTAGGCGCTAATAACGGTACCGCAAATTGTGGTACCGTTATTAGCTCCAGAGTCCCTTTGCCGGTCCCGTCCTTAACGCCAGGAAAAACCAGGCTTTAAGGGAGGACCCGCAAAGGGAACTCGTAGTAGGGTGGTAAGGGATTACCGGCACCGGTGCCCTTACCGGTGCCGGTAATCCCTTACTGCCCACCTCGTAATGAGGCCCTCAGTCTCGAAGGCCTCCCTCTTGCAGAAGTCACTTGGCACCCCTCAGTTTACTAGAGGCCCATCATATTTAGCTGCTATCTCTAATTCTACATGGTATGTTCACATAGCACCTAGATGCCTCTGGTTACTTGCGCAATATAAATCACAAAATAAATAAATAAATAAAGTGCATTGGGTTGAATACAGTGCATTTTTGGAATGTAATAGATGTGGCTGCTTAAAATGCAAAGGGGTGCAGCATTAATGAATTGCAGAGGCTTTTAAACGATCTATGACTGGTTCATATGCAATGCACAGGAAAGGGTATATTATGCCATGCATTTGTCCACTCAGAATCTTAAGCATTGATGCATTTGCAGGATGATTAATCTTATTTATATTTACAGCAAAATCATGAAAATGATTATGAATCCACAAAGACGGTTCTTTGAGGGTTATATGTGCTTCTATGTCTACCAATTTAACATGTATTGATTTCGTATAGCTCTTTTTTCAACGTTTTTTGTGAACTGCATTTGTTATTATACAATGCACTTTTTCTCTGCTGTTGTTTTGTCCCAAGCAACACCTTCTTGTCCTCCCTATCAAACCATTCTACTGCCCGCCTTCCTGTCCGCTTCCCTACTCTCTCCCTTTCTTCCTCATTCTTGCTCTTTGCTATGTACTCCCGCCAGCCTCGTCTTCCCCCAGTGGCAACCAGCATGCTCGCCTCTTATCCAAAGATATCCTAATATCCTCTCAACCCTGCCACCAATACCCCATTTTCCAACCCCCCCATTTTTCTGCCACCCTGTCTCTTTTGCACAATGTTCTTTCTTTTTCACACTGTTCTTTCATGTGGAAATGTCAGTAAGCCATACACCCCTCCCTGCATCAATGACCCTCTAAACTCTGTGTCACTCCACAAAGTCTCCCCCTGCGCTCTCTCCCCACTTCATAATCCTCCACATCACCCCCTATACTCCGTCTCACACCCCAAAGATGTCTCCTGCACCTGCCTCTCCTGTCTTCTTCACCTGACTGATCTGTTGTGCATTGTGCCAGATTTGGCAAGCCCACCCAAAGGCATGGAACAACTAGAACACCAAAGTAATCCAAAAAGGAGTGTACACAGAGCAGGACATAACACTTTTTTTTTAGGCCCAGATGCAGCTGGGAGGGCATGGTTCAAAGAGTGCACTGGAACAGAACTGAGCGAAGCGAGCTGTGAACGCCACCCACTGTGGGCAAGCTCTTTATGCACAAACAACATCATTGGCATTAACACATTTGAAATATTTGTTGGACCCCTTGCAAAGCTTATTGGTCGGATTATGTCAGTCCCCTATATCCTGCATCAATTGAATAATTGTAATTGGTCCATGCCATCCTGACTCCCAGTGTCCCCCACCACCCATCGTGATGTCACAAACCGCCCGACACCGCACCACAATGACATGTCAAAGGATTATGTGATTGTGATGTCCGCTGGAACTTTATTCATCTGCCATTGGGCAGTTCCCAGTGAACACACAAAACAACCGTGAGCTTGGAAAGCGGGAAACATTCACATGGCATCCGACCAATAAGGTGCTCCACGGACATCAGCAAGGACACAACATACTGTTACACCCTAGGGACACCAAAACCTCTTGTGATTGGTTCTCCGTCGCCAGCCCCCTCGACCCACAACCGTCTTCCCATGACCATCTATCTGCCAAGGGGCAATATGAAACTGCTTACCGCACCATGGTTTAAATTCCCCACCATGGTTTGAATTCTGCTTCCCTGCATTTAACTTTTAATTCTCTACGCTTCCCAGCGAGCACCTAGGTGCCTGGCTCACTGGCCTCAGAAGTATTGTTGGCCCCATTCCCCTGCATCTACGTTTTGCTGGGAACTGCTAGCTTGCAAAATTTCTCCTGAAACCCTGCTGGAGCTGAGCACTCCAGACATTCCCATTTTCCTAGGAAGGACACAAGACCTGTGGCTGTGGAAAAGACAAATGCTTTACTTACCTGAAGCCTATACTTCACAATGGCCGCTATATGGTATACTATCATGCTTCACAAAGAATGTTGTAAAAAAAAAAAGGTGGTGCCTGCTTTAAAACAAACTGATTGCCATTGAATTTCCCTGTTCGTAACAGCTAATAAAAGCAAGTGTTATGCATGGGGATACATTGGAAATGCTATCTGCCAAACATAGATGGCAGGCAGCATGTTCACAACACGGAGTGCAAAATCAATGCATACATGTGATTTTGCCTTTTTTTTTTGTTTTTGTTTACACTTGAGCTGTGCTTCAATATGCACGGCAAATACATCAGCTAAAACAGTTTGATGCACCACGTTACACGTTTAATTGTATGTGTTATTTTAACTCGGTAAAAAATGTATTTTGAGAAAGAAAGGGCTAGCATTGGTGCAATCTGTAGACCCGTGGGGTTGCTGATGATTTTGCAGTCTGTGTGAGAGATGGTATATGTAAGTTTGCCAGAGACATAATTTGCGACAGGCAATTTCTTGGTCATATCTTCCCGAATCTGCCACCTATTTTTTCTACTTTAAGGGAATGGCCAACCTGCCCTTTCTTTCCTCTCCTGTTGGCCCTGCATCCTGCATCACCTATCACCTTTCCCTGGGATCCCATCCGTCCTATTTTTATTTTGTATTTATTGATGTATGTCATATTTTTTTTCTGTTCCTATACTTTTATTTTAAAAAGAAACCATTCCGGAAACATGCACTGCATCCCCCTAAACAACAGTCATATTTGGTTTTTGCATTCCCCTTACTGGGGATTTGAACCTGGAACGGGCACCATTAGCTCCAACATCATACTGTGGTGAGGTATATGAGAGCTGCTGAGTAGCTGCTATTTTTTCAGAAGCCTGCTTGGGACAAAGCCCAATCCCAAGCCTCATCATAGCCCTGCTCCCACCATAATCAGAATGTTTATTTTGCATGTGTGCAATTTAATGTGAAATACTGCATGCACAGCTCTGGTGAGGATGGATTGCAGGAAGTGTGGGACCAAAGTACGGCTGTACCAAATAGCATATTTAGTATTCGGCCGAATACCGAATAGTTTGCCAACTATTTGGCCGAAGCCGAATATGAAGATAAATAGTTGCTTTAATAAATCATGTTCCAAACTTTAAAAATACACATTTATTTTTTTTAAAAGCACCATTTTAAATGCATTCTATACTTTTATTTCTCTTAATTGTCTTAATTGTAATTAATGAAGCATCTTTATTTTTAAAGTATAAAAGCCAGAAATAAAGCTGATCTAACCAAAATTAAGGGACCAAATGTACAGGAGATTGTTGCATATTCAGTGCCAGTTAAAGTAGAAGTCTTCACAAAATCAAAAGGACTGCCTTTGTGAATCAGATGCATTGCATTCTCTATCCAGTTGCAAAGTCGATGTGGTTGAGTTTCGAAACTTCTTTGCAGCTCACATAGACATGTATAAAATGGTTCATGTCGGCTCATGCAGGACACAAGTCAAGAGGAAATCTGAAATGCGTGAATTCCATATCACAACTATTCACCTCACCCAAACAAATGCTGCTCACTTCTCACTTATCCTAGCTACTCTCTCGCCAATACACAAACATATGCAACTTATCATTTCCTGATAAAATATCCGATAATGTTAAACTCAGGACTCAAGTCCTTAAAAAATGAAAAGGGGGGGCTATGATGAAAGCAATGGCAAGTGACATGACATGAACTGAAAGTATCCATGCACATTTCTTTCAGTTTCTTTTTCCAACTGAAAAAGTGCACATTGCATATAAACATTCACCAAAAGAAAAGATGTTCCTGTATTGTTGCAAGCTAAGTATAATAGCTAAGTGTAATAGATTAGCACCTTTTTTGTCTAAGAATCTGTAACAAAACATTCCCTAAAGAGCAGATTAAAATATAAGATATTTTTCAGCTGTGTGATGTCAATTTGTCTTGCCCAATTCTATTCAGTTTTGAAAACTGAAGTCTAGCTGTGCCTTTCTGAGTTCATGTTGCATTGTATTCAAATGAGAATGTCAAAGTATTCAGCAAGAGCCGAATAGCCAGAAACTATTGGGCCAGAGATGAATAGCTTTTTATTCAGCTGGAATTCGGCCGAGTACTTACTCGAAGCCGAAGTTCGGTACACCCCTAGACCGAAGTATAGGGTTTGTATTGCATATGTGAGGGAGCTCAGCAATGGGGTTTGTGGGGCGCATGGGCGGGCCAGCAGGGAGCACAGTTACAAAACTTATTTTTGTACACTTTGACCACTGCCTTTACCTCTGCTCTTGGCACTTTGATCTCCTCTTACGGCTTCTCCCATCAGCTCTTTATTGAGGACACTCAGATCTTCTTCTCCTTTCCCTCCTTATCCGATGAGCTACGGTAAAAAATGTCTAACTGTATCTCCACCATCAAATACTGCATGGTATCTCACTCGCTCATGCTCACCCTCCACAAGACTGAAGTTCTCTACTTCCCATCTAAACAGGCTATATCTTCCTCTCCTCCTCTTCTATTTCTCTCTCCTGACTACCTGCCCTACTCTGCTTCTTTTCCTAACCTTGGTGTCATCTTTGACCCATCTCACAACCTCTCACTTAATCTACTCAACATCATAAAAATAAGACACCTTATTCCCTTCAAAACTGCTAAGCACTTCCTCTTTACTACGGTCAGACTACTGTGTCAGTCTACTCTATGGCCTTTACAACTATTCTTTTTGACCTCTCAACAAAGCCCTCACATTTTCTCTCTGTGCATTCTTTAGCCTTCCTCATTCACTTCCACTTCCACCTCCCCAGCCCACCATCAGTTAGGCTGCATATCTATGAGACAGAGGGTAAAGTATAAACTAATGTTCATTATCTTCAGAGCCATAGATAGACTTGCCCCACCCTAACTATCAGCCATCTCATTCTCTACTCTCTGCCTCACTCCTTATGATCACCCTTCACTCACCTACTTGCCACCTCTTCTCATTGCTGCTCTCTTCCTCTCCTTGCTCCCTTACTCTGAAATGCTATTCCTCTCCACATTGCTCCACTCTATCTCAATGAAACCAACCTCCTAGCTCTCCTCCTTTCTGAAGAAAACGTGCAAAGCATTCTGTGCCATCGCATCTCCCTGTGCTGCTCTCTCTCACCTCTCTATGGCAATTCCACGGCATATATGTCCTTGTCCGTGGTTCATGGTTCTACTTCCCCTGCATCATTTGGTATTATTTCCACATACTCTTAGCCATTGTTAAGGACACTGGTACTCCACTTTGTAAATCAATGTTAAAATGCATTGGTTTCTGTGTAATTTTCCTTAAATACACATATTATACACTCCACCAGATGGTAAGCATAAAGGTAGAATGCAATGTTCTCAAATTAATCATTGACTGAAGGCATTACAAAGGGCTGCTCACATGAGTCAGTATGCACACAGTTCAAATGGGCCTCATCACGAGTTGGGCTGTATTCCCGGCTGTAATACCGCCGACTGTAATAGCCCTAGCACCGACCGGTCCGGCTGTATTACCGCCAGATGACGAGTTGGGTGTTAAAAGTAAATCCCTATTCCCCATTGGGTCCATTGGATTCAATGGGGCATTTTCAGCACTAATTATGCGGGCTAATACAGCCGGCGGTGATACAGCCAAAAACAGGGGATTTTCACCTCCAGAGAAAGGCTGGAGGTAAAACAGCCCATTTAGCACCCAACTCGTGATAGGGCCAGCCCTTAAATGCGGCTGTAATACCGTTACCACCGCATTTAAGGGCTACAGCCCAAATCGTGATGAGGCCCACTCTGGTATTATTTTGTGCAGTAAAAAAATCATTTTTAACATAACTCCACAACAATAAGATTTACCATCAAAACCATCAAAACAAAAATGTTATGGCCATGAGATGAGTATTCTCTAACACACAAGCCCAGTTCTTAATTCCTTACTTTTTTATACTTGATACATTTATAAATATTAACAGCAATGAAATATGATTGGTCACAACTATATCATATGTCTTTATTTTTATTTATGTATTGGGTATTTATAATGCGTCTATACATAACGTATTTCAAGGTGCTACGCGACAAGGGGTGCAGCAGGGTACACACGGGCCTTTCCACGCGATTTGGCTGGTGTGACGGGGTACGCAATAACGCTGGGGTGCGGCAGGGGTACGGACATGCCTTTCCACGCAATTTGATTGGTGCGACCGGGGTACGCAATTACGCTGGGGTGCAGCAGGAGTATGCACGGACCTTACCATGCGATTTGGTGATGCGACTGGGATACGCGATTACGCTGGAGGTGCAGCAGGGTTCGCGCTCGCCTTTTCACGTGAATTGGCTGGTGCAACCCGGGTATGCGTTTACACTGGGGTGCGCCCAGGCCTTTCCACGCGATTTGGCTGGTGCGACCGGGGTACGCATTTATGCTGGGGTGCGGATGGGGTGCGCGTGGGCCTTTCCTATATTTTATCCTATATCTAGGGCAACTAATAACACGGCTGAACGTTTCCAAATTTGTAAGGATCTCACCAATTCTACTGCAGCCTCCATTTCTCCCTCTCTTCCCTGGCCCTCTGCTCTTAACTGGCATCTCACTTTATTACTCAAACTCTGGACATCCTCTCCTCACTCTCGTCTTCACTACTTTATTCTCCCTTACCCACTCTCAGGCCTCCCTTGGCCCCCCTCCCCTCTTGCTCTTCTCTTTCACTCCCATATCACCTGATGAGGTTTCTAAACAATTACACTATATGAAAGTCTCATTCAAATAGGTGCCCCCCTGCTCCTCCTGAACTATCAAGGACAACATAGACTCCCTTGCTCCACCTTTGGCTGATTTTTGCAATCACTCCTTTGCCACTGGATCCTTCTCTTTACCCCTTAAGCACTCCCTTGTGCACCTTCTCCACACAATTCCTTCTGCCGACCGTTCCTGTCCGGCTAACGTATGCCCTATCTCCATTACCCCCTTTCTGGCTAAACTATTGGAGAAGCTGCACATCTGCCAGCGTATCCACTGCACTGAATCTGTTGGTTGTATCCACAACTACCAGTCTCGCTTCAGAGCTGCCAGAGGCATGGAAACTTCAATCCTTAACACCCGTGAAGACTTACTCTCTAATCTCGATTCCAACTCTCCTTCGTTCTCATCCTTCTTGACCTTTCCTCTGCTTTTGATACGGTCAATAATGCCACCCTTATAAATTGGTTCTGTGATATCCTTGACATCACAGACCTGGTTATGGACCGCACATACCCCTGCCTCACCCCAGCATAATCGTGTACCCCAGTCACACCAGCCAAATCATGTGGAAAGGCCTGCCGCACCCCAGCGTTATCGCGTACCCCATCACATCAGCCAAATCACGTGGAAAGGCCTGTGCGTACCCCAGCATTATCGCATACCCCAGTCGCACCAGCCAAATCGTGGGGAAAGGCCTGTGCGTGCAGCCATCAGCCACAAACACACCACACAGGCAGCCCACACCACATGGGCCCCTCCATCACCCATGACCATACCCCGCAAGCAGCCCACACCACATGGGCTCCCCCAACACCTGTGACCTTACCACGCATGCAGCCCACACCACATGGGCCCCCCCGACACCTGTAACCATACCACATAGGCAGCCCACACCACATGGGTCCCCCGTCAGCTGTGACCATACCCTGCAGGCAGCCCACACCACATGGGCCCCTCAACACCCATGACCATACCCCATGGGCAGCCTACACCACATGGGCCCCCCATCACCCATGATCATACCCCGCAAGTAGCCCACACCACATGGGCCCCCCAACACCCGTCACCATACCCTGCAGGCAGCCCACACCAGATGGGCCCTCCATCACTTGTGACCATACCCCGCAGGCTGCCCACACCACACGGGCCCCCCCCAACCCCCGTGACCATACCCCACAGGCAGCCCACACCACATGGGCCCCCATCACCCGTGACATAACCCGCATGCAGGCCCTGACTCATGACCCCCACACCACCAGTGATGGCAACCTGCAGCAGGCCTTGTCTCATGGGACACCCCCACCCCAAAACACATTGCACCAACCATGGAAACCATAAACATAATATAGCCCCGGTGCACGGATTCGCTGCCACACTTCACATGGCCCTCCCCTCCTGCTTTAAATGGAGGGGAGGTGCGCCAGCAGCTGAAGCCGCGGAGGGAAGGCCAGGAGAAAAGGCCTGATTCACTCTCTGCAGCTCTCCGCTGCTTGGAGTCGCTGGTTGCTGTGTCCCGCTGCCCTGCCCAATGTAAGGGTTACATCGGCCCCCTCTTCTCAGATCCTCTAACCTATGCCTAATCGCCCTGAGAAAACAGCGCCTCCATTCACGTTTTGTGGTCGGGTGCTGCTTGTCCATCACCTGACCCCAGCCCGCAGGAACGTGTGCTTAGGAGTCAAGAGCACGCCACCTCGCACTGCCATATACTCTCATCTTAACAGCCCATCCCACATGATTTATGCCCCCTCCACACACTCGCTGAAGAGCACATTCTCACCTCACCTCCCTCAACGTCCTTCGATCAGACCTTGTCATGCCGGCACCCTCCATCTCCATGAACATCCACTCGCCGTTGCCAGACCATATATCCTTGCGGTCGCCTGCAACATTTGGAAAGGCATTGCAGTCATCTGTTTCCGTGGCACCCTGCGCTGAAACGCCGCGCATACACCCACACCCATACTTTGCCGGCACAGACTACAACAATTCCTCGCAATCAGGTCTTGTGCCCGTGTCCTTCTTCTGCTTATAGGGCTGCACACAGTCTCGGCTCCCTAAGCTTGGTTAAGCACCAGCCATTGCCCAACATGCCACCAGGTGTGTACCACCTAAAATATAATCACCACTGTTTGCAAGGCCTAATATATTTACTGTTGGCAGTCAGCCAGTGCCACATTTTCTCTGTGATGCCACTAGCCCTGTTTCATTGCCTGCATCCCACTTATCAATACTGCCATGTATTGTCAGTGATGTTACTAGCCCTGATTCTATGCCTGCAGCATACCTACCAATACTGTCATGTGATGTCAGTGATGTTACTAGCCCTGATTCTATGCCTGCAGCCCACCTACCAATACTGTCATGTGATCTTAATGATGTTACTAGCCCTGATGCTATACTTGCTGCCCATTTAGCAATACTGTCATGTGATGTTAGAGATGTTACTATCCCTGATTCTATGCCTCCAGCCCACTTACCAATACTGTCATGTGATGTTAGTGATGTTACTAGCCCTGATTCTATTCCTGCAGCCCATTTCCCAATACTGTCATGTGATTTGAGTGATGTTACTAGCCCTGATTATATGCCTGCAGCCCATTTCCCAATACTGTCATGTAATCTTAGTGATGTTACTAGCCCTGATGCTATGCTTGCTGCCCATTTACCAATACTGTCATGTGATGTTAGTGATGTTACTAGCCCTGATTATATTTCTGCATCCCATTTCCCAATACTGTCATGTGATTTGAGTGATGTTACTAGCCCTGATTATATGCCTGCAGCCCATTTCCCAATACTGTCATGTAATGTTAGTGATGTACTAGCCCTGATGCTATGCTTGCTGCCCATTTACCAATACTGTCATGTGATGTTAGTGATGTTACTAGCCCTGATTCTATTCCTGCAGCCCATTTACCAATACTGTCATGTGATATTAGTGATGTTTCTAGCCCCGATTCTATGCTTGCAGCACATTTAGCACTACTGCCATGTGATGTTAGTGATGTCCCTAGTCATGTAGGCAGGCCTGCAGCCCTCTCACCACTCCTGTCTTGCACTACCACTACAGCCGCGGCTCCTGCTATCAGCCAGGCTTCCCTCCAAACTAGGGCCACTGCTCCTGACCACCTGTGCACTGTTCCCTCTCCCTCTGCCACCCCCTCTCCCGTCTTGGATGTCCCACTTAAATGTGCTTTGGTCAACTCCCGCACCCAACCAGCCATACCCTGGATAAGCATGACGTTATCATCAAGGACAATCTTGACCTTCTCTTTCTCTGTGAGACTTGGTTAAATGAGACCTCTGGCCCTGCCCTTTCCCTTGCCGTCCCATGTGGCTACACCATATTTAGGCAAGACCGGACAGGTCAAAGGGGCAGTGGAGTAGCTGTCATCGCCAAGGACACGCTCACCATCAGAAGGATCCAAGGGGAATTGGGTCGGAACTCTGATGACCTCTTACTCAAACTGAAGCTCTCCCCGAACTGTAGTATTGCCTTCCATCTTGTCTACCGCCCGCCGGGCCCCTTCACCGACTTCCATGAGACCCTTATCCAAATACTTGCAGAAAACCTCACAAAATCTTCCAAAGACATACTCGTGGGTGACCTCAATCTATGGCTTAATGACCCTAATGATGCCAACGCCTCTGCCAGGCAAAAAGCACCAATCCACCGTAGGGTTTACTCAAGCCATCTCTAAGCCTACCCACATTAAAGGTTGCACGCTCAACTGGGTTTCCCATCACAATTGTTCCTGCCTCGTCTCGGAAATGTCTTCCATTCCTTGGTCTGACCACTTTTTCATCAAATTAGACATCATTACCTCCAAGGGGCCTACAAAGTCCACTATCTCTCTTCCTGCTGCATTCTCGAGAAGTTTGCGTAAACTCACTAAGGAGAATCTATCCCCCACCTACTGGTACCCACCCACTTGCCCCTCCTTCCCTAATGACTCAGAGCTTTTGGCAACAACATTCAATAGGGTAATTACCCAAGCGGTAGATGCTATTGCTCCGCTCACCATTAAAAAAGCCAATAAAGCAAAGCACTCTAATACCTGTTTCACCCAGGAGCTCCTGAAATTTCGTTCTAAATATAGGGCAGCGCTTGCTACTTGGAAAAAACAAACCTAATGACGCCTCTAAAGCAGCCTTTACAATAATCTCTAAAGATTTTAAAATTGCTTTCATTCAGGCTAAAGCCGCCTCATCAACTCTAGGATTGAAAATGCTAAATCTGGGACAAAGGAAATCTTTGCCATTTTTAGAGAATTGGAGACTCCCTCACCCCCACCTCCTACTCTCCTGAAGGACGAGACTTGGTGTAATAAAATTCAAGCTCTGCCATGCTTGACAAACTGGATACCTTGCACACCAATATCTTAGCCTACCAAAAGGCCCTGTCTAATCTACTGGTTAACAGTGACAATACCTGCATCCCAGTTACTCATCCTAGCCATTCCCCGCTGTCTGAATTCAAGGATATGAGTGAACCCAAATCCATTGCACTCCTCCAATCCATCAAGCCACCTATTGTAATAGTGATGCTTGTCCAGCTCAGGTCATGAAAGACTGTGCCTCCTCCCTCGCCCCATTTATCACCGCCTTCATTAATTACTCCTTCCAGTCTGGCCATGTCCCATCTGGACTCAAGGAAGTGTGGGTCCGACTGCTTCTAAAAAAACATCCCTTGATTCATCTGTCCCAGGGAACTACAGGCCCATTACCATTGTCCCCTTTCTGCTAAAAATGTGTAACGCTCACCTCAGCCTGTTCTGACCTCTTACGACCTCGAACCCTTCCCTGGAGTCTACTCGATTGGAGACTGGGCCTGAAACACAGGATTGGCAGAGTTTAACTCCCTATTGTCTCTGTGTGCTTGAACCCCTTCTTCCTCGGGGTCCAACCCTTCCCTTTGATCCACAGCTCACCTTGTTTTCTTGGAAAGTGTACTCTCCATCCTGCTTTCAGCGCAAGGGCACGTTGATTAATGCGGGCTCGTTGTTGCCTAGTTACTTCACTGGAAAGAGTCCGACAGGTAAGTATAATGAGTCTTTTGAACAGTTCTCTAACTTCATTCCTTTCCTTCCTTAGATGATGGCCGGCATCCGGGGATGGCGTCGTGCTGCAGAGATGAGTAGCGCTGAAGATGAGTGAGAGCGCGATGCAACCCTTTCGTATTTGTATTGAACTGAGTTCTTTTTCTGTGTCTTTTAGCTTTTCAGCGTGGATGCCGGTTATGAAGAAGAAATGCGGTGAGTAAGCGCGGTATGTGGCATCTCTAGATGTTTCCACGCTAACCTGGAGTGTCCTTTCTCTCTTGCAGATGGATGAGAAGTTCCAGAGACAGAGTTCCCCCAGAGCAGCTGGGATTCAGGTAAGCGTTTGAAGCTCGTACAGTCTTTGAAAATAAGCAAAGATTTGCTGAATGCTTACTAATGCCTTTTTTCTGTTCTTTTCCCTTTTCCTTAGGAAGCAGCGTGCCGGGATGGGAATGACACCGCCGAAGATGCCCGCAGAACAGAAGGAGCGATGAATGATGGGCAGAAGCGCTGCAAGGTAAGAGTGTTCCTAACGGTGTTCTTGTTCTTGCAGGAGCTGAGCGCAGAAAAAAGATGCAGGCCTACTGGAGATCGATCCGAACACGGTGAGTGTCACGCTGCAGGTGCAGAAATCACAAAGCATGTTTCTCAGCCTGGGCGTGACTTAAATAGTCTCTGGGTATCCCAAGTGTCTCTGGGCTGAACCACACCCAAAAGACTAGACTGCACATGCAGTTCTGGGAACCGAAATATGTGGGGGCATCCATCTTGCCCCCATCAATGCACTACAAGTCCAATCCCCAATGTTATCCTATGGGAGTGAGTGAGTCAGGTGCCACAAGCGCCAAGTCTGACTCCAAGTGGGTCTTTGGAGGGATGGAGAGGCCCTTGAGGGCCATGTAGGTGATCGTGGCCTGACATCTTGGAGGGATGGGGACATGAGGGGCAGGAATCATGACAAAATGTTGGACAAAGCAGCCTACTTGTAAGTCCAAAAATTCCTTGAAGATAACCACCTTCTTGGTCTACGGCAGTCCGGGTTCCGGACATGGCACCGAAACGGCACTGCTTTACCCTAAACATCAAATGCATGACCTCAGAGACGCAGGCAAACCTGCGCTCCTCCTTCTCTTAGACCTTTCCGATGCCTTTGATCTGGTGGATCACAAGACCCTCGGCCATGATCTCTCCTCCGCAGCCAATTTCTCCTCTAGGGCCTGTGCATGGATAACTTTGTTCCTACAGGAAAGAGTGATGAAGGTGTTCTCTGAACCATCATGAGCTAAACCTAGTCTCATTAAATGTGGGGTACCACAGGGTTCTTGCATAGCTCCCACCCTCTACAACCTCTTCACGAGGCCCCTGTTCAAAATCTTGGATGCCCTGGTCATCTCATACACTAACTATGCAGATGACACTCAGGTGCTCATCCCCCTCTCAGGTGATTATCTTTCAGACCTGAACACCCTCAATTCCATTTACTCAATGATCAATCCTGGATGGCAGAAAACTGGTTATGTCTCAACAGTGAGAAAAATGAACTTCTGCTAATTGGGTCCCCCTCCACCTTGGGTAGATTGGACAAGCAATACTGCTCCTTCACCATTGATAACAACCCCATTCCTTTCTCACAAGTCATCAAAACACTGGGCGTGTATCTTGAACCCAACCTGACCATGGAGAGAAAGATTAATGCTATTGCATCCTCATCAGCGTATCACTCCAAATTGCTCAACGCAGCCAGACCCTTCCTCTCCCAACAGAAATGCCTCACCATTGCTAGGGTGATAATTGGGTCTAGGTTGGACTACTGTAATGCCCTCTTTGTAGGGACCTCCCGCAAGAATTTGGCCAAATTTCAACTATCTCAGAGCAACGCCGTGAGGGCCGCAACAGGCGTTTCGCAAAGGGACCATATTTAGGAGGTCAGATGGCAGGTACACTGGCTCCCCTTCAAAGAAAGGATTGTTTTCGAAACCCTCGCCTTGACACACAAATGTCTCCACGGCTTGGCTCCCCCTTATCTATCTCAAAGGATTATCAGACACATGCCATCCAGACCTTCTAGAGTGGCCTACTCCAAAGGATTCACAATTCCTCTTACCCGCAGAGTGCGTGCAGGTGGTA
This sequence comes from Ambystoma mexicanum, assembly GCF_040938575.1. Lineage (NCBI taxonomy): Eukaryota > Metazoa > Chordata > Amphibia > Caudata > Ambystomatidae > Ambystoma > Ambystoma mexicanum. The sequence continues at coordinate 1,148,262,144 of NC_090933.1, forward strand.
ACAGCTTCCCAACTATGGCGGCCACCTTTTGGAACACCCCCCATCCCAGATTAGGTTGATTGACTCTCATGCAGCCTTCCGGAAAGCCATCAAAACTAGGCTCTTTATTTGAAAGGGCATTTGTACCACCTGTATGTATCTCTGTTTCTTCATCTAAGTAACTTTCATCAAATGTATTATGCAACAAAACTACTTGTACCAAGCATTACCCTGTCGGGCGGCATTCTTGTAACCCTGAATCAAGCCTTCTTACGTTCCTCATAGAGCCTCGATGCCTGTGGGCTGTAGTGTGCTCTATAAATCCAAACATAAATACATAAATACAATCATGCAGCACATGTCAACCAAAATGCCACTATACACTGCACACCCCGGTGCATCTGAACACCCATCCATTGGTCATGCTCTCCAGTACATGCCCCATGTCATGGGAATCCCAAAGTCAGACATGCATGCATGTGTGCACACACGTACAATATTGGTCAACAGCAGGGACATACAACAGAGTGCACTAAACCATTGAGACCAGAGCCCACTTTGATTTCAACGGATACAAAATATATTATAAAACAGGCATGAAAGTCACATTCATAAAACAAAGCTATAAAATTTGCATGAATCAAATCAAAAGCCAAAAGAAAGTGAAAACGGAAATAAACGGGATGGAAAAAATCCTGAAAGTGCTCCATGTCCATTAATGTATGTCCAAATAAAAACACAAATTAGAACAAAACCATTCCTGCATGGTGCAAAATAAATTTGTCAAAGAAAAAGTCCACTATATACAAACATCCAGGGTCCATGGTCCCAAAACATGTATAAACTCCACAACAAAACCATCTAAAAAGAACTATATACAACATGTGGAGCGAAGTCTTGGAACTCCAAAAAAAAGGGAAAAAAACAAATGAAACCTACTCCTAATGAACTATGTACACTGTCAGCGGGCTAGTCCTCTAACTCACCATTTCTCCACAAAGTCTCAGCCAGGGCATAGTCGAAATTTGCGTCGATTTCCAAAAGGCGGGCCTGTGCTTTCCCCTCAAGGGCTTGCAGGGACTGCAATGTGCTGCTCTGAAACTGAAAGACTCCACGAGTAACTCGGCCTGCCTCTCTGCCCGACGCAGGGTATTCTCCACCCTGGCCATGGTGAGTCGTGCCCCCTGTGCCTGCTGCCGCTCTGCTCTGATCTGCTGGCCAAATCACTCCAACACGGAAGACATCCTTGTCCACGTGTGCCTCTTGCCCGATGGCCGATACCTGCCTCCCCTTCTTTGGAAGCTTAGATTCCTGTTGTCCCGTAGGCCGAGTCTGCTGCCGCCGAATAGCCCGGTGCCTGCGCCTCCGGGATGATGACAACCCCCGGGGCTGTCGTGCATGTGCCCTGCTGCTTGTTGCCTGCTCTTCCACCATTGCCACATGTCCTGTCGCAGGATAGATCTCTTTGATGAGCACCTCTGCTGATCCTCCTTTGACTCCGGATCCTGGCAGGGATGTGGTCTCCACCAGACTGGCTGCCAAGGTTGGAACAGGTACACAAGGGGCCCTGATGGTGTGTGGGTTGGAAGACAGCAGGGGGGATGACTGGCACAATTAGGAGGCAGTCAAGGAGGGGGTCACATAAGTGGCCAGCCCATGCACCCATTGCGATACCAGTAAATGTCTATCCAGTTGACGGGACAGCAAATTTGCTCGTGATGACGTGCAAGCCCCGATTGGAAGACTGCACATCATCACGGATGGAGTCTGCCCGCCACGTGATACCAGCTAGTACAGGTTCCACCCTGTGCCGAATGGTGACATCTGCAGGCATTGGTGTTTCCGTCTGGGTGGAAACATCCGCCAGCTGTGGATGGGTCTGGCCCGGGGCATGCCCGCAGGTGCATACTGGTGCAGTCGCTGTACCAGGGACAGGATTAGACAGAGGCTCCTTCACGGTGACCCACACTGCCTCCGGCCCCTGACCCTGACCCTGAACCTGACCCTGGACTGCACCAGTCACGCCTACATCATCATCCCCGCCGGGCCGCATGGGCTGAGCTGATGTGGCCTCCTGCTCCTCTCCCTCCCCCTCCAACCTGGATGACTCCCCAATTTCTTCCGCAGTGTCTTGCCCCTGTGCGGGCTCACCTGTCCCCCCCACTGCAGAGGAGTCCTCCACCACCTTCACCCTCTTGGAAGTACCATCAGCAGCTGCAGCCCTTGACATGGACACGGCACCAGTCTACTCGCTCCCGGAAGATGACAGTACCTGGGAGGCAGACTGGGCCTTGCGTCTACGCCTGGTGCAGGCATCCCTGCTGCCTTGCTACACCGCACCTTCTCCGCCCTCTTCTCCCATCGTCGCTGTGGATAGGGAAACATAGAACACATACATCAGGGTACTTAACATATGTGTGTTTGTCACAGTGCAAATGTACATCAGTGGCACTGTCAAAGGTCACAACCATCATCACCGTCCACTACACACAGGGAAGTGCCATTCACACACATGCACAATCATGTTTGTGATTCACAACAGACATTCACATCCTTTTACAAGGCACTGCCAGCTATTCAGAATTGTACGTTCAGCTCACACGCATCATGGGAAATACACATTCTCATTCACACATATCACCTGACATTCATGAGGCAGGCCATGGAGCTATCATGTGAGAGTGCACTTGAGGTCAAATTGGCAGTGTGATGCAATCCCACAATCAAACGCTCAAGTAACATACATCACGGAGTGTTGTCCAGTCACACATTCACTACTCAGACACATGCACATGTACGCCATTCATGTCCATGATGTCGGCCAAAGCACCCATGTGTCACACCTCTGGCATGCCACAGTCCAGACTCAGGGATACAAACATGTCCACGTTGTTACATGCTGGCGCCCATCGCTCATTTCAACATAGACACCATTGATGTTGCACACACTTTAATTAACTCACATGCAGCAGTGTCTGGAACATACACACAGACATCTGTACAGGAGGCATGCCAGACATAAGGCCAAGGTGCACACTCCAGCCACACGTCAACATGGATATGCACTATGGTGGCCACAAACACATGGACACTTACCAGTCGACTCCAGACAGAGCACCAACTCCTAGACGTGGGTGCACAGTGCTGGGTGGAAGTGCTTCAGGAGCCGCATCTCACCGGTGGTCACCCGGCCCTGGTGCCCTGTTTGGTCATCACCAGCTCTCTGGAAGCGCCGAGCCTTGTTGTGGGTTTTGGACTTGAAGTCTTCCCAGCGCTTGTGGACATGTGTGTAGTCACGGGGTACCACACCCTCCGCATTGATGGCACCCACGATGTCCTCCCAGATCTTCCTCTGTCCTTCCTTGCCAACTTGCGAGGGTCCGGGGAATAGGGAATCATAATGCCCCTGGACTTGCTCCACCAGGATGCCAACTTCCCTGGGTGAGAAGCTGACATCCCTCTGCCTCTCTCTGGGGGGTTGCCACTTGCCACAGATGGTGCTGTGTCAGACATGGCAATCCTTGAGACATGTGTGGGTGGGCAAGGTGGACCTGGGGGTAGGCTGTGGAGTGGTGGGCTGGCAGTCGGGAATCTTCAGGATCAGCAGAGGTGGTCACAACGACAGGATCATTGGCAATAGCTAATGCACAGGCAAGAAAATGCAGGGCACATGGGCAGCAGGCACACAGAGTGGGCAGGCAGCAGCAGATGGCTTGTAGGAGGCAGCTCGGGGCAGTTGGATGCAGGCAAATTGCCTGGTATGCAGGAGCGTGGGTCTTCCGTGTTACTCGCGTGGCCAGCCAGAAACAGTGACTCCGCACGTGCAGAAATAGCACATTAGCGTGGAATCAGAGGAAAGGCCCAAGCGCGTAAATTACGTGACACGCGCTGGACGTTGGGCGTTAAGGTAGTGTATCAGGATAAATCAGTGCATAAGAGACCATTACATGCTTTTGCTAGTGATAGCGGACGGATGTGTGGATTCTGCGATTCTAGCGATTCCACGCGACCTCTACCCAAAAGCGAGTGTGAGAGAGATTCTAGCATTTCCATATTGGTGCAGGCAGGGAGCACACATATGCATGCTCAGCGTATGGCCCACTGGCAGCACGTCACTGATCTTATCAACGCCTTGGGCAATTAGAGGTGCACAGTTTCTGAGGCATTGAAGCATTATAATGACCTCTGATGCCAAGCCAAAGAGTAGCTGGGTATCGCTTATGCCTCTACTCTGGTGACTGGAGGTGGCCCAGCACAAGAGGACGATGAGCTCACTCAACATGAAAAGCAAGTCAGTGACATGATTGATGTGGGGCAGATCGAAGGCGTGGGAGACCTGCCAAATTATGAGGATGTGTCCAGTGAGTGGTGATGCGTGTGCATCCATGACATGTGTGTGTGGCTTGGATGGATTGTTGTGATTGTTCGGCAGTTCTGCCTGTATTTACATGACTGACATGGATGGGCATGTCATGGTAAACTGATATGTGCTTGTTGTCCTGTAGAATGCATGCATGAGATTTGCTGCACACCGTGACACTTGTCCTCACCACACATTATCATCCCTACCATGTCACTCTCTGTGCAGCCTATCGTGGCACTGGTCCTGCTCCAAGCTGTGATGGCGGGTAGCCTGTGTTGATCTTCCACTCCACACACTCCTTCTGTACTTACATCTGTGACGTCTCTGAGAGGTCACCCTGCCAGATGCCCCTCCTCTGAGGTATTCTTCCTTTCCTCTCATTACCCCTGCAGCTCATTGTCTACAGAGGACTGGTCTTGCCTATAGTGGGCTACTGCAACTGACTCTTACTGGATTTTGGTGGTTGAACGCTCTGTCTCTGCTACTCATCCAGACCAGGACTGTGGGAAGTGTCCTTTTGGGTTGGGGCCATGAATTGTGTCTTCCTCGGACTGTGATGATGCCACTGTCTCCCAGTGGCTACGTCCTTTCTGTCCTGGATCCAATATTACTTCAACTCCATCTTAAAGATGTGCTTACCTGTCCTAGTCTTCACTCATCCATTTCACAATCACTCTTGGTCAGTAGCTCGTTGTTGCAATGAGTTGGTGGTTGATGTATTTCTTTGGCTGGGTCCTCCCTCTGGTACAGCCTCTCTGGCTGAATGGAACTGGAGGAATACCTTCTCCAGGTATGTAGGCACATCTGATGCTACCTCATGTGTTGTACTTACTCTCCTCCTCTCCCCTGCTGGAGACTGTGATGATGATGCACTAGTGTCCAGCCTATAATATGATCTCCAACACGGTCCTCTGAGCCTATGTTTTCACCCATGTGCTACATGTGTTGTTGAGCCCTTCATCACACATCCATGGCTGCATTCATAGTTCCCTTCACTTCCATTTACACTGTGTACATGAGTGGTTTTTTGTGACATGGCAGCTTAATGTATTGCACGTGTACATTGTGGTAGCTGTGTGAGTGGGCTATGCAATTAACCTGGATCTTCATTTCCTTTTCTGTCCATGTGCAGGTGATGAGGCACTTGATGCAGAGGAGGAGGGGGATGTGGTACAGGGTACTGATCCGCTACCAACCACCAGTGGAGGACTTGGTGTGTTAGTCCAAGAAGATCCACTGGTGCTACAGTCCATCCTAGCCCTGACTCAATATGACTCCACCTCTGATGATTCCTTTGGATCTGGCGGTGAACCAGATATGGCTTCCTGAACACTGTTGAAGGTGAGTGGATCAACTGCGGGTGCTGTTGTGTCCCAAACATCTGCAGGGGGTGAAGACCACTCACAGGGCCATTCAGTGTTGGTACGTCAGTCTGTGGTGGTTACAGATGCAGGGTCACGCTCCACAGTATTGGCTTCTGGTCCTGGGACAGCTGATCAAGGGAGGGATGCAGTCCTGCAGCCACAGACAGGCACATCACATCAAGGGCCAGGAACCCTTGGACCTGCCAGGCGTGGGGTCCACCAACGCGATGGCCGTGTGTCAGCTGGCGAAACCGTTTGGGAGCAGTCCATGTATGGTATTGCACAGCAACAGGGGGTTTCCTATGAGATGTTGGCTCAGGGCATGGAAATTGTGGCCGATTCCATGATGCCACCAGAAAGACAGGTGGAGCTCCAGCTGCAGCCAATGCGGTCCACATGCCTCTCACACAGGCTGCACCTGGAGGCCAGCAACAGAAGCCTACGGGCGGAACTCAGGGCTCTGCGGGCATCCCTGAATGCAGAAGGTTTACACACAGGAACTCCCTGAGGCAAGAGTATAGTAGACGTATAGTATAATAGACTGGTCTGAACAGCAGATGCTACAGTTGACTCATGCCATCACAGAGGAACTCTGTGTCTCCCGTGAGGTGTTGCATGGGGACCTCCGAGCCATCATGTTGCAGATTTCGAACATATTAGTCCTGCATGGCCAATGACATGGAGGAAAAGGCCAGAGTTATGCGTGCTGATCCTCCCTTAACACTACCACCTTCTAATGCTACGCCAGTGGATGGTGACAACAGCAACAGCTATCCCAATCCATCATAGCTGTGCGGCCCTTGAACCCATGGAGGGATATTTTTTTGTCTTGTCAACACCTGCACATGTGGGTGTTGACATACACCCTGCCCCCCATACCCCTCGTCCACCATGGCCTTGTATTATTTTTATATTTTTTTGTCTATTGTGCATTTATGTGACAGTGGGTTGCTTTGTGTGGCATCCGAGGGCATCCGCTGGAGGTTCCAGCTGGACCCATAGAGGCTTGTCTTGTGTTGGTGTTTGTGCCTTGGGTCCAGACACATATGCCACTCCTGCTTCCCCTTTCCATGGGCTTGCAAGGAGGGCAGCGTGGACAGTAACTTACACAGATGCATTGGGCTTCCTTTCTATGTGTGGACAGTCTCAAGTCTGGCCTGTGTATACACCCGTAGTGGGATTCATGATTGTATGCCCAGAGCATGGTTCCCATCCCTTTTTGTGTGTACATTGAGATCCATCCTTTGATCATGTTCCATCTTCATGTATTGGCTTGCCTATGTGTATTATTGTTGTCCTTCAGTCTGTATGTGCTTCCCTGCCCACTTTAGTTATCAAGGCCACCCAAAATGATGGAAGGTTGGCATGTGCAAGTAACGACATGTTGAGGCACTTGTGCAATTATGATTTGTCACTGTCAGACATATTCCCTATTGTGGCCTGTGTATCTGGTATGTAGTACTGGCCAATTGGTGCCCCTGTGTACATTGATAGTTTGATGTGTGAAAGTTACTTGTTTATGAACTGGTTCTGTTGATTGTTGAGCACTTTGTGAAAGTGGAGTTCAGTGATGGCCTTTGGTTTACACTTTTGACATTACATGCCATGGAAAAGTGTAGCGACCAGGTGGAGTGTGGGATGATTTAGATGACATAGTGGCATTTGGAGGTGTACTTTGTCATGATGCTACTTTTGTGCACGCCAGATTGAGTTGATTTAAGTTCTAAGGGATGCACACAATGTGGCACTTCCAAAGACAGGTTCTCAGGGTGGTAAGGTAGGGACAGATCATTGTCCCTTTGTCATCATCGATTGTCACCTGGAATGTGCCAGGGCTGTGGGCACTCCGCAGGGGTTGGATTTTAGGTGACAAATTGTGCCACAAGCTGGGTACAGGCAGCCTAGCCACGTGCCCTTTCCCCCCATGCACAGTCGTTGTGCATGTGGTCGGGGAAGTGGGGGCATGACCATGTCCACCGGTATGTCACGCTGTGTTGCAACATTGTGCAGGACACATGCTGCCACAATGATCCTGCACACTACTGGTGGCGCATATAGTAGCTCACCACCAGAGTGGTCAAGGGAGCGGAAGCGTGTCTTTAGCACTCCGAATGTGCGCGCCACTATGCCCTTAGCTGCAATATGGGCTGCGTTGTATCTTACCTGGGTGGTGTGGTGGGGTTCCGTATTGGCGCCATCATGTAGGTGCTCAGAGGGTAGGCACTGTCCCCTGTAGAGGTGAGATGGGTTGTCAGTGGTGTGGTTTTGTCTATGTGAGACATGCAAGCATTTGCAGGGCCATTTGTACTCAACAATGCGCCATGTGTTCCCATGCCTCCCAGCTTCCAGGGCCCGGAGTAGGGGTGACATTCTGCATATGAAACTATCATGGGTGGACCCTGGATAGTTTGCACATACATAGGTAATGATTCCTTTGGCATCACATACAACCTGCACGTTGTAAAAATGCCAGTGCTTGCGATTGTGATCGATGGGCTCTGTGGCCCTAGGTGGACGTAGGGCCACATGGGTGCAATCGATAGCACCAAGCACCTTAGGGAAGTGCGCCACCCCGTAAAAGTCCTGGACCACGGCTTGCCTTTCTACAGGTGTTCTGGGCATGTATATGTGCATGCGGACTGAGGGGCGTGCAGTCATGATTGGCAACACCTAGTGTAGGCAGCATGACTACATGGGTTGTGAAATGCACCCGAGTATGGCAGTTTTCTGCTGAAATGACCCAGTGGCCAAAAAATGCAGTACATTGAGTACCTCTTCCAAGGGGCTAAGTGATTGGGAGCACAGGGTGGGTGATGTGAGGACATCTTCCCACTCAGTGACCAGGTCTAATATGATATGAGGTGGAAACCTATACCTGGCATAGACCTGGTCATCAGGCATCCCAAAAAGGCTGGTCCTGGGTAAGAAAATGCATGCTGTGGCTATCCTCCTCCTCCTCCTGCAGTGTCCCATGATCACGGCTGCGAAAAATGGTACATTCATCGTAGCTGTATGAGCGTGTTGGCTTTTGCGCGCACTTTTTATGCATTGTTTTTAGTACATGGTGACGCTTACACCTGCTTTCGCTTGGCGGATGTGTTTCCAGATTAGCGTGTCTTTCTCCACGCACTGGGGAGCCTTGTTGAATTCCACGAATACGTGTTGTTAGTGCGCGTGTGGGCGTTGCGAGTATCTTACTGTGGTACTTCCCACGTAATGCCCACATTTGCGCTTGTTGTTCCCCATTCAACGTTTTCCGCCCCCTTTTTAGGTGACTGCGCTACCCAGCATGCGCCTTCGCTGGGCATCTGGTGGAAGGCATTTGTGGTGTCACAGTGACGTGTTGGACCCGTGCGGATTCAGCACAAGTCTCCGGTAATCCTCGCGAAATGTGTTTCATGAATCAACAAATTGGCACTTGCATGTGTTTTCCACGCAAGCGCCTGTTTTTTTAGCACTATTTTATTTTATGAATCGGGCCCAAAGTGTACAATTGGGCCATCACCTCCACCCCCTGTTGACTGGCAGACTACAAATACCAGAATGCAATTCAGCAAACATCATACCTATGGTCTCCGAGTGCAATACTTTCAAGGACTGACAGTAGCATGGTTTTAAAAAAAGAAAAAAGTGAATGACATGTGTTTTCTTAGTGTGTTATGAGATATTTAAAATGAAAACACACAGTACCAGATTGCGACTGCAGAGGAGCAGTTGCATACCTTTTCAGGAAACCCTGCCTTTCCTCCCATATTTTGGAGACATGAGATTGTGCTGTGTTTGACACCAGCTGTTGTGCCAGTAACACAGCATCTGCTCGAAAGAGGATACCCATTGAGACAACCCTACCAAATGTGTTACCTAATTGATGACAGCTTAAGGGAGGAACTCCTGTAGATGCGGTCCCAAGCACGACCCGCACTCCAACCATCCATTTTGAAGTACCAGGAACTTTCACACCAAAATATGTGGCGTATGATGACCAAATAAACCAGCAGAGAGCCGCAGTGGGGCTCTGCCCAGTACCTATCAGACTGACAGCACCTATTGAAGTACATGCACATAAGAAGCCTTTGACAGTAAGGTACCCATTGAGGAAACCCTATCGACAAGTGAGACAAACTGACGATTGCCAAAACACAATGCCTGCAGAAGCCAAGAAAGTCCTAAAGGAAGATAAATGGTGACGTCGCAAGAACCTGAACCGACTCACATATCAAAAATATGACGACCTGCGAATGACGAAAAGAGACGAAACACCATGAATAAGTGTCATCCTGAGTTTAAAGTGAAATGAGTGATGTCAAATGTAAAAAGCTTATGCCGAGTGCGTGATGAAGATATGGAGCCAGTTTACACGTGTACATATGCTTGGAATCGCAAGAAAGTTGAGAAAATCGTGTGGCTTGCTTATTCTTAGTAGTAAGATAGATTGCGGCAAGCGCCATCTATACATATCTACCTCAAAAAAGGAACATTTCATATAATTATACTTCCACTATGCACAAGAGCAGAATCAACCAAAGGTTATTAAAGGCCGCAGGAGAGGAGCCCCCAACAAGTAAATCAAAAGCTAAGGACAGAGTGAAACTCAGATGCAGGCAACCCGTGCCAAGAAACCAAGGTCATATCGGCTGAAATAGACAAACAGTAGATACACTTAATGAATCAAAGAACAGAGTATCCTGTTCAAAGAGGTCAGATAAGCAGCAGAAGGCAGGTGGTGGACAAAAACTAAATCAGATACACAAATTGCATGGAGATTGAGATGATTTCACAGTGTCTGAATCACGTAACCTGCCAAGCGAGAAGAGGCTTTCACACCTACTTGTGGCCTTGTGCCGTGCACAGATATCTGAACTTTTCCAGACAGAGATGCAGCCTCGAGCCAAACCAACAAGATATAATTGACACATGGCCATTGAGGTGATGATTGATAGTAGCAATAATTGGAGGAAGGATGGGGGAGCAGACGAGCACCCTGCACCTGACCGACTGTTCTGCATGCTGCTAAGTAGTGGAAAAGTATGAGTGGGGTTGGTGCCAACCCAATCATAGTGGACCAAGTAGTCTAGGGTCCTATAGTTGGTAGAACCAATTAGATGTTGTACTTTTAGTGATGTCCACAGTACCCATTTTGAAGGAAGGGCTTAGATGCCCCACCTGGCACTGTTTAGCCAATCCCCTCACTCCATTACCATGTGCAGGAATAGTACTTACATTAAAGTTGCCTTTCTAGAACCAATAGAATTGCATGCAACATTTTAAGCATTACCTGTCAGTGATGACAAGATTTAGTATACATTTTGTGATTTTTATAAAGTTCGTTGGAGTTGGTGTAGCGAGAAGGAAGATCAAGCAACAGCATGAGCTCCCTGTTTTTTGTACTTGTCATTGAACGGGCTCCCTTTGCCAAACCATTGAGTTGTCATTATTGATTTGATGCTAGAGTATTAATCAGCATCCCCATCCATCTCATGGGTGCTGCTGCTCAGCTTAAAGTGCTATTGGGCAACCCCCAGCTTTATGGGCCGGTTGGGATCCTAGTGCACACTCCCTTCAGGAATATGAGAAAGAGCAAGGAAAATAAGCTAGTGACATCACAAAATGTAAACACAACGTCCAAAGATACTGACTGAAGAAGATGTATAGATCCTAAAGAAGCTAATGATGAAGTCAAGAATCAATTGAACTCTTAAGTACAAAGAAGAACATTACTCATGCACAAAGTGCTGCTGAAAATCAACTGTTCAATAAATGTACAGACACTGAAACGCAAGGTAGATTAAGTCATTATAGAAGCTGGCTAAACATAGTGAATAGAACAAAGGTGAAGCCACCATTAAATAGAAGCTGGACATCGGTATCATGAATTTAGTAAGCCAGGAACCATTAGGCGGGAAGGAAAAACTGTGTCGCAGCATGAATAAACAAAATCTTGGAGTTGTAAGACAAGGGTTGTCTGGCCTGGAGTCAAGACTGAAGCAGCCAAGGTCAGCTATCTATTCTAGAAATGAGAGCAAACATGTGGAGGATGAATCATCCCTTGCTAAGGTGCAAAAAAGAACACCTAGAGTGCCAAGTTTAATTCATTTAGAGCATTTAAAACCTGCAAAATGGACCAAATTGGACCAACTTACGTGCTGCTAAATGAACTGAAAGTTCCAGATGTGGCACACGAATGCCGACCAATTGTATTCGTCCAGATAACGAAGGACCTTATAGGTTGAAGACCAATGAGAAACTGTGTATTTAAAGTTTCTGAAGATTACATGTTTTAGAGGTATGCATATGTTGTCCACCTTGTAGTGGGCAGCCAATCCCAATCCTAGTCCCTATAGAAAAGTATACTTAGATGTTCTCCTTAGCCAATCCCGACCCTTGAAGGGCTTTTCATTATTGTCACATAGTATGACGTCACCTCTGACGTATTTTTGGAATAAAATCTATGCTTTGTGTAAAGACCACTGAGAGACTGAGCCTATGTCCATTGATGTTCATTGTAAACTCCCTGTTTTAGATAATTGCTAATAAAACAGTACTTTGCTATCTTCCTGAGTTGGTTTGGGTAGCTGGACTCAGAATTATTCTGTATGATCCCATTCATTGCATATAAACGTTCCTAAAGGGCCAAAAGGTCAGTACTGTCTCCCATCCATGCAGTAACCTGGACCAACCCTGCTTAACGTTAAAGTGTGTAAGGCTCTGGCCCCCTCAGGCCATGTGGCTCTCATTGGTTTTATAAAGTTGGCTCACTTATTGGGCTCCATGGCCTGAGGGAGCTGGCCATTTCCTCGCTTTGAATTTAAGCAGTGCCGGTCCTGGTTACTGCATGGATGGGAGACCTGGATCTCCAGTGATTTCTCACCCTTGAGCTGGCCATTTCCTTGCTTTGAATATAAACTTTGTCAGTCCTGGTTATAGCATGGATGGGCAACCCAGGTCACCAGTGATTTTTCACCCCTGTAGCTGTAAAACTATATTTCTTTTATTATGAATAAAATATGGCAGGCTTTGAGAACTCCCAATGTTTTTAGTTAATGCCCTGTGTGATTAAATTATGTGCTGAAGATCACACACTTTGGTTAAGCAGTGTTCTACAAGCCCCTTGTTTTATGGCTGGTCTCTTGGTGACTGCTGTTATACATCGCACAACCCCAACTAATTGCATGTAAGCAGCACTGAAAAATGAAAAAGATGACCAGCTTCAAGAATTACATGTGCCCATGTGCTTTTTTCCCCATAGGGAAAATCAAAAGCTGGCATTCATGGCACAGTAAGTGAACATATATCCTACAGTGAAATATACAAATGTAGTTCAATAGACCTACTTCTTTGATGGAAGTGTGCAAGAAAATAAAGCATTGGAATTTAAAGCAAACAAAATAACCTGTGAGAGGAAATCTTCCAATAAAAATGCTGGCAAAGTATAAAAGGTGCTCACCTTTTAAACCCAGCAATCTGTAGTGAACTATTCCAAGGAAAACAAAATCCCAATACGAAACAAGTGCTTGTGGTCTTGTGAGTAAGCGGATGCACTGGGAACATGACAACCTGAGTACAATCCTGGTAGCCAAATACTTGAGCAAGCTTGCCAACCTCTGAAAAGAATTTATTCCGTCCACCCGCATGTGTCATTTACTGGTGCCCTGAAAAGCAGTCACAATCAGGGTAAAAAAAACTGCACCAGTGTCCAGGATTTCAAACTCTCTTACCACATCATGGGCAAATAAACATGACTTACTTGCCCTTGTTTCATTTCCCCTCCTCACCCCCATGTCTGGCTTTCAACAATACCATGTGTTATAAAGATAACTTGAAAAGTACACATACCATAGTGTCTCTCAAATAAATAAATCCTTATAAAACGATATTAGGTAAAACGTATACAATTGCAGAATTATTCCCCCATTTTGACTGTGAGACTACAAATATCAGAAGGCAATTCAGCAAAAGGCAAAATAATGGTCTCTGAGTGCAAAACTTTCACAGACTGACAGTAGCACGGTTTAGAAAAATGCATATACTGTGTGTTCTGAGATATTTAAAACTAAGAAAACACACGTTAATCGGGAATGTTTACTGTCCACCATCGATGCAGTAACCGTTACCGACCCTGTTCAGTTTCACAGCGAGGAAGGATCCAGTCCCCTTACGCCATGTTTCTCTAAGTGCTCTTGAAAGGTGGGCTCATCTATCAGGCAGCATGGCCTTAGGGGGATGACCCCTTCCTCGCTTTGAAGCCAAGCATGGTTCTTCCCAGTTACTGCAGGGATGGGAGACCAAATGTTGCTCTAAAAATATCTACTTTTTTTTGTATTATTGACTGGGAGACTACAAATACGAGAATCCAATTCAGCAAAAGGCAAAATAATTTCTCTGAGTGCAAAACCTTCAAGTATTGATAGCAGCACAGTTTAAAAAAATTATAATTTGGATACCCATTCAGTCACACATCTATGCAATATCCGGAACTGATCCTGCTGAGCTTCAAAGCGGGACCGACCCTGCTTAGCTTTAAAGCAAGTAAAAGGCCTGCTCTTTTCTGTAAGTGGTCTTGTAACAAAGGTACATTTATCGGGCAACATGGCCTGAGGTGGGTGACCCCCTTCCTCACTTTGAAGCTAAGCATGGTTTGTTCTTGTTACTACATGGATGGGAGACATGGCTGGTGCCGCCGACATCACTATAGCTGTCAGAATGTCTTTTTTTTTTTAACTGTAACTGCAGGCATTGAACTACTCTCATATGCAGCTTTTTGTACCCTGGAATATATGTTGCAAACTCAGTAAATAGACTCCCCTCCAACTCCCAGATTTCACTTGGTGCACTCTAGCCACCCCCACATCTAGCCTGATGGCATTTCCATGTTTTTTGACCTGCAATTGGATTTTTTCCTGCGTTTCATTTTCCCATATCCTCGGCTATAGCCATTGTTATCTCTCGCATCGAGAGAAAAACAAGTTTGCGACTGTTTCATTCATAAAAACCCCCAGTTTTGGTTACATTTCCAAGATATAGATATCTATTTCTGAAAAGGGGGTGCCTCCTCTCCCTCAAATATTTAAATAACTACTGCACGGAATAACCCCAAACCAGGCATGGATTGCAAGTCAACTGTGCTCTTTGACAATAATTGACCCTGTTTGTCGATGGGAAAATGAATGGGATATAGGGCCTCATTACACGGAAGGCGGTGAGCCATGGCGCTATTAGCGCCATGGCTCATGCCGGTAAAATACCGGCACCGCCTTTGCGGAAAGGGGATTTACCGACCCATTCCAAGGTTGATGGGGCGGTAAATCCCCCTTCCACCATTGCCCTTCCCCATTCCCATTTCTGCCCCATAGGGCTCTATGGGAATGGGGAAGGCGCTAATTACGGCACCGCAATTTTGCGGTGCCGTAATTAGCTCCGAGGTCCCTTAGCGGGTTGGTTTTTAACGCCTGCAAAAAGCAGGCGTTAAAGCACCAACCTGCTAAGGGACCTTGTAGTAAGGCGGTAATGGTTAACGGTCACCGTTACCATTAACGGTGGCCGTTAACCATTACCGCCTTCCGTGTAATGAGGCCCATAGGCTTTTGGAGAAAAAAATGTTTTTTCTTCTTACTTCCTTTTTTATTTTTTTAACAAATCTTTATGAAACTTTACAGTCTGGGGGGCCCACAAGTCCTTAATCACTATAAAAATGTCTGTCAATTCTGTTATTTGAATCAAAATGTATTAATGATACAATTTTGAGGGGTTCCTATGGGAGTCCAAATCACCTTAACTATAGGGCGCCAACTGCCGCCCTATGATATATATATGTTTGCATATATATATTTTCATATATATATATATATATATATGCTCTAAAAGGCAGTAGATATTGTAATCATTTGTATTCTACATTGCGTTCTCTAGATAACGCAGTTTAGCTCAATGATAGCATTTCAAGATGAGGCAGTTGTATTAAAAACATTTGGTTTTCTCCAGTAGCAAGACAATAATGGTATCAGAGAAATTACTTGAACAATTAACATTTAAAGTCCATTTACAATTAACGTGTTACCGCTGTGCAAGATTTGAGGAGGGAATGTATTGTGTAGGTCAATTACATGTAGAGAATGGCCAGCTTAATTTGGTTACTGAAGGTTTGAATATGAAAATGCTCCCAGGGATTTGTTTACTCTGTTATGAACCCACATGTATGTTATGTTCTCAGAAAATGTGGGTGCAGCTTTCTATGGAAATGTGTGTGTGAGGCTTTCAGTCTATTTACTTGTGTAATTGTCAATCTCTGTATGCATGCACAGCGTTGAATGGGCCTATGTATGCGTCCAACCTGCCTCTGTTTTGAGGTTGGAGATGTACTCTTCCCCAGTAACATATACAATGTTTACCCGCTCTTCCACATTACATGAAAGCCTGTTTGTACATTCAAAGGTAAGGGACTGCAGAGATGTAACACTTCACATAGTTTTTATTGAACACAAATAATTCCATATAATCATGTTTGTTGAACGGACAGCTAAGTGTGATATCTCTCAGATGAGAGCAAAAAACTCTCCACCAGCTTAAGCCGCCTATTTTATTTATTCACTTAATTTTATAATGCCAATTCTACATTAGAGTGGGACCAACATTCATTCAGTTTTAAATTTTGTTTATTAACACAAAATAAATTGGCATTAAAGGATATAACATTTCACTTTGTATCCGATGTAGATGGCAGAGCAGAGGGTATTTAAATATCAGCACCATTGATCCTGTTCTAAAAATTGCATTCCCCTAGATTCCCAGTGCTCTTTTCCCTTAAAGTTTACCTCAGACAGCATATATGGCCAATTTTGGCTTTCAGTTGTCTCTTATTTGCCTGTTTAAGTGTGGCATAGTATTTGAAACAAAGAGTCAGGAGCCTCTGTCCTAAGGTACTACACAGCAAGGTCCTAGTTCTGCTCATCTATCACTGTAAGGACTTCTCTCTCCAGACTGCCTTTGGCCAGTTCTTCAAAATGGTGTCAGCTCTGCTCTCCATCACCAGTTTGTTCCAAATATCATTTTCATCTCATCTCAGCATATTACATAATAATGATAATCCTATGAGCAGGCACATATATATTGCTTAACTCCTCTCAGATTTGGTTGGTCACAGAAGTGTGGGTTCTATCAGCCCTATGGCAAGATGGAAGGGACAATTCTACTCCTCATGGAAAGATGTACAGTTAATGTATATGCTCTTATTTTGCTTCGGCACATGGAGATTTATTCAATTAACACCATTGGAGTCCGTAAATTGGTGTGCACAATTACACACATGTATGATTGCTCTGTAATACAATTTTGAAGAATTCTGTGATTCTGGCATTCATCCCCTAATCTTAACATATCACATTATATGCATATTTACATAGTTTGGTAGATATTACTTCAAGCTACGAAACATACATTGTTTCGTGTTTATCCAACCTTGCATCAAGACACAATGATTATTTCAATGATTAGATATTTGAGTTTTACATTAATCCATTAGAGGGCACTGTTGACACATTTGGTTTGTGCTTCCCTCCAGGATAATGTATGTTAATGCAAGGATTCTTCTGTTCTAACATGGAAATTAACAACTTCTACCTTGATCTAGGCTTAATGGGTTTTTAAGGCTTAGAATTTGTAAGATGGTGACAGTTGTGTTGAATCTCAAAGGCCTAGGCCCTTAGTTGCCATATAACAGTGAGTTATATGGTACTGTCACCTTCAGCACAATATATCAATGGTTCTGTGTTCTGTGTGGGCCTATAGAATTTGTATGCTAGGTCTGGGAATGCAGATCTTTGACTGGTTTCATGTTCCCCTTTTTGACAATTTACTCTCTCCAGCAATGTCAATATTGCTGGGCTATGCTAACTTGAAGTTCTAAATATAGTGTTTTTCAAAATAATGTACAGACACGACAGAATAAAATATTACTTTCAATGTTGGTTCTTTTGTGAATCTACGTAAGGCTGCAGTAACCTACAATTGTACATCATCTTTCTACTCTAAATGCATAGTGAAGATAGCCATTGAACACAAATCACATTTTAAGTACAAATACATGTTCTTGACACATTATAATCGAATTATGAGGACATGTTCAGAAATCAAGTTCTTTTTTAAGATTTAGAGTTACGAGAATTTGTGTTTTGGGACACATGCTTGGTTTTTATGTTGATAACATAATCCAGGTGCTTGGGCTTTAGAACATACAACTCAGATGACTTCAATATATATTCAATGGCCTGCTGTATTCTGTTGGGAAGTAAATGCACTCCAAAGTTCTGGGCCCTAATCTTTCCACATGTGACATAGTTCTCGTTTGGCTCTCGACATGTCCTCCTGAACGGTCAATTAGTGGCTGAAAGAAAACATGTAATCAACACTATTGAGTTTACAGGTGAAGTCTGACTGTGGAAATATTGCAATCCAAAAGTTACTTTCATCATATATACAATGTTGTTAGGTGTGTGCATGTTTTGCAAGGACATCCTATTTAACATGACAGTGAGCAAAAAGTGCAATTCAATAGGAAGTATAATTTTTCAAATTGCACCTCTCTTGTTCTTTTAGAATTAACACTTCTGTAGCTGATTCACTTTGTTGTAGGCCACATTCGGAGCTACATGTTCTATTAAAACCTACACCATTAATGCAAGCTCTAGCTTCACCACTTTTGAAATAACTTGATGCTGGAATATTCTACCTGATAAATACCATCCAATGTTAAACTTTCCCCATTGGAGCCTACATTCTGGAAAGATTAACATAGGCACAGCTCCATAAGTACACAGAAAACAACCCTTCATCAAACCAACCTTAACCAGCATCCGAATCGAATGACCTGAGGCAGTGAAGAGTGCATGCTAATTTTGTATTCAACTATCTCTTTTCAGATGCATGGGAATGCATTATCTAGGCATGGGTGCCATTAAGAGCAATGCTGAAGAATTTCAACCACTCTTGAAAAGTGGATTCTGTACACGTCTTCATGCTATGTAGGAGACAAATAATAGTGTCTCATCTGATCCCACTAAAAGATAACTGAACCAACTGCAAGTTTCACAAAACAGGGCAAACCATGCAGTGCCTGGCATCAAGAAATAAAACCTCATAATCCACATCCACAAGTCCCTCTTTCATCTCCCTATTGAGCAGAGAGGGACCTTTGAAACACTCTGCATCATCCACCATGCCACCTGTTAAAGCAGGGCCACCTGGTCCGGCCCAGCCACTCTGAGTGCCGCAGGTGTGAGCCTATGGAAGTCCTAACTCCTTCCCTTTGCCAGTCAAAAACACCAGCTCCACACAAGAGGCAATGAATTACTGCAGTATATTATAGCCAAAGCACCACAGGTTTCACGTACATGGAAGAACGTCCACACATCTCTCAACAGACCCTGGCCCTAGTCCAGTTTTGATGGCATCTAACATCACAATTAGCATCATTCTTGGCAACCGTCTCAAAAACCTATCTTCTCTTGGGATAGGCTGTTGAGTGTTAGGTCCCACATAGGAACTTATGGCGGTGGTGTGTTATTGGACAATGTAGTGTAACGTGGTACACTTGGCCATCACCAAAAACTTGTTACACTAAATTTGTTACAGTGAGCAAGCCTCATGATTGGCCGAGGACCCCCACTGTCCACCCCCAAGGTCCGTGCTTGTGATTGGGTGAGCTGTGCAGCCCCAAGTCTGGGACAAACCATGTTCCCAGCCCGCGGAACACCTGTGAATGGTGTCTTGTGCAATTATGTATCTGCAAGGTGCAAATATGCTTCCATCTTTGCATGCATGTGGGCCAACTGGGCGACTGCGTCTGATAGTATTCCGTTATCTTCATCGTTGGTAGGGTGAATGTGCAGCAAGAACTTCCTATTTTTGCTCAAACTCCTCCTTCCATCACTGTGAGGAGGTCTAGGACATATCTGTTCTGCAGTTCCACCAACCTTATCGCTCTGAGCTCTTCTTTTATTGTGCTGAACCCATGCACCATTGAATTGATGGTGATCATAAGTTACCCCCGGGTAATTTGCAGCCATTTAGCATTGGCATATGCTTGTACTCCAGGAAATAGGGATGCAAAGAACATTTTTGTTCTGCTGAATAGTCTGTAGGAGGCTGGTACTTCGTCTAGTGCTGCTTAACAACATCCCCACAAGTAGTTTCCTTTTCTCTTCAACATGCTGAGCTTTTGATGTTCGCCAGCTTCTTCTGGTTTGTTGGATGTGGGGGTTAGTGATCACCTTTTCCTTTTATTGTATTGCATTTTAGGGAATTCATCTAGTTGAAGGTCTTTCCATGGCACCACTATAGAGGGCATGTTCACATGTGCCAGAGAGCATATGTCCCCAATTTGGAGGCAGCGTGTCCTAGCCCTATTCCCATCTCTGTTATTGTTTCTATTCTTTTGCACCGAACATTTTCTCCCACCTCTTCCTCACCATTGTTTTGCAAGCAGAGAGCGGTGTAGTTAGTACGAGTATTGGTACAGGTCCTGCTTCGTTGTCGACCCACGTCACTAAGCTTGCGCTTTTGTCCCACTCCTTGAGGTAGTTGTCATTTTCTTTGTGTACTTAATTCACTGCTCCATTTGACAATGTTACTGCTTTTCTTCCTACTACTCTGTCCACCCAGCCATCATTTGTGTATACTTGTCCATAGATCAAAATGTGTGGTCTTTCCCAGCACCTCGGTTTTCCTCCTACCTCTCTTGCTCTCCACTTGCACGGTAGGTAGTTCAAGGATATCGTTTTTGTTTCTCCCTTTTCTGGTCCTTCTGTAATGTACTACAGGCTTTCACAAGGTGCCAGTAATTGCTCATCAAGGGTAATGTCTTAATATAACTGTCCTCATATGGAAAGGTCGCATTGGACATCCATTTTAAGGTGGCTCTCTTCCCTTGGAATCTTCCCAGTGTTTTAAACATGGCTATGTTTAACATGAGGCATTGTGCTGTTGCTGTGGATATTTCTGTTGCTACAAAGGTCCTGGAGGCACTCATGGCATAGGGGGTCAATGAGAAGATATAACAGCTCTCATCAGTTGTGTCCCTCCTAATTTTGGACATGTGTTTGTATCAAATGATGTTGGTTATGTGCGCAGTGTCTGTACTATATGTTTCTACCTCTTTCATGTCTGTGGCAACACTGTGCTTACCTCTCCTTACCTTTTCAGCAGTATCGCCTGTACCACCTGACACCGCAGTCCATGCAGCTTGGGTTGGGGAGTTAGTGTGGGATACAGCGGAGACATGCAAAGCAAGAAAGAGCTTCCAGAAAGCAGTTGCTAATAGTTCAATAGAAAGCAACAACCAGACAATAAATGGTGCTATTTTTATTACTTTCAACATTGTTACTTACACTGCCGATGCAGCTGATGAGATGATAAAGTTGCCTGCCCGAAAATCCCGATAAAAGCCGTTATTGTTAGTACTTGTAAGTATGATCAAGCTCTGCGTACTAAATAATCATTAAGTGCCCATGCAAACATCTATTCCCAAATCATCCATATGGAGGGATGTCGGACTGCGGGTAAGACAGGGTATGTATGCACTCTGCTCAAGTTGTGGGTATGTTTGTACTAAGTATTCTAGAAATGTATTGTAGTAAATTTGTGGTGATTGGAGCCTAGAATGCGTGGGTCTTCTTATAGCATGGACACATTGGTCAGGGAGTGATTCAGGGTGCTCAATAGGAGACAACATCAGAGTGATTCCCTAACATCTACACCTTTTAACACTTTTACATCAACAATCAGCAAATGCAGAACTCTGCATGTGTGAGAAAAGAGAAATGTTAAGACAGTGTTACTCGTAGTTGGTAGTATGATCTGTGCATGCGGATTGGCACGTTAAAACATGTTGCTACCATATGATGTCTTTGTATATTCCACGTTATGGCAGTGAGTATGATATGGGATTATGGGTGAGGGCTACTCCTACTTCTGTTACTGAATATCCTGGGGATAGGGCAGTGGTTGTTACTGATCAATTTGTACCAGTATTGCTGTGGAAGGCTCAGTTACTTAAGAACACCTGAGCATTGCATGCGCAGTTGTCTTTGGGTCATCAGGGTCTGGGGTATTTAGGTTGTCTTTTTGGTCAATGGTTAATGCAGTGTTGGTTTTGTCGACTTCTGCAGCCACGTGTTGGGGTGAGGCTGATGGTTTATAAAGTTTTATATTGTGCAGATGATTCCAAACCAACTTGCCCTCTAGCTTTACTGTCCTGTCTGTGGGGGAAGCGAGGTGCATTCCAACGCCTGACAACATTTTGTATGAGTATCCTGTCACCTACTAGAATAGATGCTTCTTTCTGTGTGTCCGTGTTGCTTGTATCCTCTTGTGTGTCGTCTTCTGGCTTTCCCCTTTGTCTGTTGTATCTGGTGAGAGATGAAAGAAATGCTAGAAACAAGTGACATTACGTAATCTTATAGTTCGTGTCCCAACACCTCTGCTGTGTTTTGGAAATCCCTCAGAGCCCTTGTGGGTGGAGCTAACGGGAGGTGCATTCTTCGTCCTGTCACCACCTCATGGGGCGTTAAATTTCGGTCAGACCCTGGCTTATTTTGAAATTCGAAAAAGGCAAGAGGTAGACAGTAGAGCCAGTTCTTCTTTGTGCTCTGCTGAGTCTTTGCAATGCACTCCTTCAGGAGACCATTGAAGAATTCACACATCCCGTTTGCTTACGGGTGGTATGCACAGGTGATTTTGTGTTTTATCCTAGCAGGGTAGTAATGTGTTGGAACAGTTCTTGGGAATACTTCTCTGACTAGTAATTTTGCTGCTCTTAGGGCGTTGTCATGGTAACATGGCCCAGCCTCTACCCAACTGGAGGAGGGACAGACCACCACAATCATGTTGCGGTATCCTTGACATTCCTGGATCATATCGACATAGTCAACATGGAGGTTCAGGAACGGGCCTAGGGGTCTGGGTATAGTTCCTGTTATTACTCTCAGTATGTGGCCAGCAGTAAACTGCTGGAACGTCAAGCAATTACTAATAACGTTTGCCACATGGCCATTTAGGTCAGGGCAGAACCATGATTCTCCAAAGCTTGCTGTAATGACCTCTCCCCCCATATGCGTGGGGTAGTGCAGTTGCTGTAATGCTGTTTTTAATAGCGCAAGTGGCATGACCACTTTCCCTGTGTTGTTTTGTCTCCATAGCACATCAGTGGGGTACATCGGGCACCCTCTATTTACCCAAAGTTCCTTCTTATCTCTTGGGGCAGCTGCCTGCATTTCCATTATATGTGTTTCTGGTAAGTGGGTGTATCCATCCTTTAATAACATATGTCTCACCCCTGCCCTTTGCCTTTGCTCCTCCTTCAATTCCCATCATTCTCAGAAATATGATGCGTGTTTTGCCTGATAATCTTCTGCTGCATTTCCTCTTGATATTGGATCTTCTTCATTTGTGTGCGCTTGGCACTTCACTAGTGCTATTTCCTCTGGGTATGTTATGACGTTTATTAATTCTACTAGGAGCAGGGCATGCTGCACTGGGGTCCCATCTGCCCTTCTGAATCCCCTTCTGAGTCACCTTGCCAACCCTGAATGCACTGTGGAGGTGATATAAGCACTATCTGAATATATTGTCACTCTTTTTCCCACACTGTTTTGTAATGGCAAAATGAATGCCACTAATTCTGCAGCTTGAGTAATGAGGGGGTAAACAAACACTGTATTCTACTTCACTTGTCCAATCTTCCTTCAGCCTTACCACGGCTGCTCCAGTTCTCATAACCCCACCAGTTTGGTTAATTTTTTAGAACCCGTCAATGTACAGTACCTCTCCCCCCTCAAGTGCATCTTCCTCTACCTTGTGTGTTTCTGTGAAGAACTCAATGTTTTTTGTGCAATCATGAGCCCATTCTAATTGTTATTGAACATCTGCTATAAATTGTGCTGGATTGACATCTTTACACCTGACTATTTTTTATTCTGGCCTTGATAGTATTATTTCATACCCTGTTTCTCTTTGTGTTGTTAGTGTGCTTTTTGGTTTATGCAGTATCGCAAAGAGGGCATGCTCCACGGAAAGCCATAGTTATTGATGAAGCCTTTTCTACTGTGAATGCTGCAGCAGCCAAATATTGTTCGCACATGAATTGTCCTTTCATTACTGGATCCAATTGTGCACAGTAATATACAACTGGCTTCTGGCCCACACTTGTCTTCTGAGCCATCGGCGTGTGAAAACAGGACACATTATTTTTTGTAATCTGGGGTCGCTAAAACTGTTGCTGTGCCTATGGCTTCTTTCAATTCAGTGAAAGCATCAGTCATGTCTCTCGTCCAACCCAATGTCTTTGCCTCTCTCTGTGCTTCCTTGAGGGCCGTTAGAAGTGGAAATGTATAAGATCTGTAGTTGAAGACCCATGCTCTACAATAATGACATAATCCGAGGAACTGCTAAAGCCCCCTTACTGTTTTAGGTTGGGAGTGTTTTGTATTGTCTGAGCTCCTTTTCGGGTCTATGTGTCTCCCATCTTTGGATATTATCTCCCCAATGTATAATACTTCCATTTGGCAGTACTTAAGTTTAGCTTTGTCTACTTTGTACCCCTTGTCTGCCAACACTGTAAGTATGTGTACTGAGTTGTTCCTGCACTCTCTCTCGGTTTCACTACAAATGAGTATGTCACCTACATACTGTTGTACTGTGCTGTCTGTTTGGACATTTGCTAGGTCCATCTGTATTACTCTGTTAAAAATGGATGGTGACTCACTGTACCCTTGTAGCAACTTAGTATGTTTCCACTTCTAGTTGCGGTCATAAAACTGGTCAAATCTTGTGAGTACAGGTGCAATGGTATTGAGAAAAATGCATTTTTTAGATCTTTAACAGTGAAGTATGTGGCTTCTTCTGGAATTCCATACAGGATTGTTGCAGGGTTTGCTGCTACAGGATATTATGCTTCTACAATGTGGTTAAGTGGGCGTAGATCTTGAATAAAATACCATGAGCCCCATTCACCTTGCACACAGGGTACAATGCTGTATTGCATGGAGATGCTGATAGTACCGGGATGCCTCTTTGAATGAGGGCATTGATTGTCTCATAAATGCCCTCGTCTGCCTCTTTTGTCAGGTGGTATTGTTTTACTCTAGGTAGTATTGCACCTGGTTTCAGTTTTTATTTTTACTCCCCTATACGTTTTATGTACCCCATGTCATAGGGGCTTGTGGTCCATAAATTGTTGGGTACCTTGGCCAGGTCCTTCTCCAAAAACGGGGGTGGAGCCTCCAGTCCCATTGCCATTTTCTGTGCTACTTCCCTGTATGTGATGTGTAGCCAAAAGCACACTCTCTTTTCTAATATCATTTCTGTTTCCTCTCTGTCCTCTGAAAACAGCTCCTCATCTGTCACCTGAGTCAATCTGCATCCTTCTATCGCTGCAATTATTGCCATCCATGCTTTCCCTTGTTCATCTAGTGCATGTACTGCGATCCACTCTTGTCGTACCACAATCTCTTCAACACCTATAGCTACTGCGGTTCCTTCTTGCTCATCTGATGGTGTTTCTGGTCTGAACAGGTACTCACCTGGTCTTCTCCATACCTTCCCTGCAATTCGTGGCAACCATGCAAGGGCTATGTCTGTTATATACTGGAAGTTTGGGGTCTGCTGGCTCCCCCCTCTGCACTGTTTTCCCACAATACGCTTGGAAATGTTGTCTTACAGTGAGAAAGTATATTATTGGAGTTGAGTATATTATGTCTTTGTCTGTGAATGAGATGGCCATGTTGAGTCTGCTCATTACGTCTCGACCTAATATATTTAGGCATGTTTGGAGTGGAGTAAGGGTAGGGTTAGGTCGTGCTCCCCAATAGATAAGAAGATGCTATCAGTAAATGGAACCACCTCTCGAGCCCCAGAGAATACTTGTGTGTTCATGGCATCACCTGACAACACAAAAGTCCCCTCCCCAATACATGACCTAGTCGCCCCATGTCAAGAAGAATGGAAAAAGTGTTGTCACCTATCATCACCATTATGCGAGGTTCACCTATCGTCACCATTATGCGAGGTTCCTCCGCAGGATTATGTGTGACCGACAGGATGGGACACAGCAAGTTCGTCTGTGGAATGTCCTATTGGGAAAATAGAGATAATCCAATCCCTTAGTAGGGGTTGTTTCCTACTATAGCGACCCCTCCAATTTTCTGTATTGGTACCATTACTGTCATGTCCATGGCCTCTGGTGAGTGGGCATGCACTTATGCTAGCTGCTGGGCTGGTGTTGCCACCTGAGGCACAATCATCTGCGGTGGTGCTGTGGTTGGGGGTGCTTGTGGGGGTTGTGTCTGTGGGGGTAGCTGTGTCTGCTGCTGAATGTTTTGCATCTGTCCATACTGCTGTATATCTGAGATGTAGTAGTCATTGTGCCCTCCCTGATACCCCTGTTCTCCCCACCTTGCTTGTGCCCCCCTATTCCGGCATGCTCAGGAAAAGTGCCCTAATTGTCCACAGGCCCAGCAATGTGGTGGCTCGCTTGCCTGCCATGGGAATCCTCCTTCTCCCCCACCAGGTCCCTGTGATATTTGCTGTGCGTAGCCCCGAATCCCTCCAGCATATTGGTGCGATAATGGCCCAAACCCCAGTCTTCTCTGAAAGCCTCCCCTCCCTCTGAAGCTCTGTGGGTAGCCACCTCTCCCCATGTATCCCCCACCCACGGGTGGTGCATATGCTGGCAGGGTGCTGTATGGCTGTTTGGTTGGATCTGAGGTTGTGGTTGAGTGATCGCTGTTTGTGCCTGGGGGCCCTGGGCTCGATATTAGTGCTCCCTCTAATGCATGCTTGGACAATTTTCTCTGTACTAACTTCGCTACATCTACCTTCCTCTCTTCTGCCTTTTGTTTCATCTTTTGTTGCCACAACCTGCAATGATGTACTATGGTGACTTGTATTTCTGGCCAGGCTTTTGCGACCTTTGCTACTCGTTTCCTCAGGTTTTTCTGTACTGTACTGGCTCTGGTAACCCTTGCACCAAGATGTTACGCTCACCTGGCTCCCACAGAGGCGTCGATCTGGACTGGACTGCTGCGGTCTCCACCAATGTGACGCGTAGGGCCGAGATGACGGACTGGACTGGCCCACCTAGCTTCGTTTGCTTGGCCCGTAGGAATATTCTTCTGCAAATGGAGAAAGGGAATTAACCACCCGTGTAGTTGAGCGTAAATCCCCCCACCCCGCTGTTCTCCCCACTAATCATCTTGGATGTCCCCCTCTTATTGTCTCACCTGATGATTTGAAAAGATGAGCTCTCCATCCTGCATTGAGCACAGGGGCGCGTAGATAACCAGTTGCTTCACTGGCTCGAAGGAATTGGTGAGTTCCAGGACAAAATTGACTCCGATATTCCCAGCAAGACGCCGTAAGTATGTAGTTCGTAAGAGTTCAAATGCCTGACTTTCACTCTTGTCCGATTCCTTGCAGGTTGCAGCTGGACCCTACTGAAGAGTTACTCGTGGCAACCGGTAATGTTCTGGTAAGGATTTGTATTATCCAACACAGTTCGATAAAATAATGTCCATATGTAACCTGTTGCTTTCTCCCTTATTCAGGCGCTGAGAGAAAGTATGAAGTCTCGGGGAATAATGCCTCCGGCGGTAAAATCAGGTAAGTCTTTTGTGGTGAGGAGGGTTCCCCTTGTTAGTCCCTTGTTTCACCTTGCTGTCCTTTTGTTTCCCCTTAGGGGCCGGGGTTCGGCTAGGATGCAGTGGAAGTTGCGCCGACCTGTGAAGAAGAACAGTACCCCGGTGGTAAAATCAGGTAAGTCTATGGGGGGTATTCCTCTGTGTATTCCCTTGGCTCACCTTGCTGTTCTTGTCTTCTGCTTAGGTGCCAGAGTGCGGCGGGAACATGCAGGAGGATGCAGTAAAATGTGAAGATGCTGCGAAGGCCGGTGAGTTCAGCGCAGCGCTGCAGCAGGTGAGGCGACGCGCATAAAATAACTTCTTTCTTCCAGCTCGAAGGTGCGATGGATCAGGAATTCAGGTAAGGATCAAAGGTATTGCTCTTGTTCTAATCTTTTCTCCTTCTTTCTCCCTTTTTCTAGGAGCTCCAAACTCGAGGCGGGCGTGGCAGAAGACTGGATGCAGACTGCAGGCACGGTGAGAGTTAAGCTGCTGGATGCAGAATAACGCGAAGCTTGTGCTGCTCTTCGGGTGTGGTTTAAACAGCCTCCAAAGTAGTCCCAGGTAAGTATTCCTCCCCAGCCCCACCCGAGTAAAAAATAGTCCCTAGGTAAAATAGTCCCTTCCAAGCCTCGTTTGGCTTGGAGCTCTAGCAGCATGGTCTGCTTCAGGTATGTTTGCAGCATGGTCTGCATCAGGTACGTTTTAATCTATGAGCCTGGCGCCTATGGCGCCAGGACTGACTCTCCATATGAGCCTGGCGCCATAGGCGCCAGGACTGCACCCAAATAGCCCCTAGTGGGGGTTGTTGGGCTTGCTTGGGGTAACTTGACGCCTGTTTCCGGGGTTGCTGGACTTGGTCTGGGTCCCCGGGGGTAGGCATCATGACAGCACTCCCCCCCAAGGCCCCTCCTAAAGTCGTTCTTCCCTGTGGTTTCAGTTTGTCTGGGAAATTTCGGTGGAATTTTTTCACCAATCGGGGTGCATGAACATGGTCATTAGGAAAGGTCCCATGACCTTTCCTGTGGTCAGTAACCTTTCCAGTCAATTAAATAAAAAAGTTTTGACTTTATCAGCTTGGAGTCCAGGATGTTCTTAACTTCAAATTCGGGTTCTCCGTCTACAAGGATGGGGTCTGGTAGCTTGGTTAGTCTTGTCCCTGGTTGTACTGGCTTCAAAAGTGACACATGAAAGACGGGGTGAATTCGCATATTAGCAGGTAAGTCCAACTTGACAGCCACTGGGTTGATAATGGCCTTAATAGAGTAAGGTCCCAAATATCTGGGGTTAAAGGTCTGTGTTCCCTTTAGAGGTATATGTTTTGTGGCTAACCATACTTGGTCCCCTATTTGGTATTGTGGAGAATCACTTCTATGCCGATCAGAATCTTTCTTGTATTTTTATTTCGCCTGTTTTAAATGTGTAGTTGCTTCCTTAAAGGCTTGTGTAATCGTAGCTTGCAGATGGTCCACTGCGGGTATTTCTAAGTGTTGGGGTGAGTCAAGGTCTGAGGTTCGAGGATGGTGTCCCTATAAGGTATAAAAGGGGCTTTTTCCAGTTCCAGAGTGTACTGAATTATTGTATGCATATTCGGCGATCCAAAGAATGTCTTTCCAATTACTCTCTGTCTGATGTAACATACAACGCAGGTATTGTTCGAGAGTCTGGTTGGTCCTCTCCGTTTGACCATCGGTCTGGGGTGGTGACTGGTCGATAACCTCACATCGATTTGCGCCAATTGACAGCATTTTTTCCAAAAATGTGAAATGAATTGACTGCCCCGGTCAGAGACCAATACAGACGGAAATCCATGTATGCGAACAATGTTTTCGAGGAACTCCTTGGCCAGGATTGAAGCAGAAGGTAATCCCTTTAAAGGAATAAAGTGGGCCATCTTGGAAAAAAGATCCACAATAACTAGAATGGTGTTAAATCCATTGCATGGGGGTAGATCAGTAATAAAGTCTAACGATAAGGTGTGCCATGGTGTAGGCGGAATGTCTAAAGGTTGTAGGAGTCCAGCTGTTTTTTTTTTTTACTTTTGTTTTGGGTGCAAATGCCACAAGACATCACAAATGATTTAATATCCTTTCGCCAGGTGGGCCACCAGCATTGTCTTTTAAATTTAGCTTCAGTTTTTGCAATACCTGGGTGCCCCTCCATTAGGGTATCATGATAACGGGAAATGACTAGCTCTTGTAGTTCCCTGTGTGGCAGAAATAGCCGTCCTTGGTAATAAGGCAGATCATTGGTGACAGAGTAGTCCGGGCCTTTCTTTACCCAGTCCTGCAAGGCTGTAGAATTAAAGAGTTGCTGGATCTTTACCTGAATGTCCTCTAGAGTCTGTAGAGTAGTCATGCCAAGAATCCTTTGTTCGGGAATCATAGGTACTGGTTCAGGGTTCACTTCTGCCTCTCCCATCCCTATTCGGGATAAGGCGTCTGCTTTACCATTCTTACAACCTGGTCGATAGGTTATCACGAAATCGAACGCGGCAAAGAACAATGCCATGGCAGTTGACGTGACGATTGGGCCTTGGCTGTCTTTAAATACTGTAAGTTCTGGTGATCGGTGATCACAGTAATGGTATGCCTGGCACCGAGAAGATAGTGCCGCCAAGCCTTGAAGGCAGATTTAATGGCTAATAACTCCTTATCGGTAACCGCATAGTTTAAATCAGGTGCCGAGAACTTTCTGGACCAAAACGCTACTGGGGGAAGCTGGCCAGTTTCAGGGTCTTTTTGAGACAGGACAGCTCCCATGGCTAGACTGGATGCATCAGTTTCCACGATGTATGGAAGTTCAGAGCGCGGGCGCTTTAATACAGGTGCAGACGTGAATTTCGCTTTCAGCTCTTGGAAGGCATTTTCAGCTTCTTCAGTCCACATAAAGCGTTTATTTTTTCGCAAGAGTGCTGTGATGCGATGTACAACATGTGAAAAATCTGGGATGAATCTGCAGTAGAAATTGGCAAAGCCGAGCATACTTTGTACTCCTTTAACTGAACTTGGTGATGGCCACTTAAGGATTGCGTCCACCTTTCGTGAGTCCATTCAGACTCCCATTGGGGTCAGGATAAACACAAGGAATTCAACTTCTGTAGCATGAAAAACGCATTTTTCCATTAATGCATATAGTTTGTGCTGGAGCAATTTCTGAAGGACTGCTCGGACGTGCTTCACATGGTCAGATTCTGAAGAGGAGTATACTAGAATATGATCGATATATACGACAACACAAACGTCAATGAGTTCACGAAGGACATCGTTCATGAAGTATTGGAAGGCTGCAGGTGCATTGCACAACTTGAAAGGCATCACCTTGTATTCGAATAACCCATACTTAGTGCGGAAAGCAGTCTTCCATTCGTCGCCCTCTTTTACACGTAACAGATGGTATGCCCCCCGGAGATCTAATTTGGTGTATATGCAAGCGTCCTTCACTTGGTCTAGTAGTTCAGGGATCAGAGGCAATGGGTATCGGTTCTTAACAGTTATCTGGTTCAATGCGCGGGAGGTCACCTTCCTTTTTGGGCACGAAGAACAAAGCTGAAGATGCAGGGGACTTAGATGGGCGAATAAAGCCATTGGCAAGGTACTGGTCTAAGTATTGTTTTAGGTGAAGGTTCTCAGGTTCCGTAAGGGCATAAATCCTGCTACAAGGGGGTGGTGCACCGGGTATGAGATCGATTTGACAATCGTACGAGCTGTGAGGAGGTAAGGTGTTTGCCTGTTCTTTTTGGAAGACATCCTGGAATTCTTGGTATTCAGGAGGTAGTTGCATGACTGCTGTGGTTACTGTGGCCAAGCCTGCGCTCAGATTTTTCTTTGGGTAACAGGTTTGCGCACAATCTGGGAAGGTTATTCTCTTCTCTCGCCAATCAATACAAGGATTATGTGTTTCCAACCAAGGTATCCCCAGTATTATTTGGAACTATGTGGCCTTGATTAGATCAAACACAATAGCCTCTTGATGCCCATCCAGACCCAATAATGTCATCTCTGCAGTGGAATGAGTTACAGGCCCAGAGGCAATTTAAGTTCCATCAACTGTGGTGATGAAATCTGAGGTGGTTTTTCGGCAGAGAAGCAGATTCATCCTGGAAGCCAATTCGTAGTCCACATAGTTTCCTATGGCCCCGCTATCAATGTATGCCCTTACTGCGTTCATACGCGATGGTTGCCCTGGATCTACAAGGACCATTGGTATGATGAAATGAAAGGTCTGAGTATCCTTCTTCAAGCTCGGCAAGCGGACCTCTACGCTTGTCGGGCGTGGTCGTTTCCCGAGTCTGACTCCATATGGCTTTTATCAGCAGCTCCTACCACCTTCTTGGGTGGTTTTACAGGGCACTCCCATAGAAAATGCCCAGAAGTTCCACAATATAGACACAATTGCATTTGCCGTCTCCTTTCTCTTTCCTTCTGGGTTAAAGGTCCTTTAACCCCTCCGATTTGCATGGGTTCTGAAGCCTCTGCTCCTTTGGGGTTAGCGTGGGTTTTGACCAATACCCTGTTCTCAAACTTGGCTTGATCAGCCTTTCTGTTCTGAAGTCTGTGATCTAACTGGACCACTAAGTCTATATATGCAGCACAGTCTTGAGATGAGTTCACGACTTGAGCCAAGAAATCCTTGAGTTCTCCTCGAAGCCCTCGATGAAATAACGTGATTCGTTTTACCTCAGGCCATCCAGTTTCCACTATCAACCTATTAAAGGTCGCGATGTAAGATAGAAGGTCCTGGTTACCCTGTCGTAGGGACAAAAGTTTGTTATCCAGGGCCTGTCCCTGGGAATGCCGGGCAAATAGTCTTTCCATGCTTTTTTGAAAGCCCTGAAAATCCAGAAGAATTGGGTCATCCTGAGTAACTAGCGGAATTGACCAATCAGCTGCACTGCCGCTGAGATATGACAATACAAAGGCTACCTTGGCTTGATCGTTTGGGAAGGCTCCAGGTCTGCATAAAAAGTGCAAGCGGCATTGGTTCATAAACACAGCAAACCTTTTGGGATCTCCAGCAAAGCGTTCGGGTGGAGCTAATGGAATATTTCCAGGTAGGTTTATTTGCACAGGGTTACTCGATAACACAGGAGCTGGATTTCCCCCGGAACCAGGTAGGGGTGCTTGTCCAGCCTGGCTTTGCAATAGTTGCCGAGCAAGGTCATCAGTTCGCTCCTTTGACAAAATCAATTCCCTCCTAAGGGCATTGGTTTCTTGACGGGCGGAATGCACTTCAGCCCTCAGTTCCCCTAGTAATTGGGCCAATTGGTCAGTCTCTGAGGTATCCATAATGCCCGGGTGGGAATTTGTAGGTAGGCTTCGCATACTGTTACGCTCACCTGGCTCCCACAGAGGCGTCGATCTGGACTGGACTGCTGCGGTCTCCACCAATGTGACGCGTAGGGCTGAGATGACGGACTGGACTGGCCCACCTAGCTTCGTTTGCTTGGCCCGTAGGAATATTCTTCTGCAAATGGAGAAAGAGAATGAACCACCCGTGGAGTTGAGCGTAAATCCCCCCACCCCGCTGTTCTCCCCACTGATCACCTTGGATGTCCCCTCTTATTGTCTCACCTGATGATTTGAAAAGATGAGCTCTCCATCCTGCATTGAGTGCAGGGGCGCGTACATAACCAGTTGCTTCACTGGCTCGAAGGAATTGGTGAGTTCCAGGACAAAATTGACTCCGATATTCCCAGCAAGACGCCGTAAGTATGTAGTTCGTAAGAGTTCAAATGCCTGACTTTCACTCTTGTCTGATTCCTTGCAGGTTGCAGCTTGACCCTACTGAAGAGTTCCTCGTGGCAACAGGTAATGTTCTGGTAAGGATTTGTATTATCCAACACAGTTCGATAAAATAATGTCCATATGTAACCTGTTGCTTTCTCCCTTATTCAGGCGCTGAGAGAAAGTATGAAGTCTCGGGGAATAATGCCTCCGGCGGTAAAATCAGGTAAGTCTTTTGTGGTGAGGAGGGTTCCCCTTGTTAGTCCCTTGTTTCACCTTGCTGTCCTTTTGTTTCCCCTTACGGGCCGGGGTTCGGCTAGGATGCAGTGGAAGCTGCGCCGACCCGTGAAGAAGAATAGTACCCCCGGTGGTAAAATCAGGTAAGTCTATGGGGGGTATTCCTCTGTGTATTCCCTTGGCTCACCTTGCTGATCTTGTCTTCTCCTTAGGTGCCAGAGTGCGGCGGGAACATGCAGGAGGATGCGGTGAAATGTGAAGATGCTGCGAAGGCCGGTGAGTTCAACGCGGCGCTGTAGCAGGCGAGGCGACGCGCATAAAATAACTTCTTTCTTCCAGCTCGAAGGCGCGATAGATCGGGAATTCAGGTAAGGATCAAAGGTATTGCTCTTGTTCTAACCTTTTCTCCTTCTTTTCTCCCTTTTTCTAGGAGCTCCAAACTCGAGGCGGGCGTGGCAGAAGCCTGGATGCAGACTGCAGGCAAGGTGAGTGTTACGCTGCTGGATGCAGAATAACGCGAAGCGTGTGCTGCTCTTCGGGCGTGGTTTAGATAGCCTCCAAAGTAGTCCCGGGTAAGTATTCCTCCCCAGCCCCACCCGAGTAAAAAATAGTCCCTTGGTAAAATAGTCCCTTCCAAGCCTCGTTTGGCTTGGAGCTCTAGCAGCATGGTCTGCATCAGGTACGTTTTAATCTATGAGCCTGGCACCTATGGCGCCAGGACTGACTCTCCATATGTGCCTGGTGCCATAGGCGCCAGGACTGCACCCAAATAGCCCCTAGTGGGGGTTGTTGGGCTTGCTTGGGGTAACTTGATGCCTGCTTCCAGGGTTGCTGGACTTGGTCTGGGTCCCCGGGGGTAGGCATCATGACACAAGATATGATGGAATATTGCTATTGTTTTGTCCCACAGCTCTCAAGTTTCAAGACGCCAAATTTGTTGAATCACCTGAATGTAATTAATAGGATCATCATCGTCAAGAATCTTGCATGACGTGATGGCCCCTATGTCTGATGTGTCCGGGAATTACATCCCCAGTGCCTTCCATAGTGTGTTCCTACAAGTTGAGAATGGTGCTGTGTCGTGTGCTGTGTTCTGAATGGTCACTCATTGGAATCCCGCCCTCTTCCAGATATCATCAGGTGCGTCACCCAGTATGGAAACCAGCAGTTCTTTTACATCACCCACTGCTAGCCTGTGTCCCACCGTCAACTTCTCCATTTCATAAATCCACTTCCCAACTCCTCCACTTAACAAGGGTAATTTGCACTTGATGTTTTCCTTATCTGTGTGCTTCCAGTGCACATACTGTGGTCTCGTCCCACCCTTCAATAATAGCGGTACCTTTGAATATGCGGCCCTCTCTTCAGGTATTCGTCTACACTGCCTTACCTGAATGGGTCCACTCTTGTCTTCAATTTCTGCACCTATGTCTAGGGGTGCTATTGCGTGTGTCTGTTGTGTAGTGTTGTTAGTCCCTACCAGAACAGGATTGTCCCCCGGGGCGGTCCCGGAGTCTGCTGCTTTACAGTGCTGTGTCTTGTGTAGGTCTGTCGTGCTGTCTGCCCCTCTGTTCATGTGTCCTACACTCCCAAGAGTTCCGTCCATTAGTCCTCGTGAGCTTGTTAGGCCCTTCCCTCTCCTCGTCACTATGGTCATCGTCATTCTCAGATTCGGCATCTATGTTGCTACAGAAACTAGTTGAAAAGTTCAATTTTCATGTTACTAGGTTAGGGTCGTGTGGTACATTAAGATCGATGTCTGTTAATTTACATATGTCCTCCTCCTCCCGCACTCCCAAGCATGTCGCACTGTGTCTGCTTGGCCCTCCATTGTACTCACCTGTATTTTCCTCTTCACTTTGTTTGTCATCTTCTCACCTTTTCCTCACTAATTCTATTTGAAGTTGATCACTTACCTTTTCTAACACCCGTGCTTCCTCATCTTTCCTAATTTGTTCTATTGACCAACTTTCCATCCTGAACTGCTTCAGTCGGTTCTCCTGATACTTACGTAATTCCTGCAATAATATTTTCGTACTTCACAATGCCATCTCCATCTCCTTTTCCTCCTCCAACATCTATTCTATTTCTTCCCTCTTCCGTTCCATCTCTTCCAGTTGTCTCTCTTCCTTCAGCACTCTCTCTATTATGTCCTTTTGTTACTTTTGTAATAACAATGAACGCTCTATCCTACTCTGCTCCCGCAGCTCCAATTCGTTTGCCAATTCTTGCTGCTGCACTTTATCGTCCTTTCCTAGTCTTGCTTCTTCGCCCTTTTGAGATTGTGTGTTCCCTTCCTCCCCTGACCCATCTATCGTTCTGTGGCAACTGTGTCCTAACTCCAAACCTTCTATTGCCTTCATTGCACCTTCTACTTTGCCTGTTGTGGCCCCCTTTCATTTCAATAGTGTATGTGCAGCTATCCACCCTTCTGGTCCTATACCTGCAGACTCAGTTTTTTAATGCTGCAGCCCATCCTTGTCTTGGATGGGCCGTCAGCCTCTCGCCATATCCCCCGTGATTGTTCGGTTTAGGTATAAGGGGGTGGTTTTTATGTGGGGTTCAAATATCCCTTGGCTGCTTTTATTTCTCTCAATGGATATAAGCCCTGTTTCTCCTCCACGTCATCAGATATTACACTTTGAAAGGGGCCCCTAGGGGTCACTCACGTCTATGGAAACAAGGCAAGTCACCACACACGATAGATACGCCAGACACGAGGTTGTATTCCCAAAGCTAGGGTTTATTGCAAAGCAAATAGTCTCAGTTGGCCAACTCGGTCTCACGCCCCGCAATGTGTATCTCTAGACCTCGAGAGACTGTAAGAGGATTCAATCCAGCACTACAGCTAAGTCAATGCCTAGTCTGGGATACTGAATGGAAACCCTTATTGATATATCTTTATGTCCAGTTCATGAGTTCTGGATGACTACCCCTATATAACACCCCTCTCTTGGAACCCCCTGACCCCACTGAGCCAAGAAGTAGTTCTGTTTTGCAAGTTTAAATAGTTTATTTGAGAATGTAAACAATATATATATATCACACTTTATAATAAATTAATAATTAATATCACACTTCAGAACATGAGCAGTTAACAACAATGGGTAATGTTCTACTAATAAACTGATATGATTACCCAGGAGTAGTATAAAGGATGAGGTAGCACGCTTGGGAATAGGAACAGAAGAATAAGGTGGTAGAGAATGCTTTATCTAGTTTCAGATGGATGCAATGTTGAATAAAAATGCAATACAGAAAATACTCAATATGATTTCAACAAAACAATGTAATCACTTTTCTCTGGCAATCCACTCCCCCCTTATGCAATGTAAGGAAATGAAGAGGAGAGCACACCGTTCTTAGAAATGCAATCAAATGTAATTCAGTTCACCCCAGCAAGCTTAGACTACAGAAGTTTGAAACAAAGGCCCAAAATGCTTTTATATGTGCTGGCAATTAAGTGAGGAATATGCTGAAAATGGTTTTAATTCCCTTTAGGAGGTTCAGGGTGAGTGAAATATACTTGGGATGAGTTCAGGCTCACTTTAGCAAGGATCTAGGAGTAACTAGCAGGTTAAACGAATTTTTGGCAAAGGAAAGCAAGGAAGCTGCTGTTTTCACACTTGGCTGGATTTTAACCAAATCGCGAATCGCGGCAAAATTCGCGAATGCGTGAATCACGATTACGGCAAAAGTATAAGGAGTAGCAAGTCGGTTCTAAGCTTGTTGAAAAGCTGAGATTCTAAGCTTTCAGAGGAACCAAGTTCCTAGCCCAAACGGTTCCAGAGATACGGCCGATTAAATAAAGGTAGTTTCTCGGATTTTAAATTTTAAAAGTTCAAAGCGACAGGTTACAGCTTGCAGCTAGAAAATGACAGGTGACAGTTCTACTTAGGTTAAATAGATTGAATTATATTATATTAAACTAAGGGATAGGTTCTGAGTTTTGCTGAGTACTCACAAGAGGTTTTGGACAGGAAGGCGACTTTGTCACGGATCCGGTCACGGCGCACAGCACTTCACAGCGATCTGGTCTCCGGTTCCGAGTACAGCTCTGCTTTCTGGGTCACCGGCACTGCTCCTGGATCTTGGGTTCTGCTGGTCTGGCCTAGCACTGGTCTGCACGGCTCCTAGTCCCGCTTTCTCCGGACACAGCAATGTTCTAGGCAAAGAATTCAAACAGCTCGCCCGGCTGTTGATAGTCTGCAAATGATTTTTGGGCCTGCTGACAAATACTTTTGCTTGCAGTGGGCCTTCTTGGTTCAAAGTTCTGTAGTCTCTGTTTAGCTTGGAAGTCTAAGTGTAGGATCTCTGGATGTGAAGTCGCCGGTCAGCATGCTCCGCAGCAAATGGAATTGAATGTCTCTACCTGTCCCAGCAGTCTCTTTTTATGTGTTTTGAAAGTGGGTGGAGAGGCTAGCTTTCTAGGCCCAACCCCTTCAGTGTTCCGATAGGTTGGAGAATTCTTTGCGTTCTCACTGGAGAACAGGATGGGTTTTGCCCCAGAACATCACACAAATTCCCAACGTGTCTTAAAACGTGCACCGAAAAATCACAAGAATTATGGTATCATTTAAATAATTTTGACAAGTCCGCACTGTGAGTTATACATCTTTCTTAGAATCATATTCTGGCCAACAGGGGTGTGTCTTTTCAGGTCACATGGTATAGAAACCAGTTTATCCAGTTTCTGCCAAGCTCAGAGACCCTGCCCCTCCCAGCTTCTGCCAAGAGGAAGCTGTTTTACGGTCCCCCAATAAACCATCTGCCTGAGTCAAGGCAGGGCTTTGTTCAAAAGGAAGCCATTTACGACCACCCTAATAAACCATCTGCCTGGGCCCTTTCTTTAGTTTCTTGCAGTCCCCTGGTAATTCAATCAGAGAGTGTGTGACCTCCTTTTGGCAGGAGCAACAGAATGCAGCCAGGCCTGGGAATGCATTTGTTGGGCAAGCCCCCACTCCTGTCGGGTGTAGCTGTCTGGCAGAATTCCAGTTTCCTCAAGCCAGGTTTCAGGTAAAATGTCACTTTTTGTTCCCCAGTTTAAGTCAAGACAATTTTTACATGTGCAGCTAGAATGCTGATTCTAAGTTCAAAACTATGCCATTTTAACAGTTACAAACTATGTGACACTCAAAAGTAGGTCACTCAGTTAATTTAAACATTTTCGATTTTTGGTAGTTTTAAATCCAGTTTCAGTTAGGCTGCTGCAGACCTGCAGAGCTCAGCCAGTCTTGTTATGAACATTGTTTTGGGGCTCTGCACACATACTTCATTCTGCCAGATGTCCGCTGGTGTTCAGTGAGATTTTTGGATTTGTTGCAATGTTTGAAAATAGGCATTTTGAGCTGGCATTCAGAGAAACCAAAGGTAATTTTAAAGTGCGGTTTTTCACACATTTCACTCATGGCACCCCGGCCCATCCTGCTCGCACTGGTGGGTGGCAAGTTAGGCAACCATTTTAGTGTGCACAAACTGTGTGGTTCTCCTGGATTTTGGCGCACATGTGGGCTTTTTGGCCATCTTGGATTTTCTAAGCCCACAGCACCAGATGTTGCAGCATGATAGCTCAAACGTGGGTCAGGACACCCAACAGGACGCAAGAGAGCGAATTACGTACATCAGTTACATATATACAAAATGCATATCATACAATCAGCTGTGACATGTTTAACACCCCCCTTTATTGGTTTTCTTTGAACTCGGTTTGATGATGGACACTTTCGACGAATATGACACCTTCAAATATCTATTCTAGTAACAATATGCAACTTTGCAAGTGCTGAGACATCTTTTACTTGTTGAACAGAACACAGTGCTTCTGTTCTTGGAAGCAAGCTACATACGGGGGAAGAGTCACATTCCAGTCCTTGTTATCTATGAGGTGCTATTCGTGTCCTGGGAGCCGACACGCTATACAGGGCTCGGTAAAGGGGGGCCGTAAGAAGAGCATAATTCAAGCCTTTAGCTGCTTTATTCTAACATATTCTACCATATAACGAGACTGGCTGGCAGCTGTGAAATGATTACATGCCCTGCGGCTCTGCTTCAAGGCTACATTCGGGAGGGAGCCGGGCATTCCTTCCCGGCGCTGCCTACGTTGTGTTTCAACGAACTCTTATTAGCCTCGCGGCCCTGCGGCCTTGTCCTTTCATGTTCAGACAACAATATTAACAGTCGAGCAGTGTAAGCAGAAAATGTGCTGCGAAGCAATTTGAACAGAAAGCAATGAGCAATTGTTAAAAAACAAAATGGCGATCCTTGTTACATCAAAATGGCCGTTCATTGGTAAACTCGGAAACCTGTATTTCTATCGTATCGGGTATGAGACGGTTGGCCTTCGGCCACCAAAATACGTTTGCCGTCAATCGTGAATGCCATATCATATCTATTTTTCTAGACTGACAACT
Organism: Ambystoma mexicanum; assembly: GCF_040938575.1. Taxonomy (NCBI): domain Eukaryota; kingdom Metazoa; phylum Chordata; class Amphibia; order Caudata; family Ambystomatidae; genus Ambystoma; species Ambystoma mexicanum. The sequence goes on from NC_090933.1 coordinate 1,148,301,885, forward strand.
TGGCGATGTGGGAGGCGGAGCAGAGAGGATCTGAACCCCCCTCGTTCACCTCCCGTAAACTCATCATCCATGGCCTGTCCTCCTGGAACATACACCACAGTTCAAATATTTCTGTGCGTTTAGCTAACTTCTTCCATTTGTACATACTCTGTAAATGGGTCAAAAGTGATTGCAGCACGTCTTTAGAGAAACTGCCATTGGGTGGCCATGGCCTTGCTATTTTCACTTCTGTGCTTTTAGACCATTGTATGCTGTACTTCACTATCTTGACTTTATAAGGGGGCAGGGTCTTGTAGAGATGCTGTATGGCGCTTACCACCCGACTATACGTGGTCCCCGTCCCACCATATGAATACATAGCAACCCTTTTACTTGACCTCTAGTGAGGTTTTCGATATCTGCTGTCAAAGAAGGGAAAAGGTTAGAGTACACTGTGTGGCAACGTTTTCCACTACCAGCCTCCACGACTCTGCACCTTACACGGTAGGCTCTATACTCAGCTACCGCTGTCCAACACACCATCTCAACAGTGCGCAGGCACCTTCCGTGCACTGCTGCTTGTTCACCTGTCCTCCAATCCCAATTTCACAACACCAACTCCTCGCCTTTCCAACACACCGTCCTATGCATCAACCTATTGGTGAAGTCACCAAGCTAGAGTTCAAACAAATGAAGAGACAATTGTGCACACAAGTAGAATACCCGTTTCCAACCCCCACAAATATGCCCCAAACCCAAAATTAACCCACAGCTGTCTTCCCACCTCTACGGGGGTGCAGTATTCTCTTTATTTCTCGTGTTTGCTGCAACCAATGCGTCACCTGACAGCTGAAACGCCTCTCTCCGGGAAGCTTAACCAGACAAAACAACCTCCGCAATGTAGGATAGCTCCAGCTAACCCTTACGGGGATACATCATCTATGCCCTGAACTAAAACATCAAACACATAGGAATACCACATATATACAAGTTTTCACAGTCCACAATCCTTGCTCATCACCAGAGCCCTTTGCCACAGTACTCGAACAAACACAGGAAAGGGGCTTCTACCTCTGTTCAGCTCCCTAACACCAAGTGTCAAAACAATACCAGCACCAACCTTAATCGCAAATTACACCTCCCGCCTTCCGCATACATGAAACACAGCCACCCAACATGCTGCCTGTGATGTGGACCACACTTACGTTCGTTTGTGTTCGTCAACGCTGCTCGGCTGCTTGCTCTCGGTTAACCGCTCGTCTCGCCCCTCTGAACTGCGTACACACCTCACTGACTGCGGGCGGGATAGATTTCTCAAGGCGACTTGCAATGGCCTATCTCTGTTTGCGCTGTCCGGTTATCTTGCAATTCCTGGGAGGGTCCTGCAGCCTTCTGGGTCCGACGGCTAAGGATGCAGCTTATGGCCGGGTTGGCACCACACCCAACCTTTGTGGGACCTCCAACTTGTTATGGACGGGCCCCTAATCCGGCCGAGCCACCGTGAGAGCCTGCAGGTGGGAGTTCATTGAAGGCCTAACTCCTTCCTTTGCCCAGTCAAGAATGCCAGGTCCACACAAGAGGCCAGGAATTACTGTGGTTTATTATAGCCAAAGCACCACAGGGATCCCATTCATGGAAGAACATCAAAGCATCTTTCAACGGACCTTTGCTCACAGGCCAGTTTTGATGGCATCTGACATCACGATTAGCATCATTCTCGGGAACCGTCTCAAAAACCAATCTTCACTCAGTATGGGTTGCTGAGTGGTAGGTACCATAGAGGAACTTCTGGAGGTGGTGTGTTATTGGAAAATGTAGTGTCAGGTGGTATGCTTGACCAGCCCCAAAAAATGTTTATCACTAAATTTGTTACAGTGAGCAAGTCTCATGATTGGTCGAGGACACCCACTGTCCATCCCTGGTGTCTGTGTTTGTCGTGTTTGTGATTGGATGAGCTGCGAGGCCCCAAGCCTGGGACAAACTCTGTTCCCAGGTCACGGAACACCAGTGAATGGTCCCTTGTGCAATTATATATCTGCAAGGTGCAACTATGTGTCATCATCATGACAGTGGGCCTCATCACGAGTTTGGCGGTAACCCTTAAGTCTGGCAGTCGCGCTATTAACGCCGGATTTAAGGGTCCACATAATCAGGGCTTTGGCGGATTTCTCCTCAGCTCTGAGCGAATTCCCGAATGGGCTCAGTGGGGAATGGGGAATTCCATTCCCGCCAAACCCGTGATCCGGCGCTAGTAGCGCCGGGGGGTTTGGTGGTAGGGCTAATACCGCCAGCGGTAATACCGCCGGCGTTAGCGCCCAACTCGTGATGAGGCCCAGTGTGTAGCCCATAGCTGCAATGAGTGTGATCAAAGTAGAACTGTAACTTCACTGTAACAACTTTGTTGCAGCTATTGTCTGGACAGCAGAACAGGTTGCTCTTCCCAGCTCGGCCAGATCACATGCTTAGAGACCACTTCTGTGAGCCCAGGACCTTCTAATAATTCTGTATTTTGTCAGAGAGCTCACCTCTCCTGAAGCCGGTGTTACTCAGGTTCAGAGTGAGGAATGTCACTTGTAACATTGCGACCTTGGCACTGGCTTCGCTCCCGCCACAGTAGTTTGGGTTGCAGATAATTCTGAGATGCTTGGAATCCCCTTCCTAAACCGATCGCGGCCTGCTAGATTTCCTAAACCATAGTCTGGTTAAAACTGTACACGTCTTCTCATAGTCTGTAAGTTAGTGCGTTATGGCTGTCAGTTCTCTTGAGTGCTCTTGCCACACCATGGGGTTATTTGCATATGAGCATCTGCAAACATTTACACAAACTATTCTTGCTTCTCACATTACTGCGGTGCGGTAGCAGGCTTAATGGCAAAATAATAAACGTGTAGACCGTATGTATATGTCACTGTCCTCTAACTATAGAGCTGTATACCTGCGATCTGTGTATAGTTGAATGTGTGTGTGTCCAGGGTTTGCGGATTGCACGTGTGCTTCATGTCTAATGCAGCTAAGTCATCATGGTGTCTCTAACGACAAGTGGCTTGGTTTCTTAGTGCTTAGTCGAGTCTGTCCATGTAACCGTCTCCAGCTCCGTCTTGTGTCTCCTCGTTCTCTCGGTAAGATTTGCACTACTGCTGGATTGTAAGGTATCTCTCGTGATAATTATCCATTGTGGGAGCAGTGGGAATGGATGCAAGTTCATATGACCGACGGTCATATTATCGCAGATTCTTCTTCCTTTTGAAGGGTCTTCCGGGATGGAAGGGCACATTCTAATTCTCCCTCTTCACACCCTTCAAGACACTAAGAACTTTGGGGATAGACAACTTCAATAAGTCCAGAAGTAATAAACGCTGATTTGGTGGAATTTATATCTGTCACTTTAGTCCTAAACTGTGGAACAAACTTTTGGTGATTTGGTGACGTTAGGACTGCTTGGTAAGCACCTGGACTTTAGGAAAGTGCTCACAAAAACATCTCTCTTCCAAAATGCCTTTCCATACTGCAAAAATGACCCCCACCATCAGCTTTTACTTCCCATTTCTGTAGAACAGGATTCCTACTATTTTGAATAATGCAAGTGCTATGCAACAGCCCAACCATTCTCTGCTTAATGTCTATGTGTTTAAGATTCTAATCTGACCCATCTGACTGTGTGTACTGATGTTGTATTGGCAAAATCCTGACCTAGGCTCTTAAGTTTTATACAATACATGTTAATATACAACCCTTGATCATGCTGTGAGTTCAGCTACTCAGTGCCTATCTAACCTCCACCCTTACACAATTTGGTCTTCTGAAGCTGACCGAGATTATGCCTATAGGATGCTAACTAAATGTCCATCACGATGGACTGAGTCCTTTTAGACAGTGATTGGCTGTCATGGAGTAACCTAATTACTGTATTTTGGAGTTATGGGTTCAATTTTCTTCTTGGGTTGTATGCCTCAAGATGGAGATTGACGAATGGACTGGATTGATAGGTTGGCCAGTTCTGCATTTACCTCTATCAGCAGTGCTGTTGTAAGGTTTTTTTGAGAATTGTAGGATTAGGGTCTCATTAATCGCTTGGCAGTAATTCAGATGACATTACAGCCAAACTCAATTACTACAAATCTGCCATGCGGATATACTACTGGACTACTAGTGGGGCAACAGCAGAGTTACTCTTGATTTTTGGAGTGCATGGGACTCTATGGGGATTTTGGGGATTACCCACGAGCAGTAAATCCTCCATGGTATACACACCTATATTTGGAGGTGAAGTGTAGGGTTTACCTGCAGCTATTCGCTGGAGGTAAACTCTATACTTATCCACTGAATATGATGTTTTTACCTGCGCTGCCAAACTTGTAATGGAAGTTGTTTTGGCAGAAGTGGCCCTACAGAATCGATGCTGCCATTTATAAAAGACGATAGGCAAAGTAGGCTTTGGTCTGTGGGACTTTCACAGTTTTAGTTCTCAATCAATCAATATTGATACATTACGAGTTTGCCGGTCGGTATACAATGGTACGGGTAAGCTTGCCGGTACTGTTGTATCCGGACCGGAAAACTCTGAGTTGTGTTCACAGGTGCCTTTCATTCCGATAGGTCTAACCTGGCGGAATGAAAGGCACCCGCGAGCAGGGCAGGCCTGTAGCACAGGCACCGTATTGATTGGTGCCGGTGCTACAGGCATCCCCATTCCCATGGGAATGGGGATCAACCGATTCCGGCACCCGCAAAACGGCAATTACCGGGGCCGGATTACCCAGGTATTTACCTCCAAACTTGTAATGAGGCCAATGTTTATTCAGATTAACAGCATCCTTTAAACACAAAAACCATCACATACACATAAAAAGGGTTACATTGCACACTAAAACTCAGCATTACCATTATGAAAGCATTTCACAAATAAAAATACAGCTTGTTAAAACCAAATTTCTCAATAAAATGTAAACAATGGGGGTCATTATGAGGTTGGAGGTAATGGAAAAACAATGCCGGTAAAGGATACCAGCATCGCATACCGCTCCGGGCTATTCCGACCTAAGACCCCGCTATTAGAGGCATGGGCGCGGGCACACAGCCCATCATACCGGCAATACCGGCATGCTGCTAATGGGAGGAAATCACAAGTTAGGCGGACAAGCAAATACCGGCATCATGAAGGAGCTAATAGAGGATACCAGCATGGCAGCAATACCGGCATCGTGAACCAACCGTAAAATGCTATGTGCAGTGTTCCCAACTGCCATAGGTGCACTAAATCAGCACAGGTGGAGGCAATGGAGTCTGGGACAGCACAAAAGGAGCACACCCACACACCACACCCCTTCCCACACCAAGATGATTCCAATAGTAGTAGCAATACTGGGGATGGATAACATGCTTGCATTGCTACACCAGCAACAACAACAACAGTAACAGCAGGCACCACAGAGGACACGCAGGAGGAGAAGGAAGGTGAGGCAGGCCCAGAATGCCCCACCAGTGCAGCCAGTGGTACCACACAGGCAGCCCACAATCCCTCGCATCAGAGCCAGTCCATACAACCTAAGCCCTGAGCAGATCCACGGCCTGTACCATCTGGACCGGGACACCATCACCACCATCGTGGACATGATACACAACGACATTGTCAGCCTCATCAAAATACGCACCGCCATCTCCCCTCTACTGAAGGTAGTGTTGGTGCTCCACTTCCTTGCCACAGGCACCTACCAGCACACAGTGGGGCACATGCATGGCATATCACAACCCTTATTTTCTCGCATTCTGAACCAAGTGCTGGATGCCCTCCTCAAGCACACAAGGGACTACAAATCCCTACCACGGACCCCCCAGGAGATTTATGATACAAAAGTTGGCTTCCATGCACTGGCAGGCATGCCAAATTGTATAGGTGCCCTCGACTGCAGCTACGTGGAGTTGGTGGTCCCGCATTCTATGGAAGTGGTGTACCGCAACCGCAAGCAATACCACTCCATCAATGTGCAGATGGTATGTGACGCCAGCAAGATCATCACACATTGTTGTGCACGATAACCCGGATCAACCCATGACTCTATGGTCCTGCGGAACTCCACGCTACCACGCTACATGAAGCGACATGCTGGACGATGTGCCTGGCTGTTTGGTAAGTTGCATGACAGGCACATGGCACTGAAATGGGGGGAAGAGATGCACATGTTGATGTGACAGCACAATGTGCACATAACTTAACACTGCGCCCCAATACATCCCAAACAGAACATGACACACAAATCCCATAGGAATGAAGTAAGGTTGACACCTATCACAACATGACAAACAGTAAACCACCCCACATCCCACAACACGTGCACCACTCATTAGTGGACCTCATCCTCCGTAACACCATCCAGCAACATGCAGTGAATATGCACTATGTTGCTGTCTCCAGCAAATCACCACACAGGACAAGCATCCATGGGAGTGCATTGAACAAAACCACCAAGGGAATCCACTGTCTGTCACAGGCCCGCCACAACCACAGGAATGCTGCATGTCACCATGGGAAAAATCAGCGTTGAAGGCCTAACATTGCAGAGCCTACTGCCAATGCTCCCAGTCAGAAAATCATACAGAACACAACACATCACAAATTAGACACAAACACAGCTGTATGCATACACAATGCATGAGCAACAAGACAGCAGTGCACACCGTGTATCATCTTGAAGATGCAACCCACACCATTATTCCATGACACAGGACACATTGAGGGCCTAAAAATGGCGTGCATACAACCAGGAACATGTGCATGTGAGCAACGATAATCTGCAGGCATGTGTGACTAGTACAGCTGTCCATCATGAATCGTCTGACATATACCTTTTTTTATCTCCCATGCAGGTGACACTGGCTATCCCTTGAAGCCGTGGCTCCTCACCCCTATCCGAAACCCACAGAACAGGCACAAGGAGGACTACAATCGTTCCCACAACTTGTACCCGTGTTGTCATTGAGCAGACCTTTGGCCTGTTGAAGGCACGATTTTGCTGCCTTAGCTGGTCAGGTCGGGCACTCCTCTACAGGCATGAGGAGGTGGCCAAGATCATCATGACATGTGTCATGCTGCACATGTGTATCCGACGGAACGTGCACCTGCCCCCTGACATTGAACTGCTACCACCTGGTGATGATGAAGGGGATGGAGAAGATGTGGCTGCACATCATTACGGTGCCGATGCACAGGAGGGACGTACTGTGCGTCAGTCAGTGATCGCACAATATTTCTGACACACATGGTTGCATAGGGTGACATGATAGTTGGACAGAGGGCACTGGGTGTGGGAGTACATGTACACTAGGAACTGTTTAGAAATAAATGACAAATGCGCAATGATGAATGTCCACTCAAGTTATTTTTTTAACACAACAGGTGTATTGAAATGTCCAATGAAGATGAAAGTGCACTAACCCTCCACCCCTCCCTCCCCCCACAACTCCCCCACATACACTCATCCCCATACCCCTCCCCCCAAAACTCCCCCGCACACCCTCGCTCCCCTCAATCCCCCCACAACTCCCCCACACAACCTCATCCCCCTCCACCCACAACTCCCCAACACATGTCCAAACAAGTGTCTATTGCCTTCATCAGGTTGGCCAGTCTACTTCCCGCCACTCACTGCACCTGGTGGCAGCATGTCCGGGCGGTGCAGGGTGCGCGCCGACCTGCATAGTGGGCTAGTCTGTGTAGAGCTTGAGGATGATGGGGTGGCTGCCTGCTCCATTTGGGGGGCCGGACGATCAGCCTCCATTGCATCAGCAATGTGGCTGAGGACCTGCCGCAGGGCTGATACCTCCTCGCACAGTTTACTGTTGCTATCGGCAATGATTTTGCCCAGAAAGGCGGTGTTTTCGCACCACTCCTGGCTTGCTTGGGCATTGTCAGTTACGAATTGTTGCACCAGGGCAATAAGCTCCTCCTGCCACTGCACCCCCACCGGTACACCTGTGGAGGTAATGTGAGCTGGGAGGATGGTGCCGGACTTGGTGTGCGAGGCAGGTTGGAGTAGTCGTCCTCCACGGGCACCCACTCCTCTTCCTGTGCCTCCTCCTCAGCCAGGAGTGCTTTAGCTGCCGCCTCCCCGACTGAACTGGACTCTGCTGAGAGTGCAGCTTCAGCTGTGTCCTGTGCCAGTGTGACTGGAGTTGTGGGTTCTGTGTCGACAGCCCTTGGTGGCACCAGTGCCGTGGCATCCGGAGGTGGTTTCCTCTGCGGTGCATGGCGAGGCTTGTGTTGGGCTTTTGAGGTCAAATGCCTGTTGCCCTCATCCCGGGCCCTCTTCCGGGGTGTGGTTGGCTGTGGGGGTGAGTCCCAGGCCTCGCTGTCATGGTCTGAGCGTGTAGGGGTCGAAGAGAAGGTCGGCATGAGTGATGGTTTAAGAAGCATCATGCATACATTTGTATTATTGCTCATCTACACAATAGAGGATAATATGCAGATGAGTCTGGATGATCACGCTGCTTGCTATATGGGTGGGTAATGCAGGCATACGTCGGGGTCAATCATGTTGGGGCAGATGTATGCTATGTGACATGCATATTTGTTGTGGCCTGCAAGAAGTGTGACTTATGCCATTAACATCTTAGTGTGGTTTGTTTAAGGTAAATGAACACAGACAGTTCTCAGTCTCATTGCGCTGAACAGTGCAATAGTGACAGGTGTTCCAAGTAATTCAAAGAAGGAGGGATTTCTCATGAGTCCAATGAGTTTAAAACGAAGTAGCCCGACACGTGTTTCGAGTCATCACCGACTCTTCATCTGAGGCTGAAAGTTTCAAGAGCTAGCCTAACCAATTAAGTATATAGTGGCCAGTGCCAGATGCACTCTCTCACTGCTTCGCAATTACGGAACTCTGTGCAATGCTGCTGAACTGAATGAAATGAAAGTAAGCCCAGGTAAGAAAGTAAGGTATGCATTGCCTTGCTGCAGGCATCTGCATGTGTCTGTGCTGCATACGACAACTATGCTGGGAATGTGTGTGTATTGGACCATGGCTTGCCTCTTTAGACAGACATATTGGTGGACTATCATCAGACTCTGCATTACAGTGTTTTCTTAGGACACTCACTTCCTTCCGCCGATGAGGTGGCGCCACACTCCATGTCTCCCACGCCTTCAATGGCCTCCATGCCGATCAGGCTTTCACATATGTCCTCCCACCGGGACATCTTTATGGGAGAGCTTGATCCTCCGCCAGTTGCCATGGCCTGGCTCCTGTTTGGCGAGAGGATGTTGCAGACTCGCAGGCGCAAGTCATTCCACCTCTTCCTGCAGTCCTTGGTTGGGCGGGGGCTGTTGCCAGCCGTGCTTACTTTTTGCACCACTAGTGCCCAGATCTCCTTCTTTCTGATGACAGCCTCACTCTTGAGTCTCTGGGCAAACACCACATCAGCATTCTCTGCCAGGGTCTCCACCAGCATGGTGAGCTCGTCTTCGTTGAAGCGCTCCTTACGCTGGTGTGAGGCGCCCTTTTTCACAGCCTTGGGCAATGTAGTGTTCTAGTGGATAGAAATTGGCACACAACAATATACTACAGGTCCTGGCTGCTGAGGATGGCAATGGATTGTGTTTTTAAAGTTGCCTGCCATGCTCTTTCCCGTTCCTGTGCGATGACGCTACTTCCGGTTCCGCTTATTTACGGTGACCGTTTTTAGCGGTCACCGCTGATAGCGGTGGCCTCTAATGCCGTCTTGATTCATGCCGGTAGTGCAATCTGCACTTTGCATGATGCCGCTAAGGGCCTTTTTCGGGACTTTTACGGCATGCCGGCAATGTCGTTACCGGCATGGTGCAAAGCTTGGGCCCGCAAAGTCGTAATAGCCCTCTATTAGTGGGCTCTTACCTACATGGACACAGTATTTGCTCCATGCCGGTAAGGACAGTTACTTACCTCCAAACTCGGAATGACCCCCAATGTCTATTCACATAAAAAAACCTGTTCTCAAGTACACAGCTCTTTTCAGATAGGACAACAGAGCCCAGTCTGTCAGCACTGATTCTCCCGTCAACCAGCCGATATTGGCGGATACTGGTGAGCTTGACCACCTGCAAAATCTTGGTCCATCTAACTTCCCCATAAGCCGGGCAGAACAGTACAAAATGCTTCAGATCCTCCCTCGTTTAATCTGTTTCCGAGATAGGCTGAAGTCATTACATTAGAATCATCAGTTTTGTGGTGAGAGGGTTCATGCAGACTTGGGGTACTTACGTTTCCTGTCGGGAACGTAGGCAGGGATTGCACTGATTTGGACTCACAAATGAGGACAATCTGCTTAAAATGTTATCATATCAAATAAAGCAGCTGTTCGGGAAACATTGAAAATGAAAAAGTCCAAAAGAGAGCCATGCATAATGCTGACAGGAGGAAATGCGGATTGTACAATCAGAAGCATCAACAAAATGCAGAGCACATAACAATTGCATATTTATATTCATTGTATAAATAAATGAATAACAGCCCGTCTATCTAGCTCAGGGCTCGGGGTATTATATTACATGCAATGGGAACTGAATACAAATCCCCAACTGTTTTCTGAGGTCAAGAGTTTAATCCTCGTGTTTTTGCTTCATAAATCTGCATTTTAAAACGAACTGAAATCTTAGTTCCATCTGCCTTTTGTGAATATAATATGTGGATTGTAATTGCCAACCACTGCACAAGCTTCACCGACGAATGCTCCTTAGAGCAGAATTCCCAGCTTTTATGCATTCGCTCCAAGATATAGCTTTTGACAGAAAATAGACAGCTCGCTGACGCAGCAGGAGTTGTCAGCAACTAGGCACACATATTTACAATAGCATTTTCACATTCAGTGCATTTCCATGTGCATGCCTATGTGGTCTGTTTTCAATTGTGAGCCCTAGTCTGCAGACTACATGGTTCATCAGAGGACACTGGGCCTCATTATGAGTTTGGTGGTATCTTAGTGGTAAAGCCATGGGAAATACCACCAAATGAATGTACTGTTACTGCCCCTTGGTCCGGCAGAATTCCCGCTGGATTATGTGGCAGTATGGCAGTGTTAGTCCCCATTTATAGAGTTCAAAGTACTCCATGGGGATTTTGGGAGAATAATTGCCAACAGTAATTCTGGCGAAATGGGCATTTTTTGGCAAAAAGGTAGCAGAATTAACTCCAGCAACTGTGTTACCACTGAATTACCACTGTTTCTGGCAACAATGTCATACTGATAATGGCCTATAGACATTTTCCACTTGCATTTGCGTGTTCAACTCTGGAAGCTTCTATTACGGAGGTGGCCAGCAAACAGATCAGATTGACTTTCCCTCAAAGCATCAGCATAGGGTCCTGAGGGAAGGCAAACACTCAATTCTGAGGGCATTTTCTTTTGTGGTTTCATGCTGACAAGTCCTCCTCAGATGAAATGTATTTTTACATAAGTAGCCTTAGACTTCAGGCTTTTGCAGAGGTGCAGATCTTATTTAATGATACTTCAATTATTTAGTTGCCTTGTACCCTTATTAACATCAATGGTATATCCTTGTGGTACAACACATAGTTCCTAAGGGAAAAGCACCCTAGCTGTGCAGAACTAGCCTGTTCACTCCACACTTTAACCATGAGTATGCCCTTTATGTCTGAAGTGTGGGAAACATCTCCTCTTCCGAGACAATAGGATGATGTTGGCCTATTGCTCTTTCGTAAAGTTTCCCCAGGTAAAGTGTTCTTTGCATGCTGAAAGGGGCAGTCAATATATCACAGATGTGCCAAACAAGGTCTTTTGCTTTTCACATAAGAGTTCTATCCAAAATGATCAGGGAACGTCTATCTTGTATGGAATTCGTGTAGACAATTGCTTTAGTCGTGTCCCTTTCTAATGTACCCCCATTCTAAATACGCTGCTTCTGTATGGAACCCATAGTTATATGTCCAGGACTAGGAGCAAAACCCCTTTCTCTGGAAACAACCTCGGGCCAGGGGTGGACTGGCCCATACGGAACTCTGGAGATTTCCCAGTAGGCCTCTGCTTCCTGGGCCTCTTTTGTGTGGCCTTTCCAAATGTTCCCATAGGAAACGGGTAGGGCTTGCTGAAAATGTGAAATATGGGGGCCACTTTGAATACGATTTCCAGGGCCACGTTTGGTATCCAGTCCACCCCTGACTCGGGTTCAAAACAAATGCAAGTGGCTATTCCAGCTTTACACTGAGAACATATGGCAGAGAACACCCGGGCAGTACTCAGAGAATAAAGGAGCAGAAGAGACAACAAAGATGTTCCTCTTGCACCACCAATACGTATGTGCTGGCCCGTGTCTGCGTAATAGGGAGGAAGCTCCCAGAGGCTAAGGATGGCTTGGGAAACTCCAGTTACAAATATGTGCAAAGGAAGCAAAATAAGAAATCTATGCAGACTCTTACAATAGACAACATGGTCAGTCAGTAAACCAGCTCCATTGACCCTGCGCCAGCCTCCATTGGACAGGCCCCTTCGCGTAAACAGGTTAATGTGCCAACCATACAGTTTGTGAGTGAGAACTGGATCCAGCCTGCCAGCCTGCCCCTGGTGCCAGTGGTGACCATGGGAATCCTGATGCACACACAATGTACCCTACAATTGTGGAACCCTGTTCTTGTATACCTGTACCTTTTTATTAGGTAAATATGCTGTGCATCATTTTTCAATGTGCAGAGTGCAAAATGAAAGCTTTAAAGGAAGGCACAATGTTTTTTTTTTTAAATTATTGATATAGTTGAATAAACATCAACTTTGCAATTGTTTACAACATTTCATAACAGTACTAAAAAATGATCATGAGTCTAAAAGAAAATCAATAATCATACATTTGTTAAATAACTTTTAGAAGGCAATCAAAATGCTGAACACACTTGAGATGTAAAGTTACATGTTGACCAAGGAACCTAAAATATGAATCGTTATTAAAACAAAAGTTATATTAGTTAACAAAACAAGTCATGTTTATACATCATCATTATCTTCAATGTAGCTTTAGAGAAAGTAAAAACTTAACAATAGCGATTCTGACCACTAATCTTTTGGTGGAAAAGGTTTCATGCCACAATACATCTAGATTCAGAATTTTTTGTTGGTTAAAATGTTCTTTCAGAGAGTGCGATCTTTTGTCACTTATCAAGTTTTTTACAGTTTTTCACAGATTAGATATTTTACAAAAGCGACAAATTCTCTGCTTTCGAAATTCGTTTCCATCTGACTAGCAACTCATAGGTTGGCCAGAGATTAAGGGGTCGATTCATGGAATTAATGTGTGCCGAAAATTCCCGCGCAGAGGTGCCAAAACGTGCGATTGGCAGTAAAAGTGCAAAAATCGCAGTGCAAGTGCGAAAATCGCAGGGAAACCAGTGCACATCGATTCAGGGAAGTCCGTGCGCGAGAAAAACATTGAATGTGCGCTGAAAAAGTGCGCCGCGCACGCCGGCGCACAGGTCATCCAACAGCGAGCGCCACGGCCACTGCGAAATCGCACATAGCGCGGCGCACATCACAAAAGTAGGCGGAACACGGGGCGTAACACTCGGAATGGGGAACAACGCTTGAAAACATGGGCGTCACGGGGGAAGTACAGGAGGCAAGTGCGCGGAACGCCCACACACTTGCCTACAACCCGTATTCATGGAATCGAATAGGGCAAACCAGCGCACGGTGAAAGACGCGCACAGGGCCAAACAAGTACGCCACAAGAAAGCAGGCGGTAGCGTCCCTGCGCCTGAAAAAAATGTGCGCCAAAATGTGCGCTAACAAAAAGCACCCATATGCAGGCATGATGAATGGTCCATACAGTCTAGGACAAATGAGGTGCAAAGGGGTACCGACAAACACGGACACCCGCTGTGTGAAAAATAGCGTGTGCATGTGTTTCTGGGTGCGCAGGAAGTTCCACACGCGATTGGCCTGGGTACGTGTACTTCGGGGTGCGCGGGAAGTTCCACATGCGATTGGCCTGGGTACGTGTACTTTGGGGTGCGCGGGAAGTTCCACACGCGATTAGCCTGGGTACGTGTACTAAGGGGTGCGCGGGAAGTTCCACATGTAATCAGCCTGGGTACGTGTGTTTCGGGGTGTGCGGGAAGTTCCACACGCGATTGGCCTGGGTACGTGTACTTCGGGATACGCGGGAAGTTCCACACGCGATTGGCCTGGGTACGTGTACTTCGGGTGCGCGGGAAGTTCCACACGCGATTGGCCTGGGTACGTGTATTCCGAGGTGCGCGGGAAGATTCACACGCGATTTCAGCAGGGTACGTGTATTTCGGTGGTGCCGGGGAATGCTACACGTGATTTGGCCGTGTGGGTCCTCCCAGGTGTTCCCTCTACACCCTCCACGGTCCCTGCAGGCAGCCCACACCACAGGGGACTACCCTGCACCCCTGCTCATGTCCCACAGGCAACCCATCCACCATGGTCATGCCCCCCAGCCAACCCACATGTCACCATACACTACTGATCACCAACACATGTCTCCCAGCACCCCTACCCCCCAGCATCGAGGGGCACCCTCCACCAGGCCCCCACTCATGTCCCCCTGCACCCCCAACCCCCAGCATCCAGGGGCACCCTCCACCAGGCCCCCACTCATGTCTCCCATCACCCCCACCCCCCAGCAGTGCAGGGGCAGCATCCACCAGGCCCCCACACATGTCTCCCACCACCCCCACCCCCCAGCAGTGCAGGGGCAGCCTCCACCAGGCCCCCACTCATGTCCCCCTGCACCCCCACCCCCTAGCAGTGCAGGGCACCCTCCACCAGGCCCCCACACATGTCTCCCACCACCCCCAACCCCCAGCAGTGCAGGGGCAGCCTCCACCAGGCCCCCACTCATGTCTCCCATCACCCCCACCCCCCAGCAGTGCAGGGCACCCTCCACTAGGCCCCCACACATGTCTCCCACCACCCCCACCCCCCAGCAGTGCAGGGGCAGCCTCCACCAGGCCCCCACTCATGTCCAACTCATGTCCCCCAGCACCCCCATCCCCCAGCAGTGCAGGGCGCCCTCCACCAGGCCCCCACACATGTCCCCCTGCACCTCCACCCCCCAGCAGTGCAGGGCACCCTCCACCAGGCCCCCACACAAGTCTACCACCACCCCCACCCCCCAGCATCCAGGGGCACCCTCCACCAGGCTCCCACTCATGTCCAACTCATGTCTCCCACCACCCCCACCCCCCAGCAGTGCAGGGCACCCTCCACCAGGCCCCCACACATGTCTCCCATCACCCCCACCCCCAGCAGAGCAGGGGCAGCCTCCACCAGGCCCCCACTCATGTCTCCCTGCGCCCCCACCCCCCAGCATCCAGGGGCACCCTCCACCAGGCCCCCACTCATGTCTACCACCACCCCCACCCCCCAGCAGTGCAGGGGCAGCCTCCACCAGGCCCCCACACATGTCTCCCACCACCCCCACCCCCCAGCAGTGCAGGGGCAGCCTCCACCAGGCCCCCACTCATGTCCCCCTGTACCCCCACCCCCTAGCAGTGCAGGGCACCCTCCACCAGGCCCCCACACATGTCTCCCACCACCCCCACCCCCCAGCAGTGCAGGGGCAGCCTCCACCAGGCCCCCACTCATGTCTCCCAACACCCCCACCCCCTAGCAGTGCAGGGCACCCTCCACCAGGCCCCCACACATGTCTCCCACCACCCCCACCCCCCAGCAGTGCAGGGGCAGCCTCCACCAGGCCCCCACTCATGTCTCCCATCACCCCCACCCCCCAGCAGTGCAGGGCACCCTCAAATAGGCCCCCACACATGTCTCCCACCACCCCCACCCCCCAGCAGTGCAGGGGCAGCCTCCACCAGGCCCCCACTCATGTCCAACTCATGTCCCCCAGCACCCCCATCCCCCAGCAGTGCAGGGCGCCCTCCACCAGGCCCCCACACATGTCCCCCTGCACCCCCACCCCCCAGCAGTGCAGGGCACCCTCCACCAGGCCCCCACACAAGTCTCCCACCACCCCCACCCCCCAGCATCCAGGGGCACCCTCCACCAGACTCCCACTCATGTCCAACTCATGTCTCCCACCACCCCCACCCCCCAGCAGTGCAGGGCACCCTCCACCAGGCCCCCACACATGTCTCCCATCACCCCCACCCCCCAGCAGTGCAGGGGCAGCCTCCACCAGGCCCCCACTCATGTCTCCCTGCGCCCCCACCCCCCAGCATCCAGGGGCACCCTCCACCAGGCCCCCACTCATGTCTACCACCACCCCCACCCCCCAGCAGTGCAGGGCACCCACCAGGCCCCCACCCATGTCCAACTCATGTCTCCCTGCACCCCCACCCCCCAGCATCCAGGGGCAGCCTCCACCAGGCCCCCACTCATGTCTCCCTGCACCCCAACCCCCAGCAGTTCAGGGGCACCCTCCACCAGGCCCCCACTCATGTCCCCCACCACCCCCACCCCCCAGCAGTGCAGGGCACCCTCCACCAGGCCCCCACACATGTCTCCCATCACCCCCAGCCCACAGCAGTGCAGGGGCACCCTCCACCAGGCCCCCACTCATGTCTCCCATCACCCCCACCTCCCAGCAGTGCAGGGTACCCTCCACCAGGCCCCCACTCATGTCTCCCTGCACCCCCACCCTCAGCATCCAGGGGCACCCTCCACCAGGCCCCCACTCATGTCTACCATCACCCCACCCCCCAGCAGTGCAGGGCACCCTCCACCAGGCCCCCACTCATGTCCAACTCATGTCTCCCTGCACCCCCACCCCCCAGCATCCAGGGGCACCCTCCACTAGGCCCCCACTCATGTCTACCACCACCCCCACCCCCCAGCAGTGCAGGGGCAGCCTCCACCAGGCCCCCACTCATGTCTCCCATCACCCCCACCCCCCAGCAGTGCAGGGCACCCTCCACCAGGCCCCCACTCATGTCTACCACCACCCCACCCCCAGCAGTGCAGGGCACCCTCCACCAGGCCCCCACTCATGTCCAACTCATGTCTCCCTGCACCCCCACCCCCCAGCATCCAGGGGCACCCTCCACCAGGCCCCCACCTATGTCTACCACCACCCCCACCCCCCAGCAGTGCAGGGCACCCTCCACCAGGCCCCCACACATGTCTCCCATCACCCCCACCCTCCAGCAGTGCAGGGGCAGCCTCCACCAGGCCCCAACTCATGTCTCCCAGCACCCCCACCCCCCAGCATCCAGGGGCACCCTCCACCAGGCCCCCACTCATGTCTACCACCACCCCCACCCCTCAGCATCCAGGGGCACCCTCCACCAGGCCCCCACTCAGGTCTCCCACCACCCCCACCCCCCAGCAGTGCAGGGGAAGCCTCCACCAGGCCCCCACACATGTCTCCCATCACCCCCAACCCCCAGCAGTGCAGGGGCACCCTCCATCAGGCCCCCACTCATGTCCAACTCATGTCTCCCTGCACCCCCACCCCCCAGCATCCAGGGGCAGCCTCCACCAGGCCCCCACTCATGTCTCCCTGCACCCCCAACCCCCAGCAGTGCAGGGGCAGCCTCCACCAGGCCCCCACTCATGTCTCCCACCGCCCCCACCCCCCTGCATCCAGGGGCACCCTCCACCAGGCCCCCACTCATGTCTCCCACCACCCCCACCCCCCAGCAGTGCAGGGCACCCTCCACCAGGCCCCCACACATGTCTCCCATCACCCCCACCCCCCAGCAGTGCAGGGGCACCCTCCACCAGGCCCCCACTCATGTCCAACTCATGTCTCCCACCACCCCCACCCCCCAGCATCCAGGGGCAGCCTCCACCCGGCACCCACTCATGTCCCCCAGCCAACATGTCACCACAATCTAGATCCCTGGCCCTTATGGTCAGCCTCCAAATGCCAAACACCCACCTGAGTATTGCATCCACCCACTTAGAAATGGAAAAACATGATAGAACCCCAATTGCAAGTTTGGAAATGAACACATGTCCCTCACATACGCCCAATGGGTGTCAGTGAATGTCAAAACCCATATCATGATATGCATGAAACCAATGAGATGATACTACACATTGAAGTTTGAAGAAAAAATATGTATTAAAAGCAACATAAATTGAATCAAAAATAAACAAACAATAATGGAAATTTAAAAAAAAAAAAACAGCAGGTCCGTGAAATAATGCAAAACCACTAATCATAATGAAAGGTGTCCAAAGTCACAGTCCACAAAAGTAAATCCAATGAAAAAATAAAATCGAAAACCATTGCTCCATCGGGAAATCCAAAAGTCAACTATATACAGATAAACAATCCAGGGTCCATGATCCCAACCGAAGAAATGAAACCTATCTAATAACACTACCTAAAAAAAAAACTATATACAAAAATGTGGCCCATTGTCCAAAAGGTCCAAAAAAAATGCAAAACCAAAGGAAACCTAACACCAACTACAGAACTATTTACAAGTGCAGCGGGCTAGTCCAACGGCTCACTTCAGGATGTTCCGTGCCAGGGCATCATCGAACTCCTGCTCAATGTCCCGGAGGCGGTCCTCCTCCATGGCCCCGAGGGTCCGCAGGGCCATCCACATGTTCACCCCAAACTCCCTGCGGATTGCCTCGAGGAACTCGGCCCGCCTCAGGGCCCTCCGCATGGAGTTCTCCGCCCTGACAATCGTGAGCCGTGCCTCTTCCGCCTGCTACCGCTCCGCATCTATGGCGTGGCCCAACCGCTGCCACACGGAAGACACTTCCCGTCCTGGGTCCTCCTGCCCTCCGGCCGATGCCTGCCCCTCCGATGTCGAAGGCCCCGAGCCATCATGGCTCCCACCACGTTGCTGCTGCTGCTGTGCCTCTGCCCGTGCACTGCCTCCTGCTGCCTGCACATCCTCCGCTGGCTGGGGTGCAGTCGTTGATGTGGCCACCCCTGCTGGACGTCCGACTCCCGACTGTGGCAGGGATGCCACCTCCACCAGCCTGGCTGCACTGTCAGAGGCAGCTCCACAGGGCACCCAGGTGACTGATGGGTGGGAAGATGGCACAGAGGACGACTGGCGCATAGGGGGTTCAGTTGAGGAGGGGGTCGTAGCAAGCCCCATCAAACGGAGGAATCCGGCCGGGTGACCTGTCCCAGTAGGCCGACGCGGTCAACGAGCCATTCGAGATGACGTGCAGTCTCCTCATGAAAAGACTGCAGGTCACCTCGCATGGCCCGTTGACGCAACGCCACACCAGTCAGGACAGGCTCAACCCGGACCCGGATAGCCACGTCCGCAGGCAGAGGAAGGCCAGTTGTCGTGAGCTCATCCCTTGCCTGAAAACGGGTCTGGACGTAGGCATCCCTGCTGGTGCAAGATGATGCAGTGACAGGATCAGGGACAGGATTGCACACAGGCACCTCCGCGGCGACCTGTGCTGCCCGCTGTCCCTGGTTCTGCACTGCACCACTAGCACCAGTGGAATCCCCACCACCAGACCCCGTTTCTGTTGCTTGCACGGCCTCCTCCTCCACCACACCCCCCACCAACCTGGATGACTCTGTGCCATCTTCCCCCATTGGGCCCTGTGGGGTCCCAGCTGCCCCTTCTGCTGCCGAGGAGTCCAACTCCGACCTCCGCATCTTGGACCTCCCCCCGGCATCTGTGGCCTGGGACGCGGCACCGGACTCCTCACTCCCCGACGAGATCACAACCTGGGAGGGGAGCAGGGCCTTGCGTCTCCGGCTGGCGGTGGGATCCCCGCCGCTGTGCTCCACAGCACCTTCTCCGCCCTCTTCATCAGTTGACGCTGCAGACAGGGAGAAATAAAACACAGGCATCAGGGCACTGTACAATGGACACATACACACATGACAGTTGCACATGAGTGGCATTGGCAAACCTCAGACATGGCATCACAATTGGCAACACACATGTCATTTCAACTTGCACACATGAGCCATACCACAGCCACATCGCAACTGCCAGCACCATCCATACACATACAACAGCATGAGCAGGCAAAGGTGAGCAAGACATCACATGCAACACAGGGAGTGCACTACACATGCACGCAAACAACCACCACATTTGCATGCATGTGTACACCTCAGCCAACTGTCGCAGTGTTCAGATGGGCATCCATGTCACATCTGCCAATCAGGCTTCCACATCCCGCTGTCACATGCATCCATGTTGCATCACTGTTGCACCCTTGTCAAATACACACACATGCAAATGTACACAGTGCTGATACATGCAGCTGAAAACAACATACATGCGTGACATCACGAACATGCCTACTTACATACACATTCATCCAAACATGTGTGCCCACACAACTGAATTTGGCATGCAAGCCTACACACACAAGCACCATCCATGTCTCACACATGACAGCCCTTGCATGTGTTAGCCTCACGGCCCTGTACACCCCCACCCATACTCGGCCCCATACAAACAGATGTGCAACCGGCACACTACTGGCATATCACCACACGCACAGCTTACAATCATGATGCATGTACACTTACCGCTCGACTCCAGACGGGTCTCCCTCTCAAGGACCTGGACGTGGAGCGCTGGGGATATGCGTTCCAAGACCCTCATCTGATCTTCCGACAAGTGGCCCCGGCGCCCCTTAGCATCCACTGCCTTCAAGAGGCGCCGGGCCTTGTTCAGGGTCCTGGACCTGAAGTCCTCCCAGCGCTTCTTGACATGTTGGAAGTCGCGGACTGCCACCCCCTCCGCGTTGATGGCAGTCACGATGTCTGTCCAGATCCAAGTCCGTCCTTCCGTGTCGGCGCGCACACTTCCGAAGAGGGCATCATACTGACCCCGGGACTTGCTCCACCAGGACACCAACTTCGGTGGCACTGAAGCTGGTGCCCCTCTGCCTCTCTGGCCGGGGGTTGTCAGTGGCGCCAGATGTTGCAGTGCCTGACATGACAACCCCAGAGGCAGGAGTGGGTGGGGAACTGGGTCCTGGGGCTGGGCTGTGGAGCGATGGAATCCCAGTCGGGAGTCTTCGGTTCCAGCAGGGGTGGTCACAGCAACAGCACCCCTGGCTGATGTGCAGGCAGCAAATGGCAGGGCACGTGGGCAGCAGGCAGTCAGGCAGCAGCAGATGGCAGGTGGGAGCGTGCTCGGGGCTCTGGGGGGCAGTAAATTGGCTTTCTGGGCAGGAGCGTGGTCTTCCGTGTGCTTACGCGTGGCCAGCTTGATGTGGAATGATTTGGCACGTGAAAATCCTGCACATCTGCGTGTAATTCGAGGAAAGGCCCTTAGCGGGTAAGCGTGTCTGTACGCATTCGCGATTTCATTGGCCCAAAGGCCCCCATGCGCAGCTATGACGTCACGCGCATGGCCGTAGAGAATGGCGCGTGTAAAAAAAAAGATACACGTCCGAGCGTCAAAGCGTGTTATTGGTGGAAATGGCCTCATCGCGTATGCGCGTCTGTGACGTGTGTATAAAAGGTACAAGTAGAACGCCATTTCCTTGTACGTGCTTTTCATGGAGAGCGATTGGGTGAAGTCTGCACTTCTTGTCGGTTCACACGCGATTTACTTCACGGTGTTTCAAGTTCGTACTCCCTGTTACCTCTGACAGCTTTTTCTCTTTTCCTCTTTTTCCTGGGCCTGTTTCCTCAAACAGCGTTCCCTTCGACTGTTGTCCTGTCTCCTCAGACAGCGTACAATTCTTCTTTTGGCGGGGGTGTTGCCAACGCGCACACGCGCATATTTTTCACGCTTTTGTTCCTGGCAGATGGTGAGTCGCGCACGTATTTAACATCTGTGCTTCCCCGTGTGTCGCATACCCCTTCAGAGGTCATTCTAGGCTGCGTGTGACACACATACGTTCATTCTTGTGTTTCTGGGTGCCACAGCGTAGTGCAGGTTTATTTTTCCACACACGTGGTCTAGGAGGGGTTGCGTGCACCTTACTTCCCTTTTTTGGGGTGCCTGTGCGTTGCGTGACCCGTCATCTTTCCCCAGGGGTGACATACAGCCTTGCTAGAGCACTAGGGTACGATTACCATCTGGTACCCAAACCCTTTGACCCCCAATTGCCCAGGACAATAGTTCACATCGACTCCCATACGCACAATAACATCAGTGCCATGGCTGGGAGGCGAACAAGCCGTAAGGGTGGCAAAGGTGGCCGAGCCCCAAGTGGTGGCCTTGGCGGATCCGGTAGGGGACGTGGCCGTGACTTGCAGGGTGCCCCTAGCCCCCATGTGTGGAGGAGCAGTCAGGGACACCCATGCCCCCCCCCCTGGTTGAGGGTAACGTGGCTGACACCATCCATGCTCAGCCCTTGTTGGACCAGCCCACTGTGGAACCAGACCTGGCACAGGGTGACTCCATGGCTGACTTCCAGGTCAGCAGGTCTAGGCCACGTGCGCCGGTGCATGTTGGTGTCATCAGGCCACGTGGATAAGGGACAGCTAGGTTATCTGCTGCCCCGCGTAGGCAGGCTGGGTAGGCTGCCGGGGCAGCTGCGGCTCCATCCACCCCACCTCTCACACACCCAGCCAGGACAGTGTCGGTCCAAGTCCATCATGCTGACATTCCCCCTGACACCATCACACTTGAGCTCATGCCTGCACCAACTCCCATGCTGAGTGTGCAATCCCACACTCCTAGTACAGAGTCCACCGGGGCTCCTGCCCCTAGTGTCCAGAGCGGCGTAGGACACTCAGGATCCCCACCACCTTCCAAGTGGAAGAGGAAGTGTGCTCGTCCAGTAGAGGCTGATGCCCCAGACACGGCTACACAGTCCGGCCCGTCAAGGAAGCCCAGCTTCAATGAGGCCGAACTGAATGCACTTGTAGAGTATGTGCCCGCACATGACCGCGAAATGGTGATTGTTGCAGGATCCAAGACCACACCTGCACAACATCAGACACACTGGCAGACCATCGCAGACATCATAAGTGCCCTTGGAATCATGAGGCGCACAGCTACTGAATGCTACAAGCGCTGGAATGACCTGAAGCGCAAGGCAAAGAATAAGCTGGCCTCAAGTCATGCCGCAACTCTAGTGACTGGAGGTGGGTCTCCAGCAGAGGACATAGAACTCACTCCACATGAGCAGGTTGCTGGGACCTACGTCACGGAGGAACAGATCCCAGGCGTGGGAGAACTGGCAGATTACGAGGCATTGTCCGGTGAGTGCACATGCATGTGTGTGTCATCCATGTGCATGGTGTGTGTGGGAGGGTTTCTGTTTGGGTGCCAGGTGAGGGTGTGTGTGCCTCAGTGGTTTGGGTCACCCATGTGCTTCATCCAATACATTCTGCGCACCAGCATTTGGGTATAGCAGTATCCCTTCTGCCAACATTAGACATCCAGCCCAACACCACGCCAGTTGCCCTTGAAGTGTCATCTTGCCACAACATTGTTGCTTATTTTCCTCTGTTTATTCAGGCAGATTGTTTGCATACCACCACTTTTAATTGGCATTTCTCAGTCCTATTGTCACATGTCTGACATGGCTATGGTACAGTGGACTGGCTTTGTTTCCTGGACATGATTTGTTTAGACATGTCCCTGTCCTATAGGTCCATTTTGGACTGGCAGCTCCAGGTTAAATATTTGAACCATTTCAATGAAAAAATCAATTTCATGAGCAAACTGGACTGAATGAACAATTGGTGCCCTCCTCTCCCTCTTCACTTTATGGCTAGGGTACATGCCATCTGTGTGATGGCATGTGTATTTGACCTGCCAATCACTGGCCAATGTGTGATGCCACTGCTAGGCAGCATGCAGCAACTGTGTTCATCTTCCATCTTGGTGTCATCAATGTGTGCCATCTGCCTACCCTTCACACGCAGTGACGGTGCATGCATGGGAGGGTTTTAGTCATGTGGGACATGTGTCAATCAAGTACTGTTTCTGTAGCCTCTCAGCCCTAATTGTTTGCCATAGTGCTAATGCCTGTTTCCATTTGTTTTCTTTTATGTCTTTGCAGGGGATGACGCACTTGATACTGCTGGGGTT
Organism: Ambystoma mexicanum; assembly: GCF_040938575.1. Classification (NCBI taxonomy): domain Eukaryota; kingdom Metazoa; phylum Chordata; class Amphibia; order Caudata; family Ambystomatidae; genus Ambystoma; species Ambystoma mexicanum. The sequence goes on from NC_090933.1 coordinate 1,148,325,776, forward strand.
GTGGAGATGGTGCAGACCCAGGAGGGGTCTGAGGCCCGACCGACCACCAGTGAGGGACGTGGTGTGGTGGTGGGTGAGAACCCACAACTGCTGCAGGTCGTGCTCTCAAGGGGTGTCTATGGCTGCACCTCCCCCGAGCTGTATTCAGGTGTCGATTCGGATGATGAGACCTATGTGCCGTCGCAGGTGAGTGTTCCTGTGAGGGATTCTGTTCTGTCTGACCCACCTGCACCAGGGTTAGAACCCTCAATAGGGGTTGTCAGTGTTGGCAGGTGCGCCTTTAGTGGTGTCAAGGATGGCACTCTGTCAAGAGTGGCACAGAGCCCCAAGGTAGGGTTTGGGTGGCTGTGTTAATGTAAGGTGACAGGTAAGTACTCACACAGCAGGAAACTCATCAAGAAAGAAATGTAGGCAACTGTCGTTGTGAACAGAAAGGGGCAGGAAATACAAAGATACAAACAAACTGGATTCCCTCTTGGGGTGTATGCAGATATGGAAAAAGCGTGTTCCACGGACCTCTGGAAACTCCAGCCTTCTGCACGGATTACTATTACAGAGGCCCACTCTGTCTGCTCATGGCTGGGAACAACAGCTGTGGGTGTCTGTTAAACAGAAAATGCGACAAGGGAAGGGGCCAAGGTTGCCTGCCGGAAACCAACAGTCAAGCTCTGTACACAGGATCAACATAAGACACAAGAGAGACAAGAACAGAAATAACCAAGGACAAGGAAGTCTAAGAGAAATCTAGGAGAATGGAATGAAGGAAGAAACAGTACAATAGAAATGGGTAAACTAAAGGGGAGGAAAGAGGAGTCAAGGAAGAGAAGGACAGGGATCAAGAACAAGGGGTTGCAAACAAGGAAGAGAGCAAGGGAGCAGCAGCCAGGAAAGAGGGGGGCTGCAAACAAGGAAGCAGGGCTGCAGTACCAAATGGTACAAGGTACAGAAAAACTAGTGGAATGCAGAGGACTGTAGTAGGCTGCTAGGCAGAGAGTCCAGAGGAGCAGGACTAAGAGATGTAGGAGGCGGCACACTTAGAGCCCAGAGGAGTAGGGCAGCAAGGAGCGAACCCAAAGGAACAGGACGTAGAGGCAGAGAGACCCGAGGGTCAGGGCTGAAAGCAGAAGAGAGTAGCAGGCTGCAAGGCAGGGAGCCCAGCAGAGCAGCAAGGCAGGGAGCCCGGAAGGCTATGGCTGTAGGCAGCAGAGTGTAACAGGTTGCAAGGCAGGAAGCCCAGAGGAGCAGGGCTGTGAGACAGGGAGCCCAAAAGGCTAGGGCTGTAGGCAGCAGGGTGTAGCAGGCTGCAAGGCAGGAAGCCCACAGGAGCAGGGCTGTGAGGCAGGGAGCCCAAAAGGCTAGGGCTGTAGGCAGCAGGGTGTAGCAGGCTGCAAGGCAGGAAGCACAGAGGAGCAGGGCTGTGAGGCAGGGAGCCCAAAAGGCTAGGGCTGTAGGCAGCAGGGTGTAGCAGGCTGCAAGGCAGGAAGCCCAGAAAGAGCGCTGTAACAAAAGCAGGAAAATGCAGCAGCAGGAACAGCATACAAACTCGAGACAAAAGGCAAAAAGGGGCTGGGAGGAATCTTGATGCAAGAGACTGAGCTCCTGCAGGCAGCTGCTTAAATACCACCCTGCCCTGTACTGAGGCAGGCTGATTGGCAGCACCTGGAGCAGCACACCTGAATAAAATCTGCCTCCTCCCTCTCTGGTCCTGAGATGGTGGAAGCAGCACTGATCCCTAGGGCTTCTGGGGATTGTGGTTCCAATGCTGACGAATGGGAATGGCCAGGAATTGATAGCGGTTGCAAGGTGCATTGTGGTACATGTAGTTAGTTGAGTTATATAAGAAGGCACCAAAGTCACGCAAATGGGAATTAAGTACCAAACTGTGAATAGGGGTTATTCCAAAAGTATTCTGAAGATAAATGAATAACAAATAGTCCATGATGGTTGCCAATGTGTGCGCCCATGGCGCAGGCATGACAAGTGGTTACGCATTCAGGGTCACACTCCGCAACATCTGATCATGTTCCTGGGCCAGCAGATCAGAGGGGGAATGCAGTCCTGCAGCCTCAGGCAGTGCCAGCACAGCAAGGCGCAGTTCGCCTTGCCCCAGACAGGTGTGGTGCCCGCCGATGTGGTAGCCGTACGCCACCTGGCAATACCGCATGGTAGCAATCCATATACGGTATGGCAACCCAACAGGCAGCATCATCAGAGATGATGGCTCAGGCCATGGATAGGGTGGCCACTTCCATTGCCCCCCCCGAAAGGCTGATGGAGCGACTACAGCAGGCAACAGACTCCATCTGCCAGTCACACAGGGAGGACATATTGGCGTCCGACAGGGACAGGCGGGCGGCACTGGCGACTCTGTGGGAAGCCATTTCCATAGAGTCCCAGGGCCACAGGGAAGCCCTGAGGGTGGAACTCCTTCACCTCAGGACGACTCTTGTTGAGCTTGAGGCTTCAACAAACAGAAGGACAGAACAGCAGCTGGAGCGTCTCACACGTACGCTCTCAGCTGAGATGCAGGCAACTAGGGCGGAGGTCCGGGCATCCTGTGAGTTGTTGCATGGGGACCTATGCACAATTATCCTCTAGAACGAGACTTACCACACCCGCATGCTTGCTGCCATGGAGGAACAGACTAGGGCTTTGCGTGGGCTGCCTCCCATAGTGCCATCACCTCCTGATGCAGCTTCAGAGGGTGAGGAGAGCGACAGCAGTGATTCTCTCACAATAGGGTAGCCGTGTAGGCCATGAGCCCATGGAGGTGTTTTTTTTTTTCGCAAGATCCACACAGGTGGGTTTTGGTGTGCACCCTGTCCTCGGACCTCCTGGGTGGCCTCCCCCACCCCGCCCCGGGCCCATTAATGGCCATTTTTGATTTTCTTTTTGTTGGTTTTTTGTGTTTTTTGGACAGTGTGTTGCCTTGTGTGGCTCCCGTGGGCATACGCTGTATTGTGGCTGGGCACATGCAGGCTTGTCATGAATTTGGTTCAGATGCTTGGGTTTGTGTGACACACACCCCTCCTGCTTCCCGTTTCCATGGGCTTGCAAAGGGTGTGCCCAAGTGACATTGACGTACATGGTGACGTTGGACTCCCATTCGATGTGTGGGCAGTCTGTAGTCAATACTGTGTATACATTCATAGTGCATATTGTTGTTGTATTGTACACTGCATGGAGTATTGATATGTGCCTCTGCATCCATCTCATCCTCCGAATTTGCAGGTCCATTTCTCATGTCTTCACAAGGCGGTCCACCTTTGAACTGGAGTCCATGTTGTAAGCAGTGCACCTACACTCTTGCATGGCGCTAACAAGTGTTCGAAGTTCTGGCATCATCAGGTAGTGAGGCTACCAATTTTTTAAGTCTATAATGTCATGTTTAAGGAAGGTTGGAGGTTGTGTAGGTGATTGGTATTCTTGGTAAGTATTTGGTAATGTGTGTTGTAGGTCCTGCATTACTGTAAGCATTTCATGTGTGGCCATGTTTCCATTAGGGACACTGTAGTTGGTGACACTTGGGGCATGTTGTGGGGATTCATTTTTTTTTTTTTTTTTTTATTGAATATAGTTGAAGTTATATCAACTTTTTCAATTTACAATTTATAAAAATAGAAAAATCCATAAACATCAAATCCAAGTAACACAAGTATTCATTAAGGTTTAAAAGATGCTAAAATATCAACAAGTAAAGAACTCTTAATTTCATTCCATGTTTAGGGCTTTTAAAAAGTTGATGGTTGCAATTCTTATACTCATACATTCAGTGGCTGCCATGGCGATCCATCTATTTCTTGGGTCAATTTGTGCAAAGTACGCAAAGTGGTTAGCAAAGTGCAGTTTTCTCAAGGTACATAGCGCAGGACAGTTCAGTAATAAATGTTGTAGAGTTTCAACGATCGTTATATTTTTGCAAAACCTACACCAGTTCAGGTCAGAGGGAATTTGCTTTCTTTTTGTGTTAACCTCCCGAGTGGGCCAGATGTTAAACCGCAACCGCAGAATGGCCATTCTTGTAGCAGCAGATGGTGCCAAACGTAAATACGCAGCTATATCCTTATAACGCTTGGGACCAAAAATTGCAGGATCAAAGTCTTTGTAGGTTAAGCACTGAGTTCTTGTATCAATCCAGTCTATCATGTATACCTTTTTCTTGGCTTGCTCTGGGTGAAGTACCAGAAGTTCAAGTGATATATCAGCGTTTACCATGATAGATAATATTTTAGAAGACCAATGTCTCGGAAATTTTTCTGCAGAGCTAAGCAAATAGCTAGAAATAGAAGATAACGTGGAGGTATCACATGGGGCTAATATACATTTACGAAATAGGGCACATAGACGCCAGTTATATATGGCAGTTAGAGAGGTTAATCCCAATTCATAGCGTATCAGCACTCCAGGAATACACTGTGGAAGATGTAAAATTGCACGCCAAAACTTAGCTTCTAGTACATTGAGAAAACCTGAGGGAACAATTAATGTCTCTAAACCATAAAGGATAGTTGCCACAACATTCTGATTCCACTATGTAATGGCAGCTTTGATAGAAAATTTGCCATATTTAGAAACAATTACTCGAGTTTGACAGATTGCCGTGACTAGCTTATGTTTAATTTTATTCAAATGTGAGTCTAGCGTTGGACAACCATCAAAAATTAGGCCCAAGTACACGTAATTTGGTACTATCATTATGGGTATTCCCTCAATTTGCCATTCTAACAAGTGTTTACGTAACCCCTTCGGGACATATGTGACAATTTGTGTTTTTCCAGTGTTTACTACTAGTTCATTTTCTTTAAAATATGAGCATAGTGCTGCCAAAAGGTTACGTAAACCACTGGGAGTTTTAGACACTAAAACCAGATCATCTGCATACCATAAGGCACACATTTTTACACCATTCAGTTTGGGAGCATCAGTTATTATTTTGCTAAAGATCCAACGTACATCGTTAATGAAAAAATTAAACAGGGCAGATGCAAAAATGCACCCCTGTTTCAATCCTCTAGATGTTGGAATTGGGGATGAAAGCAAGCCCTCAAAATTCAATCTCACATAGACTTTAGTGTGTGAATGAAGGGCAAAGATAATATCAATAAGAGTTGGAGGACACTCCGCTTTGTGTAACTTATCTATGAGTTTTGGTCTTGAGACCGAGTCAAAAGCGGAGTGAAGATCTATGAACGCAAAATATCTGGCTTGTCTCTTATTAACTGCTTGTTGTCTTATAGCATTTAAAGTAATTAAATTAATGCCAGTACCTAGTCCTGCAACAAAACCAGTTTGTGCTGGGTCACGTTGATATGCTTTATTTGACCAAGCATTAAAATCTCTTAATACCAACCTAGAGAATATTTTGCCTGGAACATCCAATAACGTTATTGGACGATAGCTCTTCGGGTCCATGCAATCACCCTTTTTATAGATCGGAATGATCACAGAAGAGCGCCATGAGTCAGGAATATTTTTGGTTTGTATGATGTGATGGAAGGTATTGTTCAAAATTAGTGCCCATTCTGTTATATTTTGTTTGAGCATTAAATTAGTAAGGCCATCCAGACCCGCTGCTCTAGATGAGGAAGATGATTTGATAAAATCATGAATAATAGATCTTGTGCAGTATAAGTCCCACCCGTTCCCAGAGCTACTGTTGTACCTATAACCATTCATCTTATAATCATCATATAGAGCAGCAAAATGTGTGACCCACACCGATTCAGATACTCCATTGAGTTGTGTATGCCCTTGAGGTGATGTATTACATTTGTGCAACAAATCCCAGACCAGTGCAGAATTTTTGTTACGACAGGCTACCAAGAAGTGTTCGCTGTCTATTTGATACATAGTTGCTGGCCTCAAACGCACCCAATTTCTATATCTCGAAGCAGCAACTTTAACTGCCTTAATTTGATCAATCATGGGGAGTTTGCGACATTTTCTGATCTCTCTTCTGTAAGCCTTTTTTCTTTCGCAGAGAGCTATATCAAACCTGTGCACATGCCTTTTAGAAGATTTACTATGAGTGGGATAGAGATTCGCAAAGGTGCTTAACACGTCTATATACGAGCCAGTCTTATGTAGACGGTGGTTGTCTAGTATAGCACCATTCAGGGCTAGTAATTTATTAACCGACCATTTGAAGCGGTTTTTACCTCTATTAACAGATACAGATTGATTATAATAAGATGCAGTTTTTAAATGATTTTCAATTTTGATCGCCCAAAATGGTGCTAAAAGATGGTGATCACTGGATGGCTGTTTTACTATGATAAATTTGGTGGTATTCATGAAAATGCTATTCGACATACAGATGTAGTCAATTATAGATTTTGAGTTGCCTCTCTCCCAGGTGTTCATTGGGGGAATATCACCTATAATTGCACCATTTGCCATCTTTAAATCGTGATCTTCCATATAGGAGATCCATCTTGCACCCTCATGATTCAACTTTCTAGTGTGCGAATCAAAACAAGAAAGGTTCAGATCACGCATAAGTAGGATTCCAGAGATATTTTTTTGTGCGGAAATATACTCGAAGAAAAGGGACAGCGTATCATAGAAACAATCATCATTAATTTCTGCCGGATTTCTGTAAAGGTTAATAAGTGCGTATGTGTGTGATTTAAGAGAGAATTTAACCAATTGCATAAATTTGTTTGGGGATTTCCAAGGAGATATCTTTAAACCTCTACTCACTTTCACCGCAACCAAAAGTCCAGCTGTAGGTCTACCTTTATCAGCTTGAACTGCTGGTAGCAGAATAATCTCATGGTCATCCCATATAGGGGGATTTACTAGCCACGTTTCTTGTAATGCCACTATATCATAAGTGTTTAATTCGTTGTTTATAGTCCACTGCAAATGAGAATGGCCTCTAGTATTCCAGCTAGCAAGCGAAAGATCAGTAGTGGGCATGACTGCTCGTGGTTATGAAGGATAATTACAAGATGCTCTGGGGTCTGATGAAGAGTCTTTAGTGCAGAAATTGCAGACACAAGATGGTGCAAGGCTGGTACCTACGACAGATTTGTTATCACCAATCTCCTCAGATTGCTTACGTGCAGGATCAAGGGCTAATAAAAAGCCAAGATTGAATAGATCCATTCTGGCGTTCCACAAGATATTACGGACAAGTCCAGACTTTATCCATAATCTAACAATGGAGAGATTTTTGTCACACAGAAACTCAACTTGATCCACATCAGTGGAAGAGATGGCATCTAACCCCTCAATATCTCCAAATATATTTAGAACACTAGCATGACATAAGTCGTATTTCGGAAAGGAGCCATCACGACACTTCAAAATAAGAGTGTGGAATTGATTAAGTTTCTTTGAAAATGCAATATTCTCATCATTTATGTAAGGTTTGGTACCATCATTACATGCATCAGAGTATCTCTTAATGTTTTGTTTTGCACAAACTTGAGGCCAATTCCTTTTACAATGAGCAAATTTAGAATTCATGCAAGTATCTGATCTACTTAAGAGTAGTGAAGCTTCGGTTTGAATAATTTGAGGGGGGTTATATATTTGAGAGGGTTGATCAATGGTATGTGAAGCTTCGGGCAACACCTCTGAGATTTTTTTTAGGAGATAGGAGTTTCCCGCAGCTCTTAAGGAGCTTAAACGGTCTTCAACTCCCACTGTAGAAACAACAGAGGGAGGTAACCTTAAACGGTCTTCAACTCCCACTGTAGAAGCAACAGAGGGAAGTAACCTACTAGCAGCTGTATTAATGACATCACATTGAGTAGGTAATGATGTTTGTGCAGCAGGAAGGGATTCTTTTATTTGTGTGTTATCAGTCTTAAATGTTAACAGATGTACCAACTCATTCAAGGAATCATACATAGGGGGTGACCTTGAAACTTTCTTTAAAGCAGATTGAGATGTTGGACAGTTGTCTAACATAGCTTTAGCAACAGGAAGATTTTCGGCTATAGTGGCGACTTCGCTATTCGTAACTACATCGCGACTATCCATAGGGGCAGTAACACTGTGTACAGCAGTTTCCTTCACCGGCAAGGTTTTTTTATTTCTTTGTGTGGCTTTGAATGAGACAGAATTTGTCTTTTTGTTGTTCACTAGTGAAGACCCAATTTTTTGTAGGTTTTGATTAGCGCCACTCTTTTGTTTACCGGCGGCAAATAGAGCATCACTCTTCACAGGAGAATCCACACTAATCCAAGACTCATTATTTTTTGAGGACACAATTTCCTCCACGCATTCAATTGGGCGGATAATTTTAGAAAATGTTGGCAAAGCTGGGGGAATGGTCAAAGGGTTTTGAATTAAATTTTCTAGATGTGAGAGACGTTGTGTAATGGGTACCCCAGAGTATTCATTTGAACCTTGATGGGATAATATATGTGATTCTAGATGAATTACTCTTTGTTCCAGGTTTCCTAATGAAAGACTTTTAGCACATTTAAGTGAGGTGTCCTTCATCCAATCACTTATATGGTCTAGTTTAACAGATTGAACAGCTATCTTCTGATCTAAAGAGTTGAAAAGCTTAAATAACGTGGACATAGTAGTGTTAATGGCCCCCAAGGTAATTTCTAATAAGGCAGGATTAGTCGTTGTGGCATAAGATTGTTGATTTCTGTCATATGTCTGACAGCGGCGGGGGGTCGGATGCAAAAAGGACACCTCCTCGTCGAGTCTTATTGAGTCCATGGCGCCTGGTTGTGCACAATCAGTCATTATAGAAGCTCTTGAGCTTTCTAAATCCCTGCAATCAGGAGAATTTTGACAGGGAGAAGGTGTGGATTTGTTTGGACTGGCATATCCCACGTCTTCAATAATTACTGAGGGCAGCGAGACATTCCTGGTCAGGATATCACATGCTACATTATGGCTTTCAATTGTCGTGTCTTCTATATGAGAAGTCGACTCTTCGACTACAGTAGCAATGGATTGAACAGCTCTGATAGATTTAATAGGAAGATGAGGAACAGTTAGTATAGTTTGATCCGAAATAGTAGAACTCAACGGGCAAATAGAAGTCTCGTTGTTAATGGAGGGGTATTGATTTGGAGGTTCATTACCTGGACAACAATTCAGAGGCTGTGGGTTCGTAGCAATCTTAACCAGAGATGCCAAGTTAATCGGATCAGACATTGCTATACCACCTGACTTTAAGTCATAGAACTTGCGAATGTCAGGTTGAGTGGGAGTTTTATTAATAGGGGTTAAAACAATATTTTTCTTAGAAATACGAGTTCGACTTTTGGACTTTTCCTGTGATTTTGGGATATTTTGGTTGACGGGAGTCTTGGAAAGCAAGGCTAGATCCGATGAACTAGGCATAGAGCTTGGGGAAGTAACCATAGGGTCTCTGGTTATCTCCGATGGCATGCCTGTTTTTAAGGTATACATGTAATGATTTATTACAAAAGCGTTAAAAGCGATGTGATTTTCTCAATTATATGTAAAATAAAACAAGGCACCAACTCAATTAAAAAATAAATGCTGATAAGGTTCAACCATACAGCTATTTGGGAAATAACCGATTAATGTTAGTAGGTGCAGCGGCAATAGACAGTACCTGGGGCAGGATGGTGTTAAGCCACCATCCGCCAAACAGCTGCTCAACAGCCAGTAGACTTGACGCCACAGGGCTTATCGCCGCGAGGGTGGTTGGGCCGGCAATTTGTGGCCGGTACCAGTCACGTGATGCGTCACGTGTGCACCGAAGTCCCCGCCTCCTCCAGGAAGCAGGGGGAGCAGCAAGAGCAGAGCTCGCAGTGCTGCAGGTAAACGAAGAAATGCACACACGTTGGAACGTTTAGACGTTCAATCCACAAAGCGCTCCTCCAAATAGCTTCAGAACACGCCACTCGGGCGGTCGGGCCGGCAATTTGTGGCCGGTACCAGTCACGTGATGCGTCACGTGTGCACCGAAGTCCCCGCCTCCTCCAGGAAGCAGGGGGAGCAGCAAGAGCAGAGCTCGCAGTGCTGCAGGTAAACGAAGAAATGCACACACGTTGGAACGTTTAGACGTTCAATCCACAAAGCGCTCCTCCAAATAGCTTCAGAACACGCCACTCGGGCGGTCGGGCCGGCAATTTGTGGCCGGTACCAGTCACGTGATGCGTCACGTGTGCACCGAAGTCCCCGCCTCCTCCAGGAAGCAGGGGGAGCAGCAAGAGCAGAGCTTGCAGTGCTGCAGGTAAACGAAGAAATGCACACACGTTGGAACGTTTAGACGTTCAATCCACAAAGCGCTCCTCCAAATAGCTTTAGAACACGCCACTCGGGCGGTTGGGCCGGCAATTTGTGGCCGGTACCAGTCATGTGATGCGTCACGTGTGCACCGAAGTCCCCGCCTCCTCCAGGAAGCAGGGGGAGCAGCAAGAGCAGTTAAGGTAAACGAAGAAATGCACACACGTTGGAACGTTTAGACGTTCAATCCACAAAGCGCTCCTCCAAATAGCTTCAGAACATTTGTTTGCTCTCACATTGCATGCCATGCCATGGTGTGTTGTGTGGCCGTGCCGGGGAGGGGTTGGGTGCCATGGCACTGTTCTCATGTAGTATTTTGCAAGTGGGTATTCATTTCTGCAGCATGGAAGTGTGTCTTTTGATGACACTGCATTGGTGGTGTTTGTGTAGGTAGGGATGCACACATTGTGACACTTCCACATGAACAATCTCAGGCTGCTAAGGTTCTGACAGTTGACTGTCCCTTTATTCGTCATAATTGTCAGGTCGAGTCATCATTGCTTATCAGATGGTATGTGCCAGGGCTGTGTGCACTCCACAGGGGTGTGATTTCTATGTGAAGTAATTAGCCACCAGCTGCGTACAGGCTGCCTCACCCCGTCCCCTTTCCCCTCCCATGCGCAGTGGGCGTGCATGTGGTTGGGGAGGTGGGGGCACCACCATGTCCACAGCCAGGCCCCGGCGTGTTGCAACATTGTGCAGGACACATGCTGCCACTATGATCCTGCACACTACTGGGGGCGCATATAACAGCTGCCCGCCAGAACGGTCAAGGGAGCGAAAGCATGACTTGAGCACTCCGAATGTGCGCTCCACTATGCCCCGGGTTGCAATATGGGCTGTGTTGTATCTTACCTCGGGAGGCGTGATGGGGTTCCGAATTGGCGTCATCATGTGGGTGCTCAGAGGGTAGGCACTGTCCCCTGGTGAGGAGGTGATGGGTATCATTAGTGGGGTAGTGACATAACTCTGCATATGACATGCATGCATGTGCAGTGGCATTCATACTCACCAAGCAGCCATGTATCGCCATGCCGCCCAGCTTCTAGGTCCCGGCTTAGGGTAGACATTCGGTAAATGAAGCTGTCGTGGGTGGACCCTGGATAGTTGGCATATACTGAGGTGATGATTCCCTTGGCATTACATACTACCTGCACGTTGATGGAATGCCAGTGCTTGCGGTTCCTATAGATGTGCTCAGATGCCCTGGGGGGACGTAGTGCCACATGGGTGCAGTCAATGGCACCTAGCACTTTGGGGAATTGTGCCACACCGTAGAAATCAAGGGCGGCAGCCTGCCTTTCTGCAGGTGTCCAGGACAGGTACATGTGCCTACGGACTGATGGGCGTGCAGTGATGATGTTCAAGACCTGGTGTAGGCAGCGTGACTGCGTGGCCTGTGACACCCCACCCACTATGGCACTTGTCCGCTGAAATGATCCTGTGGCCAAGAAGTGCAGTACATTGAGGACCTTCTCCAGGGGGCTGAGTGCTTGGCAGCACAGGGTGGGTGATGTGAGGTCATCCTCCCACTCACTGACCAGGTCCAGTATTATGTGTGGTGGAAACCTGTACCTCCCATACACCTGGTCATCAGGCATCCCAAAAAGGCTGGTTCTGGGAGTGAAAATTCGGGCCCTCACTATCCTCCTCCTCCTCCTTTGGTAACCCACGGCCACTGCTGCTAGGAACAGTATATTCATCCTGGCGTCTGAGCTTGTTTGTTGCTTGCGCACACTTTTATACTGCGCGGGTCGACGTACGCCTGCTTCATGCTGGCGTACGTGTTTCAGGATTCAACCATTTATTTTTTGGCGCGTTGTAGGCGAACGTGTGAATCTTCCCGCCCACCCCAGGAATACACGTAACACGCTCTCCCAGGCCCAGTCGCGAGTAAATATTCCCGCCCACTCCTGGAATACACGTACCCCACTCTCACAGGTCCAGTCGCGTGTGGAAGTTCACGCGCACACCGAAATACACATACCCTGCAAAATCGCGTGCGAAACTTCACACGCACCCCGAAATACACGTACCCAGGGCAATCGCATGTGGAACTTCTCGCGAACCCCGTAATACACGTAGCCTGCTGGTATAGCGTGTGGATCTTCACGCGGACCCATAATACCCGCGCACCCCAGGAATACACGTACCCAGGCAAATCGCATGGCTGGGGGGTGGGGTGGTGGGAGACATGTGGGGGGCCTGGTGGAGGGTGCCCTGCACTGCTGGGGGGTGGAGGTGGTGGGAGACATGTGTGGGGGCCTGGTGGAGGCTGCCCCTGCACTGCTGGGGGGTGGGGGTGGTGGGAGACATGTTGTCAGGGATGGCACTCTATTAAGAGTGGCACAGGACACCCAAAAAGGGTTTGGGTGGTTGTGCCTAAATAAAGTGGACAGAGAAGCACACACACAGCTGAAAGGAAAGAGAACGAAGAGTAGCAAGGAAAAGGTACAGAATGAATTCCCTCTTGGGGTGTATGCAGATATAGGAAAAGAGTATTCCACGAACCTTGGAAATACTCTAGCCTTCTGCACAGTTTGCTATAACAGAGGCCCACGCTGTTTGCTCATGACTTGGAACAGCAGCTATGGGTGTCTGTAATGTAGAAACGAGACAAGGGAAGGGGCAGAGGTTGACTGATGGGAACCAACAGACAAGCTCTGTACAAAAGGGTCTACAAACAGTACAAGAGAAGATACGACAGACAAATCCAGGAAAGGAGGTAATAGCAAACTAGCAGAAGGAAATGAAGGGAAAGTCGTGTAACAGGATAGGATAGCAGAGGACAGTAAGGAACAAGGTTGAGAGCTCAGAGGAGCAGGAAAGCAATGAGTAAGCCCACAGGAGTAGGACTGTAAGGTAGAAAGCCCAGAGGAAAAGGGCTTAGGGCAGCAGAGTAAAGCAGACTGCACGGCAAGGATCCCATAAGGGCCGGGCAGTAAGGAGTGAACCCTGAGGCACAGGGCCGCTGAACGTAGAAGGTAGCAGAGGACTGTAGAGGGCTGCTAGGCCGAGAACCCAGTGGAAAAGGTAGGTAATAGGCAGCAGAGCGTGATAAGCTGCAAAGTAGGAAGGCCCAGAGGACAAGGGCTGTAGGTAGCCAGAGTGAGGTAGGCTGCAGAGCAGGGAGCCCAGAGGACAAGGGCTGAAGGCAGCCGGAGTGAGGCAGGCTGCAGAGCAGGGAGCCCAGAGGACAAGGGCTGAGGCTGGAAAGCAGCAGAGCGTGATCAGCTGCAATGTAGAGAGCCCGCAGGGCAAGGGCGGAGGCTGGAAGGCAGCAGAGCGTGATCGGCTGCAATGTGGAGAGCCCGGCAGGGCAAGGGCGGAGGCTGGAAGGCAGCAGAGCGTGATCGGCTGCAATGTGGAGAGCCCGGCAGGGCAAGGGCGGAGGCTGGAAGGCAGCAGAGTGTGATCGGCTGCAATGTGGAGAGCCCGGCAGGGCAAGGGCGGAGTCTGGAAGGCAGCAGAGCGTGATCGGCTGCAATGTGGAGAGCCCGGCAGGGCAAGGGCGGAGGCTGGAAGGCAGCAGAGCGTGATCAGCTGCAGTGTGGAGAGCCCAGAGGAGCAGGGCTGTGAGGCAGGGAGCCTGGAAGGCTATGGCTGGAGGCAGCAGGGTGGAGCAAGCAATAAGGCAGGGTCCCAGCAGGAGTGAAGGTAAACAGCATACAAGATCCGTAGGAAGACGCAAAAGGTGGAGGAAGGACTCTCAGATGCAAGAGGCTGAGCCACTGCAGGCAGCAGCCTTCATACTGCCTAGCCCAGCACAGAGGCAGGCTAATTGGTTGCACCTGGCTAAGCACACCTGCAGGCAATCGGCCACCTCCCTTTCTGTTCCTGGGCTGGTGGAAGCAGGGCAAGTCCCTAGGGCTTCTGGGGGGGTGTAGTTCCTTTGATAACCAATAGGAGCAGCCAGGAATCGATGCTTGTAGCCAGGTGCATTGTGGTATACGTAGTTTGTGGGAAAAAATAATAAAGCACCAAAGTCTCGCAAATGGGAAATAAAGTTCCCAAAGTAAATATAGATGGATCCAAGAGTCTGTTGTAAATAAATGATAAACAAATAGTCCATATTGAGCGTAAATGGATGCGCCCGTGGCGCAGGCATGACAGTATGCCCCTCTCCAGGCCCCTCTCCAGGCCCCTCTCCAGGCTCCCCGAAGACCGACCTACAGGAAGAATGTCTGTCACACCGTACAAGAGTCTTAATCCAAAAAGGCACATCATGAAGCACCAGAAACGGGTTGCAAGGTGAGAGTCTTGAATGACGGAGACAGTACCAATGTTCTGAACTTTTGATGTAGAAATCAGGATAGACGAAGTCTTTGGAACACAGACCCCAACTGTGTGTGCATGAAGAGAGGAACTGCCAAAAACTGCTGCAGGCTCCATGATAGATTTTGCTTTGACGGGCAACAGTATGGTGCTGGAAAGTGGAGCCATAGATACAGCAGAGTTGGTAGCTTTAGGAAGGTTTTCCAAGACATCCGGAGCAGCAATGACAACGTTAGGGTTAGCCGCAGAGAGTTCAGGAGTCAAAGCGGCGGTTTTCCCATGATTAGTAGACAGTTCAGAGGTTACAGCAGCAGTGAGATCTTGAATGGCTGTAGAGAGTATCAAGGCTGTAGCAACTGGGTGTGTGGGTGTCATGAGAGAACCAGCGGGCTGGAACGCACCTGAGACTGGTAGAGTAGAGTCTGGCAGTCTTAGTGCTATAGATACACCAGCAGGAACAACTGGAGCAGTAGTCTTAACAGGGAAACCCTTTGCTGACTTTGCAACAGTTAGCATGGCGGATGTAGGATCCGGAAGAGAAGGTGCTGAGGGATCAGGTTGTGTAGCAGAGGATTCTGCTGCAGCGAGCACAGCTGCGAAGGAAGTAGAAATCTGGGCATCGGGAGCATCAGAATTAGCAGTAGCTTCAGGAATCACAGTAGCTATCGCAACCTCAAGATTTGCAGCAGGGACTTGAGGAGTCTCAAATGTGGCAGGGAATTTAGGAACCACAGCAGCAGGAAGATCATGAATTGCAGTTGGAAGTTCGGGTGCTGTAGCAGCTACAGACAGTTCAGGTGTTGCAACTACTGGTAGATCGGGTACCACAACCACTGGCGATTCAGGGGGTATCGAAGAAACTGAAGATGTTGATTGCTCAAGAGTGTTGTCTGATAGTACAGCCACACTTTGGCAAGCCCCGCTTGCCAACTCAGCATGCTCGGTGTGAACTGTGCCAGTCTCCTCAGCTGACGTTGTCATTTCAGAAGAGGTTGTAAGTGTGAGTACTGGACAATAGGCAAGGGTGAGGGTGGAACCATCCTTTGACTCAGAGGGATTTCCAATCAGAAGACCACCCTTGTCTTGTGGTGTAATGGCTGTGTGAGTGATTTGACCCACCGGAGGAGTTAATTCTTTTTTGTCAGTACAACAACCTGAGTTTCTGTGGCTGGAAGGTGAAAGAGCTGTGTCAGTCTTTAGAAGGGATACATATGCTATATTTAGGTCTTCCATCTGCTTGGTATAAATCTGTATACCTTTCTGCGTGGCAATTCCAGGCCTTATCATGTCGATCTCTAAAGATAAGATGTCAGGTGTTGGACATAGTGTCAGATGGTCTGGTGACTTGTGTCCCTTCATAAGATTCTTATAATGCAAATAAACAAAGTCATCATAGAGGTCTTCGGTCTTTCTTTTAAGGCGTAGGAGTTGTTCGTGTAGCAGGTAAGTATCATTAGTTTGATCTAAAGCTTTAGAAGCTGGTGTGGCAGAAAATTCGGTTGTAGCAATGGGAAGACTGACCTTAGGGTTATTGTGGTTAGTAGATACTGTGGAAGCATTAAGACAACCGATGGTTAGTATAGGTCTTTTGTACCCAGGACCAGATGCACAAACCTCAGGATAATGACTGCCTTGTCCTGTCAAATAAGGGTTTCCAGCATTCTGGGGAGCTTGCCAAGCTGATCTTGCGCATATCACTCTGGCAACAGCGTATTCTGGTTTAGAGTCTCCCACAATGAGTGCTATATCCTTGTCTGTTGCGGTGTTAGAAGGCTTGTCAGAAGACACAGGAGTGTTTTTCACTGTTTGGTTTAACAAGATCTGTAAGAATTCATTATCTTGCTGTAACTCTGCAACAGATAAGGACTGCGGGTCATAGTCGCAAATGTCATAATAATTGTACATGGAAGAAGGGTCAGCAAGCCAGTGAGTATAGTACCGTGCTTGTAAATCTTTGTTTACTAAGGCGAGACTGTCCTTTAGACTAAGGTTCTTATTTGCTGTCTTTAGGGAAACCATAGGTTTATACAAAGGTTTCTTAACCCGAAAGGAAAGCATCTTTGTTCTGTGTGTGCCTTTCCGGCCTATGGAACAAGACATTTTTTGCTCTTGCATTCTGTCAGGGATGGCACTCTATTAAGAGTGGCACAGGACACCCAAAAAGGGTTTGGGTGGTTATGCCTAAATAAAGTGGACAGAGAAGCACACACACAGCTGAAAGGAAAGAGAACGAAGAGTAACAAGGAAAAGGTACAGAATGAATTCCCTCTTGGGGTGTATGCAGATATAGGAAAAGAGTATTCCACGAACCTTGGAAATACTCTAGCCTTCTGCACAGTTTGCTATAACAGAGGCCCACGCTGTTTGCTCATGACTTGGAACAGCAGCTATGGGTGTCTGTAATGTAGAAACGAGACAAGGGAAGGGGCAGAGGTTGACTGATGGGAACCAACAGACAAGCTCTGTACAAAAGGGTCTACAAACAGTACAAGAGAAGATACTACAGACAACTCCAGGAAAGGAGGTGATAGCAAACTAGCAGAAGGAAATGAAGGGAAAGTCGTGTAACAGGATAGGATAGCAGAGGACAGTAAGGAACATGGTTGAGAGCTCAGAGGAGCAGGAAAGCAATGAGCAAGCCCACAGGAGTAGGACTGTAAGGTAGAAAGCCCAGAGGAAAAGGGCTTAGGGCAGCAGAGTAAAGCAGACTGCACGGCAAGGATCCCATAAGGGCCGGGCAGTAAGGAGTGAACCCTGAGGGACAGGGCCGCTGAACGTAGAAGGTAGCAGAGGACTGTAGAGGGCTGCTAGGCCGAGAACCCAGCGGAAAAGGTAGGTAGTAGGCAGCGGAGCGTGATAAGCTGCAAAGTAGGAAGGCCCAGAGGACAAGGGCTGTAGGTAGCCAGAGTGAGGTAGGCTGCAGAGCAGGGAGCCCAGAAGACAAGGGCTGAAGGCAGCCAGAGTGAGGCAGGCTGCAGAGCAGGGAGCCCAGAGGACAATGGCTGTGGCTGGAAAGCAGCAGAGCGTGATCAGCTGCAATGTAGAGAGCCCGCAGGGCAAGGGCCGAGGCTGGAAGGCAGCAGAGCGTGATCGGCTGCAATGTGGAGAGCCCGGCAGGGCAAGGGCGGAGGCTGGAAGGCAGCAGAGCGTGATCGGCTGCAATGTGGAGAGCCTGGCAGGGCAAGGGCGGAGGCTGGAAGGCAGCAGAGCGTGATCGGCTGCAATGTGGAGAGCCCGGCAGGGCAAGGGCGGAGGCTGGAAGGCAGCAGAGCGTGATCGGCTGCAATGTGGAGAGCCCGGCAGGGCAAGGGCGGAGGCTGGAAGGCAGCAGAGCGTGATCAGCTGCAGTGTGGAGAGCCCAGAGGAGCAGGGCTGTGAGGCAGGGAGCCTGGAAGGCTATGGCTGGAGGCAGCAGGGTGGAGCAAGCAACAAGGCAGGGTCCCACCAGGAGTGAAGGTAAACAGCATACAAGATCCGTAGGAAGACGCAAAAGGTGGAGGAAGGACTCTCAGATGCAAGAGGCTGAGCCACTGCAGGCAGCAGCCTTTATACTGCCTAGCCCAGCACAGAGGCAGGCTAATTGGTTGCACCTGGCTAAGCACACCTGCAGGCAATCGGCCACCTCCCTTTCTGTTCCTGGGCTGGTGGAAGCAGGGCATGTCCCTAGGGCTTCTGGGGGGTGTAGTTCCTTTGATAACCAATAGGAACAGCCAGGAATCCATGCTTGTAGCCAGGTGCATTGTGGTATACGTAGTTTGTGGGAAAAAATAATAAAGCACCAAAGTCTCGCAAATGGGAAATAAAGTTCCCAAAGTAAATATAGATGGATCCAAGAGTATTTTGTAAATAAATGATAAACAAATAGTCCATATTGAGCGTAAATGGATGCGCCCGTGGCGCAGGCATGACACATGTGTGGGGGCCTGGTGGAGGATGCGCCTAGATGCTGGGGGGTGGGGGTGCTGGGGGACATGAGTTGGACATGAGTGGGGTCTGATGGAGGGTGCCCTGCACTGCTGGGGGGTGGGGTGATGGGAGACATGAGTGGGGGCCTGGTGGAGGATGCCCCTGGATGCTGGGGGATGGGGGTGCAGGGGGACATGAGTGGGAGCCTGGTGGAGGCTGCCCCTGGA
Organism: Ambystoma mexicanum; assembly: GCF_040938575.1. Taxonomy (NCBI): domain Eukaryota; kingdom Metazoa; phylum Chordata; class Amphibia; order Caudata; family Ambystomatidae; genus Ambystoma; species Ambystoma mexicanum. The sequence continues at coordinate 1,148,344,420 of NC_090933.1, forward strand.
TGCTGGGGGGTGGGGGTGCTGGGAGACATGAGTGGGGGCCTGGTGGAGGGTGCCCCTGCACTGCTGGGGGGTGGGGGTGGTGGGAGACATGTGTGGGGGCCTGGTGGAGGGTGCCCTGCACTGCCGGGGGGTGGGGGTGATGGGAGACCTGAGTGGGGGCCTGGTGGAAGCTGCCCCTGCACTGCTGGGGGGTGGGGGTGGTGGGAGACATGTGTGGGGCCCTGGTGGATGGTGCCCTGCACTGCTGGGGGGTGGTGGTGCAGGGGGACATGAGTGGGGGCCTGGTGGAGGCTGCCCCTGCACTGCTGGGGGGTGGGGGTGGTGGAAGACATGTGTGGGGGCCTGGTGGAGGCTGCCCCTGCACTGCTGGGGGGTGGGGGTGATGGGAGACATGAGTGGGGACCTGGTGGAGGGTGCCCCTGGATGCTGGGGGGTGGGGGGGCAGGGGGACATGAGTGGGGGCCTGGTGGAGGGTGCCCCTGGATGCTGGGGGGTGTGGGTGGTGGGAGACATGAGTGGGGGCCTGGTGGAGGCTGCCCCTGCAATGCTGGGGGGTGGGGGTGGTGGGAGACATGTGTGGCGGCCTGGTGGAGGGTGCCCTGCACTGCTGGGGGGTGGGGGTGCAGGGGGACATGAGTGGGGGCCTGGTGGAGGCTGCCCCTGGATGCAGGGGGGTGGGGGTGGTGGGAGACATGAGTGGGGGCCTGTTGGAGGTTGCCCCTGCACTGCTGGGGAGTGGGGGTGATGGGAGACATGAGTGGAGGCCAGGTGGAGGGTGCCCCTGGATGCTGGGGGGTGGGGGTGCAGGGGGACATGCGTGGGGGCCTGGTGAAGGGTGCCCTGCACTGCTGGGGGGTGGGGGTGGTGGGAGACATGTGTGGGGGCCTGGTGGAGGGTGCCCTGCACTGCTGGGGGGTGGGGGTGGTGGGAGACATGTGTGGGGGCCTGGTGGAGGGTACCCTGCACTGCTGGGGGGTGGGGGTGGTGGGAGACATGAGTTGGACATGAGTGGGGGCCTGGTGGAGGGTGCCCCTGGATGCTGGGGGGTGGGGTGATGGGAGACATGTGTGGGGGCCTGGTGGAGGGTGCCCTGCACTGCTGGGGGGTGGGGGTGATGGGAGACATGAGTGGGGGCCTGGTGGAGGGTGCCCCTGGATGCTGGGGGGTGGGGGTGGTGGGAGACATGTGTGGGGGCCTGGTGGAGGGTGCCCTGCACTGCTGGGGGGTGGGGGTGCAGGGGGACATGAGTGGGGGCCTGGTGGAGGCTGCCCCTGCACTGCTGGAGGGTGGGGGTGGTGGGAGACATGTGTGGGGGCCTGGTGGAGGGTGCCCTGTACTGCTGGGGGGTGGGGGTGGTGGGATACATGAGTTGGACATGAGTGGGGGCCTGGTGGAGCGTGCCCCTGGATGCTGGGGGGTGTGGGTGCAGGGGGACATGTGTGGGGGCCGGGTGGAGGGTGCCCTGCACTGCTGGGGGGTGAGGGTGCTGGGGGACATGAGTTGGAAATGAATGGGGGCCTGGTGGAGGCTGCCCCTGCACTGCTGGGGGGTGGGTTTGGTGGGAGACATGTGTGGGGGCCTGGTGGAGGCTGCCCCTGAACTGCTGGGAGTGGGGGTGATGGGAGACATGAGTGGAGGCCTGGTGGAGGGTGCCCCTGGATGCTGGGGGGTGGGGGTGCAGGGGGACATGAGTGGGGGCCTGGTGGAGGGTGCCCCTGGATGCTGGGGGGTGGGGGTCAATGGAGACATGAGTGGGGGCCTGGTGGAGGCTGCCCCTTCACTGCTGGGGTGTGGGGGTGGTGGGAGACATGTGTGGGGGCCTGGTGGAGGATGCCCCTGGATGCTGGAGGGTGGGGGTGGTGGGAGACATGAGTGGGGGCCTGGTGGAGGCTGCCCCTACACTGCTGGGGGGTGGGGGTGATGGGAGACATGAGTGGGGGCCTGGTGGAGGGTGCCCCTGGATGCTGGGGGGTGAGGGTGCAGGGGGACATGTGTGGGGGCCTGGTGGATGGTGCCCTGCACTGCCGGGGGGTGGGGGTGGTGGGAGACATGTGTGGGGGCCTGGTGGAGGGTGCCCCTGCACTGCTGGGGGGTGGGGGTGATGGGAGACATGAGTGGGGACCTGGTGGAGGGTGCCCCTGGATTCTGGGGGGTGGGGGTGCAGGGGAACATGAGTGGGGGCCTGGTGGAGGGTGCCCCTGGATGCTGGGGGGTGTGGGTGGTGGGAGACATGAGTGGGGGCCTGGTGGAGGCTGATCTGCAATGCTGGGGGGTGGGGGTGGTGTGAGACATGTGTGGCGGCCTGGTGGAGGGTGCCCTGCACTGCTGGGGGGTGGAGGTGCAGGGGGACATGAGTGGGGGCCTGGTGGAGGCTGCCCCTGGATGCAGGGGGGTGGGGGTGTTGGGAGACATGAGTGGGGGCCTGTTGGAGGTTGCCACTGCACTGCTGGGGGGTGGGGTGATGGGAGACATGAGTGGAGGCCAGGTGGAGGGTGCCCCTGGATGCTGGAGGGTGGGGGTGCAGGGGGACATGCGTGGGGGCCTGTTGAAGGGTGCCCTGCACTGCTGGGGGGTGGGGGTGGTGGGAGACATGTGTGGGGGCCTGGTGGAGGGTGCCCTTCACTGCTGGGGGGTGGGGGTGGTGGGAGACATGTGTGGGGGCCTGGTGGAGGGTACCCTGCACTGCTGGGGGGTGGGGGTAGTGGGAGACATGAGTTGGACATGAGTGGGGGCCTGGTGGAGGGTGCCCCTGGATGCTGGGGGGTGGGGGTGATGGGAGACATGTGTGGGGGCCTGGTGGAGGGTGCCCTGCACTGCTGGGGGGTGGGGGTGATGGGAGACATGAGTTGGGGCCTGGTGGAGGGTGCCCCTGGATGCTGGGGGGTGGGGGTGGTGGGAGACATGTGTGGGGGCCTGGTGGAGGGTGCCCTGCACTGCTGGGGGGTGGGGGTGCAGGGGGACATGAGTGGGGGCCTGGTGGAGGCTGCCCCTGCACTGCTGGGGGGTGGGGGTGGTGGGAGACATGTGTGGGGGTCTGGTGGAGGGTGCCCTGTACTGCTGGGGGGTGGGGTGGTGGGATACATGAGTTGGACATGAGTGGGGGCCTGGTGGAGGGTTCCCCTGGAAGCTGGGGGGTGTGGGTGCAGGGGGACATGTGTGGGGGCTGGGTAGAGGGTGCCCTGCACTGCTGGGGGGTGAGGGTGCTGGGGGACATGAGTTGGACATGAATGGGGGCCTGGTGGAGGCTGCCCCTGCACTGCTGGGGGGTGGGGTTGGTGGGAGACATGTGTGGGGGCCTGGTGGAGGCTGCCCCTGCAGTGCTGGGGGGTGGGGGTGATGGGAGACATGAGTGGGGGCCTGGTGGAGGGTGCTCCTGGATGCTGGGGGGTGGGGGTGGTGGGAGACATGTGTGGGGGCCTGGTGGAGGGTGCCCTGCACTGCTGGGGGTTGGGGGTCCAGGGGGACATGAGTGGGGGCCTGGTGGAGGCTGCCCCTGCACTGCTGGGGGGTGGGGGTGGTGGGAGACATGAGTGGGGGCCTGGTGGAGGGTGCCCCTGGATGCTGGGGGGTGTGGGTGCAGGGGGACATGTGTGGGGGCCGGGTGGAGGGTGCCCTGCACTGCTGGGGGGTGGGGGTGATGGGAGACATGAGTGGGGGCCTGGTGGAGGGTGCCCCTGGATGCTGGGGGGTGAGGGTGCAGGGGGACATGTGTGGGGGCCTGGTGGATGGTGCCCTGCACTGCCGGGGGGTGGGGGTGGTGGGAGACATGTGTGGGGGCCTGGTGGAGGGTGCCCCTGCACTGCTGGGGGGTGGGGGTGATGGGAGACATGAGTGGGGACCTGGTGGAGGGTGCCCCTGGATTCTGGGGGGTGGGGGTGCAGGGGAACATGAGTGGGGGCCTGGTGGAGGGTGCCCCTGGATGCTGGGGGGTGTGGGTGGTGGGAGACATGAGTGGGGGCCTGGTGGAGGCTGATCTGCAATGCTGGGGGGTGGGGGTGGTGTGAGACATGTGTGGCGGCCTGGTGGAGGGTGCCCTGCACTGCTGGGGGGTGGAGGTGCAGGGGGACATGAGTGGGGGCCTGGTGGAGGCTGCCCCTGGATACAGGGGGGTGGGGGTGTTGGGAGACATGAGTGGGGGCCTGTTGGAGGTTGCCACTGCACTGCTGGGGGGTGGGGTGATGGGAGACATGAGTGGAGGCCAGGTGGAGGGTGCCCCTGGATGCTGGAGGGTGGGGGTGCAGGGGGACATGCGTGGGGGCCTGGTGAAGGGTGCCCTGCACTGCTGGGGGGTGGGGGTGGTGGGAGACATGTGTGGGGGCCTGGTGGAGGGTGCCCTTCACTGCTGGGGGGTGGGGGTGGTGGGAGACATGTGTGGGGGCCTGGTGGAGGGTACCCTGCACTGCTGGGGGGTGGGGGTGGTGGGAGACATGAGTTGGACATGAGTGGGGGCCTGGTGGAGGGTGCCCCTGGATGCTGGGGGGTGGGGGTGATGGGAGACATGTGTGGGGGCCTGGTGGAGGGTGCCCTGCACTGCTGGGGGGTGGGGGTGATGGGAGACATGAGTTGGGGCCTGGTGGAGGGTGCCCCTGGATGCTGGGGGGTGGGGGTGGTGGGAGACATGTGTGGGGGCCTGGTGGAGGGTGCCCTGCACTGCTGGGGGGTGGGGGTGCAGGGGGACATGAGTGGGGGCCTGGTGGAGGCTGCCCCTGCACTGCTGGGGGGTGGGGGTGGTGGGAGACATGTGTGGGGGTCTGGTGGAGGGTGCCCTGTACTGCTGGGGGGTGGGGTGGTGGGATACATGAGTTGGACATGAGTGGGGGCCTGGTGGAGGGTTCCCCTGGAAGCTGGGGGGTGTGGGTGCAGGGGGACATGTGTGGGGGCTGGGTAGAGGGTGCCCTGCACTGCTGGGGGGTGAGGGTGCTGGGGGACATGAGTTGGACATGAATGGGGGCCTGGTGGAGGCTGCCCCTGCACTGCTGGGGGGTGGGGTTGGTGGGAGACATGTGTGGGGGCCTGGTGGAGGCTGCCCCTGCAGTGCTGGGGGGTGGGGGTGATGGGAGACATGAGTGGGGGCCTGGTGGAGGGTGCTCCTGGATGCTGGGGGGTGGGGGTGGTGGGAGACATGTGTGGGGGCCTGGTGGAGGGTGCCCTGCACTGCTGGGGGTTGGGGGTGCAGGGGGACATGAGTGGGGGCCTGGTGGAGGCTGCCCCTGCACTGCTGGGGGGTGGGGGTGGTGGGAGACATGAGTGGGGGCCTGGTGGAGGGTGCCCCTGGATGCTGGGGGGTGTGGGTGCAGGGGGACATGTGTGGGGGCCGGGTGGAGGGTGCCCTGCACTGCTGGGGGGTGAGGGTGCTGGGGGACATGAGTTGGACATGAGTGGGGGCCTGGTGGAGGGTGCCCCTCGATGCTGGGGGGTGTGGGTGCAGGGGGACATGTGTGTGGGCCGGGTGGAGGGTGCCCTGCACTGCTGGGGGGTGAGGGTGCTGGGGGACATGAGTTGGACATGAATGGGGGCCTGGTGGAGGCTGCCCCTGCACTGCTGGGAGTGGGGGTGATGGGAGACATGAGTGGGGGCCTGGTGGAGGGTGCCCCTGGATGCTGGGGTGTGGGGGTGCAGGGGGACATGAGTGGGGGCCTGGTGGAGGGTGCCCCTGGATGCTGGGGGGTGGGGGTCATGGGAGACATGAGTGGGGGCCTGGTGGAGGCTGCCCCTGCACTGCTGGGGTGTGGGGGTGGTGGGAGACATGTGTGGGGGCCTGGTGGAGGATGCCCATGGATGCTGGAGGGTGGGGGTGGTGGGAGACATAAGTGGGGGCCTGGTGGAGGCTGCCCCTACACTGCTGGGGGGTGGGGGTGATGGGAGACATGAGTGGGGGCCTGGTGGAGGGTGCCCCTGGATGCTGGGGGGTGGGGGTGCAGGGGGACATGTGGGGGGCCTGGTGGATGGTGCCCTGCACTGCCGGGGGGTGGGGGTGGTGGGAAACATGTGTGGGGGCCTGGTGGAGGGTGCCCTGCACTGCTGGGGGGTGGGTGTGGTGGGAGACATGTGTGGTGGCCTGGTGGAGAGTGCCCTGCACTGCTGGGGGGTGGGGGGGTGGGAGACCTGAGTTGGACATGAGTGGCGGCCTGGTGGAGGGTGACCCTGGATGCTTGGGGGTGGGGGTGATGGGAGACATGTGTGGGGGCCTGGTGGAGGGTGCCCCTGGATGCTGGGGGGTGGGGGTGGTGGGAGACATGTGTGGGGGCCTGGTGGAGGGTGCCCTGCACTGCTGGGGGGTGGGGGTGCAGGGGGACATGAGTGGGGGCCTGGTGGAGGCTGCCCCTGGATGCTGGGGGGTGGGGGTGCAGGGGGACATGAGTGGGGGCCTGGTGGAGGCTGCCCCTGGATGCTGGAGGGTGGGGGTGGTGGGAGACATGAGTGGGGGCCTGGTGGAGGCTGCCCCTGCACTGCTGGGGGGTGGGGGTGATGGGAGACATGAGTGGGGGCCTGGTGGAGGGTGCCCCTGGATGCTGGGGGGTGGGGGTGCAGGGGGACATGTGTGGGGGCCTGGTGGAGGGTGCCCTGCACTGCCGGGGGGTGGGGGTGGTGGGAGACATGTGTGGGGGCCTGGTGGAGGATGCCCTGCACTGCTGGGGGTTGGGGGTGGTGGGAGACATGTGTGGGGGCCTGGTGGAGGGTGCCCTGCACTGCTGGGAGGTGGTGGTGGTGGGAGACCTGAGTTGGACATGAGTGGGGGCCTGGTGGAGGGTGCCCCTGGATGCTGGGGGGTGGGGGTGATGGAAGACATGTGTGGGGGCCTGATGGAGGGTGCCCTGCACTGCTGGGGGGTGGGGGTGATGGGAGACATGAGTGGGGGCCTGGTGAAGGGTGCCCCTGGATGCTGGGGGGTGGGGGTGGTGGGAGACATGTCTGGGGGCCTGGTGGAGGGTGCCCTGCACTGCTGGGGGGTGGGGGTGGTGGGAGACATGAGTTGGACATGAGTGGGAGCCTGGTAGAGGGTGCCCCTGGATGCTGGGGGGTGGGGGTGCAGGGGGACATGTGTGGGGGCCTGGTGGAGGCTGCCCTGCACTGCGGGGGGTGGGGGTGGTGGGAGACATGTGTGGGGGTCTGGTGGAGGGTGCCCTGCACTGCTGGGGGGTGGGGGTGCAGGGGGACATGTGTGGGGGCCTGGTGGAGGGTGCCCTGCACTGCTGGGGGGTGGGGGTGCTGGGGGACATGAATTGGACATGAGCGGGGGCCTGGTGGAGGCTGCCCCTGCACTGCTGGGTGGTAGGGGTGGTGGGAGACATGTGTGGGGGCCTGGTGGAGGGTGCCCTGCACTGCTGGGGGGTGGGGTTGATGGGAGACATGAGTTGGACATGAGTGGGGGCCTGGTGGAGGGTGCCCTGCACTGCTGGGGGGTGGGGGTGATGGGAGACATGAGTGGGGGCCTGGTGGAGGGTGCCCCTGAATGCTGGGGGGTGGGGGTGGTGGGAGACATGTGTGGGGACTGGTGGAGGGTGCCCTGCACTGCTGGGGGGTGAGGGTGCAGGGGGACATGAGTGGGGGCCTGGTGGAGGCTGCCCTTGCACTGCTGGGGGGTGGGGGTGGTGGGAGACATGTGTGGGGGCCTGGTGGAGGGTGCCCTGCACTGCTGGGGGGTGGGGGTGGTGGGAGACATGAGTTGGACATGAGTGAGGGCCTGGTGGAGGGTGCCCCTGGATGCTGGGGGGTGGGGGTGCAGGGGGACATGTGTGGAGGCCTGGTGGAGGGTGCCCTGCACGGCTGGGGGGTGGGGGTGGTGGGAGACATGTGTGGGGGCCTGGTGGAGGGTGCCCTGCACTGCTGGGCGGTGGGGGTGCAGGGGGGCATGTGTGGGGGCCTGGTAGAGGGTGCCCTGCACTGCTGGGGGGTGGGGGTGCTGGGGGACATGAGTTGGACATGAGTGGGGGCCTGGTGGAGGCTGCCCCTGCACGGCTGGGGGGTGGGGGTGGTGGGAGACATGTGTGGGGGCCTGGTGGAGGGTGCCCTGCACTGCTGGGGGGTGGGGGTGATAGGAGACATGAGTGGGGGCCTGGTGGAGGCTGCCCCTGTACTGCTGGGGGGTGGGGGTGGTGGGAGACATGTGTGGGGGCCTGGTGGAGGGTGCCCTGCACTGCTGGGGGGGCGGGGGTGCAGGGGGACATGAGTGGGGGCCTGGTGGAGGCTGCTCCTGCACTGCTGGGGGGTGGGGGTGCAGGGGGACATGAGTGGGGGCCTGGTGGAGGCTGCCCCTGCACTGCTGGGGGTTGGGAGTGGTGGGAGACATGTGTGGGGGCCTGGTGGAGGGTGCCCTGCACTGCTGGGGGGTGGGGGTGGTGGGAGACATGAGTTGGACATGAGTGGGGGCCTGGTGGAGGGTGCCCCTGGATGCTGGGGGGTGGGGGTGCAGGGGGACATGTGTGGAGGCCTGGTGGTGGGTGCCCTGCACGGCTGGGAGGTGGGGGTGGTGGGAGACATGTGTGGGGGCCTGGTGGAGGGTGCCCTGCACTGCTGGGGGGTGGGGGTGCAGGGGGACATGTGTGGGGGCCTGGTGGAGGGTGCCCTGCACTGCTGGGGGGTGGGGGTGCTGGGGGACATGAGTTGGACATGAGTGGGGGCCTGATGGAGGCTGCCCCTGCACTGCTGGGGGGTGGGGGTGGTGGGAGACATGTGTGGGGGCCTGGTGGAGGGTGCCCTGCACTGCTGGGGGGTGGGGGTGATGGGAGACATGAGTGGGGGCCTGGTGGAGGCTGCCCCTGCACTGCTGGGGGGTGAGGGTGGTGGGAGACATGTGTGGAGGCCTGGTGGAGGGTGCCCTGCACTGCTGGGGGGTGGGGGTGCAGGGGGACATGAGTGGGGGCCTGGTGGAGGCTGCCCCTGCACTGCTGGTGGGTGGGGGTGGTGGGAGACATGTGTGGGGGCCTGGTGGAGGCTGCCCCTGCACTGCTGGGGGGTGGGGGTGATGGGAGACATGAGTGGGAACCTGGTGGAGGGTGCCCCTGGATGCTGGGGGGTGGGGGTGCAGGGAGATGTGAGTGGGGGCCTGGTGGAGGCTGCCCCTGGATGCTGGGGGTGGGGGTGCAGTAGGACATGAGTGGGGGCCTGGTGTAGGCTGCCCCTGGATGCTGGGGGGTGGGGGTGGTGGGAGACATGAGTGGGGGCCTGGTGGGGGCTGCCCCTGCACTGGTGGTGGGTGGGGGTGATGGGAGACATGAGTGGGGGCCTGATGGAGGGTGCCCCTGGATGCTGGGGGGTGGGGGAGCAGGGGGACATGTGTGGGGGCCTGGTGGAGGGTGCCCTGCACTGCTGGGGGGTGGGGGTGGTGGGAGACATGTGTGGGGGCCTGGTGGAGGGTGCCCTGCACTGCTGGGGGGTGGGGTGCAGGGGGACATGTGTGGGGCCTGGTGGAGGGTGCCCTGCACTGCTGGGGGGTGGGGGTGCTGGGGGACATGAGTTGGACATGAGTGGGGGTCTGGTGGAGTCTGCCCCTGCACTGCTGGGGGGTGGGGTGGTGGGAGACATGTGTGGGGCCTTGGTGGAGGGTGCCCTACACTGCTGGGGGCTGGGGGTGATGGGAGACATGAGTGGGGGTCTGGTGGAGGCTGCCCCTGCACTGCTGGGGGGTGGGGGTGGTGGGAGACATGTGTGGGGGCCTGGTGGAGGGTGCCCTGCACTGCTTTGGGGTGGGGGTGCAGGGGGACATGAGTGGGGGCCTGGTGGAGGCTGCCCCTGCACTGCTGGGGGGTGGGGGTGGTGGGAGACATGTGTGGGGGCCTGGTGGAGGCTGCCCCTGCAGTGCTGGGGGGTGGGGGTGATGGGAGACATGAGTGGGGGCCTGGTGGAGGGTGCCCCTGGATGCTGGGGGGTGGGGGTGCAGGGGGACATGAGTGGGGGCCTGTTGGAGGGTGCCCCTGGATGCTGGGTGATGGGGGTGGTGGGAGACATGAGTGGGGGCCTGGTGGAGGCTGCCACTGCACTGCTGGGGGGTGGGGGTGGTGGTAGACATGAGTGGGGGCCTGGTGGAGGGTGCCCTGCACTGCTGGGGGGTGGGGGTGGTGGTAGACATGAGTGGGGGCCTGGTGGAGGGTGCCCTGCACTGCTGGGGGGTGGGGGTGCAGGGGGACATGAGTGGGGGCCTGGTGGAGGCTGCCCCTGCACTGTTGGGGGGTGGGGGCGATGGGAGACATGAGTGGGGGCCTGGTGGACCGTGCCACTGGATGCTGGGGGGTGGGGGTGCAGGGAGACATGAGTTGGACATGAGTGGGGGCCTGGTGGAGGGTGCCCTGCACTGCTGGGGGGTGGGGTGGTGGTAGACATGAGTGGGGGCCTGGTGGAGGGTTCCCTGCACTGCTGGGGGGTAGGGGTGATGGGAGACATGAGTGGGGGCCTGGTGGAGGCTGCCCCTGCACTGCTGGGGTGTGGGGGTGGTGGTAGACATGAGTGGGGGCCTGGGGGAGGGTGCCCCTGGATGCTTGGGGGTGGGGGTGCAGGGAGACATGAGTTGGACATGAGTCGGGGCCTGGTGGAGGGTGCCCTGCAATGCTGCGGGGTGGGGTGGTGGTAGACATGAGTGGGGGCCTGGTGGAGGGTGCCCTGCACTGCGGGGGGTGGGGTTGATGGGAGACATGAGTGGGGGCCTGGTGGAGGGTGCCCCTGCACTGCTGGAGGGTGAGGGGGGTGGGGGTGATGGGAGAAATGTGTGGGGGCCTGGTGGCGGGTGCCCTGCACTGCTGGGGGTGGGGGTTGTGGGAGACATGAGTGGGGGCCTGGTGGAGGGTGCCCCTGGATGCTGGGGGGTGGGGGTGGTGGGAGACATGAGTGGGGGCCTGGTGGAGGCTGCCCCTGCACTGCTGGGGGTTGGGGGTGCAGGGAGACATGAGTGGGGGCCTTGTGGAGGGTGCCCCTGCACTGCTGGGGGGTGGTGGTGGTGGTAGACATGAGTTGGACATGAGTGAGGGCCTGGTGGAGGGTGCCCTGCACTTCTGGGGGGTGGGGGTGATGGTAGACATGAGTGGGAGCCTGGTGGATGGTGCCCCTGGATGCTGGGGGGTGGGGGTACAGGGAGACATGAGTGGGGGCCTGGTGGAGGCTGCCCCTGCACTGCTGGCGGGGTGGGGGTGATGGGAGACATGTGTGGGGGCCTGGTGGAGGGTGCCCCTGCACTGCTGGGGGGTGGCGGTGGTGGTAGACATGAGTTGGACATGAGTGAGGGCCTGGTGGAGGGTGCCCTGCACTTCTGGGGGGTGGGGGTGGTGGTAGACATGAGTGGTAGCCTGGTGGATGGTGCCCCTGGATGCTGGGGGGTGGGGGTACAGGGAGACATGAGTGGGGGCCTGGTGGAGGCTGCCCCTGCACTGCTGGCGGGGTGGGGGTGATGGGAGACATGTGTGGGGGCCTGGTGGAGGGTGCCCTGCACTACTGGGGGGTGGGGTGATGGGAGACATGAATGGGGGCCTGGTGGAGGCTGCCCCTGCACTGCTCGGGGGTGGGGGTGGTGGTAGACATGAGTGGGGGCCTGGTGGAGGGTGCCCCTGGATGCTGGGGGGTGGGGTGGTGGGAGACATGAGTGGGGGCCTGGTGGAGGCTACCCCTGCACTGCTGGGGGTTGGGGGTGGTGGGAGACATGAGTGGGGGCCTGGTGGAGGCTGCCCCTGGATGCTGGGGGGTGGGGGTGCAGGGAGACATGAGTGGGGGCCTGGTGGAGGGTGCCCCTGGATGCTGGGGGGTGGGGGTGGTGGGAGACATGAGTGGGGGCCTGGTGGAGGCTGCCCCTGCACTGCTGGTGGGTGGGGGTGGTGGGAGACATGAGTGGGGGCCTGGTGGAGGGTGCCCCTGCACTGCTGGGAGGTGGGGGTGATGGGAGACATGAGTGGGGGCCTGGTGGAGGCTGCCCCTGCACTGCTGGGTGGTGGGGGTGGTGGTAGACATGAGTGGGGGCCTGGTGGAGGGTGCCCCTGGATGCTGGGGGGTGGGGGTGCAGGGAGACATGAGTTGGACTTGAGTGGGGGCCTGGTGGAGGGTGCCCTGCACTGCTGGGGGGTGAGGGGGTGGTAGACATGAGTGGGGGCTGGTGGAGGGTGTCCCTGGATGCTGGGGGGTTGGGGTACAGGAAGACCTGAGTGGGGGCCTGGTGGAGTCTGCCCCTGCACTGCTGGGGGGTGGGGGTGATGGGAGACATGTGTGGGGGCCCGGTGGAGGGTGCCCTGCACTACTGGGGGGTGGGGGTGATGGGAGACATGGGCGGGGGCCTGGTGGAGGCTGCCCCTGCACAGCTGGTGGGTGGGGGTGGTGGTAGACATGAGTGGGGGTCCGGTGGAGGGTGCCCCTTGATGCTGGGGGGTGGGGGTAGTGGGAGACATGAGTGGGGGCCTGGTGGAGGCTGCCCCTGCACTGCTGGGGGGGGTGGTGGGAGACATGAGTGGGGGCCTGGTGGAGGCTGCCCCTGGAAGCTGGGGGGTGGGGGTGCAGAGAGACATGAGTGGGGACCTGGTGGAGGGTGCCCCTGGATGCTGGGGGGTGGGGGTGGTGGGAGACATGAGTGGGGGCTTGGTGGAGGCTACCCCTGCACTGCTGGGGGGTGGGGGTGGTGGTAGACATCAGTGGGGGTCTGGTGGAGGGTGCCCCTGGATGCTGGGGGATGGGGGTGCTGGGAGACATGAGTGGGGGCCTGGTGGAGGCTGCCCCTGCACTGCTGGGGGGTGGGGGTGGTGGGAGACATGAGTGCGGGCCTGGTGGAGGGTGCCCCTGCACTGCTGGGGGGTGGGGGTGGTGGTAGACATGAGTGGGGGCCTGGTGGAGGGTGCCCCTGGATGCTGGGGGGTGGGGGTGCAGGGAGAGATGAGTTGGACATGAGTGGGGGCCTGGTGGAGGGTGCCCTGCACTGCTGGGGGGTGGGGTGGTGGTAGACATGAGTGGGGGCCTGGTGGAGTGTGCCCCTGGATGCTGGGGGGTGGGGGTGCAGGGAGCCATGAGTGGGGGCCTGGTGGAGGGTGCCCTGCACTGCTGGGGGTGGGGGTGATGGGAGACATGAGTGGGGGCCTGGTGGAGGGTGCACCTGCACTGCTGGAGGGTGGGGGTGATGGGAGACATTTGTGGGGCCTGGTGGAGGGTGCCCTGCACTGCTGGGGGGTGGGGGTGGTGGGAGACATGAGTGGGGGCCTGGTGGAGGGTGCCCCTGCACTGCTGGGGGGTGGGGGTGATGGGAGACATGTGTGGGGGCCTGGTGGAGGCTGCCCCTGCACTGCTGCGGGGGGGGGTGGTGGGAGACACGAGTGGGGGCCTGGTGGAGGGTGCCCCTGGATGCTGGGGGGTGGGGGTGGTGGGAGACATGAGTGGGGGCCTGGTGGAGGCTGCCCCTGCACTGCTGGGGGTTGGGGGTGCAGGGAGACATGAGTGGGGGCCTGGTGGAGGCTGCCCCTGGATGCTGGGGGGTGGTGGTGCAGGGAGCCATGAGTTGGACATGAGTGGGGGCCTGGTGGAGGGTGCCCCTGGGGGCTGGGGGTGCAGGGGGACATGCGTTGGTGGGCAGTAGTGCAAGGTGACATGTGGGTTGGCTGGGGGGCATGGGCATGGTGGATGGGCTGCAGGCGGGACATGGGAAGGGTAGGCCCCTGTGGTGTGGGCCGCCTGCAGGGGCCCGTGGAGGGTGTAGAGGGAACACCTGGGAGGATCCACACGTGCAATTCACGTGTGGTGCTCCCTGCGCACCCCTGGAATACACGTAACCTGATGGAATCGCGTGTGATACTTCCTGCGCACCCCTGAAATACACGTACCCTGCTGCTTTTGCGTGTGATACTTCCCGCTCACCCTTGGAATACACGTTCCCTGCTGCCACGTACCCTGATGGAATTGCGTGTGATACTTCCCGCGCACCCCTGAAATGCATGTACCCTGCTGTTTTTGCGTGTGATACTTCCCGCGCACCCCTGGAATACACGTGCCCTGCTGCCACGTGCCCTGATGGAATTGCGTGTGATACTTCCCGCGCACCCCTGAAATGCATGTACCCTGCTGTTTTTGCGTGTGATACTTCCCGCGCACCCCTGGAATACACGTGCCCTGATGGAATTGCGTGTGATACTTCCTGCGCACCCCTGAAATACACGTACCCTACTGCTTTTGCGTGTGATACTTCCCGCGCACCCCTGGTATACACGTACCCTGCTGCCACGTACCCTGATGGAATCACGTGTGATACTTCCCGCACACCCCTGAAATGCATGTACCCTGCTGTTTTTGCATGTGATACTTCCCGCGCACCCCTGGAATACACGTGCCCTGATGGAATCGCATGTGTTACTTCCCACGCACCCCTGATGTACACGTACCCAGGTCAATCGCGTGTGAAACTTCCTGCGAACCACTGAAATACACGTTCCCTGCTTGGCGTTTGCTGTTTGGCAGCCCTGTGAACTGGTCCAGGGTTTACGCAGCCCTTTGCGATGATTAGTGAATTTTGAAGGCTTTTTCTTGCGCGATGGCGTTCTTGGGGGCGTAACTGGCGCTGCTGCAGGGTCGCTGCACCACTCTGCGCCACGGCTGGTTTCGGAGGCTAAAATCCCTGAATACGCTGTGCGATGAAAAGGATTTTTTTACACGCGGCTGGCGCAGTGTATCGCACGGGGACACTGTGCACCAGCCGCGTGCGCCACTTTTGTGTGAATTTCTATGAATTACCCTCTGAATCTGAAACGTAGAAGAGCGTTTCTATGCAATGGAGAAGGATATTTCATTAGTTTCCGGAGTATGGTATCTGCTGTGGTCAAAAGGGTTATTCTGAAAGTCTATGTAATTTAAACACGCTGGACATGTATAAATCCAATCTTGTTGAAGCAGCTTAGGATTGGATACAAGTAGATGAGTCGAGATGCCAGCTGTTAATAATACCTTGTTTAATTCCGTTTTACATGTTGAAATAAATAAGTGTGGAGAGGTTCTAATGCAACAGCGTGTTAGTGTTATTGTTAGAGGTAGTCAGACATTTCCTATAGAGCGTACACATTTTCCATAGATACATACTGTGTAGTGATTGCAGTCCTAACGCGTGCCTCATTATGGGCATGGGTAGACCATTTGGTAAAGACAATACGAGTCTCCAGAATAACACTTCTAGCTTAATCCAGAATGATTCTGCTTCCCAAGATTTTGTCTCTGGGCTATAGTGTATTATTGGCACAGCTTTTTGGGTATAAAAGGTGAGTAAATGGGCACAGGAAAATTTACCAGACTTGACATGTATAATCCGAGCCTGTGATGTTGCTGTCAATACCTTTGATTTCATTTCTAGCACATGTGGAAGGTCGCTCACATGATCATTTGTGTTGACTCCTAAGTATCGATATTCATGTACAATTTCAAAGGCTGTGTTATTCAACTGTCATTTGTAAGAATCTCTATCATTTCATCCCGTTCCACAGTGTAACACTTTGGTTTTGTCTAGATTAATGACTAGCTGATTCTGGATGACATAGTCATTCAATGCATGAAACAAGTTTTGTATGCCCTTGGGATTCTTGGACAATAGCACCATGTCATCTGCATAGAGAAACCATGTGATGACATGATCTCCCATTTTTAGAGAGTCAGATTAAATGTTCACAAAAGTTTCCTTCAGGTCAGCAATAAAGTAGTTAAACAGGGCTGAAGCTAGCGCGCAACCCTGCTTGAGATCTCTGAAAGTGGGAATTGGGGTGGATAATTCTCTTTTGTTGTTAATCGAATTTGGATGGTAGTGTTATCATGTAGTAATTCAATCAGTGAGCTGATGGTTCTTGGGCATTTTGCTCTGTGTAACTTCTCCATTAATAAGGTTCTAGAGACTGAGTCAAAGGCTGACCTGAAGTTTATAAAGGCCATACATAATTGTTGCTTCATTATACTACAATGAGCCTTGATAGTATTGATTGTCATTAAGTTAATGGAAGTGCCCATTCCTGCCACAAAGCCTGTCTGGAAAGGATCTCTGTGTTGGAAATCAAATGTCCATTTATTGAACTCTCTTAGCATTAGACAAGTGGACATTTTCCCTGGAGCATCTAGCAAGGTGATTGGTCTATAATTAGATGGGAACTGGCTATCACCCTTTTTAAAAATTGGTACTATTATAGAGTTTTGCCATGACAAGGAGATTGCTTTAGTTTCCAGGACATGTATGAAGATGTTGAACAAAATGTTTGCCCAGGCCTGTGGATGTTGTTTATAACATTGTTAAGACCATCAGGTTCGGGGGCTCTAGAGGGACTTGATTTTTGTATGAAGAGCGTGATGTCTTCCTCATCAACGTCGAGATCCATTTTCTCAATTGGAGATCTAACCATAGGAAAGTTTCTGTTGGGTGGTGGAGCATAGAAATTGAAGAAGTGATCTTGCCATGAGTGTTCAGAGACTGAATTGATTAAACAAGGAGCCTGTGTCAGATGTATTGCTCTATTCAACAAGTTCCATATCTGCACATAGTGCTAACATGGATTCTCCATCCTGTTGAATTAGAAGTGATTTATGATTTTTTATCCATTCAACTATTTAAGGACAGATGATCAAGATGATGGGGGTAACCGTTTTGTTTATCTTTTATTCTTTCGATAGGCAGTCTTCCTTGCATGCAGCTCAGAGTCATATTGGTGTTGGTGTCTATAGTTCTTTTTCACCATTAGTGATGGCATTTCTCTGAAGGCCTGCAACACTAAGACATATTGTTTTTTCATTGGATGTAAGCTTTTATGCAATTTGTGGTGGTCCCTTGTGATTCAGTAATTTAGATTTTTTAACAAAGCCTCTGACCAGTGAAAGCAGTTTTGACCTGAGGATAACTCAAGGGTGCCCTTATACTTTTGCTAAGTGATGGGAGCATCATGAAAGGTCCATGTCCAGGTTAGGGACAATAGCTTGTGATCACTGTTCTGCTGGACCACAAGTTCAAATCTGTTTACCAAGGAGAAAAGATTTCTGTCTGAGTAAACGTAATCAATAACCTATTTTAAATTCTCCCTTCGAGTGTTTTGAGGGGGAATGTCTGCTATTATTGCTCCGTTCAACATTACTAGTTCAACATTACTAGTCTTTGATGAGAGTCAGCCACCGGCATTTTAGTACTTCTTCCAAAGTATTGACTTCTGAAAAGCAATGTAGATTTAAATCTCCCACTATTATAGTATGAGCTATAGTTGGATCAGCGGCAATAAGATCAAGAACCATTTCTAGATCATTAAAGTGGAAAATTAAGTTTTACCAGTTGAATATATGCGTTCGGAGAGGCCCATGGCTGGACCTCATGGGGGTATGTAATGAATTATCTGTCTGAGGGGCAGGCGCTCTAAGAGAGGGGGGCTCTATAGATTGATTCAGCGTTTGTTCAGCTACTGCTGAAATGAGGTCATCCAACGGTTGATAACTTAATTGAGTAGTGTGAGGTCTTAAGGTGTAGATTTTCCTATTTAAAGATATAGGGCCTCATAACCGGTTTGGCGGCAGCCTTGCCGCTATTGGCGGCATGGCTGCCGGAGTTCTTCTGAGCGTACACTTTGGCGGAGGCCCTGCTTTGGGCATAGCCAAACGAATCGGCATAGCAGATTTTAATGTATAGAACCCAGGACTCTTAATTGGGATGCAGGGTAATTCCATCTAACAACAATAAGACAGGCCGTACAGGTAACGTTTCCAGTACATTGGTAACAGAAAATTTAACACGTAAAGGTCAGATTTATCTGTGTATTAAAATAACGAGATAACAGTAGCGATGAAGGAGCTGCTTGCTGCATAGCTAAGCAGCCAAGCAGCACTTCCAGAGCACTTCTCAGATGCGCGCTCACAGTGCTTATAGGGACTTCTGGGTAAAATGGGTGGAGCCAATGTTTCTCACAAGGTGATGTTAACATGATTCAATATTATACTTCTAAAATAAAAACAGACAGTATAATATTAATAAAAGAGATGGCTTGATCACAAGTCCTGTAAAGGCAATTAGTGATGTTTGTTAGCAACATCCAGTGTACCACACGGAAGTTGGAGATCACAGGTAGCCAAAAATGTCCTGCAGCCAAAAAGCGCTTCCAAAGCACTTCTCAGAAGCGCTCACGCAGATGCACACAGTGCTTATAGGGACTTCTGGTTTAAATGGGTGGAGTAAAGGTTTCTCACAACGTGATGTTAACAAGATTAAGTATTATACTTCACACAGAAGTTGAAGATCACAGGCAGCCAAGAGTTTCCTGCAGACAAGTAGCTCTTCCAGAGCACTTCTCAGAATGCTTTTATGATTTCATGTTGTGCTCAGGCTCCCTCCTCCGTCTTGGAAGAGAACATCATTTTACGCCTGTATGAGGCTTTCATGCAGATGTCAAAACCAATGGATTTCTCTTATTTGCACATGACAATGAGCAGACGGATTCCAGAGGAATCCTTTAGTAAATGCCATGCGCAAAGCATCATTTGCAGGTGACATGTACTGTAAACGAAACTGAGCTTAAAAGTGAAGCAGAAAGGTGATTGTTTTACTGTTCACTAGTACATTCCAGTTGAGAATGTTTTTAAATGTCATACCGAGGACTCAAGGGCACGTAAGTACAAACACTGGTGGTCTACCACATTCAATTAGCACTTAAAACAATAAATACCTTAAATGTTTAATAAATGTGTCCACTATATAACTGTATGTCCATTTTAGCTTCACTAGCACAAGGAAGACGGCAAATGCAATGCCACAGCGACACACCTATTTGAGCATAATTTGAAAGTAGCCTCATTTCTCAAGTCTATGGAGTGCAAAAAGTGGCACAAAAATGAGGTGTAAAGTTGTTGCACTTGATTTAATAGCATTTTGCGCTCTGGCTCATATTTCTGATTTTACGGGCAAAGCTGGAGCATGGCATGGATGTGCCACCTTGAATTTCCATTCAGCCTGCAAAAAACACATGGCTTCAGGCCAACATGACATTGGCGTGCAGGCACTATGTAATCAAAGCTACCAGATTGAATTGAATTGAATTAATATTTTATTTCTATCGTGCTCGTACACAAGTGTTTCAGAGCGCGACAAGGCAAGGGAACAGGCAAGAACAAAACAATGATCTTACTAGGCCCAGTGACATTGAGAACGTGCAAGTGCATGGGAGAAGGGGAGGGGAAAAGTGCATGGAGGGGGGGAGAAGTGGAAAGTGCATAGCAAAGGATAAACAGATAATTAATAATAAATACATAAATAATAAAGGAAACAAACAGTGGTAGTGCAGCCAGCAAGTGGCAAGTGCTGGGTTTAAGGCAGCAGACAGGGTAGGTCTGATAAGTGCAGGAAGAAAAAGGGGGGGCTGTATGGGTACAGATACAGACCCCAGTGCAAGGGGTGGCCCGGAGGCAGTGCGGGACGGTGGCAGGGTGAGCAGGTATCTGGGCCCGGAGTACAGAGAGTGGCCAGGTGCACGGTGCCAAGAGAGAACAGATAGCAGGAGCGAGGGGGAGCCAAGGCAGAAGCAAAGAGGAAGGTCTTGAGGTGATTCCGGAACTGGAGATGGTTCTTCTCACGTTTTAGAGTGGCAGGGAGGCTGTTCCAGATGGAGGGCCAAGTCAAAGACAAAGATCTACCCCTAGCTTGTTTCTTTGAAAAACGACTGACCCAGGCGGCCCCAGAAAGCCCTGTGGACAATGCAGAGGGTTTTGAATGTAATCCTTGCATCCACTGGGAACCAATGGAGAGATATTGGAGCTGGAGAGATACGATCCCAGGGCTTGAGGCCAAGGACAAGTCTTGCAGTCCTGTTTTGGATTAGTTGCAGAGGGGGAGAGTAGTGACAGGTAGATTTAGAAAGAGGCTGTTACAATATTCCAGCCTAGAGAGAACCAGAGCTTGGGAGACAGTGAGCTTCTGGTGGAAGGAGAGGGAAGGCAGAGTACCTCTGAGGAGGTGCAGTAGGAAGTTTGACTTTTTAGAGACATCAGAGATGTGGGCGGAGACAGAAAGTGTGAAGTCAAAGATGACCCCAAGGTTCTCAGCCTCACATGTGGGGATAGGAAGAGGGCCAAGGGAGGCCAGCCAAAGAATGAGGGAAAGGATGGTGAAGGTGTGCCGATGAGAGGATCTCTGTCTTGCTGGCTTTCAGACAACGATCATTGGCGGCACACTAATCTTGAATGGCAATTAGGCAATCAGAGATGAGAGAGGGAGAAGAGGTGGCCAAGGGCAGCAGTAAAATGAGTTGAGTGTCGTCAGCATAGCACTGGAAATTTGAGAAGAAAATCAGACTCTATTGAAATACCTCCCACAATCGTAACTCGCAGTGGACATTTACAGGTTTTGTACTATAAAGTGCAAAAGAAGTGTTAACCTGTTTTCACATGGTTTAATGCTTTTTTTTGCACTTCATAGTGCAACTTTAAAAAATGTTTCTGAAGGAATAAAGTTCATTCAAGTGCAAATGCAGGCTGCGCCTTGCATGCAATTTACTCATTTTTATTATACATTTCTTTATAAAAACATCTGTAATGGCTTGGCAGGCGAAGAACGATGGTCTGGAGGGTTGCCCAGAGCAATGCCAGAGGTTAAGATTCATTCCAAACCTTCCAGCCATCACCTCTTTTGTTTTGCTCTTGTCCCCCCCGCGTGGGACGGGTATGCCCAGACGTGGGTCCCATGCCTGCTTGGCCTAGAGACCCAAGCTACTCCTCACTGATGACGCCCAACAAGGCTGAAACATGCCTGGGGATGCTTGTGGTCTCGTGCAGAAGGGATGTGACCTAGCAGTTCGGGCTGGACTACCCCTTTGGGGGTGGAGCCAAGCCTGATTTGCATATTGTCTTTCCCCTTCTGTAATGGCTTAGCAGGTGAAGAATGATGGTCTGGAGGGTTGCCCAGAGCAATGCCAGAGGTTAGGATTCATTCCAAACCTTCCAGCCATCACCTCTTTTGTTTTGCTCTTGTTCCCCCCGAGTGGGACGGGTATGCCCAGACGTGGGTCCCGTGCCTGCTTGGCCTAGAGACCCAAGCTACTCCTCACTGATGATGCCCAACAAGGCTGAAACATGTCTGGGGATGCTTGTGGTCTCGTGCAGAAGGGATGTGACCTAGCAGTTCAGGCTGGACTACCCTTTGGGGGTGGGGCCAAGCCTGATTTGCATATGGTCTTTCCCCTTCTGTAATGGCTTGGCAGGCGAAGAACGATGGTCTGGAGGGTTGCCCAGAGCAATGCCCGAGGTTAAGATGCATTCCAAACCTTCCAGCCATCACCTCTTTTGTTTTGCTCTTGTCCCCCCCAAGTGGGACGGGTATGCCCAGTCGTGGGTCCCGTGCCTGCTTGGCCTAAAGACCCAAGCTAATCCTCACTGATGACGCCCAACAAGGCTGAAACATGTCTGGGGATGCTTGTGGTCTCGTGCAGAGGGGATGTGACCTAGCAGTTCGGGCTGGACTACCCCTTTGGGGGTGGGGCCAAGCCTGATTTGCATATTGTCTTTCCCCTTCTGTAATGGCTTGGCAGGTGAAGAATGATGGTCTGGAGGGTTGCCCAGAGCAATGCCAGAGGTTAGGATTCATTCCAAACCTTCCAGCCATCACCTCTTTTGTTTTGCTCTTGTTCCCTCCGAGTGGGACGGGTATGCCCAGACGTGGGTCCCGTGCCTGCTTGGCCTAGAGACCCAAGCTACTCCTCACTGATGACGCCCAACAAGGCTGAAACATGTCTGGGGATGCTTGTGGTCTCGTGCAGAAGGGATGTGACCTAGCAGTTCGGGCTGGACTACCCTTTGGGGGTGGGGCCAAGCCTGATTTGCATATGGTCTTTCCCCTTCTGTAATGGCTTGGCAGGCCAAGAACGATGGTCTGGAGGGTTGCCCAGAGCAATGCCAGAGGTTAAGATTAATTCCAAACCTTCCAGCCATCACCTCTTTTGTTTTGCTTTTATAAAAACATCAACACATTATTGTATCCCCTTTATAACTAATATGTTGGTGGCCCACCTATCAGCAAATAGTGCTGCTTTTTCCCCCTCTAAAGTTTACATTATAAATAAACTTGTTGGAAAATCCCCTCCTTATAATTCATTTACATATTACTTTATAGTGTCTCATACAGGGCCATAATTGCCGTCTTTCAAGTACTTCTAAGTGCTTATGTAAAGCATGTAAGATAAATGTGGGTAGAAAAAAGAGGAAAGAGTGTCTGGAGAATGGACATCACATGAGAGCTATGGGAAGTGTTACAGAAATGTAGACTTTGTATAGACCTATGGGCAGTAGGCTACCGAAATGTTCAATATTGACAGGGAGAAGGTAGGGTACAGAGTTAGCAGAAGATGAGTAGAGGGGCGAATCACGTGTGGAAAACATGTTAGTTCGTAGAATTACCTGTTTTTAGAGGTTGGGATTACTCATTTACAGCAATCTCAAGTTAATTAAAAGTCACATGTTTCTCTGAGAAGTTCTGCCTTCAGCATGTTTCTGAAGAAAAGAGAATGTGATTGTTCCCTTATGGGAAGATTTACAGTCTTCTGAAGTTTTGAAAATGTCATTCTTTTGTATTCGTCTCTTTTGTACTATGTGTAAAAATCACACTGAACAATCGACACAAAAAATAAGTTTTGATCCTTGTACTCCAAGGGCTTTGCCAGCGGTCTCTATTTTTTAGAAGTCTTTCTGGCAGGTGGGCTGTTATTTAGAATCCCTAAATTACATGTACGCACACTTCCCAAATCACCGGACTATTGCTATTTCATTCACACCAAGCTTCCCCCAAATTCTCTCAGGATTCAGGGAAAGAGATTTGATTGAGGTATATATACACTTTGCATGAACACTTTGAATTTTTGATCATTCTTGCGGGCTGATGCAGGAGGTTGCAAGAGCACTCGAGGGAGAGCTTCCCAATTGAAATAGTTTTTAGTTGCGAGTTGCGGGTGAGGTAGAACATTAAAATACACTTTAGTAGATAGAGAGGCTGAAAAGTAAAATAGGCTTTACTAGACAGGTATGAAAAGGAAATATGAATTTAGTGAGAGATAGAACATTAAAGTAGGACTTAGATGAGGTAGAGATAGAACGTTAAATTAGGCGTCTTTAGAACAGGGAAAAGTAGGCAATTAAAATAAGCTTTTTTATTATAGGGGGTGTTAGAAAATTGAAACAAAATAAACCATCTGGTTGTGACTATAAGAGGGGAAAGTGTCCCAGTTACCAACTTGCATGAAATAAGTATATTTACAGTGAGGCGAGTGACTGGAATATCCCAGAACTCTTTGGATGCAGAGACACAATTGCATTTAGTGGCTTTCAGTGTCTTAAAAATAAAACCTATCATGGATGGATTAATTGTGAGTCTAGAACCTATACTTGTGCAAATGCTATTGATTATTTGTAGGAAAATAGTTGAAAATCTTCTTGGGTGGTTAAGTCAGATAGCATGTTTGTTTTCAACCACACTTCTCATATCGGCATCACAATCTAACGTGTTCACCTACAAAGGCATACAGAAATAAATGCATTGCATCTCGCAGCACATTTGCAAAATACCAGACTATTCATAGTGTGGCACTCATATATCTAAAAGTTCAAAAGATACAATGAACAATAAAAACGTTTGGATTTGCAATATATATTAGCACTACAGGTTGTAAGCACTTAGGTAATGTAAGATCCTTTCTAATTCCTAAATCACTTATTATTATATTGCAGTATATTTAGACGGGATGCACCAAGTCAAGCTCTTACATGCATTATCTTCATTAAAACAACTTCACAAAGAAAAGCACATAACACAGTGTGTGTCAGCTTCCTGGGGAGTAAACACATCTCAAATATATTTGTTGCATAATAACAGCCTTCTTCAGGACAGCCATCCCTCTGCCCTGTATCTTTCTCCAAATGCACATCCAAGGCTTGTTCCTTCTAGATTTCTTACATCTTACCTCTTGTGCATTTCCCAGATAACGTACTGGGTGAATAGGTAGTGTCAGCATTTAGAAGATCATTATAGAAGTGCTCAGCAATTGAGGCCCACATGCTTGCCAAAATCATCTGGTGAAGGAGAGCATTTCTCTCCACATTAGGATATCTAAGGCTGATAATATTTTATATAAGCCTTTCAATAGCATCATTGAACTATGATGGACCCTGATTCAAACTCTCTCTGCAATCTCCTTCACCAGAGCTAGTCACGCTATTCCACGTTATTTCTCAGATACACTTGTCAATATCAGAAACAAATTCATGTCAAATTGTACTACAAGCCAACCACAGCGCTATCAGCCTAGAGCACCACCTAATTAAGCATCTTTCGCTAAAATATCACTTGAAGATCTACTAAAGGTGACCAGAAAAAGAATGCCATTGATGAATCAATCAAAATCAATCACATTGACAGACAACTAACCTTGCACTGCCTCATTCTACACACTACAACACTGCCATGAACATTGCATCACCTCCATGGTGCATCAATATGGGCAAGGAACTGAGCCGTTACTCTACATTTAGATCTCTGAGCTCCTCAGACACAGTACCACGCAAGATACCAGTCATTATTGTCTAAATTCTACTTTTTTGACATGATGATGTCCTATGATATCAGAGTCTGACTGATTAATTACAGTTCATTTGGTGATTGTACTAAGAGTGGCAATGTTTCATGTCAGAAGGAAGAACATACTAGTTGGTAAGATTAATGAGGAGAGAAAATAGCTGTTGCAGAGAACTTAACATAGAATTGTTTACAGGCAGTGGAGTACATTTTATGGCAGTGGAGTACATTTAATGGTGTTGCTGAAAATGACAACTTTTAGTGACGGATGAGAGAAAATACAAAGTTGTGATCAGACAATATAGTAGTTGTGAAGAAAAATCCTTACAAGAGAGTACATTTAGTAGTTGCATATAAGTATGTCATATTTTTTTAACAACACACAATTATAGTTATTAATGAAATATGCATGGAATCATCTTCACTGGACTGGACAAACAGTCCATTGTCAGTGATGCTTGAAATCCTGCATCCGGCACTGAAGAAATAAAATCATAAACAGCAGGAATCAGGTGACACTGAAGCCTATCATCCATATCTTTTCTCTATGCGGTGGAGGCGTTGCCCTGGCAACTTTGAAAACTGGAAGCACATGTCCTTAGCGTAGAGAACATTTGATGCTCTAAGCACACAGAAGTCTTGAATGCGTAAGCTTGAAAAGTGTTTTGAAGCCACATACCTAAAAATCCATGGATGATATAAATCACATGTTCACTTTCCACAGACAAATAGAGTGCTATAGAGCTCTTTCCCACCATTCTATCTTAATCGTATCCCATTTGAGTGAAGGACAATTCTGTCATTAATTCTTACAGAAACTGATTGTTCATTTCACTAAATAGTGCTTTTCTGTAGCTAACTTAGGGTTTTATCTTTGCAATGCATAATTATTTAAAAATCCCTAACATTACACAAAGGTGGTATGTTATTTCAGTCCAGGTTTATACCTAATAACATGCTCTTGTTTCTGATTTTCTGCACTGGATTTGTAATATTACATATTGTATTTCCCTTTGTGAATATTTGACTGGGCCTGGACATAACTTCAGGATGTTGCAAGCCCACGTAGCTTTGCTCAATCACAGATGTATACCCTTCTAGATGGTCATCAAGATTCCTGGGCATTTCATGTGGAGGTGTGTTTCTATGTGTTTTGTAATGTGAAACATGAGGAAAATATAACCACTTCCGAGTGCCAGGAGTGGAGATGCTAAATGGAAGAGGAGGATACACATAGAGAATATGGAGTACTCATTTGAGTGAGCATGTGGGCTAAGTGTCCTGGAGTAGGGCGTTCATCAAGGGTGTCGAGAGTCTGTGCACTCTTCACAGAGATCTGGTAGAGTTCAATTCTACTTAGTCTGTAACTTCCGGTCGACCCACACCTGTCAAGATGGAAAGTCAAGCAAAGATGCAAACCTCATTTGGAGGTCACCAAATGTTTTAGGTAATGTATGGATATGAGTGATGCATAGACTCGGGAGTCTGTGATTAACATAGTGCTTCCAGGAACGCCTTCAGACCCATGATAAACAGTGATTTTCATGTTTATGACCAGTGTATGGGGTGTGACTTCTACACTCCTCCTTCTGCTCCTCCTACTAATAACATTAAGAGTGTGGTGGCCCCTTTAGATAGGATGATGGCAATGTAGGCATCAGTGTTCCATAAGCTGAGAGTGGTGATTCAGTCCAGAGGAGGGCCACGGTAATGAAAAACTTACTTATGAGAGAGTAAGGTATTCAGAGGAATAGTTCCATTGGAGCTGCTTCTTTGGGTGGTATGACACAATATGCAATTCCTGAGGTTGTTCACTTAAGCAACACTGTACAGCCATTGATTGGTGGGGCTTACGAACAGAGACGTTTTTATGGGTGGGCAAAAGGGGCACTTGCCCAGGGCCCCCACCTTGGTGGGGTTCCCCACAAGGCTGCATGATCTAAAGACGTGCCCATCCACCCTGGGCAGCCCTTCACCCCTGGGCATGCCCTGCAGGCAGCCCACTCCACAGGGGGGATTTTTCCATATTTTCCACGCTATTGGCCTAGTGCAAGCGGGGTACGTATATTCTGAGGGGGTGCGTGTGAAGTTTTACACATGATAGGCCTGGTGCGAGCATGGTACGTGTATTCTGAGGGGTGCGTGTGAAGTTTTACACGAGATAGGCCTGGTGCGAGCGGGGTACGTGTATTCTGTGGGGTGTGTGTGGGGAGTTTTACACGCTATTGGCCTAGCGCGAGCAGGGTATGTGTCTTCTGAGGGGTGTGTGTGAAGTTTTACACGCAATAGGCCTGGCGCAAGCAGGTATATGTATTCTGAGGGGTGGCTGTGAAGTTTTACACGCGATGGGCCTTGCGCAAGCAGTGTACGTGTATTCTGAGGGGTGCGTGTGAAGTTTTACATGCGATAGGCCTGGCGCGAGCGGGGTACGGGTATTCTGAGGGGTGTGTGTGAAGTTTTACATGCCATTGGCCTAGCGCGAGTGGGGTACGTGTATTTTGAGGGGTGCATGTGAAGTTTTACACGCTATTGGCCTAGCACGAGCGGGGTACGTGTATTCTGAGGGGTGCGTGTGAAGTTTTACACGCGATAGGCCTGGCACGAGCGGGGTACGTGTTTTCCGAGGGGTGCGACTGTACATTTTCATGCTTTTGGGTGCCGTGAGTGGGGTACGTGTGGTATTTTGATGCGATTACAGTGTACCGCCCTGTAAACTGGTGCAGGGTTAGTGCGGCCCTTTGCGCTGCATTGGGGATTTCAATGCCTTTTCCTAGCACAAGGGGCGTTCTTTGGGGCGTAACTGGCACTGCGGGATGTTCTCTGCGCCAGCGCACAAAATGGCTTGGGAATTCCATGAATATGCGGTGCGCCAGAATGCTGTTTAGCGCACACGGCTGGCGCACACTCCCTCTCTGCGCTGCTCGCGTGCGCTGCCTCTGCGCTGAAATCTATGAATTACCTGTTTAATCTTGTATTGCCTAACCTTTCAAAATTGCCAGTCCCTAATCCTTTCAAAATTGTCAGCCCTTCAGAGTGATTTCCTTCTCAGGATATGTGCTTTATAAAAGTCTCATTCATGGTTTCACTGTGGTGTTGCTTCCACTAGAATAGTGAGCAGTGATATATTGCACACCACAGGAACTTGTTCCTTTGAACTCTAATGGCAACACTATTTGATATGATATGATATAGCATTTATAACGCGCCTATGCATAAGTGTTTCAAGGTGCAATGAGGGAAGGGGAGGGGGGGCAGAGGGAAGACAGAGACAACGATCTTACTAGGCCGGTAACAATGAGATCAGCAAGTGCAGGGAATGGGGGAAGGGCACAATTAAAGCACAAATTTGAAAACCATATTCCACTTCTTATTTCAGATTGTCTGCATACAGATACCTTCCTGGTAGCTTCTAATCTGCATCCACTATCCATGCTATGGTATGTGTAGCGTTCTCCTTCCTTCCAATTGATCTCCTCTATCACTTGAGCCATTTTGCATTCTGTGAGGCAGCTAATGTGAGTTTTGTGTCTATTCGGGATTACATGTACCTTTTACATACGGTCCTGCATTAATAATACAGGCTGCATACATTCCTGGAAGCTATTGATAAAATGTGTCCTGTATCTATACTAGAACAGCAGTAACCTCTCGTCGTAGACTGCTAATGTTGACCTTGAAATGCTACTTGTTTATCATTCTGATTAGAGCAAGAATGAAGAGGGCACGGGGGCTTCAAGGGAGTAAACATGCTTATTTTGATTGCTGCAAGGCATCATATCAACCTATAGGTTGTGCTTGCAATGAAGGGATCGTGGGTGTGACCAGATATTCTTGATCACTTAATTCCTTTGGTTTGGTGGAGGGGATCCAAAGATGTTTGTGCCCAGGGCCCCAAAAGTAGTTAAGATGGCACTGCTTACGAATTGAGCAGTGGTCCCTTTCAATAAACTGTGTTTAATGTGGGCAATGCAGAATACAAGAAATAACTTGTATGTGACAGGTTGGCAGTGTGTGTTGTTTTACTGCATGTCCACTTGTCGTGGGTGTAACCTGCCTTGGACCCTGATTACTGGTTTACTCCATTGTGGATTACATTGACAGCTACAGAGTCTGCAAGATGAGATGCAGTGTAGGCCTTGCCATTTGATATGGAGTTTCATATGGGCAAATAGGCAATCCTGTACTCATTGGAGTCATTTGGCTACTAGCTCCACATTTTGCAGATACAACACCCTCTATGGCAGTCATTTTTAGAATGCTGCTCAGTGTCTTGTCAGGGGTTTTGACCCATGTTCGAGTTATTATGCTGCAACATTTGGGGCTCTGGGCTCAGAAAATCCAAGATGGCCCGAAAAAGCCCACATTGCGCCAGAATCCAGGAAAACTGCGCAGTTTTTGCGCACACCAAAATGGTCGCATGACCTACCACCCACCAGTGCGAGCGTGATGGGCCAGAAGCACCATGAGTGAAACGTAGTGCCAAAGGAAAAACAGCAGTGCCTGTTAGCTCAAAAAGCGCTTTGAAATTACCTTTGTTTCTCTGAAATGCAAGCAAAAATCCCCTTTTTAAACATTGCAAGATATTCAAAAATCTCACTGAACACCAGCAGACATTTGGCAGAATGTAGTCTTGTGTGCATACAAAATCTGGAAAGATGAAGAGCCCAAAACAATGTTTATAACAAAACTGGCTGAGCTGTGGATGTCAGCAGCTGAAGTGAAATTGGACTTAAAGCCACTAAAATCGAAATGTTTAAATTAAATGAGTGACCTACTTTTGAGTGTCACATAGGTTGCAACTGTTTAAAGGTCATAGTTTTGAACTTAGAATCAGCGTTCTAGCTACATGTGTAAAAATTGTAAGTTTGATTTGAATGAAGAAAACTGGAACAAAAGTGACATTTAGCTGAAGCCTGGCTTGAAGAGATTGAATTCTGTCCGGCAACTACCCCCGACAGGAGTTGAAACTTGCCCTGCCACTGCATTTGCAGGCCTGGCTGCCTTCTGCTGTTCCCACCAAAAGGAGATTACACCCCTTTGATTGAATCAGGGGAGGAGCACCTGGGAGCAGGGAAACAGAACAATGAGCCTTCCTTGGCTCAGGCAAATGTTAAATTACGGGGGAGGTCGTAAATGGCTTCCTCTTTGGAGAAACTGGGAGGAGCAGTGCCTCTGTGAGCAACCTGAATTGGAGGAAGTGGATAAACCAGAAATTCCACCATGTGCTTTGGGAAACCACACCCCTTTGGGCCAGAGCATCATTTTAAAAAGATGGATAATTCATAGTACGGACTTGTCAAAATTATATAATTAATATCATTATTCTTGTGATTTTTCTGTGCACATTTTAACAGGTGTTAGGACTCTGTGGTATGTTCTGAGGGGTAGTAGCGGAAAATAAGGTATTACTCCGAAAGTCTGTATGTTCAAAATCTGACACTTTATCATCTGATGCCCATATTCTTTGTGCATCTTTGTGTAAATTGTGGAAAAGTTTAGAGGTTGTGTTCTTGATGAAAAGGGCAGAATTTTGTCATAGGTGGACAGGGCATCTTACAAAGACAGGGATTGGATGGTTTGGTGTTACAGAAAATATGTTAACTAGACATATAATATTAGAAAAATGGTACATAGATAAATATGTATTTGGATCAAAAAAAGATTTGTGTGCAAATTGACAAGGGGAGTGTTCTTTCTGTATGCCATAAAATTTATGCCTGATAACACTCCATTCCTTCCCCCAATCAAGGGAGAGATGAGAGCTTGGCCAATGATAAGTTGTGAGGGATAGGCTTAGTTATGCCCATGCACACACCCATTTTCAAAACACATAAAAAGAGACTGCTTTGGACAGGCAGACACTCACTTTCCATTTTCTTGCGAAGCACTCTGCCGGACCAGATAATATCCAGAAGGACCATCTCCAGAACTTAGAATCCAGACTTCAGAACTTTTTCAGCAGGCCTCAAAATCTTTTGCAAATTATTCAAGCAGCCGGGCTGAGCTGTTTGACTGTGGCTAGTACCTTGGGCCAGAACCTGTGCCAGTACCCAGAAAGCAGTGCTGTATCCAGAATCCACTTGATCCAGACCAGCAGAACCAGAGACCCAGACCAGATCGCTGTGAGCAGAACCAGTACCAGAAACCGCCCGGAGTCCAGTCCAAACCTGACCAGACCTTAACGGCCTATTTCAAATGTATAGTGTGAGTACTCAGCTAGAACTGTGCAGAACCCATCTCTTAGTTTAAAATAATCTGATTCAAAACATTTGAACCTGTCCAGAACTGCATCATAGGAATCGTGTGTTCATTCTGTCATTTCAAAGCTGTAAAAGTGTCATTTTGTCATTCTGAAGTTTACTTTCATTTTGAGAAACTACCTTCACTAAATCGTCTGTATCATTTGAATCGTAGGTGATAGGAACGAGATTTAACTTCCATTTTAAAGCTAAGATTCTTTCTATCCCTTATAGGCATTCCGTAATTGCGCTTGACGAATTCGGAAAAATTGCTGCAAATTGAAAAATTAGCTCCTGTCAAAATAGCCACTTTTGCTTGAACTGCTAAAATTTGTTTTCAACCTGCTAATCCCTCATTGAGCATCGCAAGTGTGACTTGAACTAATCTTAAATAGCTATCACCTACCCTGAACCTCGTACAGGGAATTAAAATCATTTTTAGCATATTTTTCCCTTCTTTGCATACCACATTTAAAGTATTTGCCTGTGTTTTAATATCATCCCTGTTCTCTAAACTGTCTAGGGGGGAACTGAAATTCGTGTTGTATTGTGATTGTATTCCTGAAAACCATGTGCTTCTCTTCCATCTCCTTATATTGCATAGGGGGGGAGTGAATTGCCACTCGTGGAAAAGTGAACATATTATATCTTGTGAAACCCTATCAGTTATTTCTGTACTGCATTTTCTTTCCATCATTGTTTTTCCTTAAAACCATAAAAGCATTCCCAGTTACCTTTTCCTTCCTATACCAACTCCTAAGTCATTAAATAAGCGTACAATTGTAATATTATCCATTGTTGATCACCGTCATATTCTTAAGTGTGATATAAAATATTAATTTATTATAAAAGTGTGATATACATATATTGTTTAATTTTTCCAATAAATCTTTTAAATTGCAAAACAAACCTACTTCTTGGCTCAGTGAGGTCAGGGGGATTCAAAGAGAGGGGCGTTATATAAGGGTTTATTATCCAGAGTATAACTTGTCATACACATATATAAATAAGGGCTTCCCTTTGGCGTCCCAGACGAGGCACTGACTTAGTGGTATTGCTGAATTGAAGTCACTTGACAGATTGGGGGCTCGTCCGGGATTCTGCAGATTAATACAGTGTGCTAACTGACAGGATACAAATCCCATTGGATCACCACGCCGTGTTACACTGTAAAAACACCCCTCAAAGGAACGCTCTAAGGAAACAGTCTGTTTTGCAAAATAGAATACAAACTTCTGTAAGTCAGGAAGGAAATCAATTTCCAGAATGGCGACCTTGGTAGATATCAAAATAGCCAGAGAACACCTCTTACATAAGCTATTTGTGAGAGGTGAGTGGGCTCATCAGGACCAGGCGGTCTGGTTGCAGGCAATCTCACCCCAGATCACTGAAACAGGGTCAGATATATGGAGAGATCAGGGTCCCTTACATGTGGCCCTGATTGAACTATATATGGCCCCTAAGGCCAAGGATGAGCACAACAAGATTGCCAGGGTTGTGGCATATTTATATTTATATATGGGAGCCATACAGGACAAATGTGCTGAAGGCCAAGATCTGGCAAATAGGCAACTGATGGCATTAGAGAAGGCCCAATCTGACCTGGTCTCTTCTGAGCAGAGGCTGCAGTGGAGCCAGGAGTCAGAAAATGATAGTAGGCAGTATATCATTAAAATAAAAGAGGATATGGGTATCCTGCAACAGGAAAAGTCTGACCAGGATAATAGATTTCTGGCCTAGCAGAAGGAGTACCAAGAAGGTTTGGACGCCCTACTGCAGAGCCAGAAAAAGCTGGAGCAACAACTGGACTTCAATAGGGCATGAGCAGAGCAGGTAGTCACCCTGCAAAGCCACCTAGATAGGGAGAAGACAGAGAGCAACAAACTGATCCTGAAAGACCTGGATACCCAGACAGAATTTGAAGAAGAGCGCCAGAAAGCTGGGGCCCTTAAAAGGCAGAGGGACGACCTGGCGGCACACCTTAGGCCAGGAAGTCTGCCAATTAAAAGAAAAAATTGAAGAAAATCACCTGGCCCTCCAGGGTTTGGGTGACCTCCAAAAAGAGCATCAGAACTTGTTAGAGCACACCAGGAGGGTGGAAGATGCTCTGGCAAGAAAGGAACAGGCCAGTAGGGATGGGACTCAGGAGGTAACCCTCCTGAAGCAAAGACTGACCCAGTATTCCAGGACCAATCAGGAGGCACAGGGAGAAAATGAGGCTCTCTGTCAGCACAATGATAGGCTCCAGCAACAGGTAGCCGTGCAGGAGAGACTGATAGAGTCTAGTAAGGCCTTAACTGAGGAACTGAAAGCGCAGGCTCTTGCATTGCAACAGGGAGCAGGGGCTGACAGAGATGAAGTTCGCTGGGAAAGGGAAACACCTGAGCATAACCTCAGGAGCACTAGTACAAGAGGCCTTCATCTCTCCCAGTCCTTGGACTCTGCCACCCCCATGTCCCATGGTGCACATGAGCCCAGGGCCACGGGGATGGCAGATTACTATCCAGCCAAAAGTATGGGGCTCATAGGCCAGTACCACCCAGGAATGGATGGGCGGGTATCCGGGTATGGGCACCCGAGTACAGTGCAATTTAGTGGGGAACCCCAGGAGAGTAGACCCACTAAGGGCATCCTGAAAACCTCTGTCCAGTTAGGTCAGCGGGGGGGTACCCATCAAACCCTGGCAGCAAGGAGGAATCTGAAGACTCACAGGACACAGGAGACCAGGTCCCCACATTCTGCCAGCCATTCCCAGGCTCGCAGAATCCGGGAAAACCTGGAAGATCAGACGGGCACCTCTGGGAGCAGTGCTTCTGAGTCAGAGGATGAATGGCCAGGGTTACCCGAACCAAAAGGCCAATAAGGCAAAAAGGGCCTTGCTTAATTAAGGAGTGTCATCACGCCTTATCACAAGAACGCCAAGTATTCTGTTTGGGAACACTTGGAGCTTTATGAGCAAATGATGGAGACTTTCCATTTGAAAGACAGCAGTAGCTGCATTCAGTATGTAAAATGGACATTCTCCCCAGAATACTCCAGTTTCTTTGCGGAGCTGGAGGACCAAAATCATTCAAGATGGTCCACCTACAGGGTGGCCATCTTGAAACATATTTCTGTTCACAGAAATCCTCAAGAGGCTCACAAGGCAGCCTACAATTTGCAATGCAGGAGTTAAAGCGTGCTTTTGCGCAGACTACAAAAAGGGTACGCACGGACAGTAAAGAATTTGTTAATGCGTTTTTCCATGCCTTACCCAAATACATAATGACCCAGCTCGTGAGAGACTTTCACGAGAAAAGATCTTTAGACTGGGTCATTGAGCAAGCCACCCGCATCTATGAGGTGCAGAACCCGGTGGAAAATAAGAATCAGCCCAAAAACCCCAAAACCAACAGCACCCCTGCTGCTGCCAAGGTGGCAGAGGTAAAGGTTGCCCTCGTTTTAGATTTGGAGATGGGGGGGCCTAAAAACCTGCCTGCACCGAATAATTCTAAGCCCAGAAGGCCCTCAGGCCAGTCACAGACAGGGAGTCAAGGAGGTAGTCCCACAAATGGGGTCCCTCTCTCCCCTGACTATGTAAGTCCCCGCTACAAGGGAAACAGACCCATCCTGGGTTATATGTGGAATCCTCCAGCCCAAGGGGGGGGATCCAGCCAAGCACCTGACCCAGGGAACTTCCCTCCTAACTTCCGACAGGAAGGCAGAAATTCCCCAAATCCTGGGCAGAACTTGTTCCCCAGGTATCCACCCAACTTCCAGCCCCAAAATCATCCATCCTTCTTTCCCCACTTC
The DNA here is from genome assembly GCF_040938575.1 of Ambystoma mexicanum. NCBI lineage: Eukaryota > Metazoa > Chordata > Amphibia > Caudata > Ambystomatidae > Ambystoma > Ambystoma mexicanum. The sequence goes on from NC_090933.1 coordinate 1,148,378,953, forward strand.
CCTGAGCCCAGACCACCTAATCCTCGAGAGGGGAGGCCAAGGGTGGAGGGGTACCCAAATCTTCCCAACCCGGGGTACTACCAGAGAAGGGATAGCTACCCTTCCCGGGATCAGCCCAGGGGAGAAAACAGAACCCCGTATCAGCCTGAGCGGGTTTCCCAACTTGAGCGCCAGGTCTAAAATATGGCACAGGTGCTGGGTCGCATGCTAAGGGCTCAGCGGAACCCTCAGATGGGCATGCAGCACAGAATGCACCAAACCCTGGGCCTGGTGCTCCAGAACAATGACGGGGGCAGCACCCCGATAACCCACCGGTTCCCAGGGAGAATGCACAAGGGGAAGGGGGGTGTAAAGCCTTGGAGGAAGCTTCCTTCCCCACTTGTAAACAGCCCCTGGAAACCCAGGAACCGGAAACAAAATCTCCTACCCCTGAAAGCCTGCCACCCAAGGAGCAGAGAGGAGGTAGGAGAAACAAAGGACCCAAACAGACCCATTTTGTGGAGGAGGTACAGGTCTTCCAATTTGAGGGAGAGGGATCCTCAGAGGATCCTGGGAAAAGGATCTTCTCCTTCGGAGATGGGGGAACTCCTCCCAAGGAAAAATGAGTCCCAAGGGATTCCAACCCAGACTGGGTAGATGTGGGGTTTGAGCTGTCGCCGCACATCATTCTATCCCAGAACCAACAATACCGAAAACCCCTGGTTCAAACCCATCCTGGTGACTGCCTCCAAAAAGGGGGGGCGGCCCAGAACCGGAATCAGGGAAACCCAAAACCACATCCATAGACTGGGTAGATGTGGGGATTGAGCTGTCGCCTGCCATCATTCTATCCCAGAACCAACAATACCAAAAACCCCTGGTTCAAACCCATCCTGGTGACTGCCTCCAAAAAGGGGGGGCGGCCCAGACCGGAACCAGGGGAATCCAAAATTGCATCACTATCCAATTACCAACTTTTTCTTTCAGATTCCCAAAACTCCCTGCCGATCTCTGCCCAAATCTCTTCTCTCTCAATGTCCAAAACCAGAAAATTAGCCCACCAGTTGTCCGAAAATGTGCATTATCTGTTGCCCCTTGAGGAGAAGGAGGGAAGATACTATGCCCCGGTACAAGTACAGGGGCAGGGTACAATTTTGGCACTGGTGGACACTGGATCCCAAGCTACCCTTCTGTCCAAAAGGGCCTTTGATGAGCTAAATTTAGGAAGGAGGAAGAATTACCAAATTCCTCTCACCTCTCTTCCTGGACAACTTCAGAACTTTGACGGGAAGGAAATTCCCGTCGAGGGGACTGCAGATTTGGACATCAAAACTGTGCGACACAAGGTGAAACACCCGGTCATAGTAGTGACTCCAGAGGGCACCCCTTGTTTACTAGGGAATGATCTCCTGAGAAGGTTGTCACCCCTAATCGATTGTGTAAACAAGGTCCTCTGCACCCAGACTAGCCGACCAATAAAATTAAAACAGAGTGTCAACCATGTTAGTTTAAACGGCACATGGTTGAACAAAAATCTGACCAAGTAGAATTTCACTTCCAGAACAACCAAATTCCAGACGTGACAGTAATAGCAGTAGGACAACAGACTGGTGATGGGGGGTCTTCTCTATTTCTGAAAATCAACCTTCCTTCCAGTTTAAGGTGGTATTCCACACTGGAAGGAAATATTCTGAAATTCTTTACTAATCCACAATCAGAAACTCCCACTCGTATAGTCCAGAAAAATATGAAATCAGCTCAGAGCCTGGCTGATATTCAGCAAAATGGAGAACAGTTGTTCATCCCTATTCAGTTAAATGAAGGGAAGGACTCTGTTCTCGCCCGAGTGTGTGTGAAGAACGGTAAGAGCTTCATCAGCGAAGCCATGTTCCGCCAACTCCCAAAAGATCCAGCCATTCCCACATTCAAACTGATAGACAAATGGGAAATGGACCTGGAAGCACCCAATTCCAAACATCTCCTGCCAAGCAGGTGTATGCTCAAAATCTCCATTGGCAATAAGAGCATAGTCCATAATTGTTGGGGCGAGACGTCACTTTTACTTAGTCAGTGACATTCTCAATCGCTTTGCCATTAGTCTGGACCTAATAAACTTCAAAGCTTGGTCCCGATTAGTGGATAATCCCATGGGCTTTGATGATCCAGAAAAAGCATTTAGGTCAGCTCAATTGCCACCATATGCAGTTGAAATTCAGATTAAAGAGGACGTCACCATCCCAGAAAGGACCCAACAATTCTCCCTGGAAGTAAAAGTTAAAAGAGGACAAACATTGAAAAACCCTGATGCTTATATTCATCTAAAGGCTTCTCTCCAACAGCAAGGGTTGGGGGTAAACCCAACACCATTAGTCAACATAGAAATAGAATATGACACCATTCCAATAGAGGTGGATAACAGCGACTTAAACATTATTACTCTAGCCGCGGCACCATTATTGGAATGGCGGTTGATGACCGACATTTCTCCATTGATTTAGGAAATAAACTGTTAGGACCAATCCACAAGGACTGTTTTGACAGTGACAGTGATGACAACACAACACCAGACAGGATCTTTACCCGGCATGTGGGGAACTTCCTGGTGTACACTTCCTGCCCTTATGGTAAGGAAGATGTGACTTGTGACTTCAGGAGGGATGAGGTGATTTTCCAGGTCCATGAGGGCTGCCTTTCCCACCTGAAGCCTCCAGTCCAAATCAGCACTCTGACCAGGGACTTCTCCACCCAGCTGGAGGAGGCCGCTGAGATAGCCAAACCAGAAGTCTTTCCAGGCTTCAGGCAGATGGTGGAAGAGAGAGTCAACCTAGCTGATGCCTGTGTGACTCTGGAACAGAAGCAAAAGTTGAAACAAGTTTTCTTGGATTTCCAAGATCTCTTTGCGGTAGACTTAGACTCATATGACTGTGGTCGCACTGACATCCACACAACAACAATTCCCACGCACCCTGGCATGACTCCAGTGTTTGTGAAGCAATATCGCTTGCCTCTCGCATCCATGGAGTCTCTTACTGAAATAATTAAGAACCTTGAGTCCCAGGGAATAATCCGTCCAGTACACAGCACCTTCAATAATCCGGTGCTGGGAATATTGAAGCCAAACGGCCAGTGGAGACTCTGCGCCGACCTTAGGGAGCTCAACAAACGGATCCATACTTCCCGATGGCCTCTTCCCTACATTGACCAAGGGCTGGCCCAGATCCAGGGGTCACAGGTATTCACTGCAATAGACCTGACCAATGGATACTGGAACGTGCCTGTCAGTAGGGAGGACCAATACAAACTGGCTTTTACCTTTGGACACAAACTCCCTTCGGATACCTCAACTCCGGCAATGAATTCAACATTTTCCTACATAAGGCCATGCCCGACCTGGGTGCGAGGAGTAACCTGGCTTATGTAGATGATGTCCTCATCAAAAGTTCATCTGTGGAAGAACACATAGCGGAGATCCGTTATGTTCTGACACAGTTGAGGGCCGCCGGAGCAAAACTTTCCTTTCAGAAAGCACAGTGGTGTAGAACCCATGTGAATTTAATTTCTTGGGGTATGAGATTACTCCTCAGGGTCTCTGTCCCCAAGAAAAGAAAGTGGAAGCACTTCAGAAACTGAAAGACCCCACAACTCTGCGGGAACTAAGGAGCCTCCTTGGTCTGACTAATTACAGCAGAAAGTTCATTGAGGGCTACGCAGAGATCACCAGACCACTGATTCATCTCTTGAAGGGGGGGGTCAAGTGGGAATGGGGTCCAGAACAATCCGAGGCAGTAAGACAGCTCAAAAGAAGCCTCTCACAAGTGCCTTGCCTAGCATACCCTGTCAGAAACAAGGAGTTTTTCTTGGAGACAGGGTTCTCTAATACGTGCTTGACGGCAGTATTATACCAAAAGCATGACAAGGTCAATAAAGTAATCTCCTATGCGATCAAAACTTTATCCTCTGTGGAGGAAAAATTCAATGATTGTGAGAAGGCACTCCTGGCAACGGTGTGGGCATTGAAGAATTACCACCCGTTCATCCAGGGGGAACACATCATAGTGGAGACTCCACACCAGCCTCTGCAATATCTCCAAAATGACAGAATCCCGGCCGGAAATGTGAGTAATTCCCGAATTACTTCCTGGATTCTGTCAATGCAAGGCTTTCCTGTGGAGGTCAGATATGGCCAAAACAAGAAGAGTCCCCTCGCGCAGGGTCTGGCTGACTTGCATGATTGTGCCAGAGAAAACTGTCTCGAGGACGAAAGTCTAAAAATCAAGGACAACATGGAGGCATCCCTTAATTCCCCATACAAAGTCTTTGAAGAAGACAGGTGTGAGGGAATGCCCACACTCTATGTGGATGGATGCTCTTATCATGTTGACAACAACGGGGAAAAACAACTTGTGGCCGTCGTAGGGAATGCATGGGTGAATGAGTCCCCAGAACCCTCCGCTGGATACAAAATTGGTCCCCGAAGTAGTCAGGTGGTAGAATTGATGGCTGTGTATCAAGCCATCCTCACTGCTGTCCAACATCAACTCCACGAACTGATCGTAATCACAGATCCAGATTATGTACGGAATGGGTTCGTGGAGCACCTGGTTAATTGGAAAACCAGAGGCATGTTATGTGCTAATAACAAACCCTTGAAACATGGGAAGTTAATTCAAAACATTAATGATCTGGTCACCGTGAATGGGATGACCATCTACTGGAAAAAGTTCACGGGTCATTCCAAAGTAGGGGGACCAGACAAAATTGACTTAGCTGATCAGCTGGCCATAACCGGGGCCATCCAAGGGGATCTAATAGAGATTGAGTCCCTGTTGGGGGAGATCCAGGTCACTGCTATCACTAGGTCCCAGACAAATGCTCACAATGATCTTTCAACTGCACAATGGAGTAAGGAGACCCCAGATGCTGATTTGATTACGGCTCAGAAGGGGGATCAAATAATTGGTAAGTTTTACCAACACATTGAGGACCCTGAGAACTTTCCCCTGACGGATACCGATTACATTGGGAAAGAGGACCTTAGAGTGTTGATGAAATGTCCAAAAATGTTCGGAATCCAAGACGGTTTGTTGGTAAGGAAATCCCAAGCTGGCCATGATCAGTGGGTGGTCCCTACCTCATTCTGAAGCCTGATGTTAAGTCACGCCCATGATGCGGCCCTTGGCTGCCTTCTGCTGTTCCCACCAAAAGGAGATTACACCTCTCTGATTGAAGCAAGGGAGTAGCACCTGGGAGCAGGGAAACAGAATAATGAGCCTTCCTTGGCTCATGCAAATGTTAAATTAGGGGGGGTCGTAAATGGCTTCCTCTTGGGAGAAACTGGGAGGAGCAGTGCCTCTGTGAGCAACCTGAGTTGGAGGAAGTGGATAAACCAGAAATTCCACCATGTGTTTTGGGAAACCACACCCCTCTGGGCCAGAGCATAATTTTAAAAAGGTGGATAATTCATAGTACGGACTTGTCAAAATTATATAATTAATATCATTATACTTGTGATTTTTCTGTGCACATTTTAAGAGGTGTTAGGACTCTGTGGTATGTTCTGGGGTAGTAGCGGAAAATAAGGTATCACTCTGAATGTCTGTATGTTAAAAATCTGACACTTTCACCTGATGCCCATATTCCTTGTGCATGTTTGTGTAAATTATGCAAAAGTTTAGAGGTTGTGTTCTTGATGAAAAGGGCAGAATTCTGTCATAGGTGGACACAACATCTTACAAAGACAGGGATCGGATGGTTTGGTGCTACAGAAAATATGTTAACTGGACATAAAATATTAGAAAAATGGTACATAGATAAATATGTATTTGGATCAAAAATAGATTTGTGTGCAAATTGACAAGGGGAGTGTTCTTTCTGTATGCCATAAAATTGATGCCTGATTACACTCCATTACTTCCCCCAATCAAGGGAGAGAGGAGAGCTTGGCCAATGATAAGTTGTGAGGGGCAGGCTTAGTTATGCCCACGCACACACCCATTTTCAAAACACATAAAAAGAGACTGCTTTGGACAGGCAGACACTCACTTTCCATTTTCTTGCGAAGCACTCTGCCAGACCAGACAATATCCAGAAGGACTATCTCCAGAACCTAGAATCCAGACTTCAGAACTTTTTCAGCAGGCCTCAAAATCTTTTGCAAATTATTCAAGCAGCCGGGCTGAGCTGTTTGATTCTGGCTAGAACCTTGGGCCAGAACCTGTGACAGTACCCAGAAAGCAGTGCTGTATCCAGAATCACCTTGATCCAGACCAGCAGATCCAGAGACCCAGACCAGATCGCTGTGAGCAGAACCAGTACCAGAAACTGCCCAGAGTCCAGTCCAAACCTGACCAGACCTTGACGGCCTATTTCAAATTTATAGTGTGAGTACTCAGCTAGAACTGTGCAGAACCCATCTCTTAGTTTAAAATAATCTGATTCAAAACATTTGAACCTGTCCAGAACTGCATCATAGGAATCGTGTGTTCATTCTGTCATTTCAAAGCTGTAAAAGTGTAATTTTGTCATTCTGAAGTTTACTTTCATTTCGAGAAACTACCTTCACTAAATCGTCCGTATCTTTTGAATCGTAGGTGCTAGGTTCTAAGCTTTCCAACAAGCCTAAAACGTTCTATTCCTTATAGTCATTCCATAATCGCACTCGACGCATTCGGAAAAATTGCCGCAAATTGAAAAGTTAGCTCCTGTCAAAATAGCCGCTTTTGCTTGAACTGCTAAAATTTGTTTTCAACCTGCTAATCCCTCATTGAGCATCGCAAGTGTGACTTGAACTAATCTTAAATAGCTATCACCTACCCTGAACCTCGTACAGGGAATTAAAATCATTTTTAGCATATTTTTCCCTTCTTTGCATACCACATTTAAAGTATTTGCCTGTGTTTTAATATCATCCCTGTTCTCTAAACTGTCTAGGGGGGAACTGAAATTCGTGTTGTATTGTGATTGTATTCCTGAAAACCATGTGCTTCTCTTCCATCTCCTTATATTGCATAGGCGGGGAGTGAATTGCCACCCGGGGAAAAGTGAACATATTATATCTTGTTAAACCCTATCAGTTATTTCTGTACTGCATTTTCTTTCCATCATTGTTTTTCCTTGAAACCATAAAAGCATTCTCAGTTACCTTTTCCTTCCTATACCAACTCCTAAGTCATTAAATAAGCATACAATAGTAATATTATCCATTGTTGATCACCGTCATATTCTTAAGTGTGATATCAAATATTAATTTATTATAAAAGTGTGATATACATATATTGTTTAATTTTTCCAATACATCTTTTATATTGCAAAACAAACCTACTTCTTGGCTCAGTGAGGTCAGGGGGACTCAAAGATAGGGGCGTTATATAAGGGTTTATCATCAAGAGTATAACTTGTCATAAAAATATATAAATAAGGTCTTCCCTTGGGCGTACCAGACGAGGCACTGACTTAGGGATTGCTGAATTGAAGTCACTTGACAGTCTCCTCCAAAGGGGTCAGTTTAGGGGGATATACAATGCCTCCTCCTGCGGCAGCTGTCGTCTTGCAGTGGAGTGCCATTAGACTGTGGATAACAGACTTCCTGAGGTGTGTGCTATAATGACATGTGACACCAAGTCACTCTTCTGCATGAGCCACAACCTGATCAGCCATTTGATTGAGCTCAGCGTCAGTGAACTTTGGCTTCCACTGCTCCATTTCTTGGAATTTGCATGTGGTCATGTCACCTGACATATTTGCTGTGTACCTTTCCAATTTATGGCACCAGAAAAAGGTAGCTTTCAATGGATTTTATTTTAATGATGTCTGTCACCCAGCATCCCATTTCCCATGAGGAATTACCAGGTCAGTCTGCCAATTTTTTGAGTCATTTCCAATTGATTATTCCTCTAAATAAAGCCTGCGGGAACGGCAAATCATACAAAAATGGGCAGACTTACAACTTGAACTTAGTTTGCCTGTAATTCCACCAGACCGTTATAGCCAGACCAATTGTTACATGGCCATGGGCTTATAATATGGCTGTAAATACACTTTTAGCAGTAAAAGTGATTCTGTATTTAGGATTACCCCCGTGTTTACAGACAAACTCCTATTAAGCCTCTCTGCTCCTTAGTTAGACTTAATTGTAATTTGAATTTTAATTGTTTATTTGTACAGCGCTTATACACAAGTGAAGTGCTTGAAAGCACTTCAAGGCAGGAAGAGAACAAGAGAATGACTGTATGTATATTTTGCTTTAAGCAGAGGAGCGGTTTTCTTCAGGGAAAATTCATTTGGAGAAGGGAATGGGGCCAAACCAAGATGCAGGTCTCCTGCTAAAATATTTTCAGACAATGCCAGCTCTCCGCTAGAACACAACATATCTTATGGCATTGGGATTTGAGAAGGTTGTCCATCAGGCACTCATAGGATTAGACCTTTACCTTTCACTGAAATAGTCTTGTGTTTTCACAGAGTCCTCCATTTATCCACGAAAGGATGCCCCATTCACAAAATTGAAATCTTCTCTAAAAAAGCACAGCACAGAACATGTTCTTTGAATAACCTTGGGGCACACCTTCTACATGCAAAACATACATTTCCTAAAACATTTACATGAGAATTGAAGTTCCAACCATGAGTGTAAGAAGTCACCAGGTGTTATTTAAGGGATGACAATGATGGTGATAAATTGTTTTGTATTGTATTTTACTTGTCACTTATAGAGCGTCTTTTACCATTATTATAGTCTCAATGCACTGTTAGTGGTTACACCCTCGGAGGATCAAAGTCTAGAGTGTTGGAGGTCAGGGAGTATGATTATGATGCGTGTGTACATTTGGCCAAATAAGGCTTAACAGGGCTGGCCAGGCTCTGGTAGAGAGCAACCCATGTGGTCAGGCATTTGGATGGGTGCTGAGAGGAGTCAGGAGATGGTGTGAGTGCTAGAGACTCACTATGGGTCTAGCATGCCCGAATTTGTCATAGGACTGCGCTGCATTCTGATGTCAGAGGTGTTGAGGCATAGTCTTGTATAAATATGATGCGAATTATGTGAACAGCACAAATGAATTGTGTCATAGTCCTTTCTGTATTCTGATGTGTGCACATAGCCATGCTTGCAGCCAGTGCCCACCGTGGTGGTGCGCTATACATACCGAGCAGAACATTCAGTGATTTGTTGTCTGTGGCTTCTTCTATCAATTGTTGAGGCTACGATAAAAAACATTAGAAACAACTGACTATGGAGATGATTATGCCACACCACTGTGAGTGTGTTTTGCCTATTTTCCCCTGCATACCCGGTGTGGTGACTGAGTAATCCTTTGACATTGCATACATGAAGGGCTGTGATTAAGCTTTTGGAAAACCAGAGTCGTGATTGGTGTATGACAGTGTGTGTGGTCCATGCTGCAGTGAATATGGCCGGCGCCGCAAGGTGCTGAGAGGTCAGGTTCACAGTGAATGCAGTCGGCAACACTTGGTGCTGAATGTTTCCAAGTGTGGATTGGGAATTGGACTTTTTTTAGGGAGACATTTCAGGATAATGGAGTAAATAGCCACGTTTTGAGGACTTTTTTGAAGGAAAGGTAGTTTTCATTGCAGCGGATGTGCTGTGGAAGAGTCTTCCAGATGGTGGGGGCATGGTTAGAAAAAGCTGAGCCACCAACTCTGGTGGATTGGTAAGGGGGGATAGTGAGGAGGAGAGCTGAGCCAGATCTGAGGTTTTTGGGGGGTTGGTAGTGGATGATTTTCTTCTGAAGGAACTCAGGTTCCTGTATTATGGAGGGCTTGATGTGTGATGCACAATGCTTTGAAGGTCGCTCTTAGGCTAAATGGGAGATGTGTTCTCTGGGCGAGAGGGCAAGGAGCAGTCTGACTGCTGCATTTTGGATTCATTGAAGTTTTCTGCGCTAGTGTGCCAGGACGTTGAGTTAGATCAGATCTCAAATCAGATCTTGTAGAAGACTTGGGACACCATCTGAAAAACGTAACAATGGGTTTACGTTTACTCCACAAACAGAGAAGAGTAATGTTTTGTTAGTATACTATGCAAGTTGTCATCATAGACAGTGGCTGGAAAATCAGCATCTTCTGGATTTCTGAATAGGCCACCAAGTGATGCTTAGCAGAGGATAAACACTTTCCCTGTCTGTGCTTGACTCATCATGTGCATTGAGCCTCAGCCACTTCTGATGAAAAGACAAATCCCATTGAGCCAATAGGAATGCCAGTTGGGTCAGGAACCCACATGGAGATGTGTCATCCCCTGGACAAGGATGTTCATGCTTCTAAAGTTTTCTGATTTGACCAGGGCTCTCTATTGAGCTCAGCTGGAGATATTACAAAGTAGTTTGTGCTGTTGGTGTAGCAGAGGGTTGCGCTCTTTGCACCGTACCACATAAGACCTATGGGTTACAACTCTTTGCACTGATTACTTTTGCAGAGGTCCATCCTTCTTTCTTTCTTTCTTTCTTTCTTTCTTTCTTTCTTTCTTTCTTTCTTTCTTTCTTTCTTTCTTTCTTTCTTTCTTTCTTTCTTTCTTTCTTTCTTTCTTTCTTTCTTCAGTAACAATGCTGGCTGTAAACATGTATAACATAACAGTAATTGTAGGGCATATTTATTAATATGACACTGGACAATGCGAACTGTGAGAGGGCTGAAGCAGGGTAGCATCAACTTTTTTTATATCTGATATGCCAGGATCATTTGAAAACATCATCACTGATGCTCCTAAAATGGGCCCGAGACAAGTGTCTGCATTGTTATATGCTGATGATCTGGTCCTACTTTCTAAGACTCCAATGGGCTTGCAAAGATTGCTTGACTCTCTATCTTCACACATACAAGAACATCAGCTAACTATAAACGTTCAAAAATCCAAAATCATGATTTGTAACAAAAAACGTTTCAATCGAAGTAAGCCCAAGTGGATCTTACAAGATCCTGAAGTGCTGGTGGTTGATCAGTACATGTATCTTGGTATGGTCATTGATAATCAACTATGCAACTAAATGCATTTACATGCTCTTGAAAGACAATTAATCTCAACGATATCACAAACCTAAACTTTTCTCTATAAATATGGTAAATTCTCTACTCTTCCAGCAGTGACCTATTATAATCAAAAGGTCACGCCCATACTGTCGTACGGCATGGAAACAAGAGCAATATTACCAGAAAAATTCCTATTCAAAATGGAGAGGAAATATTGGAGACAGATTCTGAATCTACCACAGTGCCTGCCCGTCGTTTGGCTTAGTTATGAAATGGGTCTGATTTCTTTAAATGGCTTGTATAAATGGCACCTTTCTGCTTTGTTTAGGAAGTGTATTTTGGTTTCAAATGTGGACACTCTACTCAAAATTTTATCTAATTATATATTTTCATCTGAACTCAATTTTGTAATTGAATGGAAAAAAAAACAATGTTTTACATAATGGCCACGGCTGATATAACTCTGGATGTATTCATCTTTTGAGGGAAACATTTCGTGTCACAGAACCTTATTTGCTTACTCATCCATCAATGATGTATAGGTCAGCAATTTCACGTTTTAGATTTATTCTATGGCCAACCAGAGAACTAATGGCCAAATGCAAACTAATCAGTCAAGAAGTTAATTTGTGTTGCTTTTGTAAAAATAACAAAGAACGAGAAACCTTGCGACACATTATTTTCCACTGCCCTGCTCAGTCATCAAATAGAGAAAAGTACTTTGCCAAACACCTTCAATATCTCAGAGCTCTTGATGTAGACGTCCGGTGGCATCTTATTTTCTCCACCCCATGTACCAGCATTCGAATTGCAACAGTGAATTTTTTTAACGCACTATTACTGGACCAATAGCTCTGAATCACTTTGGCAATGCTGGTCGAGTTTCTTTATATTCATGCTCACATCATGTTTTAGTAATGATAAGCACAGTATGACTTAAATACAGGTAGAACTGCATTGTTATATTTACAACTGCACTGTGATGCTTCCTACTAATGATAAGCACAGTATGTCTTGAATACAGGTAGAATTGCATTGTTATATTTACAACTGCACTGTGATGCTTCCTACTAATGATAAGCACAGTATGACTTGAAGACAGCAGAATTGTATTGTTATATTTACAACTGCACTGTGATGCTTCCTACTAATGATAAGCACAGTATGACTTGAAGACAGCAGAATTGTATTGTTATATTTACAACTGCACTGTGATGCTTCCTACTAATGATAAGCACAGTATGACTTGAAGACAGTAGAACTGCATTGTTATATTTACAACTGCACTGTGATGCTTCCTACCAATGATAAGCACAGTATGACTTGAATACAGGTAGAATTGTATTGTTATATTTACAACTGCACTGTGATGCTTCCTACCAATGATAAGCACAGTATGACTTGAAGACAGGTAGAATTGTATTGTTATATTTACAACTGCACTGTGATGCTTCCTACTAATGATAAGCACAGTATGACTTGAAGACAGGTAGAACTGCATTCAAATGAATGATGTTATTTAACATAACTGTTGCTTTTAGCTTACCTTTTATCGTAATTGTCTTTTCTGATATGAATCCTCACTGTATGAGCTTACTTGGAAAATCCGACCTTTGAAAATCCGTGACATTTAGTACACAACACAACATAACATCAAGTTAAATAGCTTGGAATTTTAGATTTTTTTTTTTACTATCATTTATTTATTTTCTGTCTAATTTGTGTCATTTAAAAATGGTAGCTAAGGTAGCTATGATATTATCGTAAATGTGTGAACTTAAATGCTTACTGTTAAAACATGTTAATTGCAAATCTTGGTATTATTTGTCACTTTCCAAGAACTTTTAAATTGTGTAATGTAAAATTGAAAAGTTCATTTAATCAGCTATATCAAGAAGGGAAAAAAAATAACGCTGGACAATTACTTTTTCTTTATCTCAATCACTCTCTGTGTCTGTCTGGCTAGCTGCCTCCCCACCCTCAATCTCGTTCTCTCTCTCTCGTTCGCCCTTTCCCTCTTTCTCCCTCTCGTTTAGTCATTCTTTAATTGTTAATATCTCTCTGTAAACTAAGTGTGAGCTGCTGTCATCTGATTTTCCGTTCCGAGCATTTGTTTCTGCAATTATTCTGTATATATTACTCTTCATTTTCAGGCACGTCTGTCATGTTCTGTCCCATTTTTAAGTGTTTATGCTGATTCCTATTGTGCTTACTCACTTAGTTGATGGCTTTAATTGTGATCTTCTATTTCTGCCTCTGTCTCATTCGATGTTACTAAAACCTATTTAAGTTTCTCTCCTCTTTTAGCTCCTATATTTTGTCCTTCTTCAATATTTGCTGATCTGTGTATTCTTCCTCTTCTTCCCTCTATCCTCTGTGTTCTTCTTTTAATCATCTTTTTTCTGTCTGCCCATCTTCATTTCGGTGCATTTATTATTAATTGTATTTTAGTTTTGGCCATTAGTGTTAATGTGACACTTATAAGTCAAGTAGTACACTACAGCTAGGTAGATATGGCATATGAGTGGTGACACAAGGAGGTAAGGCAATACCGGCATCCATTACCGGTCCATAGTATTACGACCGTAGACGGCGGTCCTACCAGCATCGACAAGGATCCGCTGTGGCCGTGCACCACTTTACCGGCATGCGGGCGCGCGGCGGGTGCCGTGCCAGTAATACCAGCATTGCGCAAGGAAGAGGACATCACAAGTCGCACGGACATGCACATACCGGCATCGAGATGCCAGTAAGAAGGGCCACCATGATTCCGGCAATACCGGCATCGCAGATCAACCGTTAACAGCAATCGGCTGTGTAACCAACTGCCACAGGTGCACACAATCAGCACAGGTGGAGGCAATGGAGTCAGGCCCAGCACAAAAGAAGCACACCCACACACCACACCCCTTCCCAAACCAAAATGATACCACTTGCACTTGCCATACTGGGGCTGGAGGACATGCCTGCACTGCTACTTCTTCAGCAGACAGTACAACAGGCAACACAGGGGAGACACAGGAGGAGAAGGAAGGGAGACCGTCTCTGAGCCATCTCCCCTCTGCTGAAGGTGGCATCTGTGCTCCACTTCCTGGCCACAGGAACTTACCAACACACAGTGGGCCGAATGCATGGCATCTCACAATCATGCTTCTCTGTTGTGCTAAACCAAGTGCTGGATGCACTACTAAAGCATGCAAGGGCCTACATATCCCTACCAGGGTTGGGGGCGGGCTACATGCATATGCAAGGGGAATGCCCTCTGGGCCATGGCAGGAGAGGGTTGGGGGGCTACATGCATATGCAAGGGGAATGCCCTCTGGGCCATGGGAGGAGAGGGTTGGGGGGGGATACATGCATATGCAAGGGGAATGCCCTCTGGGTAATGGGAGGAGAGGGTTGGGGGGGCTACATGCATATGCAAGGGGAATGTCCCCTGGGCCATGGGAGGAGAGGGTTGGGGGGGCTAAATGCATATGCAAGGGGAATGCCCTCTGGGCCATGGTAGGATAGGGTTCGGGGGGCTACATGCATATGCAAGGGGAATGCCCTCTGGGCCATGGGAGGAGAGGGTTGGGGGCTACATACATATGCAGGGGGAATGCCCTCTGGGACATGGGAGGAGAGGGTTGGGGGGGCTACATGCATATGCAAGGGGAATGCCCTCTGGAGGAGAGGAAATGGGGGGGCCTAAAAGCATCTTGAGTAATCCCTTGCCACACAGCCCTCACATGTGCGTACATGTGCGTACATAATGGACCTTGACAGTGCATCGGGGGCCTGGTGGTTTCAATGTCTAGGCCCCTAAGTCATGTAAGTCACCCAAGGCTCGCACCATGGATTGGCATGTACTGTACAGGGCAGATAGTCATGTGGATGTGGCTGCCATCAACGGGATAGTGCATGTGAACTTGAAAGATGTACAGACTGAGCACATATGGCAACTGACCAGTATCCTTACACATACCTCCTTCTGCTCCCATGCAGGTGATGCTGGCTATCCTCTGAAGGTGTAGCTCCTCACCCCTGTCAGGAATCCGCAAAACAGGCACAAAGAGGACTTCAATCGTGCACATACACGCACGCGTGTGGTCATTGAGCAGACCTTTGGCCTGTTGAAGGCAAGGTTTTGCTGCCTCAGCAGGTCGGGTGGCGCCCTCATATACGGGCCTGAAAAGGTGGGCAAGATCATCATGGTATGTGCAATGCTACATAACATGTGCATCCGGCAGAACGTACCCCTGCCACCTGACATGGAGCTGCCACCACCTGCTGAAGTAGAAGGAGAGGAAGGAGTAGATGTTGGACATAGGCCAGGAGGTGATACACTTGAGGGTCGCGCAGTGTGCCAATCGGTCATAGACCAATCATTCTGATGTACTGGGATGCAGAAGGTGCCATGTATTGGGAACTGTGGGCACTGGGTGTATGGGTATATGGGCACAGTGCACTATGAAGCAATACATTGACACACACCAAAGAAGCAATGTCCACTCATATGATGTTTTGTACACAATGGGTGTATTCAAGTGATGGTTTGTACAACATGATTTAACACTCCACGCCCCCAAACACCCCTCCCCCTCCCCCTGACACACCTCCGGCCCCACACATCCCTAGTACTCGACACCCACCCCCACCCTTCCTCTAACACCCACATTACTACACCCACCATCGCCCTCCACCCTCCCCCTAAAACCCCCAGTACTACACCCACCACCACCCTCCAACCTCCCCCTAACACCCAAAGTCAACAATGGCACAACATGTGTCTGGATGCGGTGATAAACAGATTGTGCAGGGTGACCCTGCTACTGTGGAGCCCCCTTCGGAGGTGGAGGTTGGATCTCTGAGTGCAGCAGACTGCTGCAGCGCTTTGAAACACATTGTGTATAGGTGCTATATAAATAAACTATCATTTCATTTCATTTCATTTCGCAGGGACATGCGCACGGGGCTGGTCTGCCTGGGACTTGCTGGCGTGGTCGATGCGGATGAGGTAGATGGTTGTGTCCCCAAAGCCGCAGTTTGCCGCTGCTCCATGCTGTCTGCAATCCTGGTGAGGATCTGGCCCAAGGCATTGAATCCATCCCGCACTTGCTGAGTGTTTTTCGCGCCCTGAAACATTTGTGTATAGGCGTGTTACAAATGCCATATCACATCATATCATATGGCCTGGATTACGGCCGCAGTGCTATCACCGATGACACGGCGTGTTGACTCGCCTTCAGCAAGGTACTGTTTGACATAGCCTTGCATCTCCTCCTGCCGGCCCTCCATCCTGGACAGACATCACTCAAGGTCCTGTATAGCAGTGTGGGTGGTGGTTGGTGGGTTAGGTGGTGATACTGCTGGCAATATGGGGCTGTGCAATGTCAGAGACCACTCTCAATGGCAGCCCTGTTCTGATGAATCCTGGCAAGGGGTGTCCTGTGGGGTGACCTGCAGGCTTGGGGTTTGACCTACAGGCTCTGAGTGGAGGAATCCTGTATTGGTGTAATCGTCAGGGCCAGCTTCCTTGTCGCCAAGATGCTGTGCCAATGCAGCCATCTCCCCAATTGTGCTTGCGGCAGTGGACTGTGTGCCATCATTGTCCATGCCAGAATATGTGTCCTTGGCCTGTGTAGGTTGTGTGTCCAGGGGTGCAAGGGCAGGTGTCTGCTGGTCCTGTGTGGGTGGCAGCGTGGCTGGTTGGGCACTGGTTGTTGTCTTGTGTGCCGCTTTGCCCATCCTTGGTCCTCCCGAAGTAGATGGCCCGGTGCCATCAGCTTGGCCCCTTGCCCTTTTGGCTGGTTTTGTGGATTTTCCACTTCCCTGTGCTTCATCGGTGTCTGCATCCATACCTCTGGGGGACAGAGAGTGCCAGGGCATCAGTGATGGTGGTGCTTGCATCATGCATGCGTTTTGTCTTTGTGTAGTTGGCGCCATGTGATCAGTTGCATGCCTGGCTTTCCACCGGACTGGGTACGTGCAAGGTTGGGGGGTGCTGTTTACAATCATGCAGGTGTTCCCATGTGCACCATGGTGTCTGCTGTGGGGCCTTGATGTGTGTAGTGACTTGCGTGCTGTATGACACGTGCAGGTCATCTGTGTGTCAGGTGTGTATTCGTGTATGGGCACGGCATGCAGCATGCATTGGGATGTGATAGTGGTGGGCCCAGAATGTGTACATGAATATGTGTAGGTGCGTATGATGCACCATATATTGGCTGTCATTGCTATCACATTTGGAGGTCAACGGTGATGAATGGTTGTCGTGTGTTTGTACGGACACTGACCTTCATCTGCCGATGTTGGCACACCAAACTCAGCTCCACCGTCTCCTTCAATGGAACCACATCTATCACTGAGCTGCAAGTCTCCTCCCATCTGGCCAATTTGATTGGTCAGTGAGGTCCGCCACCTATTGCCAGCCCCTGGCTCCGATTGGCCGACAAGATGTTCTGCACTGTCAGCCCAGGAGGTCATCCCAGCGCTTTTTACAATCGCGCACTGTGCCTGCAGTGGTGCCGACTGCACTTACTTTCCTAGCAACTTCCTCCCAGATGGCCTTCTTCATCAGCTGGACTGGACGCCTGAGGTCGCTGCAGAATACCGCATTCGCTACTAGGGTATCGGCTAACATGTTCAGCACCTCATCCTTTGAATCGTGGTTTCCGCAGGCGGGCAGTGCCTTTCTGGGTAGCCTTTGACATTTTGTCTGTGGTGTTGAAGGTCCAATATGTGGAGGATGGCAATGGATTGTGTTTTTGAAGATGGCCGCCAACGCATTTCCCGTTCCGGCACGATAACGTTACTTCCGGGTCCGGTAATAATGGGCCCGTTCTTAACACTATGTTAATACCGGTACCGCTATTTAGGGGTTGCCGAGGGCGGAGGTGTTATGTGTGCATTCGTTGGTGCCGCTATCTCGGGGTTTGAGGGTCGTTACTGGCATGCCGGTATGGCCATTACCGGCATGCAGGGATGCGCATGTTCACACACTCGTAATCACCCGCTGTTTGCGGAAACGAGCCAAGACGTACATGTTATTACTGGCATGCCGTTAAAGGCAGATTTTTAGTGCCGACCTCGTAATGAGGCCCAATGCCTACTCCATGGAACCGTGCAAAGTGTATTTTTGCTGTGCAACATCAGTGCAAAGTCATTTTTGCAGGACAAAATGACTTTGCACTGACTTTGCTCTGCAGAAATACACTTTGCACAGTTCTATGAATCATGGTTTGTGTCGATAGTGCAAAGTCTTTTATCAGCAGTGCAAAGTTACTTTGAACTGTGCCAAAAAAATCCATGAATCGGTCCCTATGTGATAAAACAAGCATTGACAAAGCCAAGAGTTTTGGTTTGTGTATAACTATTAGGCATTTCTCAGGCACTGCTATTATATGCCCAGGTACTGGCACCATTCTGCAGTTGCTACCATCAATGGCCACTTAATAACTCTATGACAATGCCTCCCAAATGCCTTTCCCATGCCTGCAAAAATGCCAAAGGTGTTGGCTTTGCCAATGCTTGTTTACAGTCATTGTCGCCCCTCACGATTTCTTTGATTTGTGTACTCGTTTATTCCTTTTTATTGCTGCTTTTAATTTGCAGTGAATCTAGCAGCATCATCCCCTTTCTGATCATGCCATTTTAAGGCTGGCCTTTATTTCTGGCCATCGGACTCTTGTTACACAAAGTGGTGGCGCTGAGCATCAGTCTTACTGGATATTCACTGCTTTCTCTTACTGTAATTTGTGAACAGATAGAAAGTGGGCTAGTAGTCTAGGTCAACACATGTTTGGATGACTCGTTGTACATAGTCTGCTTATAATTAGTGGCTTATCACGTTAGGTCACGTACACTAATTACAGTTCACAATACAAAAATAGACTGTCTCCAGATATATTGACCTATATTTGCCCAGCGCACCATATGTTTGAGCAACATTTTCTGATACGTGTTTAAGGCTACTATAACTATGTGTTTTTGATTGTTCTCTTATTAAAGGTTTAATCAGAATATATGCTTTACAGCTCCTTAGTTAACGGGCAGACACTGGAATGCCACATTGGTTACATCTGTGTATTGATTTTGGAGGAGAATTTGACTAAAGATACTATTTCACTCCCCCTCAAACAAGCCCTTGTCATGTGCTCTGGGTCGGAAACACTGGGTCTGACTTCATGTATTTCCCTTTTGGGCCATATGACAAAAATCTTCCTTAATTCTATTGATGGCGTAAAGGTTCTATGATAGGGTACTTAAATGTGAACAGGCTGCAGAAACCATAACACGATAATAAAATCCTGTTAAATTGCTCTACCCTAAATCTAGAACGCATTGCAGTGTTGGCACCCTTGTGGGTTAACTCTGTGCAGGTAGAAGAAAACACATGGTGGTATCGCCTCATTTCGGGGGGAAAAAGCCCGATGGGCAGTTGCTACATCCAAATAAACGGAAGTAGCCTTTACAAAAATAAACGCCAACGACTCCAACCATCAACTAGCGGGCAACCAATCATAAGCCACAGTCGATGGGCAAAGAATAATTTGTGGCTTTGTATCCTTCACACAGAGGGCACTACCGTAGATACTTTCTGTGTTGAACTTTCTGCATCTGGCGACAATCGGTACTGTAAGTCATGGGGGCTATTCGTTTGTCGGACCTTCTATTTTCCTTTCTAAGAAAACTTCCCGGCCCTGTCTGGCGCATGGTCTGGTACTGCACAGCGAGCTTAGGATTGAACATTCATTCAGTCTAAACAATATGTGCATCTGTGACACTTGTTGGAAGAGAGTATCTACACATTCGATGTTCGTCGTCTTGTAAAAATCATTTTTATTTGATTACACACAAGTAAATAAAAAAAAAATAATAATAATAAAATTAATTAGTTTGGTTTGGCTTATTTTGAGGGATTGTGAACATCGATCTATCAAATCAAAAAAGACATATCAACATAGGTATACATTGTTTTTGATAAATTCTTGAGAACATAAAGCTATAGATAAAATATTGAAAAGAGGAAGAGCTTACAGTTATATAAACTGCACTAATGTTTTCTGAGCATTTTCATTTTGTAGGAAGCCATTGTCTAACAATAGAAAAAGAGAGAAGGTAACTCCATTGACATGTGTATGCTGGTAATTATATGCTGCTTTCCTTGCTATTGAAAGTCATTTCGAACCATTTTCAAGTGCTATACAAAAGAATCAATCCCCAGGAAGGACAATTGCATTTCATTGAACAGAACCAGATAACAAGAAGGTACAATCACGCAGGAACTAAACAACGTGAATCAAGAAATTGAAGTGATGTGAGAGAGTATCATTACATGTACTAGTGGGGCTCCAAGAAATGACACATGCTGTTCTTGTTTACAAATCAAAGAGCAATTATGAGCTGCTGCAATAACACCAAAGGTGCAAAGGCATTGTGAAAGTGTTTGCATTTTGATATAAACGGGAAGGACATGTTACACTTTTTTAAAGTTCGATTTATGTGATCAGTAAACGATGGTCGTTTCATCGTAAAGAGAAGATCACTTCATATGATCTATTTGCACTGCCAAGCTGTTTGCCTGACCTACACATTGACCAAGGGATAAAACCTTGGATGCAATGACTGAACATACTGTACATGCCACCGACATTTGAACATATCACGCTTTTATTGGCTGAAATGGCAATGTAATTAACACATCCTGCCTCCATTTTTCCCCCCGCATATCTCTGATAATCCACCAAAATAGCCATGGGGGCTGATGTCTATCCTCTTGCAACTAGGTGGCTGCTTTCCATTCCACATCCAACAGGGATTAAAGTGCCTGTACCAGAATCCCCTGGCCATAACAAAGACATGTACATCTTTTTCCAGCACAAAAACAGTTTGGGGTGTACTCTTAGAGCAGGCAGGGGCGCCGACCGCATACTCAGTGCCCCTGAGAGTAGGGGGCTTAACCTCAGAGTACATGGTTGATAAACTCATTGATTAAACAGGGACGAGAGTTCCATATGGTCTAATTCTGATATTCATCCAGCGCGTAATGCCTTCTTTCTGTTTAGCCATTTTATTTGATTTTATTTTTGATTTGTAGAGCGCACTGCAGCCCACATGCATCGAGGCGCTGTAAAGGATACTTAAGAAGGCTTACTTGAGCGTTACATTAAGCAGCCCAGGAATCAAGCTTAACGACTTTTGTTTACAAGGTTATATTACATGGTACACAATTCTACATGGCATAGTGTGTCAATTTCAGTGAAGTAGTGTATGTAGAATATTGCACAAGGGAATAAGCCATTTAGACATAGAGCCTAGTTGTTAAAGCCTTGCAGAAGGCATCATGAGACTCGATTGATCTGATCTGGGAGGTTGTTCCAGACAGTAGCAGTCATTGTTGGGAAACTCGAACCCCCATCACTCACTCTTCGTGTGTGAGGAACAGTGATGCGATTGGCATAGGCAGACCTGGAGGGTCTAGACGCTGTTTGTTTGGAGATCCTTTGCGCTAGATATCTGGGTGCCAGTCCGTGAAGACATTTGTGGGTTAGGGCCAGTGTCTTAAAAACAACCCTTTCCTTGATAGGTAGCCAATGTACCTGCCTCCTGGCCGTTGAGATGTGTTCCCTGCTTGAGATGCCTGTTGCGGCCCTTAATGTATTATTCTGGGCTATCTGGAGTTTAACCAGGTTTCTTTGGGAGGTTTCAAATGAAGAGGGCATTGCAATGTGGATCCAATGATGGATCTGGCTATGGTAATACAGTTTTGTTGGAACAAGAATGGCCAGACAGCATTGATCCGTTTATAGTGATACGCTGCAGAGGAGGCAACGGCATTGACCTGCCTGTCCATGGTCAGGCTTGGTTCGAGGTACACGCCCAGTTTCTTGATCGCTTGTGATACAGTGATGGAGATGTTGTCAATAGTGAAGGCATGATACTCCTTGGCGAGTATGCTCAATGTGAATGGGGACCCAATCAGCAGGAGTTCGGTTTTTTCACTGTTTAAACAGAGAACATGCTCTGTGTATGAACTTTGAAACTCCATGACATACACAAATGTCTTCAGTTGCTTTGCATAGATGAAGTGCGTCAATGATGTGCCTATATTGAATGTTTTCAAGAGTACTCTTGGGTAATTGTATCTGGGACAGCAAATACTTTCTTTACGTCTGTTACAAGACAGGCATGTGTCGGAGACTGATGGATTCCATGTATTTGGCAAACCTGCTAATGGCAGAAAGTCTACGCAAAATCTCAAATAAAGGGGGGACTGATGCTAACTAAATATCCCAGTTTCCCATGTTTGCTGTGCCAATACACTGCTGCTTGGGTTGAACAATCACACAATCCAAGGGCATCTCTTTTATGACGCTTTAAAGGTCCTTTATATTGTATTGCTTTTGCACTGGTGTCGATGTTATGGTTATTGTGCCAGAGGGCCTCAAGTCCCAATGAAGCCAGAGTTGATTTGATGTGCTTGCACCAAGGTAAAGCTCGACCGCCAAATTAGGTCAAAAGACCTGTCATTCCTGCTCTATATTTCCACAGAGCCGTACCCAATACAGTGTAGGTCTAAGCTCAATCGCGTCTGCTACGTTGTGTTGCTATAGTCGATCTCTATGTGCTGGAACTTATTTGGGGTGCACTGGAGTAGGTGTAAGGATTTTTTAATAAATGTATTCTCAGTTGTTTGTTTTATTGTGTGTTTGTTTATTCATTTATATGGCGCACCGGACCAAAAGGTATGAGGGCGTGGGCGTTACAAGGATATTCTCAGCTTAGTTACAGTGCTGTACATTAGTTTACGATGTGTACATAGATTAATACAGTTGCGAAGTAAGGGAACCAGTGAAGTACAATTACAATTTATACATATTTACAATATTTACAACAGAGATGTCAGTTATTGGTCTTTGTTCTTTAACCACTGGATGTAATTACGTCTAAAGTGGTGGTAAGTTTGCGGTGCTCTTACAGAAGGTAGTAAGGAATTCCAATGTTGGGCTGCTTCCACCTGGAAGCTGTTGCCACCCATTTTCGTTCACTTGAATCTAGCAATGGATAGCAGGTTTGCATTGCTATTTCTAGTGTGTCTATTGGCCGTGTATCTAGTTATTCTGTCGGCTAGGTAATGGGGGGCTGCATTGTTGAGGCATTTGTGAGTTAGGGAGGCTATCTTGTGCAGGATTTTGTCAGTGGTAGTGAGCCAATTTTGGGTTCTCCTAATATTAGAGATGAGTTCTCTCTTAGGGAAGCTGAGCACTGCTCTGAGAGCATTATTTTGTAGGATCTGAATTTCATTGATAACCTGTTTATTAGCACCTACATAGAGGGAGTTGCAATAATCCAGTTCATATAGTACAAGGGCTCTGACTAGAGAAATGCAGCTCTGGGTGGATAGGAAGGGTTTGGCTGATCTTATAAGCTTGCATGGATAAGCTTTGGTGGAGGCCATAGAGCTGACCTGTTTATGGAAGGAGACGGTACAGTCGAGGTAAATACCTTGATAGAGTTGCCGTCTATGGTGAAACTGGTGTAGTTATGATCCAATGTATTTAGGTTTGTGGTGGATCCCAGGATGATGAGTTCAGTCTTGTCATCATTCAGGCATAGACTATGGGAAGCCATGCATGCCTGGATGATGAGGTACACCTTGTTCACCAAGGCCAAATCTGTGTTGTAATCTCCCGTCAGCGGGATGAGGATCTGGGTATCATCAGCATAGTTAGTGTAGGTGATACCCAGACTGTTGAGATCTTAAACAGGGGCTTAGTGAACATGTTGTACAGTGTGGGGGAGATGCATGATATGATATGACATTTGTAACGCGCCTATACACAAGTGTTTCAAGGCGCGAAGAGACAGGGTGGGGAACAAGGGGAGAAAGACAACGATCCTACTAGGCCAGGTGTCATTTAGATCACGCAAGTGCAAGGGTAGAGGGGAAGGGAAAAGTGCAGGGAGAAAGGGAGAGGGGAAAGTGCAGTACAGGGTTAGTAGAATACAAGTTAAATAACAAGGGCCTGCTGGTGGCAAGTGCAAGGTAAGTGCAGACAAGTGCTGGGAGCAGGGGCTGTAGGGATACACGGACAGTCCCGCAGTGCAGGGGTTGCCAGGGAGGCAGTGCAGGGAAGAGTGGCTGGGCCAAGGACCGAGATCGGTGAGTGGCCCAGTTGCAGATTCAGTGCAGTTTCAGTGATTTTAGCAGGGGAGGGGGGGAGAGAAAGCGGAGGCAAAGAGGAAGGTTTTGAGGTGCTTCCGGAACCGGAGATGGTTCTCCTCAAGTTTCAGGGAGGCAGGAAGGCTGTTCCAGAGGGAGGCCCCTGCTGCGGAGACAGATCTACCCCCAACTCGTTGCTTGGAGAAGCGGCTGACCATGAGGGAGTTGGAGGCAGATGAGCAAAGATCTCGAGAAGGAAGATATTTAGTTGAGGGACCCCACATGAAGGCCCCACATGTGATGGGGATGGGATCAGCAGAAGCCGAAATGGAAAAGACATGCATGGATCTGTTACTCAGGAATGACTTAATCCAGCCAATGGCTTCTTGGGAGAAGTGGGCAGCCGAATCTAAGTGGTTGCATAGGATTTTGTGATCCACAAGATCGAATGCTGCCAAAAGGTTTAGGAGAAGCAGTAAGGCAGTTTTGCCATTATCTCTCAGAGTGTCAATTTGGGCCTTGAGATCAATGAGAGCAGTTTCTGTCCCGTGTTGGGGTCTAAAGCCTGATTGTCGGATACCTAGGAGATGATTTTGTTCGAGGTATTTTTGTATTTGTTGATGCTTTAACCAAACCTCACATTTCAGCACCTAAAGTTGCTGCTGCTTTTACCTGTATCGTATAGATTTGACATTCTGGAGAAAGGCAGCCATTTCTATGAGCAAAGGCAAATTATACAATGGCGTTATAAGTTTATTCCAAAGAAAGAGATGATTTTTTTTCAATGGTATCATGCCAATTGCCATTGCCCATGAACCTAGCACGGAAACAATCAAATCTGTTCACCTGCTCTATTTATTTGACCCTTGTAAAATATGTAAGCTAGGAGGATTTTTGTGGATGGATGAAAAAAACATACATTTAGTCTTTTCACTGTTGACCGTCAAACCATTTCCAATACATGAATGATGTCACTTGCTTTTTTTAACCATTAGGCATGTGGCATAGCAAAATTGCATCATCAGCAAACAGCAAGATAGGGATCCTGTCTAGGCCTAGTTTCGGGCGTCAGTTTCTATGTTAGGAAGTATGTTGATAAATCTATTAATAAAGATGTGAAGGAGGTGAAAGACAAGTTGTGGGTTTCTTCCCTTATGAGCCATCTACCGACGGTTGGAAATGTTGTAATTATTTAGTTGACTCCTGAAGAAAGGCCGATTTGTATCAAGATGAAGGCTGCTGTCCTCTGGAAGTTCTGCAAGACCACCGAACAGTACCGCAAGAGCTTTAGAGAGTTGGCCAAAACCATTGAGGTGTTTACATATCAATCCTTGAAATATCTGAGTGGTTGGGCCACAGGTAACAAAGTTGACACTTTTACCGTCATTCTTAACCTGATTACATTTGAGAACATACTTAAACAATATGAGACGGAGTTACACCAGCATCTAGGGGGCAAGAGTATCATGGACCCTCTGGAGCTTGCAAAAGCGGCAGACCGGTTTGTGATTACTTGCATCCAGAAAAGGGCCATACTCTCGCCCGATGCCCACTGGCTATCATGGAGTTCAATTGGAGGGGAGAAACCTCTCAGCTCCACGTAGCTTTTAATTATTCAATTCCAGTAGACCCTTTGCTGGGAAACAGTAGACCTAACAGCAAAATCATTGCCACGGTCAGACGATCTAGGGCAAAGGAGGCAGCACGGAAAGCAGGCCTGGCAGCTATGGGCGCAGGGGCTCTTCCAGCTTAAGACCGCATAAGACTGGCTTTGCAGGTTCTTCCCAGTCCAGATCCACTGTCCACAGAGACGGTACAATGTCCTTTCATCGCCTGCATTTTCATACCCAGGCATTTTAACGTGCATATTACAACGAATATGCTAATCAAATTTTTTAGGGGGGTGGGAAAGAGCAGATAAGGGTTTGGGTGGGTAGGCAATAGCCACAAATAAGTGTGGAAAGGGGGCTTGAGGGAGGTAACCCCCCCAAAAAAACATGAGCATTTTCATTAGAATGTACACGTTAAAATGACAGGGGATAAAATTGCAGGCGGTGAAATGACATAGAACCACAGAGACAACTGTTTCTGCTGGAGAGGGTCTAGTGGCCACTGAAGTGGCTGCTGGGGCAGCACCCATACCGGTTACCTCAGTGTTGCCTACAGGCATAGAACCAGAAATTTAAGTGGAGGACACAGTAGCTTCAGACCTCGAGGGTCTCCCAGAGCTAAGTGATTTATCCTTAGCTGGGGGCCTGAGTGAGGCTGATTTTTGCCAGGCACAGCACAACTGCCTGACTTTGGCAGATATGCAGGAACAGTCAAAGAGGCAGGCCTAAGAGGAAGCCCCAGGGATGCTTAGGGTGTACTTGGAGAACAGTCTCTCTCTTTACAGTGATTCCAAGTCTTCTGAGGCAGGGGCCAGTCGGTGTGTGGTTGTTCTCCAGTGCCACAGAATGTTCTGTGTGGACTTGGCTCACGACATTCCATTGGCAGGTCACCTCGGAATGGCAAAGACGGCCGGCAGGCTGTTTACATACTTAAATTGGACCCAGATGGGGTCAAAGATAAAATAATGTGTCCGGTCTTGCAAAACTTGGCAGGCATCCAGCAAGGTGGGCAGTGCCACCAAGGCCCCCTTACTTCCACTACCCATGGTTGGGTGGCCTTTCAAGATGATAGATATTGACTTTTTAGTTCCTGCTTATCCTCAAAACTCATCAGGAAACTGGTATATATTTGTCATGGTTGACCATGCCACCCTGTACCCCGAGTCTGTCCCCCTGTGGAGCACCAAAGCCCCTATGGTCACGAAAGTTCTCATTAGGATATTCTCCCATGTGGGGTTCCCTAAAGAAGTAATTTCTTACAGGGTATCCAACTTCATGTTAGTGTAAATGAAGCCAATGTGCGATGAATGTGGAGTAACCTACAAATTCTCCACAGCCTTTAACCCACAAACCAATGGTCTTGTTGAGAGGGTCAACAAGACCCTCAAAGGCATGATAGACAATTTGGAGGAGCCCCTCAGGAGAAAGTGGGACATTCCTCTGCCAGGCCTCCTGTTCTATCGGGAGCTGCCACCGAATGGTGTTGGTATCAGTCAATTTGAGCTCCTGTCTAGCTATGCTCTTAGGGGTCTGCTATATCTGGTGCAGGAAGGATGGGAGGGCTATCCACCCACTCCTTTGCATGCCATAGTGGACTATATTCTTGGCCTTCAATCCAAGATGGCTAAGTACAGGGAAAAAGTACTCAGAAACTAAAGGCACGCCAGGAGCTCATAAGGCACTGGCATGACCAGAAGGCTATCATGACAGAGTACATGCTGGGCAAGGTGTTTGGGATCATGGAGCCCATCAAACCCAGTGCCTTGCATGACAAATGGACTTGGCCCTAAGTGGTGCTCCAAAAGATCAGTTAGGTAATCTACTTCATTTACTTCATTGATACGACGGCCCTGAGGCAGACGCATCAGATCTCCCTTGTCAACCAGCTTAAACTGACTTAGGATGTCAAGCATGTGCAATATTGAATGCAAGTAGGTTGGTACAGAAATGTACAGCTTGTGGTGTGCCAGTTTGTATTGTAGCTGCAAACCCTGCAATTGGTTTGTATTGCTGTTTGGCTTTCAGAAATGTAAGCAGATTGTGTGTATCAAAGCAAGTCTGCCCTGGGTAGAGTGCAGTCACTGACAAAACATGTGATACAAGGTAATGTGAAGATGGTTATATGGAACTCGCGTGACTATGGCCAACCTTTTTGTAATGTAGAATTTTGCCAATATTTAAGGACTCATGATTTGATATTACTAAAAGCGATATGGTTACTAGAAGAGCCAGTGATTGATGCTCATCATATCAATGAAATGTAATCCATCTAACCACGTAGCAAAAATATTTCAAATTCAATGTGGTGCATTGGGTATAGAAATGTTGTTAAATAGAAATGGGAAGGAATGTTTTATGCTATGTATCACAATTTCTTGGCATGCAGGTGTCTCCTCACTTGCCCTGTTGTTGGATCAATGGGGGGGTTTACATGTTGGAGGCCATGTTATTGTTGCAGGTGATTTAAATTCCACCTGTGATCATCTGGATGAAGAAGAGGATGAGTGGTCACAATTATGGTTAACAG
Source organism: Ambystoma mexicanum (assembly GCF_040938575.1). NCBI lineage: Eukaryota > Metazoa > Chordata > Amphibia > Caudata > Ambystomatidae > Ambystoma > Ambystoma mexicanum. Next base: position 1,148,407,199 of record NC_090933.1, read on the forward strand.
ATGGTGAGCCTCAAAAGAGAAAATATGGTAGATTTTTGCAGAGAGCTCTGTCATGCATGGGCCTGGTACAGATTAGAAAAGATCAGGGTTTGAACTGCTCAAAGGCCCCAACTTGTCAGAAGGGGCTGTTCTCCTCTATCCTTCATTACGTCTTTGTTGACCACAAACCTATGTAAACTGCATTGATGAATTTCAATGGAAACAATTCTATAAGGGGGGATTCACAATGCAGAGTTGGACTCAGGATGTTGCTGTACAAGAGGGGAGCATGTAAAATGGTGTTTGACAGTAAGGATATTCTTGTGACGATTCAGCAAGCTAACCAGCATGTTCTTTAAATCAGCCCCAAAAATGTGGGCCACGTTATTGGATCTGCTTTTTAAGTCAATTATACACACCAACCTATTTCCTAAGTCATGACAAACGCCCTACATAGTACCTATCTTTAAAAAGCACTCCAGAACCAACGCAAAATATTATCGACCCATTATGATAATGGACGTCAATAGCAAGATCTCGATTCCTGCAACCTTTCTCTTTCTCTTGAACTGTGGCACTTGACTAGCCGCCTCGTTGTGCTGTCTGCCATGCTCGCCTTGCTCGCATTGTGCTTTCTTACTCAGCCTTTCATCACTGTGGGGAAAGGAAAGGTCCATCAGGTGTGTGTGATTTTGGTTAATTGCCTGACTCTGCCTGACCCTCAGGTTGGGACATGTCAGGTAAACAAGTTGCATTTTAGTGCATTGTCTATTGTGTGGTGCGATGGTGTTCGTGTTGCAAAAGGAGAGGCAGTGTTTTTGAATGTCCTACATGAGAGGATGGGGAAAAGGTGTCAAAGGAAGTGGGAAACTGCGTCTCACCCATCGGTGTCCCACTCTCACTCCTCAAGGACCCCCCATCCAGGTGATACTCCCTCATTGGTCCACCCTTAGGTACTGGATTCAATACCGATGGCCATGTTCAGAGCACCTGGATAATGGATAATGGGGGGTGGGGGTGGTGGGAGACATGAGTGGGGGCCTGGTGGGGGCTGCCCCTGCACTGCTGGGTGATGGGGGTGGTGGGAGACATGAGTGGGGGCCTGGTGGAGGGTGCCCCTGGATGGTGGGATACCTTCTGGTTTCTCACAATAACCAGAGGTTATTGGAAGAGTTGGGCTATTCCATGAATAATTTGGTATCAATTCCAGTAAACACAAAACAGACATTGTATAGAGCAGATTGGATTTTTTTAAAAATATAACTTTATTGTGTTTTAGTTCAAATCAAACTTTTCACAACATATTAACATTTAAGATAAAACAATGTTGTTTACAATACATCAAACAAATACATTCACAATATACACAATACATTAAAACAATAAAAATCATGAAACCAAGCCCAGAATCAAATAACCAAAACATTACTAGTACCAAACAAGACAGAGCAGAACACGCCAAAGCCAAAGACAGAATTAAGCTAAAAATCAAGGTTGCGGTAAAGGTGAAGATCCAAGGCCTCCCCCATCCCTTGGTAGATCCCCCTACAGTTTGCCTTTGAGAGCCACTTTGCACATTTCATATTTTACTATTACTATATTTTACTATTTGACATTGTCATTCGACCAAATTAAAACAGAGTCGATATAAGGTAACTTGTGAGGAGGTTGAAGAGGTATTGAGGCAATAGTGCCAAAAAACGTGTTTTAAGTGCTTTGTAACTATGGACAAGATTCCCCAGTGCGCACATGTATGATGGACCAAGTCTAACAAATTCTGTGAAAACGTGTCTAGCCGTTTCTAGCTTGTAAGGCAGATTACAATTATCACAAAAGTGAGCATCTAGTGCGTAGCTTAAGCTGAGTTCCTCGTACTGTCAGAAGAGATAGATGGTTTGTCTGAAGCAACATAATCAGCCGGCGGACTGCCGGATCGATGAAGCACTGTAGACACATACCTGTAGCACCTAAGATTCGATAGATGCAAATAGTTGTTAGACCATTCCCATCTGTCAATCCTTTTTATCAAAGACAATCTTCAACACCACGCAGGGCATCCATACTTCATATACATCATAATTGGGCAACCATTCAATGGTTTCAAATAGTTTGGCGTTTTGAAGTTCTTCCCCCTCAAAACAATGCCAGCATCAACATTATTCTGCTAACTTTACCACTAAGGGACTTTTAGGGTTGATTCTAGATTCAATATAAAACTCCCCACTCTTTTTGAGAGTCATTCCCCTCAAATAGGTCAGCTCCAGTTCTAGGGACAAGAACTTTAAGGGGAAAGATGGGACACAGGCCACACCTTACACCAGAAAAAACCCTCAAGTCTGTTCAACCACCTTAGGTCATTCATTACAAGCGCATCTAGACCATGCAATATTGCTGGGCAAAATCACTGCTTATATAAAGACAGTATTCCTTCCAATGAGTAACCAGTAACCTTCAATGTGCGTCCACTCAGTAGGACTAAGTCCCATTCGATAAAACATTGCAACCATTTCTTCCCTCAAGTATAAGCTCTCTTATGTGCCATTAGACTATTCACCACTATATTTATATATAGTACACACAGGGCTCTGTCAACGCATCTTGCATTTAGATCTCCACACAGGAGCCCCCCTCCCTCCCTACAAACTGACTCAAACGAGCTGCAGGAGCAGCGATCCCCAACACATCCTGCTTTGACTAGGACTCTCGCCGCACAAAGCATCACACCTGGAGGTGAGCCCCGCCCGCTGGCGCAATGGTGCAGGTCGCACCTTCCTGAGATGGTAAATCACAAACCTTGCCTCGTCAGTCCAATGCACTGTAATTCACGTGCGCCTTCATTATACCATCACATAATCTATGCTCACCTTGCATAAGGCGTGCCAACAACATCCACGCTACTATGCCTACGAATCATTGCTAATGCATCTGTTTGCCTCTAACTTTGATACACCAACAAAATCTATAACTGCCTTTTGGATATAGCAGAGCCAACAAAACGAAAGTGGAAATACAGCCACACCATCACACAGGCTATTCTTCCACGTCTCAGCGTTACTCTATATCCCTATAAACCACGATCACCCACCCACCAGCCACGTCATCCCCCACCTTTGAACTGCCCACTGCCCACCTTGAAATGATATGCAGCCCAATGCGAACTGTCTACCCGAAATTGCTGCACATCTTTGATTTTGCATGCTTCCCAGTGCTCACCTTGCATTGTCGCCCATTTCAAATTGTATGCTGCCATCATTGTATTGCCCACTGCTCACCTGAAATTGTATGCTGCCAGACTTGCATTGCCCCCTATATATCTTCTGTATTGTAAACAGCCCAATTTGTATTGTCTCCTGTCTACCCACAATTGCCACACATTTTTGATTTTGCATGCCGCCCATTGCCTAACTTGCAATTGCCGCCCATTTCAAACTGTATGCTGCACCCTTGTTCTGTCCACTGCCTACATCTGAAAGTACTGCTCACTTTTGCACTGCTCTGTACGCTGCCCACCTGAACGACCTACTGAGTCATCCAGGACGATAATAATACACCTATGAGTTGTTAACCCACTTAACTACAGCTTGCAGTAATTTACCGAATTCCGACAGACTACTCAGGAACACCCACTCATTAACATGTCACCCACACTCCTACACTCACACAAAGTACCACCCACACATTTCTTACCAGCACAGTCCACAGGCACTCCCACCACTAGATCTATGCCTGTCCTCACCCTGCCAAAACTATTTTTGCTAGTACACTACCTAGACACAAGCTAACGCTCAGCCTATGCTGCTCCACATGACAAATAAAAGGCTAGGCTCCCAATCGGCTCGCCTCTCAGCTACCCCAAAAAACGCACCCTGTGAAACAACCACATTACCGACGATCACCAAAGCCAACCCCTATGCCAAAATCCAACACCAAAACTGTCACCACTATCAACATCCCCACTAAAACTAAATCAGGGAACAACCAGGAAACACAATTCCAATGCGCACTTATCAATGCACGTTCCCTCCCAGCGCATACCACAGAGATTCACGACCTCATCACCGATCTGAACCTAGACATTTTAGCCGTTAAAGAGACCTGGCTACATGATGCCGCCGGTCCAGCCATCTGCCAAACTCTACCACCAGGTTACACCATCCTTCGCCAAGACAGAACCTCTAGCAAAGGCAGTGGAGTTGCCCTCATTTTCAGAGAAACTATTAATGCCAGGAAAATAAAAACCACGGAGGCTGACAACTTTGACCTGTTATCAGTAAAAATCACCCCCTCACCTAATGACACAATAACACTGCACATCGTATACCGACCTCCAGGACCAACTCTCGACTTCCAGTTAAAAATCACCCATATCCTAGGGGACATCCTCAAAACAAACACAAAAGCTATCCTCCTAGATTACCTCAACCTGGGCTTCAAAGATATCAAAGACAAGAAAGGCAAAGCCCTCACCAAAGCCCTCCAAGACTAAGGCTTCACCAAACTAGTCAACACCCCGACCCACACCAAACATTGTATACTAGACTGGATCGCAGATCACAACTGTGCCGTCGACATCAGCTCCAACACCCCATGCCCCCGGACCGACCACCACCTACTGAACTTCTTCATACCCTCAAAAACAGTAGGAAACCCAAACCCACCTTCGCCAGCCACTATGACTATATCCAAGAAGTTACTCACCATGGAAAGAATCATCCCTCTTCTTGAAACCTCTGCTCTAGCCCACCCAACATCTAAAGATCCCATAGAACTAGTTGAGATCTACAACACCACACTTAAAGTGGTTCTAGATGGTTATAGGGGAAAGGATTGACTCAAAATGATCAAATTGCAAAAGGGTTGAATCAAAAGGACCGAAAACGAAAGGGTCAAAAAAAAATGTATATTTTTTTACTTTTTTTTTTTTTTGGAGGGTTCCCGCCGAACCCCTGTTTTTGTGGTAAAAACCACTTTTTTTACCTATACGGAAACCGAAAAAAATAAACATAATTTAAAAAAAGATTCAACCCTTTTGGTTTCGGTCCTATTGGGTCAACCCTATTCCATTCAATCCTTTTGTAGTCGAAACTTAACCGGACACCGTTCTAGACACTATAGCCCCATTGGAAATGAAAAAAGCTAAGCAGATACTCCACACAAACTCATGGTTCACACTAGAACTCCTAGTCGCCTGAACCACTAAAAGAACAGCACTAACCTCATGGCAAACAAACCCCGCCGCCATCACAAGAGACACCGACCTCACAGTAGCTAAACAATACAAGCAAGCCACCTCTAAAGCTAAAGCTGCCACATACACCACCAGAATTGAGAAAGCGAATTCACAATCTAAAGAGCTATTCACTATTTATAATGAGCTGACTGCCCCCCATACCTCCAAACAATCTACAGAGAAAAGTGAAACCTGGTGCAACAACATCCAGCATGCCATGCTAAACAAAATCACAACACTTCAAAACAAAATTAAGACTCATTTTGACAAACTACCCAAAACCACTCCCTCCACATCTCTGCCCATGGCCACCCCGCCAATAGCAGACTCCACAGAGGCCATTAACAAACCCGCACCCTTTGCATTCAGGGAAGTAACAATCCCTGAAGTCCTTCTAATCATGAAGTGCATCACACCCTCGCTATGTAAAGGGCACACCGGCCCAGCCAACCTAGTCAAAGAGTGTGCGACAGCTCTAGCACCATTTGTCACCACATCTATCAATGCCTCCTTCACAAACAGCACCATCCCGCTCACCCTCAAGGTAGCCTGGGTTAGGCCACTTTTAAAGAAACTGACCCTTGACCCTGATTCCTACAACAACAACTACCTCCCAATCACCACTGTGCCATTCCTGCTAAACATTCTGGACAAGGCTGCATATTTGCAGATTCAGTCCTACCTGGAAACTCACCACATATTAGGTAAAAGTCAATCTGGCTTCCGCACACGTCACGGCACAGAATCAGCTCTACTGGACCTTAAGAACCAATTACTCGAAGCCATGCACTGTTATAGTCACCTGGTCTCTGCGGGGACGTTCGGCATGGTCACAGCCCTTCCTGGAAGTGAATTCCCCTTGTCAGGCTTCTTCCCCTGCTCGTGTGCTGTGGACTTCGCTGGTTGTTGGCACTGCCCTGTTGATTGATGATGGCGAGCTCTCCGTCCTGCTACTCACAGCAGGGGCGCGTTGAATGGACCAAGTTCCTTCACTGATCCATGTGCGTGGCAGCCCAGACCGGCTGTGGCTGAACCACTCCTATAGGTAAGTGTCTTTTGGCTCTTTAAATATTGTAATGTTGATTCTTGATTATTGTCTGTATCCTTTTAATAATGTCTTTCCTCTGCTTTCTCCCAATAGGTGATATGCGGCCCAGCGGTAGTTGCGGTGCAAGAAGCAAGGCCAAATGGAAAGAGAATGGAGTCCACGATGTTCCAACAGATGGTGAGTGTTGGTTTTAGGTCAAGTGGGAGGATTTGTCTAAGCGTGACCTTAAACGCAATGTTTTAGCATTTTCTAACATTGTCTTTGTCTTTTTCCCTTACAGGCACCGTCTGTCACAACGTCGGGCTGCAGCGCTGCTATCAGAGGTCTGGAGATGGAAGATGAATGCCAGAGTCCTCCACAATGATGCGTGCGAATGAAGCGGATTGCAAGGTAAGTGCTGTGGCTGGTAGCTGGAGACAAGGTAAGATGTGCTCTGGTGAGTAGCTGAAGACAGGTAAGATGCGCTCAAGCTGTAAGCTAGACACAGGTAAGATGCGCTCTAGCTGGTAGCTGGAAGCAGGTAAGGTGCGCTTAGGCGGCGGCGGTGAGCGTTACACTGGAATAGCAGAATAATGCGAAGCGCGTACTGGGAGGCAGAGCAGGTTTATATAGCCTGCTCTGGCCATGCCCATTGTCATGACTCATCATCCCCACCCTGCCACTCCTAAAAGGATGCTTACACGTGCATTCAGACTCTCCACAGCAGGGACTGTTCGCAAGACATTCACTGGGGCAGGCCATGGACAATGAGCTCCTTTCATTACGACAGGGTAATCAAGACCTTTTGGCTTATATTGCGTCTTTCAACAGACTGATAGTGGAAACCCAATGGCCTGAGGACAAGAGGATTACGCTGTTTTATAGAGGTCTACGTGGAGAGCTCAAAGATGTGTTAGCCCAAGTAGTGAATCCCCCGCAAGACTGCTCGGACTATATTGACTTAGTCGTTCAAATAGACCACAGACTACAGAACAGGAAGGCCGATCGTTCCAAGTTTGATGCTCGAGTGTTTTTCAAACCACCAACTCCTACCAAAGGAGCAGACTCCGGGGAACCCATGCAAATAGGGGGCCTGAAAGGACCACTAACCCAAAAGGAGCGGGAAAGGAGAAAACAGCTGCAATTATGCCTCTATTGCGAAAACTCGGGGCACTTTCTTCGAGACTGTCCGGTGAAACCAGCCAAGAAGGCAGTAGGAGCTGCAGTTACCAGGGTCACAAACTCTGAGCAGGGAAACAACCTCGCCCGACAAGAATAGAGGTCCTCTTGCCGAGCGTTAAAACCAGTTCCGTGACCTCACATTTCGTGATACCTATGGTCCTCATTAGCCCTGAACATCCGGATCGATTACATGCGATTGAAGCTTACGTCGACAGCGGTGCCATCGGCAATTATGTGGATCATGAAATGGTATTGAGGATGAATCTGACTCTTTGTCCAAAGGCTGTAAAGGACGTCATTACTACGGTGGATGGTACGGAGATAGCTTCCGGACCAGTAACGCATACCACCCAAGAAGTGACGTTAGTAAGTCAAGATGGACACTATGAGAAGATCGTGTTCGATGTGATCAAGGCCCCTCAGTTCCAGATTATTCTAGGAATTCCTTGGTTAGAGAAGCACAATCCTCAGATCGATTGGCGAGCAAGAACGGTTCAGTTTCCAGAATGTGTCTCCATTTGTTACCCTCGACCTGATGTTGCACTGGCAGCAATTTCTTCGGAGGTTCCCCAGTTACCTCCCGAATACCTAGAATTCCAAGATGTCTTCCGGAAGGATCAAGCTAACTCTCTACCTCCTCATAGGTCTTATGACTGTCAGATAGACCTGATACCTGGATCTACCCCTCCTTGTAGTAGAATTTATGCCCTCACCGAGCCTGAGAATCTTCACCTCCGACAATACCTGGATCAATACCTAGCGAATGGGTTTATCCGTCCTTCCAAGTCCCCTGCTTCCTCAGCTTTGTTCCTCGTTCCAAAAAAAGAAGGGGACCTTAGAACTTGTATAGATTATCGCGCCCTGAACCAGATCACCGTTAAGGATAGATATCCGTTACCTTTGATCCCTGAACTCCTGGACCAAGTCAGAAAAGCATGCATATATACAAAGCTGGATCTTAGAGGAGCCTACCACTTGGTACGAGTAAAAGAGGGCGATGAATGGAAGACGGCCTTCCGCACCAAGTATGGGCTATTTGAATATCAGGTCATGCCCTTCGGACTTTGCAATGCCCCGGCCGCCTTTCAATATTTTATGAACGACATCCTCAGAGAGCTCATAGATGTGTGTGTCGTTGTCTATATTGACGACATCCTCGTTTATTCTTCATCGGAAACTGAACATCAGAAACACATGAAAATGGTCCTCGAGAGGTTGCGTCAACACAAACTTTTCGCTAAGTTGGAAAAATGTGTTTTCAACGTGACTGAAGTTGAATTCTTGGGATTCATATTATCACCTAGCGGAGTGCGTATGGATTCAAAGAAGGTCGATGCAATTCTCAAGTGGCCTTCACCATCCTCCGTAAAAGGTGTTCAAAGCATGTTAGGCTTCGCTAACTTTTACCCCAGCTTTATCCCCGAATTCTCTCGAATAGTCCAGCCCATCACCGCCCTGTTAAAGAAAAACAAACGTTTTGAATGGTCTACCGAGGCGGAACAAGCTTTCCAGAATTTGAAGACTAAATTTATCTCTGCACCGATCTTAAAACATCCTCGCCCAGAACTCCCCTACATTGTTGAAACTGATGCTTCGAGTCTTGCCATGGGAGCAGTTTTATCACAAAAGGACCCAGTAACCAATCAGTTGCATCCCGTGGCATTTTGGTCCCGCAAATTCTCGCCTCCTGAAATCAATTACACTATTACTGATAAGGAACTTCTGGCTATCAAGTCCGCCTTTAAGGCTTGGCGGCATTATCTTCTGGGGGCCCGACACACCGTTACTGTGATCACAGATCACCGTAACCTGCAATATTTGAAAACCGCGAAAGCTCAATCCTCTAGGCAACTCCGTTGGGCACTATTCTTTGCCGAGTTAGACTTCATAATTACCTACCGACCTGGTACGAAAAACGGTAAAGCTGACGCCCTTTCTCGGATGGGAGTGGAAGAACACTTGATCAATCCTAAACCTGTACCTATCATTCCCGAACAAAGAATTCTGGGTGTAATCGCCACACAATCCATTGAAGAAGTTAAGGATAAAGCCAGGCAACTGGTAACTCCAACAGACATACAGAATTGGCATCTGCAGGGAAAGGACTTTACGGTGAAGGACAATCTATTGTATTTCCAAGGACGGTTATACCTGCCCAGCACAGATTTACAGAAAAAGGTAATCTCCTGTTATCACGATTCTTTAATGGAAGGACATCCCGGTATGGCCAAAACCTCGGAAAAGATCAAGCGCTACTTCTGGTGGCCGTCTTGGAAAAAAGATATCAGAGACTTTATAATGTCCTGTGGAGTATGCGCCCAAAACAAGAGTCAAAAGGAAAAACCAGCCGGCCTCTAACGCCCTATTGACATCCCACCTCGCCCTTGGCATACGCTTTCTATGGACTTCATCACCGATCTACCTCCATGCTCCGGATACAATACTATCTTAGTAATTGTGGACCTATTCTCCAAGATGGCGCACTTCATTCCACTCAAAGGCTTACCATCAGCAGCAACTCTGGCCCGAGAATTTCTCGAAAACATCGTCCGACTGCACGGTTTTCCTTCGGTTCTAATTTCGGATAGAGGAAGTCAATTTATTTCTCATTTTTGGCGAAGTTGCTGTCGGTCGGCTCAAATTGATGTGAGACTTTCGACCAGCCACCACCCCCAAACTGACGGACAAACCGAGAGGACCAATCAAACTCTGGAACAGTATTTACGCTGCATGCTGCAACAAACTGAAAAAAACTTGGAAAGATATCCTTTGGATAGCCGAATATGCCTACAATAACTCTGTCCACTCGGGAACCGGGAAGACCCCGTTCTTTCTTTTATACGGTAGTCACCCTCGAACCTCGGATTTGGATCCACTCCAAGATCTTGGAACACCAGCAGTAGACCACCTGCATTCTACAATCACCCAAGCCTTTAAGGAAGCAGTTTCTCACCTTCAAAGGGCTAAAGAACAATACAAGAAAGGAGCAGACCAACATCGGAAGGAAGCCCCCCAATATCAAGTAGGAGATCAAGTCTGGTTATCCACCAAATATCTACCTCTAAAAGGACCACGCACATTCAACCCAAGATACATTGGTCCCTATTCAATCACTACCATAGTAAATCCGGTAGCGGTCAAGTTGGACTTGCCCCCTCACATGAAGATACACCCGGTCTTCTCGTCTCTCTACTAAAACCCGTGCAACCTAAAACCCGACTAACTAAATCTCCAAAACCTATCCTAGTTGATGGAGAACTCGAGTTTGAAGTCAAAAGTATCCTGGATTCTAAGATCTCCAAATCTAAACTATTTTACCTGATTGACTGGAAAGGTTACGGCCCCCAAGAAAGGTCCTGGGAACCTGCAGAATATGTCCACGCGCCTCGTCTAATCAAAAGATTTCATCGAACATTTCCTAACAAGCCCAAACCCCCGGAGAAGCCCGGTTTGGGAGGGGCCTTGAGGGGGGGTGCTGTCATGATCTCTGCTTCCAAAGGGTCAGGACTTACCCAACTCCCTTGGAAGCAGACCCATAACCCCGGTTCCGGGTGCCGGCCAGTCCCAATTGGGACCTTTTGGACCCTGTCCTGACGCCAGTGGCACCAGGCTCATAAATATGCCCAGTCCCAACGCTGGAAGCGCCGGGCTCATAATGCTTGGGTGGACTTACCTGCAGCAGACCATGCTGCTTACTTACCTGCCAGTTGAGCCCCTGATCCTCTTCTGTTTGGGACTACTTTTCCTGTTGGGTGGGGCAGGAGCCACTCCCTAGGTTCAGAACACTGGAACTCTTCTGGAAAGCAGGAACTCTTTTCTTACCTAGGCGAGGCCATGGAAGGAGACACCTAAGCACTACAGGAGGCTATTTAAACCACACCCGATGGATGAATCTTGCTTTGCGTTATTCTGCATTCTCTGCAGCAGAACGCTCACCGTGTCTTCTGATCCTGTGCCTAAGGGAACAAAGGCTTACCATCCTGGAATCCAGTCTTCAGCAGCACCTATAAAGACAAAGAAAGAACAGGTTAGCACTACGGTCTTCAGTGGCAGCGCATCTCTTACCTGGTCCAGCGGCTGTCACCAACGCCTCGCGCTGCATTCCGGCATCTGAAAGACAAAGGCTTACCGACTCTTCGCACGCTCCGGAGGCCTTCCACGCTGCATCCCGCATCTGAAACACAAAAGAAGGTGCGTTTAGAGACATTGGGCAACTTTACTACTCACGTGCCATCACTCCTTCCCACGCCGAAATCAGCGGGTATCCCAGCACCCTTCAGCTTCTCTAAAGCTCCGAACTTGTACCTGCAAGGTAAAAGAGACAGTTAGTGTGCATCGTGAAGCAGGCAACAAGCGCTCACTTACGTGCTTCCAAGCACTTCTATTCCTCACGCGGGTTCGATCCTCAACTCACTTCAGCCCGCCATCCGCCATCGCCAGAACCCTGCAAAACAAGAGGTATCATTACGAACTTTACATAAGTCAAAAGCCATACTCACGTGCTCCTCGGCATCGCTCCACAGCAGCCACGCCTTACGCACTTAAAGACTTTTAAGACATTTGAAGTGCCCAGAACTTACCGTTCGTGCAGTAAACGACGGACAGCAGTCCTCTGAGGTCAAGAGGCCTGCACCCTTATCCAGTGAAGAAACTGGTTACGGCACCCTGCCCCCGAGGCAGATGGAGAGCTCGGCGTTCACCTACCTAAGGTGAGATCGTTAACCTTTGGGGTCCTACAGGAGAAGAGAAAGGGAAGAGGAGAGAGGCACCCAATAACCCCAGTTCATTAATCCCATATTTTCTATCTGCAGACATCTTACTCTCCGAGTCAGACACACAGTGCACAGAGGTCCAGCCCGAGGAACCAACCTTTGAAGACACGGCATTCACCCAGTCAAGAACGGCGCCTCTGCGGGAATCAGGTGGGCTATTTGAATATCAGGTCATGCCCTCCGGACTTTGCAATGCCCCGGCCGCCTCTGCGGGAATCAGGTGAGCGTTACACTAGCCGAGAGTCTTTGTAGGCCGGCCACAGGTATCGGATTGTTTCATTCGCACATAATGGAAGTTGTGGGTAGGCATTAATTCACCTCCATGTGCTTATGACTCGTTTGAGTGCAGTTTTGCAGAGCTTATCATAAGTCGAGCAGGGAATTATTATCAATGTCATTGCATGAATTACTAATGTTCACATGTCGATCAATCATCCCTTGTGTTTGCTTCCCGGCTGCTTGATCTGCCTCACTCCCTTGAACACTTGTCATTGTTTTAGTGTGGAAAAAAGAGGTAATTTTCCCTCTGGGGTTTGCTTTAGGGGGGACTGCCACAGTTCTCGCAGATGACATCCATCGTATCAGCAGGCGAGTGCCTGATTGGCACTGTCTCAATGGTGTTTGTCCTTTTATCACCAAAGCTGAGAGCATGGGGATTTACTTTACACGCATTGGCCCTCATTACGACCCTGGCGGATTTTTTCCGCCATCGACGGACTTTCCGGCCATGGCGTAAAGTCCGTTTACGCCATGGCGGATGGTGGACTTACCGCCCCATTCCGAGGTCGGCGGGGCGGTAAGTCCCCATTGACCCATTTACCCTTCCCCATTCCCATTTCGGCCCCATAGGGTATAATGGGAGTGGGGAAGGAGTTAATTACGCCACCGTAAATTACGGTGGCGTAATTAACACCAAGGTCCCATAGCGCCATGGATTTTTACGCCCGCAAAAAGCGGGCGGAAAAATGACCATGGCGCTATGGGAACTCGTAGTTGGCGGTAAGGGGTCGGCGCAGCTAACGCTGGCGCAAACCCCTTACCGCCAGGGTCGTAATGAGGGCCATTATGTGATTTCCATCTATGTGTGACTCCTCCAGTCATTGTAGGAGGATACGGTATTTGGATTGTGTTGCAGGTGAACCACAGATGAGCAATAGATCAATGAGGCAGCCTAACTGCGGCAAAAAGCAGAGGAAACAAAATGTGTAATAAAACAGTTATAAGGCTTAGCTCTTCACCCGAAGTTACACTTTCACATTACAGAGTGTATCTGCACAGTCCATGGTCAATCGGTAACAGTTATGGACAGAAAGAGGACCGCCCCCTCCATTCCCTGAAATGCCACGAAAAGACCACTCTGCTGTCACTCTGTGCTGCTGCTGGGGTTTTATGCTTCACCTGGTATGGAGCAGGCACCTCCGTTGGTATGGAGCAGGCACCTCCGTTGGTATGGAGCAGGCACCTCCGTTGGTATGGAGCAGGCCCCTCCGTCAGTGAAGAAATAGCAAAGGCAGACTCTGCCACGAGAAGACCACTCTGCTGTCACTCCGGACTGCTGCTGGGGTTTTATTCTTCACCTGGTATGGTGCAGGCCCCTCCCTCAGTGAGCAATAGCAAAGGCAGACTCCCCCACAAAAAGACCCCGCTGCTGTCAGTCCGTGCTGCTGCTGGGGTTTTATGCTTCACCTACTTTGCCTGGTACGGAGCAGGCCCCTCCCTCAGCGATGATTATCAATGGCGGACTCTGCCACAAAAAGACCACTCTGCTGTCACTTGGACAATAACTTGCATGGCCTTAGCTCTTTAAAACATCTAAACGTTGAGCATACAACATTAGGTGTGATATCTGCTCATGTCTCATGCTTTCCTTGCGCAATTGCTCGTGGAACTCTACTTAGAGTTCCTGTTGACATTTGACCTACTGCAGAGATGTTGGCAGAAAGAGGAATGATATCAGGTGATTGTGCACATTGCCCACACTGTGGAGATGTAAAGGAACCCGAGACACATTTTTATTCTGTCCTGAGCTAATGTTTTTTCGAATATTGTATTTTAGACAATTTGTGTACAACATTAATTATGTGGATGAAGAAACCTTGTGAAGGAGTATTGCAGAGTTGTCAACTCGTTCTTTAGGCTTAGCAATGTGGAGTGGTATTAATAATCGAAAGGATTGTGCGGCCTGAGCGTTAAAGATAACGATACACTGGGGGCACCAGCGATAGCTCTTGATGAACGCGATCCAGCAGTATAGTTTTGATGGAACGTTGAGAACAAGAATGATGGGTCACAGTGAGATCTGCAGTTTAATGATGTGAGGACACCTGAGTATTCTTTTGTGATTTCAGTGATACTAGTCAAGTCATTTTATGTATGTTTCTAGTATGTATGAGATTATACGATTGCATGTAAGATTTTATATGATATGCAGTACATTTGATATTACTTGGAAATATTATATTTTTAATGCTTTGAATGTTTTTTTCTTAATGTTTTGTTTAAAATGTTATACTGAAACACAATAAAAACATTACATTAAATGTATGTATCTTTCATTGTGGTATGAAATGTGTATGTGGTTGTAAATGGATATTGGGATTGATTGTTCTTTTGCTTTGTTAAGATTGTAATTTTACAACCATTTATAAATAAGAAAAAAAAGAAAACGTCCAGAAATGGATTGTGTTCCCCAGTAGCAACTTTGGAGACGTTGTTCACAAAACGGCAGGGCAAGTATTTGGAATCTCCCAGCCCAGGTCCACTGTGTCCTCTACTTTAGTTCCTAATGTGAAGGACGTCCAAGCATATAATAACTTGTTAGTGCATAGCATGCATTTTCTCTCATGACTGTATTTCTCCGTTCCAGTCAAGGAGGGAATTATGCAATAACACTGATGCAGTCATTTCTTTTGCTGCTGCTCCCCATATCCATTGTGACATAACATTTCTAACCCACTTCCCTGTCCAATGACTTTCTCGCTGTAAGAACAATTGTATTATACAAATGAGGCATTGGGCCTCATTATAAGTTTGCTGGTCCGGTAACAAAGGTACTGTTAAGCTACCAGTTCCATTGTTACCGGACCGGCAAACTAAGAGTTCAGCGTGCGGGTGCCTTCCCTCCAGCCAGGTCTGACCTGGCTGCTGTACCGACAACTGCGAGCAGAGCATGTCGGATGCACCCACACCATATACCCACAATAAAGTAGCCACTGAACAGCTCGAGAACTATGTAGACAAGAACAACCTGCTGCACCCCCAACAGTCGGGCTTTAGGACAGGCCACAGCACCGAATCAGCCTTACTAGATCTGCAGACCGAGATGCTAGGTATATTGGACAAGGGCAAATCAGGTCTCCTGATATTACTGGGCCTCTCGGCAGCCTTTGATCTGCTTGATCACAAGAGGCTCATAGAGGCCCTAGAACTCTCAGGAAACTGCTCACCAGAGGCAACAGAATGGATATCATCATTTCTACAAGACAGACAATCCAGGATTGTCTGGGGAAATAAGGCCTCCGGAACCAAACCAGTGGACTGTGGAGTCCCGCAGGGAGCTAGTTTCTCTCCCCTACTGTTTAACCTGTATATGCAATGCCTATGTACCATGCTAACTCAACTGGGAATATTCTTCACTAATTTCGCCGACGATAATCAATTGCTATTCGAGCTTAGTGGAGACTATAATCAAGACATTGAAAAACTTATGATTATATACAACATTGTCGAGGGCTGGATGAAAGACAACTGGATGTGTTTGAATGGGACCAAAACTGAACTAATGATCTTTGGATCCACACACGCCAGGAAAAAACGAACTCCTTCATACTCCGCATTCAGTTTAAAAATGCCCTCATTCCAATATCCGAGAAAGTAAAGACACTGGGAGTCTACTTACAAGCCTCACTGGGAGCAGAGGCCCATACAGCATATTTAAAAAGGAACTGTCAATACCACCAAAAACTCCTGAGAAAAATTAGACCCTTGCTCAACCGAAAAAACAGCATTCCCATAGCCAGAGCAACTATACTGTCAAGACTGGACTACGGCAACTCCTTGCTTCAGGGAGCTAATATGAAATGCCTGAAGCAATGCCAGGTAATTCAGAATAATGCCGTTAGGAGAATCACGGGTAGGCCAAGGAGGGAAAACATCACAGGCGATAGGAAAGATCTACACTGGCTGGCCATGGAGGAGAGAATTACTTTTAAATCCCTCACAATGGCCCACCGATGCTTGTATGGCAAAGTCCCAGCATACTTGAAAAAACACGTCAAGTGGCATGAACCATCTAGAAATTTAAGATCCTTCAACAAAGGTCTTCTCCAGACAACCCCAGCTAAAAAGCAAAACGGCCTGGGCAAGGCCTTTCCAAACAGAAGCAAACATAAATGGAATGAACTGCCCGTATCCTTGAAATTAGAAACCAATTACATACACTTCAGAAAGAAGTTAAAGACTCTACTCTTTAAATAAACTGGATTAGCGACCTCTCTCAGCTCCCTTTGATACGATCTTCTGTGTGTCTATTCTTGTCCCGTTTTTGTAATAACTGCTGAACCCATATGCATGCATTAGTTATGGCGGAACCCCAAACCCTCACCCATAATGATAGGCTCACAACTTGTTTCAAGTGTTGGCAATAAAAAGGCCGTAGGATTTTATTGTACAGATATGGGTTATGCTGGGTATTTTGAATAGATTTGGGGCCTAGCGGTATTTTCTTACCGCCAAAATAAAAATAATTCAGTAATAATCACTCTTTGCATTCAGATTAGATTTGGTATATAGTACTACAGTGTACATACATTATTTCAGCACACAGATACATTTAGTGGTATACTTTATTTTGGTAGGCGTTATTGGTGGTATTTCTGGTGAGCATAATTCTTTTGTTTTATATGTGGCCCCAATATCCAGAACCCCTTATTTTTGTTTAGTTTGTTCGTGTGATCACTAGAGAGGCCTCAGGCTTACATTTCAGGAACACCACATTTTCATTTGGAGTGCCACTATGGGCTGTCCTCACTGACTTATCTACGACAGCGAGCTAACATGTGGTATTCATCACCAACTTATCTACATCAGTGAGCTATGTCCAGGGCCTCTCTTTCTGCTGACTCATGTACCTCCAGCAGCAGGCTATTTCATTATGTTATTATTATGTTCCGTTCAGAAAACACACACTTATATACTGAATGGAATCGTGCACACAGCTACCGCCAAGTCTTATTTTTAGCTACCCTAAAAATGACAACTGCACTGTCTAAACATCTCCCCATATTATCAGTACTGTAATGGTAGATGCACAAAGAAAAGAGAAAAATAAAACACACACCGTCTGCTTTCAGATATTTTTGTGCATTATAAAAAATTGCATTTCAACACGATCTTACTCTTTTTACAGAAATAAATGGAAATTGCACAGTAACAGCATTATCTGTAACAAAATGAGAAGAGAGCGTCGAGAACATATTCAAATTGCAACATTAAACATGTTGATAAAACACTGGAATTCCCTCTTCTACTCTGACTGAATAGTTTCGCACACATACACACTGCCCCCACACTCTGTAATATAATTACCAAGCCTGTCCAGCATGTGAAATTCTTTGTCTTGTCGCCTTCTGGAAGTGGCTTAATGCTCCCTCTTAAATCACCCTAGCAAGCACGAGCATCTGCTGTCACTCAAACCGGGGCTTATTGACTGGAATTCCCAGTCTCTGCAGCAGTGCACTGGGATCTGCTTTTTCAATCAGGAAACTCCCCAGCCACCAGCCAGGTCTTTCTCCGAGCTGTGTAAAAAATGTCTTCTAACTCTCTTCTTCCCCGAGGTTCATTAGAAAAGCTCTGTTACAGCCTACCAAATGAGTTCAACCAATGAAATTCAATCATGTCCTACCCTCCTTCTCTTGAACAATGGCTTTGCTTATACAGTTGCAACTGTAACAAAACTGATTTCCTGCTTATTCGAGTCTTTGCTTCCTGCAAATACTGTGGACAGAGCACAGATAGAAGCAAAGAGAAAAAAAACTGGATGCACGTTTAAAATGACTTTCAGAGCCTGTCATTTTCCATCTCATTTTGCACTGGAGAACACATTATATTATTAATGAGTTAGAATCATGTTAGTATTGTTAATGAGGTTATTTCATTAATCCTTAAATGTGTCTCCTGCAACAGAGGAATTTCAGGTGAAAATATATATATATATATATGCTTTTAACTGTGAAAAAAAATTATTTGCATTTTAGATGTAGAAATCGTTTTTGACTGAATAGCCTGTTTTCATTTACATGTCCATGTCACACTGGCAACACATGCCTTGCTGCACCGTATTATAGCAATGCACCAAACCCATGCAGTGGTGCTGCATGAAAAAAATATGCTAAATTCTCTTACATATTCCCTCCTTTTTTCCGAGAATTTGGCAGTCCAAGCCATAATTAGAGGAAAATCAACTTGCTCCCTTCCTTCTTTTAAAATGTAGCAATCCAACAAAATGAATATTCACATGCAAAAACGAAAAGTTGAAAAACCACTGTCCTATCAACATAATATCAAAATTCATCTTTGGGTCCATATGTTCCTTCCCAATGGAAGTGTCCATAGTCCAGTGCTTCAATTTTATACTTGAAGTCAATCAAAAACAATAAGATAAAACAAATAACTAAAACAAAGAATTAACATAACAGATTAAAATAATTAATTAAAATAATAAATACGTGGAACTCCATATGCCAGGACACTTGTCTGCCTCTGATATGTCCCGACCAGCGATGTCACATCATTTGGTTCATCCGGGTGTTCTTCCATCTTGGTACTCTTGGATCCTTTTCTATAGAAGTCATCTTTTCTTTGGCATTCCGGTTATTTTGTCTTCACCTCCACCCAGAGGCAGGCATCATTCGATCTTCATCCAGGGGACTCCAGGACTCCATCGTCTCCCGTGACCTCTGGTACAAATATGTTAATATTCTAAATCAAATAGAAAAGAAACAGATTAACAGGGTAATTCATAGAATTTCGCAGAAAAGTGTCGCAAGCGGCTGGCGCAGAGTGTCCGCGTGCGATTGTCTGCGCCAGGCACGTGCGATAAAACCGATTTCCGCGCACAGCGTATTCATGGATTTTAGGCTCCCAAACCAGCCGTGGCGCAGAGTATCGCAGCGACCCTGCAGCAGCGCCAGTAACGCCCCCAAGAACGCCCTCGCGCAAGGAAAAGCCATCAAAATCGCTAAATCATCGCAAAGGGCTGCGCTAACCCTGGACCAGTTTACAGGGCTGCCAAACAAGGAACGCAAAGCGGGTAACGTGCATATCAGGGGTACGCGTGAAGTTATACACGCGATTAGCCAGGGTGCCAGGGTACGTGTATCTCAGGGGTGCGCGGGAAGTTCAACACACGATAGTCCAGGGAACGTGTATTACAGGGGTACGTGGGAAGTTCAACACGCGATTGTCCAGGGAACGTGTATTACAGGGGTACGCGGGAAGTTCAACACACGATTGTCCAGGGAACGTGTATTACAGGGGTACGCGGGAAGTCTTACATGCGATTAGCCAGGGCACGTGTAATACAGGGGTAAGCGGGAATTATCACACGCGATTTGGCAGCGTACGTGAATTACAGGGTTGCGTGGGAATTATCACACGCCATTTTGCTGGGTACGTGTATTACAGGGGTGCGTGGGAATTATCACACGCGATTAGGCTGGGTGGGTCCTCACAGGTGTTCCCTGTACACCCTCCACGGCCCCTGCAGGCAGCCCACAAAACAGGGGACTACCCTGCACACCTGCTCATGTCCCCCTGCATCCCCACCCCCCAGCCACCAGGGGCACCCACCACCAGGCCCCCACCCATGTCTCCTACCACCCCCACCCCCCAGCAGTGCAGGGGCAGCCTCCACCAGGCCCCCACTCATGTCTCCCACCACCCCCACCCCCCAGCCACCAGGGGCAGCCTCCACCAGGCCCCCACTCATGCCCGACTCATGTCTCCCACCACCCCCACACCCCAGCACTGTGGGGCACCTGCCAGCAGGCCCCAACCCATGTCACCCACCACCCCCACCCCCCAGCAGTGCAGGGGCATCCTCCACCAGGCCCACACTCATGTCCCCTATCACCCCCACCCCCCAGCAGTGCAGGGGCAGCCTCCACCAGGCCCCCACTCATGTCTCCCAGCGTGCTACGTGTATTCCAGGGGTGCGCGGGAAGTTCCACTCGCGAATAGCCTGGGCGTGTGTATTTCAGGGGTGCGCGGGAAGTTCCACACGCGAATAGCCTGGGCGCGTGTATTTCAGGGGTGCGCGGGAAGTTCCACACGCGAATAGCCTGGGCGCGTGTATTTCAGGGGTGCGCGGGAAGTTCCACACGCGAATAGCCTGGGCGCATGCATTTCAGGGGTGCGCGGGAAGTTTTACACGCGATTAGGCTGGGTGGGTCCTCACAGGTGTTCCCTGTACACCCTCCACGGCCCCTGCAGGCAGCCCACAAAACAGGGGACTACCCTGCACACCTGCTCATGTCTCCCACCACCACCACCCCCCAGCAGTGCAGGGGCAGCCCCCACCAGGCCCCCACTCATGTCCCCTATCACCCCCACCCCCCCCAGTCACCAGGGGCACCCTCCACCAGGCCCCCACTCATGTCTCCCACCACCCCCACCCCCCCAGTCACCAGGGGCACCCTCCACCAGGCCCCCACCCATGTCTCCCACCACCCCCACCCCCCCAGTCACCAGGGTCACCCTCCACCAGGCCCCCACTCATGTCTCCCACCACCCCCACCCCCCCAGTCACCAGGGGCACCCTCCACCAGGCCCCCACTCATGTCTCCCACCACCCCCACCCCCAGCAGTGCAGGGGCAGCCTCCACCAGGCACCCACTCATGTCCCCTATCACCCCCACCCCCCCGCCACCAGGGGCACCCTCCACCAGGCCCCCACCCATGTCTCCCACCACCCCCACCCCCCCAGTCACCAGGGGCAGCCTCCACCAGGCCCCCACCCATGTATACCACCCCACCCCCACCCCCCAGCAGTGCAGGGGCACCCTCCACCAGGCCCCCACTCATGTCTCCCAGCGTGCTACGTGTATTCCAGGGGTGCGCGGGAAGTTCCACTCGCGAATAGCCTGGGCGCGTGTATTTCAGGGGTGCGCGGGAAGTTCCACACGCGAATAGCCTGGGCGCGTGTATTTCAGGGGTGCGCGGGAAGTTCCACACGCGAATAGCCTGGGCGCGTGTATTTCAGGGGTGCGCGGGAAGTTCCACACGCGAATAGCCTGGGCGCGTGTATTTCAGGGGTGCGCGGGAAGTTCCACACGCGAATAGCCTGGGCGCATGCATTTCAGGGGTGCGCGGGAAGTTTTACACGCGATTTCAGCAGGGTACGTGTATTTCAGGGGTGCGCGGGAATTCTCACACGCGATTTGGCTTGGTACGTGTATTACAGGGGTGCATGGGAAGTTACACACGCGATTAGGCTGGGTGGGTCCTCACAGGTGTTCCCTGTACACCCTCCACGGCCCCTGCAGGCAGCCCACAAAACAGGGGACTACCCTGCACACCTGCTCATGTCTCCCACCACCCCCACACCCCAGTAGTGCAGGGGCAGCCCCCACCAGGCCCCCACTCATGTCCCCTATCACCCCCACCCCCCCAGTCACCAGGGGCACCCTCCACCAGGCCCCCACTCATGTCTCCCACCACCCCCACCCCCCCAGTCACCAGGGGCACCCTCCACCAGGCCCCCACCCATGTCTCCCACCACCCCCACCCCCCCAGTCACCAGGGGCACCCTCCACCAGGCCCCCACTCATGTCTCCCACCACCCCCACCCCCCCAGTCACCAGGGGCACCCTCCACCAGGCCCCCACTCATGTCTCCCACCACCCCCACCCCCAGCAGTGCAGGGGCAGCCTCCACCAGGCACCCACTCATGTCCCCTATCACCCCCACCCCCCCCAGTCACCAGGGGCACCCTCCACCAGGCCCCCACTCATGTCTCCCACCACCCCCACCCCCCCAGTCACCAGGGGCAGCCTCCACCAGGCCCCCACCACCCCCACACCCCAGCAGTGCAGGGGCACCCTCCACCAGGCCCCCACTCATGTCCCCTATCACCCCCAACCCCCAGCCACCAGGGGCAGCCTCCACCAGGCCCCCACTCATGTCCCCTATCATCCCCACCCCCCAGCAGTGCAGGGGCAGCAGGCAGTCAGGCAGCAGCAGGTGGGAGCGTGCTCGGGCTCTGAGGGGCAGTAGTTCGGCCTTCCGGGCAGGAGCGTGGTATTGCGTGTGCGTACGCGTGGCCAGCTTGGTACGGAGTGATTTTGCACGTGAAAATCCTGCACGTCAGCGTGAAAACTGAGGAAAGGCCCTCAGCGCGTAAGCGCGTCTGTGACGTGACCCGCACAGGTGTTTCCCACACAGCACGTGATGACAGAGCACACGTGGAAAGACTGCACGTCAGAGTGTAATCGCGTGTGATTGGTGGAAATGGCCCTACACGCAGAAGTGACAAAGCGTGTGATTGGTGGAAATGGCCCTACACGCAGAAGTGACAAAGCGTGTAATTGGTGGAAATGGCCCTACACGCAGAAGTGACAAAGCATGTAATAGGTGGAAATGGCCCTAGCGCGTACACGCCGCGTAAGTGACGCTGGACATGTGGGCCTGTATAAAAGGTACGTGTAGAACACGTTTTCCTTGTACGTGCTTTTCGTGGAGAGCGAGTGGGTGAATTCTGTACTTCTTGTCGTTTCACACGCGATTTACTTCACGGCGTTTCTAGTTCGTATTCCCTGTTACCTCTGACAGCTTTTTCTCTGTATTCTCCTTTACTGGTTTACCTGGGCCTGTTCCCTCAAACAGTGTTCCCTTCTACTGTTGTCCTGTCTCCTCAGACAGCGGACAAATCTTCTTTTGGCGGGGGTGTTGCCAACCAAACGTGCTCCTTTTCCACGCTCGTTTACCTGGCAGACGGTGAGTCACGCACGTATCTAACATCTGTGATAGCCCCGTGTGTAGCCTACCCCTTCACAGGTCATTCTAGGCTGCGTGTGACACGCATACGTTCATTCTTGTGTTTCTGGGTGCCACAGCGTAGTGCAGGTTTTTCTTTCTGCACACGTGGTCTAGGAGGGGTTGCGTGCACGTCATCTCCCTTTTTTGGGGCTCCTGTGCGTTGCGTGACCCGTCATCTTTCCCCAGGGGTTACATTCAGCCTTGCTAGAGCACTAGGGTACAATTACCATCTGGTACCCAACCCCTTTGACCCCCAATTGCCCAGGACAATAGTCTACATCCACTCCCATACGCACATTAACATCAGTGCCATGGCTGGGAGGCGAGGATTCCGTAAGGGTGGCAAAGGTGGAAGAGCCACAAGTGGTGGCCGTGGTGGATCCGGTAGGGGACGTGGTCGTAACTTGCAGGGTGAGCCTGTCCCCCCATGTGTGGAGGACCAGTCACGGGCACCCATAATCCCCCCCCCCCCTCCCATTGAGGCTGATGTGGCTGACACCATCCATGCTCAGCCCTTGTTGGACCAGCCCATTGTGGCACCAGACCTGGCTGACTCCATGGCTGACTTCCAGGTCAGCAGGGCTACGACACGTGCGCTGGTGCACGTTGATGCCATCATGCCACGTGGATCTGGGGCAGCAAGGTCATCTGCTGCACCAAGTAGGCAGGGCGGAGAGGCTGCAGGGGCAGCTGCGGCTCCATCCACCCCAGCCCCCACACACCCATCCAGGACAGTGTCGGTCCTAGTCCATGCTGCTGACATTCCCCCTGACACCATCACACTAGAGCTAATGCCTGCACCAACTCCCATGCTGAGTGTGCAATCCCACACTCCTGATACAGAGTCCACCAGGGCTCCTGCCCCTAGTGTCCAGAGCGGCGCAGGACACTCAGGATCACCACCACCTTCCAAGCGGAAGAGGAAGAGTGCTCGTCCGGCACAGGCTGATGCCCCAGACACGGCTACACAGTCCGGCCCGTCCAGGAAGCCCAGCTTCACGGATGACGAACTGAATGCACTTGTCGAGTATGTGTCCGGACATGACAACGAGATGGTCATTGTTGCAGGATCCAAGACCACACCTGCACAACGCCAGGCACACTGGCAGACCGTTGCGGACATCGTAAGTGCCCTTGGAATTGTGAGGCGCACAGCCAATGATTGCTATAAGCGCTGGAATGACCTAAAGCGCAGGGCAAAGAGTAAGCTGGCCTCAAGTCATGCCGCAACTCTAGTGACTGGAGGTGGGTCTCCAGTAGTAGACATGGAACTCACTCCACATGAGTCAGTCGCTGGGACCTACGTCACGGAGGAACAGATCCAAGGCGTGGGAGATCTGGCTGATTACGAGGCATTGTCCGGTGATTGCACATGCATGTGTGTGTCATCCATGTGCATGGTGTGTGTGTGAGGGCTTCTGTTCGGGTGCCAGGTGAGAGTGTGTGCGCCTGAGTCGTATGGGTCAGCCATGTGCTTCATGCAATCCTTCCTGCGCAGCTGCAATCCTTCCTGCGCAGCTGCATTTGGCCATAGCAGTATCCCTTCTGCCAACAGTAGACATCTAGCCCAACTGCACGCCAGTTGCCCTTGAAGTGTCACCTTGCCACAACATATTTGCTTCTTCTTCACTGTTCATTCAGTCAGTTTGTTTGCATTCCACCACTTTCACTAGGCATGTCGCTGTCCACTAGTCACATGTCTGACATGGGTATGGTAAAGTGGAGTGACTTTGTTACCTGGATATCATTTGTACACACATGTCCCTGTGCAATTGGACCATTTCAGACTGGCAGCTCCAGGTGAAAAATCTGACCTGTTAGAAATAGAAAAGCTATTACATGCGGGAACTGGACTGAATGAATAGGTGCTGCCCTCCTCTCCATCTTCACTCAATAGCAATGGTACATGCCATCTGTGTGATGGCATGTGTGTTTCACCTGCCAATCACAGGCCAATGTGTGATGCCACTGCCAGGCAGCATGCAGAAAATGTGTTCATCTTCCATCTTGGTGTCATCAGTGTGTGCCATTTGCCTGGACTTCATACGCAGTGAGGGTGCATGCATGGGAGGGTTTTAGTCATGTGGGACATGTGTCAATCAAGTACTGGTTCTCTTGCTTCTCAGCCCTCAATGTGTGCCATGGTGCTAATGCCTGTTTCCATTTCTTTGTTTTCATGTCTTTGCAGGGGAAGACGCACCTGGTACTGCTGGGGTTGTGGAGATGGTGCAGACCCAGGAGGGGTCCGAGGGCCGACCAACCACCAGTGAGGGACGTGGTGTGGTGGTGGGGGAGAACCCACAAGTGCTGCAGGTCGTGCTCTCAAGGGGTGTCTCTGGCTGCACCTCCCCTGAGCTGTACTCGGGTGTTGATTCGGATGAGACCTACGTGCCGTCGCAGGTGAGTGTTCCAGGGAGGGATTCTGTTCTGTCTCACCCACCTGCACCAGGGTCAGAACCCTCCATGGGGATGTCAGTGTTGGCAGCTACGCCTTCGGTGGTTACGGATGCAGGGTCACACTCCGCGACATCTGATCCTGTTCCTGGGCCAGCAGATCAGAGGGGGAATGCAGTCCTGCAGCCTCAGGCAGTGCCGGCACAGCAAGGCGCAGTTCGCCTTGCCCCAGACAGGTGTGGTGCCCGCCGACGTGGTGGCCGTACGCCACCCGGCAATACCGCATGGGAGCAATCCATTTACGGTATGGCAACCCAACAGGCTGCATCATCCGAGATGATGGCTCAGGCCATGGATAGGGTGGACACTTCCATTGTCCCCCCAGAAAGGCTGATGGAGCGACTAGAGCAGGCAACCGACTCCATCTGCCAGTCACACAGGGAGGACATGTTGGGGTCCAACAGGGACAGGCGGGCGGCACTGGCGACTCTGCAGGAGGCCATCTCCATTGAGTCCCAGGGCCACAGGGAAGCCCTGAGGCAGGAGCTCCTTCACCTCAGGACGACTCTTGTTGAGCTTGAGGCTTCAACACACCAAAGGACAGAACAGCAGCTGGAGCGTCTCATCCGTACGCTCTCAGCTGAGATGCAGGCAACGAGGGCGGAGGTCCGGGCATCCCGTGAGTTGTTGCATGGGGACCTCCGCACACTCATCCTCCAGAACCAGACCTACCACACCCGCATGCTTGCAGCCATGGAGGAGCAGACTAGGGCCTTGCGTGGGCTGCCTCCCATAGTGCAACCACCTCCGGATGCAGCTGCACAGGGTGATAATAGCGACAGCAGTGATACTCCCACAATAGGGTAGCCGTGTGGGCCATGAGCCCATGGAGGTGTTTTATCTTCCCAGGATCCACGCAGGTGGGTTCTGGTGTGCATCCTGTCCTCGGACCTCCTGGGTGGCCTCCCCAACCCCCCCGGGCCCATCAATGGCCATTTTTGATTGTTTCTTATTTTTATTTTTATTTTGATTTCTTTTATTCCCAATTTTTTTGGGACGATCTGTTGGCTTCGATCTGTTGGCTTTGATCTGTTGGCTTCCGTGGTTCCTGTGGGCATACGCTGCATTGTGGCTGGGCACATGCAGGCTTGTAATGTATTTGGTTCAGATGCTTGGGTTTGAGTCACACACACCCCTCCTGCTTCCCGTTTCCATGGGCTTGCAAAGGGTGTGCCCAAGTGACAGTGAATTACACAGTGACGTTGGACTCCCATGAGCTGTGTGGCCAGTCTGTAGTCAATACTGTGTATACATTCATAGTGCATATTGCTGTTGTGTTGTACACTGCATGTTGCATTGATGTGTAACTCTTCTTCTGTGTCTACCTCCCAATTTGCAGGTCCCTTCCTCATGTCCACACAAGGACCTCTAGTCTGGAGATGGGGACCATGTTGGCAGCAGTGCACCTTCAACTCTACATGGCGACAACACTGCACAGTTGGTAGTGGTGGGAGTGCAGGCATTTCCAGGTGGTGAGACTACTAATATGTAACATTTGTGATGTCATGTTAATGGTACTACGTGCTCAAGTATGTTGTTGGTCCGGCATTGCTGTGAGCATTTCAGGTGTTGCAGGTTTCTAATAGTGCCACTGTACATAGTGAGACTGATGTCATGTTGTGGGGATTACTTTGTTTACCTGCAATTAGCATGACATGGCACGGTGTGTCGTGTGGCGGTGCTGGGGTTGGGTTGGCTGACATGGCACTGTCCTCTTGTTGCATTTTGCAAGTGGGTATTCATTTTAGCTGCTTCAATGTGTAACTTCACAAAACTGCATTGGTGGTGTCTGTGTGGGTAGGGATGCACACATTGTGACACTTCCAGGTGAACAATCTCAGGCTGACATGGTATTCCCGGTTCATTCTCCAGACATTCAGGATCATTGTCAGGTTGAGTCATCATTGATTGTCAGATGGAATGTGCCAGGGCAGTGTGCACTCCACAGGGGTGTGATTTCTATGTGAAGTAATTAGCCACTAGCTGTGTACGGGCTGCCTCCCCCCGTGCCCTTTCCCCTCCCATGCGCAGCGGCTGTGCATGTGGTTGGGGATGTGGGGCCACCACCATGTCCACGGCCAGGCCCCGGCGTGTTGCAACGTTGTGCAGGACACATGCTGCCACTATGATCCTGCACACTACTGGGGGAGCGTATAACAGCTGCCCGCCAGAACGGTTAAGGGAGCGAAAGCGTGACTTTAGCACTCCGAATGTGCGCTCCACTATGCCCCTGGTTGTAATGTGGGCTGTGTTATATCTTACCTGGGGTGGCGTGGTGGGGTTCCGAATTGGCGTCATCATGTGGGGGCTGAGAGGGTAGGCACTGTCCCCTGTGGAGGTGGTGATTGGTATCATTGGTGGGGTTGTGACCTTGCTCAGTATCCAACATGCATGCATGTGCAGTGGCATACATACTCACCAAGCAGCCATGTATCGCCATGCCGCCCAGCTTCTAGGTCCCGGCTTAGGGTGGACATTCGGTAAATGAAGCTGTCGTGGGTGGAGCCGGGATAGTTGGCATATACTGAGGTGATGATTCCCTTGGCATTACATGCTACCTGCACGTTGATGGAATGCCAGTGCTTGCGGTTCCTATAGATGTGCTCAGATGCCCTGGGGGGACGTAGAGCCACATGGGTGCAGTCGATGGCACCTAGCACTTTGGGGAATCGTGCCACAGCGTAAAAATCCAGGGCGGCAGCATGCCTTTCTGCAGGTGTTCTGGGCAGGTATATGTGCCTGCGGACTGATGGGCGTGCAGTCATGATGTTCAAGACCTAGTGTAGGCAGCGTGACTGGGTGGCCTGTGACACCCCACCCACTATGGCACTTGTCCGCTGAAATGATCCAGTGGCTAAGAAGTGCAGTACATTGAGGACCTTCTCCAGGGGGCTGAGTGCTTGGGAGCACAGGGTGGGTGATGTGAGGTCATCCTCCCACTCACTCACCAGGTCCAGTATGATGTGTGGTGGAAACCTGTACCTCCCATACACCTGGTCATCAGGCATCCCGAAAAGGCTGGTTCTGGGTGTGAATATTCTGGCCCTGACTATCCTCCTCCTCCTCCTTTGGTAGCCCACTGCCACTGCTGCTAGGAACGGTATGTTCATCCTGGCGTCTGAGCTTGTTATTGTTAAAGTTCGCAATTTTATGCTTTGCGCGTGTTCTAGGCGAGCGTGTGACCCGCGCACCCCTGGAATCCAGTTCCAAGTCCAATAGCGTGTGGAAATTCACACGCACCACGGGATACAGCGTGTGACCCGCGCACCCCTGGAATCCAGTTCCCAGTCCAATAGCGTGTGGAAATTCACACGCACCACGGGATACAGGTTCGCTGACGTACTTGCGTGTGTAAGTGGCCGCGCACCCATTAAATACACGTACATAGGCCAATCGCGTGTACGCGCACTTTTGTCCAATTACACGCAATGAAATACACGTACATAGGCCAATCACGCGATGACACTCTGACGTGCAGTATTTCCACGTGTGTTCCGTCATCACGTGCTGAGTGGGGAACGCCCGTGCGGGTCACGTCAGACGCGCTTACGCGCTGAGGGACTCTGGTCCAATAGAATCGCGTATGCGTGCTGACGCGCTTACGCGCTAAGGGCCTTTCCTCGGATTTCACGCTGACGTGCAGGATTTTCACGTGCCAAATCACTCCGTATCAAGCTGGCCACCCGAAAACACACGGAACACCACGCTCCTGCCCAGAAGGCCGAGTTATTGCCCGCCAGTGCCCCGAGCAGCCTCCCACGTGCTATCTGCTGCTGCCTGCCTGCCTGCCTGCTGCCACCGTGCCCTGCCATTTGGTGCCTGCACATCAGCCATCTGCAGGGGTCCAGTTGCTGTGTCCACCCCTGCTGGAACTGAAGACTCCCAACTGGGATTACATCGCTCCACAGCCCAGCCCCAGGACCCAGTTGCCCACCCACACCTGCCTCTGGGGTTGCCATGTCGGGCACTTCCACATCTGGCACCAGTGGCAACCCCAGGCCAGAGGGGCAGAGGGGCACCAGCTTCACTGCCACCGAAGTTGGTGTCCTGGTGGAGCATGTCCTGGGGCAGTATGATGCCCTCTTTGGATCGTCCCGCGCCAGCAAGGAAGGACGGGAGAGGATCTGGGCCGACTGTGTGGTTGCCATCAACGCGGAGGGGGTGGCAACCCGCAACGTCCAGAAGATCAAGAAGCGCTGGGAGGACTTGAGGTCCAGGACCCTTGTGAAGGCCCGGCGCCTCGTGGAGGGGGGCCGGGGCCGCATGAGTTCCATCCAGAAGAGGGTCCTGGAACGCGTACGCCCAGCGCTCCACGCCCAGGTCCTTGAGAGGGAGGCCCGTCTGGAGTTGAGCGGTATGTGTCCAAGCATTACTGTGTGAGACAGGGCATGTTGCGGTGTGCTGGTTCTATGATACTTGCCTGTATGTGTGCCATGGGCCATGTATGCATGTATGTGTGCAGGGACATCATGGTAATGCATGTGCGACCAGTGATGTGTGACCCACATGGTTGTTGCATGTGTTGAAATGCGGCATGGGGAGCCCTATGCAGATTTTGGACATGAGAGCATGCCAGTCTCTGTACCTGGACATGGATGGGGGTGAAGGATGGGTGCTGATGCCAGGTACATATATGGTAGCCATGTCTGTGTGCCTGACCTGCGTGTCTGTGACTTGTGCATGCCATGGATGCATGACACATGTGTGTGACAATGCACAGATTCAGTGACGCACCCAACTTACCCTTGTTTCGCCTGTGTTCGGTGTGTTTGGGGCCAGATGGATGTGACTGAGGTGAAGTGTGTGCATGTGATATGCATGAGCCATGATGCATGTGAGTTACATATCATTGAATGTTTCTAGAGTCCATTGGACATGCATGGAAATGTCCATGGCATGCACCATGCCTGTTACTGTGTGTGTTTTGCCTGGACTGACCCATGTGTTGTGGAGGGACATGATGGAAGTGTACTTTGACAGTGGTGCTCATCTGCTATTGCTTCCTGTCTAGGGGACCATTGTACAGTAGCCTGATGCTTGTGTCCTTTGTCTCCCTCTACGCAGCGGCTAGTGAAGAAGAGGGCGGAGACGGCACTGTGGAGCAAGGCGGCGGGGATGCCCCCACGGCTGCAGCGGAAGGGGTGGGTGAGCCCCCACAGGGGCCTGCTACGGCGGGAGACGGTGAGGAGCCATCCAGGTTGGTGGTTTGCACAGAGGAGGAGGAGGCCGACACTGGTGCACACATGGGGCCTGGTGGGAGCATCCCTGCTGGTGCAAGTGGTGCAGTCCAGGGCCAGGGGCAGGAGGCAGCACAGGTCACCGTGGAGGGGCCTGTGCATGTCACTGTCCCTGACCCTGTGAGTGCACCACCATGCACCAGCAGGGATGCCCCGTCCCAGGCCCGTCCGCAGGTAGAGGGGATGTCCATGTCACCTGACTCCCCTCCACCTGCGGACGTGGTAACCCCTGGCCGCGTGGAGAAGGTCCTGATTGGGGTCGGGATGCGCACGGCTGTGATTCGTGATGACGTGCGTGCTTCCCGGGAGGAGTACGCACGTCATCACGAAGTGCACCGTGCCGACGTGGCCCAATTGGGATCGGCCATGTTCGGGGGTTTCCTGCATGTGTTGGCCAATCTGACGGCCCTCTCCTCCTCTGTGCAGGCTATCCACCGGTCGTTCTCCTTGCCGTCTTCCGGCCCAGATGCCACCAGGGCCCCCTGTGGACCTGCCCCGACCAATGCAGCCAGCTCGGTGGGGATCCCATCCCTGCCACAGTTGGGAGTCGGAGGTCCAGCAGGGGTGGACAACACAGCAAGTGGACCCCAGCAGATGGAAGATGTGACGGCATCATCGGGCAGGGCACGTGCACGACGGCGTCGGTGGTTTCCATCAGCCTGGATGCCGTCGTGCTGGCAGAGGCAGTGGCGTCGGAGGCAGCAGCGGGCTCGACGTGGGAGGCATCATGGCTCGGGGCCATCAAGATCAGAGGGGCAGGCATCGGCCGGAGGGCAGGGCAACCCTGGGATGGTGGTGTGTTCCGTGTGGGAGGAGTTTGGCCAGCGGATAGGTGCGGAGCGGCAGCGGGCGGAAGAGGAGCGGCTCGCCATGGTCAGGGCGGAGTTCTCCATTCGTCGGGCATTGAGGCGGGCTGAGTGCCTCGAGGAAGCTCGCAGGGAGTTTGAGGTGGACATGGGGTTGTCCCTGCGAGACCTCGGGGCCAGGACAGAGTCCCGCCTCCAGGACATCGACATGGAGTTCGATGATGCCCTGGCCAGCAACATCACCAAGTGAGCCGCAGGACTTGCCCGCTGCCTTTGTATATAGTTATTTAGTTAGTTAGTGCTAGGTTTCCTTTATTTATTTTTATTATTTTGGACCGCTCGGACAATGGCCACTTTTTTGTACATATATTTTACATTAGTTAGTGGTAGGTTTCATTTTTGGTGTTGGGCTCATGGACCCTGGAACATTCCTGTATATAGTTTGTTTTTTTGGGAGATACATTTTTTTAATTTCTTATTGTTTTCACCATGACGTAATGGTTTTTCATTAATTTCCTATGACATGATATTGCTTTGGACAAATTCATTTTAATTTTTTATTCCTTTGTTTTTTTGTTTATCACTTTTGTTCTCGGACATGGACAATTTATTTACTTAGCCACATCGTTGTATGTTTGAAAAGTTCACTTATTTTTGGTATTTAATACATTTTTTATATTTTCTTACACTTGTGTTATTTTCTCATTGGTTTGTTACATGTCATGATATGGGTTTTGACATTCACTTGCACCCATTGTGTATGTGTGTGTGACGGACATGTGTTCTTTTGCATACTTGGCATTGGGGTTGTGTCATGTGATTGCATTCACTATGTGGGTGGATGCAATCCTTGCCTGGGTGTTTGTGCTGGGTATGCTGGCCATTACTGCCATGATTGTGTATCGTCAGGACCTGGGGCCAGGGGGACATGTGTGGGGGCCTGCTGGCAGGTTCCCCACAGTGCTGGGGGGTGGGGGTGGTGGGAGACATGAGTGGGGGCCTGGTGGAGGGTGCCCCTGGTGACTGGGGGGGTGGGGGTGGTGGGTGACATGAGTGGGGGCCTAGTGGAGGGTGCCCCTGGTGACTGGGGGGGTGGGGGTGGTGGGTGACATGAGTGGGGGCCTGGTGGAGGGTGCCCCTGGATGGTGGGGGCTGGGGGTGGTGGGAGACATGAGTGGGGGCCTGGTGGAGGCTGCCCCTGCACTGCTGGGGGGTGGGGGTGGTGGGAGAAATGAGTGGGGGCCTGGTGGAGGGTGCCCCTGGTGACTGGGGGGGTGGGGGTGGTGGGTGACATGAGTGGGGGCCTGGTGGAGGGTGCCCCTGGTGGCGGGGGGGTGGGGGTGATAGGGGACATGAGTGGGGGCCTGGTGGAGGGTGCCCCTGGTGACTGGGGGGGTGGGGGTGGTGGGTGACATGAGTGGGGGCCTGGTGGAGGGTGCCCCTGGATGGTGGGGGCTGGGGGTGGTGGGAGACATGAGTGGGGGCCTGGTGGAGGGTGCCCCTGGTGGCGGGGGGGTGGGGGTGGTGGGAGGCATGGGTGGGGGCCTGGTGGAGGCTGCCCCTGGTGGCGGGAGGGTGGGGGTGGTGGGAGACATGGGTGGGGGCCTGGTGGAGGCTGCCCCTGCACTGCTGGGGGGTGGGGGTGGTGGGAGACATGAGTGGGGGCCTGGTGGAGGGTGCCCCTGGATGGTGGGGGCTGGGGGTGGTGGGAGACATGAGTGGGGGCCTGGTGGAGGCTGCCCCTGCAATGCTGGGGGGTGGGGGTGGTGGGAGACATGAGTGGGGGCCTGGTGGAGGGTGCCTCTGGTGACTGGGGGGGTGGGGGTTGTGGGTGACATGAGTGGGGGCCTGGTGGAGGGTGCCCCTGGTGACTGGGGGGGTGGGGGTGGTGGGTGACATGAGTGGGGGCCTGGTGGAGGGTGCCCCTGGATGGTGGGGGCTGGGGGTGGTGGGAGACATGAGTGGGGGCCTGGTGGAGGCTGCCCCTGCACTGCTGGGGGGTGGGGGTGGTGGGAGACATGAGTGGGGGCCTGGTGGAGGGTGCCCCTGGTGACTGGGGGGGTGGGGGTGGTGGGTGACATGAGTGGGGGCCTGGTGGAGGGTGCCCCTGGTGGCGGGGGGGTGGGGGTGATAGGGGACATGAGTGGGGGCCTGGTGGAGGGTGCCCCTGGTGACTGGGGGGGTGGGGGTGGTGGGTGACATGAGTGGGGGCCTGGTGGAGGGTGCCCCTGGATGGTGGGGGCTGGGGGTGGTGGGAGACATGAGTGGGGGCCTGCTGGAGGCTGCCCCTGCACTGCTGGGGGGTGGGGGTGGTGGGAGACATGAGTGGGGGCCTGGTGGAGGCTGCCCCTGGATGGTGGGGGCTGGGGGTGGTGGGAGACATGAGTGGGGGCCTGGTGGAGGCTGCCCCTGCACTGCTGGGGGGTGGGGGTGGTGGGAGACATGAGTGGGGGCCTGGTGGAGGCTGCCCCTGGATGGTGGGGGATGGGGGTGGTGGGAGACATGAGTGGGGGCCTGGTGGAGGCTGCCCCTGCACTGCTGGGGGGTGGGGGTGGTGGGAGACATGAGTGGGGGCCTGGTGGAGGGTGCCCCTGGATGGTCGGGGGTGGGGGTGGTGGGAGACATGGTTGGGGGCCTGGTGGAGGGTGCCCCTGGTGACTGGGGGGGTGGGGGTGGTGGGTGACATGAGTGGGGGCCTGGTGGAGGGTGCCCCTGGATGGTGGGGGCTGGGGGTGGTGGGAGACATGAGTGGGGGCCTGGTGGAGGCTGCCCCTGCACTGCTGGGGGGTGGGGGTGGTGGGAGACATGAGTGGGGGCCTGGTGGAGGGTGCCCCTGGTGACTGGGGGGGTGGGGGTGGTGGGTGACATGAGTGGGGGCCTGGTGGAGGGTGCCCCTGGTGGCGGGGGGTGGGGGTGATAGGGGACATGAGTGGGGGCCTGGTGGAGGGTGCCCCTGGTGACTGGGGGGGTGGGGGTGGTGGGTGACATGAGTGGGGGCCTGGTGGAGGGTGCCCCTGGATGGTGGGGGGTGGGGGTGGTGGGAGACATGGTTGGGGGCCTGGTGGAGGCTGCCCCTGGATGGTGGGGGGTGGGGGTGGTGGGAGACATGAGTGGGGGCCTGGTGGAGGGTGCCTCTGCACTGCTGGGGGGTGGGGGTGGTGGGAGACATGAGTGGGGGCCTGGTGGAGGGTGCCCCTGGTGACTGGGGGGGTGGGGGTGGTGGGTGACATGAGTGGGGGCCTGGTGGAGGGTGCCCCTGGTGGCGGGGGGGTGGGGGTGATAGGGGACATGAGTGGGGGCCTGGTGGAGGGTGCCCCTGGTGACTGGGGGGGTGGGGGTGGTGGGTGACATGAGTGGGGGCCTGGTGGACGGTGCCCCTGGATGGTGGGGGCTGGGGGTGGTGGGAGACATGAGTGGGGGCCTGGTGGAGGCTGCCCCTGCACTGCTGGGGGGTGGGGGTGGTGGGAGACATGAGTGGGGGCCTGGTGGAGGCTGCCCCTGGATGGTGGGGGGTGGGGGTGGTGGGAGACATGAGTGGGGGCCTGGTGGAGGGTGCCCCTGGTGGCGGGGGGGTGGGGGTGGTGGGAGGCATGGGTGGGGGCCTGGTGGAGGCTGCCCCTGGTGGCGGGAGGGTGGGGGTGGTGGGAGACATGGGTGGGGGCCTGGTGGAGGCTGCCCCTGCACTGCTGGGGGGTGGGGGTGGTGGGAGACATGAGTGGGGGCCTGGTGGAGGGTGCCCCTGGATGGTGGGGGCTGGGGGTGGTGGGAGACATGAGTGGGGGCCTGGTGGAGGCTGCCCCTGCACTGCTGGGGGGTGGGGGTGGTGGGAGACATGAGTGGGGGCCTGGTGGAGGGTGCCCCTGGTGACTGGGGGGGTGGGGGTGGTGGGTGACATAAGTGGGGGCCTGGTGGAGGGTGCCCCTGGTGACTGGGGGGGTGGGGGTGGTGGGTGACATGAGTGGGGGCCTGGTGGAGGGTGCCCCTGGATGGTGGGGGCTGGGGGTGGTGGGAGACATGAGTGGGGGCCTGGTGGAGGCTGCCCCTGCACTGCTGGGGGGTGGGGGTGGTGGGAGACATGAGTGGGGGCCTGGTGGAGGGTGCCCCTGGTGACTGGGGGGGTGGGGGTGGTGGGTGACATGAGTGGGGGCCTGGTGGAGGGTGCCCCTGGTGGCGGGGGGGTGGGGGTGATAGGGGACATGAGTGGGGGCCTGGTGGAGGGTGCCCCTGGTGACTGGGGGGGTGGGGGTGGTGGGTGACATGAGTGGGGGCCTGGTGGAGGGTGCCCCTGGATGGTGGGGGCTGGGGGTGGTGGGAGACATGAGTGGGGGCCTGGTGGAGGCTGCCCCTGCACTGCTGGGGGGGTGGGGGTGGTGGGAGACATGAGTGGGGGCCTGGTGGAGGGTGCCCCTGGTGGCGGGGGGGTGGGGGTGATAGGGGACATGAGTGGGGGCCTGGTGGAGGGTGCCCCTGGTGACTGGGGGGGTGGGGGTGGTGGGTGACATGAGTGGGGGCCTGGTGGAGGGTGCCCCTGGTGACTGGGGGAGTGGGGGTGGTGGGTGACATGAGTGGGGGCCTGGTGGAGGGTGCCCCTGGTGACTGGGGGGGTGGGGGTGGTGGGTGACATGAGTGGGGGCCTGGTGGAGGGTGCCCCTGGATGGTGGGGGGTGGGGGTGGTGGGAGACATGGTTGGGGGCCTGGTGGAGGGTGCCCCTGGATGGTGGGGGGTGGGGGTGGTGGGAGACATGGTTGGGGGCCTGGTGGAGGGTGCCCCTGGTGACTGGGGGGGTGGGGGTGGTGGGAGACATGAGCAGGTGTGCAGGGTAGTCCCCTGTTTTGTGGGCTGCCTGCAGGGGCCGTCGAGGGTGACAGGACCCACCCAGCCTAATCGCGTGTGTAACTTCGCACGCACCCCTGTAATACACGTACCAAGCCAAATCGCGTGTGGAAATTCCCGCGCACCCCTGAAATACACGTACCCTGCTGTAATCGCGTGTGGGACTTCCCGCGCACCCCTGTAATACACGCGCCCAGCCTATTCGCGTGTGGAAATTCCCGTGCACCCCTGAAATACACGCGCCCAGGCTATTCGCGTGTGGAACTTCCCGCGCACCCCTGAAATACACGCGGCCAGGCTATTCGCGTGTGGAACTTCCCGCGCACCCCTGAAATACACGTACCCTGCTGTAATCGCGTGTGGGACTTCCCGCGCACCCCTGAAATACACGCGGCCAGGCTATTCGCGTGTGGAACTTCCCGCGCACCCCTGAAATACACGTACCCTGCTGTAATCGCGTGTGGGACTTCCCGCGCACCCCTGAAATACACGCGGCCAGGCTATTCGCGTGTGGAAATTCCCGCGCACCCCTGAAATGCACGTACCCTGCTGTAATCGCGTGTGGACCTTCCCGCGCACCCCTGAAATACACGCGGCCAGGCTATTCGCGTGTGGAAATTCCCGCGCACCCCTGAAATACACGTACCCTGCTGTAATCGCGTGTGGAACTTCCCGCGCACCCCTGAAATACACGCGGCCAGGCTATTCGCGTGTGGAAATTCCCGCGCACCCCTGAAATGCACGTACCCTGCTGTAATCGCGTGTGGACCTTCCCACGCACCCCTGAAATCCACGTACCCGGCCAAATCGCGTGTGAGACTTCCCGCGCACACGTATTTTTTGTCAGCGTGTCCGTGTTTGTGGGTACCCCTTTGCACCTCATTTGTCCTGGAGGGCCACAGTATAGGACATTCATCATGGCAGTATATGGGTGCTATTTGTTGGCGCACCTTTTGGCGCACATTTCTTACAGCCGCTGAGACGCTACCGCCTGCTTTCTTGTGGCGGTCGTGTTTGTGCCTGTGCGCTGGTTTGAGCGTGCGCTTTTTTGACCTATTCTATTCCATGAATACGTGTTGTAGGCGAGCGTGTGGGCGTTCTGCGCACTTTTACCCTGTGCTTCCCCCGTGACGCCCACATTTTGGCAAGTTGTTCCCCATTCCGAGTGTTACGCCCCGTGTTCCGCCTACTTTTGTTGCGTGCGCCGTGCTATGTGCGATTTTCGCTGTGGACTGTGCGATTTTCGCTGTGACCTGGCGCATGCCGTTAGATGGCCTGTGCGCCAACGTGCGCCGCGCACTTTCTTATCGCACGTCCGATGGTTTTCTCGCGCACGGCCTTCCATGAATCGATGTGCGCTGCTTTTCGTGCGATTTTCGCTATTCCACTGCGATTTTCGCTATTCCACTGCGAATCGCACGTTTTTGGCCACTTGCGCCGCGCTAATTATTCCATGAATCGGCCTCTAAGTATATAGCACAATACTAACTTCACCCTTTTGCCAAAAATAAAACATGCTTTGTAAAACATTTCGCCCTTTTTCTTTCGCCTTCTTAAATTAAGCACAGGTTATAGAGAATAAGCATACATAAAACAGCATTCAATATTTAATACATTTTCATTCTGCACACCAACTCCATAAACTTCAGCTTCTATTTTGTATTTTATATATATATATATATATATATATATATATATATATATATATATATATATTACAGTGTTTATGTGCCATTATAATCAACCATTTTTATTTAACTTCTCTGTCACTGCCTCCTGACTGTACCCATTTATTTTACCTTTTTTTGTTCAAGGGACTTTATCTGTTTCTACACGCTCCAGATTTTTTATCTCATGTCTTGGATGACATGGCTTGATTTGGTTTACATGCACAAACTGTTCTGTTGCTGTTTCACCTTCAGTCTTTAAAATTTTGTAAACTACAGGAGAGACTTTATCTATAATTCGGAATGGCCCCTGCCAGGCTGCTAGGAATTTGGAATTTTTCTGTTTACTTTTTTCAAAATGAAATTTATACACCTGATCCCCTACACAATATTCCTTTACTGTTGACTTTTTATCATAATATGTTTTAGCACTGTCAGCAGCCCTTTCCAGATTTCTCTGTACAAAAGCAAATGCATGTTGTAAATGCTTCCTCAGCTCATCAATGTATTAATGAACTGTAGATGCACTTACAAGTGTTTGCTTATGTGTCCTGTATAGCAGGTGTTGCAGCAACACCATTTTCCTACCTGGCAAGACCTCATGTGGGCTAATACCTGTTGCTTTGGCAGGAGTTGATCTGATTGCCATCAAAACCAACGGTAAACGTAAATCCCAGCTGGAACCTACTTCAGCTACAAATTTCTTTAAAATGTCCACAACAGACCTATTACCCAGTTCATTTCCACCTGAAGAAGCCGCCCGATATGCGATATGTAGTTTCCTTTTCACACCCAGTATTTGCCATACCTTGCTCATTAGAGCACTTGTGAAATGACTTCCTCTGTCTGACTCAATTCTTTGTGGCAACCCAAACCTTGAGAACACATGATTCACTAGCAATGTGGCTGCTGTTTGCGCACTACAATCTGGTGCAGGAATACATTCAATCCACTTCGACATCAAACATACCACACTCAAAATATAACGGTTTCCTCTGCTCGACCTTTTTAAAGGCCCTACATAGTCTATTTGCATATCTGACCATTGAAGGGTTAGGCCTCTTTTCATTAGTGGAGCTCTGTGCATTGGTGAAGCAGGTTTAAATTGGGCACATACTAGACATCCTCTAGTATATAATTCCACATCGTGGGACATATGTGGCCAATAAGCATAATCTTTTAGCATTTCCAATGTTTTTTGTGAACCTCTGTGGTCTGCAGTTATGGCATCATGTGCATGGTGTAGCTTTAACCCTCTAAATGAAAGGGGTACCACCCATTGTTTCTGTCCTGTTATGGACTCTCTAACCATAAGTCCATCCTGTAGTCTAATTCGTTTTTTATTCTTTAATAGCACCCTCAATTCCTCTTTTCCCACACAATCATCTTCTGTTAAAAGGTTTTGTCCAGGATCTATCAAATTGTTATAATAGATTCCCAAAATTCGATCATTCTTTTGTGCCTCAATCAAATCTTGGTATGGGGTGTTGTAACTCCATTGTACCACTGATTGTTCTGTCTCCTTTGGTGCTTTAGAACGTGTTACTGCATCAATCTGTATTTCACCCAGTAAATGTTCAATAGGTAGCAATTCTCCCATCACAGCCCCAATTTTAGCCAGGTGGTCTGCCTTACCATTCCCCTCTTTATCCTCTCGTGGAGTTTTTAAATGCCCACACATTTTTCTCCAGTATATTGTCAAATTATTTTCTGACACTAATTTGTCCATGGCTTGTATCATTTTTCCATGCTTAAGTGGCTTTTTGTTGTATGTAATCATGCCTCTCGCTTTCCAGCCAGGTAGATATTCCACAAAGCTGTTTCGTGCATAGTCAGAATCAGTCACCAGGACAATTTCACTGAATTTATTATCAATTGCAGTAGCAATTGCTTTATAAATGGCAGCCAATTCCGCTATTTGACTGCCCCTAGCTCCAATTCTCATCCCTATGTTGGGGATACCTTCACGTTTCAACCAGACATTTGCTATTCCTGACACTAATTGTTTATTACTGTCATTTTCAATGTGAAAAGCACAACCATCAACATATACAGTTGGCAAGTCCTACATGTTTTTTCACCAAAAGCTTTGTGTGGTGATTGATCAAACTCCTGTAAATTAGGTTCTATCTCCATTTCGTTTGATGCTTGTTCAGCTGCACAGTCATGTAAATCTGCTAAACCTTGAGCAATTGGGCTCTTTTTATTTTGGCCATATCTCACTTCTACAGGAAAACCTTGTAATGCTAGCATCCATGAAGTGATTCTAAACTGTGCTAGATTACCTGACCTAATTCTTTTACTCTCTAAGAATTGCAAAGGTTGATGATTTGTTTCAATAATCACCTTTTCTCCCTGAACAATGGGGCGGAAATGTTATAGCACCCACACAGTGGTTAATAGGGCCTTTTCACATTCATTGAATTTCATTTCAACTTGGGAAAATGCTTTACTTGCCTAGGCAATGGTTTTGTGATCACATAATGTTTTTGTGATAACACTGCTGACATACAATGTTCAGATAAACCTATTTCTATAAAGAAATCCCTATCCTTTATGGGGTATGCTAAACATGGTGCCTTTACAAGACATTCCTTCAATTTGGCTACTGCTCAGACTGCTCTTTCTCCCATTTCCAGGGCGTATTTAGTTTAAGCAGTTTAGTAAATGGTTGAGTGATTTCAGCATAATTTTCAATGAACTTTCTGTTATAGCCTGTCATTCCTAATAAACTTTTCACCCTTTTCACATTTTTAGGGTCTTTTAGTTTTTGTATGGCCTCTATTTTCTTCTTTTGTGGATTTAGTCCATGTTCAGTTACTTCATGGCCTAGAAAGTTCACTTTTTTCTTTCACCATTGTGCTTTTTGTAAAGATACTTCGGCGCCTGCTTTCTGAAATTGGCCAAGAACATGTCTTATTTCATCAAAATGGTTTTTT
This sequence comes from Ambystoma mexicanum, assembly GCF_040938575.1. Classification (NCBI taxonomy): domain Eukaryota; kingdom Metazoa; phylum Chordata; class Amphibia; order Caudata; family Ambystomatidae; genus Ambystoma; species Ambystoma mexicanum. Next base: position 1,148,448,360 of record NC_090933.1, read on the forward strand.
TAGGCTTTCATTTTTTATCAGGACATCATCCACATAAACTATGGTTACTCTTTCCGCTGCATCAGGCATGGCCTTCCTCAAAAATATTCCAAATTCACTCCCACTATTAACGTACCCGAACAGAGTTCTAACCCATGCGTATTGAGTCCTGTCAAATGTAAAGGAAAATAAATTCTGTATCTCCTCCGCCAATGGCACGCACCAATATCCAGAGGTGAGATCTAATGTGGTAAACACGTTTGAACCATGTACCTGAGCTAGGCCCTGATCAATGAATGGCAGTGGCCATCTGGACACTGGTACTCTTTTATTTAACTCCCTCAAATCTGCACATAGCCGCCATTGACCATTTGGCTTTAACATACCTAAAATGGGCGTGTTGGATGTGCTATGGATAGGCCTGATGATTCCTCGCGATTCTAAATTTTTAATAATCTCTACCAATGATTCTAAACATGCCAGCGGTAGTCTATACTGGCGTACAAATACGGGACTTCTGCTACACCCTTCCGGAAGTGTGACCACATGTAAATTATTTAACCCGCAATCATAGGCATCTTTTGCAAATACATCTTTAAATTCCATAAATATCTTCCTCAATTCATTTCTATCCTCATCGTTGTCACACGCATCCGCTAAGGAGATCTGCACTTCTACCATTTTGGAAAATTCTGGAAAATGTTCTGGAAGTGGAATCTCGGCGCTTTCCTCTAGCTGTGTGGCTGTGTCTCTTTGTAAAGCTGCCACTTTTAAATGTTTTGGCATGTCAGCTTCCATTTCAATGGGCTGATTTTCCATTTCATTTTCACTTAAATCAAATGTTATACAACTCTCTTGATAACAGCACACTGTCTCACTTGAATCATAAGGGTACACAGAATGAATTTTAAATATTCCTTTGGGCTGAGAGTCCAGGTACTCTGGCAACTCACCCTTGGCATCTACATACTTTTCAGGGATATTTCCAATCACCATGTTATTTAGATCTGCAGTATAATGTGATTTTTGTATGGCCATTCCTAATGGGGAGTTTTCCTCTAAGTGAATATCTTGACAACCCTTATTATTTACCATAATTCTTACAGGCCCTTCACCAATATCTACCAATGGAATGTATTCATAATCCAGGCCTTGCCGTTTTATGGATTCATTCAGGCACACAAATGCATCAGAGTCTTTCATCTGCTGTCCATTTTTGCATTTCAGTGTTATTGCAAACTGTTTTGTAAATGCAGGTATAATAGTATCTTTCCTCATTTGTAGTTCAATTGCATAAGGAACCAGTTGTGCACAATGATAAGCCCTTCTTTTGTCTTCAAATTCAGGTGCCGGCCCACCTAGGCGTGACCATATTTCTTGATTAAGGAAATCAAACACCATACACATTCTGTGCATGATGTCATTGCCCATGAAAAAATCATTTTGTGCTCCACTCACTATCCATACATTATGGTAAAAAATTTTCTGCCCAATGCTAATTTTAAGCATGCATCTGCCTGCAATTCGGTTTTCAAAGTCTGGACTGTCCAACCCAGAAACATATTGGTTTTTAATCTTAAATTTCGGGATTTCCTCCCTCTCCATATTTTTTTGCAACAATTTCTCATTAATGAAGCTCCTCTCCTGCTCAAGCGCTAAAGTGGCTTTTATTGTTTTAAAACAGTCATTTATACCAACATGAACCCATAGTTGCTCATCTTCCATGTGTATTTCAGCAAGAGTGGTAATGTGTTTTTCTGAATCTGCTTTAGGAGTAATATTTTGTTTGCATATCTTTTCTTTTAAATAAAAACGTAATGTGTGCTCATCTATGGCGGTCTGCCAATATTTCCTTGGGTCCAAGTATATTTGTACAGGTAGTTTTTCATTGTCGCTCTGCATTTTGTCTTGACACATTAATATAACAGTGACACTAGGTATGCAACTATTCTGGAGATATACCTCCACAGCATCATTTGTTTTGGCAACGGTGTGACATTCATTTATGTTGCTGTTTTGTGATTTTAGTTTCTTAGGTCTCAATGGTTTTTTGGTTAAGGACCACAGCACTCCATTCACCCCATCTATGAGAGGAGACAATCTTTTCAGGCAATCTGTCCCCATCAGAAATGGAATTTCACAGATAGATGTGATCAATACCTCTTGTTTCATTCTGTGTTTTCCTATTTTTATATCAACCTCAGTTATACCTATAATGGGCACCTCCTCCCCATTAATGTCATGCACCGGATCTTGGTTTTCCTTCACTGTGATTTGATTCTGTGGGGATCTCCCTTCATTGATACTCTTTACCAGCTCCTTGGACATAATTATGGCCTGTGCGCCAGTGTCAATTATTGCAAATGTTTGGCATTTTTCTTCTACAGTGATGGGAGCATAATACCTGTCCTCAACTTCCTCTAATACACATAAGAAGTGTGAATTCTTACTGATTTCAGGACTCACCTTTCTCAGGCCTTTTTCACTTTTGGCTAAGCACATTGGTAAATGGAAAGACATTTTTCCCTCCTTTTTACCCATTTCTGCGCAAGAGACCTTATTCATTTCTCCATGTTCAGAGGTTTTTTGGAGTGTGGCCACTGTTCGCCTATCCATCCAGGTATCATCAGGGGCCACATTACAACTGAACATGTGTAACAACATCATTCAGCAATCTGTCATTGTTTAATTCTGTGGATTTGTGATCATTTATTGTGGTACCAGCCATTTCAGCCTCTTCAAAGATATGTGGCTCAAAGAATTCTTCAGGTGATTGACCTGTACCCTCTTTTTGAGTATTTCCTTTTTCTGCCTGTGTTTGGTCATTGTTCTGAGTGTCCAGGAAAGAAATTATAGCATCCCCACTTACTCCCTGTTTACTGGTATTCCCCATGCATGAGTAATTTTTCTTAAATCTGTTTCTTTGTTCTCCTGGAGTTTCAGGTTTTCTTATTTCATTTGTACAAATCTTCAATGTTTGATTTAGCTCTAGTTTAAACCGTACCTCTCTTTTAGAAGTATTTGCACTTTCTGTTACATGTTCATTTACTGGCATTTTCACTTTTAAATCATTAGACATCTCAGAGTCATTATGCGAAATTACATCAGAGCAATATGTCTTTTCGGCGCTGTATGTATCCTGAGTACTTAGTCACTCAGAAGAAGCCCCCCGGTCATTGCTATGGTCGTCAGCCCCCTCCTTTGATTACTGTTTTTGTGCTGTACAAAGCTTCCCTATTTGTTCAGCCAACATTTTCACTTGGGCCTCAAGGCTCTGGGACCTTTCCATCTCTCTAGAATCCTCCCTCTGTGGTCTAGATCGATATTGGTTGCGTTCTCCCTGATTGGATCTATTCTGATACCTCTCAGGTGAGTGATTTCTATTGGGATGGTTTCTGAACTCTTGATTCATTTGTGGAGGGGAGCGAGGTGCACCCATCCTTTGGTTGTAGTCCTCTGGTGGGGAATCATTGTATTGACGTGGAGTATAATTCATGTTCTGTCTCATGTCCTGTCTCTCATGTTGTGGGTACTGGCCCCTATGTTGATTCCCATTATCAGCAAATCGAGCCACATATCGGGGTCTATCCTGATTACCATATATCATGGTGTTGGGATCAAATTTGCTCTGTGTCCCCAATGTCTGATAGGGATCATCATTTCTTTGATCTTGATTTTGTCTCTGATTATGGTTCATACCTGACATATCAGACCGATAGCCTGCCTGGGGCCTATCTCCTAAATACCTAGGACTGATGTAGCTCTCCCTATTACTAGGATCATGTGATTGAAACATTGGTGCAGAATGTGATGACCTTTGTTGATTAACCCTTGGTTCAGGTGCCGAATTATTTTTACCTGGACTTTGAGCAGATTCAAGGGACATCTTGGCTGACCTGATTTCCATCACTGTTGCTGAGGGTTCTTTAGATTTAGGTCTAGTATCTTTCATTTTATCACTTTCTCTACCCTGACAATAGAGTACCTCATATAGTTTTGTGCTTTGATGCACAATCCACTCAAGGGACTTGTCATGATCAAATTCACGAACCAATTGGGATATAATGTCTTTCTGTAGCCCATAGAAGTAGGCGGTTTTAAATTCATTAGAATTGGGGTCAAAAGATACATCAAAGTGAGAAAAATGCTCTTTTTAAGTCTTGTAAAAACTGGCGAGGGGATGTATTAGGCCCAGCAGTAAGTGTGTAAGCAACTTTCTTTGACTCCTGTAATGACTGGAAAGGAGAAAAATGACGCCTAATTTCTTTTTCAAACTCCACCCATGTCATATTCTGCTGCTCATTTAATGCCGTCGGAGCATCTAAAGTTAAATGAAAATATTATCTGTACTGTTCCTTAGGTATCTGGAGTGCTTTAAAATGTCATGAACCGCTTCTAAGTGATCCTCAATGCAGCATTCCCCTCCTTTTTTAAATGGTTTGATCAGAGCTTTAATAGATTTCATTATTTTTATGGGGCTACTTGTTGCAATGCATGGAATTGCACTACTTGGTGACTCAATCCTGGTTCCAGGTGTATGGGATTGGTGGCGGCACCAAATGGGAGTATCAAATCCCCCAAGGGTGCTGCAACCAGGTTCAGTCACCGGCCCAGTCACTGGAGGACTAGCTCTTTGGGTAGAAATAATATTCACCTCCACTCCATTGAATGTAGTACCCTGCCGCCTCTCCTGGGACCTGGGAATGCACATTTGCTGTTCTAAGTCCTTGCACTTTTTAAGGAGCCTGTCTGCTTCATTTTGCAGATAGTTGTTTTCATCACTCATTTTATTTATTACCTCCTGCATGTCGCACATTTGCATTTGGCATTCATTGAATTCTTTGTTTCTCTTGTCTCTTTCTTGAATCATTTTAACCATTTCTTGCTCTGCACCTTGGAGATCACTTTCTTTTTCAAAATGTTCTTTTTGTAAAATCTGCATTTCTGAAACAATCTCATCTTTATCCTGTCTAATGTGATCCACTAAGGCTTTTAAGTATACCAATTATTGCTCACTATCTTCAAACTGTTTCTTGCTTTTGGACAACTGAATATCAAAATCTCTGCATTTTAATTGCATGTCTTTTTGGCATCCTTCTAATTCTGTTCTTAACATCTCCTCTTTTTTACTTGCCCCATCTAAGTCAGTCTTTAACCTGTTAATGAGCTGGGTATCATTTTCTTGCATTCGCAGTGACCTATTCAAAATAAACCATATTTTGGCGCATAGCCGTATTAAACAGTCTTTCTCTGCACTTTTATCGGCTGCATTCAATAACCTTGTAAGGCAGACCTGAATTATGCTGCCTTCTGCAAAAATATTGTCTAGTGTTTCTTTCTGCACCTCACCCTGAATGCGGTCATGCCATTCTGAGGTACTGTTTGATGACCAAGTCCCATGTGCAAACAACTTTACCTCTAAATATTGCAATAGGTCTGAGAATGTGGTTTCCCTTTGTGACATTCTGAAATTCGTTTTTGGTGACACACTGTTATTATGAAATGGGTTCCCTTTAATGTACAGATGGCAGTGTGAGACCCACTTGCCACGCCCAGGAGGTGCTCTATGATCACTTTCCCGGCAAACGCACCATAAATATGTTCGTATTTTGTATAGATTTGGGGCCTAGCAGTATTTTCTTACCGCCAAAATGAAAAGAATTCAGTAATAATCACTCTTTGCATTCAGATTAGATTTGGTATATAGTACTACAGTATACATACATTATTTCAGCACACAGATACATTTAGTGGTATACTTTATTTTGGTAGGCGTTATTGGTGGTATTTCTGGTGAGCATAATTCCTTTGTTTTATATGTGGCCCCAATATCCAGAACCCCTTATTTTTGTTTAGTTTGTTCGTGTGATCACTAGAGAGGCCTCAGGCTTACATTTCAGGAACACCACATTTTCATTTGGAGTGCCACTATGGGCTGTCCTCACTGACTTATCTACGACAGCGAGCTAACATGTGGTATTCATCACCAACTTATCTACATCAGTGAACTATGTCCAGGGCCTCTCCTTCTGCTGACTCGTGTACCTCCAGCAGCAGGCTATTTCATTATGTTATTATTATGTTCCATTCAGAAAACACACTTATATACTGAATGGAATTGTGCACACAGCTACCGCCAAGTCTTATTTTTAGCTTCCTTAAAAATGACAATTGCACTGTCTAAACATCTCCCCATATTATCAGTACTGTAATGGAAGATGCACAAAGAAAACAGAAAAATAAAACACATTACCCGTCTGCTTTCAGATATTTTTGTGCATTATAAAAAATTGCATTTCAACACGATCTTACTCTTTTTACAGAAATAAATGGAAATTGCACAGTAACAACATTATCTGTAACAAAATGAGAAGAGAGCGTCGAGAACATATTCAATTTGCAACATTAAACATGTTGATAAAACACTGGAATTCCCTCTTCTACTCTGACTGAATAGTTTCGCACACATACACACTGCCCCCACACTCTGTAATATAATTACCAAGCCTGTCCAGCATGTGAAATTCTTCTGCTGCTCGCCTTCTGGAAGTGGCTTAATGCTCCCTCTTAAATCACCCCAGCAAGGACGAGCATCTGCCGTCACTCAAACCGGGGCTTATTGACTGGAATTCCCAGTCTCTGCAGCAGTGCACTGGGATCTGCTTTTTCAATCAGGAAACTCCCCAGCCACCAGCCAGGTCTTTCTCCGAGCTGTGTAAAAAATGTCTTCTAACTCTATTCATCCCAAAGGTTCATTAGAAAAGCTCTGTTACAGCCTACCAAACGAGTTCAACCAATGAAATTCAATCATGTCTTACACTCCTTCTCTTGAACAATGGCTTGGCTTATACAGTTGCAACTGTAACAAAACTGATTTCCTGCTTATTCGAGTCTTTGCTTCCTGCAAATACTGTGGACAGAGCACAGATAGAGCCAAAGAGAAAAAAATCTGGATGCACGTTCAAAATGACTTTCAGAGCCTGTCATGTTCCATCTCATTTTGCACTGGAGAACACATTATATTATTAATGAGTTAGAATCATGTTAGTATTGTTAATGAGGTTAGTTCATTAATCCTCAAATGTGGATTCTTGCAACAGAGGAATTTGAGGTGAAAAAAAAATATATGCTTTTAACTGTGAAAAGAAACTATTTGCATTTTAGATGTAGAAATCGTTTTTGACTGAATAGCCTGTTTTCATTTACATGTCCTTTTCACACTGGCAACACATGCCTTGCTGTACCGCATTATAGCAATGCACCAAACCCATGCAGTGGTGCTGCATGAAAAAAATATGCTAAATACTCTTACAGTTATGACAATAACAATGTCACATATCATGATGGTATCATACTTTTGGGCACCGGGTCCTGAGGTTACCCCCTCGAATCCGTGCCGCCTTCTTGTGTACCACGACTTGTTGTGGGCACCGTACAGTGGCTTGTACTTCTTTTTGCTCTTCTCCCCTTTTTGTTGGGTGGGTGGGTTCTGTGGTAAAGAAGCAAGAAGATTTGGAAGACACTTAGTAAACAGTGAACCTCCTGTTTGCTTGGGTCCCCGTTCAGGGTCCACAAACAGATTGTGTTTACTCTGAGCATGCTGCTCTCATTTATAGGACCCAGGGAGGCCCTGGGTCTTTGTTGTGTATGTGGTGGGGGCTGCTGTTGTCGCAGCCCCCAGCCGGATAGCCGACTGTCTGACCCCCTGGTGGGGGCAGATCTTTGAACCTGGGCCCTGCCTGATGGTTGTTTCCTTATGGTGCTTAGCACCTTGCTGTTTGGAGGAAGGGTGCGATGACTGTTCGCACCTTACCCTTCCGTGGCTTTTGTGCTGCAGAGACTGCGTGTCTCTGTAGCTGGGGGAAGGAGAGGAGCAGGCGCGGGGGTTGGGGCTGCCCCTCTCCCAGCTGCCGATGGTAACAGCAGTTACCCTGCCTCGCTTGTGAGATGCCCATGCAGCATTGCCCATAACTGCTGAACCCATATGCATGCATTAGTAATGGCCGAACCCCAAACCTCACCCATAATGATAGGCTCACAACTTGTTTCAAGATTTTTATTCTACAGATATGGGTTATGACAATAACAATATCACATATCATGATGGTATCATACTTTTGGGCACCGGGTCCTGAGGTTACCCCCTCGGACCTGTGCTGCCACACACGGGCAGGTTGCCGGCTGACCGTGTTCCCCCAAGAGTATGCCCTAGAGACAGCCCCTGTGAGCAAGTGTTGTATTGATTTCCCGAAAGAAATGCTCCATGACCTGGCTAGACAGATAAGTGCTGTCATCGAGAAAAAGGTCTGGGTTGCCTAGTGTAATGGCTGGGTGTTTTATGAAACCCAGTCCTCTAGTCATACAGAATCTCTCTATAATCCTGTTCAGTTTTCTTCTGGATATGTCTATAGATTTGTAGCGGTTGGCCCCTAGCCATTCCTTTCTTGGTAAGATGGCTGAAAAATATATTTCGGTACCCCTCCAGTTGTGCGAAATGCCTGCTAGGGAGGAGCACATTTCTTCGCATAGGGTGCGTCTAGTTGTGTTGGCTAGGTCGTTGCCCCCTAGATGTATGATCAGGAATTCTGGTGGGTCCCTTTATGCCACCAGTTCTGCTAATGTTTCGAGGACGTCCGCCCATCGTAGGCCTCTGTAACCCCACCATGAAGTAATGGTGTTTCTGAAAGGTGGCCCTTCTTTAGTCTCTTCTGCCCATCTGCCTGTCCTGAAAACAAATGAGTGGCCAACTATCCATGCTGATCGGAGTGTGGTCCTCAATTCGCCTGTTGTTTCTGTGGTGGTGGGAGGGAGGGAAAAGCAAGACAAATTATTAGGGCGGATGGCTATATCGATTGCGGTCTGATATATCTTTTATAACAATCTGACTTCCATCCCCCTATGTTTTTTAGTAGTTGCGGTGCTAAACCTCCTTGCCATGCTGCGGTGGCGGCACCTATCCTGATGGAATGAGTGCCGAAATGTTTGGGATCCCACCCTGCTCTGCTGATTGCTTTCATCAGCACTCCTTTAAATTGGTAGCGGCTTAGGGCCGATGCATCCTTGTGGATTAAAAAAAAAACTCCCCCCCACTTTGGGTCGTTGTGCGTAATAGAGGTTGGTGATGCACACCGGCAGTTTGTTGCCTCGTCGATGTAACATATATTGATGGTTCTTATTGCACCCATTTTCGACTGTTGCATTTCTATATTAACACTCTCCTGTTTCACCCTGATTTCCATGACGCCCAGGCCGTGTGTGGCCTTGGTGCTGAAAGCGATGAGTTCTCCTACCCGGAAAGCCCCGAAGTAGGCTAGGAAAAAGGCTGTTTTAAATAACATTATCTCGTAAGGATGCCAAGATATGGCCTCCAAATGGCTTGCTATCTGTACCAGTTTGGTGAAATCAAAGGGTCGGCGGGTGTCCACTTGCGGCCCCTCTAATCTGCCCCATCCCTTCACTGCATAAGAAATGAGGGTGTTCTGGGTGGGGTCTGAATCGCCCGTATTTTCGTAAAGTATGAGATTGCCACCAGGTGTCTTTTAGCCCAATCCCTTTTGAAACCTTGTTCCCGGGCCCATTTTAAAAATACTTCTATGGGCCTCATTACACGGTAGGCGGTAAGGGTCTACTGGTACCGGTATTTTACCGGTACCGGTAAATCGTTATCGCCTTACTACGAGGTCCCTTTGCGGGTTGGGGAATTTAACGCCTGCTTTTTGCAGGCTAATTACGGTACCGCAATTTGCGGTACCGTAATTAGCGCCTTCCCATAGAGCCCTATGGGGCAAAAATGGGAATGGGGAAGGGAAATGGTGGAAGGGGGAATTACCGCCCCGCCAACCTTGGAATGGGGCGGTAATTCCCCTTTCCTCCAAGGCGGTACCGGTAAATTACCGGCATGAACCATGGTGCTAATAGCACCATGGTTTACCGCCTACCATGTAATGAGGCCCTATATCTTTAATCGTTATTAGTTCTACGTGGTTTAAACCTGTGGCTTTGAATACTGTTTGCAAACACTTCCTGTACTGTGTTGCTGTGGTGCTTGCCACTGCCCTCTCTGCCATCTCTGTTAGGAAGCCTGTGAGGTTGTTGGCACCCGTTGTTGTTGTGCCTGATTCTTGTTGGGCATCCTGGCCTGGGCTCTCTGGTGCTGACGTTGATGCCAATGTGTTGCTGGCACCCCCTTTAGAGATGCCTGCTTTATATTGGTCATCCCGGCCTGCACTCTCTGGTGCTGGCGTTGATGCCAATGTGTTGTTGGCACCCGTTTTAGAGGTGCCTGCTTTGTATTGGTCATCCCGGCCTGCTCTCTCTTGTGCTAGCATTGATGCCAATGTGTTGTTGGCACCCGTTTCAGAGGTGCCTGCTTTGTATTGGTCATCCCGGCCTGCACTCTCTGGTGCTGGCGTTGATGCCGATGTGTTGTTGGCACCCATTTTAGAGGTGCCTGGTTTTCGTTGGGCATCCTGGCCTGTGCTCTCTGGCGTTGGCGTTGATGCCATTATTCTTGTCTTCCCATTATTGCCCAGCATTCTGCTGGTATTGGCGTCATCTGTTCTTGGGCGTGCGGCACTAGCTCTCGGAATCTTGTCCACTGGAAGCGAGATAAGGCATCAGCAATGTTATTATCTGCCCCACAAATGTGCTTCGCTTTGAGTACAACGTTTACTCGTAGTGTGACTGTTGTAATGGCTCGTAATACTTTTAGTACTAAAAGGCATTTCGTAGACCTTCTGTTTATGGAGCCCACTACAGCCATGTTGTCGCACCAAATCAAAAGTTCCGTATTCGCTAGTCGCCTGCCCCAGATGTGTAATGTAATGTTAGCCAGATGGGGAATAGTTCTAGTAAGGTGATGTTTCTTGTCCACCCTGCTGTTTGCCATGAATTGGGCCAGTGTCCTGCCACCCATTCGGAGTCTAGTATGGCTCCAAACCCCTTGCTCCCAGCTGCGTCGGTGTATAGGACCCTGTTTGACCGGGTATTTAAAGGAGTTCGCCAAAGTAAAGACCCGTTGAAATCTCTGAGGAATTTTACCCCATGTTTCAAGGTCCTGTTTCACCTCTCTGCCTAGCCGGATATGCAAGGGTGGTTTGGTGAGTGATTTGATTTTGAAACTCCAGGCTTCTGGAAAATATCCTCCCTTGAGGTATTATTTTGGATGCGAAATTAAGGCTGCCTGCTAAGGATTGTATTTCCTCTACAGTCCCCTTTTCTCTCATTATCAGGTTTTGTATTTTAGCCAGGGGTTCTGATATTTTTTTGGGGGATTCTGCAGAGCCCCTTTGTCGAGTCTATTTCGATGCCCAGAAAGATTATGTTTGTGTCTGGTTTGGTGGTTTTTTCCCCCGCTAGGGGAATTCCCCATTGAGCGGCCATGTGCTCCAGTTTTGTCAAAGCCTGGCCGCATTCCTCGGAGTTTGGTGGCCCTATGACCATGAAATCGTCTAGGTAATGCACTATTTTTGTCCCTGCTCTCTGCTTTAGGAAAGCCCATTGAAAAAAGAAACTGAATTGCTCAAATAGTGCACAGGATACTGCGCACCCCATGGGAAGGCATCTATCTACGTAGAATTTGTTGTTAAAAGTGAAACCTAGCCACTGCTGTGACTCTGGGTGGACTGGCAAGAGTCTGAAAGCAGATTCGATGTCCAGCTTGGCCAACAAGGTGTTTCTGCCGCACTCTTGTATGAGCCTTACCGCTTCTTGGAAATGCGTGTAAGTTACAGCGGATTCTGTGTGTGGGATGCCATTGTTTAAAAACTGGCCTTTAGGGTAGGAAAGGTGATGGATTAGTCTCATTTTTCTGGGTTCTTTTTTGGGGACCAGGCCTAGTGGAGATATTAAATAGTTCTTTAGAGGCATGGCGTCCCAAGGACCTGCTACCCTGCCAGTTGCAGCTCTTTCTTGATTTTGGTTTCTACTATCTGGGGGTTGTCCCTGGCTGACTTTAGCTTCATCGGGATGTATTGAGACCCAGTGCCCTTAAATGGGATGAAAAACCCTTTGGTGAAACCCTGCGATATTATCCTGCTGGTTTCTGTGTCTGGGTAGCTGATTAGAGCATCCCTAAAATTGCCCGGGTTGATGGGAGTTCGTCCTGGTTCTAAAATTGGGATATCATTCTTTCTTGGCTAGTAGTCTGGTGCAATTGCTTGTTGCATGGTCGCCGTTGCAATTTGTTCAGGCGTGTTTGTACCAGCATTCTTTGCCCCATGTACACTGGTTTTTCCCAAAATTTCTGCATGGGATGTTGGATTTTTGGAAGAAGAATGCATGGTATCTTCTTCCTGGGGAGGTTCGGCGTTGAGGGTGTATAAATCGTTCTGGACTTCATCCCACTCAATGGCCGGTCTTTCTGACATGCTCCTACTAAATCTGATGTCGTATGCAAGCCATGTCTTCCCCCTCTGTGTTACTTTTACTTCCCTAATTTTATCAGCGTATTCCCAGATCTTCCTACCATCCATGGGGAATTTTTCTTCATATATTGTTGCTAGGATGGCAAAGGCCTGTAACCAGTTGTCCCAGTTTTGTTCGAGCTGGGCGTTCCTGGCAATAGCTTTTTCTTCTATTTTTTTGGGATCTCTAAAATCGTCTTTCCCTTTATCGCTGTGCTTCTATTAGGGAAAAGATTTCTATAAATTCTTTGGCCCATATGGTTTCTTTGATTGTGGTATCAATGTTCCATGCCAGGCATCTTTTGTATCTATTTAATATCTCTGTTTGGAAAGATTTCATTTTTTGTTCTAATTGCGCATTACAAATTGATATAATGTCAGTTGTATTGCTGCCATGTGTCCCTGTCACGCCCATGTTGTCTGCGCCTGGCATTGTCCATGCTTTTAGGGCACCTGTTGGATCAGTTGCTGGAGTTGTGGACGCTGTTGTATTTATAGCTGTGGGCGCTATTGGCAACTGCTGTACGTGTTGTGGCGGAATTGCTATAGGTAGTGTTACGGGTGGGTTGACAAACGTTATAGTAGGTTCTATTGTGATGGAGGGGTTTGAGGCCACAGGTTCCCTTCTGGGCGGAGTCTGTTTCCCCCTTATTTCTACCATTAGTTGCTGTAATTCCGCTATATTCTCGCATAATTTTGACAATTTTTTGGTACCTTTTCTGGCGTCTTTGGATATTTTTCTCCTTTTTAATGGTGCAGGAACCTCCTCCTGGCTTGGTGGGCTAGTAATTCCTTCCCTGGGTAGGCCGTTCATGTTTTCTCTAACCCATGCCCATCTGTAGTGCTCTGCCGCTTCAATGGCTGCTAGCAATTGTGGTGATTTGGGCTTCTGCGCCGTGTTGGGGGTGCCTGTGTTTTCCGTTTGGGCCCCATGTATTTCTATGCCTGCTATAGGAAAAAGAAAAAGGGTTTTATCACGGAGTTAAACCGTTGTTATCGGCGAGTTCTTTGCGCCTGTTCTATTTGTTGCCCATGCTGGGTAACTGTTGACTGGTGCCTTCTTGCCCGGGTTTCAGAAAACTGGGCAGCCCCCAGACTTGATTTACTGGATTTAAATAATTGGTTTCGCTGTGAGATCGCCCTGCAATATTACAGAAATTATTTTAAATCTGCAGTCTTTGGGCCCGCCGAGCTTGGAAATGTGTTTGCCAGCTCTGCGTGGCTATCAAGCAAAGACGAGCTCCCAAGCTGGTTTGTGGCTCTGCCTAGTTTAAAATTGGCTTGTGTTATCCTGCCCCGTCTGCCTCATAACGCGGGGGTTCCGGTCCGCTGTAATACAATGTATCTCTTCTGGACATAAATGTCTATTTTTCCTCCCTTGTAGCCCCAGCGCGGTGGCTCACCTGTAAAGTGTTGAATCGGAAACCGTCCGCGCCGTGCTGTTCAAGTGTCGCTTCTCCTTCGTTCGCACTGGTTTTGTGGATGATTCTGCAGCACGCGTCTTTGTTTGCTGTGGATTGGACACGCTCGCCGCTCGCTTTTCGGTCTATGCCGAAAATGTTGAAGCTGACAGCATCCGCGCTGGCCGTTCGGTTGTCGTTTCTTCCTTCGTTAAAACTGCATTGCAATTGGTTTGAACAGTACAATGTTCAGGAAGGAAAAAGACACTGCGATTTACAGCAAACTTCAAGAATTGCTAAAGAAGCAAGAAGATTTGGAAGACACTGAGTAAACAGTGAACCTCCTGTTTGCTTGCGTCCCTGTTCAGGGTCCACAAACAGATTGTGTTTACTCTGAGCATGCTGCTTCCATTTATAGGACCCAGGGAGGCCCTGGGTCTTTGTTGTGTATGTTGTGGGGGCCGCTGTTGTCGCAGCCCCCGGCCAGATAGCCGACTGTGTGACCCCCTGGTGGGGGCAGATCTTTGAACCTGGGCCCTGCCTGATGGTTGTTTCCTTATGGCGCTTAGCACCTTGCTGTTTGGAGGAAGGGTGCAATGACTGTTTGCACCTTACCCTTCCGTGGCTTTTGTGCTGCTGAGACTGCGTGTCTCCGTAGCTGGCGGGAAGGAGAGGAGCAGGCGCGGGGGGTTGGGGCTGCCCCTCTCCCAGCTGCCGATGGTAACAGCAGTTACCCTGCCTCGCTTGTGGGATGCCCATGCAGCATTGCCCATCACTGTCCTGTCTTTTTGGAATGCGCTCTGATGCCTGCGGGCTTTAGCGCTATATAAATAAATAAATAAAATAAAATTAAAATAAATAAACTAAATGCAACCATGATGAGTACATGTCTGTACTTTTTCACTTTGATCTTGTGTTAGGGTTGTAACAGTAGTTGATGGCACATCAAAATGTGATTGATTCTATCTCCATCTGTCACTGGCTTCTGAAGTGGTGCCAGACCCAAATATGAGCAATTGAACAAGGCCCTGAGATAAAGGTGATAGCTAAATTACAACTCGGATGCGTACTCTGCTCATTTACATCATAAAAAGAAAGGATCCATTTCACTTATCCAAATTCCAACATTAGGGCAGTAGGGCTTTGGGATGGATCCTGTAAAGTGTCACACCTCCAAGCCAGTTACACAATTTAATATGGTAGCATTAGCCTCCACGGCATGAGTTTAAATCATCCATGTAGTTGTAGTTCTGGCCAAAATGCTACTTGGTGTTGCTGGACGGCACTGCATTGTGTATGTGTGATATTTCCTTTTTATTTTAATTTTATTTCATAATTTTTCATTTGTGTTATGGTTTAACAAAGAAAACCTTACACAAATGTAATTCAAAAATAGATGTTCAAATACAAACAATTAATAAATAACCTTACACAAAATTATGCAATTACACTTGAAAATTATATACAATAGCTTAATAACACATAAATAAGTTAAAATCCATGTCATCAGGATATCATAGCAAACATTTCTTCAATGCATCCGATCAGCGCCAGAGTCAGTGCAATCGATCTCACATTCAAAATGTTTTCCCAAAAAACATCCAAATTTGTCTATATTGTCTGACATGTAGATGAATATATTTACAATTTATTGGATTAGATTACATACAATATAATAAAAGATGCTCAATAGTTTCAGTTGAACCCAGGGGATTTCAAAGCATACAATGTCTTAACAATCTTTCAAGGCCATTAATTGCCCAAACAATTTCCAGTGTAGGCAGCAAGTTTAAGCGGAAACGCATGAACTTGCTTCTCCAACTAGGACCTGGAAATCTTTCGAGATACGCTTCAGGGCATGAGTGAGGCTTTTCACTTTTTGCCACATTACCAAACAACATATATTTCCAACTACCTCAAATGTTCTCATCCAGTCCCTTTCTGACACAGCCTTTTTCACCTTTTGTGGATTGCAGTCCAAGGACTCCAATGATCTATCCAGATCCAATAAAATATTCTCAGTCTGTTTTACTCAACCCTTAAAGTGTACCGAAGATTCATTTATCAACAAGGTGTATAGTCAGAGATTAAGGAATTGTGATTTTTCTAACAAAGGAGAGGTGCTTCCATTCGAAACAGGATTCCATTGATTGCAGACCCAACTCATACAGTATAACAGAAGCCGGGACACCCATAGGCAATCCCAAGACATTCGACCAAATAGTTCTTTCCAGCAGCAAGTCAGCTCCCCTTCTATAAACATATCAACATCATACATTAGCAAAGTTAACACCTTGGACCTGAAGTAGTTTATTGCAGGCTTTGCAGAAAATGTCCCCACTTTCAGATAATTATTTTCAGGTAAGCACTAAATGTATTCCATTTTTTCCTCATGGCCTCCAATCTAATCTGTTTGTTAGGACAGCCCTGTATGGTAAATCCCAGGTAGAGGTAACTTCCTATGCATTCAATAGACGAGTTCTTAATTTTCAAAACAAACTGCATTTTTCTCTTCCTATTCCCACAGACAAGCACCTTTGTTTTCTGACAGTTTATCACAAGTCTGGGTGCATCCATACGGGAAGTTAATGCATGTATCAACCATTGGAGGTCAATTGGGGTTTGGTGCATGATCATGATTCCACCTGCGTAAAGCATATAATGAAATTCACAGAACCAATACTTGGGGGAAGGCCTTGACCCCATCCAACCAAGAACCCAGGTCTGCAAGATAAAAATTGAACAAGGTCAGGGCCAACACACAACCCTTTCAAACACCCTGGTGTGTCGCCACTGACCTCAACAGTCTTCCTTCCCCATCAAAACACACCCAAAAACTTGTATTTTTATGCAAGGAGACAAGAATCTCCATCAAATATGGAGGAATACCCAAAGGTTTTAATGTATGACATAGGTAACTCCTTAGCACCCCATCAAAAGCAGAGGAGAGATCCACGAACACCAGGTAGAGTGGCTTCCTCTCTGATTTCTTTATATTCACGAACTTAGATAATATGAAACCATTTTACCTGGGCCCCGAGAGCCCTCCTGAAACCTGACTGATTGTGGTCCATACATCTGACAATTCTGGCCCAGCCCCTCAGTGCCTGAAGCGCCAAGGTTGACAAAGTTTTACTGCAGGAATCAAGGAGGGCCATAGGCCTATAATTTCCCGACAAGAACCTATCCCCATTCTTGAAGATGGGCACTAATATTGCAACCCTCCAAGAGTCAGGTATCCATTAATCTAGTATGATACTCCGAAATAGAGTATGTAAGATCTCTGCTCATAGGGTCAAATTGGACTTCATAATAAAATTAGATACTCCTTCCAGTCCAGCCACCAGTGAGGTCTTAGAAGTAGTTATCAAGCGTTCAATATACTCCCCATCTAATTCGAGATGTCAATCACCAGACTCAAACTGCGAATTGACACAAACATCCCCCTCGTCCCAGGTATAAGTCCCCTTGATAAATTCTACCCATGTCCCTTCTGCTATACCATTTGCTTGAAGTAATTCTTGTCTGTCTGAATTGCCATTCATTACTCTCCAAAATTCCTTTGTATCCTTATCCTTCAGAATCTTAAGAATCCTCTCTCCCTCTAATTGAACTAGACAACCTTCCTGGCATTTCATCCAGTTCTTAAATGTTTGCGTTCATTTTTTACATTTGACCCAGTACTCAGCAGGATCTGTGTGATGTCTCAGTCTTCTAAGATCTACCCTCAGTTCTCTTTTCCTCTTCTGGATTTTCTCATCAAACAGATGACTAGTATCTCTCTTCCTTGAAAAACCAACAGCCCTCGTCCCATTATCTCTAATCCCACCTACAATAAATTTAACAAAGTTCTGTACCGAGAGAGCCTCTTCAACTGAATCCACAGAAGCAGAGTCCAACCAGTCTTTTAGGAAGTCATTGAATTTAAAAATAGACCAGTCATTCCACATCAATTGATTTCCCAAGTTGTTTCTCTGAAACTGAATTCTACCCAATGTATCCCACTTCTCCGATAATTGTTGATCTGTTTTCTCTCTTGGGATCGTGCACCTGGCCAACCTCTGTAATTCGAGCCCAGGTACCTGCTCACCCTGCCACCCTCCTGCACTGCCTCCAGGCCACCCCCTGCACTGGGGTTCTGTATCTGTACCTGTACAGTCCCCCTCCCACATTTCTTCTGCACTTATCAGATATACCTTATCTGACTAAACTTTCAGCTGCCACTTGCTGGCTTCACTACCATGGTTTATCACCTTCATTTATTCATTTATTTATTTATTTAAGTATTAATTTTATTTAGCATTTATTCTGTTCTCTCCTCTGTTCCGCACTTTCCACTTGACCCCCTACCGATATAAATAAAATATCATTTCATTTCATTTCACTTAAAACACACCTCACCAGTGCATGATCACTACAGGATGTCCTATGAACATCAATGTCCTCTACTATGTAAAACGAGGGTCTTGAAATGAAGAAATAATCTAGAGTAGATGATACATTATTACCAAACTAAGTCTTCTGTATCATATTCTCACCCACCATTGCCGTATTCAAACACTGCAGGCCCCAATCACTTAATAACTCGCACCATCTGACCACCTCCTGGTCTTTTTTCCCCTTTCCCACACAGACATTTTGTACCTAGGAGGTGGCAGCATTAGCCACCGTGGCATGTGTTTAAATTATCCATGTAGTTTTAGTGCTGGCCAAAATGCTACTTGGTGTTGTTGGACAGTACTGCATTGTGTATGTGTGTTATTTCAAATTCCTATATATAAATAGGAGACAGAACTAAAGAGACAGGTACTGGTCACACTAATTCAGACCTAGGAAATGGACCTAACGCACATAAAAAAATTACCAAACATTTTTTAATCATAATCAAGCAACAAGTTAAAACATGATTAAATTCAATGGTCCACACATATCACAAAACTTAACAAAAGAAACATAGGAATACGTAATAGGCAGACAAATGCTAGCTAGAACAATTACAAGAAATTACACAAACTTGATACACTTCAATATACTTAATCATGTATCAGAATCCATTTGGATTATTATGCCATTATTTCACAACTCTGTTTTTAGTCCAGAGGGATGTCTCAACATGTTTCTGTTCATAAACGCAAGTCACAAACATTCATCACGAGAAAACGATTTCAACAAAAAAACCTAGTTTTTAGAGAGTCACAGACTTGATCTGAGTCAATTTCATAGCACCTTTAGAATTAAAATACATAAAAACACAGTGTAAGCTAATGAATATCTAGTTGGCCATGTAAAGCTAAAAAATAGATGAACTGGAGGACCGAAAGACAAATAAATTACCTTGCGGTGTGCTCGTGGGGGCTCGCAACTTCAATAAAGATCAGTTGGAAGCAGGAGAGAGGATCAGTCCTATAGAGTAATAGATATGGAAAAAAGCCACTCAGTCAGCTTTAACTAAAAAAGCAACATCTAAGCTCACAACACAATAACTGAACGCCAAAAGAAAACTCAGTGAAAAATTAAGTGAAAAATGAACAATCTAGTATGTCATGATCAAACACACACCTGTCGAGGCCATATGGAGGCAGGTCCTCAGGGTCGTAAGGTTCCGATGGAGTATCAACAGTGCTCCGCAGGTGAGTTGCTATACAAGAAAGGAACCTTCTTTCAGAAGAACGTAGCAGTTCCTAAGAACAAGCAAGTAATGCTAGGGGGTCAGTAGCATAATACCACGGCCAACCCAATACAGTAGACAGATGAGGGGGACAACCCTCGAGGGAGTGAGTCTACTAACATCAACGTGTGTACCACAGGGCAGTGGCAGTAGTATAAGTAAATATCTTGGTATATCCAGAAATGGTGAGAACAATTGAGAACATGCAGCCAAATACAGTGCAACGAAATCCGAAACCAAAAAAAGTACTCAGGCCCGCATTCCAGTGCTCCCGAAGTAACCATCGTGAGCTAGCAAGCAGTCAACACCATGCAGGTGGCCCTAAATACCACAAATCGACTCAACTGCAATACAGAAGACTCCAAAGGGTCTGTGTGTCAAGCGCACCATAAATAATAATGCGAGCAACATCTAATGTGAAATAATACATATTACACTCAGGACATACCCCTGTATCAACCTATAGCGGTACAGAAAAGGGCTATATGGCCACCATAAATGCGGATGGCATTGTCCTTGCATTCCCGATTACAAGAATGTAAATTAGTAGCGATCAGGTTCGGTAGCTACAAGAAAAAATATGTAATAAACTGTGTCAGTCAGTAGATAACGGTCTGACACACAACTAAATCCACACAGAGGGAAAAGCAAACCTGGATGCTGCGGATCGATTTCAGGGGAAATGTTGTGTCTAGCGAGGGTGCACTGCGTCTGCAAGCGGAGAGGCCTGCAGGAGACAGCAACGAGCGCGTTGGCATGGAGACGGATGTGTCCATTTACCATGTTTAGTCGTCCGTAGATGGAGAGGAGAGGTATGCGACTGCCGGCGGCCATATTGGAAAAATCAAGCGCTCACATTAGGGAGGGAAAAAAAAACCCAAGAAGAAAGTCAACGAACCCTAATAACACCTCCACTGTTACAATAATGAAGGTGGAGAGCCACAAGGCAAAGAGATGGTCAAATTAATGGTACGATGGTGACAACAAATCGTGTCTAGTGGTATTATCCTACTGACCCTCTAGCATTACTTGCTTGTTCTTAGGAACCGCTATGTTCTTCTGAAAGAAGGTTCCTTTCTTGTATAGCAACTCACCTGCGGAGCACTGTTGATACTCCATCGGAACCTTACGACCCTGAGGACCTGCCTCCATATGGCCTCGACAGGTGTGTGTTTGATCATGACATACTAGAGTGTTAATTTTTCACTGAGTTTTCTTTTGGCCTTCACTTATTGTGTTGTGAGCTTAGATGTTGCTTTTTTAGTTAAAGCTGAGTGAGTGGCTTTTTCCCATATCTATCACTCTGCAGGACTGATCCTCTCTCCTACTTCCAACTGATCTTTATTGAAGTTGCGAGCCTCCACAAGCACACAGCAAGGTAATGTATTTGTCTTTCGGTCCTCCAGTTCATCTATTTTTTAGCTTTACATGGCCAAATAGCTATTCATTAGCTTACACTGTGTTTTTATGTATTTTAATTCTACAGGTGGTATAAAATTGACTCAGATCAAGTCTGTGACTCTCTAAGAACTAGGTTTTTTTGTTGAAATCGTTTTCTCCTGATGAATGTTCGTGACTTGCGTTTATGAACAGAAACATGTCGAGACATCCCTCTGGACTAAAAACAGAGTTCTGAAATAATGGCATAATAATCCAAATGGATTCTGATACATGATTAAGTATAATGAAGTGTATCAAGTTTGTGTAATTTCTTGTAATTGTTCTAGCTAGCATTTGTCTGCCTATTACGTATTCCTATGTTTCTTTTGTTAGGTTTTTTGATATGTGTGGACCAATGAATTTAATCATGTTTTAACTTGTTGCTTGATTATTATTAAAAAAATGTTGGTAATTTTTTTATATGCGTTAGGTCCATTTCCTAGGTCTGAATTAGCGTGACCAGTACCTGTCCCTTTAGTTCTGTCTCCTATTTATATATAGTTACTTATCCACCCAGATCTAGACTGAACAGAATCTGCCAACTGTTCGTTGGACAGTTGTCTACCGGGTTTCCTCCTAGATATTATGATATTTCAAATTCATGCATCTCCAACAATTTCAGCAGCAACAGATACTGCATTAAGATGGTTCATGCTCCTCCACTATATTTGTTGATAAAGGACATGTTAATCAGTGTTGTGTTTTCCCTCATACGCTTAACAGCACCCACAGAGCGAATTTCAAAAGATAGTGCTGCCTGCTCTTGCCCCTGAAATCAAATACGAATGAAAGCTTTGTTACAATGTTGCAGTGTTTAAGTGTTATGCCTTAAGAACATAGTAAGTGCAACAATCACACAATACGGGCCTCTTTGAACTGATAAGTGTTGAGCAACCATAAAATCCCGCTGGCACTTTCACGCTGTATTCTAAACATGATAAATTGGCCTACGACTGTTGAAAGAATTGCCTGACTTGGTTGGATACCAGTAATATGTCAGCTATAAAGGATGGGGTTTGTTTTTTAAATGTATGTGTGAATGCCACAGATACATTTAAACAGGATTCTCAATGCCAATGGTAGCCAGTGAAGAGAGTGTCTGGCTACACTTTTAAATGCAGATCTGTGACCCTTGAGAATGTTTCTTGTGGTTGCTGATTGGGGATTTTGTAGTCTTATAAGAGCATATTTAGGAATGCTATCATAGCACCATTTTCTTAAGCTGAACATGATATCTCTTGGACCAGAGTAACTATATTTCTTTGAGATCTGTCTCAATGTTTAAATAGACATCTCAAGGTCCACAGATGAATCCAGCAACATTGTACCTCTTTAGTTGGTTGTGTGGCACTAGTGAATGTTTGCTGTCAAATTTGAAGCCTAACTTCTTTACTGGGAATGGGGGTTGAGCCGAGGTGAGATGACCAGAATTGAGGCGTCCAATGTTGTTATTTAAATTGCAGAGAATGCATTCCTCCTCTGATTGGTTCAGCTTCAGTTGATGTAAGGTCATCCAGTGGTCAATTTGCTAGAGGCAATGTCTTAATGATTTTAGTGATTCTTTGTTATTGTGATAACGCTTGATCAACATCTGGTTATTATCCACATCCATATAGCTCTGTGAGTCTATACAATATGATGAAGGGATCTACACATATGAACACATGCATATATTATAAAACACATATACATATATTCACTAAAAAAATAAACTTTGTTGAGGGGACGTTATGGTTAAGTTGCCCTAACAAAAACCTGTACACTTCACTACAAAAATACATTCCACCTCCCCTTTATGCTTCAAATTAAAACCAAAAAAACCCTGAAATTCAACAGTTATGGTAAACTAAGCCCCCAACCCTGCCGCCACCCCTGTGCACTGCTAACACTAACACCCAGACCATGAAAGATGTCATCTCAAATGTCAATGATGACATCAATGACGACATCACTTGTTTAGCCCCTTTCTTTTCCTTCCCTGTCATACATATATATGTACATTCAGTAGAAAAATGTCACTAAAGGAATGTTAGACTATACAGTGAAACCAAAAAACACTGCACATTCCCCCATTATGGTAAGCTGAGCAACCATAACTCGCAGCATCTACGTGCATTGCTAAGACTAACACCCAGGACATCAAATATGACATCACAAATATCACTGATGACATCAGTAAACAATATATAGCTTCCGAAGAATGCCACATGAAAATATACTGTCGTACAGCACCGTGACATGTCCCAGAATCAGTACACACTTACCTGAATGAGGTATGCCTGTTGGGCAATGTGGAAATAGATTTTATATTCATGTAGGAACGTCCACCTTCAACATTTGCCTTAGACAACGCCAACACGTATTGGTATACAGCGACTGCGAAAACACTACACATTATATATTGGTAGGGAAAGTTGTACTTATCTGAAAAAGACATCAGCTAAATGCAGCCTTCCTCCCTAGGAAACAGCAGCAGTGGTGTAATGCAAACGCATAAGAAACTGTCAGGGTAATTCATAGAATTTCGCGCAAAAGTGGCGCACGCGGCTGGCGCACAGTGTCCCTGTGCGATACACTGCGCCAGCCGCGTGCAATAAAATCCATTTGATCGCACAGCGTATTCATGGATTTTAGCCTCCAAAACCAGCCATGGCGCAGAGTGGCGCAGCGACCCTGCAGCAGCGCCAGTTACGCCCCCAAGAACGCCCTCGCGCAAGGAAAAGCCATCAAAATCCTCAATTCATTGCAAATGTCTGTGCAAACCCTGGAACAGTTCACAGGGCTGCCAAACAGCAAACGCCAAGCAGGGAACGTGTATTTCAGGGGTTCGCGCGAAGTTTCACACGCGATTGTCCTGGGTACGTGTATTTCAGGGGTGCACGTGAAGTTTCACACGCGATTCCATCAGGGCACGTGTATTTCAGGGGTGCGCGGGAAGTTTCACACGCGAATTCAGCAGGGTACGTGTATTTCAGGGGTGCGCGGGAAGTTTCACACGCGATTCCATCAGGGCACGTGTGTTTCAGGGGTGTGCGGGAAGTGCAACACGCGATTGTCCTGGGCACGTGTACTCCAGGGGTGCACGGGAAGTTTCACACGCGAATTCAGCAGGGTACGTGTATTTCAGGGGTGCGCGGGAAGTTCCACACGCGATTGTCCTGGGTACGTGTGTTCCAGGGGTGCGCGGGAAGTTTCACACGCAAATTCAGCAGGGTACGTGTATTTCAGGGGTGCTAGTGAAGTTTCACACGCGATTCCATCAGGGCACGTGTATTTCAGGGGTGCGTGGGACGTTTCACACGCGAATTCAGCAGGGTACATGTATTTCAGGGGTGCGCGGGAAGTTCCACACGCGATTGTCATGGGTACGTGTATTCCTGGGGTGCGCGGGAAGTTTCACAATCAAATTCAGCAGGGTACGTGTATTTCAGGGGTGCGCGGGAAGTTTCACACGTGATTCCATCAGGGCACGTGTTTTTCAGGGGTGTGCGGGAAGTTCCACACGCAAATGTCCTGGGTACGTGTATTTCGGGGTGCGCGGGAAGTTTCACACGCAAATTCAGCAGGGTACGTGTATTTCAGGGGTACGCGGGAAGTTCCACACGCGAATGTCCTGGGTACGTGTATTTCGGGGTGTGCAGGAAGTCTCACACACGATTTCAGCAGGGTACGTGTATTTCAGGGTTTCCGGGGAGTACTACACGTGAATTGGCCGTGTGAGTCCTCCCAGGTGTTCCCTCTACACCCTCCACGGCCCCTGCAGGCAGCCCACACCACAGGGGACTACCCTGCACCCCTGCTCATGTCCCGCAGGCAGCCCATCCACCATGGGCATGCCCCCAGCCAAGCCACATGTCACCTTGCACTACTGATCAACAATGCATGTCTCCCAGCACCCCCACCCCCCAGCACTGTGGGGCACCCTCCACCAGGCCCCCACTCACGTCTCCCAGCACCCCCACCCCCCAGCAGTCAGGGGCACCCTCCACCAGGCCCCCACACATGTCTCCCAGCACCCCCACCCCCCAGCATCCAGGGGCACCCTCCACCAGGCCCCCACTCATGTCCCCCTGCACCCCCACCCCCCAGCATCCAGGGGCACCCTCCACCAGGCCCCACTCATGTCCAACTCATGTCCCCCTGCACCCCCACCCCCCAGCATTGCGGGGCACCCTCCACCAGCCCCCACTCATGTCCCCCTGCACCCCCACCCCCCAGCAGTGCAGGGCACCCTCCACCAGGCCCCCACACATGTCCCCCTGCACCACCACCCCCCAGCAGTGCAGGACAGCTGCCAGCAGGCCCCCATACATGTCCCCCCAACACCTCATGACGATCCATAATCATGGTCCCCATGCCCCCTCAATACACTGCCCACTCCACCCCAGTCCGTACACACCACCAGGTATGACATCCACCCCACAAAGAAATCACCAGCACATGATGCATCCCAAATGGCTAGTCTGCACATCAACATATATCCGTCAAACCCACACAATGACAGCATGTGAATGAAAAAACACACATTTCGACATGCATGAAACCAAAGAGAGAATACCACACATTGAAGTACCAAATGATAATGTGTATTAAACAGAAAAGCAAGGCAATGAAATGGAACAGAAGAAAATGGAAATAAAAGAAGAAATCCAGCATGTCCAATAAATGAAAAAGACGCATGAAATCCAAATGAAAAGCAATCCAAAAGCAAGTCTCCAAGTGTCAGTCTGAGAAAATAAATCCAAGGTGCAAAAATAATAAAAAACCATTGATCCATGGGAAAAAAAAATCAACAATCCAAATCCATTGTCAAACTATGTACAAAGTGAACATCCAGGGTCCATGTGCCCAATCCTTTAAATGAAACGTATAAAATAAAATCCTACCTAATGAAGAAATATATACAAGAGGTTGGGGCATTGTCCAAGTGCCCCAAAACAAAACAAAACCGAAAGGAAACTTAACACTAAAGAACTATTTACAAGGGCAGCGGGCTAGTCCGACGGCTCACTTCTGGATGTTCTGGGCCAGAGCATCATCAAACTCCTGCTCAATGTCCCGGAGGCGGTCCTCTTCCATGGCCCCGAGGGTCCGCAGGGATGACGACATGTTCTCCTCCAACTCCCTGCGGATTGCCTCGAGGCACTCGGCCCGCCTCAGGGCCCTCCGCATGGAGTTCTTCGCCCTGACCATCATGAGCCGTGTCTCTTCCGCCCGCTGCCGCTCTGCATCTATGGCATGGCCCAACCGCTGCGACACGGAAGACACTTCCCGTCCTGGGTCCTCCTGCCCTCTGGCCGATGCCTGCCCCTCCGATGTCGAAGGCCCCGAGCCATCATGGCTCCCACCTAGTTGCTGCTGCTGCTGTGCCTGTGCCTGTGCCCTGGCTCCTGCTGCCTGCACATCCTCCACCGGCCGGGGTGCAGTCGTTGATGTGGCCACCCCTGCTGGACGTCCGACTCCCGACTGTGGCAGGGATGTGTCCTCCACCAGCCTGGCCGCACCGTCAGAGGCAGCTCCACATGGCACCCAGGTGACAAATGGGTGGAAAGATGGCACAGAGGACGACTGGCACATAGGGTGTTCAGTTGAGGAGGGGGTCGGAACAAGCTCCAGCAAACTGAGGATTCCGGCCTGGGTGACCTGTCCCAGTAGGCCGACGCGGTCAACGAGCCATTCGAGATGACGTGCAGTCTCCCCATGAAAAGACTGCAGGTCACCTCGCATGGCCCGTTGACACAACGCCACACCAGTCAGGACAGGCTCAACCCGTACCTGGATAGCCACGTCTGCAGGCAGAGGAAGGGCAGTTGTTGTAAGCTCATCCCCTGCCTGAAAACGGGTCTGGACGTAGGCATCCCTGCTGGTGCAAGATGATGCAGTGACAGGTTTAGGGACAGGATTGTATACAGGCACCTCTGTGGCGGCCTGTGCTGCCTCCTGTCCCTGGTCCTGCACTGCACCACCAGCACCAGTGGAATCCCGACCTCCAGACCCCGTCTCTGTCGCTTGCACGGCCTTGTCATGGGTTTTGACCCATGTTGAATCAATAGACTGGGTAGATGTGGGGATGAGCTGTCGCCGCCCATTATTCTATCCCAGAACAAACTAAATCAATAGACTGGGTGGATGTGGGGATGAGCTATCGCCGCCCACATTCACGCCAGAATAGGAGAACTGCGCAGTTGGCACGAGACCACTCCAAAGATACAACCTTCTTGTGGGGAATTCATTTTCTTAATCCCAAAAATGGTTGCATTACCAGTACTCACCACTATCAGAAAGCCGGCGTTTTAAAACCACCAGACTTTTGTGTAAAACTGAACAAATGAAACAAAGCCAGACCAAGGAAAGACTTGCTAAGAGGTGGATACAATGTAAAACTATATTCTGAAATGACTTGAAGGAAGTAATTATTTAATGTATATATAAAAATTGTCACTTTGATTTGAATGTAGAAAACTGGGAACAAAAAGTGACATTTAGCTGAAACCTGGCTTAATGAAACTGAATTCTGCCTGACAACTACCCCCGACAGGAGTTGATACTGGATAAACAGCTGTGTTCCCAGGCCTGGCTGCCAGGCCTGGCTGCATCCTGAGGTCACATGGCGCTGTTGATTAGATTAGGGGTGGAGCAGCTGGGGACTACAGGGAGTTGAACAAAGGCCTGTCCTGGACTCAGGCAAATGTTATATTGGGGGGCCGTAAAGTGGCTTCCTCTTAGGGGAAACTGGGAGGGGCAGTGCCTCTGCTAGCAGCTGAGCTTGGGGGAAGTGGATAAACCAGTTATTTCACCCTGTGATGCGGGAAGCCACACCCCTTTTTGACCAGGGCATAATTTTAAAAAGATAGATAACTCAAAGTGCGGACTTGTCAGAATTATATAGGTAATATCATTATTTTTGTGATTTTTCTGTGAACATTTTGAGATGCGTTAGGACCCTGTGGTGTATTCTGGGGGGTTGCTAGCGGAAAATAGGGTCTCACTCCAAATGTCTGCATGTTAAAAATCTGACACTTCATCAATTAATGTCCATACTCCTTGCGCACATGTGTGTACATTTGGGTAAATGTCTGATATTGCAAAACCAGTTAAAAAGCGCAAAATGTTGTCATTTTTGAATGCAAGCCCCCGGAAGATCAGAGGCGGACAAGCATGGACCATAAGGAATATATAATGTGCACATGTAATTTCAACAAATTGTATATCTGGGAAGGATGTATTTGAATCAAATTTAGATTTGTGGGCAAACTGACCAGGGGAGGATCCTCTGACCCACAAAACCTACAGCATCACTCTGACTCACATTTCCTTCCCCCAATCATGGGAGAGGGGACAATTGGGCCAATGACAAGTAGAGAGGGGCAGGCTTAGCTAGGCCCAGGCACACACCCATTTTCAAAACACATAAAAAGAGACTGCTGGGACAGGTAGAAAGATTCAAATCCAGTTGCTGCGGAGCGTTTTGCCGGACCACACAACCTCCAGAAGATACCAGTTCCAGACTGATTCTAGCTACATCCTCCAGAACCTAGAACTTATACTTTAGAACCTAAATCAGAGGCCTAAAACCACAAGCTGAGTTCTCTGCAGCAGGCCTCAAATCATTGCAAGCTGCTCACAGCCGGGCGAGCTGCTTGAATCCCTTGCCAAGAACTTTTGCCAGGACCAGTGCAGAGATCCAGGAGCCGTGCAGAGACCGCTGTATCCGGACATAACAGACCAGAGATCCAGAGTGACCCAGAGCGCTGTGAGCAGAACCAGAGAGCTGACCCAGATCACTGTGAAGTGCCGAGACCAGAACCGGAGTCCAGTCCAAAACCTGACCAGATCCGTGGCAAGGCCTATTTCAAATTTATATTGTGAGTACCTAGCAGAACTGTGTAGAACCAATATCTTAGTTAAAATAATCTAATCCAAACTATTTTAACCTAAGTAGAACAGCCTCCTAGAAATCGTGTCATCTGTCATTTGTAAAGCTGCACAACTGTCACCTGTCAATTCTGAAGCTGCAAGCTGTCACCTGTCATTTTGAGTTTACTTTAAATCCGAAAAACTACCTTTATTTAATCGTCCGTATCTCTGGAACCGTTGGGATAGGAACGAAATTTAACTTTCCCCTGAAAGCTTAGAATCTAGGCTTTCCAACGACCCTAGAACCGACTTCCTACTCCCTATACTTTTTCCGCAATCACGATTCACGCACTCGCGAAATTTACTGCGATTTGCGATTTTGGCTCAATTTCTCCACTTGTCAAAATAGCAGCTCCATTCTTTCTTTTGTTAAAATCCGTTTGCAACTTGGTAATAACTCATAGAGCATTGCTAAAGTGAGCCTGAGCTCATCCCAAGTATCTCTCACTCACCCTGAACCTCCTAAAGGGAATTAAAAGCATTTTCAGCATATTTCTCACTTCATTGCCACCACATTCAAAGCACATGGGCCTGTGTTTTAAAACTCATACCGGTTTTCTCTAAGCTTGCTGGGGGGGAACTGAATTTCGTATTGTATTTGATTGCATTCCTGAGAACTGTGTGCTCCTCTTTCCATCTACTTCCATGTCTTACATTGCATAGGGGAGGGGGTGAATTGCCAGAGAAAAAGTGATTATATTATCTTTTGCTAAAATCATCTCAAGTATTTCTGTACTGCATTTTATTCCTCATTGCTTTTCCCTTGAAATCATAAAAGTATTTTTGCTGCTTGATCCATCCTATACTAACTCCTCATTGATTATAAAGAAGTGTGCTAGTGTCAGATTACCCATTGTTGATTAACATTATATTTATAAGGGCGATATCGATTATTAATTTATTATAAAAGCGTGGTATCTATATTTTGTCTTATTTCTCAAATAAACCTTTTAAACTTGCAAAACAGAACTACTTCTTGGCTCAGTGGGGTCAGGCGGATTCTAAGAGAGGGGTGTTATATAGGGGTAGTCATCCAGAACTCATGAACTGGACATAAAGATATATCAATAAGGGTTTCCATTCAGTATCCCAGACTAGGCATTGATTTAGCTGTAGTGTTGAATTGAATCTTCTTACAAATTGGGGGCTCCTAGCCGGGGATTCCGGATTAGATCTATCACTTGTGCAGATTAATACAGTGTGCTAACTGACAAGATACATACATCCGGTCGGATCATCACGCTGTGTTACGCTGTAAAGCACTCCTCAAAAGGACGCTCTAAGGGAAAGGTCTGTTTTGCAAAAATAAAATACAAACTTCTGTAAGTCAGGAAGGAACTCAAATTCCAGAATGACGACCTTGGTAGATATGAAAATAGCCAGAGAGCACTTCTTACATAAGCTATTTGTGAGAGGTGAGTGGACTCATCAGGACAAGACGGTCTGGTTGCAGGCAATCGCACCCCAGATCACTGAAACAGGGTCAGATACATGGAGAGACCAGGGTCCCTTACATGTGGCCCTGAGTGAACTATATATGGCCCCTAAGGCCAAGGATGAGCACAACAAGATTGCCAGGGTAGCGGCATATTTATATTTACATATGGGAGCCATGCAGGACAAATGTGCTGAAGGCCAAGATCTGGCGAGTAGGCAACTGCTGGCATTACAGAATGCCCAATCTGATCTAGACTCTTCTGAGCAGAGGCTGCACAGAAGCCAGGAGTCCAAAAATGAGAGTAGATAGTACATCATTAAAATAAAGAAGGATATGGATATCCTGCAACAGGAAAAGACGGACCAGGATACCAGAATTCTGGCTTTGCAGAAGGAGCACCAAGACAGTCTGGACTCCTTACTGTAGAGCCAGAAAAAGCTGGAGCAACAGATCAATTTCAACAGGGCATGCACAGAGCAGGTAGCCACCCTGCAAATCCAACTAGACAGAGAGAAAGAGGAAAGCAATAAATTGATTTTGAAAGACCTGGATACCCAGGCAGAGTTTGATGAAGAACGCCAGAAAGCTGGTGCCTTTCAAAGGCAGAGGGACGACCTGGCGTCACAAATGCAGGCTCTTGGTCAGGAAAGGGATACCTTAGGCCAGGAAGTCTGCCATTTAAAAAGAAAAACTGAAGAAAATTACGTGGCCCTCCAGGGGCTAGGTGACCTCCAAAAAGAGCATCAGGGCTTGCTAGATCACACCAGGAGGGTGGAGGAGGCTCTGGCAAGAAAGGAGCAAGCCAGTAGGGAAGGGACTGAGGAGGTAACCCTCCTGCATCAGAGACTGGCCCAGTACTCCAGGACCAATCAGGAGGCACAGAGAGAAAATGAGGCTCTCTGTCAGCACAATGATAGGCTCCAGCAACAGGCAGCCATCCAGGAGAGACTGATAGAGTCTAGTAAGGCCTTAACTGAGGAACTGAAAGCGCAGGCTCTTGCATTGCAACAGGAAGCAGGGGCGGATAGAGATGAGGTTCGTTGGGAAAGAGAAACTCCTGAGCATAACCTCAGGAGCCCTAGTACCAGAGGCCTTCATCTCTCCCAGTCCCTGGACTCTGCCACCCCCATGTCCCCTCGCGCACATGAGCCCAGGGCCACGGGGATGGCAGATTACTATCCAGCTAGAAGTATGGGGCGCATAGGCCAGTACCTCCCAGGAATGGATGGGCGGGCATCCGGGTATGGGCACCCAAGCAGAGTGCAATTTAGTGGGGAACCCCAGGAGAGTAGGCCCACTAAGGGCATCCTGAAAACCTCTGCCCAGTTAGGTCAGTGGGGGGGATACCCAGCAAATCCTGGTAGCAAGGAGGGATCATAAGACTCCTCTGAGCGTCACAGGACACAGGAGACCAGGTCCCCACATTCTGCCAGCCATTCCCAGGCTCGCAGAATCCGGGAAAACCTGGAAGATCAGACGGGCACCTCTGGGGGCAGCGCTTCTGAGTCGGAGGATGAATGGACCAGGATTACCCGAATCAAAAAGGCCAATAAGGCAAAAAGGGCCTTGCTTAAGGACCCATGGAAACAAATAAAGGCAATAAGGAGTGTCATCACGCCTTATCATAAGAACTCCAAGTATTCTGTTTGGGAACACTTGGAGCTCTATGAGCAAATGATGGAGACTTTCCATTTGAAGGACAGCCAAAGCTGTATTAAATATGTAAAGTGGACCTTCTCACCAGAACACTCCAGTTTCTTTGCGGGGCTGGAGGATCAAAACAATTCAAGGTGGTCCACATACAGGGCGGCCATCTTGAAACATTTTTCTGTGCACAGAAATCCTCAAGAGGCTCGCAAGGCAGCCTACAATTTGCAATGTGGGGAGGATCAGGCCCCACAAGAGTTTGTGCAAGAATTAAAGCGTGCTTTTGCGCAGACCACCAGAAGGGTGCGCACGGATAGCAGAGAATTTATCAATACGTTTTTCCATGCTTTACCCAAATATATAATGACCCAGCTTGTGAGAGATTTTCATGAGAAAAGATCTTTAGACTGGGTCATTGAACAGGCTACACGGATCTATGAGGTGCAGAAGCCTATCGAAAATAAAAATAACGCGCCGAAAAACCCCAAAACCAACAGCACCCCTTCTGCTGCCAAGGTGGCAGAGGTAAAGGTTGCCCCTTAGATTTGGAGATGGGGGGGCCTAAAAACCTGCCTGCACCAAATAATTCACAGCCCAGAAGGCCCTCGGGCCAGTCACAGACAGGGAGTCGAGGAGGTAGTCCCACAAATGGGGTCCCCCGCTCCCCTGACTATGTAAGTCACCGCTATAAGGGAAACCTACCAATCCTGGGTTATGTGTGGACTCCTCCAGCCCAAGGGGGGGGATCCAGCCAAGCACCTAACCCAGGGAACTTCCCTCCCAACTTCCCACAGGAGGGCAGAAATTCTCCAAATCCTGGGCAGAACTTTTTCCCCAGGTATCCACCCAATTTCCAACCCCAAAACCATCCATCCTTCTTTCCCCAATTCCCTGAGCCCAGACAACCTAATCCGGGAGAGGGGAGGCCAAGGGTGGAGGG
Source organism: Ambystoma mexicanum (assembly GCF_040938575.1). Classification (NCBI taxonomy): domain Eukaryota; kingdom Metazoa; phylum Chordata; class Amphibia; order Caudata; family Ambystomatidae; genus Ambystoma; species Ambystoma mexicanum. Next base: position 1,148,481,193 of record NC_090933.1, read on the forward strand.
GTACCAAAATCTTCACAACCAGGGATACTACCAGAGAAGGGATAGCTACCCTTCCCGGGATCAGCCCAGGGGAGAAACTAGAGCCCCGTATCAGCCTGAGCGGGTTTCACAACTTGAGCGCCAGGTCCAAAATATGGCACGGGATCTGGGTCACATACTGAGGGCTCAACAGAACCCTCAGATGAGCATGCCACCGCAGAATACCCCAAACTCTGGACCGGGTGCTCCAGAACAATGACGGGGGCAGCACCCCGATAACCCACCGGTTCCCAGGGAGGAGGCACAAGGGGAAGGGGGGTGTAAAGCCTTGGAGGAAGCTTAATTTCCAACTTGTAAACAGCCCCTGGAAAACCAGAAACCGGAAACAAAATCTCCTACCCCTGAAAGTCTGCCACCCAAGGAGCAGAGAGGAGGTAGGAGAAACAAAGGACCCAAACAGACCCACTATGTGGAGGAGGTACAGGTCTTCCAATTTGAGGGAGGGGGATCCTCAGAAGATCCTGGTAAAAGGATCTTCTCCTTCAGAGATGGGGGAACTCCTCTCAAGGAAAAATGGGTCCCAAGGGATTCCAATCCAGACTGGGGAGATGTGGAGACTGAGCTACCGCCGCCCATCATCTCATCCCAGAACCGACAATACCAAAATACCCTGGTTCAAACCCATCCTGGTGACTGCCTCCAAAAAGGGGGGAGCGGCCCAGAACCGGAACCAGGGGAACCCACAATGGCTCTGATCTCCAGTTGCCAACTTTTTCTTTCAGATTCCCAAGACTCTCCACAGAATTCTGCCCAAATCTCTTCTCTAGCAATGTCCAAAACCAGAAAATTAGCCCACCAGTTGTCCAAAAATGTGCATTATCTGTGCCCCCTTGCGGAGAAGGAGGGAAGATGCTATGCCCCGGTACAAGTACAGGGGCAGGGTACAATTTTGGCACTGGTGGACACTGGATCCCAAGCTACCCTTCTGTCCAAAAGGGCCTTTGAGGAACTAAATGCAGGAAGGGGGGAGAATTACCGAATTCCTCTCACCTCTCTTCCTGGACAACTGCAGAACTTTGACGGGAAGGAAATTCCCGTTGATGGGACTGCAGACTTGGACATTAAAATTGGGCGACACAAGGTGAAACACCCGGCCATAGTAGTGACTCCAGAGGGCACCCCTTGTTTACTAGGGAATGACCTCCTGAGAAGGTTGTCACCCCTGATAGATTGCGTAAACAAGGTCCTCTGGACCCAGACTAGCCGACCAATAAAATTAAAACAGAGTGTCAACCATGTTAGTTTAAACGGCACCTGCCACATGGTTGAACAAAAATCTGACCAAGTAGAATTTCACTTCCAGAATAACCAAATTCCAGAGGTGACAGTAATAGCAGTAGGACAACAAACCGGTGATGGGGGGTCCTCTCTATTTCTGAAAATCAACCTTCCTTCCAGTTTAAGGTGGTATTCCACACTGGAAGGAAAAACCCTGAAATTCTTTACTAATCCACAATCAGAAACTCCCACTCCTATAGTCCAGAAAGATGTGAAATCAGCTCAGAGCCTGGCTGATATTCAGCAAATTGGAGAGCAGTTGTTCATCCCTGTTCAGTTAAATGATGGGAAGGACTCTGTTCTCGCTCGAGTGTGTGTGAACAACGGTAAGAGCTTCATCAGCGAAGCCATGTTCCGCCAACTCCCAAAAGATCCAGCCATTCCCACAATCAAACTGATAGACAAATGGGAAATGGACTTGGAAGCACCTAATTCCAAACATCTCCTGCCAAGCAGGTGTATGCTCAAAATCTCCATTGGCAACAAGAGCATAGTCCATAATTGTTGGGTCGTGCGAGATGTCACTGCCGCCTTTTACTTAGGCAGTGACATTCTCAATCGCTTTGCCATCAGTTTGGACCTAATAAACTTCAAAGCTTGGTCCCGATTAGCGGATAATCCCATGGGCTTTGATGATCCAGAAAAAGCATTTAGGTCAGCTCAATTGCTACCTTATGCAGTTGAAATTCAGATCAAAGAGGAAGTCACCATCCCAGAAAGGACCCGACAATTCTCCCTGGAAGTGAAAGTTAAAAGAGGACAAAAATTGCAAAACCCTGATGCTTATATACATCTAAATTCTTCTCTCCAACAGCAAGGGTTAGGGGTAAACCCAACACCATTAGTCAACATAGAACATGACACCATTCTAATAGAGGTGGATAACAGCGACTTAAAGAGTATTACTCTAGCCGCAGGCACCATTATTGGAATGGCGGTTGATGACTGACATTTTTCCATTGATTTAGGAAATGAACTGTAGGACCAATCCCCAAGGACTGTTTTGACAGTGATGACAATACAACACCAGACAGGATTTTTACCCGGCATGGGGGGAACTTCCTGGTGTACACTTCCTGCCCCTATGGTAAGGAAGATGTGACTTGTGACTTCAGGAGGGATGAGGTGATTTTCCAGGTCCATGAGGGTTGCCTTTCCCACCTGAAGCCTCCAGTCCAAATCAGCACTCTGACCAGGGACTTCTCCACCCAGCTGGAGGAGGCCGCTGAGATAGCCAGACCAGAAGTCTTTCCAGGCTTCAGGCAGATGGTGGAAGAGAGAGTCAACCTAGCTGATGCCTGTGTGACTCTGGAACAAAAGCAAAAGTTGAAACAAGTTTTCTTGGATTTCCAAGATCTCTTTGCAGTAGACTCATATGACTGTGGCCGCACCGACATCCACACAACAACAATCCCCACGGACCCTGGCATGACTCCAGTGTTTGTGAAGCAATATTGCTTGCCTCTCGCATCAATGGAGTCCCTTACTGAAATAATTAAGAACCTGGAGTCCCGGGGAATAATCCGTCCAGTTCACAGCACCTTCAATAACCCGGTGCTGGGAATATTGAAGCCAAACGGCCAGTGGAGACTCTGCGCCGACCTCAGGGAGCTCAACAAACGGGTCCATACTTCCCGATGGCCTCTGCCCTACATTGACCAAGGGCTGGCCCAGATCTAGGGGTCACAGGTATTCATTGCAATAGACCTGATCAATGGATACTGGACTGTGCCTGTCAGTAGGGAGGACCAATACAAGCTGGCTTTTACCTTTGGGGGCCAGCAGTACACATGGACCAGGACTCCCTTCGGATACCTCAACTCCGGCAATGAATTCAACATTTTCCTACATAAGGCCATGCCCGACCTGGGTGCGAGGGGTAACCTGGCTTATGTAGATGATGTCCTCATCAAAAGTTCATCTGTGGAGGAACACATAGCGGAGATCCGTTATGTTCTGACCCAGTTGAGGGCCGCCGGAGCAAAACTTTCCTTTCAGAAAGCACAGTGGTGTAGAACCCGTGTTAATTTCTTGGGGCATGAGATTACTCTTCAGGGTCTTTGTCCCCAGGAAAAGAAAGTGGAAGCACTTCAGAAACTGAAAGACCCCACAACTCTGCGGGAACTAAGGAGCCTCCTTGGACTGACTAATTACAGCAGAAAGTTCATTGAGGGCTACGCAGAGATCACCAGACCCCTGATTCATCTCCTGAAGGGGGGGGTCAAATGGGAATGGGGTCCAGAACAAGCCGAGGCAGTAAGACAACTCAAAAGAAGCCTCTCACAAGCGCCCTGCCTAGCTTACCCTGTCAGAAACAAGGAGTTCTTCCTGGAGACAGGGTTCTCTAATACGTGCTTGACGGCAGTATTATACCAAAAGCATGACAAGGTCAATAAAGTAATCTCCTATGCGAGCAAAACTTTATCCTCTGTGGAGGAAAAATTCAACGATTGTGAGAAGGCACTCCTGGCAACGGTGTGGGCATTGAAGAATTACCGCCCGTTTATCCAGGGGGAACACATCATAGTGGAGACTCCACACCAGCCTCTGCAATATCTCCAAGTGACAGAATCCGGGCCGGAAATGTGAGTAATTCCCGAATTACTTCCTGGATTCTGTCAATGCAAGGCTTTCCTGTGGAGGTCAGATATGGCCAAAACAAGAAGAGTCCCCTCGCGCAAGGTCTGGCTGACTTGCATGATTGTGCCAGAGAAAACTGTCTCGAGGACGAAAGTCTAAAAACCAAGGACAACATGGAGGCATACCTTAATTCCCCACACAAAGTCTTTGAAGAAGACAAGTGTGAGGGAATGCCCACTGTCTATGTGGATGGATGCTCTTACCATGTTGACAACGATGGGGAGAAAGAACTGGTGGCTGGCGTAGGGAATGCATGGGTGAAGGAGTTCCCAGAACCCTCAGCTGGATACAAAATTGGTCCTCGAAGTAGTCAGGTGGCAGAATTGATGGCTGTGCATCAGGCCATCCTCACTGCTGTCCAGCATCAACTCCACGAACTGGTCATAATCACAGATTCGGATTATGTACGGAACGGGTTCGTGGAGCACCTGGTCAACTGGAAAACCAGAGGCATGTTATGCGCTAATAACAAACCCCTGAAACATGGGAAGTTAATCCAAAACATTGATGATCTGGTCACCTCGAATGGGATGACCATCTACTGGAAGAAGATCAAGGGTCATTCCAAAGTAGAGGGACCAGACAAAACTGGAAATGACTTAGCTGATCAGCTGGCCAAAACCGGGGCCATCCAAGGGGATCTACTAGAAATAGAGTCCCTTTTGGGGGAAATCCAGGTCACTGCTATCACTAGGTCCCAGACAAATGCTCACAATGATCTTTCAACTGCACAATGGAGTAAGGAGACCCCTGATGCTGATTTAATTACAGCTCAGAAGGGGGATCCAATTATTGGTAAGTTTTACCAACACCTTGAGGACCCTGAGAACTTTCCCCTGACGGATACCGATTACATTGGGAAAGAGGACCTAAGAGTGTTGATGAAATGTCCAAAAATGTTCCGAATCCAAGACGGTTTGCTGGTAAGGAAATCCAAAGCTGGCCACGATCAGTGGTTCCTACCTCATTCCGAAGCCTGATGTTAAGTCACGTCCATGATGCGGCTACCGCCGGCCATAGGGGGTTTCACACAACACTGGAAATCTTAAGAGAGGTTGCATACTGGCCGCACATGGGGCAGGACCTCGACCAATACTTGAAGGGGTGTCTTGTGTGTGCACAATTTCAGCCATCATCCCTCACACACCGTGCGCCTCTCCAAAAGAGGGGGATGACACTGCCATGGTCAGATTTGCAAATCAACTTTGTAGGCCCTGTGATTCGCTCGTCAAGATGAAACAAGTACATGTTGACCGTTACATGCTTGTTTACCAAGTGGGTGGAATGTCTCCCAGCCCCAAACTACAAGGCAGAAACAGCAGCTGCCCTAATGATTAACCACATCTTTTCCCTTTTTGGTCTACCTCAAAGGATTGAGTCAGACAGAGGTAGCCACTTCACCAGTGAAGTAATGACAAAGATGTGGGAGATACTGGGGGTTAAAAGGAAGCTACACATTGCTTACAGGCCAGCTTCTTCTGGAGCAGTGGAGAGATATAACCGAACCATTGTGAGCATATTAAAAAAGTTTGTGGCAGATTCTGGGCCAAGTTGGGATATCCGATTACCTCTGGTCCTAATGGCCATCAGATCTACCCCTTCATCTGCAACTAAAATGTCACCATTTGAGTTGATGACGGGACGCAAGATGGTGCTTCCCCAGCATTTGCTCTACAGGACCCAAGAGCAGACACTGATAAATGCCTCCACAACTCATGAGTATGTGGAGAATTTAAGGAAACACCTTCAACATGCTTTTGCCTATGCTCAGCGGAATCTAGAAAGATCAGCCGAGAGCATGAAGACCCACTATGATTTAAAAACTACCCGAAAGGAATATAAGGTGGGTGATCGGGTCTATCTATACGATTTCCAAAGGAACCAGGCCAAACAGCGAAAATTTTTGCCTACATGGAAGGGACCGTTTGAAATTATAGACAAAATCTCCCCTGTGGCCTACAAGATCCGCATCCCCAAAGGCGGTTTGGCAGAGGGGGAAGACAAGTGGGTCCACATAAACCAGTTGAAGTGTTGCCATCCCAGGCACACTTTGCAGCAACTGGAGGAGTCCTCTGCAAATCCAGAGGGTACCGCTCCAGAGCAATTCAGTTCCAACCCTAAAATATCCCACATATAGTCTCTAAAATATTATCCTCTTGTAAGCCACTGGGCCTCATTACACGGATGGCGGAGAACCATGGCGCTATTAGCGCCATGGTTCATGCCGGTAAAATACCAGCACCGCCTTGGCGGAAAGGGGAATTACCGCCCCATTCTAAGGTTGGCGGGGCGGTAATTCCCCCTTCCACCATTGCCCTTCCCCATTACCATTTTTGCCCCATAGGGCTCAATGGGAATGGGGAAGGCGCTAATTAGTAATTAGCTCCCTGGGTCCCTTTGCGGGTTGGTTTTTAACGCTTGCAAAAAGCAGGCGTTAAATCCCCCAACCCGCAAAGGGTCCTCGTAGTAAGGCGGTAAGGATTTACATGTACCGGTAAAATACCAGTACCGGTAAATCCTTACCGCCATCCGTGTAATGAGGCCCACTGTCTTTGAATGATAACTTGTATCTCAAAAGTAAAATGTTAGGTATGTTAAAGTATAAAATGTATATGTCTGCCACACCATTAATAGTGGTGGAAAAATGTCTACGAATAGGTATTGCCGCTTTTCCTTTGTCGTCCTAGGAGAAAGAAAACCTGGAGACTGACCAAGGAGGATGACCGGGGACCGGGAGCCGAGACCCGAGGGGCCCAGGGTACCGCCCAATCCTCCCATCAGGACCAGCAAGGAGAACTGATTGATCGACTGGAGGGAGGAAAAGTTGCTGAACTGTGCCACCTACAGGATTGGAAGAAGATAATGGGGACATACCAGCGCAAGGGCTCAAAACCTCCTTTGCACCCGACTTCCCCTCGACTTGAATCAAAGCGCAGTCGGGCGGGGGAATTGTCATGGGTTTTGACCCATGTTAAATAAATAGACTGGGTAGATGTGGGGATGAGCTGTCGCCGCCCATTATTCTATCCCAGAACAAACTAAATCAATAGACTGGGTGGATGTGGGGATGAGCTATCGCCGCCCACATTCACGCCAGAATAGGAGAACTGCGCAGTTGGCACGAGACCACTGCAAAGATACAACCTTCTTGTGGGGAATTCATTATCTTAATCCCAAAAATGGTTGCATTACCAGTACTCACCACTATCAGAAAGCCGGCGTTTTAAAACCACCAGACTTTTGTGTAAAACTGAACAAATGAAACAAAACCAGACCAAGGAAAGACTTGCTAAGAGGTGGATACAATGTAAAACTATATTCTGAAATGACTTGAAGGAAGTAATTATTTAATGTATATGTAAAAATTGTCAGTTTGATTTGAATGTAGAAAACTGGGAACAAAAAGTGACATTTAGCTGAAACCTGGCTTAATGAAACTGAATTCTGCCTGACAACTACCCCCGACAGGAGTTGATACTGGATCAACAGCTGTGTTCCCAGGCCTGGCTGCCAGGCCTGGCTGCATCCTGAGGTCATATGGCCCTGTTGATTAGATTAGGGGTGGAGCAGCTGGGGACTACAGGGAGTTGAACAAAGGCCTGTCCTGGACTCAGGCAAATGTTATATTGGGGGGCCGTAAAGTGGCTTCCTCTTAGGGGAAACTGGGAGGGGCAGTGCCTCAGCTAGCAGCTGAGCTTGGGGGAAGTGGATAAACCAGTTATTTCACCCTGTGATGTGGGAAGCCACACCCCTTTTTGACCAGGGCATCATTTTAAAAAGATAGATAACTCAAAGTGCGGACTTGTCAGAATTATATAAGTAATATCATTATTTTTGTGATTTTTCTGTGAACATTTTGAGATGCGTTAGGACCCTGTGGTGTATTCTGGGGGGTTGCTAGCGGAAAATAGGTTCTCACTCCAAATGTCTGCATGTTAAAAATCTGACACTTCATCAATTAATGTCCATACTCCTTCCGCACATGTGTGTAAATTTGGGTAAATGTCCGATATTGCAAAACCAGTTAAAAAGCGCAAAATGTTGTCATTTTTGAATGCAAGCCCCCAGGAAGATCAGAGGCGGACAAGCATGGACCATAAGGAATATATAATGTGCACATGTAATTTCAACAAATTGTATATCTGGGAAGGATGTATTTGAATCAAATATAGATTTGTGGGCAAACTGACCAGGGGAGGATCCTCTGACCCATAAAACCTACAGCATCACTCTGTCATGATCTCTGCTTCCAAAAGATCAGGACTTGCCCGACTCCCTTGGAAGCAGACCCATAACCCCGGTTCCGAGTGCCAGCCAGTCCCAATTGGGACCTTTTGGACCCTGTCCTGGCGCCAGTGGCACCAGGCTCATAAAGGTGCCCAGTCCCAGCGCTGGAAGCGCCGGGCTCATAATGCTTGGGTGGACTTACCTGCAGCAGACCATGCTGCTTACTTACCTGCCAGTTGAGCCCCTGATCCTCTTCTGTTTAGGACTACTTTTCCTGTTGGGTGGGGCAGGAGCCACTCCCTAGGTTCAGAACACTGGAACTCTTCTGGAAAGCAGGAACTCTTTTCTCACCTAGGCGAGGCTGTGTAAGGAGACACCTAAGCACTACAGGAGGCTATTTAAACCACACCCGATGGATGAATCTTGCTTTGCGTTATTCTGCATTCTCTGCAGCAGAACGCTCATCGTGTCTTCTGCTTCTGATCCTGGGCCTAAGGGAACAAAGGCTTACCATCCTGGAATCCAGTCTTCAGCAGCACCTGTAAAGACAAAGAAAGAACAGGTTAGCACTACGGTCTTCAGTGGCAGCGCATCTCTTACCTGGTCCATCGGCAGTCACCAACGCCTCGCGCTGCATTCCGGCATCTGAAAGACAAAAGCTTACCAGCTCTTCGCACGCTCCGGAGGCCTTCGGCGCTGCATCCCGCATCTGAAAGACAAAAGAAGGTGCGTTTAAAGACATTGGGCAACTTTATTACTCACGTGCCATTACTCCTTCCCACGCCGAATCCAGTGGGTATTCCAGCACCCTTCAGCTTCTCTAAAGCTCCGAACTTGTACCTGCAAGATAAAAGGGACAGTTAGTGCGCATCGTGAAGCAGGCTACAAGCGCTTACTTACGTGCTTCCAGGCGCTTCTATTCCTCACGCGGGTTCGATCCTCAACTCTCATCAGCCCGCCATCCCTGCAAAACAAGAGATATCATTACAAAAGACTTTTAAGACATTTGAAGTGCCCAGAACTTACCGTTCGTGCAGTTAACGACGGACAGCAGTCCTCTGAGGTCAAGAGGCCTGCACCCTTATCCAGTGAAGAAACTGGTTACGACACCCTGCCCCGAGGCAGATGGAGAGCTCGGCGTTCACTTACCTAAGGTGAGGGCGTTAACCTTTGGGGTTCTACAGGAGAAGAGAAAGGGAGGAGGAGAGAGGCACCCAATAACCCCAGTTCATTAATCCCATATTTTCTATCTGCAGACATCTTACTCTTCGAGTCAGACATACAGTGCACAGAGGTCCAGCCCAAAGAGCCAACCGTGTGTTACACATCACCTTTGAAGATACGGCATTCACCCAGTCAAGACCGGCGCCTCTGCGGGAATCAGGTGAGCGTTACACACTCTGACTCACATTTCCTTCCCCCAATCATGGGAGAGGGGTCAATTGGGCCAATGACAAGTAGAGAGGGGCGGGCTTAGCTAGGCCCAGGCACACACCCATTTTCAAAACACATAAAAAGAGACTGCTGGGACAGGTAGAGAGATTCAAATCCAGTTGCTGCGGAGCGTTTTGCCGGACCACACAACATCCAGAAGATACCAGTTCCAGACTGACTCCAGCTACATACTCCAGAACCTAGAACTTATACTTTAGAACCTAAATCAGAGGCCTAAAAGCTGAGTTCTCTGCAGCAGGCCTCAAATCATTGCAAGCTACTCACAGCCGGGCAAGCTGCTTGAATCCCTTGTCAAGAACTTTTGCCAGGACCAGTGCAGAGATCCAGGAGCCGTGCAGAGACCGCTGTATCTGGACAGACCAGACCAGAGATCCAGAGTGACCCAGACCGCTGTGAGCAGAACCAGAGAGCTGACCCAGATCACTGTGAAGTGCCGAGACCAGAACCGGAGTCCAGTCCAAAACCTGACCAGATCCGTGACAAGGCCTATTTCAAATTTATATTGTGAGTACCTAGCAGAACTGTGCAGAACCAATCTCTTAGTTAAAATAATCTAATCCAAACTATTTTAACCTAAGTAGAACAGCCTCCTAGAAATCGTGTCATCTGTCATTTGTAAAGCTGCACAACTGTCACCTGTCAATTCTGAAGCTGCAAGCTGTCACCTGTCATTTTGAGTTTACTTTAAATCCGAAAAACTACCTTTATTTAATCGTCCGTATCTCTGGAACCGTTGGGATAGGAACGAAATTTAACTTTCCTCTGAAAGCTTAGAATCTAGGCTTTCCAACGAACCTAGAACCGACTTCCTACACTTTTTCCGCAATCACGATTCACGCACTCGCGAAATTTACCGCGATTTGCGATTTTGGCTCAATTTCTCCACTTGTCAAAATAGCAGCTCCATTCTTTCTTTTGTTAAAATCCGTTTGCAACTTGGTAATAACTCATAGAGCATTGCTAAAGTGAGCCTGAGCTCATCCCAAGTATCTCTCACTCACCCTGAACCTCCTAAAGGGAATTAAAAGCATTTTCAGCATATTTCTCACTTCATTGCCACCACATTCAAAGCACTTGGGCCTGTGTTTTCAAACTCATACCGGTTTTCTCTAAGCTTGCTGGGGGGGAACTGAATTTCGTATTGTATTTGATTGCATTCCTGAGAACTGTGTGCTCCTCTTTCCATCTACTTCCATGTCTTACATTGCATAGGGGAGGGGGGTGAATTGCCAGAGAAAAAGTGATTATATTATCTTTTGCTAAAATCATCTCAAGTATTTCTGTGCTGCATTTTATTCCTCATTGCTTTTCCCTTGAAATCATAAAAGTATTTTTGCTACTTGATCCATCCTATACTAACTCCTCATTGATTATAAAGAAGTGTGCTAGTGTCAGATTACCCATTGTTGATTAACATTATATTTATAAGTGCGATATCGATTATTAATTTATTATAAAAGCGTGGTATCTATATTTTGTATTATTTCTCAAATAAACCTTTTAAACTTACAAAACAGAACTACTTCTTGGCTCAGTGGGGTCAGGGGGATTCTAAGAGAGGGGTGTTATATAGGGGTAGTCATCCAGAACTCATGAACTGGACATAAAGATATATCAATAAGGGTTTCCATTCAGTATCCCAGACTAGGCATTGACTTAGCTGTAGTGTTGAATTGAATCTTCTTACAGCCTCCTCCTCCACCAAACCCCCCACCAACCTGGATGACTCCGTGCCATCTTCCCCCGTTGGGCCCTGTGGGGTCCCAGCTGCCCCTTCTGCTGCCGAGGAGTCCAACTCCGACCTCCGCCTCTTGGACCTCCCCCCGGCAGCTGCGGCCTGGGATGCGGCACCGGACTCCTCACTCCCCGACGAGATGACATCATGGGAGGGGAGCCGGGCCTTGCGTCACCGGCTGGCGGTGCAATCCCTGCCGCTGTGCTCCACAGCACCTTCTCCGCCCTCTTCATCAGTTGATGCTGCAGACAGGGAGAAATAAAACGCAGGCATCAGGGCACTGTACAATGGACACATACACACATGACAGTTGTACATGAGTGGCATTGGCAAACCTCAGACATGGCATCACAATCGCCAACACACATGTCATTTCAACTCACACACATGAGCCATACCACAGCCATATTGCAACAGACAGCACCATCCATACACATACAACAGCATGAGCAGGCAAAGGTGAGCCAGACATCACATGCAACACAGGGAGTGCACTACACATGCACACACACCACCACACTTGCATGCATGTGTACACCTCTGCCAACTGTTGCAGTGTTCAGATCGGCATCCATGTCACATCTGCCAATCAGTCTTCCACATCCCGGTGTCACATACATCCATGTTGCATCACTGTTGCCCCCTTGTCAAATACACACACATGCACATGTACACAGTGCAGATACATGTAGCTGAAACCAACATCAATGTGTGACATCACGAACATACCTACTTACATACACATTCATTCAAACATGTGTGCCCACACATCTGCATTTGGCATGCAAGCCTACACACACAAGCACCATCCATGTCTCACACATGAGAGCCCTCGCATGTGTTAGCCTCATGGCCCTGTACACCCCCCCCCCTACTTGGCCCCATTAAAACACATGCGCAACCTGCACACTACTGGCACACCACCACACGCACAGCTTACAATCAGGATGCATGTACACTTACCGCTCGACTCCAGACGGGTCTGCCTCTCAAGGACCTGGATGTGGAGCGCTGGGGATATGCGTTCCAGAACCCTCATCTGATCTTCCGACAAGTGGCCCCGGCGCCCCTTAGCATCCGCTGCCTTCAAGAGGCGCCGGGCCTTGTTGAGGGTCCTGGACCTGAAGTCCTTCCAGCGCTTCTTGACATGATGGAATAGTCGGACTGCCACCCACTCCGCGTGGATGGCAGTCACGATGTCCGTCCAGATCCGAGTCCGTCCTTCCTTGTCGGCGCGCAAACTTCCGAAGAGGCACATCATACTGCCCCAGGACTTGCTCCACCAGGACACCAACTTCGGTGGCAGTGAAGCTGGTGCCCCTCTGCCTCTCTGGCCTAAGGGCTGCCAGTGGTGCCAGATGTTGCAGTGCCCGACATGACAACCCCAGAGGCAGGAGTGGGTGGGCAACTGGGTCCTGGGTCTGGTCTGTGGAGCGATGGAATCCCAGTCGGGAGTCTTCGGTTCCAGCAGGGGTGGTCACAGCAACAGCACCCATGGCTGATGTGCAGGCAGCAAATGGCAGAGCACGTGGGCAGTAGGCAATCAGGCAGCAGCAGATGGCAGGTGGGAGCGTGCTCGGGGCTCTGGGGGGCAGTTTTTCGGCCTTCTGGGCAGGAGCATGGTCTTCCGTGTGCTTACGCGTGGCCAGCTTGATACAGAGTGATTTGGCACGTGAAAATCCAGCACGTCGGCATGTAATTCGAGGAAAGGGCCTTAGCACTAAAGCGCGTCAGCACACGTACGCGAATTCATTGGCCCAAAGGCCCCCAGCGTGTAGGCGCGTCTATGAGGTTACGCGCACGTGCGTAGAAAAAATAAGCACGTCAGAGTGGCATAGCGTGTAATTGGTGGAAAGGGCCTCAGCACGTATGCGCGTCTGTGACGTGCGTGCGCGGGCGTTTCCCTGTACACGGGTGCATGTTACACGTCCAATGACTGCACATCAGAGTGTCAGCTTGTGTAATTGGAGGATAGGGCCTTAGCGCATACACGCGGAAGTGACGCTGGACGTGTGGGCATGTTTAAAAGGTACGTGTAGAACGCCATTTCATTGTACGTGCTTTTCGTGGAGAGCGAGTGGTTGAAATCTGTACTTCTTGTCGGTTCACACGCGATTTACTTCACGGCGTTCCAAGTTCGTACTCCCTGTTACCTCTGATAGCTTTTTCTCTTTTTATCTTTTTCCTGGGCCTGTTTCCTCAAACAGCGTTCACTTCTTCTGTTGTCCTGTCTCCTCAGACAGCGTACAATTCTTCTGTTGGTGGGGGTGTTGCCAACGCCCACACGCGCGTCTTTTTCACGCTATTTTTCCAGGCAGACGGTGAGTCGCGCATGTATTTAACATCTGTGCTTGCCCTGTGTGTCACGTACCTTTTCAGAGGTCATTCTATGCTGCGTGTGACATGCATACGTTCATTTTTGTGTTTCTGGGTGCCACAGCGTAGTGCAGATTTATTTTTCAACGCACGTGGTCTAGAAGGGGTTGCGTGCACATTATCTCCCTCGTTTGGGGTGCCTGTGCGTTGCGTGACCCGTCATCTTCCCCCAGGGGTCACATACAGCCTTGCTAGAGCAGTAGGGTACGAATTCCATCTAGTACCCTACCCCTTTGACCCCCAATTGCCCAGGACAATAGTTTACTGCAACTCCCATACGCACAACAACATCAGTGCCATGGTTGGGAGGCGAGCACGTGGTAAGGGTGGCAAAGGTGGCCGAGCCTCAAGAGGTGGCCGTGGTGGATACGGTAGGGGACGTGGCTGGGACTTGCAGGGTGCCCCTAGCCCCCCATGTGTGGGTGACCAGTCAGGGACACCCATACCCCCCCCTGGTTGAGGGTAACGTGGCTGACACCATCCCTGCACAGCCCTTGTTGGACCAGCCCATTGTGGCACCAGACCTGGCACAGGGTGACTCCATGGCTGACTTCCAGGTCAGCAGGTCTAGGCCACGTGTGGCGGTGCACGTTGGTGTCACCAGGCCATGTGGATCAGGGGCAGCTATGTCATCTGCTGCCCGAGTAGGCAGGGTGGGGAGGCTTCAGGGGCAGCTGTGGCTCCATCCACCCCAGCTCTGAGTCTCCCAGCCAGGACAGTGTCGGTCCCAGCCAATCCTGCTGACGTTCCCCCTGACTACATCACACTTCAGCTAATGCCTGCACCAAGTCCCATGGTGAGTGTTCATTCCTACACTCCTAGTCCACAGTCCACTGGGGCTCCTGCCCCTAGTGTCCAGAGCGGCGTAGGACACTCAGGATCCCCACCACCTTCGAAGTGGAAGAGGAAGAGTGCTCGTCCAGTACAGGCTGATGCCCCAGACACGGCTACACAGTCCGGCCCACCAAGGAAGCCCAGCTTCAATCAGGCCGAACTTGATGCACTTGTGGAGTATGTGTCCGCACATGACAGCGAAATGGTGATTACTGCAGGATGCAAGACCACACCTGCACAACGTCTGGCACACTGGCAGACCATCGCGGACATCATAAGTGCCCTTGGATTCGTGAGGCGCACAACTAATGATTGCTACAAGCGCTGGAATGACCTGAAGCGCAGGGCAAAGAAAAAGCTGGCCTCAAGTCATGCCGCTACTCTAGTGACTGGAGGTGGGTCTCCAGCAGAGGACATTGAACTCACTCCACATGAGTATGTTGCTGGGACCTACGTCACGAAGGGACAGATCCAAGGCGTGGGAGACCTGCCAGATTACGAGGCATTGTCCGGTGAGTGCACATGCATGTGTGTGTCATCCATGTGCATGGTGTGTGTGTGAGGGCTTCTGATTGAGTGCCAAGTGAGGGTGTGTGTGCCTGAGTGGTTTGGGTCACCCATGTGCTTCATCCAATACATTCGGTGCACCAGGATTTGGGTATTGCAGTATCCCTTCTGGCAACAGTAGACATTTAGCCCAACCTCACGCCAGTTGCCCTTGAAGTGTCATCTTGCCACAACATTGTAGCGTATTATTCTGTGTTCATTCAGGCTGATTGTTTGCATTCCACCACTTTCACTAGGCATTTCTCAGTCCTATTGTCACATGTGTGACATGGCTATGGTACAGGCCATCTGTGTGATGGCATGTGTCATGTATGTGTATTGGACATGCCAATCACAGGCCAATGTTAGATGGCACTGCTAGCTAGCATGCAGCAAATGTGTTGGTCTTCCATCTTGGTGTCATCAATGTGTGCCATTTGCCTCCCCTTCATACGCAGTGACGGTGCATGCATGGGAGGGTTATAGTCATGTGGGACATGTGTCAATGAAGTACTGGTTCTGTTGCTTCTCAGCCCTAATTGTGTGCCATGGTGCTAATGCCTGTTCCCATTTCTTTTCTTTCATGTCTTTGCAGGGGATGACGCACTTGATACTGCTGGGGTTGTGGAGATGGTGCAGACCCAGGAGGGGTCTCAGGCCCGACCGGGCACCAGTGAGGGACGTGGTGCGGTGGTGGGTGAGAACCCACACTTGCTGCAGACCATTATCTCAAGGGGTGTCTTTGGGTGCACCTCCCCCGAGCTCTATTCAGGTGTCGATTTGGATGATGAGACCTATGTGCGGTTGCAGGTAAGTGTTTCTGGGAGGGATTCTGTACTGTCCAACCCACCTGCACCAGGGGTAGAACCCTCAATGGGGATGTCAGTGTTGGTAGGTCCGACTTTGGTGGTTACGGATGCAGGGTCACACTCCGCAACATCTGATCCTGTTCCTGGGCCAGCAGATTAGAGGGGGAATGCAGTCCTGCAGCCTCAGGCAGTGCCGGCACAGGAAGGCGCAGTTCGCCTGGCCCCAGACAGATGTGGTGCCCGCCGACGCGGTGGCCGTACGCCACCTGGCAATACCGCAAGGGAGCAATCCATATACGGTATGGCAAACCAACAGGCAGCATCATCTGAGATGATGGCTCAGGCCATGGATAAGGTGGCCACTTCCATTGTCCCCCAAGAAATGCTGATGGAACAACTACAGCAGGCAACAGACTCCATTTGCCAGTCACACAGAGAGGACATGTTGGCGTCCAACAGGGACAGACGGGCGGTACTGGAGACTCTGCCGGAAGCCATTTCTATTGAGTCCCAGGGCCAAAGGGAAGCCCTGAGGGTGGAACTCCGTCAGCTCAGGATGACTCTTGTTGAGCTTGAGGCTTCAACTGACACGAGGACAGAACAGCAGCTGGAGCGGCTCACACGTACGCTCTCAGCTGAGATGCAAGCAACTTGGGAGCAGGTCCGGGCATCCTGTGAGTTGTTGCATGGGGACCTACGCACAATTATCCTCCAGAACGAGACTTACCACACCCGCATGCTTGCTGCCATGGAGGACCAGACTAGGGCTTTGCGTGGGCTACCTCCCATAGTGCCACCACCTATTGATGCAGCTGCAGAGGGTGAGGAGAGCGACAGCAGCGATTCTCTCACAATAGGGTAGCCGTGCAGGCCATGAGCCCATGGAGGTGTCTTTTTCCCAAAATCCACACAGGTGGGTTTTGGTGTGCACCCTGTCCTCTGACCTCCTGGGTGGCCTCCCCCAGACCCCCTGGCCCATACATGGCCATTTTTTGATTTTTGATTTTTGATTTTTGATTTTTTTTACAGTGTGTTGCCTTGTGTGGCTCCCGTGGGCATACGCTGTATTGTGGCTGGGCACATGCAGGCTTGTCCTGAATTTGGGTTAGATGCTTGGGTTTGTGTGACACACACGCCTCCTGCTTTCCGTTTCCATGGGCTTGCAAAGGGTGTGCCCAAATGACATTGACTTACACAGTGACGTTGGACTCCCATTTGATGTGTGGGCAGTCTGTAGTCAATACTGTGTATACATTCCTAGTGCATATTGTTGTTGTATTGTACACTGCATGGTGTATTGATATGTGCCTCTGCATCCATCTCATCCTCCTAATTTGCAGGTCCATTCCTCATGTCTTCACAAGGCGGTCTACTTTGGAAATGGAGTCCATGTTGTAAGCAGTGCACCTGCACTTTTGCGTGGCGCTAACACTGTACAGTTGGAAGTGGTCGAAGTGCTGGCATTATCAGGTAGTGAGACTACCAATTTTTTAAATCCGTACTGTCATGTTTATGGTAGGTTGGAGGTTGTGTAGGTGATTAGTATTATTGCTAAATATTTGGTAATGTGTGTTGTTGGTCCTGCATTACTGTGAGCATTTCATGTGTGGCCAGTTTCCATTAGGGACACTGTATTTTGTGACACTTGTGTCATGTTGTGGGGATTAATTTGTTTGCTCTCACATAGCATGACATGCCATTGGTGTGTTGTGTGGCGGTGCCGGGGAGGGGTTGGATGACATGGCACTGTTCTCATGTTGTATTTTGCAAATGGGTATTCATTTTTGCAGCATAGAAGTGTGTCTTTTGATGACACTGCATTGGTGGTGTTTGTGTAGGTAGGGATGCACGCATTGTGGCAATTCCAGGTGAACAATCTCAGGCTGCTATGGTTCTGACAGTTGACTGTCCCTTAATTCATCAGAATTGTCAAATTGAGTCATCATTGATTGTCAGATGGTATGTGCCAGGGCTGTGTGCACTCCACAGGGGTGTGATTTCTATGTGAAGTAATTAGCCACCAGCTGCGTACGGGCTGCCTCACCCTGTGCCCTTTCCCCTCCCATGCGCAGCGGGCGTGCATGTGGTTGGGGATGTGGGGGCACCACCATGTCCACAACCTGGCCCTGGTGTGTTGCAACATTGTGCAGGACACATGCTGCCACTATGATCCTGCACACTACTGGGGGAGCGTATAACAGCTGCCCGCCAGAACGGTCAAGGGAGCGAAAGCGTGACTTGAGCACTCCGAATGTGCGCTCCACTATGCCCTGTGTTGCAATATGGGCTGTGTTGTCTCTTACCTCGGGAGGCGTGATGGGGTTCCGAATTGGCGTCCTCATGTGTGTGCTCAGAGGGTAGGCACTGTCCCCTGGGGAGGTGGTGATGGGGATCAGTAGTGGGGTATTGGCATTACTATGTATCTGTCATGCATGCGTGTGCAGTGGCATTTCTACTCCCCAAGCAGCCATGCATCGCCATGCCGCCCAGCTTCCATGTTCCGGTTTAGGGTTGACATCCTGTAAATGAAGCTGTCGTGGGTGGACCCTGGATAGTTGGCATATACTGAGGTGATGATTCCCTTGGCATCACATACTACCTGGACGTTGATGGAATGCCAGTGCTTGCGGTTTCTATAGATGTGCTCAGATGCCCTGGGGGGACGTAGAGCCACATGGGTGCACTCAATGGCACCAAGCACTTTGGGGAATTGTGCCACCCTGTAGAAATCCTGGCTGACAGCCTGCCTTTCTGCAGGTGTTCTGGGCAGGTATATGTGCCTGCGGACTGATGGGCGTGCAGTGATGATGGCCAATACCTGGTGTAGGCACCGTGACTGCGTGGCCTGTGACACCCCGCCCCACTATAGCACTTGTCCGCTGAAATGATCCGGTAGCCAAGAACTGCAGCACATTGAGGACCTTCTCCAGGGGGCTTAGTGCTTGGGAGCACATGGTGTGTGATGTGAGGTCATCCTCCCACTCACTGACCAGGTCGAGTATTATGTGAGGTAGAAACCTTTACCTCCCATACACCTGGTCATCAGGCATACCAAAAAGGCTGGTTCTGGGTGTAAAGATTCTGGCCCTGACTATCCTCCTCCTCCTCCAGCGGTATCCCACGGCCACTGCTGCTAGGAACGGTATATTCATCCTGGCGTCTAAGCTTGTTTGTTGTTTGCGCACACTTTTATGCTGCGCGGGACGTGCGCCTGCTTCATGCTGGCGTACGTGTTTCCGGATTGGACCTTTTTTTTTGGCGCGTTGTAGGCGACTGTGTAAATCTTCCCGCCCACCCCAGGAATACACGTAACACGCTCTCCCAGGCCCAGTCGCGTGTAAATATTCCCGCCCACCCCAGGAATACACGTACCCCACTCTCCCAGGCCCAGTTGCGTGTGGAAGTTCACGCGGACCTGTAATACTCGTACCCTGCTGATATCGCGTGTGGAAGTTCACGCGGACCCATAATACACGTACCCTGATGAAATCGTGTGTAAGACTACCCGGGCACCCGTGAAATACACGTACCCAGGCCAATCGCACTGCTGGGGGGTGGGGGTGCAGGGAGACATTAGTGGGGGCCTGGTGGAGGGGGCCCCTTACTGCTAGGGGGTGGGGGGGTGGGAGACATGAGTGGGGGCCTGGTGGAGGGTGCCCCTGGATGCTGGGGGATGGGGGGGTGGGAGGCAGGAGTGGGGGCCTGGTGGAGGGTGCCCCACAGTGCTGGAGGGTGGGGGTGCAGGGGGAAATGAGTTGGACGTGAGTGGGGGCCTGGTGGAGGGTGCCCCTGGATGCTGGGGGGTGGGGGTGCTGGGAGACATGAGTGGGGGCCTGGTGGAGGGTGCCCCTGACTGCTGGGGGGTGGGGGTGCAGGGAGACATGAGTTGGACATGAGTGGGGGCCTGGTGGAGGGTGCCCCTGGATGCTGGGGCGTGGGGGTGCTGGGAGACATGAGTGGGGGCCTGGTGGAGGGTGCCCCTGACTGCTGGGGGGTCGGGGGGGTGGGAGACATGAGTGGGGGCCTGGTGGAGGGTGCCCCTGGATGCTGGGGGGTGGGGGTGCAGGGAGACATGAGTGGGGGCCTGGTGGAGGGTGCCACACAGTGCTGGGGGGTGGGGGTGCAGGGAGACATGAGTTGGACATGAGTGGGGGCCTGGTGGAGGGTGCCCCTGGATGCTGGGGGGTGGGGGTGCAGGGAGACATGAGTGGGGGCCTGGTGGAGGGTGCCCCTGACTGCTAGGGGGTGGGGGTGCAGGGAGACATGAGTTGGACATGTGTGGGGGCCTGGTGGAGGGTGCCCCTGGATGCTGGGGGGTGGGGGTGCAGGGAGACATGAGTGGGGGCCTGGTGGAGGGTGCCCCTGGATGCTGGGGGGTGGGGGTGCAGGGAGACATGAGTGGGGGCCTGGTGGAGGGTGCCCCTGGCTGCTGGGGGATGGGGGGGTGGGAGACATGAGTGGGGGCCTGGTGGAGGGTGCCCCTGGCTGCTGGGGGGTGGGGGGGTGGGAGACATGAGTGGGGGCCTGGTGGAGGGTGCCCCACAGTGCTGGGGGGTGGGGATTCAGGGGGACATGAGTTGGACATGAGTGGGGGCCTGGTGGAGGGTGCCCCTGGATGCTGTGGTGTGGGGGTGCAGGGAGACATGAGTGGGGGCCTGGTGGAGAGTGCCCCTGACTGCTGGGGGGTGGGGGGTAGGAGACATGAGTCGGGGCCTGTTGGAGGGTGCCCCTGGATGCTGGGGGGTGAGGGTGCAGGGAGACATGAGTGGGGGCCTGGTGGAGGGTGCCCCACAGTGCTGGGGGGTGGGGGTGCAGGGGGACATGAGTTGGACATGAGTGAGGGCCTGGTGAAGGGTGCCTCACAGTGCTGGGGGGTGGGGGTGCAGGTAGACATGAGTTGGACATGAGTGGGGGCCTGGTGGAGGGTGCCCCTGGATGCTGGGGAGTGGGGATGTAGGGAGACATGAGTGGGGGCCTGGTGGAGGGTGCCCCTGACTGCTGGGGGTGGGGGGGTGGGAGACATGAGTGGGGGCCTAGTGGAGGGTGCCCCACAGTGCTGGGGGGTGGGGGTGCAGGGAGACATGAGTTGGACATGAATGGGGGCCTGGTGGAGGGTGCCCCTGACTGCTGGGGGGTGGGGGGGTGGGAGACATGAGTGGGGGCCTGGTAGAGGGTGCCCCTGGATGCTGGGGGGTTGGGGTGCTGGGAGACATGAGTGGGGGCCTGGTGGAGTGTGCCCCTGACTGCTCGGGGCTGGGGGGGTTGCGTGACATGAGCGGGGGCCTGGTGGAGGGTGCCCCTGGATGCTGGGGGGTGGGGGTGCAGGGAGACATGAGTGGGGGCCTGGTGGAGGGTGCCCCACAGTGCTGGGGGGTGGGGGTGCAGGGGGACATGAGTTGGACATGAGTGGGGGCCTGGTGGAGGGTGCCCCACAGTGCTGGGGGGTGGGGGTGCAGGGAGACATGTGTTGGAAAGCGTGACTTGAGCACTCAGAATGTGCGCTCCACTATGCCCTGTGTTGCAATATGGGCTGTGTTATATCTTACCTCGGGAGGCGTGATGGGGTTCCGAATTGGCGTCCTCATGTGTGTGCTCAGAGGGTAGGCACTGTCCCCTGGGGAGGTGGTGATGGGGATCATTAGTGGGGTATTGGCATTACTATGTATCTGTCATGCATGCGTGTGCAGTGGCATTTCTACTCACCAAGCAGCCATGCATCGCCATGCCGCCCAGCTTCCATGTCCCGGTTTAGGGTTGACATCCTGTAAATGAAGCTGTCGTGGGTGGACCCTGGATAGTTGGCATATACTGAGGTGATGATTCCCTTGGCATCACATACTACCTGGACGTTGATGGAATGCCAGTGCTTGCGGTTTCTATAGATGTGCTCAGATGCCCTGGGGGGACGTAGAGCCACATGGGTGCAATCAATGGCACCAAGCACCTTGGGGAATTGTGCCACACTGTAGAAATCCTGGCTGACAGCCTGCCTTTCTGCAGGTGTTCTGGGCAGGTATATGTGCCTGCGGACTGATGGACGTGCAGTGATGATGGCCAACACCTGGTGTAGGCACCGTGACTGCGTGGCCTGTGACACCCCCCCCCACTATAGCACTTGTCCGCTGAAATGATCCGGTAGCCAAGAAGTGCAGTACATTGAGGACCTTCTCCAGGGGGCTTAGTGCTTGGGAGCACAGGGTGGGTGATGTGAGGTCATCCTCCCACTCACTGACCAGGTCGAGTATTATGTGAGGTAGAAACCTGTACCTCCCATACACCTGGTCATCAGGCATACCAAAAAGGCTGGTTCTGGGTGTAAAGATTCTGGCCCTGACTATCCTCCTCCTCCTCCTGCGGTATCCCACGGCCACTGCTGCTAGGAACGGTATATTCATCCTGGCGTCTAAGCTTGTTTGTTGTTTGCGCACACTTTTATGCTGCGCGGCACGTGCGCCTGCTTCATGCTGGCGCACGTGTTTCCGGATTGGACCTTTTTTTTTGGCGCGTTGTAGGCGACCGTGTAAATGTTCCCGCCCACCCCAGGAATAAACGTAACACGCTCTCCCAGGCTCAGTCGCGTGTAAATATTCCCGCCCACCCCAGGAATACACGTACCCCACTCTCCCAGGCCCAGTCGCGTGTGGAAGTTCACGCGAACCCCGTAATACACGTACCCTGCTGATATCGCGTGTGGAAGTTCACGTGGACCCGTAATACACTTACCCTGCTGATATCGCATGTGGAAGTTCACGCGGACCCATAATACACGTACCCTGATGAAATTGCGTGTAAGACTACCCGCGCACCCCTGAAATACACGTACCCAGGCCAATCGCACTGCTGGGGGGTGGGGTGCAGGGAGACATTAGTGGGGGCCTGGTGGAGGGTGCCCCTTGATGCTGGGGGGTGGGGGTGCATGGAGACATGAGTGGGGGTCTGGTGGAGGGTGCCCCGCAGTGCTGGGGGGTGGGGGTGCAGGGGGACATGAATTGGACATTAGTGGGGGCCTGGTGGAGGGTGCCCCACAGTGCTGGGGGGTGGGGGTGCAGGGAGACATGAGTTGGACATGAGCTGGGGCCTGGTGGAGGGTGCCCCTGGATGCTGGGGGGTGGGGGTGCAGGGAAACATGAGTGGGGGCCTGGTGGAGGGTGCCCCTGACTGCTGGGGGGTGGGGGTGTTCGACATGAGTGGGGGCCTGGTGGAGGGTGCCCCTGGATGCTGGGGGGTGGGAGGGCAGGGAGACATGAGTGGGGGCCTGGTGGAGGGTGCCCCACAGTGCTGGAGGGTGGGGTTGCAGGGGGACATGAGTTGGACGTGAGTGGGGGCCTGATGGAGGGTGCCCCTGGATGCTGGGGGGTGGGGGTGCTGGGAGACTTGAGTGGGGGTCTGGTGGAGGGTGCCCCTGACTGCTGGGGGGTGGGGGTGCAGGGAGACATGAGTTGGACATGAGTGGGGGCCTGGTGGAGGGTGCCCCTGGATGCTGGGGGTGGGGGTGCTGGGAGACATGAGTGGGGGCCTGGTGGAGGGTGCCCCTGGATGCTGGGGGGTGGGGGTGCAGGGAGACATGAGTAGGGGCCTGGTGGAGGGTGCCCCTGACTGCTGGGGGGTCAGGGGGTGGGAGACATGAGTGGGGCCTGGTGGAGGGTGCCCCACAGTGCTGGGGGGTGGGGGTGCAGGGGGACATGAGTTGGACATGAGTGGGGGCCTGGTGGAGGGTGCCCCTGGCTGCTGTGGTGTGGGGGTGCAGGGAGACATGAGTGGGGGCCTGGTGGAGGGTGCCCCTGACTTCTGGGGGGTGGGAGACATGAGTGGGGGCCTGGTGGAGGGTGCCCCTGGATGCTGGGGGGTGAGGGTGCAGGGAGACATGAGTGGGGGCCTGGTGGAGGGTGCCCCACAGTGCTGGGGCGTGGGGGTGCAGGGGGACATGAGTTGGAAATGAGTGAGGGCCTGGTGGAGGGTGCCCCACAGTGCTGGGGGGTGGGGGTGCAGGGAGACATGAGTTGGACATGAGTGGGGGCCTGGTGGAGGGTGCCCCTAGATGCTGGGGAGTGGGGGTGCTGGGAGACATGAGTGGGGGCCTGGTGGAGGGTGCCCCTGACTGCTGGGGGTGGGAGGTTGGGAGACATGAGTGGGGGCCTAGTGGAGGGTGCCCCACAGTGCTGGGGGGTGGGGGTGCAGGGGGACATGAGTTGGACATGAGTGGGGGCCCCACAGTGCTGGGGGGTGGCGGTGCAGGGGGACATGAGTTGGGCATGAGTGGGGGCCTGGTGGAGGGTGCCACTGGATGCTGGGGCGTGGGGGTGCAGGGAGACATGAGTGGGGGCCTGGTGGAGGGTTCCCCTGACTGCTGGGGGGTGGGGGGGTGGGAGACATGAGTGGGGGCCTGGTGGAGGGTGCCCCTGGATGCTGGGGGGGTGGGGGTGCTGGGAGACATGAGTGGGGGCCTGGTGGAGGATGCCCCTGGATGCTGGGGGGTGGGGGTGCAGGGAGACATGCGTGGGGGCCTGGTGGAGGGTGCCACACAGTGCTGGGGGGTGGGGGTGCAGGGGGACATGAGTTGGACATGAGTGGGGGCCTGGTGGAGGGTGCCCCACAGTGCTGGGGGGTGCAGGGAGACATGTGTTGGACATGAGTGGGGGCCTGGTGGAGGGTGCCCCTGACTGCTGGGGGGTGGGGGGGTGGGAGACATGAGTGGGGGCCTGGTGGAGGGGGCCCCTGGATGCTGGGAGGTGGGGGTGCAAGGCGACATGATTGGGGGCCTGGTGGACATGAGTGGGGGCCTAGTGGAGGGTGCCCCACAGTGCTGGGGGGTGGTGGTGCAGGGGGACATGAGTTGGACATGAGTGGGGGCCCCACAGTGCTGGGGGGTGGCGGTGCAGGGGGACATGAGTTGGGCATGAGTGGGGGCCTGGTGGAGGGTGCCACTGGATGCTGGGGCTGGGGGGTGGGGGGTGGTCGACATGAGTGGGGGCCTGGTGGAGGGTGCCCCTGGATGCTGGGGGGTGATGGTGCAGGGAGACATGAGTGGGGGCCTGCTGGAGGGTGCCCCACAGTGCTGGGGGTGCACGGGGACATGAGTTGGACATGAGTGCGGGCCTGGTGGAGGGTGCCCCACAGTGCTGGGGGTGGGGGTGCAGGGAGACATGAGTTGGACATGATTGGGGGCCTGGTGGAGGGTGCCCCTGGATGCTGGGGGGTGGGGGTGCAGGGAGACATGAGTGGGGGCCTGGTGGAGGGTGCCCCTGACTGCTGGGGGGGGGGTGGGAGACATGAGTGGGGGCCTGGTGGAGGGCGCCCCACAGTGCTGGGGGTGGGGGTGCAGGGAGACATGAGTTGGACATGAGTGGGGGCCTGGTGGAGGGTGGCCCTGGATGCTGGGGTGTGGGGGTGCTGGGAGACATGAGTGGGGGCCTGGTGGAGGGTGCCCCTGGATGCTGGGGCGTGGGGGTGCAGGGAGACATGAGTGGGGGCCAGGTGGAGGGTGCCCCTGACTGCTGTGGGGTGGGGGGGTGGGAGACATGAGTGGGGGCCTGGTGGAGGGTGCCCCTGGATGCTGGGGGGTGGGGGTGCAGGGAGACATGAGTTGGACATGAGTGGGGGCCTGGTGGAGGGTGCCCCTGGATGCTGGGGGTGGGGGTGCAGGGAGACATGAGTGGGGGCCTGGTGGAGGGTGCCCCTGACTGCTGGGGTGTTGGGGGGGTGGGAGACATGAGTGGGGGCCTGGTGGAGGGTGCCCCTGGATGCTGGGGGTGGGGGTGCAGGAAGACATGAGTGGGGGCCTGGTGGAGGGTGCCCCTGGATGCTGGGGGGTGGGGGTGCAGGGAGACATGAGTGGGGGCCTGGTGGAGGGTGCCCTTGGATGCTGAGGGGTGGGGGTGCTGGGAGACATGCGTTGGTGGGCAGTAGTGCAAGGTGACATGTGGGTTGGCTGGGGGCATGGCCATGGTGGATGGGCTGCCTGCGGGACATGTGCAGGGGTGCAGGGTAGTCCCCTGTGGTGTGGGCCGCCTGCAGGGGCCGTGTAGGGTGTAGAGGGAACACCTGGGAGGACCCACACGGCCAATTCACGTGTATTACTCCCCGGCACCCCCAAAATACACGTAGGCTCTGGATTCGCGTGTGGAACTTCCCGCGCACCCGGAGTACACGTACCCTGCTGAAATCGCGTGTGGAACTTCACGCGCACCCCGAAATACACATACCCTGCAAATTCACGTGTGAAACTTCCCACGCACCTTGGAATACACGTACCCTGCTGAAATCGCGTGTGAAACTTCACGCGCACCCCGAAATACACGTACCAAGGACACTTGCGTGTGGAACTTCCCGCGCACCCCGAAATACACGTACCCAGGACAATCGCGTGTGGAACTTCCCGCGCACCCCGAAATACACACACCCGCTATTTTTCACACAGCGGATGTCCGTGTTTGTCGGTACCCCTTTGCACCCCATTTGTCCTAGAGGGCCACAGTATGGATCATTCATCATAGCTGTATGTAGGTGCTTTTTGTTAGCGCACATTTTGGCGCACATTTATTTCAGGCGCAGGGACGCTACCGCCTGCTTTCTTGTGGCGGACTTGTTTGGCCCTGTGCGCGTCTTTGCCCGTGCGCTGGTTTGCCCTATTCGATTCCATGAATACGAGTTGTAGGCGAGTGTGTGGGCGTTCCGCGCACTTGCCTCCTGTACTTGCCCCGTGACGCCTATATTTTCACGCGTTGTTCCCCATTCCGAGTGTTACACCCCGTGTTCTGCCTACTTTTGTTATGTGCGCCGCGCTATGTGCGATTTCGCTGTGGCCGTGGCGCACGCCGTTGGATGACCTGTGCGCCAGCGTGCACCACGCACTTTTTGAGCGCACATCCAATATTTTTCTTGCGCATGGACTTGCATGAATCGATGTGCACTGGTTTCCCTGCGATTTTCGCACTTGCACTGCGATTCGCACATTTTGGCACCTCTGCGCCTGAATTTTCGGCGCACATTAATTCCATGAATCGGCCTATGTGTTGCTATCTTGCACATAATAGACGGAAAAAATGTGTTGCCACACATATAGACATTCATATTACCGTTTGATGCCTTTTTGCTCAATGCCGGTCGCATATTACCTTATTGCCTGCCGTGGCAAAAAATAAAGCCACCCGAAAGCAAAGTTAATAATGGGTTAACAACAACCTTTCACAGTATAATTGAAAAAAAAAAAAGTTGAATACACTCCACGCACTCCTTATTTCTCTGTAAAGTACATAGGCGCAATAATCTTTGCCAGCAATAGTCCAAATTACGAATGCAGTAAAGTGTGCTACGAAAAAGGACGTGTACTTGTTGTTGTTAGGAAAGATTTCATAATTGTAGGTAATTTTCCTTCCATGTGGCAACCCCCAAACTTTTTGCTGTTGTTTTACACCCTGATATAGACTTTGCCAGAGAAGCGCAGCCTTCCGCCGCACTCCTCTGGGCTTTCGCTCAATTCTTATGGGGAATCTGACATGCCCTTAAGACAGTCAGTACCGGGAGACTTTTTTTCCCTTAGTCCTTTCCTCATGTTTCCTCATGTTGCAGCTTTTGAGCAACATGAAACAAGAGTACACCGTAACTTACATTACCGCGCTCTTGGGTCTCTAGTCATTCCAAAGGCCCTAGAAACTCTCGCTGGACTTATTATGAAGTGTGTCACGGACGGGACTGGTGGCAGCTATTGTTTCTTTGTGTTTTGAACCCCTTTTTGCCATGTTAACCACGCTTCCCACGTTTGGCCCAAATGGGTGGCCTGGCCTCCAAAATGGCCATGCCACGAGGTTCTTTGTCCTGTCCGCTGACCGTCTTGCCCCTTCACCTTCACCCAGGTCGAGCCGACCCTGGGCAGTCCTTATTTGGTCATGCACTTTCCCGCGAAACGCAACGCTTTCACAGGTTTCTGCATGCCTTGTGTGTGCCTCCAGGGTGTGGGCTGGGATGTCTGTTCCCAATACACATTCAGGGTGCCAGAGAGTCTAGAGTGTCCTGAATGCCTGGGACCACCGTGGTCCGTGATAGGTCATTGGGCCCTCTACGTTTTGGCACGAAGGGAACTTTGGATAAGAGGAGGCTGAAAACACCACTACCATGTCGATCTCCTGAGTTCTCACAAACAAAGGGTAAGGAGCCAAGTATCCTGCAACTAAGAAGCTGAGTCGAGGAATCGCTGGTGACCCGCTGAAGGTTTAGCACCCTGCACTGCTGTCGTCCTGCGAGACCACTCGGCCTCTGATCGAACGAGAAGGTCTGCAAAGGCGCTTCCACCCTTTAGAATAGTGGGAACAACTATTCTCGGCATCTCCACCAAATCCTGTACGTAAGCCTTCGGAAGCGTCCCTGGTCCATCCAGTGGACTGACCAGCCTACACAGGAATCTTGCTCTGTCACAGCCGTCTGGCTGCTGCTAATTCCGTGTCCTCGGCCCTCTCACACGATTCATACACTTGGCGTTCCCAGGTCTGAAGTGAGACTTGTGCTTTGGGACCGGAATACACGCAGTTGCCGAGTTGCCCTGCTGTGGTAACAAAACTGTGCGTGTTCGCTGCATTTGGAACACCCTCGACCCTGACTCCTGCTGTCGCGGAATCTACACGGCGTCGAGACATCTTGCTGATCGCATCTGAACCTGATAGTAGCGAAATGGAACCGGAGAAGCCTGGGTCTGCCTGCATCGGGGACCGGTGAGTAGTCAATACCCTAACCGGTCGCGCTCCCGCAGGAGCCTGTGGCTCTCCATCGCTGTCATAAACAGCAACCCTTTTCTGCACTGGCGCCCTGCTTCTGCCCACAAGTTTGAGGCCACGCTTGAGTAGCGGGGATCTGTTCATCATCTTTTTGTTCACCTCTCTAAACTGCCTGATTTCCCTGAAGAGACTCCCCTTTGCCCGTTGGCACCCGCGTGTGCAGGTATTTTTGAGCACAAGGCTCCACTCTTTGTAGGGTTCGGACTTCCTTCTAGTTAGGTGGCCTCTGATGTTGAAATGGGTCTAACGATTACTTGCACTGCCTGTTTTCCTCCCCATCTAGGTGGTCTGCATATTTCGTGCTTCTAATTCCTTAGACCCCTTGGTCTTGTATATATATTGTATTGATTGTGATGTGTTGGTTTATTGGAGTTTTTCCGTGATTCTTTACTATGGTCGATGTTACAAAGGCCTTGTAATAAATGTGTCTATATTTTTAATATAACACCTGTCTGGAGTAATTTGTTAGCGTCTTTGCTTTGTGTGCTCATTGCGGGCTTTCAGTCACCCTCATCCCTCTTGAGACCTAGTCTTGACCGCCGCCATCGCTACCCTGATTGGTCTGGCTTGTCCAGAGGTTACCCTGTTCCAAGAAACTAGGCTGGCCTTCTGAACCTCTGCCCCTCCAATCCATCTGAACAGTTGTAATCCGAGGCGACTTTGGCAGTAAGGATCACAAAAGAAAATCCTCTTTCAAGATGGCCGCCATAGAAAGGGAAGGCGGTTATTGCATACATAGCCCCTCTTCCCTTTCCATTGTAGGTTGCAAAAAGCACAAGTACTTGGAGTGATGCAGAACCTGTAAATAAACATTCAGCGACATACAAGGTAATAAATTACATTTGCAAATAAAACAGTGGAATGGTAAAGAACACGTGACCATTTTACAGGTTGCAAATTAGATTTATTTAATAACAAACTTGCAGAGACCATCGGAATAATAGCATAATCAATGCAATGATTACAATGCTGGTTAGGGAGGCATTGCAAATGTTGAAGATAAGGAGGCCTTTTTTTTGCGCAAACAAACATTTTGGGGTCTTCGTTGAAGCAGTCGCTTTGTTTCCACAGTTATTTCCCAAAAGTCGTCAGGACGTTGAGCCTACAGCACCATAAATGATGTCGCATTGCTCCGAATAACGAGTTCAGCGAACGGACAAAGCGGGCTTACAGTGTCATTCCACATTATTGTTATGGACAGGCAACCCCTCACCAACAGTTGTATTTGCCGTCCAAAGAAGGCCTCACTCGGGATAAGAAAACCATGGCACGCACAGTACGGCAAAATATACCTAGTCGGGAAAAGTTCCCAAAAAAAAGTGTCAGTAACCAACCTGTACCAACATTTTTTAAAAGATCAAATAGAAAATGTGCAAGGTGGTACACAAAAATACGTGCTCAAAATTGACATTTTAGTAATATGTTACTAATGTCCAAGTGTACCTATAAGTGGAGGTTAGAAACGGCAAGATTTTGCATGCGCCGTAAGAGAAAACAAAATGGCAAGTACACAGAAAGACGATAATTTAGGTATGAAAGAAAAAAGAGGGGACAAATTAAAAAACATTACGTCTCGTCATTTCAAAGAAGACCAAAAAAACGTGCAAAGTTATACACACAGCTATGTGGACAAAGTGAGTGTTTCAAATTAGAAATATAAATAGTAAAAAAGGTTGAGTGTAGTCATACCCTGCAAATGAGCAACGTGTGCACTCTGTAACATTACAGTTAAATTGTACTAGGGCAGAAAAATAATACATCAATTATATTATTACAATTATATGTGCAGTTATGTAAAAATAAGGCACGGTTTGCTGTACAGTTGGCCAAAGTAAACTTACAAAATATTTACAGCCTCCATTCTTTTTTGGCAAATCAGTCACGAATGTGTTTGCAGCGAAGAATCTTCGTTGATTGATATGCATGTCACTTACAAACTTTTTAAAACATAACCTTAACAATTGCATTTCTTTTTTACCCTTTCATTACGTGAATAGCGCGCAAGTTTCTCTTGGGCTCAAGGTCAAAAAACAATTGCCCCTTTACATTCACTCGGATGCGCGGACGTACTGAGCAGTCAACCAAAAAAGCAACTCATGTGGCCTTCACTCAGAAGGCAAATACATTCTTGCTTTGAAGCAACATAATGAAATCTAATTATCAGAACCTGTACTCCCATACAGCTTCAGAAGCGCTGTTTCAAGCAAACAGTGCAGATGATGGCCTTAGTTCTCAAAACTGAAGAGGCCAATCTGAGGGAAATATTAGTGCAAAACACATTTTAATCCACATGCTGTAATTGGTTGTGGTGCAGTGAGCACGAACTTCCATTTAACCGTATCATTTTGCAGACAGGAAAACTGCACTTTTTCACTTTGTGCTTCCACAGCTCATTGGGCCCCCTCAAGGTCACCTTGTGAAATACTATTACTTGAGTGTGTGAAGTCCAATGCTCTCTTGTTTTGGAGCTGTTTCTGGCGGTATCCGCGCACACAAAAACATTAGTAGAAGAGAGGGGGCCACTGAACAAAGCTACCTTACTGCACGTTATTTTGCAAACAATCTGGGAAACAACCACATGGTCATGAGCACAACCTTTTCCCCCCGTTCAGTGTAAGGGGAAAAAAGACATTTTGAGAACCCCTCCCCTTATAACTTTCACCCCCCTGCATCAAAACTTTCCAACCATAGTCAGAGTGTACGATATATTTTTTTTTCCAAAGTTTGGCGATGGCTAGTCCAAGAGTAGGATAGTTATAAGGCAGCCAAAAACTGTTCTTTCTATGGAAACAGCCACTCCACCAGAGCAACACAGTCAATAACGTCCCACTCGAATGTGCTGCAGTGGGTGATGGCAGGACCTAGAGGTTAAGATATATGTCCACGTACTTTTGAATGTATAGGTGTACAGTGGCTTATACCTCCACCGCTAACAAGGTCATTACTGGGTGCATGGGCATCTGCCATGCAGCCAAGACTGTACACCCTCCCCAGAAGCATCTGACATACTAACCTATAGGACGAGTGTATGCACTGCAGTAATATAAAGTGGTGTTTCTGGGCACGGCCTAGGGATTTACGAGTATGATGTATGGGCTACGTGCTGCAGCCATGGAAGCACAACTCTACATCCTGCCCACAATCACCACAGTGATGTACAGTAGTATGGGTGTATTGATAGGTGTGATATGCTTCACTTATTCTGGCCAGACACTGCACTCCTACCTGTTTGTACATAGATATTATTGCAATGTGTTGATGTGCACTGGCTTATAACTCCAGTGCTTATAACTTTGTTGTAAACTCTCCCCTCAACCATGTAAGCGATAATCAATACTACACATGTAGCCTTGGTCGTGACATGCAGCAGTGGTTGTGGGTAGGGCCTACAGTCTTGGAAGTATGGCCTTCGGCCTACGGCCTAGGGTTATGCATCCAAGACCCTAGACCCTGTCCACAACCACTGCAGCAGGTCACGACCATGGTGGCGTACTAAGGAACAACATACCCATAGGAAAGTGTAATATAATAGGAAAATACACTCAAAATCAATGGTCACTAACGCCACGCGTGTCGTGCAAACATTTTCAAGGTGCCTGTACACAGCACGGACTCAAATAGTAGCCTTATTAGATCCTTCATTTTCTCCACGTACAAACATCCTGAAGAAGGCGCCAATGCAGAATATATAATAGACAATTGCCGGCCAAACAAGTACAGTATTTCATCTGTCTCTTACTCTGTGATCCTCCCCACGCACTGTAGGAGAGCAAAACAGTTTTCAAAACAGCATTTTGCCTCTGCTAAGTAGCACGCTGTCTTCGGATCCAAGATGTCGGGCGCATCCACCCATTCTGATGTACATCACGGCTCGCTGTGGCCAATCGACGCAGACGTCGTGTGTCTGCGGTGATGACGCAACCCCCCCTGGCCAATCGGTATCATGTCCGCGGAGCGAACAGGGAAATGTGACCGCGGAGCGGACATAGATATCACTTATTTATTCAAACATATTTATTGGTCGTTTTAAAGGAAAGTACTGGACGGATTGTCACCAAATTTTGGTGAGGATTCGTCCAGGGGGAGCGAAGTTATAAGCCGCCCAAAAAGTGCTCTTCCCATGGAAACAGCAACTTAACCATAACTACACGGCCACTAGCGAGGCCGTGTAATAGATGTATATATTATAAAACATATATATATAGACAGACTCAGCCCCTGTGGCATGCCAGACAGTAAAAGGTAACCCTGTAAGACTTAATGGGGCAATTCTTGGAAATGAATGCAGAATTAAATAAGTGAAATTCAGAATAGTCCACTTAGACTGGCAATAAAGCTAATATGTTCAGTATTGTGGCAGATAGGATAGGAAGCTCATATTTTCACTACTTGCTATTTCACGAAATAGTGATATGCAACACTGGGTGAAACCATGTACACGAGCATTAAGAGAGTGGTTTGTAAATTTGCCATATTTCAGGAGGTAATTTGATAGTCAAGATATAGTTGTATTTGGAATACTGTAAAAATGTAGTGATTACCTATTGTATTGTATTTGTATTTTCTTCCCCTGAAGAACATCTCTTTATTTCTCTGCTGAGCAGAAAAAGATTCTCTAATAGCTGTGTTTAAGTCCCCTGCTTGTTTCTGGGAACCACTAAGGTGTTACCTCAGCGGGGCCCAGTGCCAAAATGAGCTATTATATCTTAAGCCTGGGTAAAGTATGGGATGGGTTCACTGCAGGGGTGTTGCTAGATCTGGAAACGATCAGGGGCTAAGCTAATGTCGGGACGTGCAGGATTCGGGGCTAGCTATAGCCTTTTGGTTGTAGTCCCTGAGCTTCTATCCGGGGCTGCAACCAAAAGACTTGGGGCTATAACCCCTTTAGCCCCCCCCCCAGCAACGCCTCTCGTCCCCTGGCCACGCTACCTTGGCCCCGATCATATGGCAGGTCAACATCACAATCACAGTGCTTTCTTACAGGCTAATTTCAGGGGCCTGAATTCTACCCACTCCTTAAGTAAAAAAGACAAATGTCAGCTTTGACCATGCCCAATTTTAATAAGGCCCTCTCCCAAACATGGGGACTGAAGTTCTCTCTGAGCAGACTCAAATTGCAGGCATAGAAAAATGCAAATTGCACTTCAAGGGAAATAATTTCTGTTTACTTGACAATGGTAGTGTGCGTTTCAAAACAGTTCCCCTTTGAACGTTACATATAAGACATTAGTTCACGGGACCCATGATGAGCTCCACAGCCAGCTTCCTGAATGCAGAGAATACATTTTTTATTGTATTTATTTATGAATTTGTAATGTGCCGGCAACAAAACAATAAAGACAAGACAAGCAGAGCCAGGGCGATAAATCAGATGAAGGTCAGTCAGTTGAAAAGAAGGGTTTTTAAAGCTCTTCTAAAGGATGGCAAGTCAGGGTTGAGTCTGAGATCAAGGGGCAGGGCATTCCAAAGACTTCCTGCTCTAGCTTGGAAGGATCTACCTAGACCCCTGGTGCATCTGAATGTGGTGCCCTGGATCAACCCTAAGCTAGAAGAGCGAAGGGATCTGATGGGCTGATATAGGGGGGTGCAAGGATTTGCGATAATCAGGAATCGAGCCAAAGAGGCAGCAGTGGACCAGGGATCCCACTTTAAAAGCAATCCGCTCTTTGATGGTAAACCAGTGCAAACTCCTTCTGTGATCCGAGATGTGAGATCTTTGGTGAGAGTTTGTCACAATTCGGACCGCAGCAATCTGGATCACTCGGCATCTCAATAAATTAGAAGGAAGGGGCACCGATGAGAAGTGAGTTGCAGTAGTCTAATCTAGTCAAGATGGTAACTCTTGCAATTATGGCACAATTACTCTTGGATATGTAGGGGCGGATGTTCTGTAGGAGGCGTAGATGATGTATATTTCACATAAGTTGTGTGAGCATCTGCATTTAGAGAGGCTTCCAATTGAATGCCTAAGTTTTTGACTTTCTGTTGGATCTCAATTTTGTTGACTTTTAGGAGGAAACTGCTGTAATCTGTGCTCAGTTTGTCCCTAGCCTGTTGGGAACCGAAGATCATAAGTTCAGTTTTTGTTCCATTCGGGAAGCAAGCCATTCTCACATTGCAAATACAATATTTGAATTTTATCACGTGCAAAATATGAAAGCGGAAACTGTGTTTACATAGCTTTCCCTGTGTATTCCCTGCATCTAATTTACATGCTGGAAGCAGAGTAGACCTCAGCTTCTCAGAGGCAGCACCGGGAATGTCAAATGGGTAACATTTTCTTTCAGAATGGTGGACAGACCAATTATACATTTGGTCCAATACCCTAAGCCTAAATCACCTTAAGGGACAACAAACAAACTCAGCCCTCACATTCCTACAAGAGACAGGTGCAAACCATTAGTGAAAGTCCTACACTGAAGGAGGCCCCATTTATCAGGGAGGTGGTGGAGATAGTTAATGAGATGACAGATTAGGTGGTAACATCAGCAGAAAGGAAGATGAAGAGGAAGTGAAAAAGAGGAGGTGATGTCAGGGGGAGAGAGTGAAATGGGGAGGTGCAATAAAGAGTACCACAAGGGGGGAGGTGGTAATGAAAGTGTTGTGGAAGCAGTTGGTAGTGTAACTTCAAGTGGAGATAAAGCTCATGGCAGGAAGAGGGTTAGAGGTAATAACAGGGGATGGATCTTCCTGCTCATGCAGGTTTTAACATCCTGGGCTGGGTCCTATCAAAGAATCAAAAGGTGTCTCCCATTTTAGTGGATGAATGTATTTGGTCGGACCATAAGTTGTGCTTTTTCCTGACCATGTAGGGGAACCCCTGTGACTTACCTTCTCCCGGCCTTTCCAGCACAATGAACTGTTGGACTCAGACAGGCAAAAATAAGACCCATAACAGCCAATAACTGGGATTATAAAAGGCTTGTTATAGGCCGTTTATTTTACCGTACACAGGTATAGAGACCTATTGGTATATATGTATATACATATGAATATAAAACACCAAATAAACCTATAGTTAGTTATACTAGAAAATAGAAAAGAAACATCATCACCGTCATTGCTGCTGCAGAAGACACCTTCACCTTGGCCACTACAACACTGCTTAGACCCAGAGCAGGTAGGCAAAGAGATCACGCGCAATAACGGGGTCTGGAGTGGAGCGTCCTCCCAACCAGCAAGACTACATCACCTGGGGATCCAAGTTCTGACTGACTTTTTGGCTTACAAGCCTCTTCTCTTTATGGGGGCTTCCCCCCCCTCTTTCAGTTATGGCTGCCCTCGCCGAAGAGCAGACCATAAGTAAATGTGACAAAGAGTGGCAAAAATCAGCCAGAAGTGGCTTCCTCCCTGCATTCATTTCCAGGACATCTAATCACTACACCTATATTGCGCTCCGACTCCCTTTTCAGTTCATCCTTCAGTGGACAATATCATAACTATACTCCACAGTAAGTCCATTCGGCGACAATATTTATGTGACCTTGATTTGCCTTCGCTACCAAGCTGTATGTCTACTCTGCTGAGCTCGCAAAGCTTACGAAATACACAGGCTTTATTACAGTGATGGGAGGTGAATGTCCAAGATGGCTGCACATCAGCGCCATGTTATTTTAGATCTTTGTACAAGCATTAGACCATCATTCTCTATCTTTTGAGATACACCTTTCCCACCTTCCGAATAAAAACTCACTGGCCAATAAATCTTCTGGTCCAACCAGGAAGTGCAGAAAGGTAACAGATGAGGCCTTTGAGGCACTAGTCATTCCTCACCTGTCACCATTAGAAGAGAATATCACACTTGAGGAATGTATCTATCTTTTTAGAAATTCAATAAACCAAGCTTTTGATACATTAACGCCACTGAGATCTGCACACCAAAAGAAGTCTGTTGTATCAAACTCATGGTATACACTAGAAGTTATTGATGCCACAGCGGCCAAATGTAAAGCTGAACGTATTTGGCGTAAACATCCCTCAGGCTCCAATCTCAAGGCGTATAAACATGCAACAAAACCTTTCAAGACCACAGTCTTTAAAGCAAAATAAACTAACCTGAATGCCAGGATTGCATCGGAAAAATCAAGACCCAAAGAATGATTCTCCGTTCTACAGGAGCTTAAGGGGACCACGACTGAATCCTCCCTGATTATTGATAATGATTTGTGTCAGTGTATCAATGATGGTTTTACTCAGAAAACACCAAAGCATAAAAAACATATTTTAGACCAAGTAAAAACAACACAAAGTATAATTGATGTAATATCCCCCCTGATGAGAGATCAGTCCTCGGGATTACGTCATTTACTTTTAAAGTAGTATCAGAAGAAGAGGTCATGGATGTGGCACACATGCTAAAACCAACCTCATGTAGGGGGACATTTTCCTTTCCTCCTTATTCAAAGACTTCTTTAGGACACTTGCACCATCGGTTACAAGATGTGTTAATCACTCCTTTCAGCAAGCTCAAGTTCCAGATAATATTAAAGAGGCATGGGTTACACTACTACTGAAAAAGGAGAATCTAGATCCCATGGCGGCGGGCAATTACAGGCCCATTACGTAGGTTCCATTTATGCTGAAAATACTGGATAAGATTGGATAAAACCAATAACAAGTGTTTGTAGAGCAAGAGGACATTCTCCCTTTGGAACAGCCTTGTTTTCGTCCTAATCACGGGATGGAGACCGCCCTACCGGACCTGAAGTCCATTATTGCCGGTGTCATTGAAGAGGGCAATATGGAATTACTCATGCTTATAGCCTCTCTGCTGCTTTCAATTTAGTTGATCATATTATTTTGGCAGATAGATTGATCGAAGTTGGCAAGTGTACCCCCTCTGCCGCCACCTGGTCCAAGAACAGCAAATGTGACTAAAGGCAATGCGCAATCACGTAGAACCTCCCTTACATGTGGAGTCCCGCAGAGCTCCTGCCTGTCACTTGTGCTGTTTAATATATATTTGCAACATCTATGTGATCTTCTTGTCTACTTGGGGGTACAAATCGTAAATTATGCGGATGACACCCAAATCGTGTTGAAGCTTTCTGGTTCTTATACTAATGATTCTGAAAGAATAAATGAAGTTTTCCTAGCCATACAGGTGTGGATGGCTACGAATTTGTTAGCTTTGAACAACTCCAAAACAGAGTTGCTCATTCGAGGAACGCAACAAAAACTGAACAAACTGGACTGACGCTATAAAAGCGTCATGATTGCAGGTAATGTAATTGATGTCTCTGATCTAGACTTACATCTATCGTTTAAGAAACATGTTACCTATCTGACATCCTCTTGTTCCTACTATGTCCACTTGTTATGGCAGATTCACCCTTATTTGTCAGAGGCGAATCGTGCAACGATTGCTGCTGCTATCATAAATACAAAATTGGACTACTGTAACAGCTTGTTGAAAGGAACCTCTCATACTAATATAAGAAAGGTGCAGGTCACACAGAATGGTGCTGTACGGGCAGTCTGTGGTCTAAATCACCAATCCCATGTCTCTGAGGCCCGGAGGAAACTACACTGGCTTCCAGTCGAGCATATGATTCAGTTTAAGGACCTGATTGTGTTTTTTTCCCGGAAGGAAGCACCCTCGTATCTGTCGTCGAGAGTGAACAAGATCCCTTTCAGACATGTCTTACACACCAATGTCAACGCTAGACTCTATCAACTACGAGTTAACCTAAAGACAATTTGTGGTGCTAGCTTTAATTCTTGGACTCCAGTCTTGTGGAATGCACTCCCACCAGACCTGAAGAAGAGCGCCTCAACTGCCCTTTTAAAAAAATAACTTGAAGACTTTCCTTTTTAACAAAGAATGATGTTAATATTTGCTTTCTTGTTTGTACTCACCCACTGACCACTTCCTGTTTTCTGTTCTGTGTTTTGTGAGCGCCCTAAGGCATTTGGGCGAGTGGCGCAATATACAAATATTTTAGATAGATAGATAGATAGATAGATAGATAGATAGATAGATAGATAGATAGATAGATCAGAACATAACAGATGGGAACAATCTGAGAGAAGGAAGACTGCATGACATGTGCTAGTGGAGAATATATGAGGGGAAAATACCTAATTGCTTCTGGGTGAGAGCTATCTTAACCATTGTTTTTTTGTTTGGCAACAGCCTATTTCTATTTAAATTGGTCTTGTAATAAGTCCCCAAAAAAGATATTGAACTTAAACATATGTTCTTAGCACACTTCCTGGGCCCAAATAGTGCCCTCTGAGATAACCTATAGAGTTGATTTAATTAAATATTTAATGAAATAGTGCATATGATTATTCCCTATGCAGATAAATATTAAGGATAAATATTAAGGAAGCACCATGTCAGGACATTAATTATTATACACATTTTTTACACATTATTTTGCTTACAGTGTCAAATGCTCCTGGTAGTTATGGAAGGTTAAAAACAGCAACTCATCTTAGAACGATGTCAGATCTAATGTTGCCCACTGCAGCCATCAGAAATCTATCTGCAATGGGTCAAAGAACTAATGTGTTTCAGTGTGTTATTGTATCTGGCATTGGACAACCTTCTCAAGTACCTTTGATGCATTAAACAGATTATTTATGGGACTCTTTGTTAATTCTAATAGCTTGCCCCCACTCTCCTCCGACTAGCACTGCACTCTTCCATGAAATTAATCCATCATCAATTAACATAATATCTATATGCATTAACAACTATTGAAATCTGATTTAGTAAATAAATGTACTGAATAATAGTGTGGTCTGTTTGTCTCTATGTACAAATATAAAGTAAATATTCTAGCTTATAATACAGATTTTCCGAACAATTATGCAATTATTTAAACATAAGAATTTCAAAACATTTCCAATGTATATATTATATTTTTCAAAAATGGAAAACATGTGGATTGAAAGACTTATGTCTATGTATCTCAGAGGGATGAATAGAGAATTAGATTAAATTTGGTTTTTATAACTCACTTTTCTTGGATATGTTCCATGGTTATATCCATAATAATGACATACTGTTAGAAAAGAAGTATACATTATAGAGAATTGGGGAAGAGTAGCAACAACATGTACATTACTGTTCTAGAAAGTGATTGTTTAAACATTCATCAACATAGCAATTTAGATCTGATGATAAATACAAGAAAATATCCAGCCAATTGCTGCAACACCAGGGACGGAATCAGAGACCAACCACTGATGGACTAGGCGATCAGGTGATTAGAGTGTGTGACATCACTTCTGAACTTCCTAGGGCCATCCAGCTATGGGTATCCAAGTTAAGGGTGAAACAGACAAGGATGAAGATCGGCTGTTGACCAGCCTCTTAGCCTCTTCGCCTATGAGCCTTTGCTTTTTCCTTTCTCCAAGCTGCACCTGTTAGCACCCATGGCTTGCTAATTACTGTGCTGTCTCTCCACTGCTCAACTATAATGCATTCACTCCTGCTGGTCCTGCTCCTCGTCCAACTCATCTCTACCTACGCATTCTCTTATCATGTTACAACTCCCTCCTTTCATATATCTATCATAAAACTCACATCACAAAACTCCCCATACTACATTTCTCTTGCATCTCCTACTTCGAACACCTATCCACCTCGCCTTTCTTCCTCTAAGACTCAACTTCTGAGTACTCACATGCTAACTATCCTCCTCTAGACCTCTATATCTCCTTTGTATGACTGAAAACTGGATTTCTCCATCTGACAACGACACTCTGGTGGTCCTACATTACACCAAACTATCCTTCATTCCCTCTCCTTGTCTGACTTGCAGAGATGGAGGATTTGGACACCTACTCTCTTCCCACATCAATGCCTCACAAATCTCCAATGCCACATCCTATCCAGCCTCTTTTGAATTCACTATCTCTAATGTTGCTCCATCTCACTCTGTTCACATCCTTTCCATCTCAGATTCTATCCGCCCTCAGATCCAGCCGGCCTCAAGGGGGTGTTGCCCTGGACTTCCCTGAGTGGATTCCTGCCTCTATCATCCCCACTCAGACGTACTCCTCTTTCAAATGCTTAGTCTGCAGGCTCTCTCTCTCTTCTAGCCACTCTCTTACTGTTCCTACTCTCTACCGGCCCCCTGGTCAAAACACCTCTTTTCTTTCTGAGTGGGCAGACCTATCCTCCTCCCTCCTTGTCTCAACCACTCAACTCCTCCTCCTTGGTGACCTCAACATCCATCTTGATTCTCCCTGTTCCTCAGCTGTGCTCTTTCTTGACCTCTGTGATTCACTCTCCCTCTCTATCCTCCCCTACAGCCCGACTCACTCTGCTGGTCACACATTTGATGTCTTGATCTCCTCTTGCCTCCCCCTCACTATTCCCCTCACCACTCCTCTCTCCCAGAGTGATCACTGCCTCCTCTCCTCCCATCTCCCCAACTACTACCCTCAAACAAAGCCTAGCCCTAGATTGACACCAAACTTCTCGGACATCCGACCCATGATCGCGCTTGTCAGTTGAGGCTTTCATTGCCACATTCTCCCCCCTCCTTCATCCCTGGCTGACTCTCACCCTGAAACAGCCTTGTCCCTGTTCTACTCCTCTATTTCTGCTGCTCTTGATTCTCGTGTCCCTGTCATGAGCATCCCTTTAAAGCCTAAAGCCAAGTATAATTCTTGGTATGACTCTGACCTAGCTACAAGGAAGCGTAAGTGTATGGTGGCTGAGTGGAAATTGAGGGGTTCGTGCTCATCCTCTGACAAACTGCCCTGCCGCCTGCTCCAAAGGCAATACCGACTCTCTGTCCGCACCAAGAAGAGAGTCCACATTGAAGCCTGTGTCTCTGCAGCATCAAAATACTCAGCCAAACTTTTCAAAATCTGTAAGGAGCTGACCAACCCTGCTGCAGTCTCCACCCCTCCTCTCGCCTCCCAGGCACTTTGCAATGCCCTTGCCTCTCACTTTATCTCTAAAACCCAGGACATCTTGTCCACCCTTTTCTCCTCTCCCTATCCTCTCCCCTCTCCCTCTCTACTTACCGACCCTCCTTCAGCTACCCCCGCCCTCTTTATCATCCTTTCCTCTTTTCTCCCCGATGAGGTCGCTAGACAAGTCCGATCTATGAAAGCCTCTTCAAAACAGGTCCATCCCTGTTCTTCAAAAACCATTAAGGACTACATCGATACCCTCGCTCCGGCCCTTGACGATTTCTGAAACCGCTCCTTTGCCTCTGGATCTTTCTCCTCCCCTCTGAAGCACTCCCTTGTGCATCCTCTCCTCAAGAAACCCACAGCTGATCCTTCTTGTCCAGCTAACTATCGCCCAATTTCCATTACTCCATTTTTGGGTAAACTCCTGGAAAAGCTGGCCATCTCTCAGCTTAACCTTCATTCTGATACTGTTGGCTCTCTCCATGACCACCAATCTGGCTTCAGAGCTACCAGAAGCACAGAAACTGTGCTCCTGAATATCTGTGAAGACCTGCTGTCCAACCTTGATTCTAACATTCCCTCTGTCCTCATCCTATTTGATCTCTCTTCTGCTATCGACACATTTAACCATACCACCCCACTCAACCGTCTCCGGGACAACCTGGGTATCATCGATCAGGCTCTGGCCTGGCTGACCTCTTCCTCTC
The DNA here is from genome assembly GCF_040938575.1 of Ambystoma mexicanum. NCBI lineage: Eukaryota > Metazoa > Chordata > Amphibia > Caudata > Ambystomatidae > Ambystoma > Ambystoma mexicanum. The sequence continues at coordinate 1,148,523,488 of NC_090933.1, forward strand.
TGTCCGACCCTCCCAGGTACAACTTGGGACCTTCCTATCTTCTATCTCCCCTTGTTCCCCAAGGGTCTAACCTCTTGACCAGACTTTTTAACCAATACCTGGCAACTCTCACCTACTGCATTTCCTTGTTCTGCTCAAATTTCCAGTGCTATGCTGATGACACACAACTCATTTTCAGGCTTCCTTCAGCCACCTCCTCTCGTTCCCTCATCTCTGATTGCCTAATTGCCATTCAAAATTGGCGTGCTGCCAATGATCTTTGTCTAAATGCCAGCAAGACTGAAATCCTCCTCATTGGTACACCTTCCCCATCCTTTCCTCTCACTCTCTGGCCAGCCTCCCTTGGCCTTCCCCCTATCCCCTAACCCCACCTGCGAGGCTAAGAACCTCGGGGTCATCTTTGACTCTACACTTTCGTTCTCCTCACACATCTCTGACATCTCTAAAAAAACTTCTTACTGCACTTCCTTAGATGGATTCTGCCTTTCCTCTCCTTCCTTCAATAGCTCACTTTCTCCCAATCTCTGGTTCTCTCCAGATTGTAACAGCTTCTTTCTAAATCTACCTGCCTCTACTCTCCGCCCTTTACAACTAATCCAGACAGACTTGTCCTTGGCCTCAAGCCTCGGGATTGAATCTCTCCAGCTCTGAAATCCCTCCATTTTCTCCCAGTGGATGCAAGGATTACATTTAAAACCCTCTGCATTGTCCACAAGCTTTATTGGGCCTAGATCCAAAATACCTTCAACTATACCTCTGTAAATACCTCCCCTCTCGCGCCCTTCAATCCTCTACTTCTAACTCCCTTAGGGTGAGTCGCTTTTCAAAAAAACGTGCCGGGGCAGATCTCTTTCTTCGGCTAGGGCCTCCATGAAACTTGAGGAGAACCATCTCCGGTTCCAGAAGCACCTCAAGACCTTCCTCTTCGGCCCTGCCTTTTCCCCTCTTCTACCCTGCTTTTCTGGTCTCTCACTCGGCAGTGTGCACAGGCCACCCTCTGACCTTCAGGCCCAAGTACATGCTCACCCTGCCACCCTCCTGCACTGCCTCAGGGCCACCACTTGCACTGGGGTCTGTATCTCTTCCCATACAGTCCCCCACCAACTTTTCATCAGCATTTATTAGATGTACCCTATATGGCTATCATAGCACTTGCCACTTACTGGCTGCACTACCATTCTCTCTCTACTGCACCCACCCTACCCCCTCACCCTTCCTCTCACACTCAGTTTAATTCTTACCCTCTCCCTCACTTTCTTGTTCATATTTCCTATTGATCATAATCCATGGCATTTTCTCTCAGTGTCTTGCTCTCATTCTCCTGCACGCCTGCAGCCCTTCTCACATCCTCCTTTGAAACTTTATGCTCTCCTCATGAAAACCTATAAATGCAAAATACAAAGAACAGCAGTAAACGGCAACCCTACCTCCTCTCTTTTTACCCCACCTTACACCCTACAACCATCTCTCGCTAGCCCCACACACCCTACATTCCAAACCCACCCTACCCCCGCTATTCCCCCTCCCACTAACCTTACCCCCTCTCTCATCCTCCATCTCACACTCTCGCTTTATTTCTTACACTCTCACCCTTTCTTGATCATATTTTCTCTTGCTCATCATCAATGGCATCTATCAATTGCCTCCTCCCTTCCTCTATTCACCTTCTTATTCTATTGCACAGCTGCAGCCCCTATCACATCCTCATTTGAAACTTTGCACTCTCCTGCTGGCACGCTGGTGCCTATAAATGCAAAATGCTAAGAACAGCAGTAAACACCTAAACTATTGGCATTGCAAATGCTTGTTTAGAAGTCAGATGAGCATGACTGTTTTGAGAACAGCGGGAAAGCAAGTAGATTCGAAGGGCAGGTTGAAGAGTTCAGAGAGGTGAGTAGTAACTAAAGGTGAAATAAGCGTGACTAGCTGAGAAGCAAGATGGTCTGATGGTACAATAGAGGTGTTAGCCTTAATCAGTAGAGGTAGGACATCTTCAATGTTTGTGTGACTAATGTGGGAGATAGCAGCATAGGATGATGGTTGAGTAGGTGGAGTGTAAATGTAGGAGGAGGGAGTGTCAGGAAGGTCATGAGAGAGTCTCTAACTTTGGAATTGTTTGCAGCAGAGTATTCAGCTAGATAATTAGCTGTGAGACTGGAGTTGATAGTCATAGATTTCACAGGAGTGGGTAATGAGTTTCGGGTGCCTTGTAGCCAGCATGGATGGTTGGAGTGAGAGCCAATGAGGGTGAGGTAGAATTCCCTTTTGGCTCTATCAAAAGAGTACTTAAGAGTGTTCAGGGCAGAGATGTTGTGATGCAAGTCCTCAATTCAGTGGGTACGCCTCCATTTGCGCAACAGCTGATGCATGTCTGAGCGGAGAGAGCATATGAATTGGGTGACCCATGGTTGAGGATGCTGAGACTCACGGGCGAAAGTCAGCAGTGGGAACTGAGAGGCGAGGAGTCATATTGTAAGTATTGAAATCTAGAGAAGGTAGAGTTAGTAGAGGAGGCATCAGGCGTGAAGCAGGAGACCGAGAACTGTAGATCCCAGAGAAAGGGAGGCGTGGCAGAAGGTTTACATTTCTATTTGGTAATAGGTGAGGAAAGTGGTCAAGAGAGGTCAGAGGGTGGAAAGGAGATGGTGAAGAAAACAATGGAGTTATCAGATAGGAATGGTGTGACAATCACATTATTGGCTGAGAGAGAGGTGGAGATGAATAAGCGATCCAAACAGTAACCCCTGTTTTGGGTTGGTAGGTTTTGGACAGAGTGTAGAATATGGTCCCTATGAAAAGACTGAAGTTCAGATTTCTGAGGGACGGTTAAAGGACCTAAGAGAATGAGTTGATGTTTAGTCGAAAGAGAATCAAGGAGTTGCCCAAGTTCTTCAATGAATGATCCATTGGGACAAGGACGGCAATAGATGATATGATATGATATTTTATTTATATTCGGCTCATACACAGGTTTTTCAGAGCGTGACCAGGCAAGATGGAGGGGAACAGGGGAGAAAAACAAAAAGAACAATCTTACTAGTCCCAGTGACATTAAGAGCGCGGGAGCGGGAACAATTGGGGAAGTGTATGGAAGGGCAGAGAAGTGGAAAGTGCGGAACAGAGGAGAGAACAGAATAAATATAAGTAAGATAAATAAATAAATAAAGACGGGCACACCTTGGGTGGGCGGGTGTCATAGAGAGAAGGCAGCGTGGTGTATACAGAAAGGGAGTAGAGTAGGTGTATTCAAGTGAGAGAAAGAAGAGAAAGAGAGAGAGAGAGAGAGAGAGAGAGGGGGGGCACAGGGTGAGTGGGATAAAGGGAGAGGCAGTAGGGTAGGTGGGGGAGAGAAAGAATGGACAGCGTGAGTGGGGGACTAGAAGTGGTAGGGTGGGTGAGGTGGAAAGAGGAGCAGGGTTGGGGTAACGCAAGAGTGGTAGGGTGGGGGTAAAGAGGGAAGGGTAGAGTGAGTGGGGGTAAAGACTGGTGGGCCAAGGCAACTGATGTAGTGAGAGTGGGGGGGTTAGAGTGGGTGGGGGTAGAGAGTGCAGGGTTAGGATGGGTGGGCATGGAGAGAGTGTGGGGTAAAGAAAGGGGTGTATGGTGGGTGAGGAAAAGAGAGGATTTGGGTGAGTTGAGGTAAAGAGAGTTGGAATAGAATACGTGGGTAGGGGTAAAGAGAGTAGATAGGTTGGGTGGTAGAAGGGTAAAGAGGGTATGGTGCATGGGTGAAGAGATGCGGTCAGGGTGGGTGGGGTAGAGGCAGGGTGTATGGTGGTAGAGATAGTCGAAGTAGCATGGGTGGGGTTAGAGAGAGTGGGGGTGGATGCCGGTGGAGAGTGTTTGGGTTGAGTGGGTGTAGAGATGCTTGGTGCTGGAGTGTTTGGGGGTAAATGAGTGAGGGTGAGTAAGTGGTGTTAGACATAGTGGGGTTGGCTACTTACAAAGAGTAGTGGTGGGTGACGGTAGAGAGAGTGGGGGTGGTTGGTGGTAGAGAGTGTGCATGGGTGGGGTAGAGAGAGTGGGGGTGGGCAGAGGTAGAAAGAGTCAGGGTGGGTGAGGTATAGAGTCAGGTAGGGTTGGTGGGATAAAGAGTGTCAGTACGGTAGGTGTTTGTGGGTAGAGAGTGAGGCTGGGGTGGGTGGTGATATATAGAGTGGAGTATTGAGGGTAGAGATGGTGAGGATAGACAGAGCTGGGGGTTGATGGGGTTAGGTGGGTGGAGGTAGAGAGAGTGGGGGGTTTGACATGTGTAAGAATTATGCATTTGGGAGGCACTGCTGTTAAGTGCCCCGGTTCTCACACCATTTTGCACCTGCTACCATTAATGGCCAGTTGTGCTTAGGAATTGCCTTTCCGTGCCTACGTAAAAGCATAAACTGTTGGCATTTCCTATGCTTGTTTGTTCTGTGACCTTCTGAAGTGTATCTGCCCTAGTGTGCCCCATAAAAATGTTGCCTGAATTTAATGTGCTTGCTGTAGCACATGCATATTGTGTGTTCCTTTTGTTTACCTTCAACACCCTGGGGGTCATTCCGAGTAGGGTGGTAGCCATGGTGCTATTAGCACCATGGCTGCCTCCCAAACCGGGTCCGGTACCGGTCTGTTTGAATGGGGATTTACTGGGTCATTCCGACCCTGGAGGACCCGGTAAGTCCCCATTCAACCAACCATTCCCCATTCCCTTTTGAGCCCCTATAGGGCTCAATGGGAATGGGAAGGCGCAAATAACGGGCCCGCAAATAGCAGGCCCGTTATTTGCGCCATGGTCCCTTAGCAGGACACATAAAGGACGAGTGGTCAGACCACACTGCCTTTTCGGTTCCCGCTAAGGGACCACGAAATTGGGCGGTAAGGGTTTACCGGCACCGGTCTCCTTACCGGTGCCCGGTATCCCTTACTGCCCAATTCAGAATGACCCCCCCCTCTCTTGTAGTATACAGAATAAAAAGTCAACAATTCATCTGCCTGGTATGATTTCAGTGAATCAAGGGAAAAAAAAAGTTTATAAATTGCCCAAAGAAACATAATAAAGATAACTTTGAAATATCTGGAGATGCTTGCAGTGGGGAATTCAGGTCTATCCTATGCTCCACTTTTATCAAGCTATGAGGCAGTAAAGACGGGGTTCAAGCAACGCTACTTGGAACCAAAATACTGATTCAGCTCTGTTGTGGCAGAACAGAAAAAAATACCTAGAGATGACATCAAAGAAATAAGGGCCGGCCCCAAGTCACTGATAAATGAAGCTACAAAGAAAAGAAAACAATGTTATCGAAACGGGACACATTTTTTCAAGTTCATGTATGATCAAGAACAGGCAGAGTTAATGCTCAAAGCCACCTGCAAGTCAAATTCAAGGGACACTTGGTCTCTATTAAATCAGATAACTGTCTACCAATAGGCCATTATAAGCAGTGGGGTTACAGAACAGCTTTGGGTTGATCACTTCTCTAAAGTGTTCGCTCAAACGGATGGAACTATTTACAAGGCACCAAAAGAAATCATCAAACCATGGAGCTTCATTGTTGACAAAGACGACATTTGGGCTGCAATTAAAAAGCTAAAGCATTTGCATGTTGCTGGACCTGATGGCCTGACGAATAGCACCCTAAAAGGGGTACCGGGGACTTGCTCGTCTTCATTCCGGTATTATTCGATCACATTATAACGGCCGGCAAGATTCTGCCTTCTTGGACAGCTGACATCATTGTTCCAATATTTAAAAAAGGAGACAGAGTGGAGCCAATTAATTACAGAGCCAAATCATTGCTGGATGTAATTGGTAAATTCTTTGTGTCCAACCTTCAAGAACATCGTACAGCCTGGGCCAAAAAAGAAAACATCATGGACCCGAGGAAAACAGACTTTAAAAAAGGGATTGGGACGGATCTTAATCTCTTCCTTGTAAATGTAATACAATCACAAACCATCAAAACCATATCCAACCTAAACCTGGCATTTATTGACATACAACAGGTCTTTGACAGCATAAGTAGATCCAAATTATGGGCCAAACTGTCCGCTTGGAACTGTCCTGAAGATTTGCTGCAGCAATTAAGACCTTCCATACTAACACCATGATAAGATCAGACTAAACGAGCAAGGAGAACTCTCACGAGAAATCAAGACTGAGAGAGGAGTCAAACAAGGTTGTCCCTTGGCTTCTATACTGTTCAATCTATATTTGGCAGGCAGATCTACCAACAACACTGAACAAGGTGAAAGACTTTCCCCCAAAGATCAATGGTCAGCATATCTCATGGATAATATATGCTGATGATTTGGGAAAACTAAACAAGCTGCAACAATATACGATCAACAATGAGTTAGTAATAAATAGCAAGACATCTAAAATTATAAGTGTCTGATATAACACTGCTAAAACACAGGGAAAATTCAGTTGGAAGCTGGGAACTGATCATTGGAAGAAGTGGAGTCTATCTGTTATCTGGCAATCTGATATAATAAATCTATTGGAGAAAGGCCTTGGGTGTTGGAATTACAATCCAAAATGAAAATGGTTGCAACTCAAAGTGCAATATTGTATGCGCGATACAGTAAATTTACTATGGCCCCTTGATCGTCTTTTATAAACAGAAAGTGATACCTACTGTAACGCATGGATGAGAGCTGGCTAAATGTATTGGGGAAACTATGGAACGTATTTGAGGGAAACCTTTGGTAATCAGCTTTACGCTTACCAAGGTGTTTACCAGTGGTTGGTATCAGATTCGAAACTAGGGTTACAATCACTACATTCAGTTATTCTATGGAAAGCAGTATCTATTTTACGGAACATATTGATGTCAGACTCCGCACTTCCCTACACAATAATAAAACACCCATCATGTGGAACTTATCCGTGGTTGTTAAGGGAATGCTTGGCTCATTTTCCGAATTTGGACATGTCGCTGGAGACTCTGATTAATAATCCATGTGCGTTAAAAGGAAAACTAAAAACACAGGACTGGATTTTAACCCAACACCTTAGAACACAATATAAATCATTACTAAACTTGTTGCACACATCTCGTGCAGTAAATACTACTCTGAAATACTTAGTGAAGTTTCTGAGTCGCTATCACGTAATCAATTTTAGGGACTTAGACTAAACCTATATCCCACAAAAGAGGTAATGTTTGATGGGAAACAAACTGACTGTCCGGATAACCAATGTCGCTTCTGCAAACAGCCAGAAGTTACAGAATCAATTAAAAATTTGCTAACGTCCTGTCCGGCAGCTACACCAGAGAGGACATGTTTCTCGAAAACATACGTCAGAGATGTAAATACATTATGTAGGGACAAACGCATAACTTTCTTGACAAGATATTAGACATTCACAAAGTACAGAAGGAGTAAAAGGACGCTAGGTACAGAAATGTAAGATGCAGACTCATGCTTGACGCCAAAAATAATGATGGAACGCAAACATTATCGTTGAATGACTTATTTCATGTGTAAAAAAGTTTGTAATAAACTAAATTACTAATAAAAAAAAAGTATGACATTCACAATGTTCACCTAAACTTGGTAGTATATTTACTTATTTTTCTGTACATCGCGTCTTCCAGAGGAGGTTGTTTCATGCATTAACACACTTTTGAAAGGAGGACTACAAGAATTGTGCTATTATTGCAACTGATCCCACAAGCCCACTTCCTGCCACTCGCCCATTCTAATATTCTGACCTTTAATGCCAAGAGTGCCCTGTAGAAATAAATGCTCATCTCTATTCCTTTTAAGAATTCGGAAACACTTTCACAGCCTTCACTGTTTCCTCTGTTCCTGCAGTGTAGACATGCTTAGATGATGACGCCTCTGATCAGTAGACACATTGGGCCTCATTACGAGTTTGGCGGTAGCCGGTAGCCGTGCCTGTTTTACAGGCACGGCTACCACCAAACTTGCTACCAGCAGAGCCACCCGCGATTGGGCAATAACCGGCCCATAGCGAGTTGAAGGGGCCGGTAATTGCCCATTTGCGGATGGCGGTATTGCTGGTCTCCTGATCCCCATTCTGCCCCATAGGGCAGATAACGGTGCCGGTGTAATTACGAGTTAGGCTCGCGGGTGCCACTCAACCCGCCAGGTCAGACCTGGCGGGCTGTCAGGCACCGGCGAGCAGAACTCATAATTCAGCGCTACGGTATGAGCAGTGCTGGTGCCTTACCGGCACCGTTCACACCGTATCCGCCAACATTATAATGAGGCCCATTGTTTTAACAATACCGCCACTGCCCCAGTCGACCTTTACACTCATGGAGATCAAGTCATCTCTCGTATTAACTACTAATCCTCAAGATGTCTGCCACCCGCAGTGAACATACGTGGAATACATTAGAAGCTGCCATTCCCAACATTTGCAAAGGAAGTACATCTACCTGTCCCCCAACATGCCGTTTCCCCCACTTCCAATTCAATTGCACATCCTCGCACTGGGGCTAAAAAGACAAACTCATCTCCCATTCACTCCACAAAGTCACATTTGAATGCACAAAGGATCAGTGATGTTTGTGGGCCATTCACCTCTATGCTGGGCGGCTTTGTACCAACATGGATCATGTACAGCAAGCTAGCCAGTAGCCCTGGCCACAGCTCTGTGCCACTACGGCAGTGCCTTTGACAAGCTTTCCCCATGCCTAGACAAAAGCCAAAACGACTGGCCTTACCAATGCCTGTTTAATTGCCCTTTTCACTTCAGTTTTAGAAACATGTTAAAAGAAGGTTTCAATATGTCCCCAGGTTTCGGCGTGTCCCCCCTATCCCCCCTCTCCACCCCTCAGGAACTACCAAGCGCTCTCACTTTAAGATGCTAATAAAGGACTGAACTTGCTTGCTTCAAGGTAGACTCAAGAGCAAGCATGTAAGCAAGTATGTGCTGCCATATTCTTTTTGATCATATATTTTTTATTGAAATCTCGATTAACATGAGGTACATATAACATTGAAAAGCGTCATGACATTGAAATCTAATTTTTATGAACATGTAACTATGTAACTCTTTTGCTTAATGCGACTGTTCACCAAATAGATGCAGGTTAAGGATTAGAAGGAGAGGGGAAAATAAGATGTATGAAGACAGAAGAGAGAAGAGGGAGAACAAACATAAAGTTAAAAAAGGATAACACAAATGCCAATCATCATATTCTTAATGACATCAGGCCTTCCCCGAATTATGAAACATAGGATGGTAAGAGGGTAATGGCATGAACACATGACATTCTCTCAGGCTAGGGCCCCAGCGAAAGGATTCATATCTGTGAACAAGGCATTGTCATAAACAGGACGTGGGGAAGGAAACAAACGGCTTTCAAGGCAGAGAGACGTGCGTAAAGCGTGCCCCCCCAGCCTGCCCTGCGGGTGGTCGTTCCTGCATGCATGTGAAAGACGCTGGAATGTGAAATCCATGCATCCCAGTGCTTCCGGCTTGCTTCTCCCAAAATAGCCCACGCCACATTAGGCTCACACTGAGGCGAGGCATACACTATGCTGAATGTGTTGTGCTTCCGGCTTGCTTCTCCCAAAATAGCCCACGCCACATTAGGCTCACACCGAGGCGAGGCATACAACATGCTGAATGTGTTGTGCTTCCGGCTTGCTTCTCCCAAAATAGCCCACGCCACATTAGGCTCACACCGAGGCGAGGCATACAACATGCTGAATGTGTTGTGCTTCCGGCTTGCTTCTCCCAAAATAGCCCACGCCACATTAGGCTCACACCGAGGCGAGGCATACAACATGCTGAATGTGTTGTGCTTCCGGCTTGCTTCTCCCAAAATAGCCCACGCCACATTAGGCTCACACCGAGGCGAGGCATACAACATGCTGAATGTGTTGTGCTTCCGGCTTGCTTCTCCCAAAATAGCTCAGGCCACATTAGGCTCACACCGAGGCGAGGCATACAACATGCTGAATGTGTTGTGCTTCCGGCTTGCTTCTCCCAAAATAGCCCACGCCACATTAGGCTCACACCGAGGCGAGGCATACAACATGCTGAATGTGTTGTGCTTCCGGCTTGCTTCTCCCAAAATAGCTCAGGCCACATTAGGCTCACACTGAGGCGAGGCATACAACATGCTGAATGTGTTGGCTCCTACCCCATCCAATAACAAGCATTCTCAAAGGCAGCAGGCGCGGCTTTTCAAATCCAGATTAGTTTAGTTTAGTTTATTATTTGATAATGCGCTCCAAAACCCAGGGGTAGCGGGGCGCAGCAGTTACAAGAATACTTTGGCTTCTGATTAATGATTATTTTATTTAACCTGAGGAGGGTTTGTTCCCAAATCCTACAACGGTTTACACAAACAAATAAAAAATAAAATGCCTGCCACTTCTCGCTATGAAATGCTGCTGTTACAAGAAAGTGAGCTTCTGATAATGACCAGTCCCCTGAAAACCAACTGCTCAGTGCAGTACACCACGCCAACACATAGCACTAACGTGTGTATTTGCTTCGGCGGGCTAAGCAAGGTTCCTTTCCTAAAGCTCTGGTTCTTTTGGACTCACTGGGGAAGAATGCGATTTAGGTCCATTCTCTTTGCAGCATCTTACTCTTAGGTAAGCTGGTCCCTTTGAAAGTGTTCATTTCACATATGCGGGTCATTAGCCCGTGGGGCTCTGGGCAGGATAGATTCGGCCCTTCCTCCTCCCGAAGAGGATTAGTAGTGTACCATTGAAATTACTGTTAACAAATATTTTACTGCCACAAACACAGGGACTTCATTTCACCAAAATGCCTGGGGTAGCGGAAGGGACATCACAAGACCCTGGATCTCTGATGACATCACAGGAAGTGATGTAACTTGACCCCACCACTAAGTGATATCACTGGAAGTGATGGAACACAACCTTTCACCCCTTGACAAAACAGGAAGTGGCATCACATAGCATTGTTCCTTAGTACACTATGATAAATATGGTTACAATATCGCTGGAATGTGATATACATTTCATACAAGAATGACTCGCCATATGTATCGTTAATATCAGTCTGTATAGGCCCATATTACCAAATTACCATGAATGCAAGCAGACGTCCAAGGCCAAATAATGATGTGTCATCATCATTATTTTTTTTTATTTGTATTTGGTGCACGTGCACCTTTACAAACATAAGTGACATTTGCATACAGTAAGAAAACAAACCTTTTGCATAAGACTTGATTTAGAAAAGAATGCTGCGTAGTGAAATAATGTGTACATAAAATCCAAAAAACAAAGGAAACATAAAAACTAAGCATACATTAGATTGACCTTCTTAAAACAGGGTAGAATAAATGAGAATTCATACAAAGGAAAAAAAAAAAGAATAATTCTAAAACTTGCATTACAGTATAAAATATGTCAAAGAAATAAACATTCAACTACCCAGAGACCAACAGAAGTTTGTCTTTCTTTTTTTTCTTTTTAGGAATCAACAAGATCGAAATGATAAGACCTTCAGCAATCATTATGTTGTGAATATATCAAGAAAGGCAGGTAAACCCCAATGCAATACAAAAGAAAGGACACCTAACTTGAAAGTTTGGAGCAATTCGAAATAACAAATACACTTCCTATTGCAGAAAAAAAGCAGAATGCATACCAAACTTAACAAACTTACTGTAAATAACTATACAAGAAAAAGGGGTGCCCCAAGCCCAAGATGTTCTCATGGTCCCACCAAGAATAGACACAGCAAAGGACATGCACAGCTTGTTTTCAATTTTGTTTAACTGTTCCTGTATGTTGTGTAAGAGGTGCGTTAAAGACAAATTAGAGACTTGCTTGCCCCCCACATGCATCGTGTCCACAAAAGATAAGGAGAAAAACGCGAGTCACCACAAAGACATTTATCAAACGATTTTTGTCTTTGGTTTTCCCAATAATTACAAAATAGAACAATGTATAGCACTTAAGCTTCAGCGCGTTACATAGAACAAATATACCTACAATATCCCCCAACCTCTGTTGGTACTCATTTATAGACCTCAGAGGGATGAAAGTCTGAGTTGGGATTAAAACCTGCAACCTGCAGATCACACAGACATTGCAGCAGCGAGCGCTCAACCTAACTGAGCTTTCTTGCCAGCGTTAGCTATCTTACCGGTTATAGTAAAATGAGCAATAACATGTCTGAATGTTCTGAAAGTCAGAAAGCAAATTACACTCTATAGTGGATACCATTAAACTGGTAACTGAGATTTAACAGCTGGCCAGTTCATCTGCAGGTCTGGTGCAAAGTTGACCACATGTCAAGCCTGTGTGGATCTACTTTTCAGGCTTCATAGGTTGGCCAAAACATACGATTGGGAGGGTTCATAAATACGCATTAAATAATTTAGAGTAGAACATGGAAAACAGAGCACTCACACGGCATCCCGTACTCTAGGCAATCGTTACCTCACACAAACAAGCAAACATCCTGGACAGCATGCCAGGAAGATAGGAAAGATAGGCGCGTTAAAACAAAACATTAATTGTGGCACAAAGAGATCAAGGTCAGCTTTATGTGCTATGGTCACACATGTCAACACTGTACACAAGCTTTTAGGCACAAGGATTTTGTCAAGTGACCGAGGACACCTAGATGGAATGTCTTGTGATGATCACAACAGAGACAGCAGCAGAAAAAAAATGTGCTATAACTGCAACTTGTGAAAAGAAAAATACATATAGTTTGTGTCTGCATTGTGAATTTGAGGTGTTTAAAAACAGATTAAATCACTGACTCACCCCCTGACGCACCCCCTGAAGTCTGCCTATAATAAACCTTTAGTGAGTCTAGCAATTATTGTATATTATTCCTACCATTTCTTATTTAGGGTCACTGCTCAAAGTCTTACACTTGTGGAACACCCTGTTTTTGTAAGAGGCCTGAACAAGAAATCCAGCCACCCCAGAAACAAAAAGCCACATGGTGCTGGCCACAGCCCAGGACCAAAAAATAAAGCTTTTATTTAAACAATTTTTATTTTTTTTAGGAATATCAAGGGAGACCACAGGGTTAGCAAGGGAGACCTCAATTGCAACCCCTGGCAACCCCCAAATGATGTCCCTGCACAAACATGCAGGCTTTACAGGGTGACCAGATGTCCCAGTTTTCCTTGGACAGTCCAGGGAAAACACTCTCCGTCCCGGTTTTTAAAATGAAAAAAACCCTGTCCCGGTTTGCATGGTTGGGTGGCTATGGTCCCGGTTTTTGCTGGGACCCGATTTTGATATCCTGAAATCGGTTCCGGGCGCGACTCTTCCTGAGTGAATGGGGTCATGAAATGCTTTTCATGCCCCATTTCCTCCCACTTCCCCTCTCCCAGGGCTCTCCTCCAATGAGAAGAGTGTGCCTGTGAGCACACCCCCATCCCACCCACGCAACAGGCCAGCGACATAGACATAGGACAACAGTTTTATTTGTATTTGCTTTAGTCCTACTTCTATGTCTACGGTATGCCCCGTTTTTTAAATCTGGTCACCCTAAGGCTTGAGAACCTTGTAGGAGACAGGGGAGCCATACAAAAAAATGATTGCCATTGGTGTCCCTGTTAGCTGAGAATCCAGTGATCATGGGAGCTTACAGTAGACTGTCCTGTCTCCTAATTCAGAGTAGAGCAAATGCACATTGACAGTCTCAGTAAATAGGCCACATAGCGGATTCACATGTGTCTGTAATATCCCGCCTCTAGTCCCCTACTAAGCTGGGACCTGGTTGGTGTTCAATGGCACGCTGTGTGAAAAGTACACACCGCTGTGAGATTGCACAGGCCAGTGCTTCCCATGAGACAGAGATCCCACTACATCCCATCATAATATTAACAGAAGAAATCAACCTGCATAGTACATAAAGGTAAGGCAGAGAGCATCCAATTAATTTGCTATGCCCTCTGCTATGTCATCTTTAAGGCCCCATCTCAGAGGGGAAACGTTGGCGTTTCGAACCAAACAGCTACCAGAGATTGGCTCGCTGTCCCGCTTGAATTTTATTCTGCTAGTCCCCTTTCTGATCACGTACGTATCCTTCACCATCATGCTCTCCAGGCTGGGCAGGCATTCAGCGCCGACAGATATGCGTGCCCCCCAGCAATAGATGGGCTAAGGGAGGCCTACCTGGCTAGCTCTGTCTCCGTCTGGAAAACAGATCATTCTGCAGCTTTGAAAGTCACAGAGACACATGACATGTGACAGTACTCTTGATTGGGAGAAAATATGTTAAACAGGCCACTATTGGATTCCATCCGCATAGTACTACATGAATGAACACTCTGTGCGTTGGTGATTGTATGGCACAGCATTTCCAGTTGTCATGCCAACCACTAAGACTGCTTCTTGGAGCCCCTTTCTTCTTGTAGCAATGTTTTGGCGAAATCTGGTAACTTACACCACTAAAACACGCCAAAACCAAAAAGCAAAGGGCTGACCCATACCTACTAATTAACATTCGCCCTGTGTCTCTCCTTCCGCACTACTCTAAAGTACTCCAAAGTGTTGTGTTCAACCATCTTACACAATTCTTAGACATCTACAGCCTTAGAGAACCCCTACATGTAGGTTCTTGCTCCTGTCACTCCACGAAAACTCCTCTCATATATGTCAATGACTATGCTAAGCACTCCGACCTATACTCTATGCTAATTCTGCTTGACCTATTCACAGCTTTTGGCCCTGTCAATTAGTCTGATCTCGTTAATACTCTCTTTCATCTCAGGATTCATGATCAATGCCTTGCCTGGACTAAATACTACATGGCACCATGCCAATTCTTTGTCTCCTGAAGCCACCTCAGAATGCACTCCTCTAAATGTTGGTGTTCCACATGGCTCTGTCTTCTGTCTCCTTCTCTTTACACCTCTACACCGCTGCCATTGAGCCACTCATCTCCTCCTTTCGGTTCTCATACTAGCTCTTTGTGGAGGACACCCACAGCTGGCTCTTTTTCCTGAACTCTCCTCTGATTGTTACGCTCACCTGATATCCCCGGGGGCGTCTGGAAGGCTCTGAGATCTGGAACCCTGGATTCGTAGTTGCCCAGTGCTGAATAATGAATCTTAGTTATTTGTAGGGTGAGCTATCTGTCCTGCGTTTCTTTTGCAGGGGCGCTTGATGTTTGTTGGCGAGCTGCCCGAGTTGCTTCACTGGTGCAGTACGCCTTCCTTCGGCCCAGGCCTGCTGTGACCCCGACTCTGCTGGTAGGTAGGTAGGTTTGTTAATTGTAAGTCTTTGTTCTGTTTATGGTGGGAATTCGTTAATGTCTTTATCGCCTTCTTTTCGGGTGCGAAGGTCTTGATGCTTGTGTGCCGGATGGAGAGGCACGTTTCTAGGTAAGAGAAAGCGCGAAGCGCAGCGCCTTTATTGTCTTTTGAAGCTAACCTGTGTTTTCTTCTTCTTCTCCTCACAGGTCGCTGTGGTGCTGCGAGTGGATGAGAGCACGATGAAAAACAGGCCCCTGGAATCCTTTAAGGTAGTACAGTGCTGTGCAGTTATTTAATATTGAAAGCAAACCTGAATATGTCTCTTTTCCTTTGCAGATGTTGTTGTGGTCCTCCGGATGGAATCGTGGCGTAGCGCAATGGAATTCAGGTAAGACTGATGGAATTCGATGTTTTGGAAGTGCACATTCTAATATTGTTTTTCCCTTTCTCGTTACTGCAGGTCGCAATGTTCGGACAGCAGCTGTGGTAGCGGTTCGCCGGAAGTCCTTAAGCTAGTACTCACAGGTGAGTGATGTTTCTTCTTCTCTCAGTTTCCACAGATTACAGCCCAGTTGAGATGCTGACTGGTGGATGGTGTTTTCTCAGGTATGACAGAATAATCTTGTTCTTGTTATTTCAGGATTACAGGAGATGCTGAAGACCAGGAGCTGCTGTTTACAGAATAACACAAAGCATGTTCTGCCGTCAGGGTGTGGTTTATATAGCCCAGGTAAAGTAGTACCAGGGAAAATAGTTCCAGGCCTGCCACACCCAAAACACTAGACCGCATGGCTTGGTTCTTAGAACTAGACTGTGTGGATGCTTCCATGTTGGATTTAAAGGCCCATGTACATAAATGGGACCTAGTTTGAACAGCCCTTCCTTCCTACATATGAGCCTGGTGCCAAAGGCACCAGGACTGGCTCCAGGAGCCCTTTTGCAGTGGTTTCAAGGCCCTCAGGGTTCTGGTGGGAGCCTGCTTGTGGCACAACTTGTGCCCCCTCACAGTGGTCATGACACTGATCTCTCTATCAAAATTTCCAACTGTCTCTCTGCCATTACATTTTGGATGGCTTTCTACTCTCTGATGTTAAACCCTATCAAAAAAGAGCTGCTCTCCTTCCCTTCCAAATACTCTACTCTCGTCCCGTACCTACCCAGTTCCCACCTGGCATTCACCCCTACTCTTCTTCAGCTAGAAACCTCAGTGTCATCTATGACCCTTCTCAAACCTTCTCTACTTTTATCTACAAAACTGCAATGGTAGCTCACCTCACTTTCATACATTTTGGGAAAATCAGGGACTCCCTTCCTTGCAACACCACCAAGCATCTCTTAAGCAGGTGTGTCTTCTCTAACCTGGACTACTGCGCCAGCATCCTCTTTGATCTCCCCAACTATGCTTTCTGTCCTCTCGACAAGATCATTAACTTTGTTTCAAGAGCTCTCTTTGAACTCCCTCACTTCACACCTACTTTGTTGTACTGTCGCCAGGCTTAATGGCTGACAATGCTAAATAGGGCCAGATTTAAATGTATTCTCCTAATTTACAAATCTATCCACTGTAAAGGACTGCTGTACCTACTCTCCTCTATTCAACACTACAATCATTCCTGTAATCTTCACTCTAGCTTCTTGACTACCATTGTGGCACCTCACCCTCCCTATGCTTACTCTCAATTCCACTTGTTCTCCATTTCTTCTCAACTTTCCTAGAATACTCTTCAGCTGGACATCAGAGTAACAGTACACACCGATTTGTTTAAAACAAAACTAAAAGCCTACATCCTTGCTTCCGAGTTACCTTCTTAACCTACCTTTCAACCTGCTCTGTCCTTCACTTTCTCTGCTTCCACTCTAGCACTTCAGTGGAGGCAGACGACACTGTGGATCCCTAACACAGCTGGCTACCTCCACTTAAAAATATCTAATGCTGGTGTTCCTTAATCTATGTATGTCAACCCATGTATTATCCCCGGGGACTGTTCTATTTACTCACCTCCACAACCTGGTCCGAATGTCACTCAAACTCACCCCATTGTAAGAAGCTCAGTGCTTCTCATCAAATCTGATTTGCTAACTATTGAACATTCTTTTGTGTTCAAAAGAGCATTGTCCCTCTCTGTACATAAAGAAATAGATACATAAATAATACATTATTAAATAGTTTTGGTAGCTGCCACTGAAATGAATGATGGAACCGACATGTCGGCTTGTAATTAGTTACATGAACTTCATTAATGTACATTACTTATACTGCATACATACATCACATACATTACTTACACTAACTTCGATGACAACGCCCACATTAACATCCCCATCCCATCTTGAATCATCTGGCTCCTAATCATGGTATCAGGATTGTCCCAGGCACAGGGAACTGCTAGCCTGTGCAGTCTCCCATAGAATGTGTCCAGCATCTCGTCATCATTCTGGAGTCACAAACTCATGAGAAAACGTTCATAATCAGGATTGGCAAGAGGCAGAAAATAGTTGTGGAGGGCTTGCTTTGCCGCAGCATACGAGTTATCCTGAGGCTGGAGGGACAAAAACACTTCATGCACTGCAGGCCCAGTACAATACAACAGGGTTGCCACCTTGCCATCATCGTTGATTTCCATGGTGGCCCTGAAGTACATCTCCAACCTGTCCATCCACATTTTCCATCTGGGCCCCAGACTGGAAGGTGCACCTGAAATATCAAATTCAGGCATTGGCTGCAGGGCACCCGGATGTCTCATTGCCGGCCTTAGAGGCAGTGCTGGGGGCTGCTGGACTGCCACTTCAGGAGGTCGCTGGGCCGCAGCATGTTCGTTGTTCATGGTAGCGAGCACACAGTCTCCCCAACTAGACTAGATGGGGCTGCAACTCACACCTCCTCACCTTGCAGCGTCGACTTGGTTCCCCTTCACATAGACAAGTCACTGGCAGGCTGAAATTCTTCCCAGTCAGTCAAAAATGGGGCACTCCAATGTTCACCATGGCGCTGATGGGTGTTCCAGAATGTATTGTCCCACAGCAGGCGCAGTCCCACAGGCCACGGATGGACAAATACTGCAGTTAAAGTTGTAGGCCATTGGCCCCAAAAATTGAGCTGGGTGTGCCCAGGGAACACAACAAAGAAATAGCAGGCCTCCCCGGCTCCACACCCCAAAACTCAACAAAAATGGGCAAAAATATAGAAAATCCACACCATAAAGCACATCCATAAAGCACATCATGTGCTACTAGCAGCTATCCGCTTTTATTTTTTCCAAAAATTGGGCTTGGATTGCTCACCGTTGCTCCAAAATCGAGCCGCAACCATCCTTGGCCCAGTTTATAAAATGGCTGCCAGCCGCGTCGTCTGCATCCTTCTCTGCGGCATTTCAGATGGTGAAATCATTAATAAAATCCAGATTGTCACCTCCGCTTTCATTGCCGTGCCCAGGGTTGCAGATCCAGTTCTCATCGCCACTGTTAGCACTCCCCGGCCCCCGCCAGAGTTCCCGTGAGCTCTGCCTGTCCACAGACTCACACACACACAGCTGCTTTAGGTTTGTGCTCCCTGGTCGCACTGACCCAGCCGGGAACGCCCCGTTTCTTTATACCACACGCAGCAGAGTGGAACGTCACTCCGCCGCGTGCGTGCACTCTTAAAGGGCAGCATCACAAGCAGGACTCATTTGGTAAACCCTTGCCTCATTTCCAAACCCCAGCGGATGGAAAGTCCAAACTAAACATTAGGTCACACAAGTGTGACAAAAACACGACTTGTCCACAAACAAAATGCTCGACAAGGACCTGATGGGTGTTTCCTTGTCTCATTCTCCAACACCATTAGATGAAAAGTCCCCAAAAGAAATCCACACTAAAAATTGTGATGCTGGCCATCTTAAAAATGATGTGCAAAAAATGTACCTAAATAGTCGTAACCGGAAATTGCCCAACACTAGAATCTCGACTTGTGCACTGGCGGGGACCATTGTGGCCATTGCCATGCTGGAGCTCCGTTTGTCTCCACAGCTGAACTGCCTCTCTTGATGTCATCCGCGTGCTGTGGTTGTTGAGGAAGGCTTAGGGTCTCCAGCGTTTGCCACGCCAACACTATTTATCTAAATTTTCTCAGTGGGTGTGAAGGAAAGGACCCACCGACATCTGTCTTTTTCTGTACAGGAAGCATTTCTCCCGACCTGATGCCATGGACCTTTCCGTGTCCAGAAAGCATTTCTCCGGACAAGGACCAGTCGATGGATGACAGGTGTCCGTTATACATGCCTGAGTAAACCGATTGCTTATCTGTAGCAGAGGTGCTGCAACTAGTATTTCGTTCTGCTTTCTCTACTTGGTAATTTTGTTCAAATACATTTTTTTAATTGCATTTAACATGACCACATTGCAAGTTAAATTCTGATATGCCGTTTACTTTATTTATTTGCTGATATTACAGCACTGCTATTTCATTTGTATGTGAATGTAAAACGATACTGTTCTGACAACGTTGGCCATAATTGCTGCGATTGACATATTTATAGTTGCTAATCACCAAATTGTGTGCATTTCTGAGCTACACTGCACATTGTCAGCATTTAAAGATAAGAAGAACATGTGAACGTATGCGTTGATGCCGCTTTGGACCGAGTTATGATACAGAGTTTCCGCGTTAAATAAATAAAACCTGCCTTTCTTGCTTAACCACTTTGTGAGGATTTTCAGGAAATCTTTCAATATGTGGCATGGACTCTCAGTCCTAACTTACACGTTGTATGAGGCATACATGTTTTTGTTATATGTGCTTCATGGGAGACTGTGTGGACTAGCTTTAACAATCGTGAGGGTTTTCATTTTTTATTGTCATCAATTGTGACAAGGGGCCTCATTACACGGACGGTGGTGGACCAAGGTGCTATTAGCACCTTGGTGCATGCCGGTAAAATACCGGCACCGCCTTGGTGGAAAGGGGAATTACCGCCCTATTCCAAGGTTGGTGGGGCGGTAATTCCCCCTTCTCCCATTGCCCTTCCCCATTCCCATTTTTGCCCCATAGGGCATAACGGGAATGGGGAAGGTGCTAATTACGGCACCGCAAATTGCGGTAACGTAATTAGCTCCCTGTTCCCTTTGCAGGATGGTTTTTAACGCCTGCAAAAAGCAGGCGTTAAAGTCTCCAACCCGCAAAGGGACCTCGTTGTAAGGCGGTAAGGTTTAACGATCACCAGTACCATTAACGGTGACCGTTAACCCTTACTGCCGTCCGTGTAAAGAGGCCCAAGGACTTTTAGCACTTAGTGGCATATTTATAATGTCTTTGCTAATGTAAACGTGTTGTGTTTTTTATGCATTTAGCTGTGTGCATGTAGCATGTTATGTATTTCTTTTATTGTTATTTTATGTTATGTTATGTTATGATGATTTATAAAACGCACCCTAAGGTATCATGGTGCTGAGAGGGAGGAGAACAGCTGGCAGGCTCCATCTAAAACAAGTAAGTCTTCAGAGATCTTCTGAACACAAAATGGTTAGGCAGGTTTTTTAGCGAGAGCGGCAGATCATTCCACAGTAGGGCTGCAGCCACAGAGAAAGCCCGGCCTCCAATGCGGGAACGATGGAAAGACGGCTCGCAGAGAAGGCCGGCAGAAGCAGATCGCAATTTTCGATTTGGGCAATAGCGGGTACATTTAGCCTGCAGATATTCTGCTGCTACATCATTCAAGGCACGGTGGACCAAGCAGAGTGCCTTGAATTTAATACTTTGGGCCAATAAAGAGAGCGTAAAACCGGCGTGATATGTGCCCCATAGCGGAATCCAGTTACCACTTGTGTAGCCACATTTTGGAGGCGCTGGAGCCGCTGGACAAGGCCCTTAGGCTGGGACAAGTATAATGAATTACAGTAGTCCAGCCGGCTCACCACCAGAGCTGCTACCACTGGGGGGCCTAAGCCCCAAAGGTAGAAAGGGGATAACCTTACACAATAGTTTAAGATGATTATGACCAGCTTTACAAACAGCACACACCTGTGCATCCATCGTCAGAGTAGAGGAAATCACCACTCCCAAGGAAGACGGCCAAAAGGAGGACAACCGAAGTGCAGGATCAGGGGGAGAACCCACCACCAATACCTCTGTCTTGTCTCAATTCAGCTTCAGCATGACTATGCTAAATGTCACATGAATTATTAGTTGGTTGAAGTTTGTGACTGCAATTTCAACTGCAATGTTTTGTGAAATGATTGTGGCATTGTGTGCTTAACTTGACTGGTGTAGAGTGGGACGCCCACTGCATTACAGTTAAAATAGTAGTTTGGGTGTAGGTTAGGACGCTTTCTTCACCTACGGTTTTTCTTTTACAATTTTACAATGTTAAAAGAGAACTTGCCTATTATGTGACATTTTTGCATGGATGAAAATGTTGATGTTCACACTTACCTATACATTACTTGAAGTTTCTTTCACCAATGTGACATCAATTTTCGCTTGCACTGTTTCATCAGTGATGCATGTTGTGTTATTCTGGATTTTGTGATTTTTATATCTTGAGGTGCTGTCCATTGTTTAAGCTAAGGACTCCTCTGTTTTTTGAGGCTTGCATCTATCTCAACCACTGTGAATGGTGCGATTTGATACTGTATGTTGAGATGCATAATTTGAATGCGCCTTGGTAGTCCTTACCTTGAGAATGGTTGCTTTGCTATATATATTTCTCTTAGGTTCATGCCAGGTCCAGTTCATAAATATTGCCCAGTTTAAATTGGAAGAGTGCTTTTTTATGGTTGACATTTGTGCATCAGCAATTCAACCCCTTGCCTCTGCTGAGTATACACCTGCACATTGTCACCCTGACAACAGGGTGTCTGGCTTGTGATTTGGTATTGGTAAGTTGTCTTGGTTAGTGAAACTTTACTGTAGTTGACCTAGTTTGCCTGGCCAGCAGGCCTGGGCATGGTGGTGTTGAAGAAAAGGGTCTCGCTTTCGGCTCAGCATAATGTTGTCAATTCCCCTGTCTTCGGTATTAGTATGTGTCAGCATGCCTGCCCCTGCCTGTGTGTTTCTGTTGACACCCCCTTGGTGTTTTTTTTCTAGCGCCTGATTCTTGTAAGTTAGTTCACTTTTCCAAGGTGCTGTAGATTTGGGTATCATGTCTGGTGAGGGCCAATCGATGCTTGGACATGGCAGGTCCAAGACCCGCTGGTTGCAGCGGCAGGTGGTTGTTGAGGAAAGTAGCATTGTTGGTGTGGGTCTATTGCCTGTAGGATAGCTAAGCTTGTTTGGATCTCCAGACCTCTGGTCTCCCCAATGGATGGGTATTTAAGCAGTTATTTTGTGCCTCCTTTGTCCTTGTTTTTAATAGTTGCAAGAAGGGTAGATGTGTTATCTCCTTCTTCAGTCCCTGAATGTCTCTGGTGATGTCATGCAGAGCATTTTCCCAGAGCGGTTGGAAAGTTGGTCTGTGTATCCATTTGAAGGTGTGAGTTCCAGCTCAGGCATTTATAACCATGTAGCTTGGGTGGTGAGAACCAGTGGGCTCATCTCCAAAAACACTAAGATCCTGTCCTACTCTGTTCCCACTGCTGTAACCTGAAGACATGAATAAAGGAAATTATACTCAACCTAACCTGCTGCCTCAAGAGGTGTACTTTTTAACAACACTGCTAAATTATAATATTGAGTAGGTATTGCAAACTGCCTTGTTAAAACACCTGTTCATTACCCATGCAATGTGAGGCTTTAGGCTTTACTGTGCATGTTCTTGCAGGGAAGGCTCTTTGCCTAGTGTGTAGCTATGCTCACATTCACATCCCTCACTTCTGACACATTCTCCTTTAGGCATATGTGTGTTTTAGGCTCTGCTTTCTTAAGAAAAGCAGCTTTAGCAGAGACAAGTCATCATTCAGCAAGCATGCTCTACTGTCTCAGACCATGTGTGAATCTTTGAAGAGCATATTTTACTCCATTAAATTTGGTACTTATGTCTGATAATTAGGAATCCAAACTGGGAGCGATCTGTATGTCGCAGCATGTGCCGGGTGCATCATGGCAAGCCCATTATATTCATTAGCTCAAGTCTGAAAGACGAGTCTAATTAGTTCACACTTCCATGTACAGATAAAGCAGTTTAAACTTGGATAAAAGATTCAACTGGAGCAATGGTCTAACTAATTTTATCAATAAGGTTAATGGAATATATATCAAGGAATTACCCCAAGGAAGTCAGATGAGTGTTTCTTTTAGTGACTGAGAACATCTGGTTTACTTCTTCATGCACATTGCACTGTTCCGTGAATCAGGGTTTGTTTTGGGTTTGTGTCAGCAGTGCAAAGTCACTTTGAACCGGGCAAATATTCCATGAATCAGGCCCTTATTGTCTCCAAAGTGGCACCTATGAGCCTAATGTCAGTGCAGGCTTGAGTGGGTGTCTGTTTGTGACAGTCTCTTAATTCCCATGGTATTACCAGCTATATTGAAGGGATATTTGTGTGCATGCACTCCCTCAGAATATTTGCAGTCACATTTGTTGAAGGTGTTTAAGCTCTGCAATGCATACCTCTATTAAAAAGGCTGCACTGGATTATACAGTTGACTTGATTCTGTGCATCAAAGCTTTTATTCCAATACTTCACTCACTAAAGTGTATTCTACAAACACTCACATATAATTTTGGTTTAATTTCAACCTTGCTTTTATCTAAGAGATGTTTTGGCATCCCACATGGACTTCAGGTATGGGTCAATTAAAACACTCTTGAGTTCATGTTCAGAGCAAAGGTCTTTTCTTCTGAGCAAGTTAGAAGAGCATACATGATGAACCCCCTCAAAGGAAATGCAAATCTGTCAAATTCCTACTAATGAAACATCAACCTATACATCTTAGGTGTTGGAAAGTATTTTAAATTGGACTTTGAAGAAGTTTCTCTGGAAAAAATAGGACCCTTGTCTTGGAGTGGATCATTGTGGCACTTAATATCGGCCACCCACCATTCATGAAGTGAAAGTAGAGAAGTATGGCGATCCGGAATTAAGGGTTCCCGTTAGCAACATACTACAACAATGTTGGTAGGGGCCACGGATCCCCCGGCAGGTCTGACCTGCTGGGTTTTCAGGCCTCTACTGGCATGGTTGTCACTGAAGCACTGGCACCGTTAGTAACGATGCCAGTGCTTCTGTGACCCCATTTTCCAGGACTCGATAGAAATGGGCATTTAACATTACCGCCGCAACTTGTGATATCCTGGTGGCACCGGAATATCAGGCGGCAGTAAGGTTGATACAGGGTTGCCGGTAACCCATCGTCTACTGGCGGACTTTACAGGCAACCCCCTAATGAGCCCCAATATGTTGTAATCCATGAAAAACTCTCCAGTAAAGCATTGATCAGCTCTCCACAGATTGCAACGGCAGCTACGTTTGCAACCCTTGTGCTTCCACATATGCTGTTCATTACAGCAC
Organism: Ambystoma mexicanum; assembly: GCF_040938575.1. NCBI lineage: Eukaryota > Metazoa > Chordata > Amphibia > Caudata > Ambystomatidae > Ambystoma > Ambystoma mexicanum. Next base: position 1,148,548,084 of record NC_090933.1, read on the forward strand.
ATTTGGATTTTGCTGCCACCAGAGAAAATACCTGGTGCACCATCTGGAAAAAATGATACGAGTAAATTCTTCCCCGCATGCGATGACGCTACACTTCTGTGAAGTGTCGGCCTAAATTTGGCATCACTTCATGTGGAAAAGCATGACATGTCATTGTATGTTTCCATAGCGGGCCCTTGTGCTGGAGACATACCATGTGCACCACTCCCGGTATGAATCTATCAGATGTCAATTTGCTGGTAGATTGCACAAACACTAACACACAACCTCATGACGCCATGTCATGGCATAAGAATTAGGTTAAACGGAGTATGACCCTCATTACGACCCTGGCGGTAAGGGGTTTACGCCAGCGTTAGCTGCGCCGACCCCTTACCGCCAACTACGAGTTCCCAGAGCGCCATGGTCACTTTTCCGCCCGCTTTTTGCGGGCGTAAAAATCCATGGCGCTATGGGACCTCGGTGTTAATTACGCCACCGTAGTGTACGGTGGCGTAATTAACGCCTTCCCCACTCCCATTGAGCCCTATGGGGCCGAAATGGGAATGGGGAAGGGTAAATGGGTCAATGGGGACTTACCGCCCCGCCAACCTCGGAATGGGGCGGTAAGTCCGCCATCCGCCATGGCGTAAAGGGACTTTGCGCCATGGCCGTAAAGTCCGCGGATGGCGGAAAAAATCCGCCAGGGTCGTAATGAGGGCCAATGAGTCTTGCCATCAAGTAGAATGACCCATGGTGCCATTACCATTCAAGATGAGGTTCCTCACTGTTGACCCTGGTGTAGCGACTGTTAAAATAACCTGAATAAAAAGAGTGCACCACCCACAGAACATCTTATTTACATCACAATATCAGCACCTGCAGCCTTTCACCACACACATGGTACTTTTGTCAATAGACTTATGTGATGCCATCCGAAAACTACACTCAAACTAAATCCAATGGCATTCCGATGTTAGAGTTGCAGTGTTTGGTTTGTGTGATGCTTCAACCACAAAAAACACAAGACTGAAAAACAATATGCACGTCCGTTCATTTCTGGGCACCGGTGTCTATTTTGGCATTCACCATAAGGCTGGGAATAGTTCTTAAGGCATCTCATCTGATATGCTGGATGAGTTATTAATAATTGAGCTAAGGACGCCACATCCGAAGCCTTTGATAGAGGAAGGCGAGGACGGCGACGTTTATGTCCTTAGCACGTAAGACGCAGGACGCATAAATAATGATAAGTTGGATGGGAACATGTGGGGTTCGATAGGTGTGGAGGTAGACATGCATGTGTTAGAGTGGTAGTAGCCCGGCATTTGGAAAAGTGGAGGTAAGCATGGGATAGGATAGGGGTATTGAGATATTGGGTGATGTGGGTAGGGAGGTGTGGGGTGCAAGGGTAGGGTTAGGTAGGTGTTTTGTGTGGCAGGCAATTGTGGGGTAGGGCAGGTGGAGCTAACCCACCATGTGGTAGAGTGGGAATAAGGCGGGTGTAGGCAGGTGTGGGATAGGCTGGATGAAAACAGGAGGGATTTTCAATGTGATGTGCAGAGAGTATGGGGTTGTGTGGCAGGAGTGGTCTAGAGTGCTTGTAGGCAGGCTTGTACTAGGGGTTTGGCAAACGGTAGGGTGGGGTAGTGTGAGGTTAGCAGGTCGGGAGCAGGGTAGGGGAGGCAAGCAATGGGTAACGTGGATGGGTGGGCGAAAGCAAGCATGGGCCAGAGTGGGTGGAAAGGTGTAGGCAGTGGTGGAATTGGGAGGGGCCTAGGTTGGGGTAGGCAGGCTTGGGGTAGGAATGCATATGATAAGGTGGCAGAGGTCAGACAAGGTGTAGGTAATCCAGCAGGCATGTCATTGTAGAGAAGGAGCCAAGTACCCCCACCTAAATCGACCTGTCCCTTTTACCTGTATGCTGGAAACCAGAGTATGTGACGTATACAGAACAGCTGAATCGACAAAGAGCAGAATATGGACTCAGTCCAGTATCAGTGAAAGGGCCAGTACCTAAGAGAATTTGGGAGCCAAGGTACCCATTGAGAAAACCTTATCTGCATACAAAGAACCATTATGGCCATTTGGATGAAATCCCTGAAGAAGTGGAACCAATAAACGTCAAGGATGAATGGTAGTATCACTAGCCATTGCCGAGTATATGTTACATGGAGCTGAAGATGAAGTACATAGAAAAGATGCAGTAATTAGAGAATGCAAATATTCTATAAGGCATCAAGAAAGCAATAAGGATAAGTGACATCTTGGGCTCAAGGTGACAAAACTTATGCCACAGAAACAGATGAAGATATCAAATCATTTTACACTTGTACAGATGCAGAAGAAATGCAAGCAGCAAAGTAATCGTGAAGCTAGCTCTACGCTTATAGTAAATAGATTGCGGGAAGCACCAACACATACATATATAGGAATGAGAGAATTATGGATGTTTCCACTAAATGTATTATTTGGACATTAGCAAAAAGGCCTCAGTTCAGTGTGTTGCAGTTAGAAAGCAGACATTGAATTATGAATGAGGTCTGCATCCCCATCCATCTCGAGGGTAATTGCTGCTCATCAAAGGAGCTGGACTATCCAGTTCAGCGTGAGGTGGGAAAGAGTGGCTGTAGGTAGGCTTGCAGTAGGGTGGGTGCAAACAGTGAAGGGGTTAGGGTAAATGCAGGCAGGAACAGAGTACTGCAGCTGTAGACAGGTGTGAGGTAGTGTGGGATAGGCAGGAATGTGGTAGGGTAGGGCAAGGTGAATTTAAGCAAGTATGTGGTAACGTGGATGCAGGCATTTGTGTAAGGTGGGGAAGGGTTGATGAAGGCATGTGTGGGGTAGGGTGCATTTGGGTATGGAAGTGTGTTGTGAGACAGTCATGGAGTAGGGTGGGGTACGGGTGGTAGAAAGGCATGGGGTAGGGTGAGGTTGAGTGCATGCAGGCAAGAGCTATGGTGAGGTGTGCAGTTGTGGTGTAGTTTGCAGTTAGGCAGACATGGGGTAGGGAGGATGTGGGGTCATTTGTCGAGTTTTGTGGGTGGAGGCAGGCATTGGAGTAGAGTACCTGAATGCAAGAATGGGATTTGTAGTGTGGTAGCATGACTGTAGGCTGGTGTAGGGTAGTGACAGGCTGTATGCTTGGTGTAGGAAGGCATGAAGTTCAAAAGGTGTAGGCATGCATGGGGCAGAGGTATATATAGGCAGGCATGGAATGGGGCAGGGTGGATGTAGGCAGATGTGGGGTTAGGTGGATGTAGACAGGCAAATGACAGGGCTGGCATAGGATGGCATATTGTAGCATAGAGTGTATAGGCGTGTGCTAGGGTTGGCATATGCAGGTTTTGTTAAGGATGGAATACAGTGGATATTGGCAGGCATAGGGTGGTGTTGAGAAATGCACGTAAGGTTGCACTACTTATGGTGCTTATGGTGCAACATGGTGTGGATAGGCAGCTGTGTTGTATCGTAGGGTCAAGGTTAGACAACTGTGGTAATTAGACATGTGGAGTGTGGGGCATGGTGTGTGTAAGCAGGCATGGGCTGTGGGAAGGTAAGCATGGGGTACTGAGGGGTGTGCTGGGGAGGGGATAGCCAGGTGCTATAAGGGCAGGTTGGATATGGTGAGCTGGGCAGACATCGGGTAGGCTGGGTGTATATAGGTGTGGTGCAGAGTGGGTGTAGGCAAAAATGGGATAGTGTGAGCATAGGCAGGTATCGGTAAGGTTGATATTAATTGGATTATTCAGGCATGTCGTAGGGTGTGTGTATGCTGGCATGGGGCATGGTAGGCGAATGAAGGCATGGGGTAGGGTGGTTCAAGATGGACAAAAAATAAAAATAAATAAAAATAAATAAAATGGTGAAAGGTTCTGTGGTGTGCAGGCATATGTGGGTAGAGTGGGAATAGGCAGGTGTGAGGTAGGATAGGTCATATCGGCTGGAACTATTGCTGTGGAATAAGGATTTGGTGGCACTTTCTTTTGTTTGACCTTTTTATGCTCCTTTTATTTTTTTTTTAATATTGATGTACAACAGTTTTCGTTTAAAGGAACTGCGATTAACAGAGGCTAAACGTTGTCTATTCGTAAAACCATTTAACAGCCAAAAAAAAAATGGGTGATTTTGACATCAAGTGTTATTTTAAAAGCTAAAAGACTTGAACTCTTTGGGAAGGAAACACCCTTTGGTGTTTTGTTGAAAAGTTGGAAGATTTGAACTCTTGGGGAAGGGAGCCCCTGTGCTTTATGATCTACTTTGAACTTGAGGAAGCAGAGCTGAGTACACGCCAAGAGCTAGGAGAAGCTCTGAACTTTATCTTTGAACACTGCTCATTTCTGATGCTGACTATACATTGTATGCAGTTAGTTGTGAGGGCAAGCATAGGTTTGGACACAGACATATGTTATACTTTGGACATTCTGACATAGTCATTACTTCACCCTAACTTTCTGAGTTAATAAAACTTTGTTGAGAGAACTTGAACATATTGTCTGTGTCTGACACATGATGCCTTCACAGCGGGTAGACATGACATATAGGGACTTCAACAGCCTCACCCAATGAGAGCGGGACATGCGTAGGGGAAGATACGGTTCCATAGACACGGTTACAAAACAATTGGCTTATATTGTAGGCGCAAATAATAATCAACACCTAATGGCAAATACTTCATTGAAGTTATTGCTTTTAGTCTTTAGCAGAATACAGGTGTTCATTTGTACTACAAGTTAGAGATAATTACACCTTTTTTCCTCATCCTTATTTCCAAAAAGTCCATTGCTTGTCTTGTTATCTGTTGTCTTTATCAATTATATGTTCTAATTTGTTATTTTTTTTAAAAAAAATATTTTCAATTGTGTGACTTTTTTTTTATTTGCACATTTTCCTCTCTTGCCAGACTATTACCATCATGCCTGGCAGAAGTGACAGCAGTGATAATGACATCATATGGGTGCTAACACCATTGCCACCATGAAATATGTTCTGTGCTATGAAAAAATCTTAAGACAGCTGGAGATTCTTTCTTGTAAAGCAGCACCATTCGATGAAGGAGGATGAGGATCATCAGCCGTCGCTTAACAGAGCTTGGGCACCTCTGTATTAATCAACCATCTAGTATTCTTCATCACCATCTTTGTCATCACCTCTAGCTATATCTTCTTCTAAAACTCTGTCAACTTCAGCTCCAGCCACGTTAACTCAAAACACAACCAAGTGGAGCATGTCACCAAACCTGCTGTTATTTCTCTTTTAGTGCCAATTTTTACTCCCCTTTGTTTCGAAAAAAAAAATAACAACAAAAAATTATAAAAATATATGTTCCCTTTTTTTAAATCCCTTTGTTTTCAGTCAGTCAAAACATACTTTTATTCAGCATTTAGCCTTTAAGTTCCACTAAACGGCCGACATCCAAATAAAATCAAACATCTGTACAAATCAGCAATGAATTCAATATAAAATACCCAATTATCTCAACAAAGAATTTCACAAAAAATGAAAGGTCAATGGGTGCAAATCAACCGCATGTCATACATAGCTCTCAGAGTTCTCTCAACAGACTAAAAACTTCATTACAAAAAGGCCAGTGAGTGCAAATCATCAGCATGTCATACATAGCCTTCGGGGTTTTGCCTGCATACTGGGCATACATTTGTTCGAAGTAGATTAGGGTAGACATTTCAAGTTTAAGAGTAAAAGCATTGCCCACACAGTGTCAGTTATATTAGTGCACAGATAATCAACAGGTGGCTTTTGTCATAATGGTGACTGAGCAGACCAAAAGCGTGCAGCCTCAGGCACTTATTTGTTTCAGGCTGTCATGCCAAGACCACTCTTCAAAATCCTGTTTCTCAGCAAACATGCCCTATAGTTAAAATGTGCAGTTCCAAAAATCACATGAGGGAGTAAACATTGTATTAGATACCTAACTGCAGGGGTTACTTGACAAATACCTGCATTGTTCAGAATAGGTTGCAGGTAAGTGCATCTTATACAATGGGTTTTACTGCAGATTAGTACAAAAGGCACAATATGTTTTGTATGAGATCCATACATTGGGTAGAGGTCCAATTGTGCCCCCTGCAACCTTTTGTTATTTGTTTCATTCTTAATGTTCCTCCATCCCCAGTTCCACCATCCTCCTTCCCTCTCCCCCAAAACTGACCTTTCTAAGGGTCCCCCTCTAAGTTATAAAAATAGATAAAATAAAACACAAACTGCAGTAAAGGTACACAATGTCTTATGTGATCTGCTTCATGCAGTTTGACTGCTTACTACAGTCCTCTTTTTGTGCCATTGATTTTGGAAAGTATTTTAGGCACCATTGTGTAGACTTTTGCAATTCTCATTGTAGTACTCACCGTGTGCACATGCTGTGCCTGTGGCTGATCTGGAAGTGGCTATTAAGGTGATGTAAACCATCTCTGAGATTGAAGGGTGCATATTTGATATTTGAGTGGATATTTCTGGAAAATTTGTATAGGCTTAAAATTGACAGAAATACTGAAGAAGATGCTGACAACTCTTCCACTGATTTCTCAGGTCCTGAATCTTTTTCAGAAGATTGCAGAGGGATAGGTGACGTTGACTTAACATCAAACAGTGATGTGGTGGAAGAAATAGGGGCATATTTTGAGAAGCATTGGCTAAGTTACATTTTTTGGTTTGAGGATGGCGATGTGGGAAGATTAGCAGGATGTATGATTTGTGGAGTGTTGAACACACCATCTTGTACCCGCGGGTACCCGTATATTTTTTACAAACTCAAAAACACACATTGATAAACTTTCAAAGTTCAAATGAAACAAGGCTAGAGATGAGGGCATAAAATCAGAAACACTTGTGAAAATGTATGGTCTAACATCCACAGGATAATATGATTATAGCACAGAAATGTACAAGTGAATACCCATGGCTATTTAAATACCCGCTTGTACAGCAGCTACCAATCAACTGATGTGAAATGTTAAAATTGCAACAAACACCTGGCATCATGCTGTATACCCATATTTATACAATCACCCAATTAAATTGTTTCTGTTTGTTATAGCCGTGGCTAATGAAAATAATGGCAAAACAAATGCTTTTGTGCTTTCCCAAGCCCTAACTAAGTGCCCCCAACATCTATGTCAGCTCCCCCACTCCCCTAATGGCCTCCCCACCTGCCCTCTCCCATCCCACCTACAACACTTGTTTCTGTGACGCACCTTCAGATGAGATGTCTGGTAGCTGTGGCAATTCTTTCAAATTGCCAAGGCTACAGAAAAGCTTTGTGTTGCAAGCTCAGTCCCTAGACCCCCTCCAACTCCCAAATTGCACTTGGTGTCCTCTTGACTCCCCTCACCTCTAGCCTGATGGCATTTGCATGTTTTATGACCTGCAAATGCCTTTTTTCGGTGTTTTATTTTCTGATACTCTTGCTATAGCCGTGGCTATGCCTTGCATTGAGATAAAGAAAAGATGTCAGCTTTTTCATGAGCTTACAATACACCATGAGAGATATAACTATTTTTGGGGGGCTTGCCCTTTTCCATCAAATATGAAAAGGTGACTGGACTGAATAACCCCAAACCACAAAAAGGCCTAGAATCAACGCTTCATGCCCAAGTTGTTTCGTACCTGATCCAAATTTATCCAGCGGTTTGGTCTGTGCAGTCCAACAAAAATGTACCTTTTTTGTCTATCCGATTATGATTGGGAAGTAGGGCGCCACGATTTTTTTAAAATTATTATTAATGACATTTTTTATATCTTTCCCAAATTTTTCAGTCTAGAGTGGCGGAGGCACATGTCCCTAATTTACTTCAGTATTTTGGTCATCTCCCTTGCAGAGGTCAAATGCCATTAGTCATTTATTTTTTCTGGTTTCCGTGGGAGTTTGACTCACCTTAAGTATACGGCAGTGATCGCCGCCCTATAGTTCTGTCAAAAAATGTTGTTAAAGGGACATTATGGTTACAAGCTAAAATTGAAAAACCCAAGAAAATCACCAGTTATCGTAAGCTATGCAACAATAACACGCGCCACTGCCATGCACTGCTAAGCCCAACACCCAGAAAATCCAAACTATCTTAAACCCGGCAGGACCTAATCCCTAGCTCGTCCACCACTGCTGGATGAATTATGCCAGCAGACCCCCACTACTTTTTAAAGATGGCTGCTGCACCACTGTGCTTTCTTCATTGTATCCTGCCTACCCACCACATGCATCCTTTCCATTGACTACAGAACGGCTCAATGGAGCCTGCACAACTCCAGTAGGGAGGTGCAGCTGGCCTTCAGTGAAGGCCTGAAGTCGAGGCTGCTGCATATCATCTCTGCCGGTCTCTGCCGGAAAAGACTGGAAGCTGCATTCCTATGTGTGGTCACTTGCGCAATCTCATACAAATCATCCTTCCTGTAAGGAAAGCCTAATCATGGGACCGTTATCCCACGCTTCAGACATGCTTTCCTGTGCTTGCAAAGGTGCAGTTATTAGCACATTGGATTTTCTCCCTCCACCAATCCCTAAACTCTGCATTTTCCTCCGACCATGCCGCAGACTGTAACACCCGATTGTTAAAGTGTCCACATGCATCCTCTATCCCACTTAGCCACCAAGGTGTGCACAGCTTCTGCCTACTATGCTTAGCCATTTACTCATAACCTCCTTTCAATCACTTGCACTGGTATGTCTACAAGTACTGTACTACCATACTCCTTACCCTGGGGATCTTCCCTAGAATTCATGTGCATGCTCATGCAGCCGATATGGCACCCAGCCCCCTGGATGTGGCTTTTCTGGAGTGCGCCTACATCTTATTTGTCATTCTACCCACCTATGCTCTGCCTTACACAGCTGATGAAGATGTGAGGGTGGCCAAGACTCTGCTAGACACCTATGTCTGAACGGCATTTGGATGGGCGCAGCAGAGATAAACTATGAACTAAACGGGTGGATTGTGTTTAAGGAGATAATTATGTGGGAAGCTACAGTTCACATTTTTGTTTTTAAAGCTAGCTTCATTCTTATGGCAGAGGTGGTGTGCAATAGTGTTTGTGTTATATGTGAGAGCAGGGTATGTGAAGTGAGCCTATATCTTCCGCTAAATTAAAAAGGTGCTGTGTGCAAGGGGAGAAATGGGTTAGCTGTACAACCTACAATGTTTACATCCTGGGTTCCATCTATGTATAAAGAGCAGTGCTACGTATCATCTAAATTCAAAAAGGAGAGCAGGGCCTAAAATGCTTAGAGAGACAAAATGTGAATTAGGAAACAGCCTGGATTTAGTCCATCATGGTCAACTAGCTAGTACTCAAGGCTTGCAACCATGACCAGTCTAGACAATCTGTGGGTCATCTTCGGCCATGTCACAGGTCTCAAAAAGCAAATCAGAGTAGACATGTGTCATTTCAAACAGGGCCAGCCCCACTGCCCAGGCACCAATGGTATATCACTATTTTTTGTACATACATTTTGACACATTGGAAAAAATAAGACACAGGACAGATTTGCAAATGCATGCTTTCAGGTCCTTTCTGAAGTGCCTCATACAACTTTGCAGCAAATCTGTCCAGAATGTTGGGCTGTAGTTGCAAGCGGAATTTTGTTTCCAATTCAAGCCTATCCTGATTTTGAAAATTTTACCAAATAGCTGGTCCCTGGTGGCCATGTCCACTTTAACCCATTGCAGGTCCCCGCTGCCCATGGTCAGTGGCCAGAAGTGAAAACACTATTTTTTATACCTACCTTATCTTGCTTTGCAAAAAATAAAACATGGACACATTTGCAAAAGCATGCTTTCGGTCCTTACCAATGCTCCTTGCACAAGTTTTCTGCAAATCTGTTTTATTTGTCAAAATGTAGATACATAAATAGTCATATATCTTAACCCATTCTTGACAAGATCCATTCGAACTGTGCTCATACATTCAAATGTGGGTCTTTAATCTTTTTGCAGAGTTTTGTGCAGGTTTTGTCAAAGGGCACCAACGTTATAAGTCATTGAAAAATGCTGGGACCCCCCTCTAATTTTTCCCCCACTTAACAAAATCCCACCAAACTTTGCAAAAACATTAAAAGTTGGGTATATCAACTATTTGCAAACTTGTATGCACATCCATTAAACAGCACTGAATTTATAAATCGTTCAAACATTTTGGGACCCCCTCCATTTTTGCCCCTTTTGTCGAGAAGGCACCAAACTTTCCAATACCATTCAAAGTTATATTACCAAATGTCATGCAGTTTCATTGAAGGGCTCTAAAGTTATAAGCCATAAAAACTGTTTTTCACTGACCCTTTAATGCAGAAATATGCATGGATGTCCCCCAACATTGGTCAAGTTTGCGCACATCAGAGAAGAAAAACCATCAGGTTTTGGGCTTTTTCTGGCCATATCCCATCCTCTCCATCCCTTACCTCTACAGAGATTCTTTCATTTGTCTGACAAGTGTAATGTTGTATTTATTATGTTTTTACCGCGATGTCCATAGACTACCGGTGCAGTTCGCGAATCCAACATGATATTATGATATGATGATATGATATGGCATTTATAATGCGCCTATATACGCGTGTTGCAAGGCCAGGGAGGGGAAACAGAGGGAAGACAGAGACAGCGATCCTACTAGGCCAGGAGACATTGAGATTGTGCAATGTTTGGCCCAGAGTCGTCCGTGGACACGGAACCAGGAAGTGAGTCTGCAGTCCGGACAGAGATATCACTCATTTTTTTTACTTACATTCTGGGTATTTTTAAAAATTATTTTGGATGGATTACCACCAAATTTGCAAAAGCACGCTTTTGGGACCAGGCTGCCGCTCCTCATGCAAGTTTGGTGTAAATCTATCTTGCAGCTTGGGCTCTAACCACAAACAAATCGTTTTTCCATTCATGTCTATCCAGATTTGAAATGTTTTGGGACTCCCCCTATAACTTTGCCTCCCCTTGACGAAACCACACTTATCTTTGCAATATCATTCAGAGGTGGCCATATACATATTTTGCAAAGTTTAATGCACATTCGTCAAATGGCGCCAAAGTTATAAGCCAACCAAAAACTGCTCTTACTATGTGTTAAACAACTTAACCATAACTACAGGGGCACTACCGCAGGCCCAGTAATATTTCAAACATTCTGTGTATTGATATAAAACTGTACATTTGATTAGTAACATTGTCATTATGTTTTTGGTGTTTGTGTCTATTATATATCTATTTTATAGCTTGTTGTGTATTTCGAATCATGTAATATTGTGAAATTACTTTTATATATATTAGCACAATGCAGGTTCAGTTTTGCAATGTAATATTAAGACAACATTTGGCTTTCCCTATTTTTTGTTTCATGTGGTTCTTAGGGGGTCAACATCTGTTTGGTAGGTGTGAATATGGTGGGTATGATGTTTGTAGGCAGTTGTGGGTATGGGAAGGCAGCTTATGGTGTCTGCTAGAATTGAAGCCTTATGCAACGTTCTTTTGTAAGGTGGGGATGAGAGAGGTTAATTTCTGATTGATTGGGAGCCAGCCTAAAAATATAGGAGAGGAGTCCATCTGCCTCTGCAGGCCCCAAGACCAAATGTGTCTAGAGCAGAGGCGGAGGCGGCATTTAGGTATTGATGATAAGGCAAGGTAAAAAGAGGACAAACAGAGCAGACCATGGGGGTCATTCTGAGCTAGGAGGTAAGGGAAAAACCATGCCGGTAATGATTTACCAGCATCGTTTACCGCTACAGGCTATTCTGACCTCTCAGACCGCTAATTACGGCACAGTGATCTACGATGCCGTAATTATCGGTCTTGGGTCGCACGCGCGACCCTCCATGCCGAAATTAGCGGCATGGCGTAAACCGGAGCTGATCACAAGCAAGGAGCACACTTAAATAACGGCCTCCTTAAGCCCGTAAAGTACCTAACCGGCATGGAGTACATACAGGCATCTCAGAGAAGGAGTAAAGAACCCTGAGCAGTGGTTCCCAGAGTCACAGGTGCACACAATCATCACAGGTTGAGGCAATGGAGTCTGCCACAGCAGAAAAGGAACACACCCACACACCACACCCCCTCCCACATCAAGATGATACCAATAGTGCCAGCAAGGGCACAACCACAATAACTACACCTAAAACACCAGCCCCCCCCCATTGACGAGACACAGGGGGAGAAAGAGGGGGGGACAGGCCAAGCATGCAGCACCAGTGCAGCCTCCGTCACCACCCCAGCAGCCCCCATTCCCACGCAGCATGTCTGGTCCCTCAAGGAAACCCCTGAGCAGATACACACCCCCTACCAGCTTGACTGTGACACCATCACCACCATAATTGGGCCGAGAAATAACGAGATAAACGAGCAGCATACAAATACACACTGCCACCCTGGCACAACTGAAGGTGTTGCCTGTGACCCACTCCCATGCCACAGTCACCTACCAGCACACAGTGGGGCCCATGCATGGCATGTCACAACCGTCCATTACATGGACACATAAACAAGTGCTGGTTCACCTCCCCAAGCACACAAGGGCCTACAAATCCCTAACATGGACTACCCAGGAGATATACAACACTAAAGTTGGCCCCCATGCATTGGCAGGCATGCCAAATGACATGGGTGCCCCTGACAGCACCCACGTGTCGTAGGTGGACCAGCATGGCATGCAGGTGGCGGATAGCAACTGCAAGCAATACCACTCCCCCTACGTGCAGATGGAATGCAACGCTACCAAGAACATCACACATGGGAGGGCCCGACATCAAGGAACAACTCATGACTCAATGGGCCAGCTGATCACCACGCTACCGTGCTGCATGGCGCAACATGCAGGATGACGTGCCTGGCTGCCTGGTGAGTCGTCTGACTGTGTCATGCCAGTGCATTGGTGCCATGAGGTGGGTGCCTGCATGAACAAACTGGGTCGAAATGATGAAGCCAGTGCACGATGTTCACCCCACCAACTACCCTGCCACATAACCAGTGCAACGGCACATCAGTACAGATTCCCACATCGATGGAGTAAGGCACACACAAAACACAACATTTCCAACATCTGACAAGGCCAAATCCCACAACAAATGCACCACTCATTGGCAGCCACCACAACCGTAAGGGCATATAGGAAGACACACTGCATATGCACAATGTGGCTGCCCCCAGCATGGCACCACACCAGAGACTCATCCCTGGGAGTGGATTGAACGGAGGGCAGCAGGGATACCACACAACGTTACTGGTTTGGCACACCCATAGGAGTGTTGGAATTCACCATAGTATGGATCAGAGCAGTATGAAGATTACGAGCCACTGACTACATCCAACACACCCAACTACGGATTCACACAGTACACAGCACTACATGGATATAACATCAGGACTGCTGCATGAATCAACGAAGCATGTACCACGAGATGTCCGTGCCATTGTTCATGGACCATCTTGTAGACACACCCCCCTACAGCATTTCATTGAACTGGACAGATAATGTGGCCATGAATGGGCGAAATGCATCCATGGACATGTGCGTATGGCCATCAGTTACACGCTGCCATGTCAGCCAAGTTCAGTTCTCCACCGTGACAGTTCAAACACTTACCTCAATTGGCTAGACATGCAGGTGTTGGTGGCTGTCCCTTGACACCATGGTACATGACCCCTGTAAGTAACCCACAGAACAGGCCCAGGGAGCACTTAAACACTGGCCATACCCGTGCATGTGTGGAGATGAATCAGTCACCTGGCTTGCGTAAGGCACATATGAGTTGGCGAAGCTGGACTGGTGGGGGTCCCTTCTACTGCTATGTTGTGTCCAAGATCCCCATGTCATGTGTAAAGCTGAACAAATAGTGCATCCCTTGGATTGCGTCTCTGTCCCCTGACATGGGACTGCTAGCAGCACATGAAGATGGAGTGAAGGAGGAGGAGGAAGTGGCAAGATGGCATCATGCATGCGGTGCACTCGAGGGACATGTCATTTGCCAAACAATGATTGGACATAATAACCAGAACACAAGTCAGCAGAGGGTGGCATTACATGGGCACACAGGGCACTGGGTGTGTGCATACTTGTACACCATGCACTGTCAGACGTCATAATACACATGCTCAATGAGGAATGTCCACAACGGTTAAACTTTGCAACACCAATAGTGTATTGAAAATAAAGGATGAGTGTGAACATTCCCTCCAGCCACCCCCCTCCCCCCCAACTCCACAACAAAACCTTTCCCCCACCCCCCTCCCACCCAACTCCACAACAAACCCTCCCCCCACCCCCCTCCCCCCAATTTCACAACAAACCCTCACCCCCCACCCCTCTCCCCCCCAACTTAACAACAGTAGTCCCATGTAGTACTTGAAGGCCACATGTGGCAGCATTGACTATTGATTTTTGCTCCCGGGGCCCGGGGGAGGCATGTCCCTGCGCCGCATGGAACGCAGAGTGCGTCTTGGTGGGCTTGCTGGAGGGGCCCCACTGGATGAGGGCGTTTCCTCCTGCTGATGCTGCGGATTTGATTGGGCAGCCTCAAGGGCATTGGCTATGTGTCCTAGGACGTGACACAAACGGTTTGTGCTGTCAGTGAGTGACTGGCGCATTTCCTTGAGTTCATTGTACCATTCCACCCTGGACTGGCGGGTGTCCTCAATAAACTCATTGATTTGATCAGCGAGCTGATTAGCACGATGTGTGCCAAATGATGGTAATCCATCGCTCAATCGACTTGGCCCTGCGTGCTCTGGCAAGGACTGTACTGGTGGACTTGGCCCACGATCCTTGTGCCCCTGCGTGTCGGTAGGAGGACTACGGGCAGGTGTTTGTGGATCTCCAGAGTCACTGCATGAGGCCAGCGGGACATTGCAGGGCTCCGGGGTGTGGACTGTCGGATAGAACTCATCCTCGGACACCCCACAGATGGATGGGGAGCTGTCCACATTCTCCACGGGGCCTGTAGCTGCTACCTCCCCCGAAATGCTGGACTGTGGTTGGGGTGGGCACTGTGGCAGGCGCCGATGCTGGAAAGGATTGGGGTGGTGCAGCCTCCACTGGCCTTTCTGGAGCCGGGGTAGGTGTTCTCTTTGGTGCAGGAATGCGCCGGACCCTGCCACTGCCCATGGAGGTGGTTGGGTGGCTGGACTGTGGCTCACCGCTGTCATGATCAGTGCCTGTGGGGGTAGAAGAGAGGGCCAACATTAGTGTTTGTATGATGTCCTAATTGCATACATGGCTGCATTCACATTTCTGTCAATTGGGCTTTGTGGCCTTTTGGGTGTAGCAACAGCAGTGGTACATGTGCATGAGTATGACATGTACGCAGGTTTCGGAGTGACTCATCATGGCCTGGTAATGTGCAGTCTGGCTGGCACACTGCCAAACCGGCTGCACAGTGTGCATGATGTGATGTGCAAGTTAATGCACTATGGTTGATGTGCGTTATGTACTTGCACTTGGCCCTTGATTCCGTGCCAGTTGGCTCTGCATTAGTCATTAGTTGGATGGGGGGTAGAGTTGGATGGGGGGGAAGGCAACATGAGAAGGTGCCTTTGATGGCCCTTGGGGGAGTTTTAATCATGCAATGGCCATTGGCAGTGTAGACTTTGGACACTCACATCCTTCGGCAGACGACGTTGCTCCACACTCCATGTCGCCGACGCCCTCAATGGATTCGGTACCAATCAATGCGGCACATGTCTCCTCCCAAGGCTCAAGTCTAACAGGGGAACTTGGGCCCCCCCCGGGCTGCATAGCCTGACTACGGTTTACAGAGAGGAGGCCCCACACCCGCACCCGCAGGTCATCCCACCGCTTGCGACTGTTCCTCAGGGTGCGGGGGGTGGTGCCTACAGCGCTCACCCTCTGGCCGATTTGAGCCCAGATTTTTTTTTTCCGGATGATGGATTCTCTGCACATGTCAGGGCTGAACACAACATCAGCATGCTCTGCCAGGTAGTCCACCATGGCCTGCAGTTCTTCAGGGCTGAATTTCTGCTTGCGGAGCCGGTCGCAGTCTTTTTTGGGGCTTTTGTCATTCTTCCTTGTGGTGTGATCCTTTTCCCCACTTCAGTTTGCTCCCAAGGGTGCTGGCTGATGAGGATTGCAATGGATTGTGTTTTTAAAGATGGCCGCCGCGCTCCTTCCCGTTCCTGTGCGATGACGAAATTTCTGGTTCCGTTTTTTTGCAGGGATCCGTAAATTACGGTCACCGTTATTTACAGACGCTGTTGCTTCCAAGGCGGTGTTGTTATTTACGTGCCGCGGCATGCCGGTAGGGGGTTTTGCGGGTCGTTTAGCGGCATGCCGCTCAGACCTTTTCCGGCATGGTGGAAAGCACGTGTCCGCAAGGTCGGAATGGGCCGCAAATAGCGGTCTGACACCAGGGCGGTGTTGTACTTTCCACCATGCCGGAATTTACTGGTACTTACCTCCCAGCTCAGAATGACCCCCCATGCCTTTGTTGGAGGTGCTTTCAGGCAATGCATTACGGTGCGGCTGGGCTTGGCGAGTGGAAAGACATCTTTACAAAAATGCAGCTGCCTGTGTTCATGTTGTGCTGCTTGTGGGAAGTGGTAAAGTGACCTACAAGTATGATTCTCTTCAAGGGCAATCAAAGAAGTAAGCAAGTATTTGTCCCATGACATGTTATGCTAAGTTACATCATGGGCATGTATACCGCACACCACTGCAATTTGATCAGTCCCCAGTCATTCTGGTAGATCTGGATTAAAATGTGGGGCTTGGTTAGTACCAGAAGAACTTGCTAGACGGCTTTGCTCTCGTTTTGATGTGTCTGATTGAAAGCACCCTATTCTCTGCATGTGGGTGAGTTTATGGGTGATATGTGTTGGGTTTGTGGCCAGATAGGATACCGTGTGAGCTTATGGTGCCCGGATGCTTTGGCTCAGGCTCCTCTGTCCATGTTGGTTGTAGATCTGTACAGTTCTTTTGTTTGCACCCAGGTGGGAGAGGTCATTATGGAGCCCGTGTGAGTGACTTGGTTGTTTTGTGCGCAGTGTTTTTGAGCATGGAACTAGCGTAATTTGCAAGTAGAATTATCAATGGAGCCTAATGATGTACTCCAGCTTTGAACATCAATATAGTTGAAAGTGTACTAATTAACCCTGCTGCATAATGATGTAATATAAATGCAAATCAATAAATGTTGTATGATTTACAATCAAGATCATCTACATTCAAAGGAATTAATCAGATCTTGTATGCAATGCTCCATGAGTCGGCACTCCTAATCACAAGATATCTTGTTAAAGAACTCGTAATTGGCTCATTGTTGAATGCAACAAACACTATTAATAGTCCCATCAATTCATGTCACAAATTGCTAGTTGCCACAGAAACCAGAAATTCTTGTTCCTAGCACAACTTTCTTCTTTCTTCTCGGAATCAATGGTTTTAGCAATATATGGTGGTATGTAAAACTACACCTACCTGTCCAGTTCAAATGAACTGCATCATCATAAAGGCCTTCAATACCTGAAAGATATGTATGCATCTATCTATGGGATCTTTAAAGAGCAAACCAAGCTGTGAAGATTGAACCACTATATATACATAGGGGATGGAGACAGGGGGTTACCAGTAGAGTATGGGGATGCAGAGGAGCTGGGGTAGGTGGGGGTTTTGGGGTGTGCTTTGGAAGTGAGGATGTAGAGTCCAATTTAGCAATCAGCAATTGGCGAGATGGCCTTTGAGGAGTAGGGTCATCAGGTCCTTCATCAAGTGTAGGTTGGAGGGGGCTGATCTTACCCACATTGGGAACTTGTTACAGAGAAAAGCTGCATAGCAGGACCTGTTCTTGTTTTTCTGTCTTAGAGTTCTTTGTTTTCAATTTGTGAATGTTGTGGCTTCTCTTGGTGTGTAGGCCTCCAGAATTTTTGCAGAGGTAGAGGTGTGCTTAGGTTGTAGGTGATGCATGCTGTCTTAATTAAAGAGGTAGCCAGTTCAGCTACTTATTGATTGGGGTGATGTGATTGACTTTTCTTGGTCCTCTGATGAGGCATGCTGCAGCAGTTGGATAGCTTCAAGACAGACAAAGGTGGCATATGACCATGGCTTGGATGATAATGATATGATATGATAGGTTATTTATACCGTGCTTAATACCCAGAGGTTTTTAAGCACGGCCCTGGCGATCGAACCTATGGTGCTCCTGTCATCTTGCTTCCAAGGCGAGCATGTTGCCCATGAGCTATCCTCCCGAGACTGTTCCAGAACTTTGAAGCTGTTGTCATTCTGATTTGGGTCTTCTTGTCAATATGTGGCTTACATGAGAGGTCTGAGTCAATGCTATAGCAGACACATTTTGCACTGGGTGAGCGCTGAGGCATGAATCTGGCAGTTAGATAATTATTGGACTTAGGCATGTTTAGTGGGGTTTCTTAGGAGAAAGAAATTGGTTTTTGTCTAGTTGAGATTCTATTAGGTTTTATTCCATCCATGCTTGGTTAAAGGACAGACAGTGCTTGAGTAGATGGATGTCATTTTTGCAATTGATCTTTAGGTAAAGCTGTGTGTCATCTTGTTATTGTTTTACCTTGATGTTGGTGTGGGTGACTTCTCCCAGAGGTTTCATGTAGAAGTTGAACACAACTGGGGACAACATGGAACCTTGTGGAACTCTACAAGTAATGTGAGGTTGCTGGGATCTGTTTGGAGCCCTTCATCAACCCCATGCAAGATTGTTCCATAGGTGTGGTGAGGATGTTGAGTAGGGATTTGTAGTCAACCGTATTGAAAGCAGCGGAGAGGACAAGTAGTGAGTATGCAGGTGCCCCCTTTATCCAGGATGTGTAATTGGATGGTGTTGGTACCTGTGCTTCGTCATGGTCGAAAACCAGATTGGAATTCTTGTTAGTGATCCGTTTGGTCAGACAGATGGTGATAATCTTCTCAATTGCTTTGACTAAGTAGGGTAATGTATGTTAGAAAGAGTGTTGAACAAGTACGATTTTCTTCAGCAAGGGCAGGGTATGTCATGTTTTCACTACAACTGCAAAGATGCTGTATATGGTATTTTGGTGTTATTTTGGTGACCCTATTGGGGTATTTGTGTGGTATTTTGGTGAGCCCTAAATACAGAGGACTATCCGATCATTATTCTTATTCAGGGTGTCAATAACGGTAAGACAAAACTGGACTAGTACACTCTAGATCATAATGTCATGTCCAATACCACGTTATGCCCTTTTGGCGGTATCTCAGAACACACTTACCATGTAAACTGAATACTGTCATTCATATACAACAACCCCTGAAGAGGATCCAATTCACAGTGATTAGTTTGTTTTCTATGTTACCACATGTGGTAAAGTGAATTACCAACTGTGGTAAAATAGGTTTACCATTTGCCATTCACTGTTGTCTGTGTTACCACAAAAGACCAGGTCATGTAATAAGCACTTTGAGATAAATTCATCTTTCTCACTTCTTTTCTTTATAGAAGATTAAAATTATGCAGAATATCAGAACAAAACAAATAAATGCAGTGTTCCCTCATTGCATTTTACATCTGAGACTCAAAAACAAAAATGAAACATTCAGAAATACAATTCATCTGCAGCTGCATCCCTGCGATTAATGAGCGAAGGATTTCTTAATGAAAAATTCCCTCACAGTAGATAGCTTTTGTCATAACCGGCTACAAATCCTCATTTTTTATTATAATTGTACAGAGTTCTGCTAAAATTTACCTTGAAGTTAACTACTTACCTTGGCAGAGTATAAGCTTCTGTTACATCTGAAGTTGTTGCATGAACGAGGGGAAAAACATGAAAGCAGCTGTCCACGTTTAAGAATGCTCTGTGCAGCGCCTAAAAATGAATTATCCACGGTTGCCAATTTATGATAAAATTCGTCAACCTACACCTACATGGAACATATCCTTGTAACAAATCATAGATTCAGCTCGCTCCACACTTCACTAAACATTCACCAAAAATAATGTTTGATTCGATACAGCGAAGTTTTGGATTCCTCCTTCCACCCAGCCGTTGAGAATCTCTCTTCCGCCTATGCCTGAAAGACTCCACAAAGTCATTTCTCTAGCTTGCCTGCCTTCCAGAGAATTCTGCACATTTCTTCCAGCATCAGTCAGAGATTACGGGTGCCCGAAAGAGAGATCCAACCAGGAGACAATGTGCTAGCCCCCGAGAGACAACCCTTTTAAACCCTCTGTTTATCAACTCCCATAATGTATGTCTGGCCTACATAACATATATTGATATAACTCCTCCAAAAGTGACATCATGTGTCCATCAGAACCCCCTCCCTTTGGCAAGCTAATTCACAAGAACATTCAAGAAACACATCATCAGCCTGGCTGCTTAGAATGGCAGCAAACTGATTTATTTATTTATTTTGTCATTTGTAGAGCGCACCTAACCCTGAGGTATCTGGGCAATGGGCACATACATGCATAACAATTCTGAGTAATGCATACGGTTGACAGTTCTGGTAAGGATTCAGAGTGATACATACGATTACCATTTCTCGTCATAGTGGTTATTTCAGATGGATTGTGAGAGAAAGCTACTTTAGTCGCTCTTGTGTGAATAGCCACGTTTTCATGCTTTTACAGAAGGACCAAAAGGACGATTCTGATCTTAATGTTAATTGAAGAGCGTTCCAGTGTTTCCAGCTACCATTGGGAAGCTACGGCCCCTGATTTCTGCAATTTCAATCTGGGTATTTGTATTTTGCATTTGTATTTGTATTTGGGTATGGTGAGTAAGTGCGAATGGGCTGAGCGAGGGGGTCTGTTAGATTGGTTTATGGTGAATTTGTTGGATAAGTACTTAGAGGCTGTATTGGACAGACATTTGTGTGTCGAGGAGAGGGTTTTGAACAGGATCCATGTGTGGACCAGTGTTAGGAAAGATTTTTCTTTACTGCACCTTTTGTTACATCTTTATGGAAACCCCAAACCTTTTACTTTTATTTTCAAATCTAACCTGTACTTTTCACAGTGCAGTGAAGCCTTAAGCTTCACTACACTGGCCTTTGCTCATATGTTATGGGGAAACTGATAAGTCTTTTGGGCTGTCAGTACTGGGTAACATTGTTTCCCTTAGTTGTGTTCCTGTGTTACTACTTTTGGTTACTTTTGTATCACCTGTGGTATTATTGTGCACAGCAGCTTACACTGCAATACAATGGGGCACATTTTTGTTTTGCCCTAGACTAACACTAAGAGGATTTTTAGTTACTCCTGGGGCCAGACTACTGAAACTTTGCACCAGTGCAAATGCAAACTTTGGACGGTATTAGCACTAGGGCAATGTTTGCCCTATATTTTTAAAACACTGGGACACATTAAAAAACCATTGCACCTCGACAAGTGCAGTTTGGCATGGTATAAGAACCAGGGTAAAAATTACCCTAGTGCAAAAAAGATACATTTTCACTGCATTATTGGAACAGGGCAAAGTGTGCCCTGGTGCTAATGCAGAATGGTATTAGCACTAGGGCAAACTTTGCCCTGATGCAAAAATGCATCAACAATGCATCTTTTTAGTAGTAGGGCAATTTTAGCCCTGGTGATTTTAATATGTCATACTGCACTTGGCGAGGTGCAATGTTTTTTTTAATGTGCCCCAGTGTTTTTAAAAATAGGGCAAACTTTGCCCTAATGCTAATACCGTGCAAACCTTGCACTCGCACTGGTGCAAAATTTCTGTAATCTGGCCCAGGTGTGTTAAAAGGATAGGCTGGTGCCAACAGTGACTTTTCGCCACTTTTTGGGGATTTTTGTTTAAGCTTTACCACGTTTACCATGTTTGGCTATTAACTGAGGCTACTGGTCAAACATGGCCATTCCACAAGGGTTTTCACCTGTTCTTTTGCCATCTTGTTCTTTAGCCTTCTTCCTGGCCACAGAGGCCAGGAAATTCTTTATAATGACTTCCAATACCCACTAAAGCAGAAGCTTTTAGCGGGCTACAGGAGTACTGTGTGTGTTTGCTGGCAGGATGTGGGTTGGGTCTGTCTGACTCCAATCCACAAACTGGTTTCAGTGTGACTGAGTGGTATGCATGAATGTTCCTGCCAGCGGCCCTGATTAGACCACTGCTGGGGTGTGTGTGTGGGCTAGTACTGCTACTGGCTAGTAGGAGTTTCAGCTCTTATCTGGCATCAAGGATAAGAAGAGGACCACTGCATCCCTTCTTCAGAGATCCTGGAAAAACCTGAAGGAGCCGAATATCCTGTCCAGATGTGAGACCCGTGAAGAGACCTGAGACCCGACTGAAGGAGGCCTGGCAACCAACTTCTGCTGCTCTCCTTGAGGAGTCCTGTCTTGCTTGTGATCTTTAGTAGTTCTGCAAAGGAGCTACAATCCTTGCAGAGGAGGGACCATACATGCCCGATGACTGCTCGGTGCCCTGCCAAAGGAAGGCTTCAGACGTGCCCTCAAACCGTCCGGTGGCTGACCAGCTTAGTTTTTGGGCTACCGTGCTGCTCGTGTCACCGTACTCAGTTTCGGCACGAAACTCTGGGCATCCTCAGCTAGCCCTGCAAGACTACGTCCTGCAACATTTCGACCTCCTAGCTTCAAGAGGACCCGAGATAGAAGGGAATGTCCGACCGCAGCTGCTGAGTCCTTTTGTGTCCCCAGGCGCAGTGACCACCGTCCGAAAAATTCTTTACCTGACCTGAGCCCAGTCCTGAGAGGGGTGCTACATCGAGTTTTTCTGCATTCCTTGACTGAGAGTCCTTGCAACAGTAAAAGACACCAACCGGAGATCAGCTCAAACCTGCAACCCCTGGGAATCGAGGATTCCGGCTTTGGTGGGAAAAGCAACTTTAGACACTCTTACTTTGTTCTGCCAAGTCTGGGGAAGAATTGGAGTACAAGGGTAAGTTACAGAGTTTCTAAAATACCCCTATACTACCATTATAAGTCTATGGGCTTATAACAAAGGTTATTTATAACACTTTGGCTTTGCCATTGCTTGCTTATGCAAGACATCGGACTGTTGGGGCTACTTTTGGGCATTAGTCTAACTTGAACAGTAACCCTGGGCCCCAGATACCCTACCTGCATTTTTTTCCTGCATCCTAAGTTCTTTGGAATTGTCTCCTGAACTATTGGGAAGAAGGCCCCATGCAATTTAGGGCTGGACAATATTTGTTAGGGATCATTTCTGTGGACCTTTTTGTGCAAAATACTTGTCTAACCTTTCCTTTGCAGGAGTCTCTGATTTGTATTATGCCCTGCTGGTAGTCCTTTTTCTATAGTGTGTTTTGGCCATAAATAAACAACTGTATTTGTATACATACTGTCTCAGTGAAATCTGTGATTCCCATTTTGTGACCTCTTTGTGGACCCTTTACAAGCTCAACTCTTCTGAAGAACTTAGCCTAGACAGCCAATCACTGCTCCTGAACTGGTTTGGCTATAGCTTCTCATAGTTGTTCCTATCAGGTTGGCCTTCTATACATCTGTCCACCAGGCCAGAGAATAGAAAATCAGTCCTAACGACCAGCATGGGATGTTGAGGGCTCCTTCTAGAGCATTATTTTGATGTTGCAGTTGTTAGAGCCTGCATAGACATGAAGGGTCTACAGGCATTGATGAGTTTTGAGATGTAAGCTGCCACCTGTGGCGTTGCCTGTCTAGTTAAGGTCAGTGCTGAATCAAGGTAAATGCCCAGGGTTTTGTCACAGAGTCACAGAGTTTGTTTAGACGGTTTTGAGAGCCTATGAGGAGTAACACTGTTTTTTCATCATTTAAAGAAAGGCCATGCTGGGCCATCCAAGCCTGGATGTTTTGGTAAATTATATTTAGTGATTTCAAGTCGGTGTCATGCAAACCTGTAATAGGGTTGAGGATAAGGTTAATGCAAGTTATATGCAAGTCATTGAAAAGATTAAATAGAAGCTTGGTAAAGATATTGTAGAGTGTAGGGGAGATGCAGGAGCCTTGAGGAACGCCTCAGGTGACTGAGGCTTGAAGCGCTGCTGCAGTGGGTGAAAAGACCCTCATAGATCTGTTGGTCAGGAAGGACTTTGTCCAAAGTATGGCTTTGGTTGAGAAGTGGCCGCAGAGGAGAGGTGTTTGCAGAGTAATTTATGGTTTACTAAATCAAAAGCTGCTGAGAGGTCCAGTAAGAGGAAGAGAACTTGATTGCTGTTATCTTTAATCTTATCCATTTGTATTTTTAGATCCAGGAGGGCTTAATCAGTACCATGCACTGGGCGGGAGCCTGATTGGTGAAGGCCTAGGAGGTTATTAGATTCCAGATGGTTTTGGATTAGCAGATAAGCTGCTCTGTACAAAATTTTGAGAAGGAAAGGTACTGTTCTGATGGGGCAGTGCTTTGTAGGGATGTTAGGGTCTAGAGTGGGTTTCTTCAGTAAAGGGAGGACCCAGGCATATTTAAGGTTCGCTGGGACAATGCTTGTTGCGAATGAAGCATTGATCAAGGTTGTGATGAATGGGGTAAGTTTGGCACCACAATCCTTAATGAGCAAAGCTGGCCGGAAATCTCCTTGATATCTGGAGGGCTTGAGGATTGTGACATTTTTCCTGACTTCTGTTGTTGAGGCAGGGGCGAATTCGAGTTGTGTATTGGTGTTCTGGGGTATATGTATACATTATTGATGAATTTGGCAAGGTGTTAGGTTATTCTTTTTAGATTCAATTTTCATTTGCAGTAGGGTGATTTTGTAGACGAGGGCTTTATAAAGAGAGTGTCTATAAAAGAAGATTCTTGAGGTGGTGTATTCTGGGGCCCCCGGGCCGGCCCAGAGAGCCGAGGTTTGCTCAGAAGTACTTTAAGACAAGGTAGCTGCACCCTTGAGATGGATGGGGTGCATATTCATTACACGAACACCAAACAATAAGGACAACTCAATGGTTTGGCAAAGGGAGTCCGTTTAATTAAAAGTACAGAAAACGGGGAGTTATGGATATCAGCAGTGATGCGATCGTCCTTCTTGCTTCAACTCCAATGAACTTCATACAAGTTGTAACATTTATACTCAAAAATCGTCATCATTGACGTGTAACACTCAAAAGTTAACATGCAATTCTATTGGTTAGGAAAGGGTAACTTTACTATATCTGTATATGGTAACGGAGTGAGGGGATTGGGTAAACACTGTCAGGTGGGCGTCTAAGCCCTTCTTTCAAAAATGACTACTGTAGACGTCACTAAAAGTACGACGTCCCATTGGTTCTACTAACTATAGGAACCTAGATTATTTGTTCCATTGTGATTGGGTTGGCACCAACCCCATGCATACCTTTCCACTTCGCTTAGCAGCACACAGAATGGTCGGCAAGTGCGAGGTGCCCCTTAGTTACCCGGCCTTCCTCCGATTATGGTTACAATCAATCATCACTTTAGTAGCCATATGTCAATTAGTTCACTGTGGTTGGCCTCGAGACTGCATCTTCTGTCTGGAAAAGTTCTGATATCTCTACCTGATCAGGTGCCAAGCGTAGGTGTGAACCCTCGCTTCTTCTTGCTCGGCTGGTCACGTGATTCCTACATCTCTCAATTTGTGCATTTGATTCTCATTTAGCCCACCACCTGCCTTCGTCTTCTTATCTCGACCTTTCAGAGGTAGGATATTCTGTTCTCAGTTTCAATTAGATGTAGCTACTGTTCGCCTCTTTTATTAATATGACCTTGGTTTCCTGGCACGAGTTACCCAGTTTCATTTCAGTCGTCTCTTCTCGTTTTGCTAAATATGAATCTTTCTCATTTGGCCTTTAGTAACCTGGGTTGATTCTGCTTCTTGTGCAAAGTAGAAATACACTTATAATACTGTGCTTCGTTTTGAGGTACATTATGTATAATGGCGCTTGCCGCACTATTCTTCTACTAAGCATAGTAAGCTGCACTGTTTTCTTAGCTTTCTTGCGGTTCCAAGCATATTTACAGGTGTAAACTGGGCGAATGTCTTCATCTTGCATAGAGCTTTAAACTTCTTTGCATTTCGACATTGTCCTTTCACTTTAGGTTCACGATATCCTTATTCATGGCGTTTCATCTCTTTGCATCATTCCCGCGTCGTCAGTTCTTCGATCTGGAAGTCAGTCCGGGTCCTTGTGACGTCACCATTCGTCTTCCATTAAGACCTTTTTGGTTTCTTCCGGGACTGTACTTCGGCAATCTTCATTTTGTTTCATTTGTTGGTAGGGTTTTCTTAATGGATACCTTCCTGTCCATGGTTTTCTTGGTATTGGTACTTCAATAGGTGCAGTTCTTCTGATAGGCACTGGGCAGAGTCCTACTGCGGCTCTCTGATGGTTTATTTGCTCATCATATGTCACATATTTTGGTGTGAACATTCCTTGTACTTCAAAATGGGCGATTGGAGTGCAGGCTTTATTTGGGACCTCCTCTACACTAGCACTGGTGATTCAAGTTCTCGCAGAATGGTGAAGAGCTCCTTAGTGCCTGCGTTAGCTTTGGCAATTCTCTCATTATAAGTGACACTTTTATTTTGGAGAATGGGGTATTTATAATTTTTGGAGGTTGCAGTAAAGATTTCTTTGTTAGATTCTGTGGGGGATGTTTTCCAATTCGTCTCAGCATCTCTTAGTGCTGTGCAACGTTTTAAGGTCTGGGGTGTACCGGGAGTTTAAGTGGACTAGAGTTTTAGGTTTACGCATACTCAGTGGCGCTATTTTGTCAAAGGCAGCTGGGAGAGTCTGGTTATGTACTTCTAACATAGTAGAGGGGTCATCGGTAGAATTATCTGAGTATTCAGTAAAAGGTTTCATCAAAGGTAGTAGTTTCTCTGCTGTGATGTTGCGAGTATTTCTAGAAAGGGCAGCTGGTGCCTGGGATAGCGTAGTAACTGTAGAGGTGTTCTTAGGGATAGTGAAAGTGTTAAATTGCCCTGCTCCATTTCTTTCTGTTCTGCAAATTAACAATGGAGCTAGTTTGAGCAGATTGCGTCGCATCGAAACCTTTTCACGTATTCATTGCAAATCTAATTCTTCCACATTTATTTTCTTGCATTTCTAATGAACCTTGCATAGCCCAAAAGCCTTGCCATTCAGTTTATCAATCTGTACCAATGTTTGTACAGAAAAGGCATGGGCTGATCTGCCCTGAATGTTAATAGAGGAGTTAATGGTTAGGGATTAGTTATTGCTAGTGTGTGTGCTTCATTGTAATTCAGTACATAATTAAGATATGGAGCAAAATGATAACATCATGTTGTGCTGTATCAAATTCGAATTCACCTTTTAGCTTGTATGTGTTTTGCAAATTCATAATACTGACATTTACTAGATTTAGCACAGTGCCCCATATCGAAGTCTCACACCATTGTTCGATAATGGGGTTAATGTTAATCGCTTTTAACATGTAGAGCCTTAGCTAAAATTCAGAACCTTGGCTAAAATTTAGAGTGACCTCTCCCTACAGTGCCTTGTCTGAGGGATGGTTTGGTAGCATTGAACCACGGTGAACGGAAGATGTATTGTTGTAGGAGGCGGGTGTGAAAGCTTCAAGGGTTAGGGCCTTGTCTTCTTGAGTAAATGTCCTGAATTCAGCAGATGTTTATATGCTCTTAGCTTCTATGATTGGGACATCTGTGGTCTACATAGAGCTCTCAATTTGCTGCCTTACTTTTTTGATCTTATCTGTAAATACGTTGTTGATGGTGTGCATTTGTCAGAGGATTGTTGTATTGCAGAGTTTGGTATGTTGTTTATGCAGTGTACAATGGATAGGATCAAATTGTTTTAGGATGTTTCCATGATGGGTGTTGTGGAGTAGTTTGCTTTGGCTGTGGTGATGTGTATACTGCCTACTGAATGATTACTTTCAATGGGTTCCTGTATGTACCAAGAAGTGACGTGGTTATGCTTTTTGAGTCCTTTTTTCAGGGCCAAATGTGGGTTTGTGGCTCAGATACGGTGTGGTTACATGTGCTGAGTTGGGCATAGTTATTCTATGAGGATTCATACCGGTCAATGTGATGAGACATCCTTCTGCTGAATCCATGGGGAATTTATTGAGGACGCAGTGAGATTAATGATTAGTTTGGGTTGGCCATGCTCATGGAGAGTTGCGTGTGAAGCAAGATGGGTATGGCTGTGTGGTCTGTCCAGTCAGTAGTGGGAAGATATACAATGGCTGGATAGGTTGTGACTACCAGGTAAAGTGTTTCTTTGGTGAGTGAGTTGATGTCCATGATGTTGAGAAGTTCAATTAGAGTCTCTATGATGTTTTTGGTAGCTTGGCTGCTGGGCTATTTATTGTGTGAGGAAGACCTTAGTTGTATTGCTGAAGGATTCTGCTATAATGAGGTCTATGATGTCATTGAGAAAGTAATTGTTGGTTTCAGGTGAATGATCAATCAGGTTTAAGATGATTGTCTGAGCGTTGATAAGCTGCAAGTTGCAGATGAGGAGTTCACGGATATGGGTTTGGTGTAATTCTGAGGGTGCATGTCCATTAGCTTTTGTGTATAGTAGTGAGCCCCTACCAGTCTTCCCTTTGAGAACCTTTTCCTAGATACTGTAACCTGTGTGGATGACAACCTCCAGGATGTGTGTGAAGTTGAGGTTAACAACGTCTATATGATAAAGGGCCTCATTACACGGTAGGAGGTGGACCAAGGTGCTAGTAGCACCTTGGTCCATGCCGGTAAAATACCGGCACCGCCTTGGAGGAAAGGGGAATTACCACCCTATTCCAAGGATGGCGGGGCGGTAATTCCCCCTTCCCCCATTGCCCTTCCCCATTCCCATTTTTGCCCCATAGGGCATAATGGGAATGGTGAAGGTGCTAATTACGTTACCGCAAATTGCGGTACCGTAATTAGCAGCCTGGTGCCTTTGCGGGTTGGTTTTTAACGCCTGCTAAAAGGCAGGCGTTAAAGTACTAACCCGCAAAGGGACCTCGTAGTAAGGCGGTAAGGGTTAATGGTCACCGGTACCATTACCGGTGACCGTTAGCCCTTACCGCCTTCCGTGTAATGAGGCCCAAAGTGTGCATCTAGGATGTTAGTGGTCATGATGCCTGCAATGACTGTTGAAATGTGTTCATGCGAGTGAGCCTTCATGAGCATGACGCTGGGAGTGTGTTTTGTAGGTAGATTGTCGGTGGTGATGAGTGTGATGTAGATGAGATTTTGTTGGTTGAAAGTGCATGGGAGAGGGGTCTGGACTGAGTGTTGGAATGCATGAGTGAGGTGGAGCGTGGGAAGGAGTGAATGAAATGTGATGCACATGCTGCAAACTTATCTGAAATTCATTGAGTATGCGTGCAGACACTGCCCACGTCCTAACAGGACTAAACAGAAATTGTTCTTTGCTTTGTCTATTCTTCACTTTGGAAACCTGGGCCATGGAGGCCAATGGATCTCAGAGTTAGGAAGAGAAAGAAAGAGGTGGGCAGGCGAAAAGAACACCAAAATATTAGAGGTGATTATCAGGTAGACAGGAAAGAGGTCACTTTACCTATATCCACCAGCTGATCAATTGCTAGATAACTTAGCAAGAATGCATTTCATTCTCTTGCATCACCCATATAAACTCCAAAAATACATGTTAAGATGGTTAAGAATTATACTGGCTCGCCGCAAACACCAATTCTTTGGCCCGTGCTCCATCTATTCAGGGCCTTCACACTTCCCCCAGTAAATCTTTCTTCTATAAACAATGCCTTCCTTCACCGACCTACCACTATAACTGAGCAAGTATCATGTCCACTTTCTTATATGCCTTCCACCACACCTCCTTCAAATGTAATTATCTTACTAAGTATACAGTGTCCATGATCTGTGTAAATGGCGATATATGCACTAGATAACCCTGGATGACCCTGTTCACATTTCTCAAGCTTTTAAACCCGTCCTGTAGGCCTTTGGTCTATGCTGCATAAATAACCTCAATAAAATAACAACGTAAAACAATAAATATGTAACAAGAGTTTTGGTAGAGGGTTAAACAGTTTAACTGCCCGATTCATTTAAAAGTACGCATTTATCCCACAATGCCTGCACGCCCTGCCTACATCGACCCTGTAAAAAGTGCGTGGGGTCCCTCATAAGCAGGCAGGTGTACACCTCGCAACTGTTACTGGCACCCTGACAACATGCATATGGTTTATCAAAACTTGGTTAACACTCGGGAAAATCTGTGTGTGAACCCCCATAAACCGTGCCTGCACTCTGCTACGCTGCGTACACACAACCCTAACTACGATCGGGTCCCAGTTTGTGTGCACGCACCTCTAAATCTGACATGCAGCCTCACCTCCAAATTTGCAAATCCTCCACGCAAGTCTGTACGCTTGCTTTCGGGTGGCAGATAGTTGAGGGCTTTCCGTGGGCTTTTCGCAGGGGAAGGGTTGCAAGGTCACATCCATGAATATGCTTTGTCGTGCGCACTTGTGGGCATGCCATGATTTGCATGCGTTCCATCCATTGTAGCAGCCACTTTTAGGCATGTTGTTCTCTATTTTCCATGTTCTGCCCACAAATCTGCCCTCTGCGTAGGCTTCGCCCACGCTCTGCGTGGTCTCCCACGCAAGGCATTCGGCCGCTCACAGAGACGTGCAGAGCATTCTGGTAATCCACGCAAGTCGGCAAAATATGCCACACAGTCGATCCCATGAATCGACGGATGGGATTCCCATGCATTTTGTCATGCAAATCCAGTATTTTACACACAAATAATTCCCTGAATCGGGCCCTGTGTATAGCTCAAACTAATCCAAAAATATACAACTTAAAAGTGGCTTTTATCACGTTTTTGTAATGTGACTAGACAAAAAACATCATATTCAATGTTAAGCATCTTCTCAAAGACCACACAGATATTTAGAGCCACTGTTATTGAGTAAGTAAAATTAATATTGATTTTGGGAATACACGCAGGAATCTTTTTTTTCTCATTTTCATCTGTAGACTGATGATTGTTAATGATGCATGTGTTTTTGTATTTTGTCTATGGGATGGTGTTGGCCTTCTAATGCTGCTAGTGCCAGCAAAAAAGGCAACAGCACAATCACCATTTTAATAATGATTTTACAAGATGTTGTCCCAATACCATTTGCATCACTCCTACCACCGACCACCATGAATTCCCTTACCCCTTTATTGAGGGGTGAAAGGGAAGGTGCCTCTGGCGATTCCTGGTGGCAAATGAATGCCATCATGGAAAATGCTAATGGTGCATTGGTCTCTTCTTTCAAGTTCTTCTCACTAACTATGTTAATAAAGCATTGCAAAGGCTGGATAAGAAACATGTGGCCATTTGTGATGTAACCCTTACCTGGTTTCTCACAAAGCACTCACTATGCTCTGGCACATAGAACCATGCCCGCCCACTCTAACACATATATGCCTCTCACTATCATTCCTCAACTTCCTTCTGCCCGCAACCCCACCCTATTACTTGATAAACGGGTTCAGCCTTTCCTAGTAATTACTCTCCCTTGTTCATATCCAGATTCTATCATGACTCTTCACCCAATTCAGGGAGAGAGAGGATCCATGGTGCTAAATTGTGCAGTCATCAGATAAGACAATATGAATGATAAGATTTTAAATGTATGATTAAAAGGATCATTGTGAGCCAGCTGCAGCTTTGCATTGTTTCTTGCAAGGAATTTTGTCAATAATATCAGCCCGATTCATGGAAATCCGTACATCGATCCCTCAATGCCTGCTTGCTGAGATCGACTCTGCACAAGCCTGTGCGCAGAGGTATTTCTGTGCGCTTTGCGTAATCATAGAGTTGTTCGCACAAAGTAACCATATAGGCAAGTCGTGGCCGGAACGCCCCCCGACACGCCCCTACAGAAAGCAAAAACAGCCAGAAACAGCTACCTTTGCATGCTCCCCAGCCGCCAATACATGCACCCTCAAAACAGTGTGGGGTCCTCGCAAGCAGGACTGCATCTCGGGGACCCCTGCGCGGGGTCCCCCATATCTGTTACTGAAATCCCGACAACATGCGTACAATTTATTGTAGTTCGAATAAAACTTTGAAAATCTGCATGCGAACCACCATAAACCATTCCTGCACCCTGCTACAATGCATACATGCCCCTTAATTTAGATCGGAACACTGGCTGCGTACATGCACCCATAAATCCGACATCGGATCTTACCTTGGCATGGTGCATCCTATGCGCAGGTGTCTAAACGCCTGCCTTCAGGTGGTGGATAGTATGAGGGTGTTGCACGGCCATTTCCCTGCCAAGAGGTTGAACGGTTGGATCCATGAATATGTATCATTCTGCACAATAGTGGGCGTGTGATGGACTGCCTGCGAGCCGTCTCTTGTAATACCACCATTTTCCCTTGATCTTCCTCATTTTACGAGTTGCACCCCCCTCCCTGCCCTCTGCACAAGCCACGCTCTGCGTGGTGTCTCGTGTAAAGGACTTGCTCACTTGTAGAGACGTGCAAACCTGTGCAAAGTCCCTGCAAAGTAGGAAAAAGTGCTGCATAGTTGATTCCATGAACTGACAAACAGGATTCTGACCACAGTTTGGCATGCAAAGTCCCTATTTACCTTGTAAATAATTCCATGAATCGGGCCCTATGTGTTTTATGATGAATTGCTGTTCCAGCTTAAACATGTCCTAATATTGTACTGCTCCTTTGATCACAATATTGCGCTCATAAAGTATATACCGTGCACCACCAAATTAACTTTTCCTTGAGTATCTGAGTATTTCACATCAGCCAGCATTGCTGATTTAATAAATCGGTCTACTGAATGTCAGTTTTGCCTTAGAAGTCTGCATATTTGTATAGCTTTTTTTAATGATCTTGATTTTTGTGTGAATCTATGAATATTTATCCAATATATTTCCATCTACTCTTTTGAATATGCTTTTACCTAAGGGATACTATACTTTTAAGAGTCTTCCCCATCTTTCTGTACTCTTTTAACAGTTCTGGGAGTTGCAATAATGTTTCCTACCTTACGTTTGGGACATCAATGTGGTCGTCAAGTGGTCAGGGTACCTCACCAAGTTAGTGAATGATGGCCTTTAGAGTGATATGATGAGAAGCCCATGATCACACACACACTTAGTCCTGAACAGTGGATACGAGACTACCATATGCATAAGTAAAATGATACTAGTCATTATAGAGCAGTTCCCCAATATCCTCGTCCTTGAAGCAACATCAACTGGTGGAAAAAGATGAATTTCAGGAATAGAGCAGCAAGTGCTACTCCAGTCTGTAGTTGAACTCTGAAGACCATACACGGAAATGTACATTTTGTATTCCAAGATGGGAGGCACAGCTATTCAATTTGTGGTATACTTGTCAGTACAAGAAAACTCAAACACAACTGAACTAAGTGTTGCTATTTAAGGAGAAGTTCACTCTCGAATTGTATTTCCCCCATGGACAGGGCATGTATTTTTGAGCATATATTGATTGATGAGAGATTTTATTCCAATGCTTCTTACTTTCGATTAATGTTGTCCGTTGATCATTCACCCTAAATTCAAGTGTCGTCGCGGCAGTAAATCACAACACCTGCCCCTCAGGTTGACATCTTATGATCCTTACACCCTTGTCACAATTCCAGTGCACTTCTCTTTCGAGCGTCCTCTGTGTGCAGTCTATTGACGTGTCTCCATTGAAATTCCAGGACACCTCTTTCCTTGATAAGTATCAACAATAGAATTTGATATATCTCATGCCACATCTCCCCTGACCACCACACCACATCTCAGTCACATCCTTATTTGCAACACATGCAAAGTTACACATGAGAAGCTCACTCGCACCATCTACAACTTGCTCTCCTCCTCACTACTAGTAAACAACAGCCCAGATGATCTAGCCAACCACTATCATATGATCCTTTTCCACAATATGGACCAGCACGCCCCCTTAATATCTAAAATACCTAAACCACGTAAGCCTATCAATAATTGGTTTTCAGAGGAACGTATCACTCTCTGGAGAAATAAGAGAGCTCTAGAGTATTTCTACAAGAAACATTCCACCCCTGCTAACCGTATCAACCTTACCAACACCATCAAACTATATAAGAATGCAATTATATCCCATAAAGCTAACTCCTATAATATTAGAATTTCCAACGCAAGTTCAAACACTAAATAACTCTGTTCCATCTTAAGAGAACTGGAAAGCCCTGTACACAATACTGCCCAGACCATGTCAGACACGGACTGGTGTGTTACCATACAACAAGCCCTGGCAAACAATCTAGACCCAACAGAATCACTATAACATACCACAGCTAGCCTACTCCTCTCCTACCGCTGTGGGCCTGATGCCTGAAGCACATTCCATATCTAACTCGACACCCTCTTTCTCTTTCTTGCAAGTATCTCAAGATACTATGATGGACACCATCCAGTCATATTAACCCACTAATTGTAAGGGTGACCCCTGGTCGGCACAGGTAGTTAAGCTATGTGCGACAACCATGACTCCAAACACGACTGATTTCATTAAAGTTTCCTGTAATGTAATGTAATGTGCACTACTTGTAAAGTTCTGACTATGGCCCAAGGGCATCTACGTGCTAAAGGAGGACTACGAAACTAGAAAAGATGCATTTTCCACACTTTTCAGAACTGAAGGAAGCCTACAAACTTGCGCATAGAAGCAGGTAAAGCATTCCACACAGTGGGAGCAACAGCTGAAAAGGAGTGTCCCCCTATCTGGGCTCTCTGCTAGCATGGAATATTAAGTAGCACTTGCGAAGATGAACAAATGTACCTAATGGGTTGGTATTGCTCCAATTTAGTCTTCAAATAGACTGCCCCAGCATTATGAACTGCCCAGTGAGAGAAACATAAGAACTTTAACTATAGTCAAGCTTTCCCCGGCAGCCAGTGAAGCTGCCACATCATAACTGCACAGGAAGTGAATCTTGTGCGTCTAAAGCAAGGCATCCAGTAGAATTTTGAAGAACTTGCAGATGCTGCAACTGATGCATGGGTTGACCTATGTAAACCCCATTGCAATAATCCAGTGATCTCATGATGGATGAAGTAGCTATCCTTCAAGGTCAATGTTGTCACATTAAAAACAAAACAGCGTGGGTCACATCACTCCTCACAAAGCTTTTTCTAGACCCCTGTAGTGCCCACCAACTACTGCCCCAACATCTGTGTTCCCTTCTT
Organism: Ambystoma mexicanum; assembly: GCF_040938575.1. Lineage (NCBI taxonomy): Eukaryota > Metazoa > Chordata > Amphibia > Caudata > Ambystomatidae > Ambystoma > Ambystoma mexicanum. The sequence continues at coordinate 1,148,583,156 of NC_090933.1, forward strand.
GCATAAGATTCTCGAACGGATTGCCTACTCTCAAGTGCAATAATACTTAGAACTACACCAACTACTAGGAATAAAACAGGAATTGTTCGGACCTAAACACAGCACTGAAACAGCCTTGCTTGATCTTAAAATGCAGCTAGATTCTATCCGCGATTCAGGTAACTTAGCCATCCTCCTCCTCCTTGACTTTGTCAGCACCTCACCACACACTTTCAATTTTTAAATGACGCAGTTACCTCGACTAAATCATTCATCAGTGAATGCATCTCAAAAATATTAATTGGCAACGTAGCAGCTGACCCTATCCCAGTTCCACTGGGCATTCCTCAATGTATGTCCCCCGCCCTATGGCTTAGTGTACCATTATTTGATATCCTTAACTCCCTTGACATCATCTATACCAACTTTGGCGATGACACCCACATTTTTAACCCCTTTAAAGGCAATCACGCGGAAGATACAGTCATCATTAACAGAGTTTACAGTACTACCCAAAATGTTCTGGTCACCCATAATCTCTGTCTTAATGATGACAAGACAGAACTTTACATTGTAGGTTGCCCCCACTGCATCAAAAAAAAAAGGATGCTGCCTACGCTTCATTCCCCATCGACGGCACCACAATACCGGTCCTCAAACATGTCAAAACCCTGGGAGTTTACCTGGACGTTGAACTCCCCATAACCAAGCACATTAACGCTCGGGCGTCATCCATGTCCTACACAGGTAAAGTCATCTCCCTGAGTAGACGATTTCTATTGCAAAATAAGTGCATTACGTTGGTGTTGTACGTTGGCCTTCATAACAGTTGGCAAGAGCCATCATCATCAGCAAGCTGGACTAGTGTAATGCTCTCCTCACGGGCATCCAATCTTGCCAAACTCCAACTCTTCCAAAATAACTATGCCTTCTCAAATTGATGCCTGCTCCATTTCCTACATGCCTGATCTATAACCTCTGTTTCTCACCACCTGAAGTACTACGCATCTTGGTGTGCATAATACTGACTGCTTCTCTACTGCTTTCTTAATGCCCTGCTTGAAAAGAAAAAAGAAAAACGCATGATGTATAACTCTTTCTATTCTCTTGTGTGCTTCCAACTATGCATCCACCATGTGTACCATGTGTACTGCTGTTGAGTGTATTCTGGCTAAAATCGAATTTAGGTGTGCCTCCAACTGTGCATCCACCATGTGTACTGCTTTTGAGTGCTTTTGTCTAAAATCGAATTTAGGTGTGATTTGGGTATTTCGAGCGTGCTCACTGATTCATGTCAGCTTGGCCGCCTAGTGTGATTCTATTGCTGCATAGTGCCTCTGACCATCCCCTCAGCTATGCTCTGGCTCCCCCCCCTCTTGTCTCTACCCCATGGTGCTCTCTGTCTCCCCTAACCTTTCTAAATGCTTCTCCATCCCCTATCCTCTCTCTCTCACAAAGTCTGGAAGGACAAAACTAAAAGAGGCAGTCCTGAGTTCCAACCCTGGTCTGCCCATCGCAGGCACCTACACCAATGCTACCCCCAGACAGACTATCACTGACATTATCTTTGTTGTTCCTTATTCTAGACTATGGACACCCCATATGAGCTCTGTCCTCTCCTTTTTCTCCACGTCACTCTTTACTGGTGCCACCAGATGGGAAGTGCTCTTGGCTAACTTCACATCTTCCAAATGCGCCAATAATGTCTATCATAATGGCACTACCATGTCCCAGGCCTCTCAGCCCAACCATTGCCTTCTTGACATGCTTATTCCTCATCTCTGAAACATCCCCCATCTCCTTCCACCTCTCCTTCCCTCATCCCTCCTCTCTCCTTCCCCAAGTGGTGGCACCCTGTATAGACTGGAGGGGGGTGTCTGTACTCCTTCTCTCTATATGGTAGAGGAGAGGCACAGAGTACTCCAGCCAAGATTCTCTATTTGGTAAAACATGGGCGAGCAATCAAGGCCTAGCTTCTCAGGAGGTGATGCAGGCTGGTTCTTAAGTACAGTGTAGTCCCCAAGCACCCACAAAGGAATGTCCACACACTGTATTAGCGAAAACAAAGTCTTTATATAATTAAGGTTCAAAATGATATACACAATCACAATAACTCACTTTGTGCTCAGTTAATCTACAATGGCAAATATATACACAGTTCTATGTGGCACCACAATTACTATCAGATTTCATTAAAGTGCATCAACTGGACTTAGTTTAAATGTCAAACAAATCAAGTAATAAAGATAACCAACAATAGACATAGGAGAAAAAGCATTTGGTTAGAACAATAGGCAGAATATTGGGCCCCTACCACCAGGCACAGTTCTGTATGAGGATCCCCCCACCTGGGCAACCTGTAAATAAAGATATATCATACAAGCCCAGTCCATATATTGTTCACAAGAGTCATATTTCCTTCTAAATAGTTCTACAACCCCAATGTACCTGGAATAGCGCAGTTGGATGTCAGGTCATCGACGGATCCTTCTTGAGCGTCTTCATTTAAGGCAAGAGCCACGGATCGTCAAGATCCCATGAGGAAAAAGGGTGAACACTGTCGTTGCGGCAGCAGCTTTGGTTCTTGTAGCGCTTGTTGTTGATCGGTCGAAAACGTACTGCAAGATGAAGCATGCAGTGCACCTTGATGACGAGTGTTCATTGCTGCAAAGAGTCGATCAAGAACGTTGGCCCAGCAAGTTAATTAATATTTATTGTGTTATAGTTTAAAAAAAATAAACTGTACACAAACATTTAAAATAACAAAGGAAAAATGAATACACAGTCCAGAAAAAAACAAATACAAATACAGATAATTCATAGCCTAAAGAATGAAAAGCAAACATTTAAAATCTTTCCACATATAGTACATACTTTCAGCTGATGATTGTCTATACAAAAATTGAGGTAATAACCTAAAGAGTTATACCCAGTCGAACTTCAACTCTCAGTCAGATGGTATATAGTGCTGTCAACAGGCGCATACTGTTGGAATTCATACAATGGTGCCAGAAAAGATCATCCTTAATATACATACTTTCATGAACAAAGCTGCAAAGGAGGGGAGTAAAAGTACTGGCCATTTCAGGGCATTCAGTCAAAAGGTGCTTTGCGGTCTCCAGCTGATCTTGAGTTTTACATAGGCGACATATTCGCAGCTCAGCAGCAATCTTGTCTTTTCTCTCCGTGATCATAATAGTGGGTAGTTGCTCCAATCTGAGCAATAAAATAAACTGGCTGAGGGTTCAGATATCTCTGAGGTTTCTTAAATTCATACAGTCTATATTGCACAAATTGATAACTTCTCAAGCTCCTAAGATGTTCAAAATTCTCTAGCCAGTCCCAGAGGTCTATACATTTGCTCAGAGCTCTATTTACTTCTTTTGAATAGCAACCGTCCCTAGATTGCCAACCCATTTCGTGAAACAGATTAGTCATCTGATCAATGGTTGAGCAAACCGAGTGCTCCTTATCCATTTCCTGAAATACCGCTGTTAACAATCCATTACTAGCGTCACGGGTCATTTTTAGATATAACAAGGCCTGCTTCTTCAGAACTATTAAAGAAGTCAACCCAAGTTCCAATCTTATAATGGCCATAGGGACACAGGGAGGCAGGCCAAGGATACAGCGCCAGAATCTACCTTTTATCACCTGTAACCACTTTAAATCAGACACAAGGAGGGCTTCCAATCCATAAATTATGGCCGGGGAAAAGGCTTGTACATAAAGTTGGCGAGTACCCCACAAAGTAAAGTCACCCTGTTTAACCGTAAACCTATAGAACAGGGCAGTCAGTTGTGCCGCTCTGATACTACGCAATTGTTTACAGGCCACATAGTCAATGCCCAAATATCGATACTGGGGAACGTAGGAAATGTTCACCAAACCTACTGTAAGTTGCACACGGGATACCTTCTTTTTTGTGTATCTCATGACCTTTGTTTTTCCTAAGTTAATACTAAGGCCATTCACCTCTGCATATTCCCACAGTGCAGCCGCCGACCTACGCATCCCACTGATGGTATATTCAAATATCACCAGATCATCGGCGTACGCTAATACTGGACAGATGGCTTTACCAATTTTAGGGGGGCAGTTGCTAGCAGCAGTTATTGCTTCGGTAATATCATAAACATACATGTTGTAAATTAGAGGTGCTGTGACGCAACCTTGTTTTACTCCCCTATTTTGGGCAACGTTATCCGTTGTATGAAATTCCTGATCCAGCTTCAGTTTGACTGAGTTGCAATTTTCTCCACAGACGGCTTCTAGGTATAGAATCAAAAGCCGCTGTGAAGTCTATATAAAGGGCATATAATGGAGCAGCCCCTCCTCTTAGTGCGCTAGTTCATAAAATGTCCATTACCATAATATTATGGGAGGTAGAATATCCCTGTCTGAACCCACTTTGGAATTTAGACAGTACACCAGAACCGTCAGCCCACGATTGTAGCTCATTCAGCAAAAATGAGGCAAATATCTTCCCTGTGGCATCTTGCATTGAAAGCAACCTATAGTTGCTTTGATCGAATCTGTTTCCCTTTTTAAACATGGGGATTAATATTGCCATTTGCCAGGAGAGAGGTGTTTTACCGGATTTTAAAACTTTCTCAAATAATATGCCTAACAGGCTAGCGCAGAACTCAGGGTACGATTTCATAACAACATTGGCCAATCCGTTAGGACCCGGTGCTCGTGAGTCTTTTATCTCTTTAATTTTCTTCAGAATGAGTTCATATGATATGGAAATCAGGGCCTCTACTGGAGGACTGCCCAATATTGTTAATTCTTCGTCCTCTGTGTTTCTATTTTCCAGGAATTTTACCCACACTCTAGCTTCAATGGGATTAACTAATGCCCCCCTCTGAATGCCTCGTGCCTCACCCAAGAGGGACCAGATATTACGGGTCTTGCCTTCACATATGGTCTTGACCAATCTTTGCCAGGAGAGTACCTTGTCCACCCTTTTTTTTGCCTTAATGGCTGACCTTTACCTATTTTTAATCTCCCTGATTTTTAGAAAATATACTTCTCCATGGGCCATAGTTTTTTTGGCCTTTCGTAGCTCTGCTCTGAGATTGTGTTTTATGTCTCTGATCATTTTATCAAATGGCAGTTTTTTCCCCTCAGGACCCAACATCAACCCCATAGGAGCCGCTGCATGTGTACCTACGAAAGTATAGATCCAATCCTCTATGGAGTCAATAGACATTACATTAAAAATAGCAAACTTGTTAAATTCTACTGCCCCCAGAGCTTCAACTGCGAGTGATATATTTTTATCCAACCAGGAAATCCTGGTACCCGCTGTATTGGTTTTCACCATACCTAAATTGCTGGATAATGACTGTTCTCTAGGAATAACCATCACACTTTTCAAAACCGCATGGTCACTCCATTCATTGGGAATAACCATCATGTCTTCTGCCTGTTCTTGGTGCCTAGGACATACAAATACTTAGTCCAGCGTAGTCCAGCGAACTGTAAGAGCTACCATTTGACCATGTATGTTGCCCAGGATGGTCACTTATAGTTCTGCTGTTAAGCATTGCCATATCCCATGACTCAAACAAGTATTCCCATGCTCCACCCTCAAGAACTTTTTTATTGTGGACCATAGTTCCCATATCTTTCAATTTAGGGTTCAGCATTTTACACTCCCGCCCTGTCATATGGCAGTTAAAATCTCCAACAACCATTATCCCTGTGTCAGTAGTTATAGACAGCCAATATGCCAATAAATCCTGGAGCGCGTCTCGCAATTGTTCGCCTAGTATCATCCCAGGTGGATTATATAGGCTCACCAACAGAAATGAGCCCATTGGGTCCTTACCATCGAGGATCACTTCGACTGCAATCAAATTGCTTTCAAGGTTGCAGGCAATGTGCCTCGAGCCCAGAGTATTAGTCACCCCTATAATCAAACCACCAGATGGCCTGCCTTTTTCACCTCTTTTGGCAGCTGAATGATACAACTTGTAGCCATCTAAAAATTAGTGGGTCTAAGGCCCATGTCTCTTGTAGGCAGAAGCAGCTGCATTTGTCAAGCAATTTCGTGGAGCCCTCTGATGAAAGGAGGTGTGCAAAACTCCGGCAGTTCCAAGATAGAATGGATAGATCTCATTGTTTAGATAGAATCTCAGGAAGAGCATCTGCCAGCCATTTCAACACTTGTTGTACATCAGATGCTTCTATCTTCTTATCCTTTGGTATATTTGGACAGACTACTGTTACCAGAGGAATAGCTGCCTCTTCCTCCGGGCAACTCAAATCTATTTCATTTAGATCGGCATCCACTTACACGTCCACTGTTTTCCTCTTTATAGCTTCTTAGCAATTCAGCAGTAGCTAAGAACTTGCAGTGTAACGCGGAAACTTTAGGGTTTGGGCCTTTCAGGGGTTCCACAAATTGAAAGTCATCTGATATGAGGACCCGCAGTTGTGGAACAGAGTAAAGTCTAGTCAAAAGTTCAGAGCGTGATAGCCATTTGTTGTCCTTACTCTGATATAGATTCTTAATCAGACATATACAGCTTCCTTTCGTTTCCCTTTTGTTGTCCGTGGTGGTGTCTGCTTTAGTTCCTGGATCTTCTAGCACTATAGGTTGACTTAATGCCATATCCATCTCAGTGGCATCACAATTACACGCCACTTCCGTCTCCACGATCACTGCCTCTTCTTCCAACTCGTGTTCGGCGGCTTGTTCAGGCAGTAACCAACTGGTGAGGGAGCCGTCGCTGACTGCCTTCCTTTTCTTAGCTCTTGCTAGTCTTTTCCTACTCTTCTTGGTGGGGATTCCCATTGCATTCTGCTCTGACATCATTGGTAACGTGGCGCTGACTCTTTTGCCCTTGCCAGCCCTTCTTGCTAGCCTCTTCTGTTTTTTGGAGAAAAATTGATCAGGACTGCCCACATCCTGATCAATCTCCCAATTTTGTTGCCTTTCAGTTTCATTTGCAATATGGATGGCTTCAGAAAGATTTGCTTCTGCGTCTTCAGCAGATGTCGATCTCCCCTTTTCTCCCATAATTAAATCGTCCGTGTTGGCAAGGATTCGTCCCGACATTTTAAGCAAAATCTTGAGTGCAAATTGTAGCGAAGCAACTGATGACTGGATCTCAGCAATTTCAGCTGCCCCTGCATATGATTTATCTAAGCACTCTATTTCTACGTCGGGATCGTCCTCCATTGAGACCATTGCTAGGTTTAGTGAGATAGATAATCTATCCAGACCTCCTCCCACAATAGATATCCCTGGAGGTGTGGTCATCGGTCTATCTGCCTGTGTTCCATTGTTGTTACTGGGCCTTGCTTCAGGTTGTGGTGTCATGCTTCTTTGGATGTTTAGACATAGATCTAATAATGAATTATTATCAATGTCATAAAAATTTGACAGGCTCAATAGGGCATTTTCGTGTTGATCAGGTGTATCTTCCTCAATCGTAGTGGAATTTATTTCACGAGGTGGATTTGGAGGATAGAATTTGGTAATCGCACCTTGATTAAGAGAAGTTTTCTTTACTTTTGTTTTAGATTTTGACTTTTCCATTTCAACCTCCTTGTTAACAAGCCCCCGGGTAGTTACCCTCGCCTTGGTTTTTCCTAGGTTGTATGCGGTGTGATTCTGATCCTTTCCTGATTGAATTGGGTAGTCCACTAGATATAACCCTTGCAGTGGGCCGATCTAGTTTCCCAGGTGATTGAACACCTGCAGGCTGTCGATCTCAGTAAGCTGGGTTCTATCAACAGCACTCACTTTACCACAACCCATTACCGTTCCAGTTGTTCACTTGGTGGAGTCCCAGTGATCACCATTAAGACAAGGCAAAGATAGAATAAGCCGTCCTAGGTGTCACTTTTAGATATTCACTTGCACTCTCCCAAAATATAGGTTCCACACCCACACCCGCACCCACCTCTTGTCACTAGGTATCGAGAGGGGGGGCAACGGGGGAACTAGGGAGGGGTGATGGCAAGAAACAAGAGGGAGGGAAAAGTGGGGGACGGGGGGTTTCGTCTGTGCCTGAGTACTATAAGTACTGTGCCCTCACACTGCCAGCAGGTTGCCCAATAGGCTAACTCCTCAAGTTATAGAGACTTACAGGGTATCACTTGGGCCAAAACAGATGACCCACCAAGGCACGGGGACGTACCTCCCAGCTCCCCTGCTCCCTCGGCCGGACCAAGGTGACCCAAGCACCAAGTACCGATGCTCTGGTACAACAGGTCACACACATTACCAATTCTGTGGGGGGTCCCTAGGGCTGGCCCCTGGTATGGCGCAGTTGCTCTTTGCCATGGCTGACAGCCCTCACGGCCCTCTCACTGCTCGGAGCCCTCGCACAGCTCAGGGTGCTGGTGCTGGTATCAGTGCTGGTATCCGTGTCTCGCTGCTTGCGTAGCCCTCGCGTAGCCCACGGCACGGCCCCGGCTGCTGTTGTCCGCGACTAGTAGCTCGAAGTCCTCGCCTCCCTCGAGTGGTTAGAGTAAAGGACCTACATTGAGTCCGCTAACCTCGTCAAGCCGCACCACATTCGGAGGCTCACGTAAACAGAGCTGAGTGGCCGCTTCTGATGAGTCATATGTTATCAGGATATTATCGGCCCTGCAAGAGCGTTGGGTCGTCAGGATCTGGCGTCGGCGAACGGCATGAGACCACGGCTGGCTTTTGTAGCTTTGTCTGTGTCTCTGTGGTCTTTGAGTGGCAGGAAACCCATCAGCGGCCTTGACTTTCTCCGGCAGGACGAAAGTAGTCGACCAGGTTGAGCAAGGGATCTAATGTCTTAGGCAAAGTGAGCACTGCGGCTCCGGACAGCGACGGTGGTCGGCGACAGTGGACAGCCGTTCAGTTTTTCTGTTCGTTCTCCTCGACGGTCCCCTTCTCCGGTCAGCAGCCTTTCATAGGTCTGTCTCCCAGGGAGCTTTGGCAAAGATCAGCTGGTGCACGATGGTCTCTCGTAGCTCAAGAAGAGGTCTCCTAGCCAGGTCCTCTCTTGGATCAGTTCCTTGAAGGCACAGCAGCTTTCAGATAAGCGAAGGACAGCAGCAGCAATCCTTCTTCTTCAAGTGGGCTTCAAAGTTAAGCATCAGTTTCAACTTGAGCTTCTGAACGATTTCTAGCAGTGAGAGGCCCCCAGATATACTGTTGATAGGCAACCAATCATTCAGAAGGGCATTCAGGCAGCCAGGCAGCCAATGAGCTCAGAGTGCATTCTGGCCATTCTTCTCCATCCAGACACTCACAACACAGAATATGGATTCGGACAAGCACTACACACTGCATTCATACCAGTTTCGGGCAGGGCTGTCTCAGTCATTGTGTCAAACACAAGATACTAGACACACATGTAGAGGAGGTCCCAAATAAAACCTGCACTCCAGTCGCCCATTTTGAAGTACCAGGAACGTTCACACCAAAATATGTGACGTATGATGAGCAGATAAATCAGCAGAGAGCTGCAGTAGGGCTCTGCCCAGTACCTATCAGAAGAGCAACACCTGTTGAAGTACCGATACCAAGAAAACCATTGACAGTAAGGTGCCCCTTAAGGAAACCTTACCAGCAAATGAGACGAAATGGAGATTGCCTAAGTACAGTCCCGGAAGAAACCAAAAGGTCTTAATGGAAGACGAATGTTGATGTCACAAGGACCTGGACTGACGTACAAGTAGAAGAAATTACAACCCGGGAATGACACACAGAGACGAAATGCCATGAATAAGGATATCATGAACCTAAAAGGGGAGAACGATGTTGAAATACAAAGAAGCGCTAATCTGTAATTCAGATGGCCACACGCCCCATCCGAAAGAAGAGTGAAGAAAGTAAAGACGAGGGATTATACCCGCTGAGAGAACTTAAAGCAGCCACGGGGTATAGCAACCCCACATATGAGTCACCTACGCATAGTAGTGATGAAAATCAAGGGAAAGATAAGGATAAGGATATTGCCTCCACAGTTCCAAAGGACAGGGGAGATGCGATGACGAAAGAAGGGATCAAGCACAGACAAGCACATCTCTCGACAAAGAGAGAGAAGGGAAAAGATGGAAGGGAAACGAAGATAGAACTGATGAGATAGCATTCGCAAAAAATGAATGGATGGGAGGACACATTTTATTGAAACTTGATGGCAAAGGCATTGATGACGCGAAACAAAAGGAGAGGTTACATGATGTACAGAGAAAACTGAAAGAGAAGGAGTTAAGAGATGAAAAAATAAGAAAGAAAGACAGACAAAGGCGAGAACAGCTATATCGCTAAGAGCAAGAAAGGCAGCTCGATCGCAAAGAGCAGCAACCGATCATGACAGACGGGAACAGCAATGCTCAGAGGAAGAACAAAGGATATGAGAGAAAAGAATAAAGAGACGAAGAGATGTGGAAATTCAAAGGGCAGATGAACGTAGAAATGAAATGAAAAGAAAAAGGAAGAAGAAAGAGTAGAGAAGAGGCGAGAAAGTGCAGAGAATTCGATGACGACATAGAAAGTAAGCAGAGACAGAGCACGCGATCTTGAATATAGCGTTAGGAAACCCGCTCCAGTAGATTGAGAAGACATAGAAGAATTTTTTCCTGCTTACGATTCAGTACCAGGCACGTCTAAGGCAAATATGGAAGATGACTTTGACACCAGATGCATCGGAGAAATGATCGATAGAATATATGATGAAATGGGGTTAGAACAAACACCCCAAGGGGATGGGCAAGACGAGCACCTGGAGAGCACCCAGCTTTACGACACTGAGGATGTCTCCCGAAGTAGTGGGAATAGAGAACTATCCTTGGATAGACTAGAAATAAGTAGGAACAAAGAAGACACGAGAAGTGGCACTAGTTGGGCACAGACACTGTCTGACTCGGAAAGGGAGGAGCGTGAGGAAAATGAGGAAGAGGGATGGAGCGAAAGATGACTCCCAAGAGAGAAAGGAGTAAGATGGTCAGACACTAGCGAGTCTGCACCGAGGGCATCAGAGTCAGCCAAGCAGTCAGACCGACATGAAGAAGTATCACACGGTCAGAGGGGGGTGTCTTCACCACCCTACGTGGACAGGCTCAGGACATTGCCAGGCCGATGGCGATGTGGGCATATTACCCCTGCAATAGACAGGAGAACAATGAGAGAAGAAAGAGAGGGCTATGCATCCCAATTTCCGTTACTCCAGAAAGGAAGAATAAGACCACAATGTATTCCATGGCCACACATCGATCGAGAACATTTGAAAAACAAGCTTCCAATACTGACATCGGGAGCCGGAAAGTGGATACATGAGTTAGAAAAAATGACAGGAGGGAACACGTTAGCCATAGGGGACATTAAGGATCTCCTAATCGCCATATTTGGTGAGAGAGCAGACGATGTGTGGGCACGAGCAGGCTACCCTGGTGTAACCACAATAAATACTGTGCATGACTGAGCTCCATTTAACAATTGTAGAGCCGCAGTATGGAAAGCGCTACGAGTGCTATATCCAGACACTTACGATATGGGAGCTATAATGACACGAAAAATGAAGGAGTCTGAGGATCTGTTAATTTATATACAGAATTTTCAAGACGCATGGGTACTCGAGACTCATGAATCCTGGACAAAATCTATACCTGTGTTCTACCATATATTGTGCCAAGGTCTGCCAGAGTGGGTACAGAAACAACTCAAGAAACTGGTGGGAGTTAAGGCCAAGCCTTGGACTGAAATACAGCTGACTATCGCATACTATTGCAGATTGCTGCAAGAAAAGAATTTCAAAAAGGAAGCAACACGTTTCCACAAGGACAATCCCAACAGGCACCATTGCAACTATCGCAGATGATGAACACAGGGCAGACCACGAATCCTGGAATGGGAAGTAACAATGGGAATGGGGAAATCCACCTGCACACAGTGGGCCAACATTGTATATGGACTAGGACAGCTCACTGGGAACCCTGATGTGTTCTATCCTATCAGTGACTCCAGACCCTCACAGGAAACCTAGGGTGGACGTTGTTATAGAGGGATAAAGAATATTCCTTCCTAGTTGACACGGGTGCAAAATGCTCATGCATACAGAAGGCAAGTTTTGCTTATCTGGCGAGGCCATAAATACTCTGAGTTTTACAGGAGCTACAAGACGTGTTGCCTTCAAAAATGCACTTACAGTCTCTATAGGAGAATGTGAAATGAATGTGCCTTTACTATATTCACGTCAGACCCATTAAACATTTTGGGTCGAGATTTAATGACATAATGACAAAGTTAAACATGACTATCTCGTTCACGGAGGAGGGCATAGTATGTTCAACTCCAGGAATGCACTATTCAAATGTATGCAAGATAATCAGAGCATACGCAGGACACACAGCCGTGAGGGCTATACCATTAGAGCCAGAAATATTCACATATGGTATGTGTGTGCTTATAGCAGGATTGCCAGGCCTTGCAGACAGAATCATGAGAACCCCTGATGAATTCCTATTCAGGCCAAGAATACTGATGCACGAGGAAAAGTGACAACTATTTCCCTTGATGATACACACAGCTGCAGTACGAGGGAGAAAGGCCTTGATTGACGGTTATGATGACGAGGGCCGACAATCGTGTGCAGTGATTGCCATTGAAGAAGGATATTGATTGACTGACGTCACCGATGACGATCTGTTTGAAGAACAAGCAGATAGGGAGAGACAATGGTGGAAGTGATTCTCACCTTTTGGGTAAAAATTATCAAAAGAGAAGTACCACAAAGAATGATGTTGGCACGAAACCATCCTGAATATTTTGATGACGACATGTCCCTGGTGCCTATCTCAGAATGGACTACAGGACCCTATGATGTAGACCTTTTGAAGGGGGGTGGAGAAGTGAAGATTAATCTGAAACCAGGAGAAATTCTACCAAAAGCCCGACAATATCCCATGTCCAGAGAGGCAGATGAGGGGATATTTAAGACAATTTCCGAATGATAGAACAGGGCATCTTTGTGATGTCAGAGTCGTCATGTAATACTTCAGTTTATGTAATCAAAAAACCAAAGGGGGGTCTTGGAGGCTAATCCAGGATTTACGCCCAATAAATGATATTGTTGAAGCTGAGTTCCCTTTAGTCCCTAACCTGGCTACAATTCTATGTAATATACCTGTTGAGGCAAAATATTTCAGTGATTAACTTGAAAAATGCACTTTTCTCAATCCCGTTACACCGTGACTCACAAGATCTGACGTCATTCACATTCAGACAGATGCGTCTGAAAAGCATGATTCTATCCCAGGGGTATTCGGAGTCTCCATATATTTTCAACAGCGTCCTGCAGATGGAGCTAAGCAATATTGTACTAAAAAGTGTCGACATGCAATACGTAGATGACATCTTAATTTGCAACACAACAGAAGAGCAATGCAGGTAAGATTCTGTTCAGCTATTGACTATACTGGCAATATTGTCAACAAGAAGTGCTGTACATAGGCCAGCCAATCTCACATGAAGGAAAGAGAGTGACCCCAGAAAGGGCTGTAGCCATACTGAACACGGCTAAGCCACACACGATAAAACAGATGCAGAGTTTTCTATGCCTATGCAACTACGTTAGGGCATGGGTCTCGGACCATAGCTCTTACACTGAGCCTTTACTTCAGGCCCTAAGGAAGGCCTAAGTGATGAAAGAAAAGATTGAATGGTCTGAGACCATGGAGAAAGGATTTCCTGAACTCAAAAGAGCCATTTGCACAGCACCATTTCTAGGGATCCCCAATTATGCAGAGGAATTTTACCTGTTTTCACACATGAATGGCAGTGTTATGACAGCAGTACTCACACAGAGAACTACACTGGGGTACAAGCCCCTGGCATACTACAGTGTGAATTTGGACCCAGTAATGAGAGGTCATTTTCCTTGCGAACAAAGTTTAGCTGCCTCCGCGTTCGCCATAGAGAAGGCTACAACCATTGTGATGGGATGCTCCATGACATTGTACGTCAAGCACTCACTATTTGCCATTCGAGAGAAACATTGACATCTCAGAGAACCTCTGCCTATGAAGTGATCATATCAAATCCATCGATTAAGATAGTCCGATGCAAGATAGTAAACCCAGCTATGTTCATAGCCGACCCAGTCACTGAAGGAGAGCCAACACATGACTGTGCAAACTATGAAGAATTCTATGCTGAAATCCCCAGGGTGAAAGAAAATGCCTTGGCAGAAGGAGAGATCGTCTTCATTGATGGGTCTTCGAGGATTGATCAAAGTGACAGACAAAGATATACTGGCGTTGCTGTGGTGAAACACACAGCAAATGGAGAATTTTGAGTACTTATTAGTGCGCGAATATGATCTCATTATTCAGCACAGGCTGCAGAATTATTGACGTTGATACTCGCCATTGAGAATCACGCAGACCAGGAAATAACGGTGTACAGTGACTCCACCTATGTGACGTCAAAGGTGCACGCAGGCTTAGCATGCTGGAAAAGGAGGGGCTACCTCCGAGCGGATGGCCCACCAGTGCAGCATGCAGCCTTATTGGACAGGCTGATCAAGGCACTACAGCTCCCAGTGGGCATAGCGGTCATTAAATGTGCCGCCCACACAAAGGGGACAGATTTTATCTCACGCGGAAATCAAGCAGTAGACACGGAAGCCAAGCGTATGGCCTCCAAAAGTGAAATAATCATGGAAGTGGAAATTATCCATGCCAACGAGTAAATGATGGTTACACGGACTGCACCTGAAAGTTACAGTAGTTTGGGACAAACACAGCTAATGGAACTCCAAGGGGAGGCACCACAGGAAGAAAAGAACCTTTGGAAACATTGAGGGTGTTCTTTAAACCCCTCTGACAGCTTGTGGTGACAAGACAGCACTGGTAAACCAGTAATGCCTGTAGCCCTATTAAAAATAACACTGGAGCAGTTACATTATCCAGCGCACATGACAAAAGAAAATTTAGCAGCAACACTCGCAGAATACTGGTTCATACCGAATTTAACCAAGCACGTTGCATTCTTTATAGTGAACTGTATAATCTGCCTGCAATTCACGGCTGGGCACACATTAAAAGTAATGAGAGGAGTCATCCCTAGGACAAATGGGCCTTTTCAGCACTTGCATGTCGATTACGTCTACATGATTCAAGTATGTAATGGGTACAGATACTTAGTTGTTGTGGTGTGTCCATTCTCTAGATGGATTGAGGCAGGTCCATGTACACACCCAGACTCTACCTGTGCGGCGAAATCTTTAGGTCTTCCCCCTGTGGGGGGTGTGCGAGGTCATGGGATCAGATAATGGCCCTCACTTTGTTAATGCAACATTCTAACACATTAGCTTGCTGCTTGGTATAAAGCACAAGTTCCCGTCGGCGTATCATCCGCAAGGTAATGGGACTGTGAGAAGCTCAACGACTTGTTAAAGGAAAGGATAGCCAAGTTGAAGCTGACCCTAAGAAAGGGATGGTTGCACTGCCTTTGGCACTGTATGCATTTCGGAACCAACCCAGTTCTGACCATCATCTTTTGCCACACGAGATAGCCACAGGAAGAAGAATGAGAACTCCCTTGACACCCCGAGATAGAGCTAGGTGTGATGCCCAGTCAACAGGAGAAATTTTAGGGTCTGAAATGCAAAACTATCTGAACTGCATGACATCTTGCCTGTAATTTCAGACCAGCTGCAGTGACAACGAAAAGGGTGCAGTGCTGCACGGAACACAGAAGGAGATACTACTACAGACACAGCTCAAGGACTTTGTGTTCCATCCGTCTTCCCTGGAGACACCGTTCTTGTGAGGAATTATACAAGGAAAAAGTTGGACGAGCCAAGATTTAATGGTCCCTTCACGGTGGAGGACTGTACTCCATATGCAGTGAAACTACAAGGCAGGAGAGCTTGGATTTTTCTCAGCGATATCAAACCCTACATTGGAGAAGGCCCCCTGCCTGCACCACAATGAAAGGAATCAATGAACGACGGGGAAAACCACAGCACGTGCAGACGAGATCCATGAAGAGGAAAAAGGACGCATGACCAGCCAAACAAAGACAATAACTTTTTGCAAATTACATCAAAGAAAGAACATATAATCCTGAACCTCAGCAAGACAGGACGGATGTCCCTGTCACTAGAACACAGCAGATTGGCTCACAATGTCCTTTTTCGCCTAGTCACTGACTTTCCAGAACTAGTGGAGAGACTGATCGATGTTGACGTCCTCACATTCATCAGAGATCCAGCTAATGTTTCACAGATGGGCATGCTCTTGCATGGAATTGTGCTCAAAGTAGAACTCTCTAACCATCAGCAGAACTATCTGAGGAGATTCTAAAAGCCTTCTGCCGAGGGACAGATCGAGAAAGCAGTATAAAGGACTTCACCTATTGCATTTGTTGTTATTTTTTCCTTATTTCTTCATACTGATCAGCATATAATATGTCCTCAGGACTGAAGCAAATCCGAGGAGTGGACTGGGAGCTTGCTTACTTTGAACATGCACAGTAAAAGGACTTACTGAAGTGTTAGTTGATTTGATTTTCTTCATAGTCTATCAAAGGAACGGTATCCTGAAATAAGAGACTATTCGTCACCCGCAAGAGGGGGGACACTTGTGGAACACCTGAGACCCTTAACACAGAGTCCCTAAGACAATATTGTGTAAAGGAATACATTAAAACATTGAAATTTGGCGAATGATCGAGATGGTGGTCCAGAGCAGCAATCTGGTCTTACCACAGGAGGAGAGAAAACCACGCTTCTCTGGAAGTAAATGCTGCCGCCTGACATACAGGGGCATAATGTATTTATGTATCATATTCATAATTGTTTTACTGTCATTAACGATCAGAACTGCATTTTTATTGGTGCACAAAGCTTTCCAATTCCAGTGCACCCACCTAATGATGCACGCATCAAACCCACAAAAGCACCCAGACCTCACATAGTCATTCCAGTCCCTAGAAGATCTGATGTTGGAGTGAATGAACTGGAAATGGATGTGATTAGCAATGATACACTCACACTTGTGGTAACAAACAAACAGAAAAGCCGGAGACAGGGTCGGCAAAGAATGAATGAAGAAAGGTTATTGACAACCACACGCATGCAAACACAGAATGCACACAAACCAATCCTAGTGTCAATGCTTGCAGACCACAAGCCAAAACCGTAGAAAAGAAGAGACTGCTTGCCACAAGAAATGCCACAACATACATTGTGGATAGGCAAGAGGAATCAGAAAAGAAACCAACAGAAATTATAATGATAAACACCCCTGAAACAACACTGAGGGAGACAAAAACAAACTCAAAGAAGATTTCACAAGCACAACTAAAAGTAGACGCAGTATGGCCGTCAATAGCCAGAGAAAGGAAAAGACTAGAGCAATTGAAAAATACAACCCCAGAGACAGTAGTAACAAACATATATGTTCCAACACAAGGGACAAGTACAAGTTTTACAACACAACCATACACCGGACCAGCATTAGGGTGGTTGGAATGGGCATTTGTAACCAGCAGGAGAAGGATGTATGAAGAGAGGGAATGAGCTGCCAGACGTTTGTCCACTCAAATTGCGCAGATGAGGAATCCTGCACCATGGACCAGGATACCTGAGAATCCTCCAGCAAGGAAGAGCCATGCAGATGCATTTAGGGATGTAGTTATAGCAAACTACAGGAGAACACTAAGAATCAAGAGAGGCATGCATGGAGATGACAATGAACTAAACGATTACCTGGACAGCACAGCACATTTGGGAAACAACATTTGGTACCAGTTTATGAAAGAAGTTGGAAGACAAAATTCAGAAGGGGAATGCTTTGTTTATGCACTCCTACCATACAGCATGGGGAAATTCAAGATTTTCGTAGCTGTAGAAATCAATGTCCAGACAGCACATTGTCTGTGACACGTAGCAATGTGCAAGACCAGAAGCCAGTTAATGGGTAGTGATGCCTCATTAATATGGGCAACTGAAACAGCCTATCCCGACGAAGATGATTGTGTTCAAGACATACATTAAGACAAGAAACAAAGCTCATACTAGGAATCATGTGATCAGGTACGAGAAGCCTGGAGTTAAAGGAGCAGGAATAAGATGGGAAGTGAACACGAGACTAAATGTCCAAGGAAAAACTCCAGAGGAAGCTCGAATGTGGAAAAATAGAGTCCAAATGCAGATTTGGGGAACAGCGCTTTCACCAGATGGGTGGGAAAAAGGAGTGGTGATTTGCAGAGCCTGGATGATCACTGGACTCTACAAGGAAACTGTTGACATCGTGCAGAATGGCTGTAAGCCATTATGGCCGAAACTTGCAAAATTATTGACATGGGTCGAAGACAGAGGAGGACCCTTGCAGATAGTGCAACTAGAAGGCCCAAAATTCTGCTTCAGGAATAATGGCACTAGAAAGATGGGAGAGAATAAGAACTGTGGACGACTTTTTGACGCTCCAGAATGGTGCATGGAAGTGCAGTAATTATGGATCATTATTGGGCATGCAGATCCAAGGCATACATCAGAATGCTAAGAGACTGGGGAGGTATATGCACAATAGTAAATGGCCACGTTCCAGCACTGGTGATCCCGAAAAGTGACCTAAATATTGACTGTTTCCCGAAAACAGATGCTCACCTGAGGAAGAAGAGATCTGTGGAACTGATAACTCGGATGAAGAGAGAAAATTACTTCTCTGCTAAATCAGAAGAAGACTTTCATGCAATCCCATAATACAGGCTGTTCAGCCTCACCTCATCAGTGTTCACAAAGATTTTTATGCCAAGAATCCAAATTGGAGTAAATACTAAATGGTTGCAGATAACCAGATGGGAGTTACTGCAGATGATCAACATGACCATAAAAGGATTCAATGCGATCAAGGAAGAGCTGAGAGCCATCCGACTGATGACTCTTCAGAACAGATATGTCCTTGACATGATCACAGCCATGGATGGAGGAGTTTGTGCAAAAATCGGAGAATCATGTAGCACATTTATACCATCTCATGATAAGGAGAATGCAACCTTAACAGAGGCCATAGGTATGCTGACAAACGTGCAGAACCAGATGATCTATGAAACTGATGAAGTTGATGATGACAGCTGGTTGGGATCGCTGTTCTCATGGGTTCCACAATGGATGGCAGATGCATTCAAGTTCTTGGGAGCCCTTTTAGTGATGGTATGCTGTGTTATCAAGATAATAATCTTGCAATGCCAGAAGACTGCGAAGAAAGCCATAGGGATGAAGATCATGATTGATGTCAAGCCAGGATGGAAGCCCAAAGACCTGACTGATGAAGAAATAAGAAACTTTGTGAAGACCAGTATTCATGCACCAGGAGGAACAAAGTTTCTCTATCCCAGGAAGCACAGAAATTATGTGGGAAGATGGGTTTACTGTAGCCCAAATCGACAATGTCAACTAATGACATGGAATAAAGACAAACATGTACGGACAGCAGGAAGCCTGAAAGGAGTAATACAAATATGGACTTCAAAGAGACACTTCTTCAAACCATCATGTACAGACCCCGAAGATGAAGAAGGAGTGAACCCAGGCAATGGAATGAAGAAAAATACAGAAGAATTGAGTAAGTTGAATCCCAAGATGGAGGTGAAAGTGGTTGATGAAATGCCCAGAGGGGGGAACGTAGAGGAGGTCCCAAATAAAACCTGCACTCCAGTCGCCCATTTTGAAGTACCAGGAACATTCACACCATAATATGTGACGTATAATGAGCAGATAAATCAGCAGAGAGCCGCAGTAGGGCTCTGCCCAGTACCTATCAGAAGAGCAACACCTATTGAAGTACTGATACCAAGAAAACCATGGACAGTAAGGTATCCATTAAGGAAACCTTACCAGCAAATGAGCTGAAATGAAGATTGCCTAAGTAGAGTCCCGGAAGAAACCAAAAGGTCTTCATGGAAGACAAATGGTGACATCACAAGGACCCGAACTCACGTATAAGTCGAAGAAATGACAACCCGAGAATGACACTCTGAAACGAAACGCCATGAATAAGGATATCATGAACCTAAAAGGGGAGAATGATGTTGAAATACAAAGACGCTTAAGCTGTAAACAGGATGAAGATATTGAACCAGCTAACACCTTGTACATATGCTTAGAACCGCAAGAAGGCAAGAAAACAATGCGGCTTGCAATGCTAAGTACAAGAATAGTGTGGCAAGTGACATTATACATAATCTACCTCAAAACGAAGCACAGTATTATAAGTGTAATTCCGCTTTGCAAACAAAGCAGAATCAACCCAGGTTACTATAGGCCAATTGAGCAGAGATTCATATTCTAGAAGAGACGGCTGAATCGAAACTCGGCAGATGCAACTCGTGCCAGGAGAACCAAGGTCATACTAATAAAAGGAACGAACAGTAGCTACATATAATTGAAACTTAAGAACAGAATATCCTGTCTCTGAAAGGTCAAGATAAGGAGGCGTAGGCAGGTGGCAAGCTGAATAAGAATCAAATGCACAAATTAAGAGAAACTAGACAAATTCACGGTGTGGGAAACACGTGACCATCCGAGCGAGGAGAAGCACACATTCACACCTACGCTTGGCATCCGCCAAGGCAGAGATATCAGAACTTTCCCAGACAGAAGATGCAGTTTCGAGGACAACCACAGTAACATAATTGACACATAGTTGTTGAAGTGAGGATTTATTGTAACCTCAATTGGAGAAAGGCCGGGTAACTAGGGGGCACCCTACACCTGGCTGACCATTCTGCTTGCTGCTAAGCAAAGTGGAAATGTATGCATGGGGTTGGTGCCAACCCAATCACAATGGAACAAATAATTTTCCTATAGTTAGTAGAACCAATGGGACATCGTACTTTTAGTGACGTCTACAGTAGTCATCTCTGAAGGAAGGGCTTAGACGCCCACCTGACAGTGTTTACCTGATCCCCTCACTCTGTTACCATAAACAGATATAGTACTTATATTAAAGTTACCTTTTCCTAACCAATAGAGTTGCATATTAACTTTTGAGTGTTATACGTCAATTATGATGAGTTTTCAGTATAAATGCTATGATTTTTATGAAGTTCATTGGAGTTACAGCAAGGACGATCACATCACTGCTGATTTCCATGAATCCCCGTTTTTTGTATTTGTCATTAAACTGACTCACTTTGCCAAACCACTGAGTTGTCATTATTGATTGGTATTGGAGTCATACATCTGCACCCCCATCCATCTCAAGGGTGCAGCTATCTCGTCTTAAAGTACTTTCGGAGCAAACCTCTGCTCTATGTGCCAACTGGGGGTCTCCGGAGTATACCCATAACACAGAATGCGTATTCGTCACACACTCCATTCACCCAGGTCCCACCCCACGGGCGTACGCACAGCATACAATCATTGGGAAGGCTCCAGCCAGTCTGGCCTGGACTTCCCCACAACACCATATATGGAACTTCCACCCAACAGCCAGTCAGGGGGAAGGGACAGGGTCAGGGCTTCTCGGGACTTCTGGAAAAGTAAGGTAATAGGCGATAGAAAGCAAGAGGCTACAGGGGCCATCTTGTTTCCTATCTGGAATCCACTGATTGCAATGACAGGGCCTGGACATCCCAAAATGGAGGACACTCAGGGCACCTGTCAGTTCAGCATGGAGCTGCACCAGCCCGTACCCTGCTCTATGGGCCACACACAGTTGCACAAAAACATACACTAGGAGTATAGGGTCGTACTCCCACCCATGGGTGCCAAAAAGGGTATCCCCAGGGTCTGTTCACCAAACCAAATACAGGAAGAGCCGCACCGCCAGGAGTCCCACATGAACTCCTGTGTGGAAAACAAGACAGAACACAAGATAAAAAGCAATAATGGAAAAGCATTTGGAGGACATGCCCCTTCGATGCATTTCCAGCATCACAGTCGCCCCCCCTCAGCCCCCCAGACTGAGATTAGGGCATCTAATCTCCCATGAGATTTCAACCCTCATCCAGACTGTCAACATACCTTCTAGAAAGGCCATCTGCATTAGAATGACTCTTCCCTGGTCTATGCTCTATGGTGTAGTCTAGCCCTTGCAGGCTAATGGACCACCTGAGCAATTTCGGGTTTTCACCCTTCATCTGCATAATCCACTTCAGGGGCTGCTTATGGTCTGTTTGGACCTTGAAGGTAGACCCTGTAAGCTAGGGCCTAAAATGCCTAAGGCTCCAAACTATACTGAAACATTCCTTTTCAACAGTAGCCCACCTATGTTCTCTACCCTTGAGTTGTCTACTGATGAATATGATTGGATGTTCCCTCCCTTTGTCATCTAACTCGGACATGACAGCTCCAATTCCGGTGTTACAGGCATCTGTTTTGACGATAAAGGGCTTGCTGTTATCAGGCGCACACAACACAGGTGCCCTACACAGACTTTATTTCAAGCCAACAAAGGCCCCGTGACAGTCTTCAGTCCAATTAACCTTCCTCGGTTGTTTGGGCGAAGTCAGAGCTGTCAGAGGGGCAACTATGGATCCATAGTCTGCCATGAAGTTGCGATAATACCCAGTGAGGCCCAAAAATGCTCTCACCTGGGTTTGAGTAGTGGGACTCTCCCAGTCATGTACATCCAGTACTTTAATAGGGGAGGTTGGATTTGACCCCCTCCTACCTCATGACCAAGATACGTGACTTTCCCCTGAGCTATCTGGCACTTGGTGGCCTTGATAGTGAGGTTAGCCCTTTTCAAGGCCTGCAACACTTTATCCAAGTGAGTCAAATGTGCCTCCTAAGTGGAACTGTAGACAGTGATGCCGTCTAAGTAGGCCTCTAGCCCACTCAGTGCATGATTGAGTAAATGTTGACTCTAAACTGGTAGAGCCCCTCAGGTGTTGAAAATGCAGTCTTTTCCTTGGCATGGTCAGTCAGAGCTATTTGCCAATAGCCTGAGGTAAGGTCAAACGTGCTCACAAATTTGGCAGCACCTATGGTGTCCACAAGCTAATCAGCCCTGGGCAATGGGTGAGCATCAGTTTTGGTGACGGCATTTACTCCTATGTAGTCCACACAGAACCTCCAATCCTTGGTACCTGCCTCGGAACTTACCTTGGGGACAAGGACCACTGGACTGGACCAGGGACTGGTTGAGGGTTCAATAACACCCAGATCCAACATCTTGGTGATCTCAACCTGGATGTCGTTCTTAACTGTATCTGACACATGGTAGTACCTGCTTTTGACAGGCATATTGTCACCAGTGTCAATTTCATGCCTGCACCATGGTGTAAGGCCTGGTGTCAGTGAGAACGGAGCAGTACACTGTCAGCGTAAAGCCCTGCAGGTCCTCTGCTGCTCTGTCGTCAGATCTGGAGAGAGTTACACTCCCTCCACTGAGCCATCCTGAAGGTTGCTATGCAGCTAATCAGAAAGGGGCTCACTCTCATCCTCCTCTTGCTCTGAAGCCAGCAAGAGACATGAGACTTCGGCTCGCATATGGAAAGGCTTGAGCCTGTTAACATGTAATACCTGAGGTTGCTACATCAGGGACTCCCATGTCAACCAGATAATTGACTTTTCCCATCTTGGAGATGATCCTGAAGGGTCCAGTCCATGCATCTGCCAAAGCTAGAGTCTTGGTAGGCTCCATCACAAGGATCTCCTGTTCAGGAGTCCAATCCACTTGCAAGGCTTTAAGGTCATGCCAGTACTTGTTCGATTCCTGGCTGGCCTTGAGATTCGCTGTCGCCTGACTCATCATCTGTGCCATCCTCCATCTGAGGCCTAACACATAGTCCCCCACTTGCTTGGCAGGACCTGGAGGGGTGGCTTCCAAACCTTCACTGATCAAGGCAAGGGGCCCCCTCACTGGATGGCCAAAGAGTAACGGAAAGGGGCTGAAACCAACACCCTCTTGAGGTACCTCTCTTTAGGCAAACAGCAGGCATGGTAGGAGGAGATCCCATTTCCTCCTTAGTGGCTCTTCCAAAGCCCCTAGCATGCCTTTGAGTGTTTTATTAAATCTCTCGACCAGACCATTTGTCTGGGGATGGTAAGAGGTGGAGAACTTGAAGGTTACCCCACACTCTTTCCACATGGTCTTCATGTAACTAGACATGAAGTTGGATCCTCTGTCAGAGACAACCTCCTTAGGGAATCCAGCCTGGGTGAAAATGCCCAGGAGAACCCTGGCAACCACCTTTGCAGTAATAGTCTGAAGGGGTATAGCCTCACGGTACCTGGTGGCATGATCTACCAAGATCAGGATGAACCAATGTCCACCTGAAGTGGGAGGGTCAAGGGGACCGACAATGTCGATGCCAACCCTCTCAAATGGTGTGCCAACCACTGGCAACAGCTGCATTGGGGCAATGACAATGCCTCCAGTCTTGCCAGATAACTGACAAGTTGGGCAGGTCCTGCAGTGGGACTCCACTTCTACTCCCATTCGGGCCAGTAGAAATGGGCAGCAAGCCTTTGCTTTGTTTTCTTGGTACCAAGATGACTAGCCAAGGGCACCTCATGTGCCAACTGCAGCAGGAAAGGTCTGTAAACCTGGGGTACCGTACCACCAACCTCTTGAGGGCACCTGGTTCAGGCTTAGTGGGTTCACTAACAAGGCGCTCACCCTCCCAATAGATCTGGAAAACTTCTTCCTGTGCCTGGGACTGGGCCTGTTTCCTCACACCCTTGAGAGATTGCCACTCTCTCTGACCGTTACAGAAGTCCGCCCGGGAGGGTTCCACTTCAGCCAACAGGCATTGAAGGTCGGGGTGGCCCTCCAGGTTGAGCATCTCTCCCACAGGAGGGTCTTCTGCCTCGTCTCCCTCAGGAGTGGAGTTTGGGTATACCCCTGGATCCAGCCCGCCCGGAGCATGAATCCCAATGGGTGCTGCAGGAGCAGCAAGAAGAGAAGGGGTCCCTTTCGCAGAGGTGACCTTCTTGCTCTTCCTTCGTTGTCATGCCTTGGCTTTCCCCGTCGGCGATGGTACCGGTCTTACAACCGGACCCGGTGTGACTTGTGATCGGGTGACTGCTTCAGCAGCCATGGGTAGACCATCTAAGATCATACCCATTTCAACCAAATCATTTCCTAACAAAATGTTTGCAGGCATGTTATACTGAACCAGGACAGGAAGCTTTGCTGTCTTGTCTCCAATCGTAATGTTGACTTAGGCTACAGGTGATAATTTGGGAGGCCCACCAGCTAACCTGGTGGTTCTCAGAGGAGCACCTACATAGTCCTTGGGTTTGAGCAAGGTCCTGTCCACCACTGTCATGCTTGCCCCAGTGTCTCTCAAACCAGTAGAAGGCTGGACATTCAAGAGGACACTTCTCAAAAACCTACGGGTGTTCTGTGGGATTGTCGCCAATACTTCTGCGTACTGGTCCCAGGCCCCAAGGGACACTAGGGAAATCTCTACAGAGGCACTGAATGTGATCCCTGTAGAGGAGGGGAGGAAAGTGGCCACCACCTCAGGCATGGGGTAAGGGTAGGTCAGGCTGTACTCCAAGTGCCTTACCTTTACTTGTTTTTATTTTTTTATTTATTGTGCATTTAGCTAAAACAAATGTTGACTTTTTACATAGTGTACATAATAATAAAATAGCAAATAGCATATAGAAAAGCATTTAAAACCCACAAGGAGAAATGAGAAATAACTACAGAAAACATTCAACTCAACTACATTAAAGGGTGTGAAGAGCATGGCACAAAACAATTTTGATAAAAGAAATAAAAGAAATAAGATTAAATTACCAGTTTATCCAAGACAAAACAAATCCAGTATATACAGAAGAAAAAAAGCGAACACAGATCAAACATTCAGTTATATCCCCGCTTAAATAAGAACATAATCAACCAATTTCAGCTCCGTAAGCAGTTTAACCACTTCCATTGTTAAAAAGACTTCATAGTCAGAGATTATTCTCTCCCACAGATTGTCAGAATCCAACTATTCGGCACTGCCTTACCTTTACACTTGGGGTCACCCTTCTTGTGATGCAGAACCCCACAGTCCCAACAAGTGCCAGGAATGCAGGCTCCTGATGGCGAAGGCGGTCGGTGGCAGTGGACGGCTGTCCAGTCCTTCTCTTCGTTCTCCTCAGCGGTCCCCTTCTCCGGTCGGCAGCCTTTTGTAGGTCTGTCTCCCAGGGAGCTTTGGAAAAGATCAGTAGGTGCATGATGGTCCCTCATAGCTCAGGAAGAGGTTTCCTAGCCAGGTCCTCTGTTGGATCCGTTCCTTGAAGACACAACAGCTTTCAGATTAGCAAAGGACAGCAGCAGCAATCCTTCTTCTTTCAGTGGGCTTCAAAGTTAAGCATCAGTTTCAACTTTAGCTTCTGAATGATTTCTAGCAGTGAGAGGCCTCCTCTGTGTCGCACAAAGATAACAGTTGAGGATCATGGAAAGGCCTGGAATAGCTGTCTGGCCTGGTGTCAAATGATCAGCAGTGAAGAACTGGTTATCTGTCCTTAAAGTACAGTGAACGTGAAAAGCTGAATCAGCCCTCGTTAAGGTGTAAGGAAAGAACACCATGAGTGCCAAGTTTATTAATTCAAGACAATTAAATGCTTCAAAACAGGCCGAAATGTGGTCTCCTGTCACGTGAGTCAAGGATGGAAATAGGAGTTGGGCGTGCAGACCTGAACTGTGATAAGATTGTGCCAATACTCCCTTTTATTCTTTTTTATTCTATGGACAAGTTCAAAGACATCTGAATGGCAGAAGGCATGAGTGATGATAGATTTTGGGCTAATTGGGTGAGGAGACACAGTCAAGTCCACCCAATGACACCTGGTGTACCAGCTTACGTGCTGCTAGTGAGGCGAATGTTCCAGAAGGGCACGAGCATGCCAACCAACTGTAGAAGGCCATATAACTAATGGCCTTATAGTTTGAGATCCAATCATGTATTGTTTACTTAATATTGTTGAAGATGACTTGCACTAGGGGTGGGTATAAGTTATCCACCTGACTGTAGACATCCAATCACAATCCCAACCCTTATAGAAGGTATACTTCGATGTTCCCCTTATGGAAATCACAATACCACGTGGGTTTTCTTAGTTTGCCACGTAGTATGACATCACGTATGACAAACGTTTACTATAAAAGGGTACTTTTTTATGAAATGCGTTGAGAGATATGTTGATGTCAGTTGTAACTCCCTGTTTAAGACAATTGAAAATAAAACAGTCGGATGAGACATTTTGCCAACTTCCTGAGTTGGTCTTATTATATGGTGCAAGGGTAATTCTGCATCTGCATCCTTCTATGACATGGTACTGATTTAAAGGGGCCCCTCTGGGTTCACGTGGCAGCGATGTCAGATGGTATTATAGAAGACCCATTAACCTGTTCACTACAGAGCTTCGGATGATCGGATATCCTCCGCCATCTAGCCTGAAGATCACAGGTTTTCTGTGGAAAGCAGCCAAAAAGAAATCTCTCAATAAAATCGAAACGGTGGACAGGGTCCGTCTTTGACGAAATCCCTACCTGGTTTGCACAGGCGCTTTGCGGAAGGAAGGTGCAAGTGGTCGGTTGGCGGAGGATACAATACCAAGGGTTTTCGAGCTAAACGAGCGAATGATGAGTAGACTGATGGGAATGACAAACTAAGGGTATGGGATTGTGATAATTTCAAAGTAACGAGAGTAGCAAAATTAACGAGAGTAACTAAAGTAATGGGGATAATGGGACATTTTGTAAAAAGATAAAGAGAGCTAAGAAGCACAAGAGTCCTGACACAAGGGATTTTAGAAGAGGTTGTCTCACACTCCAGTGGAGTAAAATAAGCTATGTGCAGGACAGATCTGCATAAAGAGACAATCTAAACTCTGTGATCAGAGTATTGATTAGGGGCAGAAGAGAAGAAGGGTGATCACCAAGGTTTTTATGGAAAGAGTTGACTAGTCTGTCTGTTTATGTATTTGTCTTGAATTAAGATGTCGAGCAGTGACACAAACTGTTGTGTGAGAATTGAGACAAAGTCAAGAAGTTGTATTATCTACTTAGGGAAATGGTTGGTACCAATCCAGAGGTAGATATAGATTATTGAGAAGTAGAGGTTTTGAGCGGCGATTGGTTGACGTGGGCTCATATTTGTTGCTTTTGGTGAAGGTATTTTATAAAAAGCCTGGTAAATATTGACATTCAATTGAGACTTGTCACAATGGGAGACATAACTCCTCTGATGCATTTATGTAAGACATTGCCAAAGCACATGACCAAGCTCATACAGTACAGTGCAGAATGGGTTAAAGGCAAGGCAGATACGATGTTCATGCCATGGCCACAAGGGGATCACTGTCAAAAGTGGTACTGCAACACATGACCACATAGGCGCACGCTGCCTACACGGGAAAGAAAATAGAGAAAAGGTTAGCTATTCTAGAGCTTTGGAAAATGTACCAGGAAGAGAGGGAAGATCCACCACCTGAAGAGTGGATGCTTAACCAGTGTAGGGAGGAAGGTGTTGAGACTTCTGCTCCCCTTACCTCACCGGAAGTAAACAGCTTTAGTATGGAATTGAAAGCGGCGAGGGGGTATAGTAATCCGATGTACGAACCACCCACTTATAGTGTTAGGGAGAATTCTCACTTTATGACTAATGACTTTATGACTAATTTCCCTTACCTATAGAGTCCCCCAGCAGCTTTGCTGGATTTGAAGGGTTTGATTCTTTTTACCTACTAAGAGTGAGACTCTTTTTCCCACTCTTAGGCATCTTTGTTTATGTGTGTTCTAGGCTATTTTTGTATTTAATGCCTATGGGATCTTTTCTCTCACCCATAGGAACCATCTTTATGCACATGTGTTACACAGAACCCTCCGTGCAGTGACACAGGGATGTCATAGTGACCCCCAAACATAGACTCCATACCCTGGGACTGACTACTGTCTCCCAATGCATGTAAAGTGCCCATTGACTTTACTTGTCAATCTCTATGAAATAAAGCAGTACAACCCATCTTAATATGGAAGTACTGGAAGGGTTAATAGTTTTTCCCCTATGTTCATTTTCTAGAGGGTACCTTAAAGTCCCCCTCTACAAAGATTCTGGCTGGTGGCAGTGGTTACTACCTTTTATATTCGACCGTCAATATTTCCCTATGGGATTTTCCCATTGTTCGAGGCTAACACTTTTACTAACAGCCTCTAACATACCGCCAGTTTATTTTATTATTAACTTTACTCCAGTAGGTTTTATTTGCCAGAACTTTGATATAAATTATTTCTCGTGTCTTACTCTAAACTCCTAACCCAGGTCGGGGATCCTTTGGCGGGCATCTGCCGAGAAGCCCTCCTTTCGGAGCCTCTGAGTCTGGGGTGGGTCTGTTGTTTGGGAGGAGGAGCAGAACCCCTGGACAGAGTTGCCACAGCAACTCAGGTCGCACTCTAACCTGATAGGCTGGAGGGTCTCCCGCCAAGAAGACCACTCCACTGTTTGAGTGACAGCTAGGCTGTATGAATGGGTCTCTTTCTGCATAAAAGCAGGGTCCTGAGGACTGGAAGATCAAGACGTCGCCACTGGAACTCCGGAACCGAAGGGGAGAGAAGCTGCAGACATCTTCAGCATCTACTCCACCGGTGAAGCCCTGCCGGATCGTCTCGCCACTTTTCTTCCACACGACGAGAGGAGATCTTCAGCGAAAGAGCCTCCTTCCCTTGAGCTGGTGGGGTCAACCAGTTCACCTATCGCTTCCTCGGACCTGCCTTGGTCGAATCGACAGTGGCCAGCACGTGGAGACCGGATAGCCAGGCAGCTATCGATCCGGACTGCGATTAAAAGGAGCGTACCTTTTAAACTTCGTTTGGCAGCACCGCAGCTGGTTTCGTCCCTGGGTAGTGCAGAGACTAGAACCTTCCTCCACGACGAGAGCCTCTCTTCCTCTGTTGGACCCCTCGACCTGCAGGAACTACCAGGAACAACCGCCACCGCAGGAGCCACTTCTTCACGTTTAAGGTACATTGTTCCGCCAGGCCACCCTTTCTCCGTGATAGCCCTAAAGGTGTTTTAAATCCTTTATCTACTTGTGGGGTCGGCCACCCTCTCTCTTAACATTGTCTTTCGCCATGCATCTACCTCTTCAATATTCTTCTACTAAAGACTTAACTGCAGCTACAAGAACATTTTTGCTCCTAAGCTCTTGGTCCTGTACCACTGACTCTAGACTCTGGCTGATTTGTTAGATCTGCTCTCACAAGATTGGTTTTCAAAGAGAAATGTGTTGATGCACCTAAATCTTCTAAACCCCTCTTCCTTCCAAATGTTTTAACTTGTGGAGTGCCATTTTGTTCAGTTTTCATTCACTTATCTTTCGACTAAAGTGTTACTGTGCATTACTTGTCTACAAAACTTCAGGGAAGGGTTGCTAGGGGGTGTCTGAAGATATTTCGGTTTAACTTGTGCTTTCCCTCCCGTTCGTTAAATTGCTAAGTGCCATTTGTAGTTGGTTTTCACTGTGCCGTTTTGCTCAGTTTTCACTCTACCACAAACTTGTCTACAATTGAATAGGGAGCGGTATATACTTTTCCTTGACTAGACTTAATTTACTTTATCAACTGTGATCTATGTGTTGACTTAGAAGTGTATAAAATAAATATATGCTCTTTTTGATACAAAGCTTTGGTCAGTGTTTCCTTGCGCCATAGTACTGTGATGCCTATTGTGTAAACCCTGAATACTGCTCATCTTCCTCTTGAGATAATTCTGACTGCTCAGCCAAAGCTACCAACTAAATCTTTGTGGTACAGACTGATACCAAAGGGGATTTATTGCTCTCACCTGTAGCCCTAATATGGTGTAGTGCTCCCTTAGGGAACTGCACTGGATTCTGCCTAACATATAGCAGTTACGATTGTCCAGAGGAAACTAAGACAAAAGAGGAGTTTTTAAGATCTTGCAAAACAAGGAAGAGAAAAGCGAGCAATCCAATATATCGACAGAAATAGAACGAGAGATTAAGAGATGGAAGGGAGAGAAGGATAAATCCAACGAGGTAACGCTGTCATGACCACTGCTTCCAAGGAGTCAGGAGAAGCCCAACGCCCTTGGAAGCAGGGTCATAACATTCATTGCAGACGCCAGCAAGTCCCTTTAGGGACCTTTTGGGCCTTGTCCTGCCACCGGTGGTGCCAGGCTCATTGTGGAGACTGGTCCCGGCACAAGAAGCGCCGGGCTCATAGCAAATTCAGAAGTGCTTGGGTGGACCTACCTACATGCTGCTTCCTTACCAACAGGATGAAGTCTTCATCCTCCTCTGGCAGGAACTACTTTTCTTCTGGGTGGGGCTGGAACCACTCCCTAGGACTGGAACTCTTCTGGAAACTGGAACTCTTTTTCTTACCTGGGCGAGGCTGTGGAAGAAGACGCCTAAGCACTCCTGTGCACTATTTAAACCACACCCGATTGGTGCCACGTGCTTCGCGTTATTCTGCATCAGCAGCAGGACGCTCACCGTGTCAGATCCAGGGAATCTTCCATTCCAGCTCCTGTGAACGCGAAATCTCCGGATTTACCTGATGAGGATCCATTCTTCAGTCTTCAGCAGCATCTGCACAACAACAAAAACACAGATTAGAAGAGTCAAGGTCAGCGCTTCAACTTACCCGATCCACCGGAGCGTTTAAGGTATTCGCCGCACCCTTTCTCCGCCATCGAGCCCTGCAAAGACAAAAGAACATTGGTTAGTAACGTTTTGTTTCTGAACGGCTTACCTTTGCGACATACGCTCCAAAGTCAGCTCGCACCGCACTCCGCTACCTGCAAGGCAAAGAGAGACATTAAGGTGCGTTTAAAGGCCTTGAACAGACTTCCTACTTACGTGCCTTCCTATTCTCCATCATCTTGTTCGCGGCTCGGTACGAACCTGGGCATCATCACCGGCGCCTTCATCATTCTCCATCTGAAAGCAAGAGAGAGACGTTAAGGTGCGTTGAAAGGCCCTGCACAGACTTTCTACTTACGTGCCTCCACGAACTTTGGCATTCTTTCGCCATCATTTCTTCTCAGCCAACCCTGCAAGAAAGGGACGTTAAAAGAGGACATTAAGGACTTGATATATGCAAAATCCACTCGTGCAATTAACGGCGGCATCGCTCTCTACTTACCCTCTGCAATCAAGAGGCTGATCCCAAAACCAGTGAAGTAACTGGACCCAGAGCCCCTGCACAAGACGCAGGATGGAGAGCCCGGCATTCACCTATTTAAGGTGAGCACAGTTAGCAACTGAGTACCACGGGAGGAGAGAGTGTGGGGGTAGAGACTTCATCTAATCTTCCAGCTACTAACACCCCCTGATCTTTTCCACTTGTAGACATCTCACCCTCCAAGTCAAGCTTTCGGTGAGAAGGGGACCAAACCAGGGAGCCAGACGGACCCTACGCCTAACTTTGAAGACGGTTTCACCGCCCAGCCAAGACCCGCGCCTCCGAGGGAACCAGGTGAGCGTTACAGAACGCAAAGCCTTACCGCATATTTCCCGCCCAGGCGCAATGGAAACCTCAGCCACAGACCAATTGGCCCAATTGCTTGGGGAGTTGAGGGCAGAAGTACACGCAGCACGCCAGGAAACTAATGCCTTAAGGAGAGAGTTAGTTGTTTCTAAGGAGCGAACTGATGATCTTGCCAGACAGTTGTTACAAGCCCAAGCGGGACAAACTCCTCTGCCCGCCTCGGGAGGGAGCCATGCTCCAACGACTTCCACTAATCCAGTGCAGATTAATCTACCAGGAAATGTACCTTTGGCCCCGCCCGAGCGTTTTTCTGGTGATCCAAGGAGATTCGCTGTCTTCTTCAATCAATGTCGCTTGCACTTTTTGTGTAGACCCGCCGCATTTCCAACGGACCAGGCCAAGGTGGCCTTCGTGCTCTCAGTGGCAGTGCCGCAGATTGGTCTATACCTTTAGTGACTCAGGATGACCCTGTTCTTCATAACTTCCAAGACTTTCAAGCTAGTATGGAGAGATTGTTCGCACGACACTCCCAGGGTCAGGCCTTGGATAATGAACTTCTTTCACTACGACAGGGTAATCAAGACCTCTTGACTTACATTGCGTCATTTAACAGACTAGTGGTGGAAACCGGATGGCCGGAAGACAAGAGAATCACGCTTTTCTACAGAGGCCTGCGAGGGGAACTTAAAGACGTTCTGGCCCAGGTGGTAAATCCGCCACAAGACTGTTCTGAATATATCGATCTGGTGGTTCAATTAGATCACAGGCTGCAGAATCGGAAGGCCGATCGTTCCAGATTTGAATCCCGTGTTTTTTCAAGACCACAGAGCTCCGCTAAAGGAAATGATTCCGTGGAACCCATGCAAATTGGGGTCGTGAAAGGACCCCTAACCCAAAAGGAATGAGAAAGGAGAAGACAATTGCAATTATGCCTCTATTGCGGAAATTCTGGACACTTTCTTCGAGATTGCCCTGTGAAACCAAAGAAAAAGATGGTAGGAGCATCCGATAAAGGTGCCGAAGGTTCTGAGTCGGAAAACGTCCTCCCCCGACAAGTGTAGAGGTCTGCTTGCCGAGCGTTAAAACCAGTTCTTTGACCTCGCATTTTGTCATGCCTATGGTCCTCGTGAGTCCAGAGCAGCCCAATCGTATGCATGCCATAAAAGCATACATTGATAGTGGCGCGATCGGCAATTACGTGGACTGTGAAATGGCCGCCAGGATGAATCTATCTCTTTGTCCTAAGGCGGTGAGAGACGTCATTACCACAGTGGACGGTACGGAAATAGCTTCCGGACCAGTAACTCACACCACCTTGGAAGTGACGTTGGTAGACCAAGATGGACATCAAGAGAAGATCGTGTTTGACGTGATCAAGGCTCCGCGATTTCAAGTTATTCTGGGAATCCCTTGGTTGGAGAAGCGCAATCCTCAAATCGACTGGCGAGCAAAGACAATTCGGTTTCCAGAATGCGCTCCCACCTGTTATCCTCAGCCTCCCACCAAGCTGGCAGCAATCTCCTCTGAGACTCCACAACTGCCTTCTGAATACCGGGATTATCATGATGTCTTTCGGAAAGATCAAGCTAACACCCTGCCTCCTCACAGGTCATACGACTGTCAGGTAGACCTGATTCCGGGATCCATTCCTCCGTGCAGTCGAATTTATGCCCTTACCGAACCAGAAAATCTTCACCTAAGACAATATTTGGACCAATCTCTGGCTAATGGATTTATCCGTCCTTCAAAGTCCCCAGCCTCCTCAGCTCTGTTCTTCGTTCCAAAAAAAGAGGGAGACCTGAGAACATGTATAGATTACCGTGCCCTGAATCAGATAACAATCAAGAACAGATATCCGTTACCATTGATCCCAGAACTACTTGACCAAGTTAAAAGTGCCTGTATTTATACTAAGTTGGACCTCAGAGGAGCTTACCATTTGGTACGAATAAAAGAGGGCGATGAATGGAAAACGGCCTTTCGTACTAAGTATGGATTATTCGAGTATCAAGTAATGCCCTTTGGATTATGCAATGCACCGGCCGCTTTTCAGTACTTTATGAATGACGTCCTCAGAGAACTCATTGATGTGTGTGTAGTTGTCTATATTGACGATATTCTGGTTTACTCGGCCTCAGAGGCTGATCATCAAAAACACGTCACAGCGGTACTGGAGAGGCTCCGTCAACACCGACTTTTTGCTAAACTGGAGAAATGCGCTTTTCACGTTACTGAGGTCGAATTTTTGGGATTCATTTTGTCACCTAACGGAGTTCACATGGACTCAAGAAAAGTGGACGCTATTCTTAAGTGGCCCTCACCAACCTCAGTAAAAGGAGTCCAAAGCATGTTGGGCTTCGCCAACTTTTATCGTAGGTTTATTCCAGACTTCTCTCGAATAGTTCAACCTATTACAGCCCTTCTCAGAAAAAACAAACGTTTCGAATGGTCTACAGAAGCCGAACAAGCCTTTCAAGAACTGAAAACTAAATTCATCTCTGCTCCGGTTTTAAAACATCCCCGCCCGGAACTTCCCGATATTGTTGAGACCGATGCCTCCAGTCTCGCGATGGGAGCAGTGCTTTCGCAGAGGGACCCAGGAACAAACCAGTTGCACCCTGTGGCCTTTTTGTCCCGCAAATTTTCGGCTCCCGAAATCAACTATACCATTACCGATAAAGAACTTTTAGCTATTAAGTCCGCCTTTAAGGCCTGGCGGCACTATCTCCTGGGAGCCCGACACACAGTCACCGTCATTACGGATCATCGCAATTTACAATACTTAAAATCAGCCAAAGCTCAATCCTCTAGACAACTCCGTTGTGCACTATTTTTCGCCGAGTTCGACTTTGTAATTACTTACCAACCAGGCAACAAGAATGGAAAAGCGGATGCCCTCTCCCGAGTGGGAGTAGATGAACTCACGACTAGTCCTGAACCCGTACCAATAATTCCGGAACAAAGAATCCTGGGTTTAATTAACACACAATCCCTTGAAGATATTGAAGCGAAAGTTAAAAAACTTATGACTCCAGCAGAAATAAAAGACTGGAAACTCAAGGGGAAAGACTTTACAATGGAAAAAGACTTGCCATACTTTCAAGGTAAATTATATCTGCCATGTACGGATTTACAATCACAGGTCATTTCATGTTACCATGACTCCTTAACGGAAGGGCATCCCGGCATTGCTAAAACGTCTGAAAAAGTAAAAAGACATTTCTGGTGGCCCTCTTGGATGAAGGAAATTAAAGATTTTGTAATCTCCTGTGGGGTGTGCGCTCAGAACAAAAGCCAGAAGGAGAAACCATCAGGCCTCTTACATCCAATAGACATTCCTCCTCACCCGTGGCATACTCTCTCCATGGATTTCATCACAGATTTACCACCATGCTCCGGATATAATACGATCTTAGTAGTTGGGGACCTATTTTCTAAAATGGCTCATTTTATTCCATTAAAGGGGTTACCCACAGCTTCAATTCTAGCCCGGGAATTCCTCGAGAACATCGTTCGGTTGCACGGCTTTCCTTCAGTTCTAATCTCGGATAGAGGAAGTCAGTTTATTTCCCGCTTCTGGCGGAGTTGCTGTCGTTTAGCCCAAATTGACGTAAGGCTTTCAACCAGCCATCATCCCCAGACCGACGGGCAGACCGAGAGGACCAACCAAACTCTGGAACAATATCTACGCTGCATGTTGCAGCAAGCAGAAGGCACTTGGAAAGAAATCCTCTGGATTGCGGAGTACGCTTATAATAATTCAGTCCATTCTGGAACTGGAAAAACCCCTTTTTTCCTCTTGTATGGAATCCATCCCCGCACCTCAAATCTTGATCCACCTCAGACTTTTGGAACACCTGCTGTAGATCACCTGCACTCTAC
The DNA here is from genome assembly GCF_040938575.1 of Ambystoma mexicanum. Classification (NCBI taxonomy): domain Eukaryota; kingdom Metazoa; phylum Chordata; class Amphibia; order Caudata; family Ambystomatidae; genus Ambystoma; species Ambystoma mexicanum. The sequence continues at coordinate 1,148,619,426 of NC_090933.1, forward strand.
AATCACTCAAGCCTTTAAGGAAGCCACTTCTCACCTTCAGCAAGCCAAGGAACATTACAAGAAGGGTGCAGACCAACATCGAAAGGAAGCTCCCCAATATCAAGTGGGAGATCAAGTCTGGCTGTCCACCAAACATTTACCCTTAAAAGGACCACGTACTTTCAATCCACGATACCTGGGACCCTACCCGATCACCGCCATAATAAATCCAGTGGCAGTAAAATTGGGCTTACCTACTCATATGAAAGTTCATCCCGTCTTCCACGTCTCCTTGCTAAAACCCATGCAACCTGGAACCCGTTTGACAAAATCTCCAGACCCTATCCTAGTGGATGGAGAACTGGAGTTCGAAATTCAGAACATCCTAGACTCCAAGATTTCCAAATCAAAACTATATTATCTGATTGACTGGAAAGGTTATGGACCCCAGGAACGATCTTGGGAACCATCGGAACATGTGCATGCACCCCGTCTGGTCAAGAAGTTTCACCGAACTTTTCCCGACAAACCAAGACCCCCGGAGAAGACGAACTTGGGAGGGGCCTTGAGGGGGGGTGCTGTCATGACCACTGCTTCCAAGGAGTCAGGAGAAGCCCAACACCCTTGGAAGCAGGCTCATAACATTCATTGCAGATGCCAGCAAGTCCCTTTAGGGACCTTTTGGGCCTTGTCCTGGCACCAGTGGTGCCAGGCTCATTGTGGAGACTGGTCCCGGCACAAGAAGCGCCGGGCTCATAGCAAATTCAGAAGTGCTTGGGTGGACCTACCTACAGCAGACCATGCGGCTTCCTTACCAACAGGATGAAGTCTTCATCCTCCTCTGGCAGGAACTACTTTTCTTCTGGGTGGGGCTGGAACCACTCCCTAGGACTGGAACTCTTCTGGAAACTGGAACTCTTTTTCTTACCTGGGCGAGGCTGTGGAAGAAGACGCCTAAGCACTCCTGTGCACTATTTAAACCACACCCGATTGGTGCCACGTGCTTCGCGTTATTCTGCATCAGCAGCAGGACGCTCACCGTGTCAGATCCAGGGAATCTTCCATTCCAGCTCCTGTGAACGCGAAATCTCCGGATTTACCTGATGAGGATCCATTCTTCAGTCTTCAGCAGCATCTGCACAACAACAAAAACACAGATTAGAAGAGTCAAGGTCAGCGCTTCAACTTACCCGATCCACCGGAGCGTTTAAGGTATTCGCCGCACCCTTTGTCCGCCATCGAGCCCTGCAAAGATAAAAGAACATTGGTTAGTAACGTTTTGTTTCTGAACGGCTTACCTTTGCGACGTACGCTCCAAAGTCAGCTCGCACCGCACTCCGCTACCTGCAAGGCAAAGAGAGACATTAAGGTGCGTTTAAAGGCCTTGAACAGACTTTCTACTTACGTGCCTTCCTATTCTCCATCATCTTGTTCGCGCCTCGGTACGAACCTGGGCATCATCACCGGCGCCTTCATCATTCTCCATCTGAAAGCAAGAGAGAGACATTAAGGTGCGTTGAAAGGCCCTGCACAGACTTTCTACTTACGTGCCTCCACGAACTTTGGCATTCTTTCGCCATCATTTCTTCTCAGCCAACCCTGCAAGAAAGGGACGTTAAAAGAGGACATTAAGGACTTGATATATGCAAAATCCGCTCGTGCAATTAACGGCGGCATCGCTCTCTACTTATCCTCTGCAATCAAGAGGCTGATCCCAAAACCAGTGAAGTAACTGGACCCAGAGCCCCTGCACAAGACGCAGGATGGAGAGCCCGGCATTCACCTATTTAAGGTGAGCACAGTTAGCAACCGAGTACCACGGGAGGAGAGAGTGTGGGGGTAGAGACTTCATCTAACCTTCCAGCTACTAACACCCCCTGATCTTTTCCACTTGTAGACATCTCACCCTCCAAGTCAAGCTTTCGGTGAGAAGGGGACCAAACCAGGGAGCCAGACGGACCCTATGCCTAACTTTGAAGACGGTTTCACCGCCCAGCCAAGACCCGCGCCTCCGAGGGAACCAGGTGAGCGTTACAAACGCTTATACAGAACAAATGGATGGGAGGACAGATAGTGCTCAAGGTAGTTGGGAAAATCATCAAGGAAGTAAGGAGGCAAAAAGACAATCAGGACGAACAAGATAGAAAATACAGGGAATGAGAGAAAATATTGAAGGAAGTTGATCATAAAAGAAAGAACAGATAGCAGTGAGAACAGATGTATCAGGAGGAGCAACAAACAAAAGAAGAAAGGGCAGAGGAGCAATGAAAATATGACAATAAACAGAGAGCAATGGAAGAACAGGGTAGACAAGAAAGGAAGAGAGAATAGGAGGAAGCGCAGAAATGAAGGGACACAAGATTAAAGAGACCAAGGGAAGAGGAAATAAGGAGAGCAGGAGTAGGGAAAGTAGAGATAAGACAAGAAGAGGAGAGGGTTCGATTGGAAGCGACGAAGCGTAGAGAATTAGATGAAGAATTAGAACAAAAGAAAAGACAGCGAGAGAGTGAGTTGACCGCATTCAAACGGAACTAATGAAGCCAGGTCCAGAAATACAATGGGGCAGTATAGAAGAGTTCCTTCCATTAAAGGGAGTGACGGCAGGGCCATCTATAGTGGTCATAGAAGAGAACTTTGATATAGAAAGTATCGGAGACAGGATCGATAAGGCCTATCAAGAGTTAAGGGAAAGTGGTAAATTGGGATGCCGAGGGAAGGGAGATCAAACCCTAGTCTTCCAACCACAAAGCGGAGAGGAAAATTCATTCAGTCTTGAGCATAGAGCCTTATCCTTAAGCAGATTGACCTTAGATAGGAATGAAGGGGATGAGAGTCACACTAGTTGGGGATTGGATATGTCTGACGAGGAGAGATCATTTTTCCGTGGGGAAGAGGGAGGAGGTGTATGCACCCCAAGGGAAGCCTGCAGGCATACAAGGAAGTGAGATGGTCTTATCTCGAGCAACCTTAGGATAGGATGCCAGATCCCATAGCATATCCAGAGCAACACAAAGGACGATCATATAGCGAAAACAGAGAGTCACCGCCATATGTGAACAGGTTAAGATCATTGCCAGGGAGGAGGCGGTCAGGAATCATTGTCCCTACTATGGATAGGCAGACAATGGCAGCCGATTGCAGGTTAGGGTTTACGCAGTGACCCTTATTGGAAAAAGGGGGAGCAAGACCACATTAAATTCCATGGCCACAGATGGATAATGATAATTTGAGATGCAAAGTTCTGAGTTTAACATCGGGTGCAGGAAAATGGATTTATGAATTGGAAAAAATGACAGGAGGAAATACCTTGGCAATAGGGGACATTACGGGTCTTCTAGCAGCCATTCTTAGGAAAGAGTGTATGACATATGGAGGAGAGCAGGCTATTCAAGTGTGCCAGCACAGAACACAGTGCACACTGAAGCACTGTTTAATAATTGCAGAGCAGATGTCTGGACGGCTCTTAGAGTACAGTATCCTGATACATTAGACATGGGTGCAATCATGACACCTAAGATGAAAGAATATGGGGATCCTCTTTCGTACATTCAGGAGATTCAAGAACGTTGGACCCTTCAAACTCGGGAGACATGGGAAGAAACAATGGCATTATTTTTACACATGTCATATTAAGGGTTGCCAGAGCTATTACAGAGGCAAATGAAGAAGCAGGTGGGAATGGAATCAAAGTCATGGGCAGAAATATAGTTGACAATAGTGCATCACTGTCGGTTGTTACAGGAAAAAAATAAGAAGAGAGATGAGGCTAGGAAACCTGAGGAAGCTAAATTAGTACAGAAGAAATTATGACATAGAAGGGGCGGTATTGACAGGCGGAGAAGGGCTTGTAATATAGCAAGCAGTGAGTACATTGCAGGCGAATAATCAGCACCCAATGGACCAAGGAGGGAATGGGTTTCTACCACGAGGCAAAGGCATGGGATACAGAGGTAGGGGTGTTTTCCAGAATAATCAAGGTGGGTTTCAGTATGCACAGAATGATATTCAGAATGTGCAAAGAGTTATCAACCAAGGGGGACTAATTAGAAGAGCTCCTCCTATATGTTGGACTTATGGAAGGACAGAGCATATGCAGGAGCCAAGGGTATGTACAGAATGGCCAATTCTCAAGAAGGGGCAAATTCTCAAGAGGGGGGACAGCTTATCCTCCTGCATATAGCTCACAAACTAGGTAAGGGTTCACTCAAGATCAGACAGTGTATCATACACAGGCACCGCAAATGCAACAGGCACACCAAACACAGCAAGCGCAAATGAATCCACCGCAAGGACAATTGCAGCACTCACTTATTAACAGTATGGGATATAGCAAATAGGCCTGATGGCGATTCTGCAATTTTAACAGAACAATTAAGGGTGAAGACACGGGAGAAACAGACAGACAATCTTCAGGTGTGGTGCGTACAGATAGTGCAAGGGCACAGAGGGTTACAGGGAGAGGAGATCCAGGTGCTCAAGATGTAGTGCAGCAGGGAGGTTATTACAGAGGGAGGTACCTGCTGAGGATAAGGATCTCCCAGCAAATCTCTGCTTGGATAACCGGCTCACTCACAGAAGGTTGGAGGTAGATGAGCGGAGGGCTCGTGAGGGACAGTATTTAGGTAGGCAGCATTGAAGGTAGGTGATTTCCAAGCCCCAGAAAGCCTTGTGAACAATGCAAATGGTCTTGAATTTGATCCTTGCAGCCACAGGGAGCCAGTGGAGGGATTTCAGCACTGGAGCGATGCAGTCCCTGGGGTTGAGGCCAAGAATAAGTCTTGCAGTTCTGTTCTGGATGAGTTGCTGAGGGGGCAGGGCAGAAGAAGGGAGCTTGAAGAAGAGGCTGTTGCAATAATCCAGCCTGGAGAGAACCAGGGCTCTGGAGACAGTGAGCCTCTGGGGGAAAGTGGGAAAGGGTAGAGAACCTCTGAGGTAGCTAATAGTTAGAGTTTTTAGAGATGTCTGAAATGTGAGAGGAGAAGGAGAGGGTGGAATCAAAGATGACCCCAGGGTTTCTTGCTTCGCAGGTGGGTGCAGGTGCAGGGCCAAGGGAGGCCGGCCACAGTGAAAGTGGGAAAGTGGGAGCAGGGGTCCCAATGTGAATATCTCAGTTTTAGTGCTGTTGAGGCAGAGCTTGTTTGATGCACACCATGACTGAATAGCGGACAGACAGTCAGATATGAGCGAGGAGGAGGAGGCAGCTGAGGTTAGCCTGAAAGATAGATTTATGTCATCCGTACAGCGTTGGAAGTTAGATGTGAAGGAAGAACTCGACCTCAACGTCCTCGCTCTCACCAAGACGTGGTTCATGGCCAGCTCTGTCATGAGTTTTGACAGTCTCCTCCCGGAGGGCTACAAGATCCTCTCTAAGCTCAAATCTAACTGGTCCCGGGTGGAGTGGCCCTAATCTTCCCTGAATGGGTCCCTACTACTACCACACCCATTCAGTCCTACTTCTCCTTTGAATACCTCATATGCAGGTTTGGTGTCACTTCTATCCTCTCGCTGACTCCTGCTACCATCTACAGGCCCCATGGTCCGGTCTCCCTCTTCCTCTCAAAGTGGTCTGACCTCACCTCTTCTCTCCTGGCCTCCACCTTCAACCTGCTCCTCCTCAGAGACTTCAATATTCACCTTGACTCCCCTGGTGTGGCCTCCTTACTCTTCTACAACCTCTGTGACTCTCTTTCTCTCTCCATTTTTCATTCCAGTCCAACACACACAGCCACACACCTTGGATCCTCTCATCTCAGCAGACATCCCCATCTCCAATCGTCTCACTACATGTCTCTCTGGTCTGATCATGTTCTCCTGTCCTGTCACCTGGACCTCCTGGGTCCCCCGGCTAAGACCCCGCCTGCAGTGCCAGTCTCCTTCTCCATCATTCAACCAAGGAAGCGAGTGTCAGTTGCTGCTTTGCTGTCACCTTCATTCCCCCTCCACTCCTGCCACTGACTTTCACACTGACACAGCCCTTACAAACCTTCAACTCTCCATCTCCAACACTCTGGACATCTTTGCTCCTTTCATGAGGATCTGAATGAAGTATGCTTCCAAGCATAACACCTGGTATGACCCCAACCTAGCCTCTCTGAAATGTAAGTGTAGAGCTATTGAGTGGAAGTGGCAGGCTTAGAGCACATCCTCTGACAGACTGGACTGCCCCCTGCTCCAAAGGCAATACAAACTATCCATCCACTTGGAAAAGAAAGCCTATTTCCAAACCCGCATCTCTGTGGAAACTAACTACACAGCTGAACTGTTTAAAAATTACAAGGAACTTACAAATCCTACTGTATTCTCCATTTCTCCTCTGCCTTTCCTCACCTTCTGCACTGCACTGGCCTCTCACTTAATTACTAAAACTCCCTTGGCCAGCCTCTCCTCGTCCCTCCTACTCTCCTCTTTCTCTCCCATATAACCTGATGAGGTCTATAGGCAAGTCTGCTTTATGAAAGGCTCATCCAAACAGGTGCTTCACTGCTTCTCCAGAACTATCAAGGACAAAATGACCTCCCTTTCTCCAGTCTTGGCTGATTTCTGCAATCACTCCCTTGGCACTGACTCCTTCCCAATACTTCTCAAGCACTACCTTGTGCACCCTCCCCTCAAAAAGCCTTCTGCTGACCCCTCCTTTCCCACTTACTAGTGCCCTATGTCCATTACTCCCTTCCTGGGTAAGCTCTTGGAGAAGCTGGCCATCTCCCAGCTTATCCACCACACTGAATGTGTTGGTTGCATCCACAACCACCAGTCTGTCTTCAGAGGAGCCAGATGCCCAGAAAGTGCACTCCTGAACACCCGTGAAGACTTGTCTCTAATCCCAATTCTAACTCTCCTTCTGTTCGCCTCCTTCTTGACCTTTCCTCTGCCTTTGATATGGTCAACCATGCCACTCTTATGAATCAGCTCTGTGATACCATGCTAACATGGTATCACAGACCTGGCTCTGGACTAGTTGACCTCCTTCCTCTCTGGCTGAGCTTCCCAGGTTCACTGGGCCCTTTACTCTCCTCCATCACACTCACCACCTGTGGTGTCCCTCCGGGCTCTATCCTCTCGCTGTGACTCTTCAACATCTACCTTGCCCCTCTAGCCAATTTGATCACTGCCTTCACTCCAGTGTTATGCGGATGACACGCAGCTCTCCTTCAAGCTTCCCTCTACTGCCTCCTCTTCATCTTCCCTCATTCCTGACTGTCTGTCTGCTATTCAGGCATGGTGCACTGCTAACAATATCTGCCTTAATGCCAGTAAGACTGAGATTCTTCTCGTTGGGACCCCAGCTCCCGTCCTACTCTCTGGCCACCCTCCATGGCCACCCTCTTGTGAGGCAAAACGGCTTTGTGTCTTCTTCAACTCCTCTCTCCTCACATCATAAATATTGATAAGAAATCCCACTTTCAGCTGCACCTCCTCAGAGGCATTCTCCCTTTCCTCATCTTCCCCCAGAATCTCAATGTCTCCAGAGGGTTCCATGTGTTAATATCCCTGCAAAAACATCGCCACACAAAAATATTGCCATATTTTTGCAGCTATATTAAGGAGCCCCCACAACCCCCACATTATTTTTAAAGGAGCGTGGGACACCCCCACAGACCCTGCTCCCAAAATCCCCCAAAATTATCCCCTCAAAAAGTGTCACCTATGGCTGTTCCTGATCACCATATATATGGTGATATTTTTGGTGGGGATAATATGTAGTGATACCCTCCAGAGCACTGTTTGTCTCCAGGATGGACTACTGCAAGAGCCTGTTCCTCAATCTGCCTAATTCATCCTTCTGCTCCTCATCAACTAATCCAGAATAGGACTGCAAGACGTATCCTTAGCCTCAAACCCTGGGACTGCATCTCTCCAGCCCTAAAATCTCTCCACTGGCTCCCGGTTGCTGCAAAGATAAGATCAAGTTCAAGAACCTCTGCATCATCCACAAGACGTTGGGGCATGGGATCCTATTACATTCAACTATCTCTCCCTAAATACCTCCCTGCTATAGCCCTTCGATCTTCTAGCTCCAACTCTCTGCAGATACAGATACAATGCTTTTCCAAGCAGAGAGTGGGGGTCTCCACAGGTGCCTTTCTCTGGACTGGCCTGGCTGCCCCTCTCTGACTTGAGCCAGATCGCCTTAAATTCCAGAAGCTTCTCAGGGCCCTCGTTTTCTCTCCCTCCTTCCCTCTCTCTCTCCCTTGCTAATGTCCCCCTCTTCCTCTTTTTGACTGGCTGCCTGGTTCCTTCTAATTCTTACAGGGAACCAGGCCCCCCTAGAACAGTCTCCCCATGCACTTGGTTTCCCCTGACACCCCCACCCTAACCTGCACTTGCCCTTCTGGGCTCCCTCTCCCTGCACTAGCCTGGCTGGGCCTGCACCTCACTGAGCCCTTCCAGCCCGTCCCTCACACTTAGCATGTGGACTTTCTTTCCCCTGCACTCTCTGCATTCCCCTGTCACTTATCCAACTGACTTCCCCTTAGCATTCGCCTAACCCATGGTCATTCTTTCCCCCTGACCGCCACTTCCCTGAACTCCTCTCCCCTTCACTTTTTTTTTTTCATCATCCCTGTTCCCCCCTCTTTTTTCTTGTGCCTTGAAACACCTTTAATGTATAGGTGCATTATAAATAACCGATAAATAAATACATACATTCTATTCCCCCCACCAGAGCTGTTGATATCTTCCTCCTTGAATTTGCTGAAGTGGAGGATTGAGGCAACAATGGTAAATACTGGGGATTCGAATATCCTGCAGCAGGTGATAAGGGAAAGCACCCATATGGTGGTGAGGCTGTCAGGGTCTCTACACCCCCTACATGTGCTCCCCTTTTCCCATTTTACCTTCCTGGGCCTTTCCTTTCTCCTCAAACAACCTCCACAATTCTACAATGCTCTGCCTCTTCTCTAAATACTTACCCTTATACCTTGTTGATAAAAAGGTATACCTATTATGCAACATCCCTGTGACATGATCTCAGAATTTTGCTCTTAGTTTCTTTTACCCATTCTCTGTGAAGTTTTAAAATGTTTTCCTTATAATTTGAAAGCCACTGACACATATGATCAAGCACAGGTGGGGGTGGGGGTTTAAATGTTTTGTTTGTTTGTAGAACTTCTACTGATTCTTGCTTTTTTAAAACTCTAACACAAAATGGAGTTGGTGTGCCCTTTGGGGAGAAAAAATATACACAGCAGCTGGGCACATGAAGTACTAAATAGAACAACAAGGTAATGCTGCTAAAAGAAAGAGGAGAAATGCACTCAACACCTAGCCTAGTGTGCTAAAATTAGCAGAGTGTCTTGCAAAAACTGGGGTTCTGTTGTATCAAATCACACCCCTAGTTTAGACCATATTGATTCATGGTTAGTGAAACAAGTGAAAAAATATATATGACCACATATACCACAATGTTTTCAGTATGTAAATTATACTAATGTAATGTTAAAAACACTTTCACAAAAGGTTTCAATGTGTTCAGCAGCACATTTGAACCAAAAAAAGATATATACCATATCGTAAACATATTAGAATCAATCAAAGTGAATGGATAGAAAAGGTAATGATGGTGAATGAAAAGGTGAGTAAGCGAAAAACCGAAAACCCAGTGCTCAGAAAAAAGAGGGAGAGGGGGAAAGAGGAAAAAGTCCTCTAGTTTGAAGAAGAATGAGAGAAAATGAATAAAACAATTTCATAATAGCCAGTGCATATATTCTAATTGTGGACAAAATCCAAATAAATCAAATAGAGGTTAAAAATCCCTCGATTCTTTGATATCTGCTATATGGATATTAATATACAATTTATTCTAAAATTAGTCCTGGAGTTTCTTGCTTTTTTAGACACGTTGGCATCGTCTGTGAGTCGGGATTTGAAAGTAGTGTCTTGGAATGTTAATGGGATGAACAATATGAAAAAACAACAAAAAGTATTCAATTTTATGGAAGACATGCAGTGTGATATTTACTTTCTGCAGGAGACACATTTATTAAAGGAGATTAAAAGTTTGCAGAAACTATGGGTTAGCAGTGCTTTTGGTTCAAGCTACACCTCCAGATCTAGAGGAATGGCAATATTAATTCATAAAAATGCACTGATTAAGATTTTACGACAAAGCTTGGACAAAGATGGGAGAATTATTGTTTTGCTGGTAGAAATTCAGGGTGTTAATGCTATTCTATGTAACATTTACGCACCGTCCATAGATGACGGTTCATTTTTCAGAAGGGTCTCACAATTGATACAGGACAATGATATGCCTAATATCATTCTGGGCGGGGACTTAGCAACGAATCCTCTATTGTATCATAGCAGTGGTAAGGTGGAATCTCGTAGAGATCCGTATTTCTGCTCTTTTCAGCCGATGATTGACGAACACGATTTAAAGGATTGCTGGCTTCTAGCGCATCCACAAGTGAAGGAGTTCCATTTTTTTTCCAGCTCTCATTGCACCTATTCTCGCATTGATATGCTTCTAACAGCTGGTAAAATGACAGAAAATTTCAACTCAGAGGAAATTGGGAATATTGTGGTTTCTGATCATGCTCCTGTCTCTCTGTCTCTGAAATTAGATTTCGAAATTCGCAAATCCTATACTTGGAGGATGAAAACCTCAATCCTACAAGATGAGGAACTGCTTGAGAAAATTAGATCTGAGGGTTACCTTTTTGTGAAAGAAAATCACACTGAGGAAATGAATACTAAAATAATTTGGGAAGCTTTTAAATGCACCAATGAGGGGTCTAGTCTTAGATCTTTCTAGTGGGAAGAGGAAAAATTTGGAGTCACAAAGGGTGAATTTGGAGAAACGCATTGAAGAGGTCACTAAAGTTTTTGTGACAGATCCAGTATGTCTGGGTAAAAAGTAAGAATTATGCAAATTAAAGAGGGAGATGAATCGGATTATTAATGAAAGGGCTGAGAAACAGTTGTTTCAACTCAAATGTTCCTACTATGAAAAGGGTGAGAAGTGTGATCGTCGGTTGGCCTACAGGCTTCAACAATAGCTCTCTGAAGGAGCTATCACTTCTTTTTGTGGGCCTGATGGTCATACAACGTTTAATCCCGTTGGGATAAATTATATTTTCAAAAACTTCGATACAAAACTATATCAGAACGAATCAGATACTACGGGTCATGGTGAATCCTTTTTTGGTTCCTTGCCAATTCCAAAAGTTTCAGAGTGTGATAAAAAGCCTCTTGCAAGTCCAATAACTACTGATGAGCTCAAGATTGCAATCCACAAATTAAATATAGGAAAATCACTGTGGCTAGATGGGTTACCTGTGCAGATTTATAAGATTTTACCAGAGTCCACATTAGAATTATTAAGAGACATGTACATCGCCTCGAAGAATGAAGGTCTTTTGCCACCGTCCATTAACCATGCTACAATTTCTGTTTTTTCAAAGAAAGGAAAAGATAGAAACCTCCCGACAAGCTACCGCCCAATAAGCCTAAGCAACGCGGACAATAAGATTCTTGCAAAGATCTTAGCCTTAAGAATTGATCACTTGATGCAGATCCTGGTACATGATAATCAATCAGGTTTTATTAAGAATCATTGAACATCAAGCGATATATGAAAGTTATTGCTGACAATATCCCAGGCCCAGAATTCTATGTAGGATATAGCTGCCTTTTCACTTGATGCTGAGAAGGCGTTTAACAGGATAAACTGTAACTATCTGTTTTCGGTCCTGAGAAACATGAACTTTGGAGAAAGTTTTATGGACAGCCCTTTTGTATGCAAACCCTGCAGCTGATGTTAGGACTAATGGTTTACGATCTGACCCATTTGATCTACAGAGGGGTACCAGACAGGGATGCCCCTTGTCACCACTGATTTTCGTCTTAGCAATTGTACCATTAGCGATTGCTCTAAGATGTAATCAAGATTTATGTGGAATTAGCTTTCAAGGGGCCGAACAAAAGATATGGTTTTATGATGATGACCTTTTGGTGATAATAAAGAAGCTAAGTAATTCCTTACCAGCACTGATAGAATTTTTAAATAGATTTTATAATGTGGCTGGCTATAAAATCATTTGGTCGAAATCCAAGGTCATTTTTTTGTCATTCTCATGTGTAAGTCTTTCACTATGTCATGGGGCTTCCAATGGTGTGATAAGAAAATGAAATATCTTGGTGTGTGGTTGACTCCACTGATTGGAAATATGGTGGATGTGAATATGAGTGAGGTCTGTAAAGATCTAAAAATGTGTCTGGAGAGATGGACTTTATTAAAATTATCAATTTGGGGTAAAGCAAATGCTCTGAAAATGACTTCTGGACCAAGAATTAATTACATACTAAGCATGCTCCCGCTGGAAATTAAACCATCTTATTGGAAAGAGTTAGATCATTTAATTCAATCATTCATTTGGGAGCAGAAACCTCCTAGATTGCAACTATGGAAACTACAGCTTCTGTTGGAAAAAGGAGGTCATGGTATCCCTAACTTTTGAGTCTATCAACTAGCATTTACTTGTCAATTCATTGTACCATTTCTTGAAGATCAACCAGACAAATGGGCAATTGCAGAGGCAAGCCTTGCTGGCCCGCTCTATCCAAGAGCAGTTCTTACAATGACAAATGCAGCCAGTAAAAGAAACCCATTAACTGAATGTAAGTTCTATTGACTGCTAAAAGAGGACCAGGAGAAGGGGCAATTGCAAGTAGAGTATACAAGCAAATTGTGGCTAAATACAAAGAAAATATAATATTAAGAGAGGAATGGAGTCTAAGGATAGGATATAATATTTCACAGGAGGTGTGGATTGGCATATGTGAAAATGTGAAATTTTGTTCTTTACATTTAAGTGAGAGATTGAGACAAATAAAGATTCTAAACAGTGTATACTGGAGTCTGGAAAGGTTGATGAAATGAGGAATGTCGGACTCAAATGAATGTTGGAAGTGTTTGAATGAGGTGGCACTCTGGAACATATGATCTGGCATTGTTCGCAGGTATGAGGCTTTTGGACGGTTATCTGTGGTATGTGCTTATGTGTACTGGGAACTGTAACTTACCTAGATTTTAAGACGATGATTTTGGGCAGTGATGATTTATTGGATGAACTCTCAGTTTCCCAAAAGAAAATCTTGTTCAGGGGAGATTCAATTGGTAAAATGATGATACTTCGCTGATGGAAGTCTCCAACTATACCATTATCAACTGATTGGATCTCTGAGATGTACTATCTTGCAGGAATGGAAAATTAAATCTTCAGAAGACAAAGAAAAAATCTGGAGGACATTTCTTGATATGTACTAGTTCTACTGTTTGAGATTTTTTGTGATGTGGGTAAGGTGGGGGATTGGGGGAGTCTTATGTTTTCACCTTTTTTGAGGTTATATGTTATTGTACATAATATTCCAAGTTTCTTTGCATATTAATTTGAATTTAGTGTGGTGGTGTTCTGTTAATTTGTCATGTTGGTAATTCCATTTTGTATAAATAAACAAGAAAAAAAAAATGATCAAGCACAGTCTTCATACCCCTTTACAAAGCGTTGTCTAATCAAGAAAAAAAGGAAAAAGACAAATCTAAACACAAGCCAAACCTGCAGCATGCCAAGAAATGCAAGAAATTCCCAAATAAAAACAAATCTCCTCCAAATTATTTGAAACCCCTCAAAACTCGTTAACCTTTTCCTCACTCACAGTACAATGAACCTCACCACAAACTTACATTAACCATTATTACACAGTATACAGTATATTATCAATAGTAAAACATTAGCATGGTTATAATAATAATTATAATGGTTGCTCATTAATACATCTCCGCTCAAGCACTGGAGAAGGATGGTGTGTTCCTCCAAACCACTTCCTCTTTTCTCTTTAATACAATTACTTTGACAATGCACTGTGCTTTCCTGTCTACAGGAATATCTACTCTCACTACTTTGACTAATGAAGAGAAAATAAAAATAGAAGGAATTACGACATATAACAATTCACCCTAACATCACACCCATAAAACAACTCACACACTTTCATCAAATTTAAATTAACTTTCTGCCTTTAAAAAAACCCAATTGCACACCCTCCAATAAAAAAACATTGTTTTCTGACAGAAGTGTACTCACGTTAAAAAATAAATAGACATTCCCTGAGGCTGTCTGAAACAATGTCCTTGTCAAACAAGAACCAGCATGACAGAACTGTGGCACTTCCACCCTGTTGAACAAAACAGATGTTCACATGAAATTTAGCACCTGCAGGCAGTCTCGTTATTGTGCATAGAATCTTTGATCGCTCTGACGATAAGTAGCTGCAGTCAGTGTGTGTCAGGACAATCGAGCCATGAAACAGACCTGAGCATCACTTCAGCGGTCACCAAATGTTCGGACATGCCTGAATGCTTCCATTGCAACGGTACAGATTCCATGAAGAGACAAATGTCAGAAATCAGGTTAATTGCATGCTTATGATCAGGAGGGGCTAGTCAGTTTGTTAGAGTTGAAAAACGGAACCAGCCGTCAAAGCAATACAAAATAGCAGCTTATATACAGTTTAAACAATTTATATAAACACACATATTTTGTTACAAAGTCATCCCCCAACCCTCCATTGGCTAACACTAATACAAAGTAACTTAATCCCCCTAACTCTAAAATTCACATTGGACACTTTCATAAGGTACACCACTTTTGACAGGCAATCTTCTTCCATCATCAGATATGACGTATTTCCACGTGATACAAATATTGTAAAAAAATAACCAAGTTTATTATTATTCATACCATGTGACTGAGACGCCTTAACTCAGATGGTGATTGTACAGGGCTGTTATTCCTTTGGAACAACAATAACATTAAAACCCACTGGCTTATTTGTAATATTTTTCCGTCATTACCTACCGTAGCCTTACTTGCAACTACCATCTCAGACCATATAATCTTTAACCCACAACCTGAATATCTCCTTTGGAGCCCAAAAAAACCCGGGCAAGCATGTGGTTTATTAACTAACCCTTCCTACACCCTTCCATGTAAGAACCTACATGCGCCCAAGGAAATTAATTGCCTCTTGTATCTACAATTCAATCTGACCATAAAGACTCTGAAAAAATGGTTTGGCATCCTGCTCTGCAATATTATCACAGCTGGCCATATGCGACTCGCTTCCAACCCCCTATCATGACCGCAGTCATGCCGCCTTCTAGCTAGCCAAAAAAACCTTACCTGCAAACCAACAAATTCTACAAATTACATGGACTTTTATGGTGCACACTTTCCACAATGTCTTCAACACTGAAATGTTTTTACATTTAAGCCCTCATGAAAAAACCTCAAATGTACAATGTTCAGTCCCCCCACATTAACTTACTTTTGCCAAGATCCTTTTCCCCATGTGCATGGAGCTTCCTGTGTTGTGCCTCTAAGCACTACAAATGTCACATTGCACAATACATCGTCTATTCTACTAATCATGCTACTACCTAGTGTAACTATATTCTGTAAATACAAAGTAACACTGTAATCCTCTAACCACATTGAATCATATGTTTTAGTGGCTTCATAGTCTTGCAACTCTACCGCACTGGGGCCTGATACACTTTGTGCAATGTAAATCTGGTTCCCGCGTTGGGGCTTAAAATGTCTTACCCAACAACGGTGTGCCCCACTAAAATGCACAGAAACGCATGCGCTGAGATAGTGTATTAAATTGTCTATGTTAGAAATCATATATTTTTTCATTGAATAAAGGATCCACCTTCATCATCAACAACTATTCTGGAATCAACAGACAGCTCACTTCCACTTCAAGTAATATGTTTTCAATTCTAGGTGTGTCTGCAAGTATGCTATCGATGTCTGCGGTCATGTTAAACTTTTAACAAATGGATCATTTTAAATTATTTGTCTTTTTGACACTATTTTGAATGTTAAATCTTATGACAATACTTATTCTCTTTTTAATTTAGTCTATATTGCTGAACATCTTTCAAATATTAAAATTTAAAAACATGTATTTTATTTATAGGAGGATGACGGTACGTCGGCAATGTACTCTTCTTCAATACCAACCGGTCAGGCAAAGGAGGACATGTGATATGATATTAATTTCCATTGGAACTATATTTTTCAAAATTATAAAATGTACGAGAAAATTATCAAAGTTATCTTGCATTGTAGAAATAATTGAAAGATTCCCATTTTGTTTACATGTAATAACATTTGAGAACATTGTGCATCCATGCAATCCAGGTAGTATCATTCACCCTCCAACATGCAACATTGCTAAAAGTATGATTGTAGATCAATATTCTTTTATTCTTCAAATGCTCTATGTATGTATTTATATACTGTTGTTTTACATCTAAAGTGCAAGAAATGAAAATCAACATTTTAATACTGCATTTTTGGTGAACTCTGTACTATTTGCCACCAGCTGTCACCGCAGAAATATAATAGACAACATCCCCAAAGGTGAATTTATCAGAGCAAAAAGGAATTGCAACACAAAGAAGGCTTTTGATGGAGAATGCAACCTATTACTGACAGATTCTACCAAAAGGGCTGCACTGATGAAGCCATAGGAGCAGCTATCAACCTTGCACGGAATAGACCAGCAAAACATTACTGACCCCCAAAATCCAAGCAGCACCAGCGGAAGATACTATCCGATACGTGTCAGGATTTTACAGAGACAGTCATTAGGTGCAGAAAGTTCTAAGCACACATTGGCACCTACTCAGTATCGACACTGATACACAACAATGGATACCAGTACAAGAAAAATGTAATCAGGATGAAGGAAATCCTACACAGCAAAGAGGTCGTTCTGTGTGTGTGTATTTATTCAAACAATGACACAGAAAGTTTTAGTTAATTCAACAATTTACTTTTACAGAGCTTTCGATAAGCACGAAAGTTATTTCTGACATCAAAACGGACAAATAGTGATTGTGAACGGTGGTAACACGGGTCAGTGTCGACCTCAGAAGTACTGAGGTCAAAACTCCATATGGTAGCACATTCCCAGAACGGATGGGGTAGGAGAAGCCTACTGTACAGGGGAAGTGCGCCTGTCACACATCAAGATCTGGCGTTGCTACATTGACGACGTGCTGTTAATCTGGGAAGGCAGTAAAGAATCTCTACTGGTGTTTCACCAATGGCTCAACACACAGAATACCCACATCAAGTTTACCATCGAGTGGGACTATCAAGCCATCAATTTTCTCGATTTGCACATCTATCGATCTGGAGAAGTACTGAAAACAGAACTTTTTAGAAAACCGACCGATAGAAACACTTTGTTACATTTCACGAGCTACCACCCACAAGGGTTGAAGTACAATCTCCCCTACGGCCAATTCCTCCGTATCCGTAGGAACTGTACTGACAAAGAAAAATTCATTCTCCATGCAGAACAACTCCAGACACGTCTAGGACAGAGGGGTTATCCGAAAAAATCCATCAAGACAGCCAAAAAAAGAGCAGAGAACACCAACCGCTCCGTCTGCCTTACAGCCAAAGAACAAGTTCCCATCAATAGAACTGTCTGTGTAACTACTTACAACCCTGTCAGTGATCTCATCAGGAGCACCATCAAAGCATTGGCATTTGATCAAAAACGAGGGTAGTTTAGCAAAGAAACCTCTTTTTGCTTTCCGTAAGAACAAGAACCTGAGAGATACTCTGGTACACACATTTCTGGAACCTACCAAAACACCATCAACCCTGTGGAATCTTCCACCAGTTGTAGGACAGTACAGCTGTGGACATTGTGTGGCATGTCGGTACACTACCAACAGCAAGACCTTCACCTACAAGGATCTAACATGGAAGATGAATAATCATATCAACTGCGAAAGTAGATTTGTGATCTACGCCATAAAATGCCCCTGTGACATGGTATACATTGGCAAAACGATTAGACCAGTCAAACAAAGGATCAACGAACATAGATCTTGCATAAAAAACCAGGTACAGGATAAACCCTTGGTCGAACATTTCCACAGAAAAGGGCACACCCATGAACAATTCACATGGACTGTACTAAAACAGCTCCAGCCACAACGTCGCGGAGGAGATATTAATCTGGCCCTGACTAAACTAGAACAAAAATGGGTGCACAGATTGGACTCTGTACGCCACAGTTTAAACATAACTGTGGAATGGAAACATTTCTGAGCTTCCCTACAATCTTGCGCATTTTGTCTCAGTCTCCGCTGACACCATAGGTGTTTTACAGATACATCCTAATAATATGTGTTTATTATTTCTCATGTATTGTATATACTACCTTAGGAAGAGCTTGCAATTATAAACATGTGCTGTGTGTTTTTGTAATTCTGCACCATGCCAACACTAAACCTCATGTTGTCACAGTACTGCTATGTTGTTTGACAAATGCTGCATTGATTGCCATACAATGGGTCCATTTGGACTGTCACCATTAACCCACATGATTTAATTTCTATCAATACCTTTGTCACTCCGGACACCCACTAGGATGCCCTCTCCCCAACGCGCGGCTGACAAGGGCCTCGCACTTTCTCCAACCGGCATGTATTAGCGCAGCCTGGGACCACATTTCCCACAACACCATGCCATTCCAGTAATCCTGTGGGCTGCCACCCCTCCCACCATCCTAAGAGACGCGCTATAGGTTGAGACAACCACCTCGCCCGTGATTGGTCCTCCAAGCTGCCTTCCTCACTCACCGCGCCTTCCGATTGGCCACACATGAGCCTATCGAGTTGCTGATAGACACGGAAGCCGACTTCCCATCACAACACTGTTAGCAGAGGACCCCACCAGCAGAGAAGCACTAAAGACATTGCGGTAAGTAGTTAGGGACCCACACCTTAGTTCCCTCTCCCTTATGGCATTTGGACTTCTCCAGGGGAGCAATCACGCATTATACTGTCCAAATTGTTGTGGACTCCTGCAAAGCTACCACGGCATTAGGCACTCTGAGTTTTGCTCCATCCTGGAGGCACTTGCACTCCTGGGCACCGCAACAATTATATGTACACCCGACCTCCATCACTATCACACGCAGGCATCCTTCGTTTCGTCCCGAACACACTAGAATGTTCGCTTGTCACGCCATCACCCATACCACCTTCCTAACTTGAACCACATGGCAGAACCCTTAGGTCCACCAGGCACCTGGCACAGACCCACTGCACCGCTGCACATCTCGGGTGGCCGCTACACATTTTAAGTAACGACGCACCGGGGAGATTACATCGCACCTGGAGCCACCCAGTCTACCAAAATGGACACCTCACGGACCCGGTCACTATGTTTTGAAGACTTTCTCACCCCACAGGCTCGCTTGGACCACCATCACGGCGCAGCCGGATCAACCCCATCGCAACTATTGACAGACCAGTGATCTTTTTTGTTTTTACCCCCGCAGATTCGGGACCACCATGGCCCTTTGCATTCCACGGGACCCTGAGAGACGTCGGCCGTAAGATAATTCTGCCCACCTCTAAGTGCAACTTCGTACTAGCAAACCAGAAACCACATAAGGATTGCGAACAGCACCCTACTGCTCATTTAGCAGCAGATAAGCCGTCCTAGATACATCACGTCATGTATCACCACGGCACCGTTTTGCCAGTATTAAATACTACTATGAATAAAAATCAATTACTCTTTGAGATCCTCACAGCCTCTTTCAATTCCACAGATTATACGGACAACACCACATTTGGTGTCCCTCCTGACAAAGGCCAGCAAATAGACCGGCTTCAATCAAGCCCTATTTTGGCCGAAACACACCTGTGTCGATCCCCGTGACAAAACCGCACCATCCCCCCTTGTGTATGTTTTGAAAAAAGACTGTTGTGTACACTTTGTGTGAACAAAACCTGGGACTATCCTCAGTCTCAGGCGCACTTCCCCTGTACGGTAGGCTTCTCCTACCCCATCCGTTCTGGGAATGTGCTACCATATGGAGTTTTGACCTCAGTACTTCTGAGGTCGACACTGACCCATGTTACCACCATTCACAATCACTATTTGTCCGTTTTGATGTCAGAAATAACTTTCGTGCTTATCGAAAGCTCTGTAAAAGTAAATTGTTGAATTAACTAAAACTTTCTGTGTCATTGTTTGAATAAATACACACACACAGAACGACCTCTTTGCTGTGTAGGATTTCCTTCATCCTGATTACATTTTTCTTGTACTTACACCCTCCTGGGTAAATCAGGACTCCGCCAGGCGCTCTAATTTTTGTATTCAACAATGGATACCTACCAAACGCAGCCTAGCATACACCAAAACACCAACCGTACTCAACATGTTAAGTTCATCCTACATGGCACCAGTGGAGAACACTAGACTCAACTGGCTATCTTCGACACAAGCAGCAGGTTTCCCCAAATGTGGATCTTGTTTCATGTGCCCACATGCTAGAAATACCAACGTAATACATTTATTTGGCACACACAATCACAAAATCACCCAGTTCATTAACTGTACGTCAAAATGTGTCATAATTTGCATTGGCACACACAAATACATCGGCAGCACAAATAGAGAACCGAGAATAAGGATCAGAGAACACCTTGGCCTACTAAACTCACAGCATGCAAGATACCCACTGGCACTCCACTGGCAGCAGAAACACAAAATGGACTATAAAGAGGACATCCAATTCATGAGCATGGAAGTCATCAAACAAGACTCCAGAGCCGGAGACAGAAAATTGAGATTACAACATTGAGTAGCTACGCTAATAGGCAGATACACGAGTGTCAGTTTAGGCCTCAACATGGATCATGAACTTAATGTCTTCCTCTTAACTGTCACCACCATGCAACTGTTGGTGTAGGTGACAAAACGGGCCCACCCTTACAACTGACCACTATATATCCATTTATTCCGGACCGGCCCGCACTTATCATTCCTCTCTTAACCCACCAGCAATGCATGGCTGACCCCCCCTCAGCACCTGTACTTGTTGAACCCTACCACCCTTCATATCAGCATCTTCATTAAAGGCAAACCACCACAAATGCACGGGGCAACCATTAGCATGCACCCATGATCCCAGGCACACGGGTTGAACAATGATCTCATGACTTACCCTCTGCCTATGATCCCATGGCTTATCCTCTGCCATCCCATGGCTTATCCTCTGCCACCCTCCCACCGGCTAGCATAATTACATGTAGGAAAGCATTCACTAATGCAAAAAATGGCCACTAAAAGAACGTACCCTTGTTGCCACTTGTACTTGCGAATTAATAACCCATGTTGCTTTCCCTTTACTACATGACTCCTTGCCACCAGCCTTAGCTTATTAGTGCGAGTGCTCTGCACACCACCCCACCTCATCAGCCCAGGTCCACATTGCCAGCAGGCAACTACTAAGACCTATCAGGTGTCTGTTGCCTAGCAGCAAGCAGCCAATCACAACAGCACTCTGTTAGTGCTGCGAAAACTATCAGCTACATGATGACATCTTATTAATGCCTGCTGCGCCGCGGACAGGATCTACAGATCCCCATCGCTGAGGAGCATGTTTGCAGAGGTCCCCCAGGCCCTATCTGGTAAGTGCTTACACACAGGGTTTTTTGAACCCTCACACACAGACCACCTCCAGATACCGACACCAGGCTGCCGGCGCTTCTCACCCTGCTAACCGCACCCTGCTAACCGCACTAAACCGCACCCTGCTAACTGCACCTAAACTCTCACCTTCGTGGAACTGTCTCTCCTTGAGACTTGCAACTTAATCTCCCCACACCCCTCACTGGGCCCTGGACTCACCACTTGAACAAGGGGACTATCCTAACCCCATTTTACCCCCCATGTGCACACAGGACACACCACAGATGCGAGCCATGTGACTACGCTCCGGTGTCACTCAGCCCACTGAACCTCCAGGTGAACCTCCACCAGCCCTCACGCTACAGCCATCGGCCTCCACATATACTCCCTAGGTGTGTCCCGGCACAGAGGCGGAGCCACTGCGCAGTAGGTATTCTCCCTCACCCCTGCAGTCATGCCACTATGCATGCATCCCTAACCAACCTAACCCCCTCACTAATCTCATTTTGGGCACTAACATCATACCTATTCTGCTCACCATACCGGGACAGCGAAATTTTAAACCCCAGCCACGGCAGCGACCCTCTACACCCGCCACCCGCTTCAGCCCACACAGAACCCCAGGGCTGGCCTGACCTCTGACACATGGGACCCCCATTATCGCCCTGCATTCCCCCTCTTCTGCCTCACATTTATGGAACAACAACTCGTCCCACTCCCAATCCTGCAAGCTCCCCATTGTCTCAGCCTGCATAACTGCACTGTAATACACCCTAGCCTCCCCACTGCACATAAACACTCTGGTGGTTTACCACTAAACTAGCCACCCCCATCTATCCCACCCTGAACTTTGGCTCTTCCCTTCTCCCCACTAGATGCTAACCAGCTCCTTAACCAAGGACTTATTCTTTTGAAGGATACTCCTTAGGTAAGAGACCTTAAATCCTCCTCTCTAATTGGAAGCAACCTTCCTTCTCTCACAAACCTTTCTCATCCCTTCTCTCTCCCCCTTGGTGCATCTCCTCCTTTTTTGATACCTACCCACTTGGGTCATGTTCATGATGGCTGAAAAAATTAACGTGTATTGTGTAAACACAATTGTATATATATGTCACATCACTCTTTCACAACACCACTGTACAATTCCCACGACAAATGGATGTACCAATGTAATGTTTCTTAAACAATTCATGGTTTTAATATCACTCACGCACGGCTTATCACCACAACTTCACATCACCGATGGCACTCTCACGCCATAACGTTGCACAGCCTTAACAAAGAAACATGGTCGAAACACGTATTGTTTTTTTTTCATGTTACTGGCAATCACGTTGCTCATTAAGCACAGCAACCTTGTGCCAATTAAAACCTGTACCATGCATACACAACTGGCTCAGGACTCATCTTTGTACCTACCCTAAAGGATATATCATGAAACAGTGAGAATTATTACACCCAGCGCCTATTAAAATATGGGGTTCCAGCATCCTCATTAACTCAATTTTATGTATGTCACATTGTCAAATCAATATCTTCTTTTGACTCTGCCTTACATGCAGCAAAAGAATCATACTTTTCAGATCTTGCGGCTTCTCTTCCTCGTCCTCTTTTACAATTACTCCAGAACATCCTGTCCTCTAAATCTCCTGACCTGACCCTCTTTTCATCTCTTTCTTTTTATGACTTTGCTAGTTACTTCACATCTAAAGTTGCAAATCTATGTTCTGCTTTTGCTTCTTCTACCACTCCTCCTCCTTCCCCTTCTTCCACTTTACCTTCATACACTTTATCTTCATTCTCTCCTCTTACTGATTCTGGTACATCTGTCCTTCTTATCCGTGCTCATTCAACAGCGTCTCCTTCTGATACTGTTCCCTCTTCTCTTATTCCACATGTCTATCCCCATCTTTTTCCTTATCTTACTTCACTCATTAATTCTTTTATTTCTAACTCATGTTTCCCTGCGACCTTTGAGCATGCTCTTATTCTCCCAATTCTAAAGAAAATTACTCTTGACCCTTCCAATTCTGATAAGAAACATCTGTGTACAGGCACGTTATAAGTGCCACATCATATCATATCATAATATTTGCCCAATTTCACTTCTTTCTTTTCTCTCTAAAATTCTTGAGCGGGCTGAATATGACCAGGTTGCTATTTTCCTGAATCTTAATTCTCTTCTACCACCTCTCCAATCTAGATTTCGTCCTTCTCATTTTACTGAGACTGCTCTTTTGCATGTATCTAACTCTCTTCTCTCTGCTTGTCATTGTAAGCTCTCCTCTGCACTTATTCTTCCCGATCCATCGGTGGCATTCAATACTGTTGATCACACTCTTATTTCTCCCTTTCTTCTTTGAGTATTACTGGGTCTGTCCTTGAATGGTTCCACTCCTATCTTTCACAGCGGTGCTATTCTGTAACTCGTGCTGGACACATCTCTTGCTCACTTCCTCTTCTCTGCGGTGTCCTTCAAGGTTCTGTACTTGCTCCTCTTATTTTCTCTCTCTATACTACCCCACTCTCTGCTCTTATTCCTTTGTTTAATCTTTATTTTCATATGTATGCAGATGATACACAAATCGTTCTCTCTTCTGCTTCCTTTGACTCTATTCTGCACTCCACTGTATCAACTTGCTTTTCTGCTGTTGAAAACTGGATGTCTTCTTATTTTGTAACACCTCAATCTTTCTAAGACTGAGGTATTGTTTTTTCCGGCTTCAACTATTCTGTTTACTTTTGCTCCTCTTCTCTCTTTTTTCCTCCTTCCTCTCTGCCCTTTTCCTCTTCAGCATGCCATTTGGGGGTTATCTTTGACCACTTGCTTTCCTTTAAACAATTTCTCGCTCCTGCCACTGTGCACTTTTTAACATCTGTCATGCTCGCCACTGTCTCTCATTTCCTGCTGCAAAACATCTTCTTTTCAGCCTGGTATTTTCTCATATGGACTACTGCTCTACTGTTCTTGTTGGCCTTCCTGCCTCAGATCTTCTTCCTCTCTGATCTATTTACAATTCTACGGCTTGTCTTCACGGCTTCCCTTTGAATCACATCTTCTCTACCATTTTCTTTCTTTTGTTTTTAAATTTTAAATGTACTCACAGCTTGGCTCCTCCTTATATTTATTCGCTAGCCTCATTCTATTCTCGCTCTGTGACTCTATGATCACAGAATCTGCTTCTTCTCACTGTCCCCAAACCCCCTGTGCTTCTTCTCGAATACAATCTTTTCCCCTCTTAGCCCCTAAATACCGGCATACTCTCTTTCTCTCTAGCCGCTCTTCTTCATCTCTTTGTATTTTTCAATCTAACATAAAAACTCATCGTCTCTGCCTTCTTTCTACTTAGTGACTTCCTGTTTCTCTCCCCGCCTTCTGTTTTTAGATTATCATGTAATTTGTACTATTTTTCTAATATTTTGTAATAGTGCTTTTGAAGAAAGGTGCCTTATAAATTCAATAAATGCTCATTACAAAGGGGTCAGATTTAAAAAAAAAATGTTCACAGTTCATCAGCTACCATCTTTGTTGGTGTTCAAAAACCTGTGAGGGTTCTGTCCAGATTCTGATTGAAAAGTGTGTTTCAATGCTCCATCATAGTTCAAACATACACTCATGGGAGGATAACAAGCATTTTCATGAGTTTGTAAATGGACCTTTGAGTGAAGAGCATGATTGTAAGAAAAAGTGTTTGGTGAAAGGCTCCCCTCATCACATAGCACTACAAAAGATGTGTGTGACAAAATGCTTACCAGAGATTTGAGGGGGCCTCACAGACTTTTGCCACACTGGTGATTTGGAGGTATTCCATAATATGTACCTAAAGTACAGGCCTAAAAGGTTGAATTTCAGCATAGACGGTATGCAGGGCAGAACAAGGCTGGCTGTACTTGCTCACAATGAGAACATTGGTATGGATCACGCTAGAACAGGAGGTGCTTTTGGTATGCTTCGTTACACCATAGTGTTTACAAAAAGAAATATTAGAGCAGATAGAATTTGACTTTGTGAAAGATCTGACTTTAACTGCTGGCCATGCAAATACATGGAACACATTACTAATGTAGTCATCCTCCAAAAGGTGAACATTTTGAAAAGTTGACTCCAATATTCAAATGATGTGGTGTGGTGTTTCACATGTCTTCCTATTCAAAATTACATCATTTGATTTTTCTAAAGTTATCACATATTTATTTTTTTATTGTGCATTTGTAACATGCTTATACATCAACAAATTGTGTTTGACAGTGCCCAGGGCTAAGGGGAAGGAACATGGGAGCAAAGCCAAAAGAATAAACTGATGAACAAGAAAGGGGCAGTCTTACTAGGCCTTGTGAGCATTCAGAATGTACAAGTTCAGGGAGAGAGAGAAGGGATAGTAAATGGAGTAAGTGCTAGGAATTCCACAGAGGGAAGTTCCAAGGAGTCAGTGGTCTGAACAGTAAGTACCTGGCAGAGATCACTTGGTACAGAGTCAACACCTTCCAATGTAGACCTGTGGGAACACCAGCCAGTGGGGGCCCATAGGCACGTGCTGGATAGGGGTGAAGGCTGAAAGCGATTGGGATTAAAGCCAGTTCTTGGAAGGACTGCTAAGGTCCCAGACCACCAATCTCGTTGATTGTGGGGTATTAGCTTGGGAGTGAGATGGGGAAAGTGGAGATGAAGAGGAAAGTATTGAGGAGCTTCCGGAATTTTAAGAGATCCGGCTCAAGACAGAGGGGAATGGGGAGGCTGTTCCAGAGGAGGGAGCCAGCTGAGGAGAGAGATCTTCCACCAGCTCGCTGCTTAGAAAACTGCTTGACACTCAGGGAGTTTTAGCTTGAGCAGTGCCAAGATCTGGAAGGAAAGTATTTGGTGAGAGCACATTGTAGATAGATTGGTCCTTGGCCCCAGACAGCCTTATGGATGATGCAGAGGGATTTTAGTTTGATCCTTGCATAAACCAGGAGCCAGTGGTGGTATTTTAAGACTGAAGATATGGTCCCTAGACTTGAAGCCAAGGATAAGTCTTGCAGCCATATTCTGGATAATCTGGAGGAGTAGGTTAAGGAAGAGACTGTTGCAATAGTCCAGCCTAGAGAGTACCAGAGCTATAGAAACATTGATCTTCTGGGGAAAAGTGAGGAAAGGAAGGAGGTGGAGTTGAAAATGGGCCTTCTTGGCAGGGTCCAAGATGTGAGGGAAGAAAGTGAGAGAGGAATAGAAGATGACCTAAGGTTTCTGCCTTCAGATGCAGAAGAAAGAGGAGAGCCCATAGAGCGTGGCCATAGTGAAGGGAGTAAAGCGGGAGTGGGTATGCCAATAAAAATGATTTCCATCTTGCTGGCATTGAGGCAGAGATCATTGGAGGCACACCTGGATTGGATAGCAGATGGGCAGTCTGGAATGGTAGAGGAAGTAGGGGGAGCATCAGAAGGAACTTTGAAGAAGAGTTGGCTGTCATCTGTATAGTATTGGAAGTGGGTGGGAAAGTGGTGATAAGTTGTGCAAGTGGAGCGATATGGATGTTAAAGAGCAAGGGTGAACGGTTAGATCCCTGGGCAATGCTGCAGGTGGAGATAAAGGTATGAGAGAAGAAAGAACCCAGAATGACCTGATAGGGACAGTCAGTGAGGAAGGAGGTCAGCCAGTCCAAGTGGCTGCTCAGAGATACCAAGATAATTATGAAGCCATTTCATGAGGATGGAGTGGTTGACTGTATCAAATGCAGAGGAAATATCAAGTTGAATGAGGACAGCGGGAGAGTTAATGTCGAGAGATGCGAGCATTTCTTCACAGGTGTTCAGAAGAGCAGTTTCCATGCCTCTGGATGCTTGGGGGTCGTTTTCCAAGAAAGGGAGTGATGGAGATGGGGTGGTAGTTAGCCGGACACCGGGGCTTGGCAGAAGGCTTTTTCAAGAGGGGCAGCACAAAAGGGTGTTTGAAGGAAGATGGGAAAGACCTGCTAGCAAGAGAGTGATTGCAGAAATCAGCAAATGCAGGCCCAAGTGAGCTGATGCTGTCCTTAATAGTTCTCGATGAATAGGGGAAGACCTGTTTGGAGGAGAGGTTCATAGTGCAGACAACCCTAGTGACTGCTAGTCCAGATGGCACAACTCAATAAAGTCAATACCAAGCATTGTAGGTATATTGTAATTCATCTAATTAACCATTACAGACAAAAATGTTTGCCAGCTCTTTTATATAGGTTAGAGATCTCAGAAAGGGATCAATACCATATGGACGGAATCCTTTGGAAAAAGACACTAAGTATACCGAATTGTGTTCCAATGGTAGCAATAAGGCCAGAATTGGGACTCCAATCTTTCAATTTATATGTTATCTTAAGAAACCTTTGATTCTTCATACAATATTAAACCCTAGTGAAGATTCTTTGTAAAGAAAGAGCTGGGAACCATGTTATTTAAAAAAAGCTGGAATACTTTGGATCACATGCATAAGGAGTGCATGGGTTCTCTACAAGAAATAGGTAGTACCATGTAACAACTAAAATATAATCCCCTGAGAGTAAAAAAGAAAGTTAAAGAGTTTGATTGGGTGAAACAGTGGGACAATCTGAATCAATATAATTCCCTGTAGGGGCATAGGATAATGATTAAACATCATGATATCCTTCCAGTGCTCTCCTGATATATTTTATAGACAGACCTTCATGCGATTTCATCTGAATCAGCTGTGTACCTTGAAAGTGTGATGGCCTACACGGGGAATCCCATAGAAATTAAATGATATGTTGTATATGTAAGACCCTGGATACCATCGAAAGTTGGAAACATTTATATTTTGTAAAAGCACATTGGATCTGCATAAACGCATTTTGAGACAATTTTACTTGGGCTTGCACATAATTGATGAGGAGGCACAATGGGACAGATTTCTTAGCGGTTAGTAGCACAAAATCCATAAGCCACTGTCCATTTTATAAAACCATCGTATAAACTGTTGGATGAGAAAGGGGCCAGAATTGGTTTATAAACATAGCCAGAGTAATTTACATATGGAATGCATTTTAGTTATTCTGTTAAGATTGTATTTTATTAATGTTTACCAGTTATGTGTCTATCTGCCAGATCACTAAATGCTTTATTGTTGTTTTATACATGTGAATTGTAGTGACTCTATTAAGATTGTATATTATATTGTTTATTAGCGATATTAGTGATGTGTTTATACGTCACGTCTACATGTTTTATTGTTATTGCATATATTGTATTAACTGTGTAAATTAGTGTATGTACTTCATTAGTACTTGTATCATGTATTTGTGTTGGGAATTTTGTATACCAATATACAAAATTAAAAAAAAACTGTAAATAAATAAAATGTAAGCATGTTTTTAACTGTACATTTTTTAAAAAATATATCAATGTATTA
The DNA here is from genome assembly GCF_040938575.1 of Ambystoma mexicanum. Lineage (NCBI taxonomy): Eukaryota > Metazoa > Chordata > Amphibia > Caudata > Ambystomatidae > Ambystoma > Ambystoma mexicanum. Next base: position 1,148,648,310 of record NC_090933.1, read on the forward strand.
TGTCTATTTCCATAAAATAAATGTGAGTCTATTTTTATTATTAAATGTGTATTTGTATGAATTTTTGCATTTTATCTCAAAAATAGTTTTTTATATTATACAAATAAATGTGAATGGAAAAATATTGTTGCTGTACTTATTGGTTGCAATCATTACAAAGTATATTGATTTGTAAAAAATGCAACATACATGTGGGTACTATTTTACTATTTACTTTCAATTGTTTATTTTAAATAGTGAAAAATGAGAAAAGGTACACAGGTTTCAAGGACAGCACTGACACATTTGAATCACTACAGTCACACAAGTGGCAGATGTGACTTAAATTGTTGCTTGGTTTTCATAATACATGTCTAAAGAAAATAAGATATGTTTCCTGCCTTGAAATATATATATATATATATATATATATATATATATATACATATATATGTAAATCTTATGCCATATCTTCTAGAAAAAGGTAGTAGATCAACCAGCTCGTTCCAAGCACTCATGCACAAAGTCGCTAACAGTACAAACTATATGTGCCATTGGGGACTTGGTGCATGAGTGTTTGGAACGAGCCAGGTGACCTAATACCTATTTCTAGAATAATGTATATCTCTTCCTCTGTGAGTTGGTGGCCCACCCCACCTCCGAGGGTGGCCACTAAGGTGGGACCCTTTTGAGTACCCAATCTTATACACATACACAAGGAAGAAATATAAATGTTTGGACTGTGGGCTAGTACAATACTCTGGAAGTTGGTTGCAGAGGCATACGACTGAAAATCCACACCCACTAACCTCCATAACAACTACACTCAATACGAAACTCTACACCATGCTCACATTACAAAGTATATAACAAACAGGACAAGGACATCTGAGACAAGAAGCATTTATTGGGGTGTTGCAAGTAATTGTGGGTGTGGATCTGCCCTTGGACAATGCATAGCAAAGAGGCTGAGGCTACTTGGTTTTTATCATGCAACGAAAGTGCACTTGATTGTAAAGTATGCTGCAGATTTCAGTTTGTTGAAGCAGAGGTAATTGCTTGTAGAGTAGGCAAAGGCCCGATTTAATGTACAGGAATCAAGAGCTACCTATGATACTTATTTGTATATTCAAGGAAGGTGGAAAGTGTGTGTGTTGTGTGCATTGGTGGGTGTGTGTCTGTCTGTATATTTTATTTTTGTCTGTCGATTGTGATGTATTGGGGTGTAATTTTGAATGTGTAGATCTCTCTGTTCATGTGATTAGGTATTTTGTTATTTTGTATTTATGATGAGAATATGGGCTTTTTCTTGGTTACATTACTCTCTTCTGGATGAGTATAATGTTTGTGTACTTACGAAGAATTTGGTGGCAATGTTGAAATAATTTGAATTTGAAAAAGTAAATAGGTTTTTCCATCTGCCACAATTCTGTCTTTCATCAAATAACAATGACCAGACCTTCCAGGATTTTGTGGCATGAAATGGCAAATTTAGTGGCATGAAATGGCAAATATTGTGACACAAACCTTTATTTATTGCGAGATTTTTGCTGGACATTTTTTATTAACTGGAGGGTATAAGATTGCCACATTGCAGGAAAGAGGCAGAATGCAAGGCTACAAGAGAGCCAGGGTATCACTATTATGTATCTTTTGTATTAATTTAATAGGAAGAGTCCCAGATGTTTCTGGCTTGGCAGAACAGTGTTTGATTTGGCTAAATTTGTATGTATCTTTCACCACCACTGCACCGCCTCCCCTACTTAACTGCTTGGCCCCTGTGGCTTCCCCTGAAATCCTGCAGTGTCAGATCCGTCTCTTTAACACGGGTCGGATCCGACTCCGCAGGGTCCCTTTTTATTTATTTTGAGGAAGCGGGGGAAACGTATTTATAAAAATCGATCAAATGGTACTGGCCGAAATAGGTCAAATTGTACCATTCAAATGGGTTGTGCCATGAATAGAAGTGCTCGCCCGACAGTGTTCTGCAAGCTCCCAGTGCCTTTCACAGGGACAGGGGCCTGCCACTGTAAAATGCGACCCCAAAAATGCATTTTTATCCTGTTTGAGGAACAGAAATGCAAGCGACACAGCAGTGTTTCATACCTTAAAAGAAATGCATGACAGGGTCAGGAAAGACCATGTCATGCAGTGGCACCCCCATATCCTGTGCGCTTGGATTGCCTACAATTTCTGCACATTTAAAAGTGCATCTTGCTTGGATGTGCTTTTACATTGGCAGAAACGTCCCCTGATTTACTCAAGGAGGTGAAAATGGCCATCTGAATGGGCGCACATATAAAATGTGCGCATTCAGGCTTCCCTTGTGGATTGGGCTGCTCTTTTTTTGTGCGCAAGTGATGAGATGTGTTAGGGCATTTCATTTCTTGTGTAAAAAAAAGTTTTCAGAACCTGGCACCCTCAGTATTTTTTAAACAGTAGTTTTTGCAGATATATTATAAAGAAAAAAATAATTAAAAAAGCTGTTTTTGCACAAAACGGCCGTATTCGCGGCATTTTGTGCAAAACAGCCATTTTTGCAGCATTTTTGCGGGATTGCAAAATCGCCATAAGCTCGAGGGTCTCAATAAACTGTATTAAATGGACATTCTTGGAGCTGTATTATAGAATGAACTTCTGCTTTGAATATGCTTATTTGTCACTACATGATAACATGAGGAGGAATGCAAATCAAAATCTCACGTAATTCATTTTGCTGGAATGCAACATGGATATATTAAAAACAGTTTTCTGTAAGAATAATAAAGTAAAATGGATGGGGTCATATTGAAAATCATATTGAATGATTTGTGTAATGAAGTCACCATTGAGCAAGACATTTAAAAAAAAGCCATGACGAAGAAATCTTAATGAATGAAAAACAGAACCAACCAAAAGATGTATGGACTGTGACTTCATTGATTTATTGGTGTGATTAGAAAATGATGAGGATTGAAATAGACCAATATAATATGTGATGCAGTGGTGCTAATATTACTATCAAGGTTTGACACTGGGTGCAATAACTATATTTCTGGGGCATATCCTCGTTGCAATCCTTGTAGTCAATGGGTTTGCCCAGGTGTGGTGGCCGACCAGGTACACCAGTAACATTGCAGAAATTGAGTCCAGTCTTTCACTGCATCTTCTCAGTAGCATTGCAAAGGCATCGGGGTGAAGTTCATGCTGCCCGCCAGGAAACGAATGCCCTTAGGAGGGAATTGATAATATCAAAAGAACGAACTGATGATCTCGCCAGACAGTTATTACAGACACAAGCGGGGCAAACCCCGCTACCTAATTCAGGAGGGAGCTATATCCCAGCGGCTTCAGCCAATCCTGTTCAAATCAACCTACCCAGAAATGTGCCATTGGCACCGCCTGAACGCTTCTCTGGTGACCCTAAAAGGTTTGCGGTGTTTATAAATCAATGCCGATTGCACTTTCTTTGTAGACCTGCAGCCTTTCCGACTGACCAGACTAAGGTAGCCTTTGTGCTTTCGTATCTTAGCGGCAGTGCTGCTGATTGGTCGATCCCTCTGGTTACACAGGATGACCCGATCCTTCGTGATTTCCCGACCTTCCAGGCAAATATGGAAAGACTTTTTGCAAGGCATTCCCAGGGGCAGGCACTGGACAACGAACTCCTTTCCCTACGACAGGGCAATCAAGATCTTTTGGCCTACATTGCATCATTCAATAGGCTAATCGTGGAAACCAGATGGCCTGAGGACAAAAGAATCACGCTTTTTCACAGGGGTTTGCGTGGCAAACTCAAAGGCGTCCTTGCCCAGGTAGTGAATCCTCCTCAGGATTGTTCAGAGTACATTGATTTGGTGGTCCAATTGGATCACAGACTACAAAACAGAAAGGCGGATCGATCCAGGTTTGAAACACGAGTGTTCCCTAAGCCTCAAAGTCACACCAAAGGAGTTGAAGCCGTCAAACCTATGCAAATTGGGGTTGTAAAGGGTCCCCTAACCCAGAAAGAACGCGACAGGAGACGACAAATGCAACTTTGTCTCTATTGTGGAAATTCAGGACATTTTCTTCGAGATTGCCCGGTGAAACCACCTAAGAAGACAGTGGGAGCTTCTGATAAGAGTTCTGAAAAGCCTGAGCCGGGAAACGACCTCGCCCGACAAGTGTAGAGGTCCGCTTGCCGAGCGTAAAAACCAGCTCTTTGACCTCGCACTTCATAATGCCAATGGTCCTCGTAAACCCAGAGCAAACGGATCGTTTGCATGCAATTAAGGCATACATTGATAGCGGAGCAGTTGGAAATTATGTGGACCGCGAATTGGCTTCCAGGATGAACTTACCTCTTTGTCCAAAGGTGGTTAAAGACGTCATTACCACGGTGGATGGGACGGAAATCGCCTCCGGACCAGTGACCCATACCATTACTGAAGTGACGATACTAGGCCAAGACGGGCATCAGGAGGTAATTGTGTTCGACGTGATCAAGGCTCCTCAATTCCAAGTAATTCTAGGGATTCCTTGGTTGGAGAAACACAATCCTCAGATTGATTGGCGAGCAAAGACGATAAAGTTCCCAGAGTGCACACCAACTTGTTATCCACGACCCAACATTGGCCTAGCGTCAGTAACGGCTGACGGTCCACAATTACCTCTAGAGTATCGAGAGTTCCAAGATGTTTTTCAAAAGGAACAGGCTAACACCTTGCCACCCCACAGATCATACGATTGTCAGATAGATTTGCTACCCGGTGCAACTCCCCCTTGCAGTAGGATTTACGCCCTTACCGAGCCTGAGAACCTTCATCTGCGACAGTATTTAGACCAGTACCTGGCCAATGGCTTTATCCGTCCGTCGAAGTCCCCTGCATCCTCGGCTCTGTTCTTAGTACCAAAAGAAGAAGGTGACCTCAGAACCTGTATAGATTATCGTGCTCTGAACCAGATAACAGTAAAAAACCGGTACCCCTTACCTCTGATCCCGGAACTCCTTGACCAGGTAAAAAACGCCTGTATTTATACTAAGCTTGATCTCCGGGGAGCTTATCACTTGGTACGGGTCAAGGAAGGAGATGAATGGAAGACGGCCTTTCGCACTAAGTATGGGCTATTTGAATACCAAGTGATGCCCTTTGGACTATGCAATGCACCGGCCGCCTTCCAATATTTTATGAATGATGTCCTCAGAGAGCTCATTGATGTCTGCGTTGTCGTCTACATAGATGACATTCTTGTGTACTCATCTTCAGAAGCTGACCATCGAAATCATGTTAGGGCGGTCCTTCGCCAACATAAACTTTTTGCCAAGCTCGAAAAATGTGTTTTTCATGTCACTGAGGTCGAATTTTTGGGATTTATTCTGACACCCAAAGGAGTCCACATGGACTCGAGAAAAGTAGACGCTATCCTCAAATGGCCGTCTCCTACTTCCGTGAAAGGCGTTCAAAGCATGCTAGGCTTTGCCAATTTTTACCGTAGATTTATTCCAGAGTTTTCACGAGTGGTACAACCCATCACCGCCCTCTTAAGAAAAAATAAATGCTTTGAATAGTCCGCAGAAGCAGAACAAGCCTTCCAAGAGCTAAAGGCTAAATTCACCTCGGTGCCAATACTGAAACACCCACGCCCGGACCTCCCTTACATCGTTGAAACCGACGCCTCCAGCTTAGCAATAGGAGCAGTCCTATCACAAAGAGATCCAGAGACTAACCAACTGCATCCTGTGGCATTCTGGTCTTGGAAGTTCTCGGCGCCTGAGATCAACTACACCATCACAGACAAAGAGCTTCTAGCGATTAAATCAGCCTTTAAGGCATGGCGGCATTATCTCCTCGGGGCCAGACACACCGTCACAGTGATCACTGATCATCGAAATCTGCAGTATCTGAAAACCGCCAAGGCTCAATCCTCCAGACAGCTTTGCTGGGCTCTATTCTTTGCTGAATTTGACTTCGTGATCACTTATCGCCCCGGCAACAAGAACGGCAAAGCGGATGCTCTTTCCCGAATTGGAATGGGAGATAACGTTGCCAATCCAGAACCTGTACCAATAATTCCTGAACAAAGGATCGTGGGTCTGATTTCTTCACAATCCATTGAGGATATTGAAGAAAAAACTAAACAACTTGTAACCTCACCAGACTTACTGAACTGGTTACAAAAAGGAAAAGATTTCACCGTAAGCAATGACTTGCCTTATTTCCAAGGACGATTGTTCCTACCACACGCCGAGTTACAAAGACAGGTAATCTCCTGCTATCATGATTCATTAATTGAGGGTCACCCTGGCATTGCCAAAACCACAGAAAAGGTGAAGAGACACTTCTGGTGGCCTTCATGGAGAAAAGACATAAAGGAATTCGTGATGTCCTGCCGTGTGTGCTCTCAAAACAAGGGTCAGAAGAAGAGGCCGGCTGGTCTTCTGCAACCATTAGACATCCCACCGTGTCCCTGGCATATCCTTTCCATGGACTTCATCACAGACTTACCCTCCTGTTCCGGGTACAACACCATTCTTGTTATTGTGGACCTGTTTTCTAAAATGGCCCACTTCATTCCGCTAAAAGGCTTACCTTCAGCATCAGTCCTAGCCAAAGTATTTCTTGAAAACATCGTCCGGCTACATGGCTTCCCGTCAGTACTAATCTCAGATAGGGGGAGCCAGTTTATTTCCCACTTTTGGCGTAGCTGTTGTCGATTAGCTCAAATCGATGTAAGACTTTCGACCAGCCATCATCCCCAGACCGACGGGCAAACCGAGAGAACAAACCAGACTCTCGAGCAATATTTACGATGCATGCTACAACAGTCGGAGAGTAACTGGAAGGACATCCTTTGGATAGCTGAATATGCTTACAACAATTCAGTTCATTTGGGTACCGGGAAGAGTCCCTTCTACATCTTGTATGGGATTCATCCTCGAACCTCCAACCTTGATCCACCTCAAGATCTTGGAACACCCGCCGTGGATCAATTGCACACCGTTATTACCCAAGCTTTTAAGGAAGCAACTGCACATCTACAACAAGCTAAAGAGAGGTACAAAAAAGGAGCAGATCAACACCGAAGCAATGCCCCTCAATACCAGGTTGGGGATCAAGTCTGGCTGTCCACCAAACATTTATCGCTTAAAGGGCCTCGCACCTTCAACACCAAATACCTGGGACCATATCCAATTACGGCCATAATTAATCCAGTGGCCGTTAAATTAGAATTGCCAACCCATATGAGAATACATCCTGTATTTCACATATCTCTTTTGAAACCCATGCAACCTGGAACCAGATTGACCAATCCTCCAGAGCCCATTCAAGTGAATGGGGAGCCCGAATTTGAAGTAAAAGACATTTTGGACTCTAAAATCATCAGATCGAAGCTATTCTACCTAATCGACTGGAAAGGCTACGGACCTCAGGAAAGGTCATGGGAACCCTATGACCACGTCCATGCTCCTCGTCTAGTCCAGAAATTTCACCGAACCTTTCCTGATAAACTAAAACCCCCGGGGAGGACAAGTTTGGGAGGGGCCTTGAGGGGGGGTGCTGTCATGGGCGCTACTCCCGAGGGGCCAGGACTGGCCCAGCGCCCTCGGAAGCAGACCCGTCTTCCATTACTCCAGACCCAGCAGACCCCTACAGGGGCCCTTTGGACCGTGTCCTGGCGCCTTTGGCGCCAGGCTCATGAAGGGTTTCAGTGCCGGGCTCATATTGATAAACAGTGTAATAATGCTTGGGTGGATTTACCTGAGGCAGACCATGCTGCATATTTACCCAGAACAATCCAGTCTGGTTGAAGTCCCCAGCCATCAGGGCTGGGAGGAACTATTCCCTCCATTCAGGAACTCTTTTCTTACCTGGGTGGAACCGGTGGAAGAACACACACTGGAAGCACTTCTCTGCCATTTAAACCACGCCCAATGGAAAACACGTGCTTCGCGTTATTCTGCAGCAGCAGCAGGACGCTCACCGAGTCGGCTCCTGCATTCCAGGTCCAGAGTCATCTTCAGCTTCCGCGCAGCAACCTGTGGATGAAGAAAGACACAGAACAATACTTACCAGATCCCGGAATCCAGTCACCGGCAAAACCTGCAAAGAATAAACATAAGGTTAGAAAAGATCAACTCGCTCGCAGCCGCGCCCGCTTACCTGAACCATCCGTGATTGCAACGGAGCTAACCGCGGCCTTCTCTTCGGCAGCTTCTCTGCACCTGAAAGGCAAAGGACATAATTAAAAAGGGGTTCGGGTGAAGGCAGTCGCATTGCATCAAGTTGATGCAAAGACAGACAATCTTTTAAAATGTAAATGTAACATATAGATAAAAAGTACATTTTGTAGTTAATTGTGTTACTTATTTTGCCAATGGGTACATCAATATATTTTTCCTTTCTCAAATGTTCATAGTCTCATCATAAAAATGTGTGTATTTCATGGCACCCACCTGCACCGTCTAAGGATTTGAATTGGTGTTTCGGCATCAAGGATCAGGAATTACAAATGTTACAATGATTTGCATGGCCAAAGTTTGCCCATTTGCGGTTCCGGTCTTCTGGACGACCATATCCTGCATTTATGCAATGAAGAGATGTGGATAGCAACATTCCGTTGTTCATGTGTAGCAAAACCTTTTTTGCTCCAAATGGAACACTATGTGCTTCTATAGAACATGAATAATGACACTGAATGGAATTATATTTTACTCCACAGTACTTAGACGTGCATAATTCAAGTACTAGGATGAAAACATAGAAGAATGAATCAGAAAGGTGTCATTGAATGTGACCATCAACCTGAAATTGAGTTCTATGGCTTGCAGTAAACAATCTGTTCTTCCACTGATTATGTACGCCAAAGGTTTGAATGTCACATTGGATGTATTCAACTGTTTACAGTGAATTAATTCATAAATTCCAGACTCTGAGTATTTATTAAAACATTTACGTTATTTTCTTCTTTTTGTGAAAAGCTTGTAAGCTTTTACTGTATGTGTGTATGTGTGTGTGCATGTGTGTTCATTTTCTGGGTTTTGCGTTAGATAACGGGATGACGTAGTTGATGACATTGTACGTTTGGCTGCACTGTGCAACAACTTCATGAGCAGAGGCGTAGCGTATCAGTTTGGCATGTTAGTTTTCAGCTTCAGGGGTGAGTGTTATGATTTACTGCTGTGAGGGCACTTGAACTGAGGATGATTGATCAAAGGATAGGATTATCACAAGATGGCAGTTTCCGACAAGTGAATTTGGCAGAAAAGTCAGAAAATCAGAAAATCAAAGGTAAGATTCATTGTAAAAAAATATATGTTTATTTCTGAGTATTGATATGGACTCTTATTTAAATGTTATATGTTTATTACAAACTTTTAAAAATTCATAGCAAAATGGTTTCCTACTCAGCTCTACATATCTTCTGTTCTCTTTTTTTAATTTTTTTTTTTTTATAAAGATGGAGTTCCATTAGGCTTTTAGCAGGATACGTCACTTTTTTCTTTCAAATATCTTGCTATCACTTCTAAAAATGCAATCAGTGCAAAAGTTAGTTTTTTGTTTTCTCTTGTATGGATGGCTCTCAACCATTCTTCGACGGTATATGTAGAGTATTTGTCAAGCTCTTGTCCCATACACTTTGTTCTGTCATCTCGTAGAGTCAGACAGGTTAACACCAGATGCTTCAATGAGTCTTCTCCAATGTTACAGAGACGACATATCTCATCTTCTTCCATTCGGGCTCTTCTTTGGTGCAAGGTCTCCATTGTTTCCCATTTGTTTATCCTGAAGAACATAAAGATTCTTCTCTTACTTTTGCACGAATTGCATCAGGTATTTCGGGAGTTTGTTTAATTTCTTTGTTTCGAATGGAGCATTGTTCATTCTTTTGTGATGACTTCTCTTGTCTTGTGTCTTAATCCAGTCAAGTGTTAGCAGTTTTTTTTGTTTTAACTGCATCCGGATTCTGCACTAAGGTTTGTGTATTAGTGTTCAGTTGATTTGAGATGGTTTCACAGGATGCTTTCCAGATTTTAAACAGTCCATCACTCCTTTCCTCTTTCTTCTGTTCTAAGATATCAAATTGTGGAGAGATGTTATCTCCTACAACTTTTCTGTAAAAGTTTAGTGCATTCCATTTAACAATAAAATGCATAGATAATAAACTTAGTTCATACCTCATGCAGGCAGTTGGAAAGCCTTTAGACAGTTTAAGGATTCTTCGCCAAATCACATGTTCGCATCTTATCGGGTGTTATTTTGTTTCAACAGAAGTGAACAACTGTGACCATAGAGAATTTTCCATATTTTATATTGAGTTTTGAAGTTTGGGCAGCACATTGGCTACATTTGGGCACCAACCTTTTGACCATCGGTTTGTCACAAATGCTGGCGCTTATTGTTATGCCTAGATATTTTTCTTCAGAAACGACTTTAATAACGTCTTCCATTGGAACTTACCACACGCATTTTGGTTGCATGCACCTTGTAAGTTCTTCAATACAAGTATCTCTGTTTTAAGTACGTTGATTTTCAATCTATTTGTTTCAATGTAGGCTTTAAAGGCGTTGATCTTCCTCTGGAGTCGATTGGTGTTTGATCTAAGATTGCAATGTCGTCTGCGTATAAAATCATGTTAATATGTTCCTTGTTGATTTTAGGAGTGAAATAGTTTACGTTACTTAATGCCTCCTTCACATCCGATGTGAAGAAGTTAAAGAGCGTAGCTCTTAAGGGGCAGCCCTGTTTAACTCTAAGAGTAGTTGAAATGTGGGCGGTAATGTGCCCTCTCTGATCGAGGCGAACATGTACAGAGGTCTCTGAATAAAGCGCTTTTATTGCAGCAACCAAACTTGTTGGACATCCTTTGCTTTTCATTTTTTCCCAAAGCATTTCTCTGTCCACTCCATCAAAGGTGTGGGCCAGATCAATACATGCAATATAGATTGCTTGTTTTTGTCTTATCGTCTCCATTTTCAGTGTGTTCAAGATGAATAGGTTTAAATTACAGCCCACTCCTCTGACGAATCCAGTTTGCCGTAGATCCGCTACTCCTGCCTTCTGGATCCATGCTGTTAATTGGTTCCGCAGCTGACTGACGAAAAGTTTCCCAACTACGTTCAGTAGTGCGATAGGTCTGTAGTTATTGACTGTATTTTAGCATGCAATTTGTTAAGTCATCGGGTCCTGGCGCCTGTGATGTTCTTAGTCTTTTAATGTTATTTAGGATGTCCTCTCTTTATGTTAAGATTCCAAGGTCCCTCACTTGACATTTCAGATGGTTCATTGTCTTGTCTTCTGGAAGAGGGCCGTGTAATGGGCAGTCCATTGCATTTCTGTAACCACATTGCTTAGGCAGGCAGTTTGTGGTTTCTCTAGGTCATTAATTGCCGCCCAAAAGTCTCTTAGGTTTCTTTGAACTAAACAAGATTTCATGGCCTCAGCATCTTTTTGTTCCGTTGCAGCTTTATGCCATTTTGTCCAGTTTCTATATTGCATTTTCTTTTTCTTTTTTCTGTTTTTTTCCTCTCTTAATTTATTGCTACTTTCAATTGTGCGCAATTGTTTTCTCAGATCTCTTTTTTTCCCACAACTTCTGGATTGTATACATGTTTTGTTTACACTATCATTATCATTTATTTGCGTTGAGACTTTGTATACCTGCAGAAGTGTATCATTCTCTAGCTTTTCTCCTTCATCTGCATTGTTCCACTTGTTTAATGTTGTTGTTAGATCTGGACTTTCTTGTGCTCTGATTGTATTCTTTTTTTAAAAGTTTGTAATAAACTGAATTTTAATTTTTTTAAAAATGTTGATTGAGCGATATATACGCTCACACAATCATACCCTATCTTTTGGGAACTTCCCCTGAGGGGAACTGATAAAGATCCATGCACAAGTGTGTTGCACAGATGCAGACCCTCAGTCCAGGTCACACCAAAGGGGAGGAAGCAACTTCAGGATATTTAAGCCTCAGCCCAATAGTGAGTGTGTTGGGCATATGGGGTAAGTCACCAATGGAAAATGGAGCACATAAGCAATATAGGGTAGAATTGGGAGAATGAGCTTCGAGGGTGAGTGGTGCGAGCAGAGGAGTCTGAAGGCAAAAGGCGGAGATGGAACATTAGGAGGTGGCAGGAACAGAGTACTAGGAGTTGGCGGGAAGTGAACATCAGGAAGTGGCAATAGGAGAATATCAGGTTGTGGTAACAAGAACACAGTGGGGGAGGCTTCGAAACATGACAAATTCAGCACTTTTAAGATTGCAAGTGCAGGCATAGCCAAGATGGAAGGCATCACCCAAGACCTGGTGAAGAGTTATGAAGCCAATTAGAAGTTAATTCATGGTTGGAGAAGGAACTAGCAGCCAGTATTGTGCTGTGGGGATCCAGAGCAGAACAGGTGTAGAAAGGAGATATTTTGGGTAGCGATCAGGAGCCTAGGGAGAGGCGGTGGTAAGGTCTTCATAGCTCCTCCTTTGAAACTAGCACATTCAAACTCAGTTCTGCCAGAAAAATCAAAGCTCTGGCTGTTTCTACAGCTGGTGACATGAATATTCTGCAATGCCTATGTGATTCACAGGATGAATGAGAGAAGAAACAGCCCATAGGCCTCTTGGAAAAAAGAACCACAAAGACTATATGCAGAGAGATATCCTCCATTTTTGTGAACTTCAGAAGAGGAACTTTGAAATGGTGCAACTGTTGAGGAAATAATTTGCTCACATTTCTCTTTGCTTGAGTTTTGTCTGAGGGTAGTTTCTTGTATGTATTAACATCTGTTTTACTAAGTGTGTAGGGACTCTTTTGTGGGCAAGGCTATATAAGTCTACTCTTCAACAAATGGGCAGCCCTAAAATGCGGCATGGTATGGGAGGAGTTGTATGCAGCACATTGCCCTGAAAGGCATCAGGGAACTAGGTGCAGAAAACAAATTAGCAAATAAAAAAAAATCTTCACAGCATGGTGGATGGAGAAGATGTTTTTCAAGCTCTGCATATTTATGGGAGTACAAGTCAACAACGTGGGTGTGAGAACAGCAAAAGAGCAACCACCAAACATCAAACCTGCTTGAAAGAGATGAGATCTTGTGTGGTGGTGTAGTTACCCAGTTTAGTGTTTATAAATGTAGAATCAGATACATGACAGGCCAGATGAACCAGGGAAAGAACCTTAAATGTGATTGTTTGATGGATTGGGAGTCCATGAAGCTTAGTCGGGATATTAAGGCAGTGCGGAATGGAACTCCAAGAGTCAATTGTGCGGCGGAATTTCAAATGATCGAAGGTGGCAGATGAGATTTTAGCACAGTCCTAAGAAGACATAATTGCAATTACTCAAAAAAATTTAGTAATTAGGGTCAGACCAGCTGACCTCAATATTCTCTTGACAACTAGTTATAGATCTGAGGTTACTACTACATTGTACAGAGACAAGTCATGTTGTCTTTAATATTTATTTTACACTTGGTTTAAAACCTTATTTTCGAAAACTGTTTCAAGCTTGATCTTACCAACTGTCTTCTGTTTGTAACATTTTCTGTTTTAGCTTCTGTTTTGAAGTAAAAATTGCTTGCCTTCCTTCAGGCTAGTCCTTTGTAAGATCATGTTTCACCCTGTACCACATTTGGTGGTGTTTGCAAGAACATTGAATACATTACCCCCATGCTTCCACATCTTACCAGTCTTCCCTTTTAGTGCAGAATCCAGTTTGGTGTGTGCTTTGTGAAATACAGGACAAGCTATCATGTGGCTAAGCTACACATTTCAGGTATTGTGGCATCAATACCCTAAATAAATTCCTGCTGGGGCTGACCATTCATGAGTTCCAATACACCAGTTTATCATCCACGAAGATAATATTGAAGTCAGTGCCTCTCTAATGTTCAAAAGTCATTGAAAACGTCAATAAAAACAATTGTTTCCTATTAGACATCTCACCATCTTAATGTACCAGCCCCTTATTCCTCCATTGTCATCCCAGTCTGAAAGAATGAGTTGTACGTGTACCCTGAGAGAGGGTACCTGATTCTTCTCCACTCAAGGGAGAGCATAACCCTCCTAAAAACCACCTGTTCTCCCTATCTCCAGGAGGCACAGGTGTCCTGGAAATGGTCAGTTAAGCTACTTAGTCTTTTTGTATTTACTGTAGACTTATGCGGCAAAAGTGGTCTCATTGCGCTTGAATATATGAAAGTCTTGGGTTCTTCTTTATTTGACGCCTCTGTAGGGTGAAGTGATTGTCCTCAAATTACCGTTTCCGTCCCCCTATATACATAGCAATTTGAGCTTTCAAGGAGGCTATGGAATGTTCCAATGTGCTAGCATAGACCCTCCAAACATACCGTAAGATGGCTAGAGGAAGTCAGGCGGAGACCATGCAATTGGACAGAGGTATTACTGGTCCAATTTACCAAATGAACACTGGTCTCTTGATCTTGATGGATTTTTCTTCCTTCTGTCTGTTTGAAACAAAAGCACTATGGAACATAATCAGACTGGGAATTCCTGGTCACCCTCCAATTAACCATGAGCTGCCACAGGACTCACCACAAAAAGCAACACAAGGGGCCATCATTCTCATAACTCAGATAGTTCCACCAGTGGTATCAATTCCTCCTGTGATAACCTCTATTACCAACTCTATTTCTGAGATGTTAGTAGAAACAGTTACTGTGGTCATCAAACATATATGAAATCTCTAGCCAATTTATCACAGTGCACTCCTCTTATTCCTTAAAATTTGATAAAGTATAAATTTAGTAGTGGGGTGCCGGGGAGAAAACCAACCCTGACACTAGGTTGTATAAACTATACTATAGACAACAGATAACCACACACTTGTGGATTTCTCCCGTCCCCTGCACACCCAAAAGTATTGTGAACACAACCAATTAGTGAATGATTCCTATATATTCAATTCTGTAATTCAAAAATAACACTTTGCTAATAACTCTTGTCTTATAAAAATTCTTTACTCAAAGAAATGTATATATACACACTTATTCATTTATGTTAGACCATACATAATACCAAACTGCTGAATTTCAAATTTTACTTTGTTGATCATTTCACAATTCGAAATAGACAATATACAGTATGACGTTTGATTATTCAATAATAACCCATCTGGGCAATATTTTCTAGAATAACAATCCGTTAACTTGTATCTCTACGCGTTTCGGGGTTTGATGCTCCCCTTCTTCAGGAGTTGTCTATTTTCTTCAAAGGTCTTGTAGTTCAATCTATAATAAACAATTTAGATTTATAGGTTTTAAATTCCATTATTCTTTTGTTTTTCACTGTCACTGTCACTTTAATTATGATCTCATAATTAACCTAGGTGATTTTAACTAATTCAGTACGGTTTCTCACTCATTATCAGAATTGCCTGTTCAACTTAATGCCAACAATACCAGATAAATAAGAATAGTTCAATCCTTTTACACTAATCCAGTTAAAAATATATACCCAGATGGGGTGTCCAAATTTTAGCATATTAACTTCTTTAGTTAGATCCATTAAAATATTCACCTGTGTGATACTTCCAATTGTGTCTCCCACTTCTGTTTGGAATCTCACCACTGCTTGTGCAGTAAACTGCCCTTGGTGATGCAATTAGGTCCCTCCTAGTCCAATGATGTCCTTTTGATTATCTCAATGTGTAGACCGTTCTGTGAATAAAAGTTCACAATTTGTGGTAAACTGTCTCCCCAGTTATTGTATTACAGAAATAGTAGAGACTTTGTTGCTTACCTATCTACTTGGTTGTTGATGAATTAATGTTGGCTGAATATTGCCCTTCGTGATCACTATTCGGAATTTGGTTCATCTGAAAACTCTCCTTTAGTTCTAAGGGAAAAAAATCCTTTATCACTATATTGTCCTCTTAAAAATGGGGGGGTTGAACTTAAGGTCAATGTCATCATACATGTAAAACTCTAGTTTCTATCTGCAGTATTTACCTTGTCAGACAGAAGTCTCTGTATCTCTAACTCCCAAGCGCCAGATTCTGCAGCCTCGCGTGCGAACGGCCGTAAAATGGCCGCCGTTCTGTTTATTTACGTTCTATGTGTGACGTCATCACGTGATAACGCGATGACGTCATACGCACCACCGTTCTGTCTTAGTTCGATGTGTTTGTTCGATGTTTTCGTTGTTTATGTTAATATCTCATGGTTTGTC
Source organism: Ambystoma mexicanum (assembly GCF_040938575.1). Lineage (NCBI taxonomy): Eukaryota > Metazoa > Chordata > Amphibia > Caudata > Ambystomatidae > Ambystoma > Ambystoma mexicanum. The sequence goes on from NC_090933.1 coordinate 1,148,664,432, forward strand.
GACCTGTATGGATGATCTCATCACATGCCGCTGTTCTTAGTTGTGGCTTTGTCCTTTAAGGATGGTTTAAAAAAGGCCCTTGTGGTGTCATTAGGCAAATTACTATATGATGGGTTATCCCATATATTTTCACCAGGGGTGTCTCAAGTTAATTCTGAGATCATAAACGAGCTCACAATTTGTTTTACCATTTCTTGGCAATGAAGATGAAAGTATATCCAACTGTACCACATGAATATCTGGAAATAAAACCGAAGAGTACCTTCGACCCACAGGTGAATAGCATTGGAATAAGAATGTTCGAGGAACAAATGCAAAAGGACCTCAAGAGGGTCAGCTTCAATAAAATTAGGAATTACAACATCAGAAGACACCAAAGTCAACTAATTAAAGAATTAGCAGATGAAGCGAGTTTAACTCTGAAACCAGCTGATAAGGGAGGGGCAATAGTCATAATGGATACAACCTATTATGACAATGGAATTAAAGAATTACTAAATGACGAAGGAACCTATATTAAGGTTACACAAGACCCCACTAAACAAATAAAGGACATTATCGAAACAACATTGGAGAAAGCTACAGAGGAGGGATGGATCTCTGAGAAGACCAAGAAATTTCTCACCAAAGAATTTCCAATAACACCGGTATTCTACGGATTGCCTAAAATACACAAGAACCAACAAACACCACCACTACGTCCAATAGTAGCAGGAACTGACAGTATTTTTAACCCCTTGGCAGTCTCTGTAGATAAGGCCTTACAACCATTAGTCCAGACCACTACGACATATTTGAAAGATACCACGGATTTCCTAAACATACTGAAGAACTTACCAGAAATCAGGGAAGACGATACACAATTATCTTTTGATGTACAAAGTCTATACACCTCGATTCCCCACCAAGATGGACTGGAGGCCCTAGAATGGATCATAGTTAACACCAACGAATGCACAGCGAATAAAGTCTTCCTATTGGAACTAAGTAAGATCATGCTTGTCAATAATTACTTCAGATATGGTAATCAATTTTACATACAAGCAGCAGGCACCTCCATGGGGTCATCAATGGCACCCGCATATGCAAACTTATTCATGTACTTCTTGGAGAGCACGCGAATATTAACTGAACAAAGATGGATGTCCAACCTAGTAATTTGGAAGAGATTTATAGACGACATCAGTGTGGTCTGGAGAGGAACAAGGACAGATGTCGACTTATTTTTAGACTTCCTGAACTCAATTCACGATAGAATAAAATTTACCATGGAAGTGGGTACACCTAAATTACATTTTTTGGACGTTGAATTGGAGATAGGACCACAAGGCATAACGACGAACATATACCATAAGAAAACAGATGTAATTAATTCACTACATTATCTGAGTCACCACCCAGAACACCTACGAGACAATCTACCATACAGCCAATTTCTACGCTTGAAGCGTATAATCTCGACATCTACAACATTGGAAGAAGCAAATCTCACCATGGCTGAGAAATACAGAAAACGGGGATACCCAAACAATATCATAGAGAGAGCCAGAGAGAAAACAGAGAGATTAACAAGAGAAGAATTACCCACTCCAAGAGTGAAATCAAATGAAACATCATTCATATATGCCTTAAGATATTCGGGACAAAGCCATCATGTCGCCAGGATGATCAAGAAGAATTGGAGAATTATTGAAATGGACCAACAGTTGAATAAATTGTTCCCTAAACCACCAATCATAGCATACAAAAGAGGCCGGCATTTTAAAGATCAGCTAGTACATGCTGAAAGACCACCAAAAGAGAAACAGATGTCTCTACAAACAAGAAAAACAGGAACCTTCGCGTGTTTAAACTGTGGACATTGCAACAACATAATCAAAGGCACCCATGTACGACATCCATACAATGGTATGAGGATTAAATTTAGGGATTATGCCACATGCGACACGAAATCTGTGATCTATGGACTTAGTTGTCCATGTGGAATATTTTACATTGGTCAAACGAACAGAAAAGCCAAGGAACGTTGGCATGAACCTAAGAGCAACATTAGAACTAAGAATATAAGATCACCAGTTGCACGCCACTTTTATGAGAACAAATACAACATTTCACAACTAAAGGTTATCATTTTGGAAGTAGTAAAAAGATCTCCAAGTTGGGGAAATCATACTAAAAAATTAAATCAGAGAGAGATATATTGGATTGAGAAACTGGACTCCATGTCACCTAGGGGTATGAATGAAGAATACAACCTTGGGGTATTTCTGTGAACAAAAGGAAAGTGAATCTATATGTAGAATACATGCAATATAGACTACCATAAAAACCAAATAGATCTGGAATGTGGGTGGACCATAGATAAAAAGCATTATTAACAACTCAGATTACAGTACGAATTGATATAAATATGGTCTGTAAAGTAACTGGTGAGTCCAAGAAAGTATCAAGTACTAAAATGTGTATCTATTCTTACTGTATATAATATCTATGATGAAAAAAATATAGTTCAAATGAAAAAATGGACACGAATCATATTGAAATGTGATAACATCATGGAGATGAACGGGAATGCATTATATATACAATTCAGAATGTACAGAAGAGAACGAACAATACATTATGACTAATGTCTAATGGTTGGATATACTTTCATCTTCATTGCCAAGAAATGGTAAAACAAATTGTGAGCACGTTTATGATTTCAGAATTAACTTGAGACACCCCTGGTGAAAAAATATGGGATTACCCATCATATAGTAATTTGCCTAATGACACCACAAGGGCCTTTTTTAAACCATCCTTAAAGGACAAAGCCACAACTAAGAACAGCGGCATGTGATGAGATCATCCATGCAGGTCGACAAACCATGAGATATTCACATAAACAACGAAAACATCGAACGAACACATCGAACTAAGACAGAACGGTGGTTCGTATGACGTCATCGCGTTATCACGTGATGACGTCACACATAGAACGTAAATAAATGGAATGGCGGCCATTTTACGGCTGTTCGCACGCGAGGCTGCAGAATCTGGTGCTTGGAAGTTAGAGATACAGAGACTTCTGTCTGACAAGGTAAATACAAGAGATAGAAAATAGAGTTTTACATGTATGATGACATTGACCTTAAGTTCAACCCCCGCATTTTTAAGAGGACAATATAGTGATAAAGGATTTTTTTCCCTTAGAACTAAAGGAGAGTTTTCAGATGAACCAAATTCCGAATAGTGATCACGAAGGGCAATATTCAGCCAACATTAATTCATCAACAACCAAGTAGATAGGTAAGCAACAAAGTCTCTACTATTTCTGTAATACAATAACTGGGGAGACAGTTTACCACAAATTGTGAACTTTTATTCACAGAACGGTCTACACATTGAGATAATCAAAAGGACAACATTGGCACTAGGAGGGACCTAATTGCATCACCAAGGGCAGCTTACTGCACAAGCAGTGGTGAGATTCCAAACAGAAGTGGGAGACACCATTGGAAGTATCACACAGGTGAATATTTTAATGGATCTAACTAAAGAAGTTAATATGCTAAAATTTGGACACACCATCTGGGTATATATTTTTAACTGGATTAGTGTAAAAGGATTGAACTATTCTTATTTATCTGGTATTGTTGGCATTAAGCTGAACAGGCAATTCTGATAATGAGTGAGAAACCGTACTGAATTAGTTAAAATCACCTGGTTAATTATGAGATCATAATTAAAGTGACAGTGACAGTGAAAAACAAAAGAATAATGGAATTTAAAACCTATAAATCTAAATTGTTTATTATAGATGGAACTACAAGACCTTTGAAGAAAATAGACAACTCCTGAAGAAGGGGAGCATCAAACCCCGAAACGCGTAGAGACACAAGTTAACGGATTGTTATTCTAGAAAATATTGCCCAGATGGGTTATTATTGAATAATCAAACGTCATACTGTATATTGTCTATTTCGAATTGTGAAATGATCAACAAAGTAAAATTTGAAATTCAACAGTTTGGTATTATGTATGGTCTAACATAAATGAATAAGTGTGTATATATACATTTCTTTGAGTAAAGAATTTTTATAAGACAAGAGTTATTAGCAAAGTGTTATTTTTGAATTACAGAATTGAATATATAGGAATCATTCACTAATTGGTTGTGTTCACAATACTTTTGGGTGTGCAGGGGACGGGAGAAATCCACAAGTGTGTGGTTATCTGTTGTCTATAGAATCAAACATATATGATTCAGCCATCCCCAATTCTATGGTGTGTCAGTGGGCTCGCTGTGACCAGAATCGTGTCGCACTGTTGTGACCTGCGTTATTTGTCCCCTCTGAAGGGTGCAGCGATTACGCTTACACTGTCCCTACTTCTCCTACTGTGGATCCACCAAGTAAAGCTTGCAAAGAAGCCAAGGGATGTTCCAATGAGAGATTACATCCATATACCCTCCGCGATAACTTGTAGCCAGCTGCTGGAAGTTAGGCAGAGACAAGCAGCTGGGAGAAAGCTGTCATATGAACTAAAATACGAACAGTAGCCCTGTAAGGTCAGAAACCGGTTTGTTTTAATGCTTTCATCTGCTTCAGTAAATCGTGCTATGGAAGATGGTCAGATCTGATCATGCTACCATTGACCAGAAGGCTGTCATAGATACCCCCACAAGAAGTTAAAATTGGACCATCACTCCCGTATCACAAAGGGCACTGCAGTTCCTCCAGTGGTCCCCATTGTTCCTAGAATGCCCTCTCACCCATACACTGGATGTAGCCCCACACTATGAGGTGTGACTTTGCTCATCTGTAACTTACCCACTTTGCCGTGGGTTGTAGTCATACTTCTGTACCTATCTGTAATCCTACCTGATCTTACCCACACTCTTTATTTACGCATCACTGTATTTCGATTGCCTCCATTTATATCCTAACAGCCTAAAATTAGCTAATAGTTTGCCTCAATTTTAAAATTGCTGGTGCATTTAAATGTGTGCCTTTTAACTAGACAGCAGAAAGTTGATTTTAGTTGTACTGATATCTACTGTTGGTCTTTCCTAAATGTCGCTGTCCGCTTACCTGCCGGCACAACAAATCTAATGTTTCTGCTCTTGATGGTCTACTTTGCAGCTACCTTATCTGCACCATATGCAACCCTCCATAACACTAAGTTAAGCTTTGCCTATCTGTATACATCCACCTATATTGTCTTTGTAATGTATGCATGCCTGATGTAGCCCCGGTAAAGTGAGGTGAAGCTCTGCCAGTCTGTACACTTGCACCTATCCTGTCCTTATGATGTATGCATGCCTGATGTAGCCCCCTGTAACACGCAGCAAGGCTTCGCCAGTCTGTACACTTGCACCTATCCTGGCCTTATGATGTATGCATGCCTGTTGTAGCCCCCTGTAACATGAGGCAAAGCTTCAACAGTCTGTACACTTGCACCTATCTTGTCCTTATGATGTATGCATGTCTGATGTAGAGCTTGTAACAAGAGGTGAGGCTTCAAAGTCTGTACACTTGCACCTATCTTGTCCTTATGATATATGCATGTCTGATGTAGCCCCCTGTAACATGAGGTTAGGCTTTGCCAGTATGTACACTTACACCTATCTTGTCCATATGATGTTTGCATGCCTTCTGTGGCCCGTCGTAACTTGAGGTAAGGCATATCAGAGTATACTGCCAACTACCTCCACTATGCTGTAATCCTAATGCGTATTCTCGTATCTATGAACTGTAACAAGCGCTTACTGTAACTAGTACCTAGATGCCTCAGGGTTTTGTGCGCTGAAATGAATGCAAAACACAATATTACTGTCTCTGTGGCTCATATATAATTCTCGAGAGAAAATATAGTTAATGTGGCAATTGATATTCGATTGTCCAACTAAACTCTGGTTGACTGATATCCTTGTGGGGGATTGACATGACTGCTTAACCAGTACTGTATTCTTCAGCAGATGCCACACAACAGCACCTTCAGGATCGAGGCTCTAGTGGAAGAGAAAAGTGTCTCCATAGAGAAATTGTGAAAAAGTTGACGGGTCACGTGTTGGAAAACTTTGGCTTGGTTGTCAATTCAGCAAACAATGCCCTCATTTGCTATCTGCACAGGATGCATACGGTCATTACATACCATCCAACAGCTCTTGTCTCCTCATTTTGAAAAATAGAATTCATATATTGCACAGGTAGTGGTGAGCTCCATGAAATAGAGCTGTAACAGGGTCATAGATGGATCAGCTCCAGAGGTTTGTGCAGGAATTCTCTGATTGTTTAAAAAGGTATTCAGCCATGTTACTGTTTTTCTTGTACCTGTGATATTTGTTGGTGCATTTTCTTTGCCAAATCTTTGCCTTGCAAAATGCAGAGAGGAGTGTTTGGGTGAGGCAATAAAGCATTTGGAGAGGGTTGGGGGCAGTGATGGATTAATCTCTGTGGTGGCCCCTAAGCAGTCAAAATGTTGGGTCCCCTCCTCACAAATGATCTCCGTAATTTTCTACACCGGATCATGTTGATCCGTTGTCACGGGACCACTAAAAGGACTGGGGCTGTAAGGATATTTGGCGTGTTACAGCACAGAGTACAGCACTACTGCACAGGTAGCAATTTTTTTGATGCAGCACCACCACATGGGTGTGGTGCATTGCTATATGTGTTGCCAGAGTAACATGGACATATAAGTAAAGACAGGCTATTCAGTCAAAAATGATTTTTACATATTAGATGCAAATCTATTTTTACAGTTAAAAGCACACGTGCACATTCAAAAATGCACACTATTTTTCACCTGAAATGCCTATGGTGCAAGAGACACATTTGAAAATTAATAACTAACCTTATTAATAACTAACATGACTAATAAAACTGCATTTAACATAACCCACTAATAAAAATGTGTCTCCACTGCAGAATTAGGCCTACTCTGAAAGTGAACTTTTAAACGCACATTCATTTTTTTTTCTTTTTCTCTGCTGCTCTGTCCACATAACTACAGGAAGCAAAGGACTCGAAGGAACAGGAAATCAGATGGTTACAAATGGTTACTGTAGAAATGAGCCATTGTGTAGTGAGGGAGGAGATGGCATGATTGATTCTGATTGGAGCAGCGTCATAGCAAGTATCATGCTAGAGGCAGTGATTAGAGTTTTGCTGGGGAAGCTTGAGGAGAGGGGGAGGACAATCGAGATTTGGCAGAGCTGGGAGAAGGACCTGTTTCCTGGCTGAAGCATTCCTGCTGCAAAAGCTGAGAATTCCAGGCAATAACCCCGGTTTGAGAACGAAAGACACTTGTTTTCACTGGGGTTAATCTTCAAGGGAGCCAAATTCAGAAAGAGAACAGCTGGAGAAAACTCATGCTAAACAGATAAGGTAATTGCAGAAGTGTGGGGGCTGAGTGTGTACAAGAATATTCAGTCAGTGTAGGAAAGGAGATTCCTGTGCTTTACTCATGTGTTTAATGTTGCAAATTGAGTTCTTGTCTCCGCCACTCTCTTTTCAGTGTATCACAGATAATGCTGTTACTGTGCTATTTTATTTATTTCAATAAAGAGTGAGATCGTGTTTAAATGCAACTTTTATAATACACAAAAATATTTGAAAGCAGACGGGTGGTGTGTTTTATATTTACCAATCAAGTGCTGATGATGTGGGGAGATGTTTAGACAGTGCAATTGTCATTTTCAAGGTAGCTAAACATCAAATTTGGCTGCAGCCGTGTGCACAATGTAATTCAGTATGAGCAATTATAACTAACTGTGTGTGTTGTAGTTTGTCGGAGGTCTATGAGTCGGCAAAAAGGGAGGCCCGGGACATAGTTCACTACCGTATATAAGATAGTGAAAATACCACATGATAGCTCGCTGCCAGAGATAAGAAAGAGAGAAATTGCCCATGGTGGCACACTAAAAATGAAAATGTGGTGTTCCTGAAATGCAAGCCTGAGGTCTCTCTAGTGATTACACAAAAATCTAAACAAAAATAAGGGGTTCTGGATATTTGGGCCACAAATAAAACAAGGGAATTATGCTCACCAAAATACCACCAACCACGCATACCAACCACGCATACCAAATACGCATGTCTGTGTGCTGAAATAATGCATGTCCACTGTATTATTGTTGTACATGGCCCAATCTGAATACAAGGAGTGATTGTTGCTAAGTTATTTTTCGGCGGTAAGAAAATACCGTCAGGCCCCAAATCTCCACAAAATACCCTACATATTTATGGTGCGTTGCAGGCCGGGAAAGTGATCATAGAGTACCTACTGGGCGTGGCAAGCGTGTCTCACACTGCCATTTGCACATTAAAGGGAACCCATTTTATAATAGCAGTGTGCCACTAAAAACGAATTTCAGAATGTCACAAAGGGAAACCACATTTTCAGACCTAGTGCAATATTTAGAGGCAAAGTTGTTTGCACATGGGACGTGGTCGTCGAACAGCATGTTAGAATGGCGTGACCGCATTCAGGGTGAGGTGCAGAAAGAAAAACTAGACAATATTTTTGCAGAAGGCAGCATAATTCAGGTCTGCCTTACAAGATTATTGAATGCAGCCGATAAAAGTGCAGAGAAAGACTGTTTAATACGGCTATGCGGCACAATATGCTTTATTTTGAATAAGTCCCTGCAAATGCAGGAGAATGATACTCAGCTAATTAACAGGTTAAAGACTGAATTAGATGGGGCAAGTACAAATCAGGAAATGTTAAGAGCAGAATTGGATGTATGCCAAAAAGACATGCAATTAAAATGCAGAGACTTTGATGCTCAGTTATCCAAAAGCAGGAAACAATTTGAGGATAGTGAGCAAGAATTGGTACACTTAAAAGCCTTAGTGAACCACATTAGACAGGATAAAGATGAGGTTGTTTCAGAAATGCAGATTTTACAAAAAGAACATTGTGAAAAAGAATGTGATCTCCAGAGTGCAGAACAAGAAATTATTAAAATGATTCAAGAAAGAGACAAGAGAAATAAAGAGTTCAATGAATGCCAAATGCAAATGTGCGACATGCAGGAGGTGATTAATAAGATGAGTGATGAAAACAACTATTTGCAAAATGAAGCAAACAGACTCCTTAAAAAGTGTAAGGACAGCAAATGTGCATTCCCAGGTCCCAGGAGAGGCGGCAGGATACCACATTCAATGGAGTGGAGGTGAATTCTAGCTCTGCCCAAAGAGCTAGTGCTCCAGTGACTGGGCCGGTGACTGAACTTGGTTGCAGCGCCCTTGGGGGATTTGATACTCCCATTGGGGGCAGCCACCAATCTCATACACCTGAAAACAGGATTGAATCACAAAATAGTGCAATTCCATGCATTGCAACAAGTAGCCCCATAAAAATAATGAAATCCATTAAAGCCCTGATCAAACCATTTAAAAAGGGAGGTGAATGCTGCATTGAGGATCACTTAGAAGCGGTGCATGACATTTTTAAAGCACTCCAGATACCTAAGGAACAGTACAGACAATATTTTCATTTAACTTTAGATGCCCCGACGGCCAGCATCATAAGGGGATTAAATGAACAGCAGAATATGACCTGGTTGGAGTTTGACAAAGAAATTAGGCGTCATTTTTCTCCTTTTCAGTCATTGCAGGAGGCAAAGAAAGTCGCTTACACAATTACTGCTGGACCTAATACATCCCCTCGCCAATTTTTACAAGACTTAAAAAGAGCATTTTCTCGCTTTGATGTATCTTTTGACTCAAATTCCAATGAGTTTAAAACTGCATACTTCTATGGGCTACAGAAAGACATCATATCCCAATTGGTCCGTGAATTTGACCGTGACAAGTCCCTTGAATGGATTGTACATCAAAGCACAAAACTATATGAGGTACTCTATTGTCAGGGTAGAGAAAGTGATAAAATGAAAGATGCTAGACCTAAATCTAAAGAACCCTCAGCCACAGTAATGGAAATCAGGTCAGCCAAAATGTCCCTTGAGTCTGCTCAAAGCCAAGGTAAACATAATGTGACACCTGAACAAAGGGGTAATCAACAAAGATCGCCATTTCCTGTACCAATGTTCCAATCACATGATCCTAGTAATAGAGAGAGCTACATCAGCCCTGGGTATTTAGGGGACAGACCCCGGGTAGGATATCGGCCTGATATGGCAGGTATGAACAATAACCAGAGACAAAATCAAGATCAAAGAAATGGTGGTCCCTACCAGTCATTGGGGACACAGAGCAGATTTGATCCCAACACCATGATATATGGTAATCAGGATAGGCCCCGATATGTGGATCGATTTACTGATAATGGAAATCAACCTAGGGGCCAGTACCCACAATCTGAGAGACAGGACATGAGGCAAAACGTGAACTACAATCCACGTCAGTACAATGATTCCCCACCAGGGGACTATAATCAAAGGATGGGTGCAACCCGCTCCCCTCCACAAATGAATCAAGAGTTCAGAAACCATCCCAACCAACATCAATCACCTGAGAGGTATCAGAATAGATCCAATCAGGGGGAAAACAACCAATATCGACCTAGACCACAGAAAGAGGATCCTAGAGAGATGGAAAGGTTCCAGTGCCTTGAGGCCCAAGTGAAAATGTTAGCTGAGCAAATAGGAAAGCTCTGTACAGCGCAAAAACAACCTTCCAAAGAGGGGGCTGATGGCCATAGCAATGACCGGGGGGCTTCCGAAAAGTGACTAAGTACTCATGATAACTGCAGTGCCAAAATGACAGATTGCTCTGATATAATTTTGCATAACGACTCTGAGATGCCTAATGGATTAAAAGTGAAAGTGCCAGTAAATGAACTTGTGACAGAAAGTGCAAATACTTCTAAAAAAGAGGTACGGTTTAACCTAGAGCTACATAAAACAGTAAAGATTTGTGCAAATGAAAAATAAACATTAGGAATTCCAAAAGAACAAAGGGACAGATTTAAGAAAAATGACTCATGCATGGGGAATACCAGTGAACAGGGAGTAAGTGGGGATGCTATAGCTCCTTCCCTGGGCAAGCAAAACAATGACCAAACACAGACAGAAAAAGGAAATACTCAAAAGGAGGGTACAAGCGAATCACCTGAAGAATTCTTTGAGCCACATATTTTTGAAGAGGCTGAAAGGGCTGGTATCACACTAAATGATCACAAATGCACAGAATTAAAAAATGACAAATTGCTGAATGATGTTGTTACACATGTTCAGTTGGAAGGTTGTAATGTGGTCTCTGATGTTACCCAGATGGATGGGTGAACAGTGGCCACACTCCAAAAAACCTCTGATCATGGAGAAATTAATAAAGTCTCTCGCGCAGAAATGGGTAAAAAGGAGGGAAAAATGTCTTTCCATTTACCAATGTGTTTAGCCAAAAGTGAAAAAGACCTGAGAAAGGTGAGCCCTGAAATCAGTAAGAATTCACATTTCTTATGTGTATTAGAGGAAGTTGAGGACAGATATTATGCACCCATCACTGCAGAAGAAAAATGCCACACCTTTGCTATGATTGACACTGGCGCACAGGCCACAATTATGTCCAAGGAGCTGGTAAAGAGTATCAATGAAGGGAGACCCCCACAGAGTCAGATCACAGTGAAGGAAAATCAAGGCCCAGTGCATAACTTTAATGGGGAGGAGGTGCCCATCATAGAAATTCCATTTCTGATGGGGACAGATTGCCTGAAAAGATTGTCTCCTCTCATAGACGGGGTGAATGGAGTGCTGTGGTCCTTAACCAAAAAACCATTGAGGCCTAAGAAACTAAAATCACAAAACAGCAATATAAATGAATGTCAGACCGTTGCCAAAACAAATGATGCTCTGGAGGTATATCTCCAGAATAGCTGCATACCTAGTGTCACTGTTATATTAATGTGTCAAGACAAAATGCAGAGCGACAATGAAAAACTACCTGTACAAATATACTTGGACCCAAGGAAAAATTGGCAGACTGCCATAGATGAGCACACATTACGTTTTTATTTAAAAGAGAAAACATGCAAACAGAATATTGCTCCTAAAACAGATTCAGAAAAACACATTACCACTCTGGCAGAAATACACATGGAAGATGAGCAACCATGGGTTCATGTTGGTATAAATGACTATTTTAAAACAATAAAAGCACTTTAGCGCTTGGACATGAAAGGAGTTTCATTAATGAGAAATTGTTGCAAAAAATAATGGAGAGGGAAGAAATCCCGAAATTTAGGATTAAAAACCAATATGTTTCTGGGTTGGACAGTCCAGACTTTGAAAACCGAATTGCAGGCAGATGCATGCTTAAAATTAGCATTGGGCAGAAAACAATTTACCATAATGTATGGATAGTGAGTGGAGCACAAAATGAATTTTATATGGGCAATGACATCATGCACAGGATGTGTATGGTGTTAGATTTCCTTAATCAAAAAATATGGTCACGCCTAGGTGGTCCGGCACCTGAATTTGAAGACAAAAGAAGGGCTTATCATTGTGCACAACTGGTTCCTTATGCAATCGAATTACAAATGAGGAAATATACTATTATTCCTGCATTTACAAAACAGTTTGCAATAACCCTGAAATGCAAAAATGGACAGCAGATGAAAGACTCTGATGCATTTGTATGCCTGAATGAATCCATAAAACAGCAAGGCCTGTATTATGAATACATTCCATTGGTAGACATTGGTGAAGAATCTGTAAAAATGATGGTAAATAATAAAGGTTGTCAGGATATTCATTTAGAGGAAAACTCCAGATTAGGAATGGCCATACAAAAATCACATTATACGGCAGATTTAAATAACATGGTGATTGGAAATATTCCTGAAAAGTATGTAGATGCCAATGGTGAGTTGCCAGAACACCTGGACTCTCAGCCCAAAGGAATGTTTAAAATTCATTCTGTGTATCCTTATGATTCAAATGAGACAGTGTGCTGCCATTAAGAGGATTGCATAATATTTAATTTAAATGAAAATGAAACAGAAAATCAGCCCATTGAAGTGGAAGCTGATATGACAAAATATTTAAAAGTGGCAGCTTTACAAAAAGACACAGCCACACAGTTAGAGGAAAGCGCCGAGATTCCATTACCAGAAGATTTTCCAGAATTTTCCAAAATGGTAGAAGAGCAGATCTCCTTAGCGGATGCGTGTGAAAGCAATGAGGATAGGCACAATCTGAGGGAGATATTTATGGAGTTTAAGGATGTATTTGCAAAAGATGCTTATGATTGTGGTTTAACTGATTTACATGTGGCCACACTACCAGAAGAGTGTAGCAGAAATCCAGTGTTTGTACGCCAGTATAGACTACCGCTGGCATGTTTAGAATCATTGGCAGAGATTATTAAAAATTTGGAATCGCGGGGAATCATCAGGCCCATTCATAGCACATCCAATACACATATTTTAGGTGTGTTAAAGCCAAATGGTCAATGGCGGCTATGTGCAGACTTGAGAGAGTTAAATAAAAGAGTACCAGTATCTAGATGGCCACTGCCATTCATTGATTAGGGCCTAGCTCAGGTACATGGTTCAAATGTATTTACCACATTAGATCTCAACTCTGGATATTGGTGCATGCCATTGGCAGAGGAGATACAACATTTATTTTCCTTTACATTTGACAGGACTCAATATGCCTGGCTTAGAGCTCCGTTCGGGTACATCAGTAGTGGGAGTGAATTTGGCATATTTTTGAGAAAGGCCATGCCGGATGCAGCGGAAAGAGGAACAATAGTTTATGTGGACAATGTCCTGATAAAAAATGAAAGCCTGAAAAGCCATTTTGATGAAATAAAACATGTACTTGGCCAGTGGCTAAATTAAAGGAATGTCTTGTAAAGGCACCATGTTTAGCATACCCCATAAAGGACAGGGATTTCTTTATAGAAATAGGTTTTTTTGAACATTGCATGTCAGCAGTGTTATCACAAAAACACGATTTGAATCACAAAACCATTGCCTATGCAAGTAAGGCATTTTCCCAAGTTGAAATGAAATTTAATGAATGTGAAAAGGCCCTATTAACCACTGTGTGGGCGCTACAACATTTCCGCCCCATTGTTCAGGGAGAAAAGGTGATTATTGAAACAAATCATCAACCTTTGCAATTTTTACAGAGTAAAAGAATTAGATCAGGTAATCTAGCGCAATCCAGAATCACTTCATGGACGCTGGCATTACAAGGTTTTCCTGTAGAAGTGAGATATGGACAAAATAAAAAGAACCCAATTGCTCAAGGGTTAGCTGACTTACATGACTGTGCAGCTGAACAAATACCAAATGAAATGGAAGTGGAAACTAGTTTGCAGGAATTTGAACAATCACCACACAAAGCTTTTGATGAAAAAACATGCAAGGATTTGCCAACTGTATATGTGAATGTTTGTGCTTTTCACATTGAAAATGACAGTAATAAACAGTTAGTGGCAGGAATAGGAAATGTCTGGTTGAAATGTGAAGGCGTCCCCAGTATAGGGATGAGGATTGGAGATAGGAGCAGTCAGGTGGCGGAATTGGCAGCCATTTATAAAGCAATTGCTACTGCAGTTGATAAAAAGTTCAGTGAAATTGTCCTGGTGACTGATTCTGACTATGCACGGAATAGCTTTGTGGAGTATTTGCCTGGTTGGAAAGCAAGAGGCATGGTTACATACAACAAAAAGCCACTTAAACATGGAAAAATGATACAAGCCATAGACAAATTGGTGTCAGAGAATAATTTAACAATATACTGGAGAAAAATTCGTGGGCATTTAAAAACACCAGGAGAGGATAAGGAGGGAAATGATAAGGCAGACCACCTGGCTAAGATTGGGGCTGTGATGGGAGAATTGCTACCTATTGATTATTTAATGGGTGAAATACAAATTGATGCAGTGACACGTTCTAAAGCACCAAAGGAGGTAGATCAACCGGTGGTGCAGTGGAGTCATGACACGCCAGACCAAGATTTGATTGAGGCACAAAAGAATGATCGAATTTTGGGAATGTATTATAATCATTTGATAGATCCTGAACAAAATTCTTTTACAGAAAATGATTGTATGGGAAAAGAAGAGTTGAGGGTGCTATTAAAGAACAAAACATGAATTAGATTACAGGATGGACTCATGATTAGAGAGTCCATAACAGGACAAATACAGTGGGTAGTACCCCTTTCATTCAGAGGGCTAATGCTACACCATGCACATGATGCCATAACTGCAGGCCATAGAGGTTCACAAAAAACATTAGAAATACTAAAAGATTATGCTTACTGGCCACATATGTCCCAAGATGTGGAATTATATACTAGAGGATGTCTAGTATGCGCCCAATTCAAACCTGCTTCACCAATGCATAGAGCACCATTGATGAAAAGAGGCCTAACTCTCCCATGGTCAGATTTGCAAATAGACTATGTAGGTCCTTTAAAAAGGTCGAGCAGGGGAAACCGTTATATTTTGAGTGTGGTATGTTTGATGTCGAAGTGGATTGAATGCATTCCTGCACCAGATTGTAGTGCGCAAACAGCAGCCACATTGCTGGTGAACCATGTGTTCTCAAGGTTTGGGTTGCCACAAAGAATTGAGTCAGACAGAGGAAGTCATTTCACAAGTACTCTAATGAGTAAGGTATGGCAAATACTAGGTGTGAAAAGGAAACTACATATCGCATATCGGGCAGTGTCTTCAGGTACAGTTGAAAGAAGCAATAGGTCTGTTGTGGATATTTTAAAGAAATTTGTGGCAGAAGCAGGTTCCAGCTGGGATTTACGTTTACCATTGGTTTTGATGGCAATCAGACCAACTCCTGCCAAAGCAACAGGTGTTAGCCCCCATGAGGTCTTGAAAGGTAGGAAAATGGTGTTACCACAACACCTACTATACAGAACACATGAGCAGACACTTGTGAGTGCATCCACAGTTCATGAATATATTGATGAACTGAGGAGGAGGCATTTGCAACATGCATTTGCTTTTGTGCAGAGAAATCTGGAAAGAGCTGTTGACAGTGCAAAGTCTTATTATGACAAAAAGACATCAGTAAAGGAATACAGTGTAGGGGATCAGGTGTACAAGTGTCATTTTGGAAAAAGTAAACAGAAAAATTCTAAATTTCTAGCAGCCTGGCAGGGGCCATTTCGAATTATAGATAAGGTCTCCTGTAGTTTTTAAAATTTTGAAAAATGAAGGTGAAACGGCAATAGAGCAGTTTGTCCATGTAAATCAAATCAAACCATGCCATCCCAGACATGAGATCAGGCAGCTTGAGCATGTAGAAACAGATAAAGTCCCTTGAACACAAAAAGAGAAAATAAATGGGCACAATCAGGAGGCAGTGACAAAGAAGTTAAAAAGTTGATTGTTATAATGGCACATAAACACTGTAATATATGTACAAATATATAATATAAAATAAATAAATAAATATATATATATAATGGAAGCTCATGGTTGGTGTGCAGGGAGAAAATGTATTAAATATTGAATGCTGTTTTATATGTGCTTGTTTTCTTTTTAACTTGTGTTTAATTTCAGAAAAAAAAAAAAACGAAATATTTTTACCAAGCATGTTTTATTTTTGGCAAAAGGGTGAAGTTAGTATTGTGCTATGTACTTAATTTGTTTATTTTCTATTTGATTTAGAAAATTAACATTATTTGGTCGGAGGTTCCGGGATCAGAGCCCATGGGAGACGATGGAGTCCTGGAGCCCACGTGGACGGATTCCGGGAAAGCCCCAAAGAGGGTTGAAGACCAAGGCTGCAAAGCGATCAGCATTGAAGATGATACCGATGATATGGTTAATGATGATGATATTTGGAGGGATCTTCAAGAATTCAGAAGCACAGGTTGTCATTAAACCTGGACCAGCATCTGGTATCGCGGTGGAAGAGGCACCAGGATTCATCATGAGTGATAGAAGGATGATTTTCCAAAATATATACATACCATTGAATCCTGAGATTTTGATTGAAAAACACTTGAACAATACCGGAATTAAGATTGAACAGACTAAAGAGTGGCTGGAAATAAGAAAAGAGGACACTAAGCAGTCAATAAGAGATATATTAATGCAATTGGAAAAAACATTCGTGAATTCAGCAGACATTAAGAAGAGGAGAGGAAAGAGAGGTGCGGTGATGCTCGCAATATCATTGGTGATGTCTATAGTTGGAGCCATAATAGGTACCACAATATCAACAGCCAATTCTATTTCGATAGGAACACTAAGTACTAAAGCGCAACAACTGAGTATTGACCTAGAAATAATACAAAACACATTAGATGGAATTAGAGGGGGACTGGATGAACAAGTAAGATTCATAAATGAAACTGCAATCATTCTAAATGAACAAGCGGATGTAATGCAACGGGCGACTAAAATGATACTTAAACAAGACAGAACTTTAAATGAAATATTGAACATAATGAGTCCTGTTGATAGACTATTAACGAATTATATGAGAGAAGTTCAAACTGCAGTTTCACAATTGATTCAAGGACATATTCCCTTGTATTTTGTTTCACAGGATATTATTCGTCAAATGATAGAAAGATTGACCAGGAGGGAAATTGATATAATACAGGTAAAAATTGCATTCGAAATGGGTAATGCAATGCCGTTATATGTGGACTTGGAAAGACTAGAGATCGGATTTTTGCTGTGCATCCCATATGTAGCCCCTGAACTTATTTATCAAACGAAGTGGGTACACAAGGTGGGATTTTGGCAAGAGGACACATTTATTAAGATTAAGACTCCAGAAGTGGTGGCATTTCAGTCATGGGAACCTGAAGTTTATTTAATACCAAATCTGGAAACATGTGTAAAATTTAAAGAACAAAATTATATGTGTCCAGGTAAACCATTTGTTCCTGATGCCACAGATGCTATTTGTGGTTTGAAATCTGACCCAAGTATATCAGAAGGATGTGAAGTGATTATTAGCAATATGGGGGGTGAAGAAATGGCACAGGCTAAGATGGTCAGAGGTAAATGGTTGGTCAGCATCTGTTTAAAGAACATGACGGTAGTACATTTAAACCATGGATCATACGTGGTTAAACAGGTGAAATATAATGTTTTTTATTTACAGGTTCCAAAGTATACAATTGTGTCAATTGGGGGGTTAACATTGTTTCATGTAACAAATGATGTTTGGGAAAGCCAAGTGGAAAATATCGATTATTTTCAAAGGGATACTTTTCCAATAGATCCGGATGTGGAATATTTATTGAATCACAAAGAAAGACATGTTATAAAAATGAATTTGAGAAAAAACAATATTACAATTAGTAATCTGGGAATAATAGAAGTGGAAAGATTTAATTGGGGAACCTGGGGGGAACGCTCAATAGTGGGTTTGGCTGTCCTGGTGCTAATCATGGGTGGATGGTTGATTGTGCTATCAGTAAAAATGAAAATGTTACTGATTTTAGTAGCTAAGTCAGGAAGAGAAAGATATCCCAATACACATACATTTTAAAAGAGCAAGTTGTTTTTAGGATTTGGCTTGGATCGTAGCCAAGTTCTAAAAACAAAAGGAGGGTATGTAAGGATATTTGGCGTGTTACAGCACAGAGTACAGCACTACTGCACAGGTAGCAATTTTTTTGATGCAGCACCATCACATGGGTGTGGTGCATTGCTATATGTGTTGCCAGAGTAACATGGACATATAAGTAAAGACAGGCTATTCAGTCAAAAAACGATTTTTACATATAAGATGCAAATCTATTTTTACAGTTAAAAGCACACGTGCACATTCAAAAATGCACACTATTTTTCACCTGAAATGCCTATGGTGCAAGAGACACATTTGAAAATTAATAACTAACCTTATTAATAACTAACCTGACTAATAAAACTGCATTTAACATAACCCACTAATAAAAATGTGTCTCCACTGCAGAATTAGGCCTACTCTGAAAGTGAACTTTTAAACGCACATTCATTTTTTTTTCTTTTACTCTGCTGCTCTGTCCACATAACTACAGGAAGCAAAGGACTCGAAGGAACAGGAAATCAGTTGGTTACAAATGGTTACTGTAGAAATGAGCCATTGTGTAGTGAGGGAGGAGATGGCATGATTGATTCTGATTGGAGCAGCGTCATAGCAAGTATCATGCTAGAGGCAGTGATTAGAGTTTTGCTGGGGAAGCTTGAGGAGAGGGGGAGGACAATCGAGATTTGGCAGAGCTGGGAGAAGGACCTGTTTCCTGGCTGAAGCATTCCTGCTGCAAAGGCTGAGAATTTCAGGCAATAACCCCGGTTTGAGAACGAAAGACGCTTGTTTTCACTGGGGTTAATCTTCAAGGGAGCCAAATTCAGAAAGAGAACAGCCGGAGAAAACTCATGCTGAACAGATAAGGTAATTACAGAAGTGTGGGGGCTGAGTGTGTATGAGAATATTCAGTCAGTGTAGGAAAGGAGATTCCTGTGCTTTACTCACGTGTTTAATGTTGCAAATTGAGTTCTTGTCTCCGCCACTCTCTTTTCAGTGTATCACAAATAATGCTGTTACTGTGCTATTTTATTTATTTCTGTAAAGAGTGAGATCGTGTTTAAATGCAACTGTTATAATACACAAAAATATTTGAAAGCAGACGGGTGGTGTGTTTTATATTTACCAATACAGTGCTTATGATGTGGGGAGATGTTTAGACAGTGCAATTGTCATTTTCAAGGTAGCTAAACATCAAATTTGGCTGCAGCCGTGTGCACAATGTAATTCAGTATGAGCAATTATAACTAACTGTGTGTGTTGTAGTTTGTCGGAGGTCTATGAGTCGGCAAAAAGGGAGGCCCGCGACATAGTTCACTACCGTATATAAGATAGTGAAAATACCACATGATAGCTCGCTGCCGTAGATAAGACAGAGAGAAATTGCCCATGGTGGCACACTAAAAATGAAAATGTGGTGTTCCTGAAATGCAAGCCTGAGGTCTCTCTAGTGATTACACGAAAAATCTAAACAAAAATAAGGGGTTCTGGATATTGGGGCCACAAATAAAACAAGGGAATTATGCTCACCAAAATACCACCAACCACGCATACCAACCACGCATACCAAATACGCATGTCTGTGTGCTGAAATAATGCATGTCCACTGTATTATTGTTGTACATGGCCCAATCTGAATACAAGGAGTGATTGTTGCTAAGTTATTTTTCGGCGGTAAGAAAATACCGTCAGGCCCCAAATCTCCACAAAATACCCTACAGGGCCCATCGACCGGTGCATACTTGTCCTAATGGATAATCTAGCACTGTCGGGGGGTGCTGGGTTGGTAGGGAGTTAAGGCGTGGCTGGGATCACTAAGAGGTGGTAATCTTCCTCTACATTTTTGCACCAATAGAAATATTGGTAAAACATGGCTACTAAAATATGCCCCAGTGAAATATCAGCAGGCCATTTGCTGTCTCCTATGAGGATATTTCACCGACTTATTATGTTAATTTCTTTGTTCTTTATTTAAAAAAAAAACATTTTTATATACATTTAGCCGACATGGTTTTGTATATGCAGACATACATTTCACATTCCATAAAAAGTAAAAATCTTGTATACATTAAAATCTGGAGTAAAATGGCTAGTCATTTCTCACAAACATAAATAGTTTTGGATAAGTAAAAACTGTGCTTCATGACAGTATTACAAATATTTCTAAACAGTTTGCATAAAATTTGACGAAATGGTATATACAGTTGATGTTATTACCCTCTAATAACATTTCCCACATGTAAGCTGCATCACCACAATGTATCTTATTGTCATAGGACTTCACATATTTGTTTCTCAATTCATTTGGACTCTCGCAATAGATGAGGATATGTTTCACAGATTTAGTTTCTTGACAACCACATAAACGACACATCCATTCTTCTCGGGTAAAGCCAATTCTGGGCCCTTGAATCTCAAGCAGAGGGGTAATATTACACTTCCACAGAAGGTATTGCCGTACTACAAAACTATTGGGATAGGCTATTGTGTAGCTGGGTACCTGCTCACAATTCATCAGGTAGTCAATAAAGGGACCACTTGTAACATGTGACGCAAGCTGTATAAGATCAGTATCGTATCCATACATGCAAAGACAGTATTTCAACTGTGATGTTATTGTTGCTGAGCTAGTTCCAGATGATTCTTGGTCAGAACTAAATAACCAGGTCGCGTTCACTCGCATGAGAGTACTCAAGGTGAAAAAACGATATAGGCTTTAAAAATGTCTACCATGATGGTTGTATCATCAAGATTTTTTTATTTTCTGGTAACACATAGCCATCCTCTAACTGTAGTCAATGACAATACCCTTCTGTTCGAATTCCAATCTAAGATATTCAATAGACAGATTGCCTGGCATTCTAAAGAAGATCCTTAATATTTTTGATTCAAGTTTGTTTAGTCGTGACTGGAAGTTCGCGCCCCATGCTTCTACATACATATAACATGTACAGCAACAGAATTGTTTGAATTGACCAGCCGACCTGCCTGCTAATAAATGCACTGATGGAATAAATGATTCTCAGGCAATTAAGTACATTAGCATCCCAATGGTGGTTCCATGTAAGGTTATAATCTATCTAAATTCTGAGGTATTTGTAAATCTTTACAATTTCTATACGCTCTTTATTAATGTACCACGAGGGGTGCCGTGGCATTTTCTTTGCCTTTCGAAAGACCATTTGTTCAATTTTGCTGGGTTTTTTAAGCCCCTTTTCGGTGGCATAACTACTGACGGCATCGAGCAAACATTGAAGACCCCTCGGAGTATAATCAATGATTAGCAGATCATCTGCATAACCCAGCCAGTTTAGTGTGAGCCCTCGGAATTTTACTGGGTGGACATCAATTATACAGAAGGGTTTGGGCCAAGTCAGCCAGGTACAAATTAAATAGCATGGTGGTGAGGATACAGCCTTGTTTAACTCCTCAATTGGTGTTAATCAGGTTAGAAAGTCGCCCTTGCCCATCCAAGCGGACTCTAACGCTGGTGTCTTGATGTAACAATTTTACCTGCTTGGAATATGCCAGTGTATCAGTTTCCGCCATAGGTGATTGCACCGGATGGTATCAAAATCTCCATTGAAGTCAATGTATGCTGCGTATACCAGCAGTTGGTGCCTATGCCAGGTGTATTCCACTACTGATAACAATGTAATGATGTTGTCAAGGGTCCCTGATTTCATTTTCTTTTTTATGTTAATACGAGAGTGGAAGACATTCTTAAGACTGTGCATGGTGCATTTTCCTTTGGCTAAAGAGATGGTATTGGTGCAGCTTACATGTCACTCTCTCTCTGAAGGAATGCAATGCTATACTGACCATCCTTGAAGAAGACAGTGACTGTTCTTACGTCATTCATATTTTGGAAATGTGGGTGATGTTCCCCTCGGACACTATGTGTGATGGGCTGAAAGCCAGTGCCTTTGAGGCAGTGGCTTGCTTGGCAGGTTGCTGTCAATTTTAGTTGAGGGCATGGACGGAGGAGGCTTTGCAAAAATGTAAGCAGTTACACTAGCCATTCCTGGACAGAAAATGTTTGGCCACAAGATCTGCTTACTTGTAAAGTTATGGAAAGAAGGATCCACCTTGATAGTTCTCTTTAAGCCCAACAGATTCTAAAAATAGATCCATATATTTCCAGGCGCATGTTTTTCTATTCAGCCCCACCAATCAGGTGCATATTTTTCTGGTTCTGTCATTCCTCCTATGATAACCTGGTAACTGGAAGGGGAGAACAAACCCATTTATGTCTGTTATTACTGTTAGTTGTGGTAACCAGGAACTTCAGAAAGTGTGAAACTCTAGGGCATAGTCCAGATTTTGGAATTTATTTTACATTGGGTATCAGAAGGGTGATTGCTATCCATTATTCTGTGAATCCTTTCATACCGTAGATTTCCTTAGAGAATGGTTCTCCTTGAGTTTGGATGTTAACACCCTACGTTGTCAAGGGACAAGCAGGGATCTCTCTGGGGTTCAGTCATGATAGATACATGTTCCTCCCATCTCCCTAAATCTTACTACATTGCTGCACATCTCATGCTAGAGTCCTTGGTCCTTCAGGTCTTGGGGGTTCTGCATTTGATGGAGATTTCATTCCTAATGTTGTCATTCAGGGTGTTTTTGACCAAATTGTCATATTTGCTAAGCAGTATGGGGAGCAGGGGTCCCTGTTTTGCATGTCACCTTTTCTTTAGTTCCCTAAAGAGCATCTGGTCTTGATGCCTTCTCCTCCCTTGCCTCACTTGTGGCCTCCTATCACCTGCACAATGACATTGTGCTCCCCACTCATCATCTTTGAATGAAGGTAAATCTGACCACGGTGCATTCTTTGTATGTCAGACAATAAGAGAGAGATTTGCAGTGATTGCACATCAATGATCTGTACACTGTACTATTGACTCTCTGCTTGTGTCCATGTCTTTTGAGAAGGGGCATTTGGTATTGAAAGCTACAGTCACTGTACTTAGTGTATGGATTTGTACGACACTGTGCCTTGCGTACAAAACTGTACAGGCTCATCTTCCTGGTGTCATTCAGGTAAGATCCACTATAGTTTTTATTCCCCTTTGGCTACTTACATGGGTTCTCCCCTTGCTTAATTTTAGACTAGCTCAGAAGCAATGGAGTGATGCACAAGTCATTCAGGGTAACAAATGTGGTAAGGGTGCTGCAATGTGTTGCATGGAATGCTCTGGCCTCAAGGTTTGATGTGATGTGGGAACGCTAGGAGCCTAGGTGCCATCTAAGTATTCACTGAAGTGTAATGTCTTGAAGGCCTTCCTCAACTACCAGAGTGCTGGCACAGTCTGGATTGTCATCAAGATGGTGTTCCAGTAGACAAGGGTATGTCAAGAGAAAGCCTGCTCACTACTTTGTGTTCCGTGTGCTTGTCTTTTACCTAGTATTGGCCTGGCTCAGAGAAGAGTACAATCCACCTGAGTTACATAATTCTGCTTCCATGGGATGGGGAACGGGATGAAGTGGTAATGTCGGGCTTACTGGGAAACCGCATTACTACAAGTATTATTTTCCCTTGTCCCAGCCCAACTACCTGACCCTTCCCACTGGAGATATAGCAACGGTTGGGGAGGTTTCCAACAGGATGGCACTTCTTAAAACATCCTGTAGATGGCAGTGCACTAAAAAATGGTTTGGAGCATTAGGATGTTAATGTTAATGTTAAAGTACATTTGTACCACGCACTATCACCACCGGAGTGGTCCCCTGGCGCTCTGGCGGCTCTGAAAGAGGAGGGGAGGTTGAGTTAGTGGGAGGAGGCAGGAAAAGTGCAAGAGAGCAGTGATGTGCTGTTGGCGGCCTCAGCCTGGTGGGTCCGTTGGCTGGGCTTGGGGTGTTTGCGGCCGGTAGTCGTTGTGTAATGTTGTGCAAGACTATGCGTGTTTTTGTTTTGTTGTTGCAGTGTAGTGAAGTTTGTTCGGTTTGTTGTGCTGTAGATTTTGGTTGTGTTTGGTTTGGAGTTTGAGAGGTGTATGCAGAAAGGGAAATTGTTAGTAGGGTTAGTTAGTTTGCGTCTCTATGCTGAATTCAGGTGCTCGGCTTGCGCAGTCTCCCCTGGTGCTTCTCTGTCCTGATCTGGGTCCAACTGGCATACAAGGTTCCTTACTCCTCTGGCCCCCACCTCTAACATGCTCTCTCATAGCTCCCCTTATCCTCCCTTCATACTCCTGTGGCCAGTGCACCTGCCAATGTCAACCTCTCAGGTAGAGTGGTGATTGCCAATATCTCGACAATTCCACACCACTGTGGTACCTGGCGGTAACTAAGGGACGGGCTAAAGTGTTGGTGGGATTGTCTGGGGGAGTTGGCTCAGTCTTCGTGCGTGCCGTCTGTGTTCCAGTCTATCCAGTGTCACCCGTCCAGGTGCCGTGGGAGCTACCCTCTCGGGTCGGGGATGTCCGTGTCCTTTCCGGATTAGTCATCTTTTTTCCAGTTTCGGTTTCCAGAGTTAGTCTGTGGTGTTGAAGAGCCAGGTTTTTAGTGATTTCCAGAATTTTAGGTGATCTTCAGTGTTTCTTATGCCAGTCCCAGAATGTGAGACGCCCTCATTTCTAAAGTGTGGGAGAAGGAATATTTTTTTCTTTCTTTTTTGCATTGCATTTTTTTTAGGGGTCCTCCTTGTTTTTCTTTGCTTGATGCCATATTGTAATTGCACGGTATTGATAGGGGAAGTCTGGCAGGGAAAGGATTCCCTTGACTCCATAGAGGACTTGTGGCCTCAGCATTTTCTAGTTTTTCTTCCATTGTCATTGCATGACTTGGTACAAATACTTGGATAATTACAATTACTACAAATACGGGGATAATTTCAATTCATTTTGTGTTTTCAAGAAATCAGCCCAAAAAGAACAATTGCTTCATATTACAAAAGATTTGCATTAAATAAGCATGAACCTAAAATAATGGTGATAGCAGGTATATATTTTTTAACCCTCAACTGGAGGAAAAGTGATACGTAGAAATGCACATTCCATTACACAGTGTAGAATATTTCAAGATTTAGTTCATTTACATATCTGCAAAACTGTTTTGAAGTTCATTTAAACAGTTTAGAGGTATGTTTGGCATTTTGTGCAATTTAATGACCATTTAACTGTCCACAGCTTTGACCCTGAAATGATTGCATTCTATATGTAATGCCATTCTTCTGGCAGGTTGGCATGGTATGTTTCCTAATATTGCTGTAAACTCCACGTTTCAGATTAAGATGTGGTTCTTGCTACTTTATAGATATTGTACTTACGTTTATGGATTAATATGGAAGGACTACAACACCTCAGAATAAAGACAATTCCTTGCAAATATAAACTAGAAAGGTCTCCATCTGCATCTCCAATGTTCAAAAGCAATGTTCATACCAGGTTTTCAAGGCAATCAATGAATGTATAAACAACTCCCATTACAGTAATTTGTTTAAATGATTGTGTGTGGATCCATTAAATGTTGAGTGATTAAGCATGCTTTTCAGGAAAAATGTAAGATTGAGGGTCAGACTAAATACACTTAGCAAGTGCAAACAAATGGAGCATGTATTACTTGGATATGATAATAGGAAATTCCCTGAATACTTATGGGTAATCCTTATTGCTTCTAGCCCTAGTCTTCCTCTTCATTGCACTCACTCATGAGTGTTCTGAACAGGACCAACACAGAAAGAAGGAGATTGGAAAAGTGATGTACAAATTCTGTGGAAATGTTTCACAGAGGGGTCCTTCAAACAAGCCGTCACAATGTTTGAGAACTTCAATGTTCATTTAACATCTTGCCTGCATACATTTGAATGAAGTGAAATAATCTTATATAAAGGCCCATATAAACCTAAAGTCAAAGCACATGGAACAAAATAAGCAAACTAGTATTCATCATCTGAACCTCAGTGTACGCATGTTATCACTATTTTACCAACATAAACTGCCAGACACAATGGTTTTCACAAGTTACTCAAGATCCTCCTGTTAACTACTAATTTTGTGAGGGGCTCTCCCAAATATGTGGGTGTGCGAGCATGTATAATCCCTCCTTCTACCTCAACATACGTACTCAAGAGGTGCCCCAAATACAAAACATCAGCCTGTGAATTGTCTGAAGAAGCTGTCATTCCCTCTGTTAGCTTTCCCTGTATTTCACCGGAATCAGAGTCTCAGAGATGATAATGACTGACAATGTCGTAAATAAAAAAACTAATGGTTGAAAAGTCCGGATTTCAGCTGTACCAAATTCAAAACATTTCAACCATTTGTTTTCATTATAGTGAACACGGAAGCTGGAATTGCAGGAATGTCCCACGCACCCTTGTCCGCTCTAATGGAATTGCGGGTGGCAGGGTTGTCCCCAGCATCCAAAACAATAGATTTTGAAAAAAAAAAGATATGATCCTTGCAGCACCAGTTTCCATCCACAGAAATGAAGGGAACTGGCACTGCAGGGACTCGGCGCACACAGTGAGAGATGCCGCCAAAAAGTAAGTAAGAGGGTGCAGGGAGTGGGGTGTAGAAAGGCCATTTAGTAATAGGGTGATTATTTTGGATATGAACACTTAGAATGCAAGATTTTCGTCTTTGAAATGTCTTTGAAATGTCCGTATTCAAAATAATCATGACCATCCTTCAGAGACAGGACTAAGGTTTTGATTGAATGGTTTCTCAGGGCCCTATGGCTGCCCCTCTCTTTCATCTAGAAAGTGGCAACCCTCCTCAGCCTAGGTGTAAATATTCATCAGGTTAGTATGCACAGCAGATTTACCTCAGCAGTCTAAGGTCTAGTGTTGGTGGTTGGGTTTGCTTAAAAGAAATAGCTTATAGGCAATTAGCTTTCTGTCTATCCTCCGTCAGCAATTTTCTAGGCTGACCCTACACTATCACAATAGCTATTTGACTAAAAGGGATAATGGGATGTGCCTTGCAGACATTGTAACTAATTTGGTCCTCTCCCTCTCCTTCTTACTACACTGCTCCTTCCTACTTCACACACCTCTGATCGTTCTACTGCTGGTGCTCTTTCTCCACTGTCCCTCTGATGCTCCCTCCTTCTACGCCTTTGATGTTACTAATCCCTCCTCCACACTACTGTTCCCTCCTCCACATTACTACTTACTTCTCCCCAATAGTACTCCCTCCTCCACACTACTCTTTCAGCTACACCTCACCTTCTTCTCAGACACACCTCTTTCACTACAACATTCACTTCACATTCACTCCCCGCGCTTGCTTTCCTGATCAGACTAGCCTTTCATGCACACTTGCAATGCCCTCACTAATACCTCACCTGAACCAAAAACTGCCTCCACACTCCACTCCACTCCACCATCATTCCTACTAATGGTCTCCTAATCTGCCACCTCCTCTGACCACACCCAAAGAATTATTATAATTATAATTATAATTATTATTATTATTATTATTATTATTATTATTATTATTATTAGGGGATACGTTGAGTGCAGACCTAGTTCTTTGAAATAACACAGTGCTTTTCAAATCATAGGGGGAAAGACATGTTGAGGGAAGCAGAGATACAAGAGAACAGGGAGCTAACAACAGGTGAGGGTGGGTGGCAATTTGGCAGCAATTATTATTATTATTATTATTATTATTATTATTATTAGGGAATTCGTTGAGTGCAGACCTAGTTTTTTGAAATAACACAATGCTTTTCAAATCATAGGGGGAAAGACATGTTGAGGGAAGCAGAGATACAAGAGAACAGGGAGATAACAACAGGTGAGGGTGGGTGGCAATTTGGCAGCAAGCAACCAGAGGAACAGTCTTTAAAGAGTGGGTTAAGCACCGACTCTTTTCTGAACAGACCGCCGTGCTACAATAATGGTTGCACATGCTTCTAATGCTTGTCGGTCAGTGTATCAAAGCCCTTGACTTCATAAAAAAAGTCTCAAATTACAGATAAAGTCAACTTTACAGATGAATCAAAGAATGTTGCTTTCCCCAATAACACCAGAAATATATAGAATCAGAGAACTCTTACATGTATCACACTTCCCATGCAGATCTGGTTCTGTGGGTTGCTAACATGTGTGTGCAGTTGAAAATAGTTTTTTTTTACAACTTGAGTTCTACAGGTTTTGGGTTATAGAAGTCATGTTTTCTATTTAGAATCCACAGACTACGTTGGCTACCCACCCAACTAGCCTATGAAAAAGGTTTTCAGATTGTATGGAACAAATATAAATCCCTCTCCTCTTTCAAATTACATATGAATCTCACTGTGCAATTTCAGAATGAGAGGTTGCATAGGATTTACAGTCACATTATTTGTATGGGAATAGAAATGACTAATTTTAACTTGTTCTCATTATCAAATTTAGTTTTAGTAACTAAAGACTTCATAGAACATATACTATCAAAATGATCCTCAGTACACCATGCTTTCGAACCATGGTCTAATATGGACTACATCTGTGAAAAAAAACATTGGCAACTTTTTTAAATCATCCTGTAAATGCTACAGTGTCAGCACTGGGGAACATTTCCTATTTTAAATAGCACTCAGTGCACAATAAAAAACAGGATTTATCTCACAATTACTAATTATAATGTCTTATCCTCTTTATTAGGAATACCTTATATTAGCCCCAGCGATGTGAGCACTGAAATTCCATATTTTCTACATGCAGTCAAATCTTACTTGGCTTTAAGTATGATGGGACACCCTTTGCTTTTCATACAAAATAGAAATTGCCTTGAACCCCAGGGAGTCAGGGCAACATTTCTAGGAGCCATATCTATTATATTTGGGGAGGTCTATTATACTTACTTTGAAATCTTTGTGTTAAGGCACTGAGTCAAAACCGGCTCTCATGTGAGTAAAGATGTGGTTGATCAATACAATAGCTCCTGACTCTGCTTGAATTTTGAGGCAGAGAGACTTTCAACCAACCCATTTCGTAAAGAGGCACTTACCGGTCAACATATATTTGTTACCACATGTGAAAATTAATCACTTGACTAATAAAGTTGATGTGAAGATCAGGCCATGGTAAAGTCATTCCTCTCATTTGCAGAGAATCCCAGTGAGCAGGAGATCTCTGTGGAACTGAGCACACACTAGACTCCATTTTGGAAAAGTATTTAGGTCTTGACCCATGTGTTGCCATTAGGAATTATCATATAGGATCTGCATCATGTTTTAAATCCCAGATGAACATCTGTCACTGTGTCATGGGCATGAGTTGAAATGATGCTTTGAAATTTTGAAATGTGGTACGTACCACCCACTGATCATAACCAGATAATGGTTTCCTAACTAAAAGCTTTTTTTGAACATTTTCCGAAATTTCATTAAAACTTCTTTCTCTGCCAATCTGGTTCAAATAAGGGAACGTTTTTTCGATCTTCTAAATATTTGTGGAATATTTGTATAATTGAATTCTCCAAGGACGTGTTCCATACTAATGAAATTGCCTTGGAATGCTCCTGTTTTGGATAATTGATCAGGAAAATAATGTTATCTCTTAACACGACCATCAACTTTTGAGTGACCTTTTATCTTTTTTAAAAATTGGGTTCAATCTTTCGATACCACTATATCATGTATAGTTTGAATTATATGCCTGTGTTTCAGAGGTTTGTTGTTTGCACAAAGCATACCTCTGGCTTTCCAATTGGCTCAATGTTCAACAAATCCATTTTGCATATCATCTGAATCAGTTATAATCACTAGTTCCTAGAGTTGATGATTTATGGCTGTAAGGACAACTTTATATATGCCAATAAATTCTGCCACCTGACTAATCTGGGGACCAATTTTATAGCCTGCTGAGGCTCCAAGGGTGTCATTTGCCTAAGCGTTCCTGATGCCAGCTACTAATTTGTACTCATATTGTTCTTTAATGTGGTAGAAACATCCATCCACATAAATGATGGGCATTCCAGGTGTTCCCGTCACATTTCTTAGGAGGAGAGGCTAGATATGCCTCCAAATTATTGGAGGTTCACAATTCTTGGTCTAGGCAGTTGCATTGGACAAAGAAAATTTAGCCAATCTAGACTGGCTAACCCTTATGCCATTAGACTCTTTTTGTTTTGACCATATCTGATTTCTACAGGATAACGCTCCATGGAAGGAATCCACAAAGTAATCCTTGAGTTAGAAATATTCCCAGTTAGTATACGATCAGTCTGCAAATATATTCAGAGGTTTGTTGGAGGTATCAACTATTATATGCTCCCCATGCATCAAAGGACATTTGTTTTTCAATGTTCATATTGTTACCAGTTATTTATCGCATTCATTGAATTTGATCTCAATGTGCAATGACATTTTGCTTCACTTTATTAACCAGGCAATGCCTCTGATAAAAGACCACAGTTAAACAAGTGTCAGAAAATCTAATTTCCAGGAAAGAAATACTAATTTGTAATGGGTTAGGCAGTGCACAGATCTTGGTATATACTTCTTTTCAGTTGTTTTGCAGACTCTGTTTGAGATTCCCCCTACTCCCACTTGACTTCTACCTTCAAAAGGTGGAACAATGGTTGAGTGACCTCATGATAATTCTGGAATAATTTAAGAATATAGTTAGTCAATCTTAATAGAGTTTGAAGTTCACATACTTTTGTGGGATTCTCTAATTTATATAGAGACTCATCCTTCTTTTTCTGAGGATTAAGATCCTCAGCTCTGAAATCATGGTCTAGAAAGTTTACTTTAGGTCTGACTGTTCTTTCTGAATTAATAACTTTACATATGGATTTCTGAGTTGAGTCAACACATGGCCAGGTGTTCTTTCACAGTTTGTGTTTTGATTAGGAGATCACCTACATTGATTCCCTCTTTCCCATGGAAAGGCATGGCTTTATGTAGGAACATATTGATCTCATTTACACCATTAAATTACCCCCAAAAAGTTATAGTCCATTCTCATTGTCACCCTGCAAACGTAAAAGGCAAGTTTATATTGGTGTTCATGGAGAACTGAGGCATCAGTCAAATCAATGGCACTATATCCTTTAGAACCCTGAATCTGTGCAAGGCCCTAATCAATATATGACAGAGGCCATCATGACATGTGTATCCTCTTATTTAGTTCCCGTAAGCCTGCACAGGGTCCTCATTGTTCATTGGATTCAATATTCCTAGTACTGGGTTATTAAAGGTATTGTGAATTGGATGAATAATCCTGCAAGATGCAAAGTTTTTGATAATCTCTGTGAGTGATTCATTGGATGCTAATTGTAACCCGTGTTATTTTACAAATACTGGCACCATATTAGGGGCTGCAGTTATGGTTGTATAATGTAGGAAGTATGTCAGCAATCACAGGTATCAACTGAGAAGATTTTCTGAAAAACTACAAATGCCTGTTTTAATTAATGCTTTTGCTCTCTCTCTCTTAGGCATCAGCCATACTGAGCTGTTCTTCAATCACCTGGCCGAAACACACAAACTATTTCTTGTGCAGCTATTTATGAAGTGTCTCCCAATTTGGTTGAGAGGTACTTGCTTATGCATTTACCTGGGTGATTGATTCCTCAGTGCAGAGGTAGTTACTAGTGACTTTGAATAATGTCTCACCTTCCAGCATCTCACAGGTAACTTCATCCACTCCATAATTGCACAGGGACTTATAGAGAAATCTAATTCAAAGAAATGATGCAGATCAACGTGCTATTTTAAAAACAACCAGGCAAGCTACGGTCTCCTCACAGCATTTGAAAAACACATGTGCAACATTTTTAAGTCCCCTCACATCAAAATATTAGTTATAAGGCCCGAGGTAAACATTTCAACATAAGAACATATCCTGCAACCTTGGTCAAAAGAGAGAACTATTCCGTCCGAGGAAATAAATCCTAGCAACTTAAGGTGACAACAAAAAACTGATTTGTGCTTGCATTTTCTACCAGTGTCTTTCAGGAGTGCCCAAAAACTAACCAGGTTTCTTCAATGAGGAGAAGAGACTCTGGAGGTTTCTTAACATGTTGCAAATGGAATATCCCCAGAGAATACATGCAAGATTGTGTTCTAATTAGGCCAGGCCCAATGGGGAAAACCTGTGTTGGAAAAAGACCCAGTTCCTTGTGGAAGAGATGTGATGTGGTATTCCTGATGCTCTTGACTCGCTGAGAAGAAGACTGTAGCAGCGTAGAAGCAGAGTTTCCAGGGACAGTCAGAATTAAACAAGTTGAACGGGGGCGCACAGCGTGGTATGTGCAGCCGGAAAGAAAATGTGCAGCAAGAAAGCAGTAGGTAGCCAGTTAAGGAATAAGACAAGGAAACAGCAAGACAAGACAGGGTGCCCAATGCAGCTAGCTGGGGAGCAGTTTGGCGATGCCAATAGAAACGGGGCATGGAAACAAAATGATAAAAATATGCCTTCGGCAGTGAGCTGAAGTGGCAGGTTAGCGGTGCCAGAGGAAGGAGAAGAAAGTACAAGAAGGAGCACGGAGAAGTGAAACAGCATCCGTGCCTCAAGAAAGAAGCGGCGCGAGGAGCTACCATGAGCTTATCCTATATACTTCCAACAATGCAACTCCTGGTGGCCATCTTGGATGAAGACTGGAACGCTTCTGTTGTTCTCTGTATAGAATAAACAGCGTGCCATCTTGAGGGAGTATTCAGCCCATATGGATGTCTCCTTCTCCATCTTCGCCAAACTAACCAAACACTAGCCGAAGTCCTAACAGTTTATGTTTATTTTCCATACAGAAATCAAGAGCCATGGTTATGAAACCTACAGATGTTGAAAATGTGGCCCTTTTATATGAGATGATAAGCCAGTACAGTGGATACACTGCTTTGTTTTGGTGAAAAAGTAAAATCTAGGGGCATAGAAACATTAAAAGTGGCAATTGGGAAAGAAACCAACTTGACTCAAGCGCCAGCTACAGGTCAGAACTCTAACATGTGGTATTCCAATTCACATTCCCCAGCAGTGAGATTTGAAAACAGATTGCATGCTTTCTTAAGAAGATGAACTGGTGGGAGCCGAGCCATAAAGATAATTACTTTCTCTGCAGTAAGGTCAAAGGGAGGCTGATCCTGCAATTAGTATTTTTATGGCCTGCCTCTGAGTGCATGTTGGGCTTCAGATAATATCAAAATAATAGATATTCATCTTGACCAGTGGATTTATTCTCTCCATTCTGCTATTTTAATCTCCCAGACCTTCCTGAGGAAAGCAATTTTGACACTTGGAAAAACAGAATGGTTATCTAAGATTGCCAGACACTGAAAACCTCCAAGGACATCAAACTACAACAGAAGTTACCATATCCAGACCCCCGTCATAAATAATTTGCTGCTCAGCATTAACAGCATTAACAGCATGAACACCGGATACCAGGCACAAATAAACAAAGATGGTCTCTAATCTTTTGTATATGCTATATTGGATTCATATTTCTGGGGATATCTCACAAACAGAACATAATAGCAAGCTTCGGGTTTTTTTTTAATGCTCACTTACAACATGTCTGTTAGATGGTCCGAAAATAAATTTTCAAATGTGATTTTCAATTATGCAAATTTTGTGCATTTGTATTTTGGTGCACAGAAATGGCACACAGGAGTGAGTCATATGTCCTAGCATTTGCAATGACAAGCTGTTACTTTGAGATGGGAATCAAATGTGCATATAAATGTAGATGTGCGTTACATGGATAAATCTAAAAGTAAGTACCGATTTGCGTTATCATGTGCTATCATGATGACAATTGTGTTGTTCTGAGAGAGAGATATTTGGTATGCTGCTTAGTAAAGTTGTCACATGTGTGGAATTTACTATTTCAGAATCTTACAATGTTGAATGCAAGAAATCTCTCAGATGATATTACATCCAATCGGAGGGAACTGGGTTTAGAAGTTACTCCCATTGCACTGCCCCTTCAGTAATATGCCCAATGACTGTGGAGGGGTATCTCTCCCATAATGTCACTTTTGGAAAACTGTCCCATCACATACATTGGCCAATTCAATTTTTGTAACTATAAAAGGTTTAACACGCACTCACTAACTCACTAAGGTCTTACTCGCTCATTCACTGACTGATGGAGAGGAAAAAGAATTGATAACAATAGGAAGGAGAAGGAATAGATTGCTCTCCTTTTGGATCCATATTCAAGTCTTGCCAGACCTCTGTAGATGTGGCATAGCAGGGGTTAAAAACCCAGGACTTTTTTATGAGGGAGTGAAAGCTGACAGGCTATGAAGGAAAGCTGATTTCACTTTGCTGACTGATGCCCACATAGACGGGGAGAATTAAACCAGTCCCTAAGAGGGTGTCAAACTCTTTGTGAGACAGTCAAAAGAAATTCATATGGGAGTATGATCTGAAGGGGACACAATCATGAGGTGAGCGATAGTATGAAGGTAATTAGATTAAATCCTGAACCTGTTATTTGTAAGTTCTGAGGAGCACGGGTATATACATTGACTGTACATCCCAGGAAATAAGTAAATGTTTCATAAGCGTATGTGCTACTGGAATTATAGATTGATGAATTAAATTGATTGATGAATTAGATCCCATGGTTTGTATGCAGGGAGGCAGAATTCTGTTATTAAAGCCCGGTGGCTCAATATAAAAGGGTGAGGGTGATTATTCGCTACACATTTTTCTGTTTTTTAAGTTGCCCATTCAAAGCGAGAAAGTTAAACTTCTACATGATAATTAAATAATTAAATAGACCCATCACGGAAATGATTCTAACCTATATACACATTGAGCAAACATGTTCCTTTCTACAAGCCATTTATGTACATGAAGGTCCAGTGGTGTGGAGCTGTATACAATGCTGCTATAATTCTGACATGTTTATTGCGTAAGGGGGATGGTATCTATTGGAAATAAAGGGGAAGTAGAAAGAATTGAAGAGGCAGGAATTTTTTTAATTAATTTGTATTGTTGTAACAAATGAATGTCTAATCCTGGCCCCTTGTGCATTTTAATCATTGGTGCATACAATTCCAGTTTAAACATGTAAGTGGAGATGTGTGCGTTATTAAAGTTGGTTGGCCTCATTATATGTTTGGTGGTATTTTATCAGTAAATACACTGAAATACCATCAAATAAATGTACTGTTAGTGCCCCTTGGTCTGGCAGGTGTGATGCCGGATTACAAGTGATGGTAGGTGGTGTTACTCTCCATTTATTGGAGTCCATAGAACTCCATGGGGATTTTGGCAGAATTACCATTGGCATTAATTCTGATGATTTAGCACATTTTTGGTGGAGGTAAATCCTCCACTTCACTAATGAAATTGCAGTAAAGTGGTGCGGTAATACATTGGTAACTGAATTACCACTCTGTAGCTATCATTTTTTACTGCATCACTGTACGTTTAATGAGGCCCTTTGTCTACATCTGTAGAATTCAAAAATTAGGAAATAGTGTGTTGAATATTTCTCATCATTGGATTCAAATTTAATGGAAGTGCAACTTGTTTTTCTTTGATTTGATTCAACTATTTCTCTTTGGTTAATACATATAACTTATGCATCTTGTCCCGACAGAGCAGTGAGTCTGTAATTAATCAATGGAGGTATCTGGGGATATAATTACACTTTGGGGATCAGTATTATAAACTACTAATCAGATTGGGGTCATCTTTGAAAACTACTGTGTTAGCTATGGAGACACACCCTTTCATGAAGAAAATTATTTAAGTTAATAAGAGCATCTTCATTAAATAATGTTGGTCTCTTTCTGAGGTTTATTGTAAAGGTGCTTTTCTGAGTATATCCTAGAACAGTGATCTCTTCTTAGATTTGAATTACATCAGCATAAGGCAGTAATAGAGCTGCCCTATATGCTTTATCTAATTTACTGAAGTCCATCGTTTCTCCACTGATCCTGGACCGGACTTTGGTAATAATAATAAGATCCAAATCAATTTAACGTCATTTATGATATGAACATCAGAAATGACATATCTCATGACCCAAAAATTATGATTTATTGGTTTGTTTCCAATTCTGGTCTCCAGTGTACACCTTCTGGTAACCATAATTTTTTAGTCCATCACATCAAGTCCAGATTCGCACTCATCAAGTACAGAGGAGTGGAATGTTCTATGGAATAAAGGCTTTCAGCACCTGGAAAGTTCTTGTAAAATAAAAGCACTCCAGCTCATAAGTAAAATAAAAGCACTCCTGCACTGAAATAAAGTGTTCCTGCTCACATCTCTATATGAGCCTGGCGCCAAAGGCGCCAGGACTGAGTCCAGTCAGGGCCCCTCTGTTTATGAGTCCCAAAGGGACATAAGTGAGTCAAGTGACCCATTGCCCTGTCACTAGATGGTGTGGTTTTTGTGTTCTAGGGCCCGTGGCCATGACAGCAATCCCCCTCAAAGCCCCTCTCAAGAGGGATTCCCACCCTAGCCCTGGTTTAGTGGAGTTATTGTGGTGGAACTGCCTGATTAATCGTGGAGCGTGGACATGTTCATTGGGCTCCCAGGTCCAATCTTGGGGTCCATAACCTTTCCAGTCTATAAAGTAGTATTACTTGGACCAGACCAGACCATTTTAGAATCTAGGATCCTTTTAACTTCGTATTCTGGTTCTCCTTCAACTATTCCGTGATCCGGTGGAGTATCAATCCGCGTACCTGGTCTCAATGGTTTTAGGCGGGAGACATGAAACACAGGGTGGATCTGCATGTGGGCCGGTAATTCTAATTTCATGGCCGTAGGGTTGATTACGGTTTTGATGCAATAGGGACCTAGGTACCTGGGACGGAAGATTTGTGTCCCCTTCAGAGAATTGTTTTTGGAAGCTAACCAAACCTTATCCCTGACCAGATAATTTGGAGCCTCCTTTCGGTGTCAGTCTGCAAACTGTTTCTGCTTTTCTTTGGCCCTGGTCAAATGTTGTGCTGCCTGATTAAGGACTCGATTGATGGTTTCATGTAAGGTTGTTACCGCTGGCATCTCCAGTGCTTCAAGAGAATCAAAGACAGATGTTCATGGATGTCGACCATATACTGTGTAAAATGGCGTTTGTCATGTTCTGGTGTGAATGGAATTGTTGTATGCATATTCGCCCAACCAGAGTATGTCCTTCCAGGTATCCTCGGTTTGTTGTAACATGCACCTTAAGTACTGCTCTAGAGTTTGATTGTTCCATTTGGTCTGGCCATCGGTTTGGGGATGATGACTTGTGGACAACCAAAGGTCGATTTTGGCGATTCTGCAACATATCCTCCAGAGAGCTGAGACAAATTGAGTTCTGCGGTCTGATATCAATATTGTTGGGAATCCGTGTAGTTGGACAATTTGTTCCAAAAAGACGGTGGCCAGAGTAGAGGACGTCGGGACCCCTTTTAGAGGAATGAAACGGGTCATCTTAGAGAACAGATCCATGATGACCAGGATGGTGTTGTATCCATTGCACTGGGGAAGATCAGTATTAAAATCCATAGACAGCGTATGCCAAGGTGCTGGGGGCACCATCAAAGGATGTAGAAGGCCTGCAGGACTTTGTTTTTGAGACTTGTTCTGAGCGCAAACACCACAGGTCACGATGAACTGGGCAATATCTTTTCACCAAGTGGGCCAACAGTAATTTTTCTTTATTTTAGCTTGAGTTTTAGCCATTCCAGGATGTCCTTCTATTAAAGAGTCATGGTAGTTGGCTATAATTTAGTTTTGCAGGTCTTTATCCGGAACGTACAGTCTCCCTTGAAAGTGCAATACATTGTTCACTATAGTGTATTGGTTTCCTCTTGACATTCCTGCTGTTCTGAATGGTTCATCAAGTGTTGACGGTCAATTATTAGGTTGTCCAAAGTGGCAGTTGCTGCACTCGTGTTCAGGATTCGTTCTTCAGGAATGATTTCCACAGGGATGGTGTGGTGAACGCCTTTTCGTCTTCGCTCATTCGTGATAGAGCGTTCACATTTCCATTGCATACTCGGGGTCTGTAGGGAATGACAAAGTCATATTCTGCAAAAAAGAGAGCCCAGCGGAGTTGATGTGATGATTGTGCTTTTGCGGTATCAGGTATTGTAGGTTACGATGGTCCGTAATGACGGTGACTGTGTGCCTGGCTCCAAGAAGATAATGCCTCCATGCCTTGAATGACGCTTTTATTGCTAACAGTTCTTTATCTGTGACCACATAGTTCAATTCGGGCCCAGAGAACTTACAAGATCAGAAAGCCACGGGATGTAACTGTCCTGTTTCGGGATTTCGCTGAAACAAAACCACTCCCATTGCTACATTGGAAGCATCGGTTTTGACGACGTATGGCAATTGGGGTTGGGGATGCCGTAAAATGGGTGCGGATGTGAAAGCTCATTTTAGGGTCTGGAAGGCTTCTTCTTCTTCTCTGGTCCACTGAAATTGTTTGTTCTTTCGCAGCAGGGATGTGATGGGGTGAACAATCTGGGAGAATCCTGGAATGAACTTTCGTGGAAGTTGGTGAGGGCCATTGGCGGATGCCATCTACTTTGTGCGTGCCCATGTGTACCCCTCATGGTGTGAGTATAAACCCGAGGAATTCAACCTCTGTCACGTGAAAGAAGCATTTCTCCAACTTGGCGTACAGCTGATGTTGTCGAAGTCTTTCTCAAACAGCCCGGACATGTCCTCCTTGGTGGTTGAGTAAATGAGGATGTTGTCGATATAGACGAGCGCACACACGTCCAATAGTTCACGGAGCACGTTGTTCATAAAATATTGGAATGCTGGGGGGCATTACACAGCCCAAAGGGCATAACCTGATATTCGTAAAGGCCATATTTTGTGCGAAAGGCTGTCTTCCACTCATCCCCTTTTTGACTCTTATCAGATGGTAGGCCCCTCGTAAATCCAATTTGGTATACATTTGCATGTTTTTTTACTTGATCCAGAAGTTCTGGAATGAGTGGCAATGGGTACCGGTTTTTTACCATGATCTGATTGAGGGCTCTGTAGTCAAAGCAAGTTCTCAGGTCTCCCTCCTTCTTAGGCATGAAAAATAAGGCAGAGGAAGCAGGAGATTTTGATGGGCGAATGAAGCTGTTGGCTAAATACTGATCCAAGTATGTTTTTAAATGTTGGTTTTCTTGCTCCGTTAGGGCGTAAATCCGACTGCAAGGAATCTGGGTTCTGGGTACAAGATCAATTTGGCAGTCATACGTTCGGTGCAGGGGTAAGTTAGTTGCTTGCTCCTTTTGAAATGCATCTTGGTAATCCAGGTATTCAGAGGGTAATGAACTGGTGAGACCTAATATGATTCCTTTCTTTGAACTTGGTTAAGTGTGATCTTTCACTAAGTATTCTTTGTTTAAACAGGTGTTAGCACAGTCTGGGGGAAAAGTCAGAACTCTTTTACGCTAGTCGATCTTAGGATTATAGGTTTCCAGCCAAGGTACCCCTAATATCCTTTGGAACTGAGGAGCGCCAATGAGATCGAAGGTGATGTCCTCTTGGTGACCACCCTGACACAGAAGCGTAACTTTTTTGGTATAATGTGCCACTGGGCCAGATGATAACTGAGATCCATCAACGGCTGTAACATTTTCCGATCTCTGCTTTTCTCGGAGAGGAAGACCTATCCAGATAGCCAAATCTTGGTCACTGTAATTCCACACAGCTCTACTGTCGATATATGCTTCTAAAGCATGCATTTTCGATGGGTGTTTGTGGTCTACCAAGAGCACCGGGATGACTAGGTGTGAGGTCGGTATTGATTCCTTTTTACCGCTCGACAAGTGGGCCCCTATGCTTGCCGGGCGTTGGAGTTTCCCGAGTCCAGTTCTTCTTCTTCACTCTTGTCAGTTGCTCTGACTGTTCTCCTGGGTGGTTTCACCGGACATTCTCGGAGAAAGTGTCCTGCTTTGCCACAATACAAGCAGTGCTGTTGCTGTCTTCTTTTTTCTCTTTCTGCCTTAGTGAGATGGCTCTGCAAGCCCCCGATCTGCATTGGTTCCGACCGTTCATGCAGCTTGGCCTTATTCTCACAGGTTCGCAGATAGACAGAACGCCCTTCAGCTCTGGCTCTATTCATTTTCCGATTCTGCAATCCATGATTGAGTTGGTCAATATTTTCAGCACACCCCTCTGGGGGATTCACTACTTGGGCTAGAATGTCTTTAATCTCCCCTCGTAATCCAGGGTGAAAGAGCGTAGTTCTTTTTCCCTCTGGCCAATTTCTTTGAACTATAAGACGGTTGAAGGAGGTGATGTATGTTAACAAATCTTGGTTATCCTGCCGGAGTGACAATAATTTGTTTTCCAGAGCCTGACCTTTGGCATGCCGTGCAAATAGTTTCTCCATTTCGTGCTGAACACCCCCAAAGTCCCAAAGCAAGGGATAATCTTGAGTTACCAAGGCTATAGACCAGTCCGCCGCTCTTCCTCCCAAATATGAAAGTACAAATGCCACCCTAGATTGATCGTTGGGGAAGGCCTCGGGTCTGCAAAGGAAATTAAGGCAGCATTGATTCATGAATACAGCATACTTATTTGGATCACCAGTGAAGCATTCGGGCGGAGCTAAGGGAACCGCCCCTGGAAGAACCACCTGTATGGGCATTGGCGTTGACTGTGGTGGCGGAATAGGGTTGGCCAGCCCCCGTAATGGGGCTTGGCCAGCCTGTGCTTGGAGCATCTGCCTTGCTAAATCATCTGTGTGTTCTCGATTCACAATGAGGTCCCTCCTTAAGGCATTTGTTTCCTGTCTTGAGGCGTGAACTTCAGCCCGTAACTCTCCCAGTAACTGGTCTGTTTCTAACGGTTCCATAACACCCAGGCAGAGATTCGTAGGAGGCTTTGCGGTCTGTTACGCTCACTTGGTCTCTGCAGAGGCATTGGGGCACAGTCGCATTCCTCCCAGGAACGAAACTCCTCTTGTCTGTTCGTCCCTCTGCGTCTGTGTGGGGAACTACAGTGATGATCAGTGCGGTTCCTGTTGAATGATGATGATGAGCTCTCCGTCCTGCTGCTTCTGCCAGGGACGCTTGTTGAAGGGAACTGAGTTTTTTCACTGGTCCCTTGTTTTGGAAGTCCAGGCCAGCTGAAACTAGTCCAGTTCTCTTGTAGGTAAGTGTTTCCCTTGTTTCCACTTGCCTGCTTGTCTTTCGACTGTTGTAATTGTATTTGTTCATTCTCTGTCCTTTGTATGTAATGTCTCTTTTCTCTGCTCTTGCAGGTGGTGTAGCAGTGCCGGCGGTAGCTGCGGTAGAAGAAGCGGAACCGGCGGTACCGAAGAGCGGGGCTGAGGTGGTCCAACAGCTGGTAAGTAGTCTTTAATGGTGCCTTAGGGTGCGCATTGGGTTGTAAATGCGGCGCGACCCTGGGTTGGGTGTTTTTGGGAGTTCTAACCTTGTCTTGTCTTTTTTTCAGGACTTTGGCTTCGTGGGACAGAGAGTGCAGGTGCTGCAGCGTCGATTCGGGATCTGCCAAGAAGATGGAGCGTTGCTGTGATATGCGAGCCAGGGTCCAGCTAAGGATGCTGTTGTTGCAGGATCACGAGGTAAGTAGCTGGTCCAGGCAGTGGTGACAGTCAAGTTACACAGAGGTGCAAAGTAATGCGAAGCATTTGCTTGAGGGTTCGGTGGGTTTATGTAGTCTTGTTCCCAGCTACACACAGTAGCTCTGGCCTGCCTGCTGCCATGCCCTGCCACACCTGATGAGTCAGCACCTGTAGACCAGGCCTAGGGAGCCACACCTGATGAGTCAGCACATGGGGATGTTCTCTGGAATAAAGGCTTTCAGCACCTGGAAAGTTCTTGTAAAATAGAAGCACTCTGAGTCCAGCCGGGGCCCCTGTGTTCATGAGTACCAAAGGGACATAAGTGAGTCAAGTGACCCATTGCCCCCGTCACTAGATGGTGTGAGTTTTATGTTCTGGGGTCGGTGGCCATGACAATATCCTAATTAATATTTCACTGATGAAACTTCTTTCTTGAGTTAAGCATACTTTGGCGATAACTAGATTCTTACTTTCATTGACATGAATAGGGATGAATATGAGTTCCCATTTCCTTTGTAGTGGAGATAAATTTCTGATTGTGTCTCCTGAGTTATTCTCCAGTTTACCTTAATCCTCAATGGAGTTCTGCCATCAATACATTTTCAGGGTATTTCCCTTTAAAGTCGAGAACCACTCGTTAATTGGAGGACAAATTATTCTCTAAGGCTCTGTTGAGGTCTATTCACTATAATCTTGCTCTTTGGCAGATATGATAGTGATTCATGCATCTTTAGTGTTCTAAAAAGTACCCCCACTTAATCCAGATGTTTTTCAATCAGTGACAGGTACAATTCAAACTATAAAAATGGGCACTTCTCTTAAAAGAGGTGAGAGCCACTTATAGACCTCATTTCCCTGTAAAATTGGTGTGATATGATATTATATGGCATATATAACGCGCCTATACACAATGTTTCAAAGCGTGATGAGGCAAGGGAGGGGGAACAGAGGGAAGACAGAGACAACGATCTTACTAGGCCAGGTGACATTGAGATTGCACAAGTGCAGCGGAGGGGGGTAGGGGAAAGTGCAGGTGGGGAGGGGTAGGGGGCAGTTCAATACATAGGATCAAGAGTAAAATAAATAAAATAAATAAAAAACAGTAGGTAAAATTGCGGCCAGCTAGTGGCAAGTGCAGGGGTAAGTGCAGACATCAAGTGCCAAGAGCTGGTGGGGACTGTAGGGATACAGAAACAGCCCCCAAGTACAGGAGATGCCCAGTAGGCAGTACAGGCATGCATCTGGTGGCAGAGGGGATCTGGGCCCAACATCAGAGGGTAGCCAGGTGACCAGTGCAGTTACAGTCAGGAGTTCAGCAGGGGAGTGGAGGAGAGAAAGCAGAAACAAAGAGGAAGGGCTTCAGATGCTTCCGGAACCGGAGATGGTTCTCCTCAAGTTTTAGGGAGGCAGAGAGGCTGTTCCAGAGGGAGGCCCCAGCCAAAGAAAGAAATCTACCACCAACTCATTGCTTGGAGAAGCAACTGACCCTGAGGGAGTTGGAGGCGGATGTGCGAAGAGCTTGAGAAGGAAGATATTTAAGAAGAGAGGGTTGGAGATAATGAGGCCCCAGGCCCCAGAAGGCCTTGTGGAAAATGCAGAGGGTTTTGTACTTGATACTTGCAGCCACTGGGAGCCAGTGCAGAGATTTCAGTCCTGGAGAGATACGATCCCTGGACCTGAGGCCAGGGACAAGTCTCACAGTCCTGTTTTGGATGAGTTGATGAGGGCGGAGAGTAGAGGCAGGCAGATTTAGAAAGAGGCTGTTGCAGTAATCCAGCCTAGAAAGAACCAGAGCTCTGGAGACAGTGAGCTTCTGGGGGAAGGAGAGGAAAGGAAGAATACCTCTGAGGAGGTGTAGCTGGTAGGGTGACTTCTTAGAGATGTCAGAGATGTGAGGAGAGAAGGAGAGTGTGGAGTCAAAGATGACCCAGAGGTTTTTAGCCTCACAGATGGGAGCAGGAAGAAGGCCAAGAAAGGCATTAAGGCAGAGATCATTGGCGGCACACCACTCCTGGATAGCTGGATTGTCTGGAAACCTTGTCTGAGGAGAACAGGGAGAGAGGGAGGGGGGGAGGAGAGGTGGCCGAAGAAGGGCCAGAGGTAGAGT
This sequence comes from Ambystoma mexicanum, assembly GCF_040938575.1. Classification (NCBI taxonomy): domain Eukaryota; kingdom Metazoa; phylum Chordata; class Amphibia; order Caudata; family Ambystomatidae; genus Ambystoma; species Ambystoma mexicanum. The sequence goes on from NC_090933.1 coordinate 1,148,708,442, forward strand.
GAGGAGGGGGAGAGGAAGAGAGAGGGGACGGATGTCTTGACTTTTAGAGATGACATGAGAAGCCAGGGCCATGCAGTGGGCCTGGGAAGGTACAGGTGAGGGAGAAACTGCAGCAGGATTGGCCTGCTCCTTTCAGATTTGGAAGAGTTCAGCCGAGTTGTTAGATGCCGCAGAGACGTGGGCTTGGATCTGGGCTCTCTTCTTGGTGCGGACAGAGAGCAGGTATGGCCTTAGGAGCAGGCAGCAGGCCAGTTTGTCAGAGGATGTACCCAGGGGTGGACTGGCCTATAGGGAACTCTGGAGATTTCCCGGTGGGCCTCTGCACCCTGGGCCTCTTTTGTGCGGTATTTCCAAATTTTCTCATAGGAAAAGCATTGGGCTTGCTGAAAATGTGCCATATGGGGCCACTTTGAACTTTATTTCCAGGGCCTCTTTTGGTCCCCAGTAATTATTTCCAGGGCCTCTTTTATTTCCCAGTCCAGCCCTGGATGTACCGGAAGTATAACATTTCCTCTCAACCACCCTGCACTTGCACTTAAGGGTGATGAGGTCAGAGTCATACCAAGAGTTGTACTTGGCTTTGGGCTTCATGCGGTTCCTCATGACAGGGACAAGAACATCGAGAGTATCAGATATAGCAGTGTGGAGCATGGAGAGGGCTGTGTCACGATGTCATTCAGCCAATGGGGGAAGAAGGGGAAGAAGGTGGCAGCAAAAGCCTCAGCTGACACACGCCTCATGGATTGGATAACCGAGCAGTGCGGGAGGCGGCTTGGTCTGCGGGGCGGGGAGGGTGAGCTGGGAGGAGAGGAGAAAGTGATCACTTCTAGAGAGAGGAGTGGTGACAAGGGAAGGTCTGAAGAGATCAGAACATCCAGGGTGTGCCCTGCAGAGTGAGACGGGCCAAAGGGGTGAATAGAGAGTAGGAGAGAATGGAAGAGGTTGTGAAAGAATCCAGAGGAAGGACAGGAAGATAGCGTGTATTAGTGGATAAATTGGCCTTAATTTTGCTATTTGGAATTTCCTGAGCTTGACCTCGAGCAGCCCCTAAGTTCAAGTGGATTGGTCAAGTACCCTCTAGGAATGAAAAAAAAAACTTGGATATCAAGATTGACACAGGGAATTCCACCCTTTCCATAGATTCCAGATCACAGCTACCACTTGGATTGTGATTGCCACAAAAACCTGGCAACAGAGGAAATTCCTTTTGTTTGAATGTCTCTGGCAACACTCTCAGGTTTACTTCTTCTTTGGTCATGTCTAATGGTTTCATTGCAACTCTGTTTCTTTTGGTTTAGTTTGTTAGTCATGCTTCTCTTAACTCAGATTCTCTACTCTTTTAGAGGAGGCATTACATTCGGCAAAGAAGAAACAAAATGTTCTTGCTCATCTCTTTTTCAAATCTAATTGTCACATTGTTCTCCTCACTACATTTCACATTCTTATATTTCTGTGGTTCTGTTTCAATGAATAAAGAAGGTTCACCTTTACCCTTTCCAGATTTTTCATCAAACTCAGGGGGATTTTCATGTGAGGTTAAAGAGGTTTGCACTAAGGTTTGTCATGTATTCGCTGTTGTCTCCCCCTTTCCTCTTTTCCTTGTGTATTTTTTAATTAGAACAATTTCCTCTTGTCATTGGCCACCCTGACCTGTTGAGTCATTCTGGCTACGCTTTCCATGGAAATTCGATTCAGTATTTCCCTGTTTGGATCTCATGATATGACCAATGCACTCAATTTGTAAGATTCTTTCCCCACTCCCTGGATTAGGAAGTGGTCTTTGGTCCATTCTATGTTCTTCCCTGGAAGGGTAAATAGATTCACTGGGAGAGTTGTTTTGGTAATTCTGAAAACTGTTCTTATATGTGTTTCGAGGACTCCACTCGCCCTTGTACTGGGATCTGTTACTGTGGAATATCTAGGAAGAGGTGGATAATTGTGTGTGTATGTTGTTCTAGGAGATGTTGATTGGCTTCTTGTCTGGGGAACATTCTGACTTGAAATTCCCTGGGAAGCAACACCTGGGTTCTGACTGTTTCTCTATGATGCAGGACCATATTTGTAGCCCAAGATAGGTCTTGAACATAACATTTGGAATATGTGCAAGGTAGTGACATATTGTCTGCATGCAGTCACATCTCACTAGGCTTTAAATATGATGTGAAGCACTGTTGTGTTTCACACAAAATACCAAGATTTTTCTATTTGTATTGAGCGCTCTCTGTTTGTGACTAACACCCAAATTCCCTTGCACCAGAGCAAGTTAGTTCAACATTACTAAGGGACATATCTATTATGTTTGCAGAAAGTTTTATATTCACTTTGAAATCTTTCTTTTAAGGTGCTGAGTCAAAATGGGCCTCATGAGTTTAAAAAAGAACTCCTGGTCAGGTTCTCACCCTCTTCGAAAGCAATTCTTCTTGTCTTTAAGTAGGTTCAGGATCCCTCATAAGCAAAGCCCAATTTTACAGATGGTAACCAGAAGCAACCCTCATCTAATGGGTACAAGTGTTCTTCATCCCTGCAACTTTTCCAGAATAAAATGCTCTTCTCTGTGCTTACATTATTTTTAAAAAGTTCAAAATCCCCACCTTATGTCATAATTCTGTCACACTATGGGACTGAGCAAAGGTATTCTATTGGCCTATCTCATAGTTAGACACTCCTTTTAAATACACCCCCAACATCATCTACTACTCCAAATTCTTTTGACTGCAATTTTCTGATAATGTATTACAACAATATGAAAAGCCAATGAAACCAAGATTATTGAAATGTGTGCTTTCATACACATGGTTGGATATGTGACATAACTATTTGGCATATTGTGCCCTACATGTTTTAAACTGTCTCATTTTATCAATAATTAAAAATTGTAGGCAATGTGAATTTGATGTCAAAACGAAAATGATACTCTTAGCCTTGCAAAAGCTCACAACCATATTTCTAGGCAGTATTGCTCCAAAGTTATAAGTGTTGTTTGCTTTTGCATGTTGGGTCAATGGTAAATATATGCTGTTATAAAGTGAAATATACATGCATAAACTTGCAGGGCCATTCAACTTGGAGTCTCATGGTCACCATATGAGTTGAATAACCAGCCCTTTCAGAAGCCTTGATCGATTACTAATGTCAGTCGGTTGACAGGCTCTTTAGTTCAGCTCACATTAGCCCAAAGTACACATTGGGATTTATGGTGAGGAATGCTTCAACATGTCATTCTAAGTGCATTCAAATTGTTGGAGCCTGCCAATAAATATGAACAGACTTTTGTCAGTAAATATAAATATCCACATATACTGCAAATTCTATTTTCATAGAATTCTTGAATATTTTTCTAAAGCTCCCAAAGGGGGGTGGAATTTGTTGATATTTAAAACCCAGGTTAACTTGAAGTCAGCACAATTCTAATGCTGAGTCAAAAACATCAATGGTATTCTAACCAACACAACAGTATCACTGTTTATCTTAATATTTACACTATGATACAATATATATCATGCACAATTGACAATTATCATAAAATAACAGGATGATTTGACTTTTCTGCCATTAAAGTGTATTTCTTGTAACAATAGCTGTTTTCTCCAGTTAACAGGAGTATATTTTTGACAGATTCGGGCCCCATTTTTAGTAATACACATTTTAAATGTGTGCATTCTTCATATCCTCTTTTTACTTGACATTTGTAAAAATCCAGTCTTTGGGTGGAATGTACTCAAAGGCCCAATGCATTGAGTGTTATCTCTCAAGTGTGCAGGTGCACCCCTCTTTAGTAGCGGGTAGAGTTGGATATCATCAATAATATGATTTATTTGTATGGAAACCCTCTCAATGAAACTACATTGGTCTGTTATCCACCCTACACAGAATCATCTGCCTCACACTTTGAAGGATCAGTGGAGTTTGCAGTTGTTTTCTGAATCAATTTGCTTCAGGTAGATAGTCTTGGGTTCAATTTATTTTGACCGTGTAGGGGTCATTGCAGATGCACTGGGGCCCCAGCTCTCATCCTGTTGGCTCTGTCCACCTGTTTGGGTTTTGGTATAAATTTGTGTGGGGCACTCATGGGTTGCTGTTTTGTCCTCTGCCTGTGATTTCTATGGCATTTATGGAAAAGCAAGAACAAACTGGGCCAGCACTTTGGATAAGAATTATAAAGTGATGCAAATTGGTACTGCCCATGTATAGACTGGCACTTGCGTTTGGAACTTTATATGGGGCTCTGTCAACTGCTACCATGCCCCTCAGGGGTAGGACTGGCTCTGCAAGTTTCAATTTTTTTGTAAGGTAACAAGACTAAGGACAACTCAAATGATTACAATACCACATCTGACTCGCAGTGCCTATTGTAAGTAGACCTTCTGTATGGCCACTGATAGGTGGATAGGGTGCCCCTTTGTATGGAGGCCCTGCCTCCGAACTTCACCAATGACCATATAAGTTTGCTGGTCTAATTTAGAAAGTATGGACAGCTGGTAGTAGTGTACATACAGTGAATGTGTCTTGCTGCTGCACCAGTAGAGAGAATCAGGGCATTCAGAGCCACAATAGAACTATTACATGCACCTCCACCATGCTGGCCCTGATCTCAATGAGTGTCTTTGAGTACCCAGGAAAGGAATAACTTCAAATAGAAGACGCTTTGGTAACTGCACGCTAGGGGGATCTGTATTCTATATTAATGTACGTTGTATCCTGTAGTAAACTGGATCACGAGGAAGATAAACATAGGTGTAAACCTCTGGGCTGAAGAACATCCTGATGAGCATATCTGCCTCCACATGTTCTACACTGCTCATATGATTATCAGGTGATACTCTGCCTAGGTCACACAGCAAATTCCAATTCTGCATGTATTGTGGAAATGGCCTCGACATTCATAGGCATACCCACTTCCCCTTTATAGTCCATTCTAGTCATCCATCTTGTATTAGATCCATCCCAATGTTTATAAATTACTTTGATTACTCTCTTTTCTCAGGATTGTCTGAAGTGCTGTGGGAGGAACAGGGATGACCATTTAAATAGCATTGTGTAAACAACCATAGGACAGTATCTTCCTCTAAAGTCCATCAACACTACATGCAACTCACTTTTCCTAAGCACTTTCCTTCTCGAGCCCTCCGCTCATCCACCTCCAACTCCACCTCCAACTTTTTGGCGGTCAGATGCTTCTCCAGGCTGAGACTGGGGGTAGATCTCTACCCTCCCTGCCTATCTCAAACTTGAGCAGGATCACCTCAGGTTCCGGAAGCAACTCAAGACCTGCCTTTTCGCTTCTGCTTTCTCTCTCTCTCTCTCTCTCTCTCTCTCTCTCTCTCTCTCCCCTGCTGATGTTCTGTCTTTTGCAACTGGTTACCTGTCCTCCCTCTGAACCTTATGGGGACCAGGCTCCTTCACGCCAGTAGCCCCATGTATTGCCTCTGATCCTACCGTGCACTAGGGACTGTATCTGCAACCCTACAGCCCCCAAACTGCCTGCACTTCCTTAGAATCAGCCACCTCGGTGGCACTTACTTGAGCTCTGCTTATTGCACTCTCCTTTTTCCTCCACCTGGCACTTTTCCTCTCCCTTCCCCCTGTACTTGCACAATCTGAATGACACAATGGGCCTCATTACGACCCTGGCGGAAAGTGACTGACCGGACCGCAACAGCGTAAATAGCGTTTCCGCCATTGCACGAAGGAGCAAAGTGCGGCTAATCACGACCCATCGGGCACGAGCATTACGCCATGGCGGAATCCGAAAGGCTGCGATGGCGGAAATGACCCCAAAACGGCCCTTACCGCCGCCGTACGCTGCACCAGGTGCAATACCGCCACCCATCTTAGCGGTCACCGTAATGAGCGGTCACCGTAACGAGCGGGCACCGCAAATTACGGCCACCGTAAATATACGGAAACGGAAGTAAAAGCATGTGGCCGGAACGGGAAACAGCACGCCGCACAACTATAAAATCCGAATCCCAACACAACCATTAAAAATCCGACCCTGACACACATCCCAACCCGTTAGCAACCCCAGTTAAAAAAATAAATATGGGAAAGGTAGCCAAGAAAGCGTGTGACCGCAAGCGGCAGGTACACTTCTCCCGAGAGGAACTGACCGTGCTCACCGAGACCCTCCAGGAAAATGCCGCCGTCGTCTTCTCCAGTCAAATGACCAGGACGGCCCTTGCCAACAAGAAGGCCATATGGGCCCTGGTGGCACAGCGCGTAAGTGCGGTGGGGACAACACCCCGCACGCCACAGCAATGTCGCAAGCGGTGGGACGACCTGCGGATCCGCGTACGCAGCATACTTTCTGCGAACAGGAACATCGCCACAGCTACCGGGGGGGGTTCAGAGTCGCCCATCAAGTTGACCCCCTGGGAGGAAATCTGCGCCTCCACCATAGGAATGGAGAGCATAGAGGGAGTCGGAGGGATGGAGAAAGGAGTGCCGACATCCGGAGAATCAGGTAGGTTGGCCAAGAGAAACAATGCGAAATCCACAAACCACGAACATGTGCAGTACCATGTGACCCCATAGTGCAATACATACTTTGCCCTGACAGCGCCCTCTAAAAGTCAGAATGAACAAACAAATCAATCAAGAAGCCATAAACAACCCCTACATGTGCAGCATGCACCCCCTAACTGCAGGCAGCCAAATGAATGCATCCTCAATCCACACGAAAATGAGACCACCTCCAAGGCCCAGTCCCAAATCAGCCTCATGTACCACCCCAATGCATTTGATACGTTGCCATTCCAAATCCGACAGACCCATAACTAACGCTCGCCCCTCTTTACTCCACCACAGGGTCCGATACCAACGACGAGCTGCAGGACACCCCTACCAGCACGCCTGCAAAGAGGGCCAGGACCAACGTCCCAAGAGCCTCCACCTCAGGTGCAAGGATCAAGACACGGCAGCAGCAGGAATCAAGTGGCAGCACACTGGAGGGGACTGCAACAGGCACCCCAGCAGCCAGCAAGTCCACAACCCCAGCACCACAGGTCCCCCCAAAGAACGTATCTGATGGCACTGCCTCTGGTGGTAGCAGCACCATAGGTGACACAGCTGTCATGCCAGCATGCTCCGACACGGAAAACAGTGCTGGCGACGTAGGTACCATCCATGACCTTTCCCAATCCCCCTGCATGTTCCATCCCCTACACCATGACGAAACCACGCAGGGGCACCCTGAAGACGACGACTGGCCAACCCCCACAAGTCCTGTGCCAAGGCAACATGTGTTGAGCAGCCCCCCTGTCACACCACCGCAAATGTCCATGGCCCAGCAGAGGCAACAGTCCCTCGACCTGCTGATCGAGCAACAGCAGGAAGTGTCCACGCTACTCAAGGACCATGCAAATGAATGCGGGGGTTCCAGGGCAGCCATGGAAACATCCACCGAGACACTCAGGGCACAAATAGAGAAAAGTAGTGAGAGCCTCAGGGGAGAAATGGAGAGAAGCACCGAGAGCCTGAGAGCACAAATGGAGAAAAGCACCGAGAGCCTGAGAGCACAAATGGAGAAAAGCACCGAGAGCCTGAGGGGGGAACTGCATGCGACGTCCAAAGACGTTTGTGCTGAACTTGCTGCTGTGCGCCGTGTGCTCTCGGAGCTCTCACAAACCCTCAGAGACATGCATGGACGCGAGCAGGCAGAGACATCATCCGTGGCAAGTTCCGTCCAGGGCAGCCCCCAACGCAGATCTGGCAGGAACCTGCGCTCCACGGGCAGGGGTGCCCCTGATACCCGTAGAGGGGGCTTGCAATAGCGTCCAACCACGGACAGCATGCATATTTGGACACTGGTGTTGGGGGGGGAGGTAGTAGGGTGGAGGGGGTGTGTTGGGCTTCACTGGGTGGCGGGTCCATAGGGTGTATAAATCAAATCACATTAACAATACAGCATCTCATAATCATCCAATGACATGTGTGGACATTGATATTTGCGTACGAGGCCTTCATAGGCGTACAGTCCACAATGTGCCTGTACTACACACACACAGTGCCACAGGTCCCCTTTCCGTGTAATAGGCACCATGCGTGGTTGCTAGAAGCATGCATCTATGATGCTCTGTCGGATTGCACGTGCATCCTGTGCCTCATGGACTCCTTGAGGTGCCTCCACATCCCCACCCTCATCATCATCATCATCTTCAGGTGCATGCAGTACAGCGTCAGGGGGCATGGGCACATTCCTACGTATGCACATGTTGTGCAGCATGACACATGCCATGACCATCTTAGAAACCTTCTCATGGCTGTACATGAGTGCCCCGCCAGACCTGCTGAGGCTGCGGAAACGAGCCTTCAGTAGGCCGAATGCCTGTTCAATGACCACACGGGTACGTGAGTGGGCATGGTTGTAGTCCTCCTCATGCTCGTTCTGTGGGTTCCGGATTGGTGTAAGGAGCCATCTCTTCAGTGGATACCCGGCATCACCTGTATGAGACGAATAAAGGGTGTCAGTGGAATGATAGTGCTAAGTAGCCCCCCCCCCCCCCCTGCAAGGTCATTGACGCATCAAATGGGCCACGATGTCATGCATGGAATGAGACTCACCGAGTAGCCAGGATCTGTGCCCTGCGTGTCGCTCCATGTAGCGTGGTATTCTTGTGTTCCTCAGGACCATAGAATCATGGGTAGATCCTGGAAATCTGGCACAACAATGCGTAAATATCTTGTTGGAGTCACACACCATTTGCACATTGATTGAATGAAATTGTTTCCGGTTGCGGTACTGGACCTCCATGGCATGTGGGACAACCAATTCAACATGGGTGCAGTCGATGGCACCAATGCAACCCGGGATGCCGCCAAGTGCATGGAATCCCACTTTAGCGTTGGTAATCTCCTGGTACGTGCGTGGTAGTGTGATGTGGTCGTCGGCGTGCTTCAGGAGGGCATCGTGCACTTGGAAGAGTGTCCGTGAGAACAGTGGCTGTGAAATGCCATGCAACTGTCCCACTGTGTGCTGGTAGGTGCCTGTGGCCAGGAAGTGGAGTGCAGACACCACCTTCAGTAGGGGTGGGATGGCGGTTGGGCTATCTATCATGCTCACGAGGTCAGCATGTGTCATGTCCACAATGGCGATTATGGTGTCCCGGTCCAAACGGTAGAGGGTGTGGATCTGCTCAGCAGTGAGGTTGAACGGATCGGCTCGGAGGCGTGGGATTGCGGGCCGCCTGCGTGGTGGTAGTGGCAGTGCTTGTGGGCCTTGCTGACCCTGCCTTGCCCTCCTCCTCCTCCTTCTCCTCCGTCTCCCCTGTGCGCCCGGTTGTTGTACCTGTTGTTGTTCGTCGTCTTCTTGTAGTTGTAGCACTTGCAGTGCTATCTGGTCCCCCAGGCCCAACATCGCTAGTCCTGCCGGTAGCATTTTGGAGTGGGAGTGGTTGTGGGAGGGGTTTGGGTCTGCTATATATGTGCTGTCGGCCTGTATGGCCTCCACCTGTGCTGATTGAATGATTCTGTGGCAGATGCTATCCCTTCTGGCCGAGCACGTCCCGCACGTAAGGCTGCATTTGGCCGCATGGCATCTTGGGATTGGAATCATGTATCTAATCCCGATGGCAGTGTGATGTACTTTGACTGATCTTCATGGTATGCTCCCATTGTTACACATGCTATGATTGCAGCCGCTTACATACCTGTGAAGAGTCAGTGGTATGTAGGGCTCGATCGATGGCCGACCCTCATGCAGCACAGTAACGTACTTCACCGACGGGCGTGGCGTCCCATTTGTGATTGCAGCCAGTTAGCATCATGACACACAGCCGCACTACATTGATGTAATTGTGAATGCAAGCGTTCACAGAAGCCTTTTCGACGTAATGTTGCAAGTGAGGAATTCGAAGGCCAGCATTTTGGGCTTTGAAGTAGCGGCGAGGATACGCCCACAGGTCTGGCTGGAAATGTAACGTTCTATTGTAGAATGTCCTTGGGACATGGCCCATAACGAGCAGGCAATGAATGATATGAATTGAATGGGATGCGCAATAGCGTAGTGGACGATAAGGCAGGACGTTCCCAAATCCATCTTGCTTCACAACACTACAGATCCGGCCAGGGGCACAGTGGTTTTTGCGGACTGCATTACGCACAGACGCGATGGAAGTTTCACATATTATGTGAGTGAATATTCATGCGTTTTCATTGCGGGATGAGGGAATGATGAATGGATGCATGGACTGATGATTCCGTTTAGGGTCTGCCATGTACATGGGTTTTTTGATTCACTCCCCTTCCCCTGCGTTATGTGATGCAAGGCTGCCATAGTGGGACATACGTCTATCTGCCCTTGTCGGATCCTCCCTGTCTCGACGCGCCTTCATACACTTGTGTCTAGGCACGTTACTAATCCCATGTCATGGGTTCTATCTTGACGGACGCATGCACAGTAACCGACGTTGCCAATGGTGTATTTAGCTCGATTGGTTTCGTTATGATTCGATACTGATTTAGGGGTGTGTATATTCCTTTGGAGTGGGCTAGCATGCATATGGGTGTGGATTTGGTGTGTTGAATGAAGATTGTAATGCATCATGAGTCCCGTAATGCAATCGGTTAATTTGTGTTTCTTTTGGGTGACAGGTATCTCCTGCCCTATTGCAGATGCCATCTCTACGCCACTCCTCCAGATGGTTTTTACTCTCGACTCCTGCAGCTTCGGGTGAATCAGTGGAGCACCATTTCGATCTTATGGGACGATCGCCAATGGGCCACATGCCCTTACGCTGTACTGGTGGCTAGGTGCAACATTTCGGCCTTTCAGCTCGACTAGTGCCTGCCTCATGGGACGGACCTGCGGTTCTTGCCGCTTCCATGTTGCCTTTTGGAACGTTGATGTAGGCCCTGTGTGCCATGATGGTACAGGGCGTCACACAAGTGGAAGCCGGTCAATTATTGCAGATGCAGCCCTCGGTGATGATGGTTGTTTTGGTGTTATTTTGCAAATTGCTGTGGGGCCTTTGTCATTTGGATGTGCATTTAAATTGTATTCCGATATTTGTCGTGTTGCGTTGTTCTTTGCAGGTGATGTGGCGATTTTCGCTTTGTGGCGGTATGTATTGCGAGATGATCTGCATTGTGTTCCGCCTTCTGAGTTGAGTTGTGTGGTACAGTACTGGCCGCGTTTGCCTACGTAGCACAGTATGGTCACGGATAGGGGCTGCCATTGTGTCTGTTTACATGATGTGCTGTTCAGGGGCGGGGGATTGGCTTTTGGCCGACTGGTGCCTGTCAGCCAGGTCGATTGGTGGAATGATGGGTTGTTCAGAATGTGGCTGGTCACAGGTGACTGTGTTTGCGTGCGTTTGTTGGAGGGGGACTGGGGTCATGTCCATTGGAATAGCTTCTGTATTGATGCCATCTGTGCCCTGCAGCTCCCATCGGCCCCTCTTGGGATGAGCCTGGCTGCTCAGTCACTCTGCCAACTTGTGTGGTACATGCTTCTGCTGATGGTTGGTTTGTTTACTGGCATGAGTACAGGGCTGGTGCAATCCCCCTCAGGATGCTGTTTTGGATGTTGCCTTGCGCTGGTGGCAAGCGATGGGGGACTACTGTTGTTTTGTGTCATGTGTTCTTGATTTTCATTTTGATGTATTGTACCTTCACATGCCTGTGCTGCGTCAGTACGGCTATGGTGACATGCCGTACATGGATGCCCACTCACGGGGCGCTTTGAGCCCCTGCATGCTTTTCTACGTTGGCATGCATGGGTGAATTGTGGATTTCACTGGTTGCATAGTGTGAGTACATTGCGCCTGCCAGGAGTTGTGCAATGAGGCCAGGGAGTGGAGTACAGGCACTCAGTGGGCCATTTACGGTTGGTTCACGTTGCCGTATTTCTCGCCATGGCGGAATGGTACTTTACGACGTGCTTGATGGCGTTCAGTACATGTCCGCTAGGGTCAGAATTCGCGTACCGTTGCGCCATGGCGGTGATTCCGGTTTTGCAAGGCGCGCGTGCGCGTACTTGGTGCAGTTAGCGTTGCCGTTCACTGCGGTGTCGCTAATGGCATCGTACTTTACGGTGACGGGTCATGATCGCAACGAGCGGTGTTCGATGGCGGTATTGCATTTCCGCCATCATTTTTCCATTTCCGCCAGGGTCGTAATGAGGCCCAATGTCTAGTAAGATCGTTTGTTTTGTTCCCCATTGTCTTCCCCTTCCTTCGCTTGTCACACCTAGATACACTTGTGTACAGGCGCGTCATAAATTACTTAACATATCATATCATAACTGATACTTGGAAGATGAGAAGTAGAAGTGCCACTATGTGCTTTCCTTCTTTTAAGATGCAGTGTACATGTTCTTCCAGCTTCAATACAAACAATATTAAGGTTCTTCCACCTTCAATATAAACAATATTAAGCCTTGTAACAAAATCTTAAATGTTATAAGAACAGCACGACATGCCGATGCATTGTCTAAAGAATAGTGGCACATTTCAGACCAGCCAGATGGGAATGCAAGTACACGCTTCCTGATCTCATCCATACCCATGAAATAAATTCAGACATTACAATTCTTCAGCGGGCTCCAGCGGATTCACCCAAATCCTGCGATTGAGCCCAGAGGGATTCCAGCAGGGGGTTTGGGCAGATTTCCCAAGCTTAATGTGATTAACCTGTAACACTTTAAAAAATAAAATAAAAAAAAGGTCAGGGCGCCAAAGTTAATTATCCCCACACTGTCCATCCACTACACAACTATCCACGTATTCTTTTGTAATCCATCCAATTAGACAAAATTACTTGATTTACAGGAAAAAAGCAGCAGCATCATATCCAAACAACAAGAATGTATGGGTATGCAAGTGAGACAAAGCTGGTAATTGAAATTAAAAGACAAACACTCAGTAGAGCAGACAGTGGTCCCCGCAATGTGTCAGACATAAAGTGGAAGCTTTGCAAATTATCTTTAAGGGTAAATCTACAATATTAGGCAATAGTAAAACCAGGTATCCGGATTTCCAAATGTAGTGGATACACTTTTATTGTTGCCTCGACACCCCTTTACACCGCAAGATCACAGTAGGTCACTTAACATCCACTTTCCGCTCCGCGTTCCGCGGTGGAATGGACCTTATGAAGCAATGTCGCAGCAGTCAGCTGTTTAGACCACACCTCTCAAACAGAACAACAATGAAAGGACTCAGGGTCCACAGTCCACAGCAGATCACTTAACGTCTACTTCCTGCTCTGCGTTCCGCGGCGGAATGGACCTTATGAAGCAATGTCGCAGCAGTCAGCTGTTTAGGCCATACCTCTCAAACAGAACATCGGTGAAAAGACTCAGGGGTCCACAGTCCACAGCAGATCACTTAACGTCTACTTTCTGCTCTGCGTTCCGCGGCGGAATGGATCTTATGAAGCAATGTCGCAGCAGTCAGCTGTTTAGGCCATACCTCTCAAACAGAACATCGGTGAAAAGACTCAGGGGTCCACAGTCCACAGCAGATCACTTAACGTCTACTTCCTGCTCTGCGTTCCGCGGCGGAATGGACCTTATGAAGCAATGTCGCAGCAGTCAGCTGTTTAGGCCATACCTCTCAAACAGAACATCGGTGAAAAGACTCAGGGGTCCACAGTCCACAGCAGATCACTTAACGCCCACTTCCCGCTCCCGATACACCTTTACTGTCCAATGTGAGTCTAATAGGAACATCTTACCCACCACGTATAGAAAGCCAGAACTATTGGCTTTGCCAATGCTTATTGAGCAATCGTGCGATCATTATGTGATCTAAGGTAAATCGTGTTGCTGCTGCCAAGGGCTTGATTTTAAGTCATGCACAGTAAATATCAGGACAGCCGGGCAGGATGTGAATGTCATTTGATTTTCCTGCTTGGATCACATCATAACAAATTATGCCGATTCAATTTAGAACATTACGTTAGATGAAAAATGATACAAACTATATTTGACAATTATATTTAAATACAATTATAGATCGAGCTTCAAGTAGACGTGTGACACTATTAAGATTAAATCAAATTAAAACAGCCTCAGGCACTTTCTGATATTTGCTCATGCCAGCCAAGCAGTAATGATGATATGCGTTTTAGCAGACTTTTTTAAAAACATTTTTTATTGCAGGTGTGCAGAAATGTACTGTTGAAAGTCAGGATGAATATATTAAATGATACATGGTAAAAATGCCTTCCTTTTCATAATGAGTAAGAGATTCAGAAAGGCATGCATTACACTAGAATTTCCATAAACTCAGCCTGCCTAGTAGAGCAGAGTACATTTTGAGAATGCTGATAACAAGTACGTATTTATTCAGTGAGCCAGAAAGGAGATGTTTTTTTTTTTTCTGAGGACTAAGCAAAGGAAAACGTCTTTGGACAAATTACAATTCACCCATATACCTTTGTGGATCACTCTAAGAGATTCGAGCCTCCAGGCTACGAATAAGGCATGCGTGCGTGCAGTTTAGTGGTCAGGCTAGAAGAGGGGCTAGTGCAGTTGAAGGAGAGGTCGAACATTTGATTTAGTTCAGAAAGAGGTAGAAAAATGTATTATGTTTTATTTGAAAATGGATTTATGATATTCAAACAGGGGAGATCATCGTTTTGCTACTAAGGAGGAGAGATTCACAGTAACCACCTTGTTTGCAAGATGTATACTAAGTGGTCGAAGTGGGCAGGAGTGGGTGGGAGCAATGTTCCTCTACTATTTAAAATTAAGTTTTACTGTTCCTATACTTTTATTTTAAAAGAAACCATTTCAGAATAGTTTCATTTTAAAACAAAAGTGTAGGATGAAGTTGTAATGTGGAATTCATTGGCAGCACTGAATGTTCCTTTCAACAGCAGGCGCATGTGTTTGGGGTTTTGGATTGTGCTGGGAGGGGGCGTGATGATGGGGTTTAAGGGGATTGGGGGCACACCAGTAGGGAACATAGTTCCTCTACTTCTTTCCACGCACTTCGACCACTGTATATACTCAGAAAAAAGGTTATTGTCAGTGATTAATATGGTTCAGTATATAACAGAAGTGTTTGGAGGCAAAATGGAGCTTATACATCTATGCGGTAATCCATGGAATAATTGTGCGCTGTAATTTGTGGCGCAAGCTGGCGCACGCTCCCTCTGTGCGCCAGCCGTGTGTGCCACTTCTGCGCTTGTTTCCATTAATTACCCTGCTAGTGATGATGGTAACTGGGTGGGCTGATTTTATTTTGTGAAGCAGCAGAACGCTGGCATCAAAGATACTATACAATTGTTAGGCTCGAAGAGATTACATTACGTGGTTGTTAAGTGTGCCCTCTTTTTGTGTTGATTTGACAGAATGCTAACAGCATAGAGAACATGATGCAATTGATAGGAGGCAGGATATTACTCTGTGGCTGTAACGTAGTGTGCCATCCTTTTGAGAGAATGAGAGTATACCATTAGAACAGCACATACTTCTTAGAAGGCAGGACATCATACTCTCTGGTTCTTTGGGAGATCTGAAGAAGGAAGGATTACTCATGTTTTCGGTTGGATTCCATAGCTGTTTTTATTAGTGTTCAAAATGCCAACACGTGTTTCGACCCCACAAGGGTCTCTCAAGGCAATCTATATGGTTGAGTAGGCTTTTAAAACCATGCGATAATTGAGCACTGTCCCATGCAAATCTACAAACTGGCAGCAGAATGTTTACTATAAAAACTCTGATCAGCTCAGCATGGCAATGTTCCTGGTGCTCTAAACTCTGACAGGAAATTACACTCAACACATGTTCCATCTTCTTGGGTCCAGTGGTATTGTGTAACAGCAAATCACAGTGACCATCTTGTATGGCATACAAGACATGTATAAACATATTGCGTGCCAATAAATCTGGCATACCTACACAGGCAGAAGAAGGCATGCTTTAAATCAGCCACTTCAGCTGCTTTGTGCATTGTTACGGTCAAAATTATGTCCCAGGGTGCAACGTTTACACTCTCCACTAGTCGTTGTCTAGTGTTATTTGACTATTGGCGAGTAAGAAACGGTGTACTGTGTGTACATATAGAATTAAGGTGACTTTTCTATGTCTGGATAGTAGTTTGCAGATTTACATTTAGCTCCCCATTAATCCTGCTTTCATCACAACCTCCTGCTTGAAATCACTCTGTTGTGCAATAAGCATGAGTACATATTCAGATGTTGCAGCTGGAGAAGGGGACGTTTAGTCTACGGTTTCTGGGGCAGATGTGGGAGAGTTGCAGATTGCATCCACTGATGACCTGGTAGAAAAAACCCACAGTGTAGAGGAGCTTGCTGAGCCACTTGAAACAAAAAAACGTGTAGAGAAGGAGAGTCTGAGAAGGTTCTCGTGGCCACTAACACCCAGACCCGATAAGTCTAAAAATAATGAGGAGAGATTCACAGTAACCACCTTGTTTGCAAGATGTATACTAAGTGGTCGAAGTGGGCAGGAGTGGGTGGGAGCAATGTTCCTCTACTATTTAAAATTAAGTTTTACTGTTCCTATACTTTTATTTTAAAAGAAAGCATTGCAGAATAGTTTCATTTTAAAACAAAAGTGTAGGATGAAGTTGTAATTTGGAATTCATTGGCAGCACTGAAAGTTCCTTTCAACAGCAGACGCATGTGTTTGGGGTTTTGGATTGTGCTGGGTGGGGGCGTGATGATGGGGTTTAAGGGGATTCGGGGCACACCAGTTGGGAACATAGTTCCTCTACTTCTTTCCACGCACTTCGACCACTGTATATACTCAGAAGAAAGGTTATTGTCAGTGATTAATATGGTTCAGTATATAACAGAATTGTTTGGAGGCAAAATGGAGCTTATTCATCTATGGGGTAATCCATGGAATAATTGTGCGCCGTAATTTGTGGCGCAAGCTGGCGCACGCTCCCTCTGTGCGCCAGCCGTGTGTGCCACTTCTGCGCTTGTTTGCATTAATGACCCTGCTAGTGATGATGGTAACTGGGTGGGCTGATTTTATTTTGTGAAGCAGCAGATGCTGGCATCAAAGATACTATACAATTGTCAGGCTCGAAGAGATTACATTACGTGGTTGTTAAGTGTGCCCTCTTTTTGTGTTGATTTGACAGAATGCTAACAGCATAGAGAACATGATGCAATTGCTAGGAGGCAGGATATTACTCTGTGGCTGTAACGTAGTGTGCCATCCTTTTGAGGGAATGAGAGTATACCATTAGAACAGCACACACTTCTTAGAAGGCAGCACATCATACTCTCTGGTTCTTTGGGAGATCTGAAGAAGGAAGGATTACTCATGTTTACTCAGGATTACTCAACACCCAAACCCGATAAGTCTGAAAATAATGATAATAATATTCCAGATAAAGATTCTGACCTATCTGTGTTCAGGATGCAACCCATGATTCTGAAAACCACTGATACCAAGATGGGGGTGAAGAATGCAAACAGTTTCACAGCTACAGCAACAGGAAGGAAATACATCTCCACAGCTTGCAAGATCTGAAACTGAAAAACATCAGCATGAGATAGCCCACCAAAGTCCTTGTGGGCCGAAGAGGGTATTGCATATGTTTTAAAAGGCCATGATTTCCTAAGTGGCACACGTTTTCCTCCAGGATAAATAGGAATAACTTATTTTCACCGCCTTTCATTGCAAGAAAACTGGGTGCCAGGGAATGACTGGCACCAACTTTGGTACCCTATCATTTTGGTCCCATATATAGCAGCGCCAGGCATAAACTGAGATCAACTCAAAATACCTCAACCACAGCCTTTTCAGGAATAGCCATTATCCATACCCCAGAAGAAAATGCTACTGGGCAAACATTGCTTCATAAGCCTAGCTCCCGCTACACTGTCCCCAGAGATGCACCTTTGTGCCAGGTCAACATGATGGAGGCCTTTGAGTATGAAGAAAAAGGATTGCACATGCCCACCACTTACTTGGAGGTAATGTTGTCTATGAGCCTCTTATGTATTCTCTTGTTGATGACCCATTTTCTATCAGTACATGCCTAAAGCCAATAGCCATTAGAACATGCCCAGTCACTGCTCTTTTTCAGAAACGGCTCTATGTCATACTGATGTCCAGAACGTCCACTTCTAAATGGAAACGTGAGCCAGTGCATAGAAAAGTGACAGCATGTCTGTGACCAACTCTAGGTACCCTTCCCCACCCTTGCAGGCTGATTTGGGGCTAGAACCCAAAGAAGTCTTAGAGTGTAGCATGTATCCACAGTTCAGCAACTGGCCACTTTAAATGTGAAAATAATTGAAAGCAGAGAGCACAGATAAGTTAACCTCTGGGTTATGGCAGTAGCACTGTGGTTAAGAGCACAACTACTTCAGCTGGGCAAAGTTGCTGCTAATAATTATTCGGATATATGTCCTTACCTACACTTTGGCCACATTGGCAAGATAATGTTTCCTCAACAGTTACCAGACTGTAAAGAGAAGATTGATGTGACCAGAACTGCAGCTCACACTTCAGTTGGCGCTTAAATGCAAGGCATGTGCTGTTCCAATTGTGGGTGTTCCACATGTTGCCATAGCACGCCTTGAGGACTGCAATTGCAAACCACTGGGATTCTACTTCACACATGTTGCACTGGCTAAGCAATCGTATGTCTCCCTCTATTCCCAGAATTAGGTCTGTCTTGGGGTACACCACCCAGTTCCCATGCATGCATCTCATTTGTTCATCTTCACAGAATCATCCAATGAGTGAACTTCAGATCAACCCAGTGAAAAAACTGTTTTCTTCCTAAGTATATTAAGGCATCTGAGCTGGGGCTTTGTGGTCCTCCCCACACCACCAGGCAGCAATCTCTACAATGCGCTTGACATTTCCTTCACCTTACCTCTCCAGGCCCTCCTGCCAGTAAGCATCCTCAACTGCAAAAGTTGGATGGGTGCTGGCAACATGGACTGCTGTGCAACAGGAGTAACACTTAGGGGGTACTTATTTGGTGGAAAGGGAAACACAGCACTGATGTTCAGCTTTTCAGGTGGCTGAGGAAGGAAAGACTGCTAGCTTCAGATGCAACCTTGGTTTGGGGTCTGCAGGCTGATGATATTACCATCCCTTTCTCACCCCCTCCGGGAAGCTTCTTAAGTGGGGCGATCCTAATAGTTGGAATCTAGGTAGGTAGGGTCTTTGATGACTGGTAGCTGTCTGGGATGCCTCCTCAATGAAAGGGTTGTAGAGTGTCTTCACAATCCACTGCAGGTAAACTAGGAGGGAGCTAGTGTATTGCTCTAGTAAAAAGAACGTTTTGATATCCTCCAAAGTCTTACTCCTAGCCACGTACATATGATGTCCTTGATCTGTTAAGACAGTTTCTGTGGGGGAATGTTTAGGTGGTAGCTATATATATCCTTTCTATCAATAAAGTTCCAGATCACGACTGATGCACTCGAGGAGTTCTTGTTTAATATTGTCATAAGTGGTTGTGCCATTCGTGTTTCTTTTCTTTTCTTTTTTTGAACTTTTGTCTGGTGTTTTGTACCTGCAGGGTCCAGGAGCATCTTACAAAGTTCTAAAGGGAGGGCGTGAAAAAGATGTTACAAAACAACCAGGACAGTATAGGAAGATTAAGGTATACAGATCATGGCAGGGAAGGTGGTGTGACTGAATTAGGTGTAGGGAAAAATGCGTGTCTAGAGATTTTTCAGCAAGTGATGATGGAGGGTTTGCAGGATGTCTTAATCGGGTGAAATCTAATTCAGGCGAATATTCCACCCACTGCAGGTCAGGTGCACACATTCTTTTTTTTCTTTTATTTTGAGATAGCTGTAAAATGCAGCCTTTCAAAAATAAACATCACACAGTATAAAAATAATTACAATAAAAAAATTCAGCAATACAATATCTAATAAATACATTTCATAACATATAGGCACTTAACACTTTTTTCAAGAGCAGTTATTTGATGGGTTGCAATAATTTGAGGTCAATGGTATCAGTTTGATTCTGTAAACTTAACGATTCAATAAACAAAATAACCGCAATGTTCATTTTTGGTGACTATTATACAAAATGTTCCAAAAGTTTTCTTGGTTCAGCATGGAATAGCCCACAAAAATAAGTTTAAACTTTTGACATCTTTGCCGTAGTAGCACTGGACATTCAGAGATTAGATGTTTTAATGTCTCTATATCTGATGGTACAAGACAGAATCTACAGCTAGTATATAATGTATTATTTCGCATAAAGCACACTTCATTCGTAAGGCAGATGTTCAACCTGATTCTCATATATGTATATCTGGACTTGGGATCTGGAAACTTAATCAGATAGTTTTCAAGTACATGAAGTATTTTGATTGCAAAAGCTTGGTGTTTAAACAATTTCATACAACCAATGTTTCTTTTTGGCCCTTTGGGAATTATTAATAAGAAGGTCGTCATTAATGCCGAACATCTCCATTAATACTTTTATCCATTTTCTCCATTTCAGAATGTTGGGATTTATTGATTCCAACATGTATCTTCCCATAATGTACATTATGCCATTTTCTTTCACAGCCATCAAGTATTTCCTAAACAATGTCAGAGCTTTACATGAATATATTGCATACAAGGATACTAGCCCCATTTCTTGTCTTAGTAGACACATTGATATAGACATTGGAAGACCACAAACTTTCTTCCAAAAACGACCTTCCAATTATATCCAAGCACTCTAAGGGACAATATCTCTGGTTTCAGCCGCATAAGTTATTACAGGTGTGACTTTTTGCTTGTAAAACTTCTCTTTGATATGGTTTATCCTACTGGTCATTACTGATGGTTATTCCCAAATACTTATATTCAGTAACAATTCCAATACTTACATTTGTATATACCACTCTTTGAATTTGAATGCCTTCTTCCTATTAGGATCAACTATCATGATTTTACATTTGTCTTGATTCATTTTCAACAAATTTGTGTCGGCATAAGTACTCAAGCATGATAGTAAGGCTTGGAGGCGCCCTGGTGTCATAGCTAGCAACACAAGGTTGTCAGCATAGAACAACCAGGGGACTGCATGGCCTCCTAGACGGGGTGCATCAGATCTGATGTTCATGAACTCTTGCTGCACCGCCGACATGAAGAAATTGAACAAGGTACTCGCTAGTATACACCCTTGTTTTAACCCACGGAATGTTTAAATTGGGTCTGACAGCGTACCGTCTAAAGCCAATCTAATTTGGACCGTGGTTTGCAAGTGTAATTCATTCACCCAGAATATGAGATAATTGGGACATTTTGCATCCTTCAACTTGTTTATCAGAAGTTTCCTGCATACTGAGTCGTAAGCAGCCTGGAAGTCAATAATGCCATATAAACCACCTGCCCCTTCTGCTGTTTTTGGTTCTTTATGACTTCCAGGATGTGAAGGTTAACTGCTGTCCCCATCCCTGGCATGAAGCCCGTTTGGTTTGGGTCTCTAATTCCTGTTCCATCCAGCCATTTCTTGAGATCTCTTAGTAGAAGTCGTGCATCTATTTTACTCGGTATATCCAACAGAGATATAGGTCTATAATTCCTTGGATTTTCATTCTCCCCCTTTTTAAGGATGGTATAGTGATGGATTTCCTCCAGGAGTCAGGGATACACCGAGTTATTACAATTTGTTTAAAAATGTTGACTAGAATTTGAGCCCATGCAGTAGGATTTTTTTAAATTGGAAAGCCCATCAGGACCCGGAGCACGAGATGTAGATAACTTTGAGATGAATAGTAGTATGTCATTAATGTGAAAAACAAGATCTTCTATTTGGTCCACTCCACAGTATCCTCAAGCCTACTAGTTATTGGATCGGCATATGAGGACTTATAGAAGGCTGCCCACACTTCTTGAGGAATCAGATTTATTTGATTCACCAGTTGAATTTTATTTTGAGTATATTTTAAGTGTGACCATATTTTTGCCGAGCTCTTTGCTTGTAAACTCATTTGCATGGCCTCTGTATCACGTTGGTACATCAGGGACTTTCTTGCTCTTATCCAATTTTTATGTTTACATTTTAGAGCATTCAATTGGATCAAGCAATTGGAATGATTTTCCTTTAGAATTTTTCTTTCATCAGCTCTAAATTGAGTTTCATGGAGAGCCACTTCATAGTCATATGTATGCAAAGTCCCATAACCTGTTCTGTTAGGGTTGTTTTTCTTTGTTATAAAGATTTGCATTTCTACGACATAAGAAGGGAACATATTAGAGCCATGATGCACATCACTATTCGGAGACCGATTGTAATTTCTGCTTAAAGTCTCTAAAGAGAGAGGGGTCCAATAGAACCTATTTTGTGCGGTGTTCATCGATATGTTATGAGCTAGGGAAGATTCATATGTTTTAGTTTCTATAAGCCACAACCATTTTGTAGATTGGATGTCATGGTTGCTTATTTTCTGAGAAAAAATTTAATTTGGAATTCAGTTATGTAAGTGAACAGTTCTCTGTCAACAAAGGTGTAATCAATCGTTGCAGTTTGTGTGCCTCTATGCCATGTACTCTGGGGTGGCATGTCACCCTTTTTGGCTCAATTTAATTTTAGGAACTGCCGTTCATTCATGAAAGCATTCCATCTTACAGCTGTCGGAGTCAGAGGTTTCCCCACTTGGGCTATGCATGTTAGGTTTAAGTCACCAGTAATTATTACATGAGCACAAATTTGGTCCAGTATTGTTAGTTTTAGTAATTCGTCCAGGGCAACGAAAAAGTCAGTATAATTTATTGCAACATGGTTCCAGTAAATGTTTATTAGACCAATATTTGTTAACTTAAATTTTATCTTTACCATCTGGAGAAAACTATTCGGGGAGAACCAAGGCTCAATTTGCATATTGGGAGATGTTTTTATAGCTACCATTAGACCTGCCATGGGTCTACCTCTGACTGGCATAATGGCTGGAATCAATAGTACAACATGTTTATCCCAAACAGGGACGGTGGAAAGCCATATTTCCTGAAAGGCCAGAATGTCATATCTTTGGATTTGGTAAAATGCTTAAAGCCACTTGTGTTCCAAGAGGCTAGGGAAAGGGTATTCAAATTTTGGACTAGTTAGTTGTTATTCGCTCTCCTTTCTCTAGTATCCAACATTTGTCCATCTGTTCTTGCCAAGTCTCTCTGTGAATTGCGACTTTGACCTTTCGGATACAAATTAGGTTTAGAAACATACTGATTTCTCAAGTTAGGGAGCTGTTGTTGGTCAAATAGAGCTGGATTCAGCAAAAAGAAACCCAGTTCATACAAGTCATCTCTCGCCTGCCACACAGCGTTTTTGACAAAACTTGATTTCATCCATAGTTTTATCATAGACAAATCATTTCTGTGAGGAAATTCTATCTGGTCTATGTCACTCGAGCATATCCCTTCAAGAGCTAAAACCTCTGCAAATATATTCATTACTGATTGTCTATTCAGGCCAAAACTGCGAAAGGGATGGGGGCGACACTACATCATCAAACAATTTACGGTCAAATCTCTCGATGGAGTACGAAACCCAGCTTTAGTTGCATAACTTACTTTCGATTGGGACAGAAAATGAGATTGCCTTTCGGTGTTGATCATGGGTGTTAGGACTACACCACTCGTAACATGTAATGCTGGATTCTCTTGTATATTCGCCTGGGCAATGATTCTTTTTAAAGATTGATCTAATTCAGTTTTCCATTCGCTCATTGAAATTATATTTTCCTGGCCCAATTTTGCTGTGTCGTATCGTCCAACCCCCTCGCAGGTTTGTTCTGATGTATGTCCCACTGATTTTCTGTCTGCGTGATTTAGATCACTAGTTTGCTGACACAACAGTGAGTTAGCTGTGACATTTGGATCATTGTTAGCGTCCGTTCTATCCTGCTCCCTTTCAGTATTCTCAGATACAACATCCTTTTGCTGTTTCGCCAAAAGGATTAAATTGTCCAAGGGCTCGTACGCTATAGGCATGTTTTGTACCTGCCAACTTTGACTCGCTTTTTGTAATATCACATTTCGATATTTGTTAGCGATGGCCGTACGAGCTATAGCAGTGGCAGTTTTGGGCAGCGTTAATGATCGAATAAACTGCTTTTACCTGTAATTTTAGAATTTGCAAAAGTTTTTTGGTTTTTGTTGTTGCAGGATTTGCAATGGTATTCATTTATTTCTTTCTTATATCAAAAATGTTGTGCGCTAGGGCATTACTAACCCCCGATGCCCCTGGAGCAGGTTGAGCCACACTATTTTTTTCCGTCTGTTTCAGGGATTGCTTTATGGGCATTTCCAAGTTCTTGGACTTGGCTTTCTTTTTTTTAGTGCATGACTGCCCTGGTTTACATTCATCGTTTTTTTCTTGGGTAGTATTTGTTGGAGCACTTTCCACACTCTTTTCTTTATGCATGTTTATTAACAAGCTCAACAAAACTTCCTCCTTTTTTTTTTGGAACCCAGTTGCAATACCTGCTGTTGATTTTGTGTACAATCAATTAGCAGTACCTCATTATGATTCGTTTTTATCTCTTCAATCCTTGGGTCCAAAACCACAGTTGGTCTATTTACTAGGCTGCTTTGTTTTTCACAGCATACACAGTGTGATGCGTTGGATTTATTTCCTTGTAACAATTTAATCAATAGTGTATGTTGATCATTTATTTTGGTATCTAAAGTGTCATATAAACGTGTAAGTCAGAACAGTGCTGCATTCATGGTTTGTAAAGATGTTTCTAGACCTATTACGAAATTTCCTGGTATGGCTTGTATTTTCTCATTTGGAGCAGAATGATTCTGACGAGGGGTCGGATGGGCAAAGGAGCAAGACATTACAGAGGATGCATTTGCCATAGGGGAAAAACATCATAGGTGATTGGTATAGGTCTTGTCTATTTATGCTATCATCTAAGACCTGTTTGTGACTACTAGTTTTTTTGCCTTGGATGAACTAGCCATGGTCCTATTATGAGTATTGTCCATTCTCACCTCATCTACATTCCCACGTTCAATGGTAATTGCAGGAGCATTCATCCCAAATTCCTCATCACTATGTTCGTGGCTAAGTTGTGAGCCAGGTGGAATTGCTATCACTTCATTTAGGGGTTCCACCCCCCCGAGTCCTTGTTGGTCAACTATATTGAGGACTCCTGCTGCAATTAGTGAGTCAGGGATAGAGGGTTGTATGCTTGCATCGTTCTCATCAGCGCCTCTACACAAAAGACACTGATTAATTGAATCAACATTAAGACCTGGGGTCTGGACGGTTTCATGACCTTTCCCCCTTTCCCTACTGGGGCACAACATTTTCTTATGTCGGCCATTGCTGAGCAAGCTCTTATTCTAGAGGCCGACTTACTGACTCACATGAGATTTATTGTTCTCAAAGACATTTTGGACGTGGAAATGGCTTCCCTTGCGCACACCGTGATGACCTCATTTGACAGCATCCATGTGCGCAAAGTCATTACCATTTTGCTTATAGTAGCGACTTAGATGCTGCAGGCAGGGGATGTCACAGCACAGAAAATCAATCCACACTTTCAACAATCAAAACAGGCCCACGGGTTCACCCGTAACCGCCTCCTTTCAAATGGCGGAAACAATGTCTTGTACACTAGACATATAATTACGCTGCCGCGCAAAGGATCGGCACAAAATAGGGAAATATTCAAGTCTATTGCTCTAATCAGTATTGCGCCAGAATAAGGCACACACTGGCAAACCAAATTGCTTCGAAAAGGTAAACAGTCAAAACTCATTGCTTCAGAATTTGAAAAAGAATGTTATGTTTACCCACAGCCCTCAGACCATCAGCCAGCAGACAGCCGACAGCACTTCTCAAAGGCACTTCCTCCAAATGCATGCGCGCCAAATGCACGCGGCTCGTTGTTTTTAAGGATTGTGGGAAAAAGGGGCAGAGCTTAAGTTCGTAGCTCTGTAAATAAGTGAAATAACAGGATATATAATATAAATAACACTACTTTTATTGTAGTAAAGGGTTTGAATTAAAGTCTTTTCTTTCTCTGTGTCTTTACCCAAACTTTGAACACTATTCCAGAGTCCAAGTAAAACGGCATTTAGTCTCCTCCACAGCCGACAGCACTTCTCAAAGGCACTTCCTCCAAATGCGTGCGCGCCAAATGCACGCAGCTCGTTGTTTTTAAGGATTGTGGGAGAAAGGGGCGTAGCTTAAGTTCATAGCTCCAAACTTTGAATAATATTCCAGAGTCCAAGTAAAACGGGCATTCAGTCTCCTCCACAGCTGACAGCACTTCTCAAATGCACTTCCTCCAAATGTGCGCACGAGTGCACACATTCTTATTTTATAAAGTTCTATTTTGCAAACCTGGGACACCGAGCTTAAATATGTTGTTTCCCTACAGCCTCCTTCCCCTTTCAGGTTAAGATAGGGTTGCACAAAAGGTACATTTATTAAAAAAATAGAAATCAGTAAATCTAGTTAAATATAAACAAGTTGTGCATCTATGAAGTTCCGCTGAAAGTGGTTGCTGCGAGGCTGAATTATCTATACACTGCTGCCTAACCAGTCAAAAACGGCATTCACTTGAACGAGAATTTTTTAAAGCACAAATATCACTGTATGTACATTTAATTTATCATGAACACACATCCACCATGTGTTGAACCGTATATGTGGGCTTGGGATAAAATTGTCATTTTAAAAAAAAAAATGTTTTATTATTATTACTTGTGTATAATCACATTGTGATTTTTACAAGGAAGAACTGAACGTTAAAGTTAAAGTTTCTCGGAAGAGATGAAGTTTCGTGTCGACAGGTCTTTGGGCGGCCTGCCAGTTGATTTTGCTGAGGGCACTCATTTATAGGAAACCAATTCCGAACATCCAAGCCTATCTACATGGCTGTAACTCTTACTCATAAAAACTAAACTTCTTCCCCCACACTCAATGGACATGTCAGAATTTCAAACAATGTTCTGCAAAACTCAGTTGAATAAGCTATTAACATGTCTTCACTTACAAAATAAAATGGTATGCTTGCTAAATTGCCTTCAGTGGTGTTTCTTTTACATTACTATGTAAATGTGTACAGCTCTCATGTTCAGTGGACCAGGTAAAGGAAGGAAAATGGTTGGCACATAATCACCCTTTCTCATTTTTCATGAATGATTTAGTGCTGGTAGCAGCACTATGCTTGGGGATGCAGCCAGGAAATGACTTCAAATACCTTAGGTATGTACACAGTGAGATGGCTGTTATATCGTGAATTCTCTGTTATGTTATTGTTCTTAGCTGTCCAGATCAGCCACTAGAGAACTTTCTGTGATGGGGGTGTTCTCCGGTTTTGCAAGGTGGTGTGGGTTCCACAGGGGACAGCTGGTGAGAGAAGCAGGGAGAGAGTTGAGAGGAGAGTGCTCTCAGTAGTCTTTCTGCCCACCTATGTCCATGAATGCAATGATGAAATAAATAATGTTGGAGCACCCTTACTGTGTCTGTGGACACATTTTGAAGCTGTCCCCCACACTACTCAAGTGACGAGCGTGTGGTTGGGGATGAGGTTTCAGTGAGTAATAGCAAGAATGTGGTGAAGGGGGGCACACGTTTCGGTGGACTCCAGAGGGTTCTGAGAGAGTTGAGGATGCAGTTATTACATAGGCTAGGAAGGTTTGGAACAAGTTAAAGTTGGCAAAGTTGGGGTAAATACTTGGAGATGTGTTTGTGTGTGTGTGTGTTCTAGACCATCAGTGGGGTTTAGGCAGTGGTTTTTCTATTCCAAATACGTTGGTGGGGAGGTGTGTTATGTCTAGTATTCTCTGTTATGTTACTGTTCTGAGCTGTCCAGATCAGTCTCTAGAGAACAGTCTGTGCTGGGAGTGGTCTCCTGTTCTTGAAAGTGGTGTGGGGTCCACAGAGGACGGTTGGTGAGGGAAGTTAGGAAATTTAAGAGGACGGTGTTTTGGGGGGTCTTTCTACCCACCTGTGTCCATGAACATGATGATGAAATAAACACTGTTGGAGGAAGCTTACTATGTTTGTTGTCAATGCCTGAAGCTGTCCTGCACACTACGCTATCCTTTTGCCTCCCAGGAAACATCTTCTGTGTTTGATCATTACACAGAGTAGGAGTCAGGAGATCTCCCAGTATACACATTATTAGACCTATTCTATCAAATATAAAATTCCAGAAGTGCATACACTTCTGAAATATTCCCTATTCTTTCAGGATGCACAGTCAATTTATATATGCTTACCCCTCAGTGCTTACAAACGACAGGGGCCAGGGTTTACTCTTTTCCCCTTTGCTACCTCCTCCTAATGAAGCCATCATCATTATTCCCCTTTAACAGTATACTTACATAGGAATGTCTTTTGTCTAAATCACAGACATGTGGGCACCCTCTTAGGACTTGTTTAGTTCTTGCCCTCAGGATCAGGTGTCTACAAAACACAATATTCTCCTGAAGCAGTTGGGACAACTTATTTGTGTGATTAATACATAGCACTTCTAGGTACACCTGTCAATGTATGTGTACACAATGTATCGTCCTAAGTACAGGAGGCAGGGGACACACCCAAAGACCCACTCAGAGGGACAACAACCTGTAGTGTAGCACACATAACCTAATACATCAAATGACGTAATGAAGACTTATTGCAATGCACAAATATAATTAAAATGACTGTGATTACAAAAACATGGAACAAAACATATGACAATAAACACAATGATATGAACATACCAACAATGTATGTAAAAAAACAGAAATCACATGTAGACAAAGAAATAACAACTATGATATGATATGATATAATATAATATGATATGGCATTTATAATGGGCCAGTACACAAGTGTTTCTTGGCGGAACAAGACAAGGAGGAGAAAACTGAGGAAGGACAAAACAACGATCTTACTAGGATTTGTGTCATTTAGATCACACAAGTGCAGGGAAGTGGAAGGGGAGAAGTGCTGAGGGGGTGAGGCTTGCAGGTAAATCAAAGTGCAGCCAGCGGGTGGCTTAGTGCAGATAACTCAAAAAAAGCAGCCAGCGTGTGGCTCATAAGTGAAACGAGAAGGGACTGTAGGATTACAGATACAGACCACAAGTGCTGGGGAGCTAGGAGGCAATTCGAAGTGCAAGTGGACAAGCAGGTGCTGGGCCCAAGCTCAGAGTGTAGCCAGTTGACCAGTGCCTGAAGCAGTGGGGACATCAGCAGGGGAGAGGAAGAGAGAAAGCAGAAGCGAAGAGGTAGGTCTTGAGTTGCTTCCGGAACCGGAGGTGGTTCTGCTCAAGTTTGAGAGAGGCAGGGAGGCTGTTTCAGAGAGAGGCCCCAGCTGAACATAGAGATCTGCGCCCAACTCTCTGCTTGGAAAAGCAACTGACCCTCAGAGAATTGGAGGTGGATGAGCAGTGAGCTCGAGAAGGGAGATGTTTAGGAAGAGAGATTTGGAGGTAGTGCAGACCCAGGCCCCAGAAAGCCTTGTAGATGATGCAGAGGGTATTGAACTTGATCCTTGCTGCCACTGAGAGCCAATGAAGAGATTTCAGAGCTGTAGAGATAGGATCCCTGAGCTTTAGGACAAGGACAAGTCTTGATGTCCTGTTCTGGATAAGTTGTAGAGGTTAGAGAGTAGAAACAGGAGGATTTAGTAAGAGGCTGTTGCAGTAGTACAGCCTAGAGAGGACCAGAGCTCTGGAGACAGTGTGCTTTTGGGGGAAAGTGAGGAAAGGAAGAATACCTCTGAGGGGCGAAGCTGATAGTTTGACTTCTTAGAGATGTAAGAGATGTGAGGAGAGAATGAGAGAGTGGAGTCAAAGATGACCCCAAGGTTCTTAGCCTCACTGGTAGGAGCAGGAAGAGGGCCCAGAGTGGGTGGCCAGAGAGAGAGAGGAAAGGAGGGAGCTGGTGTTTTAATGAGTTGGATCTCACTCTTTCTGGCATTAAGGCAGATATCATTGGTGGCAAACCAGTCCTGAAATGCGGCCAGAAAATCTGGAATTAGAGAAGGAGAGGAGGTAGCCGAGGGAAGCCTGAAAGAGAGCTGGGTGTCATCCAAATTACACTGAAAGTTGAAGCAGAAAGTAGTGATGCAGTGGGCAAGAGGTGCCAGGTATTGGTTGAACTGCCAGGTAGAGAGGTGAGACCCCTTGGGAACACCAGAATTAGAGAGGAAGAAAAAAGAGAGGAAAGTCCCCAGTTGGACCTGAAAGAGTCAGTTAGTGAGAAAGGAGGGCAGCTACGCCAGGGCCTGATCAGTGATACCCAGGTTATCACAGAAGCGATTGAGCAGGATGGCATGGTTGACCATATCAAAAGCAGAAGAAAGATTGAGGAGCTTGAAGACAGGAGGAAGGTTAGAATTAAAGTTAGAGAGCTGGTCTCCATGGGTGTTTAGGAGAGCATTGTCCGTGCTTCTGGCAGCTCTGAAGCCAGACTGGTGGTCCTGGAGACAACCAACAGATGCAGTGTGGAGATTAAACTGGGAGATGGCCAGCTTTTCAAGGAGTTTGCCCAGGAAAGGGGTGATGTAGATTGGTGATAGTTAGCCAATGAGGAAGGTTCGGCACAAGGCTTCTTTAGGGGGGTGCACAAGGGAGTGCTTAAGGTGGGAGGGGAAGGTTCCAGTGGCAAAGGAGTGATTGCAGGAATCGGCAAGGCTGGATCAAGGGTGTCGATGTGGTCCTTGATGGTTGTGGATGAAGAGGGAGAACCTGTTTTGATGAGCCTTTCATAGATTGGACTTGTCTACAAACATTGTCTGGGGTGAACAAGGGAAAGGAAGGGAATGGAGGAGGAGAGTAGGCCAGAGGCCGGCCACGAGTGGAGGAGGAAGAAGAGGAAGAGAGGGTGGGCAGGATTTCTTGAGTTGTAGTGATGACATGAGAAGGCAAGCCCGTACAGAGGGCCTCAGAGGGAACAGGAGAGGTAGAGACTGCAGCAGTTTTGGCCAGCTCCTTGCAGATTTTGAAGAGTGTGGCTGAGTTGTTAGATGTTGTAGAGAGAATAAGTATCAAAGTCCCCTGTTGCTTTCTATATGGCTTTCAGTTGGCTGGGGTTCTGTTGGGGAGTCCAGTGAGGAAAGTGTTTATGTAGCACAGCTTGGATAGAACTAGCGCTTGTCAGTGGGAAAGATGTGTCCTATTTTGCATAGGATATGTGGTTTTTGAAGGATAGGTGGGGATTGATGGTGAAGTGTAGGGAGTGAACAGGTGTGGGGAGGGATATGTGTGAGTTGTCTGTTTGAAGTGTTTTGATCCAGGGGGAGAGGTCAGATTTGTGCCAAGAGGGACAAATGAGGAGGTATTCTGTTTCAAAGCTTTACGCTTGAGGAAGCTGGTGGCCATCCAGGTTGTGATGGTGGAGTGACAGCCTTTTGAGAGTGTAGAGTTGTCAGAGGGAGTAGATTTGGAAGTATATGTGTATATCATCTGTGAATTGGTGAACATTGATGGTGTGGTTGATAAGGATGAGAGGTTGCAGAGTATGGGAGATAGGGAGGATCCTTGTGGAACCCGACACTTGACATGGGGTGAGTCAGGTCAAAAGGGGGGCATGTAACCAAGTGTGTTCTGTCAGTGAATATGACGGTGAATCAATTGATCACAGTGCCTGATTTTTCATCCGGTGGGATAGTATGTTTATGTGAATGGCGTTGACAATGGTGCCTATGATTGACAGAGAAGCAGGACTTTTCTGCATTCCCAGCCCTCCCCAAATATCATACTTTTAAGTTAATTCTGTTCAGATTGCTGTTTTCCTCTTTACATTACTGCTTAATTAACCAATGTATTACAAAAAGTACCATGTGGAACTGGATACCCTCGAGTTAATTAATAAACCTTTACTGACACTCTACGGCAAATCACTCTCTGAATGGACGAATTGTATATGGGTACAGTAGGGATGTAAAAGCTTGAATCAAAAACAAGAAGCATCACAATTTACTCTATTTTACTTGTTTTCTTTTCCTGTGATAACCATGTGCCTTTGTCACCATGTGGAGGTCAAAATGACCAGATCAGTTAATCAATTATATAATTAACTAGTCAATGAAAACAGTAAAAAATATGTCAGAGAGTACATAGCATGTGCTTACCCTTCATGCTTCCAGGTCTTAAAAACCTAGCTTTTGCAAACTGAGGACATAATGTAGTTTCAAAGGGTTTGGAGTTTAGTGTCGGGACAGCCGGTCCCCTGCGCACATTTAATTAGTGGTTGAAGTCTTGCCTGCAGCCTGGCACATGGTTTGTCTGGGAACCAAACTCCAGGGTTCCCGAGTGGTTTGGTACTTGGTGGGGTTGCATTGATAAAGACTACGGTCAAAATGCGCGTCGGCTTTTTGTGTCACCTCTCCTGGCACACGTTTCCACACTTGTCATGCTGTATCAGAAAAATAAAAACACCATGCACAACAACTCAAGACTGAACTGTCATTAACTTTCAACAATTAGCAAGAGTACCAAATACTGGACCACCATAACTGCCAGCGCCCACACAAAACAAGGCTTTGCCACCCCACCTGAGGACATAATGTACCCACAGGTGTGTCGTTGTCCCATTACTGGGAAATGAACTGACCGTAATGTTAATATTACGCGCCTGTTAAATGGTGCTTGGTGGCCGATGGTTGCTTCTTTGTGTTAGCCATAGATTGAAATGCTCATGAAGCACATAAGGATGAATATCTGTTTTTATATTTCTGGCCCTGGAACAATGATAGCACAGGGGCAACGCGCTGCTCTGGGAAGCAAGACCATGCAGAGCAAAAGAGGTTTGAATCCCGGATCCACGCTTAGAAATCAAACTCATTTATGGTATCATGCATGTTATTAAAAAAAAAACAATTCAATAAATATAGAAATAATGTACAAAAGGCATTGGCGGGGATGAGCCTTTTAAGGCTTGCTTGTTCCAACATAAAACAGTACCCACATTGTGGAAGATTGACAGTAGTCCTCTGCTAATTGGAATTGTAATTGTTTATTTGTAGAACACGGGAACACAGTCGTCATTCTTAGGAAGTTTACGAATGATCTGGCAAAACACTAGCATATTAGGCCTGAGGTTGTTCTTCTAGTGCAAGTGCAAGACAGGAGGGAATGAGAGAAGGTGGGCGAGAAGGAAAAGAGCATACAATCCGTGAATTACAATACTATGAATTACCATAGTATGCCTAACGACTTGGATGCTGGGTATATGGGGATATGCGGATGTGCATGCCAAGAGAAGGGAGAGAAAAAAAAAAGGGGTACATACAGAACAATAAACTAACATGCTAAGACTGTCCACAGTTCAAATTGATTGGTGGTTGGTCATCACTAATGCGCCTATGCACAAGTGTTTTCAGGTGCAATCCAGCGAGGGAGGAGAGACAGAGGGAGCAAAGGACAAACAATCTTGCTAGGCACAGTGCATTTAAGGTTGTGCAAGTGCGCAGGCAGGAAGTATGAGGGAGGGAGATTGGGACAAGTGCGCCCAGTCGAGCAGGGGCCAGAGTTAAGTGAAAAGAGGTTGCCCCTCTCATGCAATGTATTCTGAGTGCAGTAGTGTTAAGCAGAGTGCAAAGGCCCGGAGGCAAGTGCATGACTGGCGGGGGAATCTGGGACCTGTGAGGCTCTGGAGGTGCGCCAGTCGACCAGTCAGCAAAACTGAAGTTCGGGAGGAGAGAGGAGGAGGAAGCAGGAGAGAAGAAAAAGGAAGTTAGCAGGGGAGAGGGAGAAAGAGGAGGTGAAGAGGAAGGTCTTGACGAGTTTCTGGAACTTAAGGAGGTCCAGCTCAAGACAGAGACTGACAAGGAGGCTGTTCCAGAGGGAGGCAGCTGCAGAGGATAAGGATCTACCCCCAAATCTCTTTTTGGAGAAGTGGCTCAACCGCAGAGAGTTGGAGGTCTAGTCGCATGCTTGGGGACAATGCATAGGTTAGTACCAGGAACCAGAACCTATCTATGCTTGGTGTTGACTGCAGGTCCAGTCTCAGTTCATACACACCAGTACCCTCCATTAATTTTGAGACCTACATTTATGAGGCTACTCTTGGCATATTATGGCATCATCTAGGCCTGTGGAAACATATGTATCATATGGTGAATATATCTGGTAATTGAGTCTAACAGATAGCAGCAACTGGTCATACGAGGCTGTACTTGCATATGGCGGCAGCTGTCGATGCTTATGTTGATACCCCTGACATATGACGCACCCAGCATGGCCTATCTAGACAGAACGACAGTTAAAATATGTATGTTTTTCTGCTTTACTATTTCATCTTTTTTGTTTTTAATTTGCACATTGTTTTGTTTTCTCTTTTCCTCTCATTATCCCTTTCTGTGGTGGCATTTGGATCAGAAGTCAAGTGGGATTGCTTCCTCTGATTTCATAAAGGGTCAAAAGTCATGGGAAATGCTACTCACGTTATGAATTCAAACACCGTAATGCAGGTCTTATTGTGACAGCAAATGCATTTTGTTTGTAAAGTACTTTTGAACTGCTCCAGATTCTTTTAAATAGCTTATTTGAAAGCACTTCACAGTTTTAGCCTCGTATCTAACGACAAAGAGCTATGTAAAGTGTCTGACAATAGATGCATTGAAAAGACATGACTTTTGTGCACCGCAGTGGGATTGCATGTCATCAATGTTGCCATGGTAGCAGGGCCCTCTGTAGGAGTGTTGAATATTTAAAAAAGAATTGTCAGTAACTAACGAGTAATCAACCAGTTATTGCAAAGGTAAAAACATCAAGTAAGAGCATATTGTAAAAATGTTGCCTTTAGAGCCCTTAAAGTCAGTTTTTAAGTAAATCCCCCTGGAATGTCTTTTTATTAAGTCCACAGCCATAATGTCAAACATCTGGCGAAGCAAATAATACAGCACACAAAATGCCTCTCTGCATTGAGAAACATGAACAAGCGGATAGCAATCACAATATTGATAATAATACTTATTCATATTATATTGTGCAGAATTAAACAATATGCCCAAACATGAACACACTAAGGTGTATGAAGTCAGACGTGACTGTGCAGTGCATGTTTCTAACAGTTTATAAACAATAATCACTTTTTAGATTTTCTGGAGTGGCCTTACAGATGGTCTGCAGTTGGCACACCACAATACACAGGCCAGAACTCCGTTTCTTGCAACACTACACATGAAAGTCAATCATTACCATGGCATTTCCTAAGAAATGATTTACTATATCCCCCAAAACATCTGTTTTTTGCCAGTCACAGATAGAGAGGAAGCAAACAATCCCAGTTGTGTTTGCAAATGCTCGTTCTTCATAGAAATGCCCCAAAAAACCCTGACAGCACTTACAGTGTATCGGGTATAAGGCAAGAATTGGACTACTGTACAGGAATGGTACATTTCACAATAAACACACAGGTGGATCCACAATAATTCCTAATGTACTTCATACAATTATTAGAAACCAAAAACATCTTTATGAATGAAATCTTCAAGCTTTTATAGACATGAAAACATAAATGCACTCTCTGTAACAATGTTTCACAAGAGCACATCCCTAATGAACAATTTGTGCCTGTATCCATACCAAAATATGAACCTATTCCATTTCACCAGCTTCAAATCATGGCATATAATGCCCTTTTTTCAATTCAGACAAACGTTCCACCATACAAATAAACTCACAATGGCCAACATGTCCTTCTCGTGCTTCTAAGGTACAATGCAGATGGTACCAAAAAATAACTGTACGCTTACTAGCTTTACAAATGGCCAAGTATCTCTTGGCATGAAAACCTTCCCAACATTAGGCATAATCTATCACACAGGTACCACAACCACTTCAGGCCACTATACTGCATACGTCAAAAAAAGAAGTGGTTTGTTTGAATGTAACACAACTTCTGTTGCTACAAAACATAGGTTACCAGGAAATCTAACAAATTCCTACTTAATAGTCCATCAACCCGAATTTACTCACTAAAGTATAGCACAATACACAGTTAGAATATGCCAACGGGTATCCAAATACTTTAAACATGCCCTTAACAACACACTTCAAACAAACGTCTTATCACACTTACACTCATATAATATATCCATGCTACCACACACATGTATTCTGTAACAAGTATATTTTTTAAAACTATTCTATATAACTATGTCAACACCATGGATCTTTTCCAATGACCCAATGATTATTTCATGTTAATACAACAACAGTGTACCACACTGTCTTGCTCGCCAAGAGTGCACGGACATTTATTTATCACCAGTACATTTGCAGAGCAAATACTTTGAACACAGGTAGACGAGGCAATGACTTACACCCACACGTGCAGTTAGAGGATAAGGAGTACTTATACGGCTATTTATTCGTAGTTAAACACACATAAGCAATAAGTGATAACATAGAAATGAATCACAGAAAAGATAGTAAGTTAGCAAGAATACGTCACCATGGGCGTAACTGAATTCCTCATCTCGCCAGAAGCGGTTGAAAGATCCCAGTAACAGCCAGGACGAGAGCACAACAACCCACTGGGATTTTGGAACAAGACACCCCCCCCTCCGACTGAGGTCTTTGTGCTTTTCCCGCCTGACCTTTCCAGAGCTCTGCATATATGCCTTCCTCAAAAGGGGTGGCAATTTCTTGAACCTTCTGGCATTAGCGCTTGCGCATTGAAGGTTGCCGGCCGGGTCAACCCACAGTAACCCCAGGGAGCAAAGCGCTGCCCTCTCCTAAAGCACCACGGAAAACAATTCCATAACTCATCTTCAACCTTGGCACGGGAATAACATACCTTCTTATCGGGTACCAGCCGGCACCTTTGGATCCTAGCTTTCCCAGCACTGTGTCCTTGGCTGAGGCATGCATACCAGTCTCAGCAACGAATAACGTTGAAAACATGTTTTTCAGCAAGTACAGCTTCCACTGAGGCATGGAATAAATATCCATTATGGCTCTGAGTGCCCCCAGAATGCACTGCGCACCAGCGCCATGTTTTAGCTCAAGCATCACACAGACACACTAATGTTGTACATAGAATTAACTATTTATGAGGGTCAAAAAAGTAAATCTATATTTCCAATTGTATGCAATTAAAGGTTTTATTAAAGGTATGCAATTAAAGGTTTTAAACATTCTTGTTAAACAAATTATACTGTTTTTTTACAGATAAAGAACCTTAGATTCAAGCCTTATTACCATACACAACTAAGTAACCATAGCCAGTATAATCTTATTAATCTTAATTTTCTTCACAAAGAAACAACTACAGATTTCATAAGCACTATCCTCAATTGTACTACCATCATAAATACTGTATACACTCCAATTATATCATTCCACCATATTTCAAATTCTGTATACTCCCCCTATAGTACATATAATTACTATCAAATTATTACTGTATGACCACTGGCCACAACCACCACAATAGAATTAAACCATATAACAAGACTCACCAAGAACCAGCGCAATCCAAGTGACACCCGCGGACCGTAAAATTCACTGCATACTCAGTGGCACCTGCATAGCTTTTACCTATAAAAACAGCTCCATATCAACTGTGTCCACTCCCCCACCCTCTCCAGGTGCTCTGTCAGCCACAAAATAACCTGAGGTGTATTTTCCAGCCTTTTCTCTCACTGCGCTGTCCACGACCGGACCCAGATATCACAAATATCTTTTTACTTACTTTTGGGCAATTTCTTTTAAAAACTACTGGATGGATTTACAGCAAATTTGCAAAAGTATGCTTTCGGGACCAATCCACCGCTTCTCACACAAGTTTGGTGAAAATCCATACAACGGTTTGGGTTGTAGGCACAAGCACATTTATTTCCATTAAGTCTATGAGGATTTCAAAAGTGT
Organism: Ambystoma mexicanum; assembly: GCF_040938575.1. NCBI lineage: Eukaryota > Metazoa > Chordata > Amphibia > Caudata > Ambystomatidae > Ambystoma > Ambystoma mexicanum. The sequence goes on from NC_090933.1 coordinate 1,148,746,178, forward strand.
TGTCACCCCCTTAAAATGCTGCCCCCCCCGAACAAGACTGCACCAAACCTCACAAAATCGTTTTGAGGTGGCCATATACTTTTTTTGCAAAGTATGGTGATGATTCATTGAACAGCAACAAAGTTATAAGCCACCCAACAAGAGCTCTTTCTATGAGTTGAGCAACTTAACCACAACTACACGACCGCGACCGCAGGCTGTGTGAAAGAAAGCCCCTGAATGCTGCCTCCAGAGAAAATACAACCCACTAGGAAAGAAAGTCCCAAGTCGATCTTGTAAGGATAACAAGGTTTAATCTCACGCGCAGAAACACTTGTGTATAGGCGCGTTATTAAAGCCATATCATATCATATCAGACGAAAGCAACAGCAAAGAACTCTGCTGCCAAGCACATTCTGCCAAAAAGAGGTAAAAGCAGAAAAATGTCAGTCCAAAACATTGTCATATTGACACAAATCATACAGTACACACCCTTGTGGCTGATTGGATGGACCCTATACAGGTGCTGCCCTTATCCATATGGGATGGCAATTAATTGGTCCCAGCCCAGACTGTCCATCTTCCACCAAGTGGGAGTCTGCGGGGCACATTTGCTTCTAACGTCTAAGGTCAAAAACAAATTAACTAAACTCCTACAATACAGCTTGTTTTTCACTCATACAGTACACTTGGCAGTCTTCAAAACAGACACAAAGGTGGTTCCATGGCATTCTAACCTTCACCCACACATTTCACGCACTCACTCCATGTCATTCCCAGTTCTCCACCCTCATTTGAACTATAATGTATCCCTCCCAGCATCTCGTAATATAAATCACACGATTGTCGCTGCAACAATACATCCTGTCCATCCTCTTTGAACGTTTCAGAATTTATTGCTTTGGGGCTGATGGTCAAAGGGCACCTGGTGTCATGGAATTTGGGGATCTTAGAGTTGAGTCAGTTATATGGGCTATAATTCGTGTTCACTCAGGAATGGCCCGGGTCGTGCTTTGGCCAAAGTGAGATAACATGTCCACCATGCGCCGGCCTCTAATCACAGCCATGTAGGGAATCTTCCTTTTGGGTGAATGACACATCTTTGCAACACTTTCAAGAGCAATGAACAAACAGTCTGGTGTGTGGGGGTGCAAACTTTCCTCATTGGAACTCGGGCATGACCAGAGATTTCTGTGGCCTTGTGAATTTGGGTCGAGCGCATGCAATGCTGCCTTTACAGTGCTTACCGTGCAAGCCTTCGCCTCTACCAAGGAATATTAATATTTATGCAAAATCACAATGCTGCAGGTACCTTGGGCCGCATCATATGAATATGCTATAATTGATGATGTTAGCCTGGGGTCCTATCGGATGGGAAAGCGGCCCTTTCACTGGCCCTCTCTCCTCCCTTGTTCATTACAATGCCTAAAATGCATTTCGCCTTACTTTAAAGCACCTAGGGGGGGATGTCCCCTTCCCTACATTACCCCCTTTCATTACAGTAATGAATTCTGGAATGGTTCTGGCCTCCCACACCCCAATTTCTACATTCACATATGGCTTATTCCTTTTTACTGGCACCCATGCCCTGCACACTGATCCCAAACTCTCCCCCCTACGCACATACTCTTCAGGTGAACAAGTCATGTAAATACTTCCCCACCTCACCACCAGGTCCACCCAAACCGCTGTGTATTTTTCTGGATCAGGGGGTTGGGAAATGACAGTGTTTCTAAAGGGTACAGTTTATCTCCATACGGGATGGTGCACATTTCATACTTTGGGCCACCCTGTGGAACATTGGTTTGTATTTCAATGCTTTTTGTTTCACAAGGTGCTTTTGAACTATCAATTGATACCAATCGTTCTTGCAATATCGGTTGCCACAGTATTGAAGAACCAGCTGACACATGCAAAAAATGACCAGGAGGAACGCAATGATGGGCATCTCCATCTTCATGATTGCTCCTAGATACGATGGGCCCAATTGAAAGTCATGCTTAGTCCTGAATTCCTCCTTCCTTCTTCATGCGAACACCTAGGCCATGGACAGCTGCAAGGATGTGGGATAGTGATGCATTCTCTGTGTCTTCTGGAGGTACAAACATGCAACAGGAATCACCAAATTCTTTGTGCAAACCCCACCCTCCATTGCTGTCAACATATCAAGCACATATATATTTTGCATTGTCATAAATCTCAGCGCTCGTAACTCAACCTTGATCGCATTGAACCCATTCTCTGTATCGTTTGCAAGCTGGAGCAGTTCCCACTGCACCATCTGAATCCATTTGGCATTAGCTTCCACCTGTACCCCTGGCAAGAGTAGGGAAGCAAAGAAGGATTCTGCTGAGCTGAACAGCCGGTATTCTCCTGGTATTTTAGCAAGCAAAGTGGAAGAGTCTTTAGATATATAATTCAATCTTTTCATCCTCTGAGGTTGTTGGAACTGTCCTTTTCCTAGCCAGATATTGGGCTCTTACACATGCACCAAGCTCTTATGTTCAGTTTGCATTGTGGGGAAACCCATTTGCCCCCCTGCAGGCTGTACTCCCCTCTTCAGATGTTCTTCTGGGATTACTAATAGCACTGAATGCAATGAGGCCAGCAAACAACAGCCCCTCCATGATGCTAGCAGGCGCAAGTAAGCTTGACGACCACAGATCCAGTAGTAATCCATCAATGTCACCATCCCTTTCTTCATGTCAGCGATCAAGAGAGTCTTATTACAATGTTCGTTTGTGCCAACAGAGAATGTACCCTTGCTGTGGAAACAGAGCTTGTATTTTTCTTCCTTGTGCACTTGCACTGACTTTTATATTGTTGCAATCCCTGTTAGCCTTGTGACATGCTCTGTCCAGATTTCTGCACAGAAGTTGGCCAGTCGTGCTATTCTGTCTTGCTGTATGTTACCAGTCCTTCTGCCAAGCAAGGTAATGTGCTGTCCTGCCACTTATTATTGACATATTTCTGCCCCTTTACCATCCAATAAGATAACTTGACACACTTGATGTTTCCTTGGTCGTCGGATCACTTCACGAAATCTGGACCCACTATTTGCAATTCCACACGTTGTGCCTGGAACATCCTTTTATTTTGCATAGCGCAAGATGAACCAGGCATTGTGCCTCTACAATTGGGACTGCTTGCAATACTAACACCCTGGGAGCCCCTGGCACGTGCTGAATGAGTGAACACACGTAATAGCTCCCATTTACGGCATTTATCCCAACACCACTCGTATCAGAGTACCAGGAATTACAGAATTCCGGGTGATGAATACCCTCAATCACATCGACATCCTACCCTTGATACCTGTCATATTTTCATCGTAATTCTCTTTTCATTCTTATGTACACATTTTCTAAGATAGTTGCTTTAGTAATACTGTCAGAAATACCATTGTAACATCCCATAGTAGTAGAAAATCCCCTATTTATTGTAACCAACGTGTTCTCTACTTTCTTCATGGATGGAACTTGCATATTGGAGTCATTGGTCCTATTACCATTTTTATTGTTCGTATTCACATTAGTGTTAATATATGTAACTCCACTCGCGTTATTGACACTGATATGTATCGTTCCATTAGGATTATATATAATCCTGTTCCCCCAATCCCCCTTTATAGAACCTCCCCCTAAAATACCCTCCCCCAATACAACCCCAATAGTATTAGCAATCTCACACAAAATCCTCCAGCAAGTGCTCACCAACAGTAATAGATATATTTCCATAATCTTCCATTTGCATCACTACGCCTTGGGTCCCTACTTAACAACCTATGTACATGGGCGGGGTCCTCTTCTTTTCACCTTCAATAGAAGCACAGCTGAACAAGACACCAAAAGGGAGGGACGTGCAAGATGTGCACTCTACAGTACACAAAGGAAATAAGAGGAAGCAGGGTGGAGAGTGAAGGAGAGAGAAAGAGAGACAGAGTGAGAAAAAAGAGAGAGACAGAGAGAGAGAGATAGAGAGAGAGAGAGAGAGAGAGAGAGAGAGAGAGAGACAGAGATAGAGAGGAATCCTAAAGAAAGAAAAGTATGGAGCTAGCAGCTGTACTTTGGCCTGGCACTTGAGTGTGCCACCAAACTGTGTCTCATTCAAGCAGGCCAGTGAGATGCTTGGAGTACGAGTGCTGGCACCCCTGATGTTATGACAACTGATGCACTACTGTGCTTTCTGATGGTGCCCTATGAACGTCTAAGAAATTGACCCAGCAGTGCAGCTCCCTCACCTTCACCGCAAGGGTAGTGCAAAACACCACCTCATATGGTTCCTGGAATCCGGGATTGTTCCAGCGGCGCATACAGTTGCGGACAAAGATGTAATCCCCTGGCAGTAGTGGTCTAGTCGTCATATGCTCAGGATCTATTCCCATTGTCTGTGCAGCATCGGGGATATCCGTAGTCAAAGTTCTGGGAGGTGCAATCTGTCAGTAGACATATTTAAAGGCCCGAGTTAGGGTCATGAAATACTCCCTGAATCCCTCTCCTAACACCGCTACAGTCCTATGTGCATCAGAAACTCTTCTCACAGGGGACACAGGGGTATGCATTCCCCGACCAGTATCCACCTCATGAGGTGACAAGTGGTGGTCTTTACTTGGCTGCATTCATAAACTAAAAAGGGCCTGGGGGAGACAGTAGACCCAGTTTTTCTTCAATGTGGTACAGAGTTTAGATAACTTACTCTTGAGGAGTCCATTTATCGTCTCCACAACGCCATTGGCCTGTGGGTGATAAATCTAGCACATGTGATGCCTGATACCCAATAGTGTTGTAACATGCTGAAAGAATGGTTTGAAGAAATGTGTGCCATTGTCTGATCTGAAAACCTTGCACACACCCCACCGCAGGAACTCTTCCCGCACCAGAAACCTCACAGCAAACTTGGCACACATGGCCCTGCTTCCACCAACCTCGAGACGGGACAGACCACCACAATGAGGTACCTCGGTCCATGACAATGTTCCCCCATATCGGTGTAGTTTATATGTAACTCACGGAACGGCCCAATAGACCGGGGCAATGGGGGGTAAGGCACTGGACGCTCATCCGTCGTTGGGGCAATCATAACGTACTCAGTGGATGTCTCACTTAACTGGTATGCTGCCATTTTGGCTGCCACATCGGCAGCTGCATTCCCCCTTGAGATTTCATCTGTCCCGTGAGTATGGGTGGCTCACTTGATGACCGCTACAGCAGATGGCTTTGATAACACTTCTATCAGCTCCTCTAATAGCACAGCATGCTGTACTGGAGACCCATCCACCCTTCTGAACCCCCTCCTCTTCCAACAAGAGAGAACCTTGTGTACTGTTGTAGTAAGGTCCGAATATGTTGTAACATGATGCCTTCTAATGCTTTTAGTGCTTCAATGAGAGCCACGAGTGCTGCCACTTTTGCGGAATAATGTGTAGGCAACCTCTTTATAACCTCCGTCTTCTACTCCCCTCCCACAAGTCGTATCACTGCTTCCCCTGTCCGTCTCTGCCCATCCTCTGATAAATTGTGGACAACCCATCAACAAATTGTACCATACCCTCCATTAATGCTTTGGGAGCTTCATCCTCCTCCCCCTCGTATGTGACACAGTTGTGTACTGTCAAATCCTCTGTTGCAGGCATATATGCTAAGAAGGTGGCAGGATTCACCATCTTACACCTAATCAAATGAATGCAAGGTTTCTAAATGATAATTTCATATGTGGACAGCCTTTGTGTAGTCAGGGTGGACTTCAACCTCTCCAAAGTAGCAAACAAAGAGTGTTCCACATACAACGTTACTGAACACCCAATCACAATTGTGGAACTTTTCTCTATATCGAAGACAGTGGCTGTTAATGCTATTTTGCATGTGAACTGTCATTGCATCATTGCATCCAGAGTAACACTGTAATAGGCCAATGGTTTATGGCCCATCATACTCTTCTGTGTCAACACTGCTGTCATAAGTTGACCATTGGAATGTGAGAACAACAACAAATAGAATTCCTGTGTATAATCCGGGGTAGCCAGTGCAGGTGCCGAGCTGATCAAATTGTTGAATAATTTCTGCCATCCACAATAACTTGTAGTCCTTCATTTTCTGTGCTTCCCTTAGAGCTTTCAAAAGTGGCCTAAAGTACACTGCTTAATCGAGGTTCCACGCCCTGCAGCAATTGCACAGGCCCAGAAACCTCTGCATCTCCTTAACTGAGGTGGTTCGGGGGTGGTGCGTAACGATGCTGCCCTGTCAGGTAGTATCCTCTTCCAATTCACTGATATAAACTGCCCCAAATAAATTACTTCCTGCTGGCAATATTGCAATTTGGCCATGTCAACCTTATACCCTTTACAAGCTAGCAATTGTAGCAGTGCGACCAAGTTTCTTTGCCAATGCCGTTCATTATCACTAGACCCAGCAGATCATCTATGTATTGGACAATCATGCTGGGCACCTGAATATTCTCTAAATCAGTGTGCAGCATTCTTTTAAATATGTTCAGGCTCTCACAATACCCTTGGGGTAATCGAATATGTTCGAGCCTCATCTGACCCTGCGTAAATGCTGTAAAATACCTCAACTCTGGATGGAATACATTTTTCAAATTCACCACAGTGAAATATGTAGCCTCCTTGGGGATGCTGCATAAAATCATTGCAGGATTTGGAACCACTGGAAACTCTTTCTGTACTACATCATTTAGGGGGTGCAAATCTTGGATCATTCTCCAATTGCCCCTGTTGAATTTTTAACCGGGTACATCGCTGTATTGCACGGGCAGGTAGATGGCACCATAATCTCCTGATCCAGGAGAGCCTGTATGGTCTTCCTAATGCTATCCTCTGCCTCTCTTGACAGTGGACATTGTCTTAGCCGGGGCAGTGCCGCACCTGGTTTTAGAATTATATACACAGGTGTTACATCTTTCAACAACCCTACATCATGCAGATTCGTAGTCCACAACTGTTTCTAGCATGTGCTGTAAATCCTCTTTGAAAAATGGGGATGAAATGACTGCTGCCATTAAGGGACATTGCACTTTACGGTACTGTACCATTATGTCACAAGGAATGCACATTTTGAGGAATATTTCCCCCCTCTTTGTCGTTATCCTCAAACAATTCATAATCCGTCACCTCTTTAGCTGTACTGTTGGGTCTACACAGAGCACTGTGCGCCACTCATATCCATCTCTATCCACCCCTTATAGGACAATCCTTCTGTCCGACACAACCAATACCTGCAGGTCCAGCAATAATATGATTCTTTCCACCACCTCGGGCGACACAGCTGGACGAAAAATGAAATCAGTGGGCACTCACCAGCACTGCTTGTCATTCTGGGGCACTGCCTTCACAAGCACCATGATACCATAAATAAACATGTCCACGTCTACGGGAATCCCGCGGACCACCACCTCCCTTGCCATTGTATGGATAATCAGCATCGCCCTTACAGCACACATCTCAGGCGTTGAAAATACTACTACATGATCTGTAAAGGATATAGTCATGTTTAACATACTGAGCAGATCCCTACCCAGTAGATTGACAGGGCAACTCTCAGAATATAGTAGGGGCACTCATACTATTTTCCTCCCCCCTTTACATCCAATTCCTCAGTGTATGGAACCTTGGAAATAGCCCAGAGAACCCCTGTGTGTCAAGATATCTTCCATATAGTGGAAAATTCCCTTCCATGATACACGATCTGGTTGCACCAGAATCCACCATAAATATAATTTCCTAACTCTGCCCCCACCCATGGATTCTCTTCAGGGTGGATAGTCGTTGACAGGACCGGGCATGCAAGTGCTCTCTGTGGGCTGTCCTAGTCAGGATACGTGCTCGTTCCAAGGAACAAGAAAGGGTTACCTCCTACTACTGTCCCCCCCAAAGGGAGCGGTCAACCTACCTGGTGGCCTGATTATTGGGGCAATACCACCCTGCTGTTGCTGTAGCGAATGTTGTGCTTGTGCGTCCGGTGCTTGGTGCTGCTGATTAAATTTTTGAGATTGTCCCTGAGGATAATCCTGTTTCTGGTTCCCTTGGCCCTTTTGCTGGTACCCGAATCATTGAGGTCCTTAGGGCCCTTGGTCCTGATGCTGTGACCCATAACTATACCCCACCACGGACGTGCTCCGGCACTCCCTTGCAAAATGCCCCCACCTCAAACAATTTCAACATTGGGAATGTCCGAACCCACCTCCCCTGGTTCCAAATCATCCACCTCTTGCTCCTCGAAATTCCCCTATCCCCCGCTGCAGTCTTCCTTGCTGCCACTGTGAGCCGGGGTACTCTTGCCCCCACCCCAGTGGCCTTGAACTACTTCAGCCCAGCGTGCTGCAAGAGTGGCACTCACAACTCACTGTGTGCTCTCTGTTCACTCCACCTGTACTGGCTTTAGCACAGTCACCTGAACTGCCACCTTTTGTTACGCTCACCTGGCTCCCACAGGGGCGTCGGTCGGACCTGGACTGCTGCGGCCTCCACATACGTGATGCGTAGTGCAGCGATGACTGACTGGACCTGCCCTCCTAATCTTGTCTGCTTGACCCGTAGAAATATTCTCCTACAAGTGGAGAGATGGATTTAGCCACTTGTGGATTCAAGTGATAGCACCCCCACTGTCCTCCTCACTAATCACCTCTGAAGCGCCCTCTCAGCAATCTCACCTAATATTCTTGAAGGATGAGCCCTCCATCCTACGAAGCACGCAGGGGCACGTTGATGACCAGTTACTTCACTGGCCTGAAGATATTGGAAGAGTTGTAGACAAATCCTGACTCCAAAAGGTCCTGGCGAAGAGCCGTAAGTATATAGTTCGTAAGAGTTCAAAATGTCTGGAATTCACTCCTGTCCAATTCCTCTTTTATCTTGCAGCCTTGACCTAATAAGAAGATTGGCAGCTGAAAGCGCTCCGGTAAACCCAACACTGTCTGGTAAATAATGCTGTTTTCTCCTTATCTTACAGATGCGGCATAAGAAGATGTGGCGTGCTGATGAATTATACCTCCGGCGGTAAAATCAGGTAAGCATATGGCAGCTAAAGAGATTGTCTATGTCTGTTCTCTCTGCTCACCTTGTTGTTTCTTGTCCCCATTAGGTGCCAGGATTCGGCGATGTAGAGATGGAGACAGCGCAGGATCGAAGAGATGCTGCGTGGAACGGTGAGTATGGTGCGGCGCCTCAGCTGGCGATGCGACGCGTTTAAAACAAAGTCTTTCCTCTGGTTTGAAGATGCGATGAATCCGGAATCAGGTAAGAAATCAGGTAATACTCTTGTTCTAACCTTTGCTTCTTTCCTTCTTTCTAGGTGCTCCAGGTTCGAAGCGGGCGTGGCAGAAGGCTGGATGCTGCTGCTGGCACGGTGAACGTTACGCTGCTGGATGCAGAATAACGCGAAGCGTGTGCTGCTCTTCGGGTGTGGTTTAAATAGCCTCCAAAGTAGTCCCAGGTTGGGATTCCTCCCCGACCACGTCCGAGTAACAGTCCCTAAGGTAAAGTAGTCCCTTCCATGCCTCACATGGGCTTGGATCTTCTTGCAGCATGGTCTGCATCAGGTAAGTGTGCACCTAGGAGCCTGGCGCCTATGGCGCCAGGACTGATGTCCCATATGAGCCTGGCGCCATAGGCGCCAAGACTGAACCCAGACAGCCCCTAGCAGGGGTTGCTGGGTTTTCTCAAGGCGACATGATGCCTGCTCCCGGGGCTGATGGACGTGGTCTGGATGCCCGGGGGTATGCATCATGACAGCACTTCCCCTCAAGGCCCCTCCTAAAGTTGTTCCTCCCTTTGGTCCTGGTTTGTCTGGGAAGTCCCGATGGAATATCTTCACTAATCGTGGTGCATGAACGTGGTCACTAGGCTCCCATGACCTTTCCTGTGGCCCGTAACCTTTCCAATCGATTAAGTAAAAAAGTTTTGATTTAACCACCTTGGAGTCCAGGATGTTTTTCACCTCGAATTCAGGTTCTCCATCTATCAAGATAGGATCTGGTGGTTTGGTTAATCTTGTTCCTGGTTGAACTGGTTTTAAAAGTGAAACATGAAAGACAGGATGAATTTGCATATTGGAGGGTAATTCCAGTTTGACGGCCACCGGGTTGATAATGGCCTTAATGGTGTAAGGTCCCAAATATCTAGGATTAAAAGTCTGAATTCCTTTCAGAGGTATGTGTTTTGTAGCTAGCCAAACCTGATCTCCAATTTGGTACTGTGGAGTTTCACTTCTATGTAGATCAGCATTTTTCTTGTATTTCTCTTTTGCTTGCTTCAAATGTTCTGTTGCTTCCTTGAAGGCTTGTGTAATAGTAGAATGTAAATGACTAACTGCAGGCATTTCTAAGTGCTGAGGCGAATCGAGTTCTGAGGTTCGAGGGTGGTGTCCATATATGGTATAAAAGGGGCTTCGTCCGGTTCCTGAATGTACAGAGTTATTGTAAGCATATTCGGAAATCCATAAAATATCTTTCCAATTACTTTCGGTCTGGTGAAGCAAGCAACGAAGGTACTGTTCAAGGGTCTGGTTGGTCCTCCCCGTCTGACCATCGGTCTGGGGATGGTGACTGGTTGATAACCTTACGTCGATTTGCGCCATTTGGCAACATTTGTTCCAAAAATGTGAAATTAATTGATTACCTCGGTCAGAGACCAATACAGAAGGAAACCCGTGTATTCGAATGATGTTTTCGAGGAACTCCTTGGCCAGAACTGAAGCAGAAGGTAATCCCTTCAAAGGAATAAAGTGGGCCATCTTGGAAAAAAGATCCACAATAACTAGAATGGTGTTGAATCCATTACATGGAGGTAGATCAGTAATAAAGTCTAAAAGTAAGGTGTGCCATGGTGTAGGTGGAATATCCAAAGGTTGTAAAAGGCCACCTGTTTTTTTCTTCTGACTCTTGTTTTGGGCACAAATGCCGCAAGACATCACAAATGACTTTACATCTTTTCGCCAGGTGGGCCACCAGAATTGTCTCTTAATTTTAGCTTCGGTTTTTGCGATACCTGTGTGACCTTCCATTAGGGTATCATGATAATTGGAGATGACAAGTTCCTGTAATTCCTTGTGTGGTAGAAATAGTCGTCCTTGATAGTAGGGTAGGTCATTGATGACTGAGTAATCCGGGCCTTTCTTTACCCAGTCCTGCACGGCTGCTGGATTGAAGAGTTGTTGGATTTTATTATGAATTTCTTCTAGTGTCTGTAAAGTAGTTATGCCAAGAATTCTTTGTTCAGAAATTATAGGCACCGGCTCCGGGTTAGCATATGCTTCTTCCATTCCTATTCGGGATAAGGCATCTGCCTTGCCATTTTTACAGCCTGGTCAATAAGTGAACACAAAATCGAATTTGGCAAAGAACAATGCCCATCGAAGTTGACGCGATGATTGGGCTTTGGCTCTTTTTAGATACTGCAAGTTCCGGTGATCGGTGATTTCAGTAATGGTATGCCTGGCATCGAGAAGATAGTGTCGCCAAGCCTTAAAGGCAGATTTGATGGCTAATAACTCTTTATCGGTAACCGCATAGTTTAAGTCGGGTGCCGAGAACTTTCTGGACCAAAATGCCACTGGGTGAAGTTGACCAGTTTCAGGATCCTTGTGGGACAGGACAGCTCCCATGGCTAAACTGGATGCATCATTTTCCACTATGTATGGAAGCTCTGGGCGTGGATGCTTTAAGACAGGTGCAGACGTGAATTTCGCTTTAAGCTCTTGGAAGGCCTTTTCAGCCTCTTCGGTCCACAAGAAACGTTTGTTCTTTCGCAAAAGTGCTTTGATGGCATGTACAACATGTGAGAAGTCCGGAATGAATCTGCGGTAGAATTGGCGAATCCGAGCATGCTTTGTACCCCTTTAACTGAACTAGGTGATGGCCACTTGAGAATTGTGTCCACCTTTCGTGAGTCCATTCGGACTCCTTTTGGAGTCAAGATAAATCCAAGGAATTCAACTTCCGTAACGTGAAAAACACATTTTTCCAATTTTGCATATAACTTGTGCTGGCGTAGTTTCTCAAGGACTGCACGTACGTGCTTAACATGGTCTGATTCTGAGGAGGAGTACACAAGGATATCGTCTATGTATATGACAACACAGACGTCAATGAGTTCACGAAAGACATCATTCATAAAATACTGGAAGGCTGCTGGTGCATTGCACAACCCGAAGGGCATCACCTGATACTTGAATAATCCGTACTTGGTGCGAAAGGCCGTCTTCCATTCGTCGCCTTTCTTTACATGTACCAGATGATATGCCCCTCGGAGATCTAATTTAGAGTACATACAAGCATCCTTTACTTGGTCTAGTAATTCGGGGATCAGAGGCCATGGGTAACGTTTTTTTACCAGAATCTGATTTAGTGCGCGATAGTCTATGCACGTTCTAAGGTCACCTTCCTTTTTTGGCACGAAGAACAAAGCTGAGGATACAGGAGACTTGGAAGGGCGAATAAAGCCATTAGACAGGTATTGGTCCAAGTATTGCCGTAGGTGAAGATTTTCAGGTTCCGTGAGGGCGTAGATTCTACTGCATGGGGGTTGTGCACCGGGTAGAAGGTCAATTTGACAATCATACGATCTGTGAGGTGGTAATGTATTGGCCTGTTCTTTTTGAAAAACATCCTGAAATTCTTGATACTCCTGAGGTAACTGCACGATTGGGTTGATGACTGTGGCCAGGCCTTTGTTCGGGGTTTTCTCCGGGTAACAGAAGTGTGCACAATCCGGGAAGGTTATTCTCTTTTCTCGCCATTCAATACAAGGATTATGTGTTTCCAACCACGGCATCCCCATTATTATTTGAAACTGTGGGGCTTTGATTAAATCAAACACAATAGTCTCTCGATGCCCATCTTGACCCAACAGTGTCATCTCTGTAGTGGAATGAGTTACAGGCCCAGAGGCAATTTGAGTTCCATCGACTGTGGTGATGACATCCCAAGTGGTCTTTTTGCAAAGAGGTAGATTCATCCTTGAAGCAAATTCGTGGTCCATATAGTTCCCTACGGCCCGCTATCAATGTATGCCCTTACTGCGTGCATACGTGAGGGTTGTCTAGGATCAATTAGGACATTGGTATGATCAGATGCAAGGTCTGAGTGTCCTTCTTTAAGCTCGGCATGCGGACCTCTACGCTTGTCGGGCGTGGTCGTTTTCTGCATCAGGCTCTTTTGGGCTTTTATCAGCAACTCCTACCACCTTCTTGGGTGGTTTTATAGGGCAATCCCGTAGAAAATGTCCTGAGGTTCCACAGTACAGACACAATTGCAGACACAATTGCATCTGTCTTCTACTTTCCCTTTCCTTTTGACTTAAGGGTCCTTTGACCCCCCCGACTTGCATAGGTTCTGATGCATCTGTTCCTTTGGGGGCAAAGTTGGATTTAACCAATACCCGATTTTCAAACTTAGCTCGATCAGCCTTTCTATTCTGGAGTCGATGATCCAGCTGGACCACTAAGTCTATAAACTCTGCGCAATCCTCAGGTGGGTTCACAACTTGAGCCAAGACGTCTTTAAGTTCTCCCCGAAGTCCACGATGAAACAATGTAATTTGTTTTTCCTCAGGCCTTCCGGTTTTCCACTATCAATCTATTGAAGGTTGCGATATAGGTTAGCAGATCCTGGTTACCCTGTCGTAGGGACAAAAGTTTGTTATCCAGGGCCTGTCCTTGGGAGTGCCAGGCAAATAGTCTTTCCATGCTCGTTTGAAAGCCCTGAAAATCCCAAAGAATTGGGTCATCCTGAGTAACCAGTGGAATTAACCAATCAGCTGCACTGCCGCTGAGATATGATAATAGAAAGGCTATCTTGGCTTGATCGTTTGGGAAGGCTCCTGGTCTGCATAAGAAGTGCAAGTGGCATTGGTTCATAAACACGGCAAACCTTTTGGGATCTCTGGCAAAGTGTTCGGGTGGAGCTAATGGAATATTTCCTGGTAGGTTTATTTGCACAGGGTTACTCGATAACACAGGAGCTGGGTTTCCCCCGGAACCAGGTAGGGGTGCTTGTCCAGCTTGATTTTGCAGCAGTTGTCTAGCGAGATCATCTGTGCGCTCCTTCGATACAATTAGTTCTCTTCTGAGGACATTAGTTTCTTGGCGAGCGGAGTGCACTTCCGCCCTAAATTCCCCCAATAGTTGGGCCAGTTGGCTTAGCAAAGGAGACCAATTGCAATGTTACAGTGAAGTGGCCATTGCTGTATGAACTTGTCCACATTTCCAAGTGCATATTCTCCACCTATCACTCTTCTACTGTATATGTTCCACTACATTTTGATAAGGACCTGGAATTGTGACCTTGACAAATGATGACGACTTGGAATCTTGCACCTTGTTAGGGTGAATGCCATCCGTTCTCAACATATCTAGTTTTCAAAAAAGGAAAATGGTAGCAGATCGACAGCAGGCATCTTTGTTGATTGGAGCCTTGAATTGTTGGGCACCCTTGTCTTTACAATTATATCAAGCTAAGTCAAATCCTGAGTAAGCGTTGGCTGGTGTACATTGACTGTACATTGCATCCTGTATTGTTAGATCTTGTGCTAGAGACTTGCCAGTGCTGGCGCTAATCCTGCCCGCTTGACTCCATAGAAACATGCAGTGGTTTTTCATGTGGGCCCTGCCTTGCCTCTGGTAAACCACTTCTTGCACATGGAACAAACTGCTTAGTTGTTCCTTTCTTTGTCAACAGTGAAGTAGTACCACACTGCTGCCGTTCTGGGGGCTAAGGAGCTCCTGCATTCAGTTTTTGGGTGTGTTTTGGTACCAGTAGAGCAGGGGTACAGGAGTCCTGCATAGGTTGCCATAGAAGGATCCAAGGACTACCTTATGTTATCATATTCTTCAATCCCAGAAAATTCCTCCACCAAGTCTTAGTCATCTTCCTTAGCCCACATGGATGGTACAGGTGACAACAATGTGCACTGATGTTTTATGGCCAGATTCCCTGCACCTCCACCAGCATCTGTTGCCACTTTGTTTTTCCCTTTGCAAACAACCCCACTTTCCAGTGGTGCTTGCAGAATCTGTGATGACACAATGGAATAAACACAAGCAGCATCACCATCCTTGCGGTTGCAAAAGGTACAGACATATGGTGCCTGGAGGCGTCAATGGTATTTGCTCACATTCTATGAAAAAGCAACCTACAAAGACTGTTAGCACCTGAGCACCGAGCTGCTATCCAGATGCTTAGCCCCATTGAATCAGGTAGTGTAACAATCCGTTAGCTTGCCATACGGCGTCACTCAGACAGAATAATGTGTGCAACCCTTGAGATACAATAACAAGCTGGCCTGCTACCGTAGACATATATCAATGAAAGCTTGAAACGACCATGTGGAAACATGATGCACAACAGCGATACAAGAGGATCAGGCCTACATATGAAGCACACAATAAGTCTGCCACAGCAATAGCACTGTGCCCAAACCAGAACAAGCACATGCAGCCAGACTAGAGGGAAACGAATTACTTAGGATTACCTACCATATTTGAATGAGGTGCATCAGCAGAACCAGTGATGTGCACGGCCAGCGTTACATAGTGGTAGTAGTAGCAGTCGTAGTAGTGCTCAAGAAGTTGCCAACCAAACATAAATAGAGTACCCGAGATTCATTGCCAGCTCTGTGCTCCTCAAATGATTGGGACAAAGGTAACAGGTGAAATGAATCTTCCAAGCATTGGTCATTGCCCCCAATGGTCTGTAATGGTTGCAATTAAGAGAGCCCAAGGGAGACATTTTGTAAGGTTTCATGTTTTGTTTCATTTGGATGAAATCAGTGAATCGCGGATAATTAAACGAACCGCACAAACAGAACAAGCGTTCACTATTTCGGTCATGCAAAATCGAGCCAGTAGGTGAAGACTCAGTTGAATTTCATGGTAGGGAGTAGTGTTTGCTTCTGTGAAGTGCACAGTAGTCAAATTGGTTGTGAATTTGATCTCTTTTGTTTCAGCCCTACAGAAGACTTTAGATGTGATTTGCTTTAAATCTAATAAACCCTAATAACCCCCAAACCTATGTGTGATTTAGGTATGTGTTTATGTACAAAATCTAGCAGATACAATTGCTTATTTAGAATTCATGATACCGTTTAGTTGCAGCTGTATTAGCACAGCCATCAAACTGTACTGCGAACAAGGGCTGACTGCTACAATGTTTGAGTCCAAAATTTGGAGTGGCCAAAACATAATTAATTTGTTAATGGCTGAAAACAACTACCTGCGCAACTGTTATCACTCTGTAGAGGAGCACAAGCCCTGAAATCACAGCGAGGCATTGAGTAAATAGTATTATTTTGTTTTCCTGCCTAGCATGTTAGTCCAGCGTTTCCTCTTGGCCACTACCAGTGTGTGTTCATGATTCCCATGCCACTACTTTTACTGGCATATTTCTCAGACCAGCAAACATGTAAAGTGGGCCACATCTTTTTAACAGAGGGGGAGACAAAAACAGCCTACTCTTTTCAACAGACAGAAATCTATAGTAATAACTGTGCAAGCTTTAATTTCTGACACATAGGTTTTAGGTTACTCGTTAAATGCAGCAGCCAATCCCAAAAAAATGCTGCTTTGCTTCCTCAGTGTCATTTTTCAAAGAAACAAGCTGGGGGTAGATCTTTGTCTTCGGCTGGGGCTTCCCTCTGGAACAACTTCCCAGGCATTCTAAAACTGGAGGAGAACCATCTCCGGGTCCAGAAGCCCCTCAAGACCTTCCTCTTTGCTTCTGCCTTCGTCCCCCCCTGCTGATCTTCTCTCTCTCTCTGCACCATGCACCTGGTCACCCTCTGTCCTCCGGGCCCAGGTACCGGCTCACCCTGCCACCCTCCCGCACTGCCTCTGGCCCACCCGTTGCACTAGGGTCTGTATCTGTACCCAGACAGTCCCCCCTTTTTTTCTTCCTGCACTTATCAGACCTACCGTGTCTGCTGTCTTAAACCCAGCATTTGCCACTTACTGGCTGCACTACCTATGTTTATTCATTATTATTTAGCTGTTTCTCCTTTGCTCCGCACTTTCCACTTCTCCCTCATTCAATGCACTTTTCCCCTCTCCCATGCACTTGCGTGTTCTCAATGTCACTGGGCCTAGTAAGATCGTTGTTTTGTTCTCCCCTGCTCCCCTCCCTTGCCTTGTCGCGCTCTGAAACCAGGGTCAGATTGGCCCCTCTGCCTTTCGGCCCGTGGCCAGGCCGAAATCGTCCCTGGGGAGTCGGGCCAGATTTTGGCCATGCCTGGGCCGGTTTGGAAAAAAATAAATTGAAAAGTCTTTCATCCTTCTTAGATCGATAAATGAGTACAAACACAAGTTGGGGGATATTTTATGCATATGTGTTCTATAAAAAAGCACTTAAGCATAAGTGCTATACAATAACATTTTATCATTTGGCCTTGGACGTCGGCTTGGATTCACAGTAATTTGACAATATGGATCTATACACACATATATTAATGATACATATGGTGATCCATTCTTGGATGACATGTATATCACATTAGTGAAATCATAACAATATTATTCGTAGTATACTTTGGAACAATGCTATTTGATGCCACTTCCGGTTTTGTCAAGAGGTGAAAGGTCGTGTTTCATCACTTCCCGGGATGTCACTTTGGGATGGGGTCAAAAAACATCACTTCTGGTGATGTCAACAGAGGTCAAAGGTCATGAGGCAAGGGGTGGGACACTTATTTTTTGAGGCGAGGGGTGGGACACTTTTTTTTTGGGGACTGGGCCTATTTCTTGTCCCAGTCCGACCCTGTCTGAAACACTAGTGTACGAGCACAATAGAAATAAAATATCAATTCAATTCAATTCAATACTATCCGATGCAGAAAACCTGAACATTCCTATATCATAATGGAACAGCCCACTTGCTTTTTGCCTCAAATACAGGTATCAGGTAATAATATCACCACATATATGGTCGCCGTAAATAATATCACCGGGAAAATGTTGTGGCAATATTATTTGGGTGACCATATATATGGCGACAGGGGCAGAAAAAATAAATTTAAAAAAAAATAAATTGGGGGTTGCGACATTATTACATGGAACCCAAATACAATGATGTCTGGATTAACAAAACATCCACAATTCGTAATAGAAAATCATGAAATCCCCTGATTAATCTCTTACATCTGTGCAGCAACTTTGTCAGGTTGAGTAACTCGGATATATTTATCAAACTATCGTTACCTCAGGTAACTAAATACAGACACAATGGTGAGCTTTATTTAATTAAACATAGCAATGGAACATACTTCCTGGGCCTATTGTAAACCATGCTATATGAGGTATTAACATGAATTAGTATGTGGTGCATGTCATAAAGGACACATAGCAGTTAATCAATCTCTTTTTGTTTAGGGATGCATAATTTCTTAAAATGAATACTTTACAGTCTGCCTATGCAAGCAAAGGTGTTGGCCTTTTCCAAATGAAGGAAATATCAGCTGTTAGGCCAATCTGATGCTTGTCTAAGCCAATAATGTAAAGATAAAAATGGAACATGCATAACACACAGCCCTGTCACACTCCCTTGGTAATAGTACATGTTGCAGTCTGTCCCCCATTTCTACCATAGGTGGTATAAGCAATGGCCCATGTGTATAATTTCATTGCCGTACTTAATGACTGTTCACCAGTTCATGAAGATCTGACCTTGGTGCCTGGCCGTTGACCTTACTGAAGGCCATAGACAGGTCTGTAAATGCCAAGAAGAGTGGCCCCCTATTTGACCCTGTGATTAGCATGTGGTGCAGGCATTGTTCTGATATGCTGAGAGAAGATCTGAATCCCAGTTGTGAGTCTGAAAACAAAGGATTTGACTCAACCCACTCATCTATACTTCATAGAACTACTCACTGGTCATGTGGCCACTAAGCAAACAGACACTACAACTGACCTTACAATGTTCAGCAAGTAGTGCCCAGATGTATAGTGCTAATTTGAATAGGTCCACCAGCACACTCTCCAGGATAGGCACCTTGAGTGAACCACATTAATTTAAGACTTTTTTCCATTGGTAAAACTTCATCAGTAAATGTGTTCAGACTACAATAAGTCATTACATAGAGGGTATTAATATTATAAATGATGCCATGTACACAACAAAAATAATCATATACATTCTTCTCTGCAATTTTACCATTCAAAGCATTTTTCATTGAGTTTGTAGCTGACCAAGTTACAATAAGCAATCTTTTTTTCATCATGACATATTGAAGTTCAGATTGGATCTTGCAGTGAGCCATCCTTAAGTTATTTCTATGACATGACATGCTAAAATTATCTCATGTACAGGTGCATTACAATCCTTCAAGACCAATATACATTTAATTCTTACTTGCAACCATGAGTGTCTATTCTTAATCATTTTCAAGCGCCTATTACATCAAACAATCTAATTCGCTATGTCAAATGAAGATGCCACTTGATCTTATCCATCATCTATTCGAGGATGGCTGCAGTATTGCAAAAGTCCTATATTAGTCAACAAAGACAAAGGGTGGGCTGAGCTAAGTATGGTGTTTAAACTGAATGTATACAAACATGTACAATGATAATGACTTTCAATAAAAAAAGAATGGTAATCACTTTCAGCTGTAGTAGGTACAGACATAATAACCACTGACTACCAATCACATGATCTAATCAAGGAATAGTCTAAGGGACCAGTTATTGATCTAATAAAGGGACCTTTACATGATTTATCTGACCAGGCACATAAGGAATGTTCTTGCACCAGATTCTGTTATCACAATCCTTGTCAATTTACACATTTGTATTGCATAGTCATCATTGTAATGCCCCATATGTTGGCCTAATTTGGATCATACACACACCTATGATCCTCTGATTAAAGAAGGTCATGAAAAGCCATAGCTAAAATTACATAGGAGTCATTAAGATGCATAAGACTATACCATTTCAGTGTTGATTGTTTAGTAAACAAGTTGCAATATCGTTATGCAGTGCAATGTTGGTGGTTCTGTGTGTGCAGAGTGAAGTGCTGGGCCAGTGTGTGCAGCACAAAGCTTGGACAGTGTGTGTGCGCGCATTCAGTGGTATGGGCTACCTGTGCAATATTGGAAGCTGTATATCCTTATACAAATACAGAAATATCACACTACGGTATTAAATGTACAGATTTAATACAGATGGCCAAAGCTTTACAATGACAATTCCAAACAGAGTAGAACAACTGATTTGAAATGAATTATCAAAATAAGCATTCCTAGTTGACTAGTAAAAACTTCTAAAACCCCCTTCATATTCAAAATCTTACAAATTGTGTCACAATCACCGGAATCACACAAAAATTAAATAACTCCTTTCAAAGATGAATTTTCACTAGCAGACTTCTTTAGATATAGGGAAGGATGACATATTCTCTGAAACTGATACTGGGATTGCACAGAGAAACCAATATAAAATTAAGATTGGATAGTCAAGGATCCATGCCAAAGGGGATTCTAATGGATACAGGGCTAAGGCATAGAGGCCCCCTTGCCCCATGTCTTTTTAATATGTATATATTGGATTTAAAGGAGGAAATTATTCATGCCGCTTTTGCATCCCCTAAAATTGATACATTCAAACATTGCTGTATGTTAAATGCTGATGACATCATGTTATTTGACTCTACTGCATGTGGCTTACAGGGCTTGTTGAATGCTTGTGTTCTTCATCCAAAAAACAATGTGTTAAGTATCAACTCATGGAAAACAGAAAACGAAAAAATATTAACTTCTCATAAGAAAACAGTTAATTGCTCATGGTTTTCAAATCAAGAAAAGTGGATGTAACTGAGAAATTAATCTATTTGGGATTCCCTGTTTTTAACGACCCAGCAAAACTAAAACATTTTCAGAGTTAAAGCAGATAGTTTGGGACAAATGAAGAAGATTCATAATAGATGTGAAAAATTCCCCATCCTTCCTGTTAATCAAGTACTATGAAGGACGGCAGAGCTATCCCTAAAATGTTTTATGGGATTGACAGTATGTCTGTATGGATACTGGATAAACTTGCATTTTATGAAGCTCGAATGTGTAATAACACCTTGAACCTTCCTAACTGTGTGCCTATTGTTTCTATCAGTTATGAATTGACCTTATATTCCATGTCTTGCAGAGCAAAATGTATGTTTTTAAGTTTAATATATAAATGTTTTATCCAGTTAAGAACCCCTTTTATGAAGATCTGTATTTTATTTCAGAAAAAAAAGCCGTACTATGCAGCATGTAAGAGATTTTGTTTTATTGGGGTAAATTTGGGATTTGGCAGTATTTTCTTACCATAAAATTATTGGTGGTAATTTAGTCTAGTATTTGGATTGGGTTTAGCATCACACTATTTTAGTGACCATACCTTGTTAGCTTATATTGGTGGTAATTTTAGTGGTATCTTGTCTTGCAGTATTTATTCCTGTGGTATAGTGGTGAGCATGGTTTTCTTTTTTTTATACTATAACCTCGTCATAAAACAAACCTTCCCTTTCTATTAGAATACCTCCTAGTTGTCTGTAGAGAGCCCCAAACTTATGCACTTTAGCAGAACCCAATGATTTTATTCAGAGCACCACCTACAGTTTGTGGCTGGTATTACTGGTTTATGTACATCCAGTAATCTATGTGCCATAAAACATTACTGGCTTATTTACATCCAGAAATCTATGTATCAGATCAGACACCTTCCCATCAGCATGCAAATAAGGAAACATTCATCACACCGCTTGCAAACCTCTGCTTTATAGCTGTTTATTACTAGCTTTCTCTTGTTTGTTATTTTACTTACATTGGTAATTTGGAAAATGCACTACTGCACTGATATGAGCCTCCCCTGTATACATCACTTATGTAAATAATTCACAGATGCATGAAAGACACAAAAATCCCATTGGTTTTTATAAATACTTCTTATATTGAATCTTATTTACATGTCACCAGGTCTTACCATGGGTTAATTACAGCATCATCTGCAATACAAGAGAACAAAACAGAACAAGCAGATCTTTTTTTAACATGGATTAATGTTCCCACATTCTGAAAATAATGAAAAATAAACATGCAATGATTTCCTAACTTCCCTACACTGTAATACATTTTAACCACACATACGGCATTTTATCTGGTCCTCACTTAGCACTTATCTTACCAAGGTCGGCTTTTCTTTAAAATCCCCTGCACAACCTCGCAGATGCAGACCCAGTGTCAACGCAAACTTCTGTAATCTTGTGTGGGGAGCGCCAGCTAATTATGTCCCACAGCTAGGACTCTACCCCTTGGAACCTCCGTTAGTCTTCTAAGCCCAGTATGAACTAACTGCTTTCCTCATTTCTTGTTCCTAAGAAAACTCCTATCCATTCCCTTATTGACGTGGCTTATCTGCCTAAAATGTCCACCAATCCTAGTAAAAAAATGTGCTCTGTATCAGCCCTAATTGTCAGAACAATGAAAGCTTTAGGCCTAGAGTTACTGTTTCACTTTGATTCCTGCCGCTTGCATTTTTCTGTTCTCTACAAGCTGAAGAAAACGCCAGTGTACATTTAAAAATGAATCTCAGCAGTACCACCAAAACATGGATTTCTCATTTTGCATTTGAGACTGCATTTTAATGTTAGAGAAGTTAGAATTAATATGTATTTAATGTTAATAATGTTAATCGGTTATGTATTACAATGTGGTCTTGAAGCATCCAAAAAAAAAATGGTGCACTTCATTATTTGAATCTGGCAGCACACTAAGCTTTTCTATGTGTGCTCTGAATATCTGCATTTTTAAATTGGGTTTGGCTGTGTTGTAAATCCTGTACTTTGCATACAACCAATAATTCTATATTATACTGGGGAAAAAAGTGCTAAATTACATACTAGCAAAATAATATTATCTGCTGGCAATAAAATGCTATTATATTTTTTGCAAAATGCTATACATGTCCTTACAAGCATTACCTTGATGCCAGATCAACATTTTTCGAAGATCTGGGTTTTGCGCTTACTGATCTGAGCAAAAGATTAATGGATATCAAAAAAAGCAATATTTGCAGACGATTGAAGAAAAGCGATTGAATCAATGCATAAATACAGCTCCTTGAAGCATGTAGGCTATGAACATAAGAAGGTTGGAGCCGTGCCTGAATATATGCATCTCTTCCAAATAAAATAGGGTGACAAGATATTTGAAAGTTTTGAGTCAATATTCTGCCCACAGGGAAGTTGTTGGTAAGGAGAAGATGTGAATTTTTGTAGATTCTGTAGGAATGTTGAAAGTGTTAATTATGTGTCCTGCACTTGGTTTTAAGAGATTGTTGTATTTTAGGAAATGTGTTTACAGACCAGAACTTTTAGATGGTGAAGCATTTTGGCCATATTTAATAAATGGTCATTATAAATACAGTGGTCTATGCTACTTTTAACGTTATGAAATTATTCAAATTGAATGTAATGACTTGTAAGTAAGTTGCTGTCTATGTTTTTTATTAATCTCAGGTAATCATTGTTATTGAATTGTAATTATTTTAAAGTAAGTTAGTGTAACGGTTATTGCAACCATATACAATAAATAAAAACATACAGATAAAACATTTAAAAAACTCATTTCAAAAATGCATTTTCACTAGCAGACTTCTTTAGATCCAGAGAATGATGACATATTCTCACAGAAACATTTCTTTTCACCTCCCATACTTCTAATCAGTCATCCCTAGCATCACTCTCACATATTCTTTGCATTCATCATTACACACGTTTAAATCCTAACCATTCAGGACATGTCATAGAAGTGACTGAATAGAACTGGCTGTTGAAAATGCCAGTTCTTTACCTTTATGGCATGGCAGCACTAACAATAGACACAATGATCCTTGGGACTGGGAGAATCTCCAAAGGACTAATTGCTGGATATGGGTGAATTCATGTATGCCTACAGGTGAATTGTGACAGCTGAAAGTCTCACACAAGCTTGGCTAGATTGTAAAGCCTGCACATAGATCTGGAAATTGTTCAAAGATCTATTGGAAATCATCAAACTTGTGTGGAATTTGGAAACTCTCTCAGGGATGCAGGTGGCTTATTTAGCAGAATTCAAGTTAGATGCTAAAGTAGGGAATCAGCAACTTCTCGATTCCTTTGTGCATTGTGTGTGGCTGCAAGAAGGTGAGGAAGGGCTGATTCAGACTAGGAGGAGTTGGAGAAAGGTTGGATGTATACCCCATTTACACATGGCCAATTTAGGGCATTTGGGAAGGGGGCATTTCACTTTATTTTACAGCAATATTTTTATGGGGGGTAAAGGCAAAGGGTAGGAATATAGGAAGAATAAGGAATGAGGAGTAACTGGGGGTAGTAGGACAGGGATATTGGGGTTTGCACCCCCTGATTAAAATGTCATAGTTGAATGCAGTGAAATGTCCACCCCGGTGAAATGCCATAGATCTATTTTGGAGGAAGCCCAAAATCGCTTTGTTTAATTTCTATGGAGCAAGGATTCTCTTTGTGTTGTGAAAATGCTATTTAAGTTGGAAAATATTGTTTATTTTTTGTAGCTTAGGATGCCAGTTTTCTTTGGGAAGCCAGTTTATTGGTTATTGAAACATTGGTTATTGAAACATTTTGTTAGAGAGCACTTTCTTTGGGAAAACAAGAGGTATGCTTTTTTTTCCAAGAAAAGCTTCTATTTGTGTTTTCATTTTTATGGGAAAGTAATATTTGTGTTTTTAGATCTTTAGGGTTTATCTCTTCTGGTGAACCTCTCTTTATTTCCATTGTTAGCTGTAGGTGGATGTACTGATCTTCTTTTTGAACCTCCTCTAACAATTGGTGCTGCTTCTGGAGCGGCCATGAGACGTCATTTGAACTCACAGTATCAGACCCATTTCGTGAGATGTGAGAGGGCATAATTAGTTACATCCACTCCTTGTGCTCCGCCAGTCATAAGCTATTGTCTTCAGGAAGACACTCCACAGAAACGGGAGGTAACACCTATCAGAAATAAAGGAAGAAGAAGTTCCTTCAATCTGCAACTTCTCTAGTGTCAGGTTATATCAGCTTGTGTGCAAGCAAGAATAGATCTTACATTAAGATTACATTTCTCATGCAATTTCTATCGCTGACAACCAGGTCTGCCCACTTTATACAGTAGAATGTTTTGCATGTCCATACATCCTTGCAGTAGTGCATCAAAATTGTGTTTTTGCACACCGACTTCCGTATGGGAGTGGAGGAAAATTAAGTGCAGTTGTAGGTATACCACCTACAGTTGTTGTATGCCAAGACACATTGAAAAATGAAGAATTGGGAAGCACATCCCACATTGCTATATGTATAAAGGTTGGCATGCCCCTGTACCATACACTGTAGCAGTTGAATGAAAGCTACTGTCATATTATGAACAGTAAATCAAATATAGGCAAATCATGTCACCACATGGTGGTGAAAGTGTGCAAAATATGGTACAGGCATTGTGTATACCTCCATTAGGCTAGCAATGACATTGAAGACATTGGGCCTCATTAGAAGGTTGGAGGTAACCATGCCGCTTTTAGCGGCATGAATGCCTCCATACCGCAATCCGGGCCCGGGTTCCTCGAATGAGGAACTCAATGGGCTCAATGGGAATGGGGATGGAGCTAACAACGGGCCCGTTAATGACGGGCCCGTTGTTAGCTCCCTGGTCCCCTCGCGGGACCCGGTAAGGACGCCTGGTTTTTCCAGGCGCCCATTGCGGGTCCCGCGAGGAGACTTCGTAATAGGGCGGAACGGGTTTACCGGCACCGGCACCTTTACCGGTGCCGGTAAACCCATTCCGGCAACCTTATAGTGAGGGCCATTGTCCATTACCTCTAAAGCCAAGTGCAAGCTGCCGGGACAAAGACACTCTGCAACCACCTGCTCCATATTATCCCAGATGTCTCCACTTGTGTGGCTCCTGCCATACAAGCCTTGAATGCTTACGTGGCTTGTTGGTGCACTACATGTAGAGCTGGGAAGATTCCACGTGCTGAGAGGGTAAGGTCAGCCAGTCTATTGTTCCTGAAGTGTTGTCAGTGTTTTTCCCCTATTGGCCACATTTCCCTGATGAAATGCACTTTCCTAAACTCTGCCCTGTTCAACTTTTCTTTCACCACTCGAAATACTGGATCATAAAACCGAGTTGCACTCCTGTGTGAAATGTTGTTCTGACTGAAAATCTGACAGCATGCATCATCAGTTTTCCTCCTGTCTATTGGAAGCCCTATCACAATTTGGCATTCAGCAGCTAATCTCATGGATGGTTGTAATGGTACTTCTGGCTGTGCACAAATGACCGGCTTGGTATATAGAAGTCATTGCTCCGTTGTCGCTCCTATATCAAAGTATATATGCCGACATACTTTGCGGTGGAAATGACACAACCCAGTTCTGGGGTGTGAGTGTGGGGCTATGCAGACGTTCTGCTGAGTATTTGTTCAGTCCAGCAAGACTACTGTATATGCTGACCTCAATCATTTACATGGTGTTGGTTCAAATGGTCCAGCCGCCATAATGTACCCACACTGGTCTCAGGATTTCCTTAAGACATAGTTTTATGTCATCGAGCTGTGGTGCCAACACACAGCTCTTGACCATGCACACATAATTCCATACAGAAATATGTGCTTTTGGACTAGCTTCATGTGCCATTTGCTGTTTGTATGGGGCAAGAATAGAGGGAACATAATGTTCCCTAAGGCACAAAAGGTGACAATAAATGCTGGCTACTGTGATGGTCTGGTTGCTGCTGCTGTTGCTTGATTATGAACCACACTGACACTTTGACATGGGTATGCAACATTTAGCTCTCCAGATGTGTTGGACTACAACTATCATCAGCCATAGCCAGCATAGTAAATGATGAGGGATAGTGGGAGTTGTATTCCAAAACATCTGGAGATTCACTATAGCATGCATTCTCATCAGAGTTCAAAGGTACGGAAAGACCTGAAGTTCAGTGGATTTGCCAGGCTTCAAAATACTCTGTTCCTCCTACATGGCTGATTGACCATGGTCCTGCTACACCTGACCTAATGTAGAGAGCTGAAAATAGGAACCCACCTCAAGCACATCTCCTGCCGCAGCAGGAGTGGGCAGCTCTTTTGCTGGAACCTCAATATAAACCTACAGAACCTGGATGTGGACCCTGTTCTTCACCAACATGGCAATCACTGATCTTAGCATGGGCACCTTTGGGCAGTCTACAGAAGATATTCAGACACAACATTGCCAGTGAAGACATTAAAATCACTAACCAACACGACTTGTGTTTGGAATACACATAGCCATGGATGATATGTTTCTTGTTGTCTCTTGCTGGTGCTGAACTATGCTACCATCCATGTTTCATGCATCCTAACTATTTCAAAGGTGAAGCCATGAAGATTGTTCATGCATTCCTCTCCTCTTCTCATTTTTGGCTGCTGGCTCTGAGGACATCTGAATTGGTGCGATATTCACCTCACACAGACAAGATGTTATCACACCCCAGTAGAACATGTTTTAAAACTAGGTAGTCTTATATGTTCTTGCCCCATGAGCAGAATCACTCATGTGAGAACATGTTCAATCAACTGGTGCTGCTACAAATCCTCCTCTATCCTCATATTTAGGCAGGTGGTGTATTACATCATGCAACCAATCACCACTTCCTGATAACCACCACCGCCACACTGTACACAATGTGTCTGAAACGGCTCCAAACAAGTATTTCCCTTCCCACAAAATAATGGCATGGAAATTCATGTACTTGTGTGTGTGTGGAATAATCAGTATTGTGTGAGAGTGTGTTAATGTCTCATTTTCTGTATCTACTGTTCTCCTACCACTGTACAAACACTGTGATACCCCAGGATTGGGGCGTTGTACAAATGAAATAAATAAATAGAAAGAAATTAAGTCTTTCTCTGGCCCCCTGTGGTAGCAGTTTGCTTTCAATGCAGGAGTATACTCATGCACAGTGATTTCACATACCAGCTGACTTAATACTTTCTCTAAAGTCCAAGTCTGGATATGTCTCCTAATTGCCATTTGTGCACTCATTATACAACATGCCTTTGGTGATATTTCATATTATCAAGGTATGATTCATTAACGCAAATAAGACCTGCTGTGCTGGAAATGCATATCAGGTGGGTATTCTTACAGTATGACTGTTTCCATCCTGATCACCCGTGAAGGCGTCTACCTAAAGACTGGCTCCACAGCTTTACCTCCAATTTGGTAATGTCCAAACTGTTCCAGGGCAGGAGGATATCCTATCCAGATAAATTATTGGGAACAAACTGTCCCTTGAGCACTTTCATAAAAGGGCTGTTGATAGCCCACCATATGTTTAATCAAACGTAATCAGTTCCCTGAGTGTCCTCACTGCTCTATATGTATGGGACTCCAGTTAAACTACAAACCAAACAGGACACAATTATACCAAGGACTTCAGTGGATTTGCTCAATGCGTTAGTTAAACTGGATCCCCAAATGTCATGCCTATTTACATTATTTATTTTGATTTATTTAGCGTAATATTGCCTGCTAGGGATTTGTATACAACTAAAGAGGCATACAGCAAATATAACTAACACACATATAAAAGGAATTGCTTCTGTATAACATAATAACCGCTCCTATGATACAATACAAATGGAGTTCTTCATCCACAATTACAAATAACAGATATCAATGATTACATACTTTTTTAAACATTCATTTACAATTCAAGTAAGGACTTTAGATCAATCTTCCATTGTACAAAAGTTATAAATAGTCATGTAGCACAAAGTAGAGAAGAGGAAATTAACTAACGACAAAAGGCAGCAGGGATAATCACTACATACTAAGAAAGCCCAGCTGTAAGACAGAAGCTTAGAAAGTAATTGGGCCTCATTAGGACTCCGGCGCTAAACCATGGTGCTATTAGCACCATAGTCCATGCCGGAGTCCACCATGGCGGAATGGGGAATTACCACCCCATTCCGCGGTTGGTGGGTCGGTAATTCCCCATACCGCCATGGCCCTTCCCCATTCCCATTTTTGCCCCATAGGCTCAATGGGAATGGGGAAGGCGCTAATTATGGTACCGCAAATTGCGGTACCATAACTAGCACCAAGGTTCCTTTGCGGGTCCCTACTTTAACGGCTGGTAAAACCAGCCATTAAGGTCGGGTTCCGCAAAGGGACCTCGTAATTAGGCGCTAGGTGTTTAACGGCGCCGCAGCCTTTTACGGCGCCGTTAAACACTTAGCGCCAGGGTCATAATGAGGCCCATTGATTCTAATATTACCCGAATGGACAGCAAACCAGTATCATTCCTCTGGAAAAGGGCTGCACAATGCGAAACAGTAGCATCACAACTATATAATGTTCTACCACAGGAAATCCGAGCTTCCCTCTGCAGAAAGTTCATGCTTTCGCAATCAAAAAGCAAGTGCTAAGCCGATTCAAGAGTCTCTTCCCCACATAATCTGTAGTGTTGTCATTCTCTGAGGATTCCAAATAGTCCACCCTATACCTCAAAAGTTTTAACAGAGTTAAATGGTGTCCTCACGAATGTTTCAAGTAGCCAATTGTGAGGGAAGTCATACGTATATCGTGGTGTATTAGGGTTGGTGTGATAATATCTCATAAAGGCATTTTGGGGGTAATTCATAGAATTCAGCGCACAAGTGGCGCACGCGGCTGGCGCACAGTGTGCGCGTGCGAATCCCTGCGCCAGCCGCGTGCGCCAAAACCCATTTCCGCGCACAGCGTATTCATGGATTCCAGCCACCAAAACCAGCCGTGGCGCACAGTGGCGCAGCGACCTTGCAGCAGCGCCAGTTACGCCCCCAAGAACGCCTTCCGCGCAGGGAAAAGCCATCAAAATCCCCAATCCAGCGCAAAGGGCTGCGCTAACCCTGTACCAGCACGGCAAGCGGGCTACGTGTATTTCAGGGGTTCGCGTGAAGTTTCTCACGCGATCGGGCCTGGGGGAGCGGGCTACGTGTATTTCAGGGGTTCGCGTGAAGTTTCTCACGCGATCGGGCCTGGGGGAGCGGGCTACGTGTATTCCAGGGGTGCGTGAGAAGTTCTACACGCGATTGGCCTGGGCGCGTGTATTTCAGGGGTACGCGGGAAGTTCCACACGCGAATAGCCTGGGCGCGTGTATTTCAGGGGTGCGCGGGAAGTTCCACACGCGAATAGCCTGGGCGCGTGTATTTCAGGGGTGCGCGGGAAGTTCCACACGCGAATAGCCTGGGCGCGTGTATTTCAGGGGTGCGCGGGAAGTTCCACACGCGAATAGCCTGGGCGCGTGTATTTCAGGGGTGCGCGGGAAGTTCCACACGCGAATAGCCTGGGCGCGTGTATTTCAGGGGTGCGCGGGAAGTTTTACACGCGATTTCAGCAGGGTACGTGTATTTCAGGGGTGCCGGGGAGTCCTACATGTGATTTGACAGTGTGGGTCCTCCCAGGTGTTCCCTGTACACCCTCCACGGCCCCTGCAGGCAGCCCACAACACAGGGGACTACACTGCATCCCTGGTCATGTCCCGCAGGCAGCCCACCCAACATGGGCATGCCCCCCAGCAAAGGCACATGTCTCCTTGAACTAATGAACACCAACTCATGTCCCCCACCACCCCCACCCCGCAGCACTGTGGGGCACCTGCCAGCAGGCCCCCACCCATGTCCAACTCATGTGCCCCACCACCCCCACCCCCCAGCACTGTGGGGCACCTGCCAGCAGGCCCCCACCCATGTCCAACTCATGTCCCCCACCACCCCCACCCCCCAGCATTGCGGGGCACCCTCCACCAGGCCCTCGCCCATGTCCCATCCATGCCCCCCTGCACCTGGGTCCCAACAATCCCCAATCATGTCCGTAATGGCCATCCTCCCCTGCCAAAAGGCCCAACCAACTATCACATCCACCCACATATCAAAGGCAATTACATGTTACACACCCAATGTAAATAATGCAAATGAACACATGTCTGTCACACACAATGGCTGCAAGTGAATGTTAAAACACCCAACATGACATGCATGAAAGTAATGAGATGATACGACACATTGAAGGATGAAAATAAAAATGTATTGAAAATCAATTAGAATGGAAATGAAATTAGAAAAACCACAAAGCAAAACAACAAAAAGAAGATGAATGTCCATGAAAAAAATCCAAAAAATCAAAAAATCCATAGAAGAACTATTTACAAGACAATCCCGGGTCCATGAGCCCAACCAAATGAAACCTAACTATGTCAACTAACTAAAAACTGAACTATATACAAAAAAGTGGCGCAAACAAATAAAAAAAAAATAATTTAAAGGAAACCTACCACTAACTATATAACTATATACAATGGCAGCGGGCAAGTCCTGCGGCTCACTCTGTGATGTTGCCGGCCAGGGCATCATCGAACTCCATGTCGATGTCCTGGAGGCGGGACTCTGTCCTGGCCCCGAGGTCTCGCAGGGATAACCCCATGTTCCCCTCAAACTCCCTGCGAGCTTCCTCGAGGCACTCAGCCCGCCTCCACGCCCGACGCATGGAGAACTCCGCCCTGACCATGGTGAGCCGCTCCTCTTCCGCCCGCTGCCGCTCCGCACCTATCCGCTGGACCAACTGCTCCCACACGGAAGACACTACCATCCCAGGGTTCTCCTGCCCTCCGGCCGATGCCTGCCCCTCTGATCTTGATGGCCCCGAGCCATGATGCCTCCCACGTCGAGCCTGCTGCTGCCTCCGACGCCACTGCCTCTGCCAGCACGACGGCATCCAGGATGATGGAAACCACCGACGCCGTCGTGCACATGCCCTGCCCGATGATGCCGTCACATCCTCCATCTGCTGGGGTCCAGTTGCTGTGTTGTCCACCCCTGCTGGACCTCTGACTCCCGACTGTGGCAGGGATGGGATCCCCACCGAGCTGGCTGCATTGGTCAGGGCAGGTCCACAGGGGGCCCTGGTGGCATCTGGGCCGGAAGACGGCAAGGAGAACGACTGGCGTATAGTCTCCACAGAGGAGGAGAGGGCCGCCAGATTGGCCGACACATGCAGGAAATCCCCGAACATGGCCGATCCCAATTGGGCCATGTCGGCACGGTGCTCTTCGTGATGACGTGCGTGCTCCTCCTGGGAAGCAGGCACGGCATCACGAATCACAGCCGTGCGCATCGCGACCCCAATCAGGACCTTCTCCACACAGCCAGGGGTCCCCTCGTCCGCAGGTGGAGGGGAGTCAGATGACATGGACATCCCCTCTACCTGCGGACGGGCCTGGGACGGGGCATCCCTGCTGGTGCAAGGTGGTGCACCCACAGGTTCAGGGACAGCGACATGCACAGGCCCCTCCACGGTAACCTGTGCTGCCTCCTGCCCCTGCCCCTGGACTGCACCACTTGCACCAGCAGGGATGCCCCCACCAGGCCCCATGTGCGCCTCAGTGGCGGCCTCCTCCTCCTCTGTGGAAACCACCAACCTGGATGGCTCCTCGCCGTCTACCGCCGTAGCAGGCCCCTGTGGGGGCTCACCCACCCCTTCCGCTGCAGCCGTGGGGGCATCCCCGCCGCCTTGCTCCACAGCGCCGTCTCCGCCCTCTCCTTCACTAGCCGCTGCGTAGAGGGAGACATAGAACACAAGCATCAGGGTACTGTACAATGGTCCCCTAGACAGGAAGCAATAGCAGATGAGTGCCACTGTCAAAGTACACTTCCATCATGTCACACCACAACACATGTGTCAGTCCAGGCAAAACACACACAGTGACAGTCATGGTGCGTGCCATGGACATTTCAATGCATGTCCAATGGACTCTCGAATCATACAATGTAATGGGACTCACATACATCATGGGTCATGCCTATCACATGCACACACTTCACCTCAGTCACATCCATCTGGCCCCGTACACCCCAATCACAGTGCATACAAGGATGACTAGGCTGCATCAGTGAATCTGTACATTGTCACAGACATGTGTCATGCATCCATGGCACTCACAAGTCACAGACACGCAGGTCAGGCAAACACACATGGATACCACATATGTATCTGGCATCAGCACCCATCCCTCGCACCCACCCATGTCCAGGAACAGAGACTGCCATGCTCTCATGTGTGCAATCCGCACAGGGCTCCCCATGTCGCATTCAAACACATGCAACAACCATGCGGTTCACACATTACAGGTCGGACATGCATTCCCATGATGTCCCTGCACACATACATGCGTACATGGCCTATGTCACACATGCAGGCAAGTATCAGACAACCAGCACACTGCAACATGCCCTGTCTCACACAGCAATGCTTGGCCACTTACCGCTCAACTCCAGACGGGTCTCCCTCTCAAGGACCTGGGCGTGGAGCGCTGGGTGTGCGCCTTCCAGGACCCTCAACTGGATGGAACTCATGCGGCCCCGGCCCCCCTCCACGAGGCGCCGGGCCTTCATGAGGGTCCTGGACCTCAAGTCCTCCCAGCGCTTCTTGACCTTCTGGATGGTGCGGGTTGCCACCCCCTCCGCGTTGATGGCAACCACACAGTCGGCCCAGATCCTCTCCCGTCCTTCCCTGTTGGCGCGGGACGATCCGAAGAGGGCATCATACTGCCCCAGGACTTGCTCCACCAGGACACCAACTTCGGTGGCAGTGAAGCTGGTGCCCCTCTGCCCCTCTGGCCGGGGGTTGCCACTGGTGCCAGATGTTGATGTGCCCGACATGGCAACCCCAGGGGCAGGAGTGGGTGGGCAATTGGGTCCTGGGGCTGGGCTGTGGAGCGATGTTATCCGAGTCGGGAGTCTTCTGTTCCAGCAGGGGTGGACACAGCAACTGGACACCTGCAGATGGCTGATGTGCAGGCACCAAATGGCAGGGCACGGTGGCAGCAGGCAGGCAGGCAGGCAGGCAGCAGCAGATGGCACGTGGGAGGCTGCTCGGGGCACTGAGGGGCAGTAATTCGGCCTTCTGGGCAGGAGCGTGGTCTTCCGTGTGTTTTCGCGTGGCCAGCTTGATACAGAGTGATTTGGCACGTGAAAATCCTGCACGTCAGCGTGAAAATCGAGGAAAGGCCCTTAGCGCGTAAGCACGTCAGCACGCGTACGCGATTTCATTGGACCAAAGGCCCTTACAGCGTAAGCGCGTCTGTGACGTTTTGCGCACGGGCGTTGCCCTGGCAGGGCTTGGAGATCCTGCGTGCCTTTATGTTCTGTACGTGCTTTTCGTGCGGTGCGTGTGTTTTCCATCCGTTGGGGTTCACACGCTATTACTTCACAGCGGGTGTTGGCTACGAGTTCTTCTACACGCAAGGCAGACGGTGAGTGGTACCCCGCTCCCCCAGGCCCGATCGCGTGAGAAACTTCACGCGAACCCCTGAAATACACGTAGCACGCTCCCCCAGGCCCGATCGCGTGAAAAACTTCACGTGAACCCCTGAAATACACGTAGCACGCTCCCCCAGGCCGGATCGCGTGAAAAAGTTCACGCGAACCCCTGAAATACACGTAGCCCGCTCCCCCAGGCCCGATCCCGTGAGAAACTTCACGCGAACCCCTGAAATACACGTAGCACGCTCCCCCAGGCCCGATCGCGTGAAAAACTTCACGCGAACCCCTGAAATACACGTAGCCCGCTCCCCCAGGCCCGATCGCGTGAAAAAGTTCTCGCGAACCCCTGAAATACACGTAGCCCGCTCCTCCAGGCCCGATCGCGTGAGAAACTTCACGCGAACCCCTGAAATACACGTAGCACGCTCCACCAGGCCCGATCGCGTGAAAAACTTCACGCGAACCCCTGAAATACACGTAGCACGCTCCCCCAGGCCCGATCGCGTGAAAAAGTTCACGCGAACCCCTGAAATACACGTAGCCCGCTCCCCCAGGCCCGATCGCGTGAGAAACTTCACGCGAACCCCTGAAATACACGTAGCACGCTCCCCCAGGCCCGATCGCGTGAGAAACTTCACGCGAACCCCTGAAATACACGTAGCACGCTCCCCCAGGCCGGATCGCGTGAAAAAGTTCACGCGAACCCCTGAAATACACGTAGCCCGCTCCCCCAGGCCCGATCGCGTGAGAAACTTCACGCGAACCCCTGAAATACACGTAGCACGCTCCCCCAGGCCCGATCGCGTGAGAAACTTCACGCGAACCCCTGAAATACACATAGCAAGCTCCCCCAGGCCCGATCGCGTGAAAAAGTTCACGCGAACCCCTGAAATACACGTAGCCCGCTCCCCCAGGCCCGATCGCGTGAGAAACTTCACGCGAACCCCTGAAATACACGTAGCACGCTCCCCCAGGCCCGATCGCGTGTGTAACTTCCCGCGCAACCCCGAAATACACGTGCCCCGCTCGCACAGGCACTATTGCTGTATGTTGCCACTTTTGTAATGCGCAGGGACGCTACCGCCTGCCTTCGTGTGGCGGACGTGTTTTGGCTTGTGCGTGTCTTTCGCTGTGCGTGGCTTTGCCCTATTCGATTCCATGAATACGTGTGGTTCGGGTGCGTGTGGGCGTTCCGTCTGCTTCCCTGCAGTACATCCCCAGTTACGCCCTTGTTTTCGCGAGTTGTTCCCCATTCCGCGCGTTACGCCCCGTGTTCCGCCCACTTTCTAGTGTATGCGCAGAGGTTGTGCGCTTTCACTGTGCGCGTCGCGCACGTCTTTCGGGATGTTGCAGTGACGTGTGCGCCATGCACGGGTTTGGCGCACATCCCGAGGAAGACACGCGCATGGACTTCCATGAATCGCACGCGTGCGCATGCGCCTCTTTTTTTCCGCTTGCGCCTGCTTGCGCGTAGATTTTCGGCGCACGTTTGTTCCATGAATCGGCCCCTTAGTGGCTACATGTATTACATTTTGTTATGTATCAATAATATGAAGTAGTTTTTTGTTGGAACTTTACAACGAGAAAAGGTGATCATTGCTGGCTCATTTCCATATGTCTGTGCTTCAGATTCTTTCATTAGTTTATATAAATTAGTATGGTCAAAAGAGTTAGGCCTATTCCCAAGCAGCCAATATAAGTTTAGTTTGCATAACATTTGTAAAGTACTAATACTGATTAGCCCCATGTCACGGTACATTACATTCGATCGGAGTGGTTTTATTATGATTCAACATTTTCTTGAGAGATGTGTTTTCTATTTTCATTATTCTGTTTCTCGAACTGTCACCCCAGACTTTCACACTGTATAATCACGTGGACGGAATGTTTGTCTTGAAAACCTTTAGAATTGCTAATATAGAATATCCAGCATGGTTTGTGGCAAACCGTGTAATACCCCTGACTAGCTGCTGGACTTCGCTCTAAATTAGATCTAAGTGAGGCTGCAAAGTGAGTTTATCATCAAGTGTGACCCCTAAATAGGGGAATTATCGAAACATGCCTTTAGAGTGGAGGTCTATATACCAAGATATACTTTTTTTCAACATAGATGATTTTGTTGACTTTTATCTCATAGCCATTAAGATTGGAGTATTCACCTAATTTGTTCAATATGGACAATACTCCCTTGCTAGTACTATCTGGGATAACTGAGTCATCCACGTAATCTAGCCAATAAATTCTAGTGTTACCAAACATAGGGATGTTCATATTGTAAAGTCAGCTAGATAGAAACTGAATAAAATTGGGGAAAGTATACAGCCCCCTTTCAGGCCCACCTTTGTAGGGATATTGGGGGTCATTATGAGTTATGAGGTAGCCATGCCACTGTTAGCGGCATGGCGACCCCCTTACTGGGTACCGGATCCGGGTTCCTTAAATGGGGAATTACCGGGCCATTCCAACCTTGGATGGCCCGGTAATTCCTCCTTCAAGGAACCCGGAGCCGGTACATCCCCATTCCCATTCCCATTCGAGCCCGCGTAGGGCTCAATGGGAATGGGGAGCATGCTAACAACGGGCCCGTTAATAACAGGCCTGTTGTTACCATGCTGGTCTCCTCGTGGGACTCGCTAAGGACGCTTGGTTTTACAGGCGTCCTTAGCCGGTCCCCCGAAGGAGACCTCGTAATAGGGCGGTAAAGGGTTGATGGCTCCGGCACCTTTACCATCACTGTTAAATCCCCTTACCTTCCAACTTGTATTGAGCCCCATTGTCTGTGTTGGTCCCTGCACGTGACAGTCTAACTAACCTTAACTATTTATAATTGCCGTTTTGTATAGTTCCACATACAGAACTGAACATGATCAGAGCTCTAGGGAGGGTTTGCGGTAGGAAAGTGAAAGATGGGGTAGGCATGTCTTCACAGCTCCTTTTAAATGTTACCATTTCTTCTAATGGGAGCCTTTGCAGAGCTATCAGACAAGGTATGATATTGTCAGATCTTTTGTTCTGAGACCTGGAACAATTCTTCCAGATATATTATGCACATGTTCCAGAAGTTGCAAAGACACTTTTCTGGCAAACTGCATATGATCCATTGCAGTAATCCAGGTTGGCCAGCACTAGAACCTGGGGCATCTCAACTCTGTGCCAAGACTTAAGGAACTGAGAATTGTACATATGTAACTGATTGTGACTGCTCCTTGTATGAATCTTGTCTTGAAGTGGTAATCCAGGAGACGCATCTGCTAAAGTGGCCCTTTGAAAGGGTGTTGATTTGGGAGCAGCACCAGTAAAAGGGATTAAACTAAAATAGCCTAACGGCTTTTGCCTCTAATTAAACAAGTATGTAGACAAGTGACCAACAGCATAGCAGAATTACTTCTCCACACTTGCAATAAATAAACCATAAACCAAAGTTTCTAGAAGGCAGGGCTCTCCCTGACTGGCAATCACTGGAGGTTGAATTTCACTCACAGACTGAGGTTTTTTGGGTGCCCTCCATACTACTTTCTTAAAAACTAATGGGTGTCATCCACATCTCCGTCATCAAGTCCATTGGTTGTGATCCCCACTTCCTTCCAGCCCCTCAAGCACTTTCCGTTCATTCAACCTGCTGCAACCTTCCCCAGCATCACACCCGTTCCTCTTGCCTACCCAGGCCCATCAGCATGATTTGCTTTCAGTTAACTCAGATCCAACCCTCTCTCAGCTTGCCTTGGCCCAGCTTGCATAACCAGCCACTCTGGCATTTTCCCTTCCAGCTTCTCCTGTGCTCCCCTTGTTTCCTCAGCTCCTCCAGCTTTCCTCCCCTGACTTTACATGGCACCAGACCTCACCCAGCATCCCTTCTGAGTATTTTACATCCCCCACCATTCCACCATTTTTCCTGCCTCTCAACCTAACCCTCTCCCAGCATCCGTTCTGATCTCCTTTCATCCCAAGCTCTTTCGTGATTTTCCCTCCTCCCAACCCATTCCCAATCCTCTCCAAGTATCGCCCCTGGTCACCTTGTATCCCAAGCCCCTCCAGCCTTTTATTTCTCCACTCAACCGAGCACCAACACTCCACCATTCTCCCAATTGCTTTCATTAGATAATCCAACTTCTTAGGCCTTTTTCCATTCACTAAATCCATCACAACCCTCTCCCAGCTTCCTCTCTGTTGCTTTTGTAACCACAGCCCATCTGGCCTTTTTCCTTTTCACTCAATCCACCTCACCCCTCTACAAGCTTCCTCCCTGCTACTTCTGTAACTCGCGCTCCTGGCCTTTTTTCCTCCATACAAAACGTTTACAACCCTGTGTACCTTCCTCTCTTCTCCCCTTTGCAATTGCAGTTATTCAGCCCTTTACCCTCAACCTTGGTCCAGCTCCATCCCTCACCCATATACCCCCCCTCTGGTCCACTTGCATCTCCAGACCCTCAGTCTTTTTCCTCCAAACAGCCCCAACCCTCTTCCAGCTTCCTCTCTCCTCCCTTAATATCCCTAGCCCCTTTCACAGCATTCAACCTGCTCCTCTTGCATCCCCATCCCCATTGGCCTTTTTACCTTGCCTCAACCTGTCCC
Organism: Ambystoma mexicanum; assembly: GCF_040938575.1. Classification (NCBI taxonomy): domain Eukaryota; kingdom Metazoa; phylum Chordata; class Amphibia; order Caudata; family Ambystomatidae; genus Ambystoma; species Ambystoma mexicanum. The sequence continues at coordinate 1,148,785,046 of NC_090933.1, forward strand.
CAGCCTTCTGCTAGATTCCTCTCTGCTCCACTTTATCCACAATCCTTATGGACTTTTTCTTTCCATTCAACCTGGTGAATTACCCCTCCCAGCATCTCCTATGCTCATTTTACATTTCCAGCACTTACAGACTTTTTAACTCCATCAAACCAGTCCCAAGCCTCTCCCAGCACCCTGTATGCTCACTGTGCTTCTCTAGCTCCTCCTGTTTCTTTCTTCTACACTCAACCCATCAGGAACCCTCTCCCAGCACACTCTCTGTTCCTCTGTCATTCCTAGCCCCCTTGGTCTTTCTGTCTCAATTCATCCCAGTCCCAACCCTCTGACAAGCTCCTCTCTGCTCCCTTTGCATGATCCTGCCTTTTCCCTCCAAACAACCGCCTCCACCCCTCTTACAGCATCCCTTCTGCTCCTCTTGCTTCCCCAGCCCCTCTGCCTTTCTACCTTCCCTCAGGCCAGCTCACACAACCATCTCACAGGCTTCCATCTACTCACCTTGCATCCCCAGCCCCTGTGGTGGTTTTCCTTCTACTACCCTTGCCAGCCCAATTCCGTCTGCCTTTCTCCCTGAACCAACCATATTGTGCTTTTGGAGCCAATACTAGAAAACAATACCAAATAGTATATCAAAATGAAATATTTTATAGTAGAAAACAGTCAACCCCCAACTTACTCCAGAAAGGCACTATCACTCCCTCTTGTGTGCAAATTGTTGTTAGAGTGAGGTGGTAGCTTTCTCGCTCCACAAGAGCCTCTGTGGGGATAGCTTACACTTTAAGCATATGAAAATTAGTGGAAAGCCGACCCCTATCACTCTGGATGGGCACCCCTTAAAGTAAGAGTATGACTGCACATACATCTAGCAAGAGGTCCCACATACTGCAAATTGGAGATTGCAATGTTGTTGGGCTAATATCCCTACCTGGCCCCACCCAAACATTTGTCTTTCACTGTCAGCATGTTTATGTTCACCTTCCCGGGCCCATTGCACCCCCCCCTCCCTTTAGGCCAAGGGATGTGTACCCACCTTTGTTACACACTTCAAGGAATCCACACAGCACCTTTTATCTTTCCTGATCCTAATTTAATCATGAAGAACCCCTTCAGGTTGTCAGCTTCATTCTGAGACCTGAGTAATGGACCTGAGTCTGCATCACATTTGTGGTGGATGGTGGAGACAGGTTGGATTCCATGTCCTTTTGGCCCGTGGCTGTGCGCATTGTGTGAGGAGATTTTGAGGCTTTTTGGAGAAACCTAGGTAGGCATCTGGAAGAAAGGATGAGGGAGTATGGTCCCTGACAAATGATGTTTGCTAACCCAATGGGTGTTGTACCTAAAGACGTTAGAGTGAGGTTTAAGTCAGCTCTTAGCCTGCCAACCAAAGAAAGGTGATATGTGTGCCTGTGGTGCTTACATTTCAAGCCACCCCTTAATATGAAGCTGAATTTCTTGCCTTCCTTAACCTATTTCAGAGAAAGAGAGAAAATGAGAGAGAGACAGAGAGAGAGGGAGAGAGAGAGAGAGAGAGAGAGAGCGAGAGAGAGAGAGAGAGAGATCTTGACTATTGCAATCTGAGAAAGTGAAATGGGACCTGTCTGCAGAGATCAGAGGAAGGAGTGCAGGGATAACCCATGGTGTTTTGCCATGTAAGGTCTACTGCCCTCTTCTCCCAACTAATCAAGTCCCTAGAAGATCTTCTACCATCTTATACTACACACACAATTCTCCCAAAGATGACCACCACATGCCTAGCTGTTAGCACATAAACTTGAATCGAGCTACGACTGTGCTCTCCTCTATATCATGTTGGGGAGTACATCCAACACCCCCAACGTGCATGAAAGAACACACTTTGGACGTCTCTGTGAAGACACACACATTATGCGAGCAGAGCACTCGCTTTGACATCTGTGCAGAGCTTGCTAACGCAGGTTTGAATCCCGGCGGGGCCAAACTCAGCCTTTCATCCTTCCGAGATCGATAAATGAGCACCACACACCTTGGGTAATAATAAGCAGTGCTCAGATACCTGAGGGTTCGTAGCGCTATATAAATGCCAAATTATTATTATTATTATTATTATTATTATTATTATTATTATTATTATTATTATTATTATTATTATTATTATTATTATTATTATTATAAAGAAAGCAGACCAATGCATATAGAATTCCCAGTGTAGGCCCAAAAATCCACTAGTAACCATGTATCATTAAGCAGTTTTCCTGCAGGACATGTAAGCCATGAAGTGCAGAGCTAATATTTGAGCATAGACATATGTAGCATTTAACATTTGTCAGGAGGATATTAAGGACCCTCGTAATGATAGCAAATGGCTGTGAACTTTTACACTAATTGTGTGAATATGAATAACACAAGTAGGCCTCAAGACACATTCAGCCATCCCAGAAGCATACAAATCCTATTCCCTCAACAGAGTATATCAGCCAGGTTTTCACAAAAAAAGCACACATACACAAAGCTGTAACTTCCCCACAGCAAGACTGAATGCTGTGCAGTAATTGGTCAAGGCAGGTGGACAAATACATTCTCAAGCCTGCATTTCAGTAGTGAGGTCATTTAAAAGCAACAGACCCCAGGGTTAAGAGACACATCTTGCTCATGGATTGGCTGAGACACATCAGCTTAGCCAAGTTCCCAATTCTGTGTTCAAAAGATATATAACAACTTCTGTTCTTGGTCAGTACATAAAAACATATCACAATGAAGGTACCAATTTAAACAATGAGCAGTGCAGAATGTACATGTTCAGGAAGAATGACCAAGAGTGACACTGCCCTCTGTAGGAAACCCTCACTATAAGAGACCCAATTGCTATGTTAGGAACCATAAAAACATTATTGCTTATGGAGTACAATTAATTGGGTACCAATGACTTTCATGGAAACTTATGAATGAACCCAACAGCACATATATAATATCAGGAAGGAGTGTGCTTATAATATTGGAAGCTACATATACATATTCATATCATTGCAAGAGAATCATGTTTGCAAGCACCTAAGCCCCAGCTCACAAGGTTGAAGACAGAGCAAATGAAATCATGCATGAGCCATGAGAAAGGAAGTGTTGGAAGGGAAGCGAGCAACTTTTCCAACGAGGAGTTGCAATATCGAACTGGCGATGAACAGTTCATAATGATGGGAGCGGTAAGATCGTGAAAACCGATGAAGTCTTTGGCAAAGGATGTAAAGTTATTATTTTGTTGCCCCACTGTCAACACCTCACTTATGGATTGGTGGAATTCTATTAAGTTACTCACTCCACGAATACTCATCCTGGAACAGCCAATCAATTATTACATTCTGAAGATACAAACTATAAAGAGTAGCCTCCAATCAGCAACAAAGGATGTTCACAGCGTCAATTAATGAATACAACTGATGGCTTCATGTGGTCAGGAGGGTAGAGTAAGCCAATAGGGTTAGGTATTGTATAGATTCACCTATAGTGGAAATAACATTGTCCAATCATTTGTTGTCATTTCTTTTCTGAAATTTACTACAAATTCAGCCATTTCTGAGGCCATTGTGAATGTATTTTTGATAATTCCCCAGCCTAGGCTGTGCGTGTAATAAATATTTGTTTTTCTCACATCTTGTGCACTATTTTTTGTCTCATTGGTTTGGTTTTAATAATTTGATTTTGGGACTTGCCTTACAATTACTATCAGACTCCCCCACATTTTTGGCCAACCAGAGACAAAGCAATATAGTCTATCAGATTCGAGTTTCTCTCCTTTGCATAAAATATTCCCAAGAGTGTCTGTCAGACCCAAAGAAAGCAAATCAGGACATGTGTATTTCCAGCCAGCATTTATCGACACAACAGGTTTCACATATGCCTCTCTGCTAGCCCACTAACGCCTCTCCTATTTTCCTATTTTCTTACAGATCCACGTGAGGCCAACATGAATGGCAGAAAGTGTTATATAAGACCACTTACATTACATGTGTTACATCACATGATCCATAGGGCCTCCGTCCAGTGGTCACACACAGCCAGGAAAGTCTTTGGTGGTGGGTGCCATATGATGCTACGGCTTTTTATACGATTCTTACCAGACCACATGCATGTCATCAACCATGCAAAATTGGCACATCTTGGGCGAAGTGATAAGGCACTGGAAACCAACTTTATAAATCGAACTCAGGCCATGGGGATATGGGCAGTCTGTAATAAAGGTGTAAGGTGGTGGGGCTCACTCACTTCCCCCCACAGCCATTCGCTGTAATGCTGGGTTGCACTCTGGTACTTGTAGTCTGAGATTTATAATGGCAAAAGTGGAACTACAAGTCCAAGAATGCAAAGAGAAAAAATAACAGGACTGTAAAAGCACCTACTGATTGGAATGGGTCATGTTGGCAAGTATGTATATATGATGTAGTCGCTAAGATATTTCAGTGGGTTAAGCACTCACTGTCGAGATTTGTGTGTAATACTTAGGTCTAAGGTCTGGATCCCAGTAAGGCCAACTCGCGCTTTCATCTTTCTGAGTTTCGTTGGATGCTCATGGTTGGTCATACAAAATATGAATTTTAAGCACTTTCTAAATAAAAGGTTACTGCTTGGCACAGACGAAATTGACCTCCTAGTAGTATTCAGTGCATGGTTAAATTATGCAGCGTGGTTCAACAAGAAGTTAATTGGTGCTGATTTTGTGGAATTATGTTCTTTACACGGGAGAAACCCACTCAATTTGTTCTTTTTTTCCGTATGGTTTTGGAGCAGAAAATCATTTCAGTTAAGCTTGGCGACCATCGCATTTTCCTACATGTTTGTTATTTGTATTTTTAATTGCTTGGTCCCATACCAGTTCCATTGCCCTTCTGCCACTGCCACATTCGCTGTGGCACGCCGATTAGCGCCAATTAGTGCCAATTACGAGGGCAGCACCACTGGTTCTGACAGCTGCCCACGAGGAACCGGACTTGAAAGGCGCAACTTCCCATGTGCGCCAGCTCGTTTCTTCTGCGACCTGGCAGGCTGTCCTTTTTAGTCAAAGCCCTCCTGCTTTTCTCCAGAGTGAATTATTTAGTGGGGAACAAAAACAATGAACGAGGAGATTAGCAATGGGGCAGGAAGAGAGATGAATTGTGTGCTGCGATAATTCTGTGATTTCGGTGTTCGCTTTGCTTCTTTAATGCGGTCGTTCAAGCCATATGTTCTTTTGCGGACTTGGCAAACGCATGCACTTATTTCGCGTGACGCTGGATGAAGTGCTTAACGTGTCAGGACCAAGTGCTTATATCATTAGTGAAGGCATATTTACGCTTCAAGGGGAATGTTATCGTCAAATTTTTCATAAAAGGCCATTTACCAAGCAATAGCTTTCGCTCTGCAATAATCTTTATCTTCGTAATGTGATTACAGTCAATTTCATTCCAAAACTGCTTTCTTTATTGTTTCCCGGGGCATGCAAATCTAATTGAAAACGCTCACAAAATATGTGTTCGAGCAATAGATTGTGCAAGGATTGTTGCGAAAAGCATCTCTCCTGGCTGGACAGCCACTCTCTGGCCGAAGTAGGGGATTAAGCCCAGTGGGTCAAGTGATGACATTTCTGCTGTTACTCTTGAGTTCCAGGTAGTGCAGGAAAAGGACATATTTCGACACGTCCTTCATGAGCTCTTCTGAAATGTCCTTAACGTTGCATTTAAACATATTTAAGTAGTTTGGGGGATTATTCACAGCTTTGAAGATCAAACATCTGATACACAATACAGCAAATAAGTCATTTGGAGCTGATTTACAGAAAGACGTGCAAAAGTAAAGCAAATCTGCGCAAATGCATCCTACCAGAAGGCGATTTACAGGATTAAGCACCAGCCGTGGGCAACAACGCACAAAATATAGGATTGCACCTGACACGCCCACAAAACACCATAGTGCAAACTAAGGAGCCAGCGAAACCTACCGTTTTGCGCACATTTCGATCTGTCAAACCAGATGCAGCAAAAATCACACAAATAGCATGGTGAGTACCCAAAAGCAACCACCAGGAGTTGCGCCCATACCGACCATCAACAACCCCATGCATCAAATAAATATGTGCTCCTCAAATGCAGAATCCACCTACATCCACCAATCCCACCCGCTGTACACACCTGAAACTGAGCCACCCACATGCAAAGGGAACCTACACCCACCATTCCCAACCCTTGTACACCCACCAAATAAACCCACCCACATGCAAAGGGCACCTACACGCATTAACCCCACCCCCTGTTAACGTCCAAATCTGAGCCACCTACTTCCAAAGGGAACCTACACACAATACACACAACCCCTGTAACACTACCAAATATCCCACCACACACATAACCCCACACACATATGCATCACACCAAAGGACCTGCACACACAATGTGGACCATTAAACCACACAACCCAGCACCCATGCCACCCCATGCGGCAAAATACATTGCTGAATACAAACCAACATACATGTCACTTAGCTGGCACCATCCCACACAGAGTCAATTACATACCTGTACATGAAACACACCTGGACAAATGACCATCTGTGCAATAAACACCATGTAGCACCACACCGACAACCAGTATGACCAACCATCAACACTCTCCACCACCGTCCTCACCTGCAAACAGCACGCATTATGCCCATTAGCATTGTGCACATGCAAACCGAAATCCCACATGCACCTTGAGCACATGCATGTCAAAATTCCACACAGAACATAATCTACACAGAACCATGACATGCTGAGAGTTGAAACATGATTCCAGAGAATCATACCACATAATCATGTGGCACCCTCAAAAGCAGAGAAGTGTGACATGCCACCCAATAGATGACCCGCACACACATGCGCTTTTCAGAAAGCAATTTTTGCCATGAAGAAATGACAAAATAACCACAGGAATCCCATATAACCAAACACATCACTGTAATATGATTGGAAATCATATTAAAAAATGGAACAACTTAACAAAAGGAAAGTCACAGGAATGATGCAAACAACAAAATAAACATATATACATTCACAGCTGCTGCCCCATTCCTGGAACCTCCTGGTTCAATGGAGCCTCTGTTACCACCTCCAATGCCCGCAGGCGTGCCTCTGTGATGTGCCTGAAGGCATCCAGGGCCTCAACACGTGCCTGCTATATCTGTTCTGCATCCCTCCTGCTCCCATCCCCAATCTCTGCTCGTAGTACCTCCCCTCTTGCATGTGCAGCAGCCCTGGCCATGTGAGCAGGCCTCCCACACAGCATGGTACCTCTCCTCCTGCTGACGCATGAGCTGAGCTGTAGTTGGCATGTGTGGCCACTTTAATACGTTCCCTTGATACCACCTTCCCCTTGCAGATCAAGTACATCTGCTGGGCACACCTTGCCTCCAACCACCGGCGTGCACACCTCCTCTGGCGCAACTACTCCCTCCATATGTCAGTCGGCCTCTGGCACTGGGCCTCCCTCTGGTAAGATGACCTACACCTGGAGGGGAGTACTGGCACACCACTCTCCACACGTGTCATGTCCACCTGCACAGCCTTATCATGCTTGCCTGATATGGCTGACCCCAGTTCCTATGGAATGCCCCCTGTGTGCACTTTCATCCCCACAGATTTCAAAGGTGGAACCTGGCAGCAAATGGGTGAACGTGGACAGAAAAACCTGCGGCAGTTGTCTGCATGGAGTCCACATCTGTGGGTGTGTGGGGCACAGTAGCTGAGGAGGTGGTGGGTGTGACCTGTGATGCATGAAGCATTTTCACCACACCCAGCAGTGCTCTGGCCGTCTGGGACAGAAAGTCGCACACCTGCCCATGATTGCTGACCAGTTGGTCACGGATGAAGTCCAGGGCATTGAGTGTAGCCTGCTGCCGGCTATGGGCAGAGATGAGAATGGGCTGCATTGCATCCTCAGCACGCACTGACAATGTAGTCTGTATCATGGCGTCAATATTGCTGCGCAAAACTGCAGACCACGGCCCCTGGACTGTGTGAGTGGCTGCCCCTGCCACTGTGTCCTGCACACCCTCTTGTCCCAGGGGCACATCCACAGCCTGCACATCAGATACCGTAACACCACCTGACACCATAGACATGCCCACAAATGCCTCCTCCAACTCCACTACACCGGGCCCTAGCAACCCAGATATCACCCCTGTGTCAACCTGCCTGACTGAGTGTGACACATATTCATCCTGCCTTCCTGTCCCTGAGAACTCACCCTCCCCGGTCCATGGCAATGTCATGTGCATCCGAAGATGAACCCTCAGCTGACACCTGTCCCTCAGGTGAAGTAATTGAGTGGATCTGTGTATGCCATCTGTGCAGCCTCCTTTGAGGTCCTTGGCCTTGCCACCTGCTCATCCTCCGTGCTTGATTCCACAGCTGCCTGCTACACTGGGTAAAAAGGGAGAGAGGAGAGGCATATCTGTATAGATGGGCACATCTGCAAGACCCAACAACACAGTCGCCATATCCCGCCATCACACATACATAATCCACGGCCCAATTACAACATGCATCCAGTGATACTGCATCAGGAGCCAGACATGTGAGCATGGAACACATGATGCAAACAGATAACTAAATCATGTATGTCTCTGCAGTGAGTGAACAGTTGCCAATCCAAGGGAACACCATTCTTAATGGCCTTCTGGCTACATGGAAGGGGCACACGTGAAAACAGGCCCAAATCACAGAGACATGCAGCCATCAACATTTCATCATTGACACAAACATATTCATCCATTCTACCCGCACCCATACACTTTACAAGCACATGGCCAAGGCGGACATGGCAGAATCATCGCTCCCCTCTTATAGACCACCACATTCACCTGGCAAGTCAACCATCAAGATACTAGTTCATCCTGGCCACACCACTCCATCACACACATCACAACATTCAACATCCAACCATGCACTGGCACCAGCAGGGTCAACCAAACACTGAAATCCACAACAGGTGAATCCCGATCTGACATCTGTGATGGTGGCCTGTGCCCTCACCCTCCTCCCTGACCAGATGTGCCCATCTGTAAACATAGCACTGGGTACTGACTGTGAAGGTGAGATAACATTCTGTCAGTGACACATGACCCAACACCACTGACATCAACATGCAAACCCTCGAGACCACTGCTAGATGCAAGTACCCCCTTGGCACATCCTCCCAAGATCCATGCGCCCATAGGACACACACAGAGAGTAACCGTGTATGCACCACATAAACAGCACACATGAGCCACGCCGAAGTCACTGGGACACTGGGGCAACAATGCATGCTACATTTACTCACACTACACTGCCATGTCCTGGGACCATCAACCCAAACAAAATGCATATGCATCCCATGTCATACACATCCAGACACATTGAACTGACAAGTCGACTCAACTTCAGCCTTGATCTTCTCCTGCAGTATGAGGACCTGCTCATGTAGTTCTGGATTCACCCTCTGCAGGACCCTGAGATGGTGTGTTGGAATCCTAAGTTGTCCGCCTGAGTGCCCTCTGATGTCGGTCCCGTATTGATTTGGCCACTCCTTCGATGTTTACAGCTGTGACAATGTCCTGCCATATCTGCCTACAGCCGACTGCCCCACACTGCTGCTCTGGCTGGAATAGGGTGTCATAGTGCTCGAACGCCTGGTCGCACAGTATGGCAACATCTGCCCCCAAAAACTTGGCAGTCCTCATCCGCGTGACCCTTGAGGCTGAGGTGGATGTAGCAGATATGTTGGTGGTGAAGCAGGCGGGCTGTCACAGGGCCTGGGATGCACCTGGAACAGAGAAACAAGTCGAACAACCATCATCGAAAGGACTCTACAAGGCTCAGTTTGATTCCCACATTGCCACTCACATCACAGGGCCCCAAGTATGGTCACTGCACATTGTCCCCCCTCATGTATCCGATGCCAATCCAAGAAATAAAGTGCAAATGGACAGTGACAATGTTCCTGGTGTTACCTGGACATGGACCAATACACTCACACATGCACACTGAACGTCCAGCTGTTCATGTCTCTCCCACACAAGCAACCTAGGCACCTCAATATCACAATTCATGCAATTGACAATGTGGCTCACATGTGCATGATGGACAAGTAGAAGTCAACTACAATGCATTGTGACTATGTCCATGGCACATGTGCATGCCCATACATAGGTCAGCACCCAGCTTCAACACACTGTGCACACCACAACGTTACCCCCTCCACATGAGTCCCACGATCACACTCCCCACCCTGTATGGAGCTTGGGATCAACAAGTTCACCCTTCAACATTCCCCCACTCACCGGCACTGCAGCAGGCAGCAATTTATTGTTGGCATACCACAGTCCACCTGCAGCAGACTGTGCACCTCATACACACTGGAGGGTTTCCAGGAGTGTGTAAGCAGGCCAGGATGTGTCCAGGACCAGTTGCAGTGAGTTGTCAGTGGACACATCCAACTCCAGGTGCAATAAGAAGGAAGTCCTGAAACATGTAAGTTATGTGCGTTATGACGTGCAAACTTCGCATGCGTGAACTACTAGTATTAAAGGGCACATGCACAGGAAGCATTTGCGCAGTGTAATCTCAGCGGTCGGTGGACACAGAGCACAATCTTGGATGGTGTTGCTGGCGGAATCTGTAAATAGACATGGTAAGTGCAAAACTAATAATACATCATTTACTTATTGAACAGCTGACATGGATGGCAGGGGAAGTGGCAGGGCTGGGAGACCAGTTAAGGGGATCGGAAGACCAGCAAGACGTGCCATTGGGGGAGCACAGATGCCACATGGTGGGGACACACCACTTGCACCATGTGGCACCAGCGCTGTTGATGAAGGTGCCACAGGTACCCCTAAGGCCAGGCACAGCAACAGTTGCAGACAAGGGCCAGAGCACGAAGAGGATGTTTATGGAGGAAGAAATTCAGGTCCTCCTCGAGTATGTGGCGGAACACCACTCTGAGCTCTACCCAGGGCCTGAAGCACCCTGATGGTGGCCCAGCCTATGCAGAATTGGCAGGAGTGGACTAGCCTTCTTGAATGTCTGTGTGGTGGAGAGGTGCACTGCAAAAGAGGTGCACATGTGAATGGACGACCTAACCAGGCAGACAAAGGAAAATCTAGGTGCAAATGTGTCCTCAGCCCAGGCAACTGGCAGTGGTTCACCGCATGTTGAGGAGCTCACACCATTTGAGGAGGTTGCTTTTAACCCCATTGCAACTGAACAGGTTGGAGGCATTGACACTTCCGAACAAGCTGCAGGTGAGTGATTGGTGTAACTGTGTCATTAGATGATGACGACACTGCACATGTCAATGTGTGAGTAAATTGGTGGTGCGCAGTAAGATTGAAATCATGGGCATTATGTTTTAGATGTACACACATGTGGGTCCAATACATGTGGTCTGTGGTCTGTCATTTGGATTTGTGGAGGACACTTCACTGCGCCTTAAAGTATTAGGTGGATATGCCAATGTTGACATGGATGTGTGTCCATTTACTACATGGCAACATGAACAGTTATTATGCCATGTCTGTGCAGTGTTAGACATCAATGTTGTGTTCACTCACATAGCTGATCCACTGGCAAAGGGTCAGGTCTATGTCATTCATTGCAAGGTGAGGTAATCCACTGCTGGCATCATGCCGGTAACCATCAACATTGTCATGTTGTCTGTTGCAGTACTATTTGATGTTTGCATGCTCTAAGGTAAATGTATGTGCACACTGGTGACCACCATGTCAGCCACCTGCAATACATGCCAATGGCGCATTGTGTGATTTTGTAGCTTGTTGCCAGGCTTACTGTGAGATTTGCAGGGGTGATGACTGTCACCTTGGAATTGTCTGTCCAGATGTGTTTAGGTTTTGGATGTTGCTGCCCACTGACTAATCATGGCCACATGGCCACATGTGGGTGATTGTTGTTGTTTGTTCTGCTTGCTATTGTTGTGAGACATGTGTGTTCGGAGATGTAGACATGATTTGTGTTGCCTTTATTTCCATCAACTGACATGCTGGTTTCCCATGGAACTTGATGGCACATTCAGGTAGTAGTTTACATGTGTTATGTGTGTGCCTGTATATGTGCTCACTGATGTTCATGTATATGTTGGCTTTTCAGGTCACTTTGCCGTGTCAGATTACGGTCACCCTGTGAATGGTAACAAAACACTCTCCATTCACTCTTTTCCCCACTCCCTCTGCTTGACAATTACCTACCTTTCGCAAATGGTGAGGCAGTGTTTAGTGGAGGTGGTGGGGATGCACAGAACAACAGCATGGACCTGAGTTTCACATCACACTGCATGGAATTATTCACATGAGATGTGCTTTGGTTATTTCTGCATAATCGATATTTGTGAGTTTGGTTATGTATTTGGATCGGTTCAGGGCAACGTCCACCATGTGTCTTGTGTCACTTGGCCATGCCATGCTGTTTGCCTGCTGTGGATCTGCTCCTAGGATGTGCTTCCCACACACATGCCAGGACATTGCCCACAACCTCACCCCAAGTACCCTGTTACAGGTGACCAGTGGCCATATGTCCTGCCCCTCGGTTGTGCCATGGAGTCACCTGTAGTCACTTGAACCGGCCAATATGGCAGCTGCTCGGTCAGTGTGCTGGTCTGCCCCTGCACACACACTGTAGTTCCAGAGCAGCTTCCATGCTAGATTAGGTCAGTATTTGGGGGAAACTGCATGCAGTGGGTGTGCACCCACTGCACTGGCACCACAAAGCACACACAGGCGTGTGGAGCTGCGGACAGGGGTGCAGGTCACCTTGTGTTTAGTTTTGCTCATGTTTCTTTATTGGGTGGTATGTGTTGCCAAGTGGCCCTGTTGTCTGTTATTTGTGATTGTGTGTGCTGCTTTGGTATAACTATGTGTCATACTAGTGACACTGGCCTTTTTGGCATGTTTTGCAGTGAGGTTGTAGTAGTGGGATTTGTGTTGTTTTTGCAAGTGTGAGGCACACACAACATGTCCACCCTGGACTGCACTTCTCAGGTTGTGATCTAGGGCCCAAAAGCACTGTTTCATCATCAAAGGCATTCTGGGATGTGGCTATGGTGTAGCTGTCACACTGTAAGGTGTTCATTTGAAATATGTCTGAGTGTGTCTGTCACACTGTATGGTGTTCATGTGAAGTATGTCTGGATGTGCTGGTTCCGTATTTGCTGGCCCCTGATCCTTTGGCCTGCTGTTGGTATGGGTCCTGCCTGTGGCTGCGGCCACAACCCCTCATGCACCTCTATTATTATTCAATGACATATGGCTATATTATGCAAGATGCAACATGCCAATATGATCTTACATGACACAGCTAGTGCAAACAACAGTACTCCACCTGAATGGACGAGTCAGCGAAAGCGTGATTTCAGCATTCTAAATGTGCGTTCCATTATGCCTCTGGTCGCAATGTGTGCCGTATTGTAGTGGACCTCCGATGGAGTTGGGGAGTTTCAGATAGGCATCATCAGGAATGGTGAGAGCGGGTATGCGCTGTCCCCTGTGGATGACAAGGAGAATAGATAATGGTTTTAGGATGTCGTTGCATGGTGGTTTGGATATGATGTGGACCACAATCTGTGTGTTTTTTGTGTGTGTGGTGCAGGGTGATCTTCAACAATGAGCCACTTGTTTCCAGATTTTCCAGATGCCAGTGCCTGGTGGATGGGGGAATGGTGTAGTATGTAGCTGTCGTGGGTGCATTCAGGGTAGTTTGCATTCACGTGCATTATGTACCCCTTGGAGTCACAGATGACCGGCACGTTAAGCAAATGCCAATTTGTATTGTTCCAGTATATGTGGTTGATGGCTCATGGGACCCGTAGTGCAGCATGTGTACAATCTATTGCCCACAAGTACCTGTGGGAACTGGGCAACAGCATAGAATTCTTGCGCCACTTTTTGACTTGCCTGCACATTGCATGGCATGTAAATGTGGCTGTGCAAGCGTGCAAGGAAGCAGCTTAGAACCTGCTTGAGGCAACCTGACTGTGTGGGCTGTGAGAAACCACCAACCATGGCTGTGGTTCGTTGGAATGTGCCGGTGCCCAGAAAATGTAGTGCTGTTAGGACTTTCACCAAGGGTGGTATAGGCAGTGAGCACATGGTTCGTGAGAATAGGTAATTCTCCCACTCCCTGACTAACTCAAGGATTACACTGGGGGGGGAGGGGCAGTATGCGCCATAAACATCCTCATCGGGCATGACGAATAGTGTTGTGCTTGTATGGTAGATTCTGTCCCTCTCCTACTTCTTCCATATAGCAGTAGGCATGCGAGCAGTGCAGTGACCCAAAATGGTGCAAGTCTTTCGCTACTTTTGCACAGCGAGTTCTGTTTCCGGCGATTGCTAAACACAGTCTCGCATTGCAACAGGTGGTGGTGGGTTTTGTAGCATTTTGGTTGGCGCAGGTACAGAGGTTATTCTGTGAATACGGCCTTATTTGCACTTCATGGAGTGTGTTTTTGCATTTACTGGGTGCTTCCCTCAACACGCCCATGTTATCCCTCCCCACGCCCATGTTATCCCTCATTTCTCTGTTTTACTGAGGGGGCTTGCATATTCTGGCCCCTTCTTGTCCTTTGCGCTGGCCAGCCTCTTGCAAGACACGCAGACAAATCGCACTGTGCTGGATTGCAGTACAGAGGCGGGTCTGTAACTCGTTGATTTATTATTGCGCAATTTGTTCTGTAAATCAGGCCCTTTAAGGGAGAGTATACACGTGAGAGTCTTGCACTTTACCTCATCCATATATGCAAAATGGGAACGCCACGGGAGGTTTAAGGGACCAGCATTGCCATGCCATGTCATACCATTGAAGGTCAAATGAGCCTATCACACAAGGCCACCACTGAGTCGCACAGAAACATGGTCTTTCCTGCAGTGAGTTCGGCCTCTCTCATTTCACATTTTTCCAAAACGGGCTGAAAAGGTGAAAACCCACTCATAGCCACGTTTACAAAAGGGCGACTGCAGATAAAATTGACAATGATCTGCTTGCTCTTCATGAGCGGGAGGAGGGCTTGAATCTAACAATGTGTGGGATGTTCATGAGAAGGTATCAATTTCCACCATGGATGGTAATGAATGCGTGTGGAAGTGGAAGGATAATCGAGCCTCAGCCACCTCTGATCACATGACCTGCCACACCATGTGAAAGAGCGTGTCGCACTGCATTTCCCGGCCACTGGATCTTTCCAGTTTACTAGTGCCCAAGCAAATGGAATTTCACGGGTCAGCCAGTCATGCAGTCAGGGGAGCCGACTTATGAATTTCCCAGGGGGGAGCGGGAGGCCCAAATACAGGAAGTGACATCACTGGCAGTTATATGACCGCAAATGTGCATGTAGTCGCCAACTTGGTGCAACAGCGCGAGAGGGGGGGGCGGGTATTTGCGCGCACAGTGCAGAACAGTGGAAACATTGGCTATTGGCATCTGCATATACTAAAGTCAAGAAAGAAGGAGATTTAAGCCTTCGAGTTGCATTCCAGTAAGACATCACTGCCCCTACTCCACCGCTCTATAATCGCCCAGCAACACAACTAGGATGGGAGATTGAAATGCTTGCTAAACAGAAGATACAGCTGCAAGGTGGAGTACCACCACCACCACCAAAAAAAAAGTTCCCAATTCAAGGGAAACGAAAAGTAAAGACGATTAAAAACTATCAAGCAAGACGTGTGTGGTGCCATAGTTCAGTAAAACATCAACAATTCAAACTTACAATAGTGCTGCTGTAGATTGGCCAGCCACAAGTGAAATTTGCTAAGATTTTACCTCTCGGTAACCAGATAGAGTTAGGGATGTAGCTTAATCTTAAACCTTTCAGTGGACACATCGGATGTGCTGCTGAAGCATAATGCAATCCTGGCTGAAGTATAATGCAATCAAGAGTGGTTTCAGACTTGGGGGGAAGAGTGTTAACTGCTTTTAACATTGTAGTTTACCAGAAATTCTGGTAAAGTAGTGTACAATGTTAAAAAGCAGTTACCCAGGCTCACCCTGCACCCAGGTGATGTTTGGGACTGATGGAAGCACTCGCGTCTAAATGTTGTAGCCATGGTTGTCTCCATGTTTTTAAAACTCCCACTTTCTGGGTTTTCAACATTCATTTGAAACACCCCTTATTCAAAAAATGAAGGAGTCAGTAAAAAAGCCAATGCTGAAAAGCCTATTTCGCACAAGTAGTAAGACCCGGTTGTAGGTCAAAGGATCGACAGTAAAACGGTTGACATGTGAAAGGATCGACACCAAAGGGTCGACAGGTCAAAGGATCGATTTTTTGATTTTTTTTCACATTTTTTTCTTTTTGTAGGGGGGGTTCCCCCCCAAACTCCCTTTCTTTGCTAAAAACGTGCAAAAACAAAAAAATGTGGATCCTTTGACCTGTCGACCCTTTATATTCGATCCTTTTACTAGACACCGTAAGACCCAAAGGGTAAGAGCGACTGTATAGCAGACCATGCCAATGTAGAATACTCCAGGATTACCTTCAGTCAAAATTCACCCACTGCAATGTTCCTAAATTCAGATTGCAGAGTAGTGTCCGACTGAACCTCAATCAGCTCTTCCTGGGCATCAAATGGATGATGCACCACCTCCTCTGCCAGAAAAGTCTGCATCACCCACTCATTAATGCCAGCATTTACTTCAGGGAAGTATTCATCAAAGCTGGACCTTAAAGTTGCTAGGTGGCTTGCCCAGCTCCAACTGTTCTTTTGCAAAGGTCTAGCTTCCTCTTGAAGGCAAATACTTTTTATTCATTCTTTCCTCTGTGTTCTCATGTCCACAGGAATGCTCCCAAAGGTGGGATTGGGGTTTTCTGGGGTGGTGAGTTCTAGTGGTCTTAGTTTCCTTTATAAAATACACAAATCACATAGTATGTCAACCAGACAATGTATCATTGTGTACAGCTTAAAGGGGGCCACCTGACCCAAAGCAGCACACTAGGAGATGTATTTTGTAACAATCAACATTGTAAACACACCTCTAGTTTAGATTGTAAAGAGTGCTTGTGCTGCAATTACAAACACCCAGTTAATAAAGTCCAGACTTAAAACACTTGATCAGCAGTAAAATAACCTTATAAAAATAAAATGCAGTTTTGCATAAAATTACAGAGAATTTTGGGATTATCAGACACTGGCAAGCGGGCTCTGCTGTTGCTGTGGGAGAAGTGAGACTTGCAATGGCGACACATTTAAGGTTAATAGCTGCCGTTTATCACAAGATGGCAGGCCAGCATAGATCGTAACCACTGAATGCCCACTGAACAGCTATAAACCCTTCTTTGTCAACAAGTGGCTGATGCAGAGGAACCAGTGATAGAAAGCAATGAGGTAATTATACTGTACCATATCCCGTGGGAGGTGATGCCCCCCCAAGACTCAGTGAAGGCCCCTCGTGTCAAAAGGTTGAAAAGTCCTGCCGTCTCAGTCCCCACAGTCCTAACTTCTCCCCCGCTTAGAGTGGAAGCAGTCTGCGGCACACAGCTTGTAATGCAAATCGCACATAAGAAGCGTCAGGACAAAAAACGGAGAACTGAATACATTGCTGAGGTGAATGAGTTCTGACTGGCAACACTGGTAATACCGTATAGAGCCACATTATCGCACCACCCAACTATAAGTTTGAGGGCAAAGGTGGAGGAAAATCCTCCAGCAAGAAGCTGGAGGTATTTCCTCCACCATACCGCCCAAAATAGAACAATTTGTCTGTACTCCTGTTACTTTCATGGATTATTTTACTTCCTGTTCCTTAAAGCCAGGGGTCTTAAACATGTGGCTCTCCAGATGTTTTGGACTACGACTCCTATGATCCATCACCATTGACTATGCTGGCTGGGGTTGATGGGCATTGTAGTCCAACACATCTGCAGAGCTAAAGGTTGCAGAACCTGGCGCCCAAGCAGAGGCCTGGAACTCCATACTGCCACAAGCACCTTATCATTTCACTCTGGCTCTGAAATAGAGACTTTATGCCGGCCCTTTACCCACAAACACTGGTTGTCAATATTAAACCTTGGAGCTGCACGCGTTAATAGCACTAGTGCAAGAAACGTTCAGGACGGGCGGTGAAAAGACTTCTGTGGGTCTTATGCGGCCTATGAGTTCACAGGGTTTGGTTGACCAGGGAATAGCACATGAGGCATGGAGTTGGGACAGGATGGCAGGTTAGCTGCTGGCAACCTTTCAGGTGGCAACCGTAAACCCATGAAGAGGGAGCGGAGATGTGCAGTGCTTCTTTGCCCCCCTGATTCTCTGATTTGTCAGAGCTACATT
Organism: Ambystoma mexicanum; assembly: GCF_040938575.1. NCBI lineage: Eukaryota > Metazoa > Chordata > Amphibia > Caudata > Ambystomatidae > Ambystoma > Ambystoma mexicanum. Next base: position 1,148,803,341 of record NC_090933.1, read on the forward strand.
TTCAAAGCCTCTCTCTGAATGGAGCATGAGTGCATTCATCTCTCAGTTGACTCACACAGTTATTGTTCTGTCTGCGTCTTTCATTTGTTATAAAACAGCACCCAAGGTTGGTGGCTCTCAGGGGGTAGGGAGCCTGGGATGCTCCAAGGACAATGAACTGGCAGCCAGGGGGTTTTAGAAATGCGCTACTTTTGTAAACAAAATGAACCCCCAAAAAATCTTTTTTTTTGTGACTGCACCAGTAAATCATCAAGAATCGATGGCTGCAGGAGAGCGATTCCCCCTAATTTGTATGGTACAGTAGCACAGATAGGAGAAATAGGTTGGTTGGTTCTCGACTTACATCTACCTGTTCAGTACATACTTTTTTTAATGAACATTTAATTGCAACTGCATGTGTATACCAAGTGCTTAAATTGTAAAACAGTAGGTGCCTGTGCCCAAATATGTTCTAGCACTTCTGTGACACTTCGGCAGTTCCACACCACTGCTGCCACCCAGGGTCGGACTGGGACAAGAAATAGGCCGGGTCATCCCAAAAAAAGTGGCCACCCCTCGCCTCAGAAAAGTGGCCACCCCTCGCCTCACGACACTTGACCTCTGATGATATCACCGGAAGTGATGTAATTTGACCCCACACCAAAGTGACATCCCGGGAAGCGATGAAACACAACCTTTCACCCCTTGATAAAATAGGAAGTGGCATCAAATAGCATTGTTCCTAAGTAAACGACACTACCAAAAATATGGTTATGATTTCACTAAGGTGATATACATTTTATACAAGAATGGATAACCATACGAATCATTAATTAATATCTGTGTGTATTGATCCATATTGTCAAAATACTGTGACTCCAAACAGACGTCCAAGGCCACATGATAATATGGTATTATATAGCACTTAGCTCTCTTTTATAGAACAAATATGCATACAATATCACCCAATCTGTGTTGGTACTTATATCGACCCAAGAAGGATGAAAGGTTTTTGAAGAATAAAAAATGAAAAAATAAATTTGAAAAAAAAGAATTTTTCCGATTATTTTTTTTCAAACCAGCCCAAGCATGGCCTGAAACCGGCCCTTACTCCCCAGGGACGATTTCGGTCCGGCCAGGGGCCAATCCGACCCTGCTGCCACCACCCATAGTGTGACAGAGGCCAGGCCTTTGTGGGGCCTCAGGCTCCATTAGGATCCTATTCATGAAGACAAAAAAAAGCACACACCTTCTAGGATGACCATCATCACGGCAAAAGAAGGTGTGCGCTTTTGCTTTTGTCTTCATAAATAGGCTCCTAATGGAGTCTGAGACCTCACAAAGGCCCAGCCCCTGTCGCACTAAGCATGTGTGGCAGGGGCCGTGGATCGGGCTGCTGCTTGTTAATGAAGCAACAGCCCGACCCTTTGGTCATTATCCTTTTTTTTTTTTTCAAACGGTGGATGCGCACCCCCCCCCCCCCAGGGCATGAGGCTGCGGCCCACCAGAGGGGCGCGCCCCACAGTTTGAATACCGCTGCCCTAAGCCCTCCCCTCCAGGACAATATACCAATGAGTCCTAGAGAGGAGGGCTTAATCGCACTTTTTCGCGATTATACCCGGCCCGCAGAGAAGTGATGCAGTATCGATGGAAAGGGCCATCGATGCTGCATCACTTCCTTCTCTCCGGCGGGGGGAAGGCTCAGCCCCGACTTGATTTTGCCAGGGGGGGCTCGGGCCCCGGAGCCCCTTACTCGGCGCCCTGCATGCAGTCTGCACAAGATGCAACAATGCCACATACATCCACACTCGGTATATTGTGGGGGCCAGGCAAATGGTGGCGCAGGAGTTCCGGCATGTGCAGTGGCACTCGAATTCACTCCTGCGGCATTGCAGCCAGCAAGCCCTATGACGTCAATTTATGAAACACATGTCCATTTCCATTACTACGGTGGCTCAAAGTGGCCAGAACCATTTGTTTGATACCGCTTCTCATTAGTACCTCATTCTGGTGGATGCCTCCCCATGATATCAATGATGAAAACATGAGTGCCAACATATGACACCACATTCCGAGAGGCCTGGGCCTGCATTTGAGAACACTAAGTAGCCACACCACATAGCTCATGCATGCCTCAATGACGGACATAGAGGCCCAAGAGCTGTGAAGAAGGCTAGCAGGGCCACACGGCTATGTGCCAACATGCAACATCAGCTGCTGTGTATGTTTACATTGCTAGATTGCTGTATTAAATTAATACAGGAGGTGCACACTGGCAGTCCACATTTTCTCTGTTTGACTTTCATGTCATAGTAGCTGTTGTTGCAGTGAGTGTTATGCACACTTGGGACATATGAGCCATGTGGGATGTGTCTGTGTTGCATAGCATTCTTTGTGCTATTGTTTTGTCTGAATCGCTTAGCAGAAAAAGATACACAGACTTTGTAGATGCATACTGCATGCATAGAGTTTTTCTCACGCAGTTTGCGTGATTAATGAGGATGCATGCAAGCAGTTATAGACTCGTTTTCTTACTGTGCATAGACTTTTTACATGGGTTATGCTACTTTTTTTTAAACAGTAACCAACCTCAGCAAACCGGTATTTCATTCAACATAACTACTTACTATTGCGTGATTCTCAGAAGGAGACATTTTGTAATATATTTTTTTGTTCGGTCTGATTCTCTCTTTTTGCTTTTTGTGGCTACGTCGTGCTGCAATCTGAGGGTTCTTCTACACACACTGCACAGCATGTAACTGGTATAAAAGCAGCCCCACGTGTTTTTTTTATTTTAATTAAGTGTAAAGGGGTAACGTGCTTCAATGATGGAAATGTGAACGCAGGGAAAGGTTGCAGATTAAGGGAAATAACGCACTGGAGAGAGCACAGTGTGGCTTTGAATATGAGACGCAGCTCATTAGGACTCCGGAACAAAACAGACAAAACGACAATGCATAAACCTATTGCTTCATCATAGAATATTGTTAAAGTGGATGTACATCACTGGAAATAAACAGCTAACTTTGGGCAAGGAATGCAGTGATACATTATTCTAAGGTTATGCTTGCTAATTATCCTCTGACATGCTCAATTAGACAAACCACTTCGAAGACAGATAGCTTTTGCCTACAGCTGTTGTGTTTATGTCTGCAGTAAAGATGCTAGGCAAGTTCAGACAATGGGCCTCATTACACGGATGGCGGTAAGGATTTACCGGTACCGGTAAATCCTTACCGCCTTACTACGAGGTCCCTTTGCGGGTTGGGGGATTTAACGCCTGCTTTTTGCAGGCGTTAAAAACCAACCCGCAAAGGGATCCAGGGAGCTAATTACGGTACCGCAATTTCCGGTACCGTAATTAGCGCCTTCCCCATTACCATTGAGCCCTATGGGGCAAAAATGGGAATGGGGAAGGGCAATGGTGGAAGGGGGAATTACCGCCCCGCCAACCTTGGAATGGGGCGGTAATTCCCCTTTCCGCCAAGGCGGTGCCGGTATTTTACCGGCATGAACCATGGCGCTAATAGCGCCATGGTTCTCCGACATCCGTGTAATGAGGCCCAATGTATACAAATAAACCACTGTAAATGTCCTAATAGATTTAAAGTACTGGGAATTCCAATTGAGTGGTGTGAGTGAATCGCTTTTCAGATTAAATGTCACACTGGCTGGACGAGGCTTTGCTCTCCTTTGGAAGTGTGGTGGTGCCCAAGGTTTAACCCTGAACGAGGTGCTGGATGATCGATGGCACAACACATCCCAGTCAAGCTCATTTATGCTCTAGACAACATGATCCATTTAAAAACGTGCATTAACCATTTGTTTATAGTTGCTTATTGCACATGCATATGTTATAAAGGATGCTGTATGTCCCTGGGCCCAACATATGCAGCAATTCCAAACACGTTGTTGTTTGTTTACGCATAACCTTTTTAATAGACATAGTAAAATCACTTCAATGTACTGCAGTGTATCAAAGGCTTTCTAGGCAATCAATCTCCACCAGCAAGGACATTGGCTAGTGGAGATTGAATGCAATTTGGGAATCCCACCACCCTTTCACTGTGCAACCGCGCGCGATACCGTCTTTCCTCGTTTTTAACATCTACTTTGGCTTTAAAAACGACATAGGCACTCATAACCAATCCTTTAACGTATACCTTATCATAGTAAATGCTATTTTCCTGAAAAAAACATCAACTTTGTATAGCCTTTTTGGATGTCCGTGCAGCTTTTGACAGGGTCAATGGGCCAAGCTGTGGAACGGAGGACCTTGTTAAAAATAAGGCCTGTGTGTGTGGACAGGGCCCAGGGCCATTGTGCCTCATATATCTCGGTTTGTTCAGGTGTCTGACAAGGTTGCATACTCACACCTTTGTTAATCTCACTATAAATAAATACATAACCTTTTTAAGTTTAATTTTCTAGTAGAAACCAAAGTTGATGCATCTACTCGCTGGAATTTCTTGCTCTGTCTTGACATATGCAGATGATACAGTAATTAATGCCAGAGCTCCATGTTTCCTTCAGAAAGTAATAGCGTCATACGCTGAGTTCATGGGCAACCTAGACGTATTAATCAATGTCACCAAGTCAGCCATCCTTGTACGTCAATTGGCCACAGACAGACCACCCTTATTGTAGACAGTGACCTAATTCGAGTTTGCAATACACATGATTATTTGGGTAGCACTTGTACATCAAACCGGAATGGCATTAAACGTATAGAACATCGAACATCAGAAAGTTCTAATGGCCCAGACCCTGGGAGGTAAATTCCGATTTGGTAAGGCGTTCACAACTCAACCTATTAAAATGTTACTAAGAATATACTGGACCAATGCTGAAGTCATAGCAACAAATGAATCTGGCCTGCAATAGAGGATACAACTATCCTTCAAACTGAGGAACATTGTTTTTATGAAACTGTTAGTTGGCCTCGCTATCTCCGCCCCTACGTTTGCAGGCCACAAAGAGTTGGCATGGAATCTCTTGCAGATGAGATAGGGCTGGACCCAGGATAAGGGCATGGACAAGCAGTCTGTCCACAGTGCCTACTGTTGTGGGCGGAGAAACGACTGACACTGACTGACATCCACGGAGCAGAACACACAGAGGCAGCTGAGATGGAGGGTTCAAGGTCATTCGGTCGAAAAAAAATGGTCGACAGTACAATTGGTCGACACCAAAAGGTCGACAGGTCAATTGGTTGAATTTTTTTTTTGGGTGTTTTTTCAAATTTTTTTTTTTTGGGGGGGTCCCCCGAGGCCCCTTTTTTTTGCTAAAAACCCCTTTTTTCCCTAAATGAAACCCTAAAAATATATATATAAATTTAAAAAAAATTCAACCATTTGACCTGTCGACCAAATGGTGTCGACCAATTGTCCTGTCAACCATTTGTCTGTCGACCATTTGACCGGAAACAGAGTTGGAGCAGTCCTGCAGTCAGTAGCTAGCAGTCTGTCCACAGTACCTACTGTTGTGGGAGGAGAAACTACTTACACCGACTGACATCCGCGTAGCGGAACGCAGAGTGGGAGCTGAGTTCGAGCAGTCCTGCAGTCATGCCAGGCAGGCCTGACAGGACGACACCGGGATGCTCTTCTCTCGAAGAAGATGCTGCCTGAGGAGCTCGTGCCCCCGCCCAGTGGCGGAGGGCCCCTTTCCCGCTGAGCAAAAGACAGCTATTTCCTAAAAAGGTGAGCGGAAACCACCTACTGCAAAAGGAGATTTGTTGCCAGCTATCACCACAAACATTGCACATTCACCCATCACTGAAGATTGCTTAGCCCCAAAGCAGTCTATAACTCCAGCCATTGCCCCAGGATTTCAGAGGTCTCCCCTCCGACTCAGGATTCAGAGACCTCCAACATTGTCTTCGCCACCCTCGTCAACAATGCCTGCCCCCCTGAGTTTCCTGGCACCACTCACCTCTCAGGAGCTCCCTGCCGGGGAACAACGGAAACATCAGAAGGGTGCCGCAGGCCGAGCCACGGTCGTGGAAGCAGGGTGGAGTGGCGGCGTCAGCACTCCTTCGACTCAGGAGCCATGTGGGGAGGGAAGCATACCGGCGAGGCACGGGAGAGGCATCCTCGATAAAGCTGCAAGTGCCTCCATCACGATTGCCGAGAATACTGAACTCTAGGCTGGGGAGCAACAGGCGGTGCAGGCCCCACCCACTGACAACTTCAAAGTGCGGCCAGGCTTCACATTAACTATGAAGGCACTGGTCCATTCTTCAAGTCAATACACTGATGAAATTTTAACCCAAGAAAGCCACGGAGAGGTCTCCGCTGACAAACTGTCTATTAGGGACTCCAATTAAACCAGCTTTGAATGGCACAAAGAGAAAAAAGGAACCAGATCTCCCCACAAACAGAGGCAACTATAAGGAGAATGTGTGGTTCCTTGAAAGCGCTGGGTAAAAAGAAATATAATCATGGAACTTCATCAAAAAAAGTCTCTAACTCAGATGGAGGGAGAAGGGCTCTTACTAAGACAAATACAAAAAAAGATCTGAAATGCCCAGATGATGGAAACAGCCTAAAAATGTATTTCCAATCCCGACAAAAAAAACCTAATGTACATAGAGAAGAACTTTCCGACGCAGAAATCCTCCAGGCCTTAAATGAATGCCTTCCCCTTACTAAGTGCTGCAGAATTGAAGAGTCTCCAACGCTCCTTTTGTCAAGATTACTCCCAGATGCCTTTGAAAAAATACATGCAAAAGACCAGACCGAGGACTCTGGGTCAAAAGAAGCACTTGCTGGCACGCCAGAGGGTGAAACTTTGGTGGGGGGTGCTCCCGCAACCACACTGTCAACTTCACTCCTTAAAGAAAAAGAAATAGAAATAAGAAATTCCAATCCACAGAAGCCACTTGATGGGGAGTTTTTCACCCCAGGAGCGGTGGCTACTGCCCCGGTACCTTCCAGCAAAGAACCACCTACAGACGTGGAAATCATTTCTCTCAACAAACGAGTCCTAGACCTCAAACAGTCTTGGCTAGGAGTGGTACTGGAAAACCTGTAAGGGCTATCATTGAACTGTCTCCGATAGCTACTCCAAACAAGTTACGAAACAGAGGACAAGTGAATGAGAACTTCCAGCCCAACTTCCCTGTTAATCCGCCAAACAGCCTTTCAACATCGGCTGTTAATCGGAGAAATTCAAATCAACAACCACCAGCGTCCATTAAGACAGCCCTTGTTGTTAGATACGCCTCAGAAAGAAAGAACCTTTACTTCTTTAAACTTGACGTCAATGGAAACACCTTCAAAGAAAGTCGACATTCTCTCTATAATGTCGGCGGTCACGATAGTATTAGCACCTTTCATGAAGCTATATGAAGCCGTGAGTGACAACCTCAAAGATCACATGACAATACAAGCAAGGATGAACAGTAAATTGATTTTTCTTGAAGCATACATTATGGCGAGGGGAAAAACAAGCCCAAATCCACCTTTATTCGGGTTTGATACTCCATCTTCTTCGGCACCTCCGGCAACCTCGACAAAACCTATGGTGGTTTACAAAGACAGCCAACACACAAACGGAAGCCACTATTGACCTGACTATGGATAACCCAAGAAAGTTGGGTATTGCGAACGCCTCTCTTGGTACCTGTTTTCTCAAACCAATGGCCTGACTGGCACCAGAATTAATGACAATCAACCCAGAGGACACACAGTCGCCACAACTTGCCAAATGCCATAACAAACAGAAGCTGGGGCCCAAAGCTTTAAGAGAGAAACCAAACAAAAAACCAGTGCCTAATTCTATGATAGACAAAGAAAAGCCCCGAGAACCAGTCTTCAGAAACATCCCCTCAGCCAAGGGACCTGCAATTTCATCTAACAAGCTGGATTTAAGGCTGGTCCTTGTGGGCGACAGCGGAGACAATTGTGGTAATTAGCGAAACTATACTACCTGCCACTTCACCAAGGTCATCAGAAGAATTCCTCGAAGACGAGGTTATGATGAACCTGTGTCAACATTTGACCGACGACATGACACGGGACGGGAGGTCCACAAGTTCACTCATATTACCTGGAGCCGCACTACCTCGGCTTTGCGATACAAGCAAAGAGACTGGGTAGGAGCAAGAAGTCTGTGGGTTCCTGACATTGGAGGAGCGATGCAAAAAACGTTCAAATAAAGTAAGGTGGAGTGACTCGACCTTAACTCCGGTGGACCAAGACAAAGGTAACCAGTTGCTGAAAAGCAAAAGCCGTGGTCATGACAACACGACGGAAGCCAGTCAAAAACATGGAAACACTTCAAAGAAAGTTAATTCCAGCACTGACAAACCGAGATCTTGCTCTTACCACAAATCTTCAATCCAACGTTCAGTTCCTCTGAAACAACATGAAAAAGTGCATTATGAATCTAGAACTAACCAGTACAACAGGGTGGAAAAGAAGCAAGAGAAGACGAAATGGATCCTCAAGCTGGAGCAGATCCCAGGGAACGACAACTATGTCATCCTAAATCGAAGATCTGTGCTGAAGTTATTTGACTTTATCCCAAATCTGAGGTGCATTAAAACAGAGGATCTACTTATTGTGGACCCCATCCAGGGACATCATTAGTCCATAGCTCATCTCTATATTGCCTCAATATTCTTCTTTAAAGCAGAAACAATGGCTTTGTTGAAAATGGGATATGACATCACCGAATCTTCTAGATCAAGAAGATCTGTGCTGAAGTTATTTGACTTTATCCCAAATCTGAGGTGCATTAAAACAGAGGATCTACTTATTGTGGACCCCATCCAGGGACATCATTAGTCCATAGCTCATCTCTATATTGCCTCAATATTCTTCTTTAAAGCAGAAACAATGGCTTTGTTGAAAATGGGATATGACATCACTGAATCTTCTAGATCAAGAAGGTCTAGTCAGAAGAGCAAGGGGACATAACTTAACCCACCGGGCGGAGGGCCGCCAAGTTGGGATCGCAGTGTCTACCGAGAGGAAATAACGACCTCTCACAAAACCCAAAATCCTGCCCTGAATGACCATCGTGCTGTAGAGAGGCAACAGAGCGCAGATGTTGCGCATAAGCAGAGGCACCCACAAGACCCACCAAGAGACTTAGAAGAAAACGACTCAAGAAACTTGGCACCAGCCAAGTCTGCCATTGGAGAAGTTGTGAAGCGTAATCATGCTAGCAGCGCCTCTATGATAACTAGAACGATCTTGAAGACGGTGCCAGAAGAAAAGCCATTTGCTGAGCCATCGACCAAGACCTTGTCTTCACAGAGTATATGATCCTGGCTACCAAAAGCCCTAGTTAGGCAGACAAAAAGATAGAAACACATGGACCATGAGCCCAACATTCTGTCCATCAGCTCGGACAAAACATCAAGGACCCATGTTCGGCTGGGCTCATGGAACCCCAGGGGCCATTCTTACGACATCTTGTGTCTTAAGGAGTCCTGGCTCACACAAGCCCCAACGTTAGACGGCTACGAAATGTCCTTATCGCCAGCAAAAAAGGGGTTGCTGGGGTAACGCTCCTCTGACATTCTGACAGCATGCCGACATGGAAGTGGCTTTACACTGGAAGCAAAGCTTATCAGCAACCCCTCTCTTCTTATGGTTAAAGCCAGATGGACGCATCCAGACACTAAGGAAGGAAAAGGAAAGACCTCAGCTTTCATCATTGCGAATACCTATTGGAACCCAGCGGTCATCATATCTTGAAATGCTGGAAGCAGCAATTGATGAGGCATTAGCTCTCCACCTATCCCTCTATCTTTTGATATGTGATGATATCAACGCAACGTGCCAGACTCAATCTAGTCTTCAAAGTCTACACTGCACTTTAAGACCAGCAGTTCAAAGAGGAGTCGCATGGTACAAGTTGATGAATTCCTGTGATTTGCATAACCTGGACACGGTGTTCCCAGACACTGATCGTTTGCCTACATGGGAGCGGGACACCTCAAGAGCCACTATAGACTACATATTTGTGTCTACGGCGTTGCTCCCAGTCATGGCATCGTTGGAAGTAATAGGCATGTCAGCAAGTGACCAAATCTTCTCTCAATGACCTGGCCAGTAAAATCGACTCTATCTACCAGTTCCAACCCCCAGTTGAGCGTTAACAACCAACGCTCAAGTCTGAAATTGTCTGCCATGGCAATAAGAGACCTTACATCTAAAATATCAAGTACAGACCCACATCGAAGCAGACATACAGATCGATTATCTGCCTCTCTTGAAGACCTACAAACACCAAGCCCATGAAAAGGGCACCCAGAGCTCAAAAACCCATACGTATGATAAAAATCTGGTCGCAAAAAGAAAAGTAATGAGAAAACTAAAATGACTAGCGATCTCGTCTGCCAATGAAGCATCTCGCCTATACAAAGCTTGGCTCAAAAATCATTATTTGATCTTATATCAGCAGGACGCGGAGAGTATATTAAAGGCGATAAGTACCGACAACAGTCAAGAGTTCTGGTCACTATTAAAATCATCTTCTTCAACTACAGAGACTGTCATTATTTCAAACATCGGAGAAACAACATGGGCCAACTTCTTTCAGACTTTATTCCAGAAGACATCTAGTCCGTGCCGTGAGAGCACCGGTCTTGAATCTTTAAACTGGGAATGTCCTGGCGACATTGGAGAAATAACGGCCTAGACTAAGAAATTGAAAAATTCCAGAGCACCGGGCCCAGACGGAATAACCAATGTAGACTTGAAGGCCTTTCCGTTAGAGTGGGTGACGTTTTTGAGCAAAACCTTTTGCAGATGCGCAAATTTAAAGCCGATCCCACCTTCATGGATTACTGCCACAGTTGTGGCAGTTTACAAGAAAGGAAATAAGGCTGACCCAAAGAACTATCGACCAATCGCTCTGCTCGATTTTATCGGGAAGGTTTTCGGGTCATTATTGCTCCGAGAATTTAACGACTGGGCCAAAAACGCTCCATGCAAAGACTATTTACAAATCGGTTTTAAGAAAGATCTGGGAACAACGGCCAACATTTTGATGATAAGTGCACTAAAGAGCAGGGTTCTGGAGGGGGGTCCAAGGCTTTTCATCACCTTCATTGACCTAAACCAGGCCTTCGATCGAGTATATCGATCTCTACTGTGAGCGAAAATTGAGGCCTGGAATTGCCCGCAACCACTTTTGGAGCCAATCAAGGCCCTCTATACTGGAACCAGCATGAGAGTACGGTTAAACCAGCAAGGGCTACTTTCATCCAAAATACCCATGGCAAGAGGAGTTAAGCAGGGATGCCCTTTGGCCCCGGCTCTTTTTCTGGCTTTCATCGGGGACCTCCAAGAATCGTGTCTAACAGTTCGATGCTTTCCTCCAAAAATGGGTAAAACCCACACAAACCGACTACTAATTCTAATTCTTCTTGATCATACTCCTATAGACCTGCAGCGCCAATTGACTAACCTTCAGGAGTATACATCTAATAACAACTTAGAGAAAAATGAAAAGAAAACAAAATTTAGGATCATCTCAGCGTCTACAAAGAAAATGGAAAAAGTCGCCCTGCAGCTGGCCGGGCATTCTGTGGAAAAAGTGAATGAGTTCAGATATCTCAGGGTGGTTTTGGACAGCTCCAGGCATGAAACGGCCATGCAAGAACACCTGAAATCAACTACTAAAAAGCTGGTCGCACAAGGGAAGGCAATTAACAGGAAATTTGGCCGCTTCTCTTTGATTCCCATCTTGGATTTTTATTAAAAAAAAAGTGGTGCCTACATTGACCTATGGCGCAGGCGCCATGCCCAATCTACCTGTGACACTTTAGCCGAAATTGGAGGTGCTGTTTTGGAGATCTGTATTGGGCTTGCCAAATTCTACCTCAGTAGTGACAATAAGACAGGAACTCGGCCTGATGTCTTTGGGAGGAACAGTTAAAATTAACACCCTCATGCTCTTTCGAAAGTGCAGAATGTCCAAAGAGTTGTCAATTTACACCCTGATACTCAAGGAAAGCATTAGTGCAAAAACAAGATGCTTAACTCCTGGACTCAATCAAACTTAAAGATGTTACTTTCAATTGAAAGCAACAAGGAGACCCTGTTCATGAATCCTGCAAAAATCCAGAAGAAATTAAAAGATCTTGACTGGATACGGACCAAAGAAGCAGCGGCAAACAATAAACTGATATGCCATCTTCCCCACAACATCAGGAAATTAAATGAACTGCAGCCTTATATCAAGAAGCTCCCATCTAGATTAGCACGTGACTCATTAATGAGAGCTAGACTCAACCTTTTTTAAACAAACGAAATACTGCCGATTAGAGGCTTGTCAAAAACAAACGCGTGTCGCTTCTGTAACCAGCCTACAGTGAAAGAGTCAATTCGCCGTTTGCTTCCCTCTTGTACCAGCACACGAGAAATAAGAACCACCTATCTGAAACACATTTTTTCAGATTACTTACTAAGTGACCAAGACGCTTGCTGGGACAAAATGATGGCAGGAGACAGACTAATCTGCCAACAACATATACACAGTAATGTACACGCCATCATTTTTCTTTTTTCTTCTTTCCACTTCATTTTGTAAAAATCTAAATGATTAAAACAAATACAAAAAAAAAAAGATAGAGCTGGACCCAAGATAAGGGCATGGATAAATGAGAAGGTGGCACTTACCTTTTTTTGTCTCATATCCTGGCCGCAAAAGCCACGTGTTTATCGAGTCATTGTATTTTATTTGTGAAAAAATCCTTTGACCTTGCTAAGGCTACTTTATGCTTTATTCGACCATCCTTCATATCTGTGCCATATAGCAAGTTAGTCACTGAGATTCCAGCCCTGCAGTTTCATACGGAACATGAGCAAAGGAAGTGGCAAAACCTGCAATTTGTGCACATATTATACTCACCAATAGATAGAATCTCCGCCTTTTTGACTTTGACCAAGTTGAAACATGAACGCACCCTCGGAACGAAGGTAAGGCTTAACCTCTTACCTCTCAGGGTGGTCACATGAAAGTGGTCTTCTGATAGCGATGCTACTTCAAGAGATTTGTCTTGTCCACTTTGTAAAGCAGCCTGTAAAGATTTGGTGCACTTTTTATTTTTCTGCCCAGCATATGCCCATATAAGGGCAAGCTCCTTAAAAAGTAATTTCACGTAAACTGCACTTTAGACAATGTAGACCTGCCATGCACTGTATGCTATTAGTGGATACCACGCTAGTGGCTTGGACTTTACTCTCCTATCTGCAACATACCCTCAGAGAGATTTATTAATGAAATCATTTTAGCTGTGCCTCTTTTACTGTTTACTAATTGGGTGTTTAATTTTGATTAAAATTATTGTTATTGGTAGCAACTGATGTTTTCAATTGTATAGTTTTTCGTATTTCTGTTTATACTTTTATGGAGAATCTGTATCTGAAGTAAAGATATTTGTATGACTACAATGCAGCATTAAGAAGCATATTTACTAATAATTACGGCTACATATCGACATATATAGCAACACTGCAGTGTCAGGAAAAAAGGCAAATGATGAAAGTTGTTATGTGATAAGGGTGAGAAACGATCGGGAGCTATATTCACCTGAATATGTATCATTTAGTAATATGTAAATATATATTGTTTTTAAAATGAAAAATTCCTTGCTCCCAGTAACATACTTAGGCAATAAGGCACGAGCGTGCGGGCCATTACCACATAAGGTAATGCCCCCCAGGCCCATAGTTACAGGCCCGAGTGTAGCGACAGGCTTAACGAAGGCCCCGGGAACATTACCGGATGTGGTAATGGCCCGCAGGTGAGGGGCTCATTGCCATTAGTACCCCGGCCCATTAGACTGGGGTACTAAAGGCCTTTATTTTGTGTTCCGAAACGCTTAGCATTTTGGAACAGAAAAAAAGCTACAAAAATGGCTGCGGGGAAGGGAAAATTAAGTCAGTTTTCTCTTTCCATGGTGCCCATTGAAAAAAAATAGGGAAAAAAGTAAACAAACAAAATGGCCTCGTGGGAAGGGAGAAGGGACTACACATAGTTCCTTCTCTCTTTCCATTGCAGGTAAACAAACAAAATGGTCACCATGGGAAGGGAGAAGGGACTACATGTAGTCCCTTCATACTTTCCATGATGGCCTGTCGCAGATCGGGAGAGGGTGCGCTAGGGACTGAAGTGATCCTAGCGCCCCTGCTCTCGAAATGGAGAGAAAAGAAGGTAAGTGGGGATGGGATGGCAGGAAGGGAATTCTGTGGATGAGGGGGTGGGAGAAGACTTACCTGTTTCCTGGTAAAAAGGGTGATGGCGACCGCCGGCCGTGAGGAGGCTCAGGGCAGTGGGATTACCATGTGGTAATGCCCACATTCTGAGCCTCCCCATTGGCTGGAAGGCCTTCACACCCCCCTCGCTGGGTACTAATATTAAAAGCAATAAACTTCCTTTGCTATATTGGGAAGGTGAAACTGCTCAAAGGACGCATTTTTCTATATCACTTCAAAAGTCAATGTGTTACATTGCTAAAACCCAGAACCTATAGAATGGTGCTTGTACAAAGCAACACTGGGCTACATTTGAATGAAATGAGAAATTCAGAGAAATGCACCATTAAAAATGGAGTGAGCAAAGTTTGTAATTGATTTAAAAAAAAAAGAGAACATCAACAAGGCAGATATACAAAGGCATTGTTACTGCCATCCGAGAGGCAGTAAACAGGCTAAGAGCAACATTTGCCACAGCATGTTTGCAGTAGGAAGGAAGTAGCAGATCTGCAAGGAAACTAAAAACAATAATTTGCATGGTAATGTGTTAAGTTCAGCCATATTGTGTTCAGAATGAAGCATCATTTAGGCAACATTATGCTTTGGTGATTACTGGAGATGTGTGAACGAATAGATCACATTAAGAAATAAATTAGGATTGTATTTGATGAAATAAGCTATGATTAGAAGAATTTATAGATGCCTATGGACATTTTATCCAGGAGATGAAGGAACTATAAAAGGTGACTCCATGTTAGGGACTACTGTTTTTCTTTCTTGTTTGTTTTCACTGCAATCTGAGCTGAAAAATGAGGGCTGGCATTTTTCTGAATGAAAAGTGAGTTCCTAACATTTGAGATTGGAACATGCAAGCTGGTTTCTGTCTCTGAACATTTTACAAAATAAAAGGGCCTTCTGAATTTGACCCAGAACAAGCCTCACAAGTACTGCTATCTTCCATTGAACTTGACCCAGAACAAGCCTCACAAGTACTGCTATCTTCCATTGAACTGCTAAGGAGTTATAGAGGGAGTAGGGAGGCCAGGTAAAAAAAATGGTACCAACACTTATTTAGGTATTGAATTCAGTGCATGGTATACTAGGGTGGTTGCATATTTGACACTGTGGTTGTAAGGGGCATATGGCAGTTGAAATACCCTTTTTGGGAAAATTGCCTTGAAAAACAAACATAGATACATGGTGATTGATGTTTTTCTATGAGAGTTACATGACTTGAACTAATGTGCTGCATTTAATTTTAATATAAATATTGATGGCTCACGGGCCATTTTTACATTAGTACTATGATGCTGTATCTTTAATTGTTTAGTGAAGAGAGACATGTTTTCATAAGTACAATTGTAGCTTTGGCATTATGTTACTATTATCATTCCAGCACAGCTTCTGATTCATTTAAATTTAGAAACCTTGGCAATTGAAATAAAAAAGTCTTCTGCGTTGCCAGATCTCCTTTCACATAGTTGTAAGATTCCCATGTAAAAAAAAGGAATGCACATTTAGAATAAGGAACATCATTTTTTTTTTAACTTTCTTTCTTAATTTTACAACAATGAAATAGTCAGACATTATAAGACCGTGCACCGGTCGGAAGACCCTTTAACCCCCCAGTCCCTCTCGGAACGATCTCCGCTTAATGTCGGGTTCAGATTCATAACAGTTCTAGTGTTGTTGTTGTTCGGCACTCATGGCTGCTATTGAAGTGTCCGGTTGCTCGCAACAGTTTGGTATTGGGGGTGAAGACTGCGAGCTCGAGTCGTCATCTGCGTTTAACAGGTATGCAATATAGAGGCCCTAGATATCGGGGGGCGTGCGTGGAGGGGCAGAGTTCGTAGGTAGTTTGTTTCGGTGTCTTGACAGTAGGTGACATCTTGGAGCCATTGCTTTAGTGTTGGTGGCGGTCCTCTGCCCCAGTTGCAAGCTATTCGTCTGCGTGGCAGGACCAAAAGTAGGTTCGCCAGTTTTCTGGTATGTTCTGGTAGTTGGTTGGTTAGACCTAGCATGGTCAGTGTTGGGTCAGGTTCTAGTTGCACTCCAATTAAAGCTGAGATTTTCTCTAGGACTGCTGTCCAGAACGCTCCTATTTCGGGGTACGGCCATGCCAGGTGGACAAAGTCGGCTTCCGGATACCCACAGCGAGAGCAGGAGGCGGATATTGTCGTCCTCTGGGCGTGAAGTCTTGCAGTGTGGTAGACCTGATGGACAAAGTTGAAGTGAATTTGTTTGTACCTCGTGTTTATTGCCACTTTTATTGTGAGTCGTAGTATGTATTCCCAGTCTTCGTCGAGTATCGTAGTGTTCAGCGCTCTTTCCCACCTTGTTCGGGCTTTTAAGCAGCGAGTGAGTTTTTCTTTTAGCAAGGCCTTGTAGATATTTGACACCAGGCGCCCATCACCTTGGGCTTGAATCACTCCGTGGAGCAGTGGCCAGGTCGGTGGATGGAGCGGGAACGTGGCATAGCTAGACTGCATGGCGTGTCGGGTTTGGTAGTACATGAAGACGTCGAGGGCGTTGTTTCCTACCTTTGTCTCGAGCTTCCTGAATCGAGAGGAACGAACTGTTCGGAAACAGGTCGCCTAGTGAATGGATTTGCAGTTTCTTGGTCCAGAGCTTGAAAACCTTTTCAGATGTTATGGGTATCCCTGGAATACTTCTCACCGGAAGGAGGGGGGAATATCTGGTTTGGATTCCGTTCCTTTTGGCGATTTTTTTCCAAATCGTATGTGTCGTGACCATTGTGTTCATCGGCGTTGAGGGCGTCGGTGGTTCATTAAGTATAACTGCGCAAAGAACATAGGGTGTTGCTAGAGCTCTTTCGATTTGCACATGTGGCCGGATGAAGTGTGTTGCATACCAATGGCTCAGGAACTGTGCTTGCGCTGCCCAGTAGTAGCTTTCTATATCGGGTAGAGCCAGTCCGCCTTGCGTTATGGGCAGGATCATAGTGCTGTGTGCTATTCGGGCAACCTTGCCAGCCCAGACAAGGTCGAGGAGGATGGATTTGATTCGCCGTAGGAATTTTTGCATGAGTAGTAGGGGGATGTTTGTAAAAAGATAAAGTAGTTTAGGGAGGATCACCATTTTCACTAGGGACACTCTGCCTCAAAGTGTGAGGGGAAGCGTTTTCTATCTGTTCACTTTGGTTTGGATAGTGTCAAGTGTCTTCTCGTAGTTGTCTTGCATGATGTCGGTGCTGGATCTGGACATGAGGATCCCAAAATATCAGACCTTCGAGTGTTGCCAGTGGAAGCTGAAGTCATCCTGAAATTCTTTGGTTGATTCCGTGAGAGGGAAAATTATCGATTTTGCATTATTGATTTTTAGCCCTGAAAAGTTGCCAAATGTAAGGACTGCTCGCATCACCGGATTCAGGTTGTCATACGGGTCGCGAAGGAAGAGTGCTATGTCATCGGCGTAGAGTGAGACCACCATTTTGTGTGGGCCGAAGGCGAGACCTCTATGCAGATGATAAAGTCTTAGGTCGGACGCAAGGGGTTCCATGACCAGGGCGCAGAGCAATGCTGACAGTGGGCAGCCCTGTCTGGTCCCTCTGCGTAAAAAAGGATTTCGGAGGAGGATTTGTTGCCGAGTTTGATTTTAGATGTCGGGTATTTGTAGAGAAGGCCTATCATTTGGATGAATCGTTTGCCAAGGCCCATTCGTTCTAATATTGCAAATAGGAAGGGCCATTCCACCGAGTCAAATGCCTTCTCGGTGTCGAGAAGTACCGCCACCGCTTGATTTTCTGGGTTGAGAGCCCCCATCGCTCCAAAGATTCTTCTGAGGCCGAATGATGTATTTCTACCTGGAACGAATCCTGCTTGATCCGCCAGAACCATTGCGGGCATGAGTGGCATCAACCTCCTGGTCAGGATCTTTGCAAAACATTTTTATCCAGATTAATTAGTGATATGGGCCTGTAGGAGGCGCAATCGTCCTTGGGTTTACCTGTTTTGTGTAGGAGAATGATATTCGCTGTGTAAAGAGTTGGTGGAAGTTGGTCCTTGGCTATGGCTTCTTCGAAGACTTGGAGCAGGAGCGGGGCAAGAATGTCTGCGAAAAATGTGTAAAATTCACCTGTTAGGCCGTCTGGACCTGGGGCTTTGGTGCTCGGTAATTCTTTAATGACTTCTAGGATCTCCGCTGAGGTGATAGGTGCGTTCAATGGCTCGCGTAGCTCGGCGCATGTCCAATATAGTTTGGTTGTATCTAGGTATTCTGTTATTTCGGCGGGCTCCCTGGAATAATTGGAGTTATATAAGTTTTGGTAAAACTTGCTGAATGTTTCCAGTATGTCGTCTTCAGAGTATACGAGGGTTCCCGACGTGTCCCGCACTGCCTCGACTGTCATGGGTTTTCGTTCCGCGGTGATTAGTCTTGCAAGTAGCGCACCGGGTCGTTGCCCCTCGCTGTACTGGCGGATTTTGTGGTGGCTTGCTAGGAATTTGGCTTCTCTATCCGCTAGTGATCTGAAGGAATCCAATTCTGCCTTGAGAGCGGCTAGCGAGCTCGGAGTATTTGTAGCTGTAGCTGATTGCTCAAGTATTTTGAGGCGATTTTCGCATGTGTTTAGCTCTTCCCTTAGCCTCTTTAGGATTCAATTTAATTTTCTTTTGCTAGGCACACTCCTCTGATAAAACATTTCAGTGTCTCCCAGAGTGTTCCCGGCGAAGCCACCGTGCCTTGGTTCATCTCAAGAAATGCACTCAGTTCGGAACGCAGTTCATCGGCAAAGAGTTGATCTTGGAGGGCTCTGGGCTTGAATCTCCATTGGGCCCTGGTGAAGTCGCTCCGAGATGTCGTGCACACTAAGGTGACCGCTGAGTGGTCTGAGATGGACCTGGGTAGGATTTGGCATTTACCCCATTGGAGACTGCTATGTGCTGACACTAAGAAGTAATCAAGTCTCGAGCTGGATTTGTGTACCCAGGAATAAAAGGTGAACTCTTGAGAGTCGCAGTGTTTGCTTCTCCATATATCAATGAGATTGTGCGCTTTACATATTTTTGTTATTTTCATACTCGCCTTGGAGCGAGGAGTGGTTGTTTTGTGTGTTTTGTCTGTACGAGGATCGTGGGGGGTGTTCAGATCACCACCCCTGTTTGATGCGATGTGGGTCTGGACCCAGTCAAAATTGTTGGAACCGTCGATTTTGGGGCCATAGGAGTTGATCAAGATTATTTCTTCCCCGTCTAGGGTTCCTTGAACGAGCAGTGTTCTCCCTTCGGAGTTGCTCTGGGTCTGAATTAGTCTGAAGTTTGTTGATTTGCTGATGAGTATGACGACTCCCCTTGCGTATCTGTGGCATCAACATGTTTTCGCCCAGTGATTTTCTGAGTTTGGTCGTAGGTGCGTCTCTTGTATGAGAGCCACATCCACGTTGTGGCGTCGGAGGTAGTGTAGCAGCTTCCTGGTTTTGGAGGGCTGGTTGCCTCCTTTAATGTTCCATGTAGCTAGCTTGAATTTTGCTCAGAGTTGCTCCGTTGTTTCTGCTGCGCTGTTACTGTTTGGTGGTTTTGAGTGCTTAAGGCTGCTTTTTTGGAGTGTATGTTGATCCGACACGGATATTGGTAAGTCCAGGGTGGAGACGTTGTTCTTGGTCGGGTTCGGGTGGGGCTGGTTTTGGCCCCAGTCGGTGTACGTCTAAAACTCTTGGCTTGTTCTTCTGGGGACACTTTCCCCAACGTGTGTCCCATCTCCCCTTTTTCCCTCCCCATCGGGCAACCCCCAACCTGCCCGAATGTGACCCCCCCAAGTAACATTGTGAACAGTGCTGTGCACGGGGCGCTGGTGCCCTCCAAGAACACCTATCCCGCGGTGTGTTTCACTGGCTTTTGCTCCTTTCCCGATCTCCTAAATCGAGCTGAATGTGGGGTGCTTTTCAGGGTGGACCGCCCCCATTCCTCACTCTCCCTCGTGGTCTAGGCATTTCACGTAATGGGCGACATCCGATATTATCGAGAAAGCTGTTGGCTTCTTCTGGTGACGAGAAGAACTGTGTTTTTTCATGGAGGATGCGTAATTTGGCTGGGAAAAGCATTGAATATTGAATTTGCTCTTTCGGAGGCGGCGTTTAACTCCACCAAAGGCTCTTCGGGATGCTTGCACCGCTGGTGAAAAAAATTTTGTCGCCATCAAATTGAATGTCGCCTTTGTCCCTGGCCAACCTGAGTATTAGATCGCGGTCTCTGAAATTCAGCAGTTTGGCAATTATGGGGCGAGGTACCGGATCCTGGAATTGGGCGGTTGGTTGGGTTCCTGTGAGCTCTTTCAACCACAAATAGTGGCGAGAAGGTGGTTGTTCCAAAGATATCTTTCCATAATCGTTCCACGAAGTCTTCCATTTTTGCAGGGTTTTGTTGCTCTCTGATCCCAACCAGTCTAATGTTGTTGCTGCGACTGCGCCCTTCCAAGTCTTCGTTTTTGGTGACAATTTCTTTTACTTGACGTTCTAATGATGACACTTTGGAGGACAGGGACGTGGAGTTGTCTTCCAGATCGGAGATCCTCTGTTCAACAGTGTCGAGCCTCTTGCCGTGTTTATCAAGGCGGTGTTGAATTAAATCGACTTTGGAAGAGAGGGTGTCAATTTTGGCATCGAGGTTGCCTATGCCTGTTTTGAGATCGAGCAGTATTTCTCGTATGTCGAGAGATTGGGGGGGTATCGACTCGATTTCTTGTTCCATGCTTGGTGATGGCGCCATCTCTCGATTCGACTGCTTGGGAGTTTTAGCTATGGCCCCGGTTTCAAACATCAATTTTCGCTGCGATTTGTCCGTTTTGCCCATGCTGGTATGGATTCCCGACTTCGTCAGGTGTGGCGGGAAAGGGCCCACTCGTCTGGCTTGGGTGACAGTTGTGTAGTGCTGTGGTCGACGTGTCCCGATGTCGGGTTACCGAATAACAGCAGAGGCCCAAGACGAGGTTGCTGCTGCCGAGGAGTTGTCGCAGCGCGGCGTAGGCCCCAGCAAAGTGTTTTCCTGCTATGTCCTCCGCCCGCAGGGCGTTTTGGAGATGATGGGGCCCGGGCTGTGTAGATCTAGAAGGCTGGAGAGTTTGTGAGTTTTAAAGCACTTTCAAGGCCGGGCTCGGATGGCCTGGGTGGGGCAGCCGCGTGGGCCTCCCGCCTGATCGTTGGGTGGAGATGGGCCTGTGGTTGGGGCTGTTAGCAGTTCAAGGAGTTGGAGGCCTGTGGAATGCAGCCGAGCAGCCGTGTGGGGATCTGTGGGCCGGGAAAGAGACCCGGGGCGTGGTGGCGTCTCTCCTACCTGGTGCCGCTGGTGTGTTCAGATGCTTTCCCTCACTCTCCGGCTGGGTCTGGGGGGCTCCGTAGGCTGGATGCAAACATCAGCGCCCCGACCGGCCGGAAGGCCGATGGCGCAGGAGGGCCGGGCGGGTTCTCAGCCGCCCCTGCTGTTCTCGGGCCGTGGATTTCGGGCCTGTCGCGAGCGCCACCTCCAAGGGCCCCGGGCGCCGCCCACCCCGCCTGGCGGCCCGCTCCTTGCTTGAATCTGGGGACGGTCGCTCGGGTGAGGATGATGCTGGAGGGTCGGACACCCCGCCGCTGAAGCGCCACGACCTCGCCCCTGCTGCCGTTGCGTTGACCAGGATAATGGCGGACAGCGATGAAGTTGGTATCAGCCAGCCGTTGGAGACTTGGGGTATGTTATCGAGGTGGATGGGGGGGATTCGGGGGAGAATAAAGCTATTTTATCAGGATCTTTCTCGGGATCGTTGCGGAGCTCTCTAGTGAGCAGCCATCTTGGACGGCTCTCTGGCGCCCTCTACCAATAAGGAACATCATAACATGAAGGCGAACCATTATCTTTCAAAAACCCTATATGTAAATTAATTGGTTTCCTGTATGGGGAACTCAGTCAAGGGAAACATGAGGTGTGTGAAAAGTCATTCTAGCTCATCCAGACAGTTTATGAATGCATAAGTAAATAAATACATAAACAACTACATAAGTAGATACATAAATAATTGAACTGTATACCATTGACCATTTAATTCAGGATACTGCAAGTACTGAGTGGGTAATATCTCCAAATATATTTCTACATTGTTTCTGTTTCAATACAGCATGCATTGAGTACTAATGTACATATTCAACAGTTATATATGTGTTTGTAATATTGTTATTTTGAAACAATTTATATTGTTTTTTTCACCACAACTAGTGCAAATAATTGAGTGGACATTCCAAACACGTGAATCGGGCTGTCAAATCAATGTTATATTTTTTTTAAATGTTCTCATTCCCATAAAAAAGCGAATTATTTGGAACATTGATTGGATTATCTCTCTCTATATATATATTACTTGGCCGTGCATTTATGGTTAAGTTGTGAAGTTGATAATAGCACTTTTCTGGGTGACGTATTTAACTTTGGCCCTGTTCGACGAACACTCGTTTCGTGTAGTTTCATCGAGGGGGGGAACAGTTATAGGCATAGTCCCAAAACTTTTGAAATCCTCATAGGCATAATGGAAAACAAATGTGCTCATGCCTACAGCCCAAACCGCTGGACAGATTTTCACCAAACCTGCACAAGGAGTGGTGGATTGGTCCCAAAAGTGTGCTTTTGCAAATTTGGTGTAAAACCGTCCAGTAATTTCTCAAAAATTCCACAAAGGTAAGTACAAAAACAATAGCGATTTCTGTGTCCGTGCCATGGAATTATTTCCTGATTCGGAGTCCACAGATGCCTCCGGGCCAATCAGGGTGTGGCTTAGTGTTCACAGACATCAGTCACGCACGCTGATTGTATGTTGAAAAACATGTAGTGCGTCATCATTTTTTTAAACGGTCTCCCTGATGGCTCTGGTGGCCACAGCTTTAGTCCGTGACAGCGCAGTGTTTTTGTCTGGAAAATACCTTTGGGTTATTTTGTGGCTGAAAGAGTGCCTGTAAAGGTTGAGAGAGTTGAAAAAAGTTCATATATAGCTATTTCTATAGGTGAAAAAAGCTGTGCATGTGCTGCTGAGTCTGGAGTAAATTTTGCTGTTCACGTACACAAACATATGTACGCGGACGTCATTGGGATTGTGGGGATTCTAGGTGAGTCATGCTATTTGAAGGTGTATTCCACGTATTTATGATACGGTTTAATTCTTTTATTGTAGTTGTGGCCAGTGGCCAGATTCTATAGTAATGTGTGTATAGTAATTATAAATACTGTAGGCGGAGTATACAGTATTTGGAATATGGTGGAATTGTAAAATTGAAGTGCATATGGTATTTATGATCGTAGTACAATTGAGGATACTGTTTCTGTAGTTGTTTCCTTGGGGAAGAGAAATAAAGTATAATACTGGGTATGGATACTTTTTTGCACATGGTTATAAAGATGGAATCTCTGGTTCTTTTCTGTGAGAAAATACCAGTATATTTGTTAAACAAGATAGTTTAAAAACTTTAATTGCACATAAATATCACTTTATCTTCCTTCTCAAAGGAACTCTACCAGTCCTCGTCTTTCCTCAGGGACTCAATGTTACACGTGCTCTGGTTCTCTCCAGGATAGACAATTGCAATAGCCTCCTCCCCAGCTAACCCAGAATAGGGCAGCAAAATGTATCCTTGGCCTCCAGCCCAAGGATTGCATCTCTCTGGCTCTACAAAGCCTTCACTGGCTCCCAGTCTCAGCACGGATTACATTTAAATCCCTTTGTATCATCCACAAGGATATCTGGGGCCAGAGACCACTCTATCCTTAATGCTTCCTGACCAAATACTCCCCTTCTAGACTCCGGCATTGCTCTGGCACCAAATCCCTGCGTGTGAAGCGGTTTGCTAAGCAGAGACTGGTGGTCGATCACTTTCCTCAGCGGGCTCCCTCCTGTGGAATAACCTCCCTCTCCCTCTGTGCCTTGAGCAGGACCTCCCTAAATTCCGAAAAAGCCTCAAGACCTTTCTCTTTACCTCTTCCTTCTCTTACCCTCTCTTCCCTGCTAATCATACAGTAGTGTGTCCTTTGTGCAGGGGCCTTATGTATACTCTGGGCCCTGACCCCACACATCTCTCATCCCAGCCACTGCCTATACTGCACTTACTTAGGCTGACCATCCCCACGGGAGGTTGAACATATGTTCTTCTCATATTAGCACTTCACCTGAGCACTTCTCCATGTGCACCGCAGCAAGTGCCTAACAAGTGATCAATACATAAATACATAAATACATAAATAAATAAATAAATAAATACAATTGTACATATAGATTGACTTTTTTGACCCTCATAAATAATACATTGTATGTACCATATTTGGTACAACATTAGTGTGTGCTACACTGTTGTTGTATTAACATGAAGTAATCATTGGGTAAAAGAACTCCATAGTGGACCATTTACCTGTTTTTAAAGAATATAAATGTTACAGAATGCAAGTGTGTGGTTGCATGGCTATATTATGTGAGTGTAAGTGTGATAAGATGTTTGTTTGAAGTGTATTGTAATTAGGGGTATGTTTAAAGTACTTAGATACCTCTTTGCATAATCTAACTATATTGGATTGTACAAGTACTATTGTAGTAGTATGGATGTATAGTGCAAACTTAACTGTGATGCCATATTTGAAGTGTATTATAATGAAGAGAATATTTAAAGTATTTAGATACCCGTTGGCATATTCTAACTATGTATTGTACTATACTTTAGTGAGTAAATTTTGGTTAAAGGAATATTAAGTAGGCAATTGTTAGATTTGCTGTTAACTTATGTTTTGGAGTGACAGAAGTTTTGTTACATTTAAACCAACCATTTCTTTTTTTGACATATGTATTATAGTGGCATGAAGTGGTTGTGGCACCAGTGTGGTAGATTATGCTTACCGTTGTGAATGTTTTCTTGCCACGAGATACTTGTCCGTGTGTAAAGTTAGTAAGCTTACAGTCATTTTTGGTTCCATCTGCATTGTACCTTATAAGCATTAGTATGAGATATTGACCATGTGAGTTTATTTGTATGGTGGAACGATTGTCTGAATTTCAAAAAATGGCATAATATGCCATGACTTGCATTCTGTATGAGCTGGGGAATTGGGATGGATTTATAATTTGGTATGGATACATAGACAAAACGTTCATTAGGGCTGTGCAGAGAGTGAACGTTTGATTCCACGTGTATGAAATCTGGAAGATTTCATTTATAGGGATTTTTTGGTAGTATTGATATTAATATTGATATTTTATTTCTATTGCTCTCGTACCCAAGTGTTTCAGAGCACAACGAGGCAAGGGAGGGCAACAGGGGAGAACAAAACAACAATATTACTAGGCCCAGTGACATTGGTAACGTGCAAGTGCATGGGAAAGGGGGAGGGGAAAAGTGCATGGAAGGGAGGAGAAGTGGAAAGTGCAGAGTAGGTAAATTAGGATTTCTTGTGGATCTTCCTGTGTGTTTATGGTGAATTGCACCATTCCAGTACATTAGTCCAATTCTTGCCTTATACCTGAGACACTGTTAGTGCTGTCAGGATTATTTGTGGTATTTCTATGAAGGATGAGCATTTGTAATCCCAACTGGTCAGAGTCATTTAAGTAAATGTGAACAATTGGTGGCAATTGGAAGAGCAGATTGGTTGATACATTTTCATAGCAATTAACTCCAGTTGTGTTGCTGAATTTAAATGGACCAAAGAATTGTGCCTCTGTATCCTTTGTTGGACCAGCTGTTGTTTTTGGTATTTCAGGGAGATCTGATATTGTTTCTATTTGTATTTGTTTTCATTTTAAAGGTTTTCTTTTTTGAGGTACAGTGTACATATCTAGATGGGAGGTGTACAGTGCACGTAGCCTGTTGTATTCCAGGATGCAAGGAATGCCCGTATTGACTTGGTTGCATCAAAGCTAACAAGGAATAGACCATTGAGTGTACAGTGACGTGAATGTGCTATGTAACTCACACCTTATTTGAAGACTGTGCTCTCAATGTCAGTCAATGCATGATTTAAGTTAGAGCTTGTGATTTGTGAATAGTGAAAGCATATGCAAGAGATAGAGATAATTGTTCTCTGTGTATGTACATGTCTTTGAAAAGAAGGAAACATTCTATTGTGCAGCCCATACTCTGCAAGTTTGTCAAAGTGGATGTTGACAAACATCATGTTGTTGTGATGTGGATATGTTTGGAATCCAACAACTGCACCAAATTCTCCATTGACTACACCCTGTTCTACATCAAAGTGACGTTTTAGAATTACTCTGCAGTTTAGACACAGTTAATAGTGTTTCTAATGTAGCTGTGTTGGAGATACATTTTGATAAGCTAGGTAGCTGTGCTGTGCTTGTTGACATATAAGTAGTGTCAGGACACACACTTCTAGTTGGTCTGTGGAGCTGATATGCACTATGGGTTGCATTTCTTTTTTCAACATTGTATCATTGAATTGACTACAGTCTTGGAATTAAGCACATTCATATCATATTTTGATGAGTTAATTGTTCCATGATGTCAGTGGAAGATATATTTTGGCCATTCAGCTCATGGATTAGTCTAGTGTTTCAGATGTATTTTGTATCTTTAGTAAGCAGACCAGTTCTGATGCTTTTTAAAATGTTAGCTTAGGTGAGATCTGCAGTCTGACCTATGTTCTGAGTTAGCTCTCTGTTGCAAAAATGTTGACAAAGATTTACATTTCCAATGCTGTCGAGTGTATTATGGAATTGTTTGTGTCCTAATGTTTTGAAAATAGGTTGACCTTTTGCTGGTGTTAACTGTAGGTGGTCTCCAAAAACGATAACACATTTTCCTCCAAGCAGTTCTTTGTAGTCAGATTTTAGTACTTCTTGCATTCTCAGATTAATTAATCCAATGAGTTTGGAAACCATGCTTAGTTCATCAATCAGGAGGACTTTTATTTGTTTCAGAATTCTACATACTCAGTAGCAGCTTCTGCTGATAATTTTCATTATTCTCATATGTTTTGGTGTTTAACTGCGAGGAGCAGTAGTCAGTGTAAAGATACAGCTACAACAGCTGAAAGGTTGTGTTTTTTTAAGTGTTATAGACGTGTGCTGATTATTTCAAAGAAACATGGTTTGCCAGAAAAAGCTTTGCCACTTACATACATGAGCAGAGGTTTATAATTTTACAGCTACAAGTTCAAGTTTCATGTTTAAAACCATGTTCAATTTCTTCAGTGACTTCTATCTATTTATCTAAATGGTGAGTTGTTCATTAATTAGCTGTGATTTGAGCACTGATAAGTCTTCATCAGATTGTTTAGATTGATGCATGGTATTTTCTACCTCAGTCATGGCTATGTTTGCTCCATTTAGAATTAGTGGTTTTCCAAGTGGTTCTAGGCTTCCTGCAAGAGAAGGTTGACTGCCTTCAGGAGTGTCTTCATCTAGTAGAAGTTTGATTTCTTCCTCTTGTTGGCATTCATGTCCAACATTCGTATTGTTTAAAATTGAAAGGTGTAATAGTGCTTTCATTTGCATTCAATGCAGCTTGAAATGACTCCTGGTCACCTAATAATTCTTCTTCTTTTCTTCAAGGTTTGAAGTGATGGTGAAAGTACATTGATACATTGACAGGGTCAAGAGAACAGAGCTATCCGGGTGTTTATATATCTATTCCCTTTTTATTTTGGTTTGCAGTACATCAGAACTCATGCAAGACACCACATACATATTCTGCAAAGCATGTATGTGGGTCTAGGTTCCTTAGCATACAAAAGTACAGCAGCTTGATGTGGGAACCAGTTTTCTTTTGTACCACACATGTTTGGCAAGAGATTTGTGATACTTCACTGCAAGACACCATCTTTAACTTTTACCTTTTCATGCAGTTGGGCAGAGGACATTTTTAAGAAATTAGAGCCTGGTTTTAATGTATGTGCATATCCAAATTATAGAGTTGCTAGTTCGCTTTCGAACAGGAGGTAGACAATGGATTTGACATTTTGTCTGAATCTTGGGTCTTCAGAATACATTCTTAAAGCACAATATTCTGATGCACTACTTTGTGTGGATCTTTCATCATATGTTCCCCTTTTTCCTCTAGGAAAATCATTTGGCTTGACCATTTAATATATTTCTAGTGCATATTCTATGGTGTCTTTGGAATGTAGTAGGTGAATTGTATACTGGTCTAAAATGTTGGCTGAAGTAACAGGATCTACATGTTTAAATGGGCCAGTTTGTGGCGAATCTTCAATTATTTGGGTGGTTTCTCTTAAGTGGTTCTCTCTGTTTATATATCTGTAGTATTGTTTCCTTTGTGATATTGTAGTGCCTTTGTTTATGTTGACTAGTTGTTGCCAATGTTTTTTGTCTTTTGTTGGTACATCATTAACTAGTACAATAAAAGATTGATCTATTGGCCACATATACAAGAGAGCAAGGAAAACATAGAATGGACTGAGGAAATGGAGGGAGAGTTGGATGAATTGAAGAAAGCAATTTATGAAGTTCCAGTTTTAGGAATTCTGGACTATTCAGAGGAGGTTTTCTATTTCTATCTTTATTTTATTTTCGGACACGAGTGGGACAGTTATGACAGTGGTGCTTACACAGAGGACCACACTAGGGACAAACCTCTGGCATATTATAGTGGGATTTTAGATCCAGTTATGAGAGCACACTTTCCTTGCAAACAATCACTGGCAGCAGCCGTGTTCACCATTAAGAAGTCAACCATCACTTCCTGCCCTTTGTGTTTCTCGAGCGCTACAAATTCTGCTGCTTGCGTCGAAAAGTGAGATGCAGCCTTGCACTAGCTAACACTTCAAATTCCCCATTAGCTTTGTGACTTACCACAGCTGAACCTTAATGCCTTTCCCCATCAGTTTGATCCATTTTTGAAGACCCATCAATAAAGAGAACCTCCCCCCTGCACAATTATATTGTGATTGTCAGTGAAGAAAACCACCTGGCCTAGATTTTTCAATGACACAATATAAGTAAGCCAGACATTTGATGTCATCAGTGATGTCATCAATGACATTTGTCATGTAATCTTTGATATCCTGGGTGTTAGTCTTAGCAGTGCACGTGGTGGCGCGAGTTATGGTTGCTTAGCTGACATAAAAGAAAGGGGTAAAGATGTGATGGCGTCAGTGATGGCATCAATGACATATGTGGTGGCCTCTTTTATGTCCGGGGTGGTAGTGGTAGCAGTGGAGAGTGCATTTGGGAAAATGGGGGATTAGCCTACCATAACTGCCGAATTTCAGGGGTTTTTAGATTTTACTTGTAATCATAACATCCTTTTTACAAAGTTTTTGTACAGAATGGCATAGGTTTTTAATAGGGCAACTTAACCATAATGTCCCTTTAACAAAGTTTTTTTTGTAGTTATATATCTATATATATGTGTGTGTATAGAATGTGGATGTTCAACGACACACTTTAGCAAACTTGGACCACATGAACAGAAAGGCTGAATGTGTGGCGCAGTTGAATAAACAGCTGACGTCGAAGGAAGATTTGTTGAGGCCGTCATCTATTCTAGAAGATACGAGGCATGCTCCTGTTGAGGTTTAATCGAAAAATACTAGAAGTGCCATTTGATATTATTAAATACCACGAAGGAGCTCAAAATACAGTCTCCTGTCACATGGTCAAGATGAGAATGGACTTGGGACGAGCAGTACTGAGACCAGAAGGTAAGGCCATGCTCACACTCCCTTTTATTCTCTGGTGCAGTAATACTTGCAAGGCTAAAGTCAAAGAACTAATTGAATGGCAGACAGCAGGAGTGATGATGGATGTTGGGCTAATTGGGTGGGGAGGCATGACCAAAGCCAACCCTCCAGGACCTGGGGTACCAGCTTGTGTGCTGCTAGTGAATGGAATATTCCAGAAGGGCACAAGCGTGCCAACCAATTTGTAGAGGGCCATGTAGCAGAGAGCCCTATAGTTTGAAAGCCAATAAATCATTGTGTATTTTTATGACGAGAAAGATGCCTTGCACTTGGGGTGGGCATAGCTGTTCACCTGACCGTAAAAACCCAATCCCAGTCCAGTCCCCCATAGAAAGTATGCTTAGATGTTCCTTTTAAACCTATTACATCCCGAAGTAGGTTTACTTATTTTGCCACATAGTATGACGTCAGTGATGGCAAATTTTCGCTACATAAATGTAATTTTTTAATTAAATGTTTGGAGACTCTTGATTGAGAATACATGTGCGGCGACCGTTGATGTCCATTGTACTCCCTGTTTTAGACAGTTGCAATTAAATGAAATACGTTTTGTCAACTTCCTGAGTCTGTCTGATTATTGTTGTATGAGTAAGATCTGCATCCCCATCCATCTCAAAAACTGTTACCTCATCTTAAAGGGCCTACGCGGGTTCACTTGAATATGGGTAAAAGCCCTATTTCAAATGACCTGCTCACTAGTATCTAGTAACTCCTACCTCTATACCAGCTATGTCTCAGGTGTGCTTTATATTTGTTTGCTTTTTTTTAGGATCACAATGAATCCTAGTGCATGTTTTGTGCTTTTTTGCTCACAAAACTTACCCTGGTTGGCATTAGCACTCCAGCGAAACCTCTGCGAAGGCTTCCCCTTTGATACATAACAGACCACGGCTCTTGCACACAGAAACACCTGCTTTATTTCTAAATCCTTGCCATTTTACAATTATAATCCTGTAGTGCCAACGTCATTTTGCGCTTTTGAAATTGCTTTGACAATTATATAATTATTTTTGTAAAAGAAGCCCTGAATCTATTACATGTCAAGAATGCCTGGGTCTGCTTGTCATCCTGTGGACATTGGTAAACCATTGTCCATTAAGGTTTTAATACAGTTGGGGAATACATGGAAGACATTTACCTCTGAAATTCTCATATGTCCGGGTTAAATTTTGTTACGTGTAAAGTGTGCATTATGCAGTTCTTCATCCTTCTGAGGTTTGTAAGGAAATTGATACAGAACAGAAGGATGACATGAATGAAAAGTGGCAGTTTAAAAATAAACATTTTTGCTGCAGCCTGCACACACCATTTGAAAAATTACACAATCAAGGAAAATGTGCAATGTTAGCAGGCCTTGTACAAACATAGTATACGACCAACATTATATGACAAGGCACACAAATACATCTTCCCAGTTAACTGGAAAGTATCCAGCGATTGTGTGTTATATGGATAAAAGACAGTCCATCTGGTATGAAAAGCACAGCAGTTTAAAGGAACATGAAAAACCAAATTGGGAACGTGTTGTGTCAATTTCCCTTTCGTGACAGAAAAGCAGTTATATAGAAAGAAACATATAGAAATATCCAAAATGTAAAGTCTTTGACAGGATTTTGATGACAAAGAAAATGGTATAATGTTGTTCTGTTTTAGGTGACAAGTGCAACATGCAAAAAAAACTTTTAAATCTACATTTTTAGAATGAGACCAAGCTAGGCCTGATCTGCCTTCTATCTCCGCAAAAAGATACTGGAGGGGAGATCTCTGGCCTTTCTATGAGAAAGAAGTATGTACACTTGCTTTTGAGGCCGACTATAAAATATTAAGACTGTGCCTAGAGTTGGTTCTTAGGATATAGATCTTGAAACCAAAACAAATGCTTCCCATTTACAATTTCCATCTGTCTCTGAGCCTAGGCTAATATCCTTGAATATACACAGAATTCATCCTGACCAGTAGTCCTCTCTCAACTAATATGATATTTCAACCAACCAGACCACTCCTGAAGAAAAACTCCCACTGTCAAAGACAGAGGGGGTCATTACGAGTATGGCGGTAGGGGGTTAACGTCACCGGTAGGGATGCCGGTGCCGGTAACCCCCTAACGCCGCATTCCGAGGTCCCTTAGCGGGTGCCACTAGGGCAAGCTGGTTTTACCAGCCGACCTTAGCAGGACCCGTTAAGGGACCATGGAGCTAATAATAGGCCCACAATTTGCAGGCCCACTATTAGCTCCTTCCCCATTCCCGTTGAGCCCCACGGGGGCTCAAATGAGAATGGGGAATGGTTTTCGAAATGGGGACTTACCGGGTCCGCATAGGTCGGAATGTCCTGGCAAGTCCCCATTCTGACTACCCGGACCCGAGTTTGGAGGTATCCATGGCGCAAATAGCATTATGGCTACCTCCAAACTCGGAATGACCCCCAGAGTCTGTGATTGAAGTGATAGAAAGTGATTGTTATCATTTAAAGGGGGGCAGAACTGGAGTTGTAAATGGCCCAGCAGCCTAACTTCAAAGTACTTGCACCATAACAACAGCATTATGAGGAGTCATAAATGCCTCAGTTCTGAACTAAAAGCTCCGGACTCTAGATGTTCTGTTACCAGTCAGAGAGAGACAGATGGGAGAAGTCATGTAATGTTTTGGAAATGAGAAAATATTCATTCAGATTCACTATATTGATTAAAACATTTGCAAGAAAGGTCCTAGAGACGTATTTAAAAAAGCATCATGTAATTATGTAAATGAGGTAAATATAGTATCTTTGTGGAAAAATGGTACATGGCCGTGATCTATATATCTTAGCATCCGTGAAATGATATTGTTGTTTAAAAGTATTAGTTAGAAAAATACAAATATCTACATCAACCCCACTGCACATCATTCACCCGAATAACAAAAATATCTTGAACTGATAAGTAGCATGATAACATCTGTGGAAGATGATGCTTTAGACAGTTGCAATTGTTTAATACAGAAATCTACAAGATGAAATCACATCAAATGGAATGGAAACTGGGTTTAGAAGTCACTGCCATTTTCATGAATAATAGCCATTTATTACAGACAGGTTGGTTTATTGTGATGTCACCTTCGGAACACTGTCCAATCACATACACTGACCAATTAGATTAGAGAAATGATACACACCGTTAAGGTGTGTGGTTTCTGCTATATAAAAGTTTAAACCCATACATCCAGCGTGCTGGCTCACTCATTGATGGAGAGAATGAAGGAGAGAAAGGAGAAATGATAACAACCAAAAGGAGAATGTAATACTGGTAAAGGATGAGTTGAAGAAATCACCAACAATGGTATATATAACAACATACTCAAATCAAAGAGCACTGAAAAATTTGGAAACTCTTAGAAATGGATCCAAATGTATGTATTTTGTCACAAAACTTGCCAACTTTTGCCTATTGGCAAAACCAATCTATATGGGACATAATAGGATGGGTGGTGGGCATTAAAAGAGCTGGGGGGGCATGGGTGTTGGGATTTGAGGTGGGTGGGAAGGCATGGGTTTCACAGGCTTAATAAAAGGAGTTTGCATGACAAGTAAAGATCTGGTAGTGTTTTGGGTTGCGTCATATGTTTTACTACATTGATTTATCTTTTATCATTGTGTAGTGTGTATATTTAATGTCAGAATAAAACTGTATATCCATTCTTGACGCTGAATTCACCCATCTCTTCCTGCTGCACAGCAATCCTGTTGCGGTCTTCCAGCCCATGTCTCATCACCCTCCCCCCCTGATTCTGCCTGTGCCACGTCCTCTTCAGCAGGTAGTGGTACATTCCTCCTGATGCACATATTATGCAGCATCACACACACACAAGGACTATCTTCCCAACCTTCTCTGGACTGTACATTAGTTCCCCTCTAGTCTAATGGAGGCACCAGAATCTTCCTTTCAAGAGCACAAATGTACATTCTATGCATACCCTGGGTTAACTCAGTCAATTTTTTTGCAGAATTACTGCCCATTTTTGGCATTATTTCAGTGTTATTTCAACGTATAATGCAGTGGAATTACCATTTTTATTTCTGTGTTTCAGCAGTAATTCCATTGGCAGTAATTCCGGCACTGCTAATTGCGCCAACAACATTAGCACCCATTTTCTAGGACATCTAATCGTGTGGAGTGGTAAAAGTGGCGGTAATGGAATTACTGCCACTTTTTACACTTACCGCCATACTCATAATGAGGACCTTTGTCCCACAGAGGTATGAATCTTGAATATGATTGACCTAGTTTGATACTAATTGATTTACTACAAATTTACTTTGAACATAGTATACTTAATGTGTGTAAAGAGAGGTTATCAAACTCTAGAGGAGCTCCTACACCTTTTTCAAGGTAGACAAAATATTTTTTAGTGAACTAACACAACAAGACAATGGGCCTCATTACGAATGTGGCGGTAAGGCAACAGTAGTGCTACTGGCGCCGTTGTTACCGTACCACCACATTACGAGTTCTGCTCGTGGATGCCGCTCTGCCCTATGGGGCAGAATGGGGATTGGGAGCCTGCCCACACTGGCATCCGCGAATGGGCAATTACCGGCCCATTCATCTCGTAATGGGACGGTAATGGCCCATTCGCGGGTGCCGGTGCCGGTAGCAACTTTGGCGGTAGCCGTGCCCTTAAAAATTAAACATTCGACATAACCTTTTAATTCACAATTTATCCTAATATATTTAAAATGCAATAATGTGATGGACACTGTATCCGGAATGGACTTTCTAATAGGAGTATATAATACTGTACCTGTCAAGAGATCAAAAACATGTATTGAATCAGGTCCTATTTACAGTGATTTTACAGCATATATTTTGAACATGGATAGACTAACATGAAACTTTGGGAATGAACGGGTTGATACTTTAGATGAGAAATATACAATGCAGCTATCACATTGTGAATGAATAACTTTCGTAAATCTGTTTTTGTTTAAACTAATATTGACAAATAAGGAAACCATGCTACGTGATAAAGAATTTGCAGAGATGAGTGCATAACTCGATGACAGTGCGGGAGGAGTAACAGAGGGTCTGTTGTTTATTGTTTTGTGTTCAATCACATGCATTGTGGAGGGAATTTGACCCCATCTTGCTGACTGATGGTCACCTGTTCCTAGAGGGGGAGACATTAGCCAGTCCTTGAGATGTTTCCCACCTGTGTATGAGACAGCCAAAAGGAAATTCATTTGTAAGCATGATTTTAAAGGGGAAATGATCCAGAGGGGAGTGATACTCTTAAACAGGAATCAATTAAACCTTGGCTCCTGTCATTTGTAGGTTTTAAGGGGTGGAGGAATATTTATTGACTGTACATCCTGGGAAATAAGTAAATATTTCAGGAGCATATGTGCTTCTGGAATTATAAAATTGATTAACTAGATGCCATGGTGTGTTTACTGAGAGCTCCTTTGACGCCTTCACTATACAGTGTGCAATTCCCTAGTTACAAAGCCAAGGCCGTTGAAACATTTAAGAATAAGGGGAATGGGTTATTCACTTCTTTTCTCCAGTTTTAAGTTGCCCATCAAACATGACAAATGTACATGTGTACACTGTAATGCAGTACGAACAACACTGAAGTGACACTAGAAAACATGCATGTTAAACATACATTTTCCATTTTACAAGCAATTTACATGGGGCAGTGTTAAGTAGCTTGTTTAAATTGTTTTTCTCTTGAATGCTGTTTAAGATTCTGACGTGGGGTTATTTGCAATGAATACAACTTGGAAAGACTTAGATAGGCAAGGATTGTCCGATTTAGAGGGTCATTCATGGAATCAAGCGCAGAAGTGGCACACGCGGCTGGCGCACAGAGTGAGCGTGCGGCAGCTTGCGCCAGCCGCCTGCGCCAAAACCCATTTTGACACACAGCGTATTCATGGATTTTTACATCCATAACCAGCCATGGCGCAGAGTTGCGCAGCGACCCTGCAGCAGCGCCAGTTACTCTCCCAACCCCGCCCTGTGCGCCAAAAACATTGCACAAATCCCCTACATGGCGCAAACCAGTATACAGCCCCCCAATCATGAAAACGCGCTACAAATGCCACACAACCCTTACGTGCCAGTGAAATTGTGTGTATAACTCCCAACGCACCCCTCCGAATACGCATACCCTGCTCGCGCTAGCAA
This sequence comes from Ambystoma mexicanum, assembly GCF_040938575.1. Classification (NCBI taxonomy): domain Eukaryota; kingdom Metazoa; phylum Chordata; class Amphibia; order Caudata; family Ambystomatidae; genus Ambystoma; species Ambystoma mexicanum. The sequence continues at coordinate 1,148,839,379 of NC_090933.1, forward strand.
AACCGCGTGTAATACTCCCTGCGCACCCCTCGGAATACGCGTACCCTGATTGCGCCAGCGAATTTGTGTGTACAACTCCCCGCGCACCCCTCCGAATATACATACCCCGCTCGCGCTAGCGAAATCGTGTGTTAAACTCCCTGCACACCCCTCAGAATACGCGTACCCCACTCGTGCTAGCGAAATCATGTGTAAAACTCCCTGTGCACCCCTCTGAATACACGTACCGAGCTCGCACCAGCAAAATCACGTGTAAAACTCCCTGTGCATCCCTCGGAATACGCATACATAGCTCGCTTCAGCAAAATCGCGTGTAAAACTCCCTGCACACCCCTCTGAATATGTGTGCGCCGCTGCATCAGGTAAAATGCGTGGATTAAGTCCCCCCTGTGGTGTGGGCTGCCTGTGGGGCCTGGCGAGGGTGGATGGGCTGCCTGCGGGTCATGGACTGGGGTGATGGGCTGCCTGCGGGGCATGGACTGGGGCGATGGGCTGCCTGCGGGGCATGGAGTGGGGTGATGGGCTGCCTGCGGGGCATGCCCAGGGGTGATGGGCTGCCTGCGCGTATTGCAGGGGTGTGCATGGACTTTCAAACGCAATTGGCCTGGCGCGAGTGGGGTACATGTATTCCGGGGGTGCACATGGAGTTTCACACGCGATAGGCCTGGCGCGAGCGTGGTACTTGTATTCCGGGGGTGCGTGGGGATTTTTACACGCGATATGCCTTTTTGATGTTCCGGGCCAGGGCATCATCAAACTCCACGTCGATGTTCCGGAGGCGGGCCTCTTCCCTGGCCTTGAGGTCTCGCAGGGATGCAGCCATGGCCTCCTTCAACTCCCTGCAAGTTGCCTCGAGGCACTCAGCCCGCCTCAATGCCCTGTGCATGGAGTTCTCCACCCTGACCATAATGAGCCGTGCCTCCTCCGCCCAGCACCCTTGCAACCCGACAATAAGTAACATGTGTTGACACGGGCCCACCGGTAGTGGTAGCTGCAGGTGCAGCTGTGGAGACCACCACACAGCTCGCCACCTGCCAGGGTTACTCTTAATATGGCGGTACGGTATGGATGGTGCCAGTGACGTATTGGCACCGTCTATGGCATACCACCATACTCATGATGACCCCCTTTGTATGTGTGGGAGATTTTTGCCAAGTGAGTTTATCAGGTTCCATGTCAGGTGTGAATGTCTCATGCCTGTTTATATTTCTCAGGTTGCACTTAATGATGATAGTGTCATTTGTTGTGCATTTGGTTGGCTTGTTGAGCTGTTACATGCCATAGCATGGCATGGAGGACAGGGGTCATGGGTCTTGGGAGGGTTTGGGTGACATACCAGTGATTTACATGGCCTTATTTGCAGGGGGGTGGTGGGATATGAACCTTGCATGGGTTCCCTTTGGTCACACCAGATTGGTTGTGTTTAAGTATCGAGGGATGCACACAATGTAGCACTTCCGTGAATATATTCTCATGGTGGTAAGGTTGTGACAGTTGGGGTGGGAGTTTAGGTGACAAATGTTGCCACAAGCTGGGTCCGGGCTACTCGCCACATACCCTTTCCCCTCCCTTGAGCAGCACCTGTGCATGTGGTTGGGGATGTGGGGGCACCACCATGACCACCGGTACGCCCCGCCATGTTGTGACATAGTGCAGGCTACATGCTGCCACAATGATCTCGCACACTACTGGGGGTGCATATAGTAGCTGGCCGCCAGAGCGGTCAAGGGAGTGTAAGCGTGAATTGAGCACTCCGAATGTGCGCTCCACTATGCCCCTGGTTGCAATATGGGCTGCGTTGTATCTTACCTGGGGTGCTGTGGAGGGGTTCTGTATTGGCATCATCATGTGGTTGATCAGAGGGTAGGCACTGTCCCCTGGGGAGATGAGGATGGTTGTCATTAGTTGGGTTTGTGTATTTGTCTGTGTGTGACATACATGCATGTGCACAGACATTTGTACTCACCAATGAGCCATGTGTCGCCATGCTTCCCAGCTTCCACATCCCCGCTCAGGGCAGACATTCTGTATATGAAACTGGCATGGGTAGACCCAGGATCGTTTCCATAGACAGAGGTATACAACCTGTACTTTGATGGAATGCCAGTGCTTGCGGTTGCGGTGGATATTCTCTGTGGCCCTAGGTGGACGTAGGGCCACATGGGTGCAATCTAGGGCACCAAGCACTTTGTAGAAGTGTGCCACCCTGTAAAAGTCCTGACCCACGGCCTGCCTTTCTGAGGGTGTTCTGGGCATGTATATGTGCCTGCGGACTGAAGGTCGTGCAGTCATGATTGCCAACACCTGGTGTAGGCAGCGTAACTGCGTGGGCTGTTAGACCCCCCCCCCCACTATGGCAGTGGTCCACTAAAATGACCCAGTGGCCAAGAAATGCAGTACATTGAGCACCCTTTCCAAGGGGCTCAATGCTTGGGAGCACAAGGTGGGTGATGTGAGGTCATCCTCCCACTCAGTGACCAGGTCTAGGATGATATGAGGTGAAAAACAAATAAAAATAAAATAAGAAATAAATAGATAAAATAAGAAAAATCTGGTCATCAGGCACCCCGAAAAGGCTGGTTCTGGGCAAATAAATGCGGGGCCTGTCTCTTGGGGACATTCATTGTAGCTGTATATAAGTGTTTGTGGTTTGTGCGCACTTTTGTACTGCGCGGGGACGCTTCCGCCTGCCTTCATGTGGCTGACGTGTTTCCGCCTGTGCGTGTCTTTTGCCGTGCATGGGTTTCCCCTATTCGATTCCATGAATACGTGTTATTCGCGTGCCTGTGGGCGTTCCGTGTATTTCCCAGCAGTTCCTCTCCAGTTACGCCCTCATTTTCATGCGTTGTTCCCCATTCTGCGTGTTCTGCCCCCTTTTTGGTGTGTGCGCTACACGTTGTGAGCTTTCCCTGTGTGCGTCGCGCTCAGCCTTTGGGATGTTGCAGTGACGTGTGCGCCTGTGGACGCCACCCGCGGATTTGGTGCACATCCCGGGGAAAGCACACGCTGGGCCTTCCATGAATCTCACGCGTGCAAGTGTGCTGGCTTTTTCACGCTTGCGCCAGCTTTCTCCTCAAATTTCGGTGCACATTTAATCCATGAACTGGCCCCCATATTTGGTTTTATATTTATTTATTTATGTAGGTATTTATTTATTGTGCATTTGTAATGCACTTATACATCAAGAAATTGTGTTTCAAAGCGCCCGCAGGTCAAAGGGGAGGGAACATGGGAACAAAGGCAAATATAATAAACAGATGACCTAGAAAGGGACGGTCCTACTAACCCTTGTGATCCTTCAAAGCGTGCAAGTGCAGGGAGAGAAGGAGGAAGAGGCAAAGTTGTAAGTGCTCGGAGTTCCCCAGAGGGAAGCACCAAGAAGTTTCTTGTGTGCAACAGTCAGTGTCTGGCAGTGATCACTTGGTACAAAGTAATCACCTGCCAATAATAAGTGCAGGCCTGTGAGAAGCCAGTCGGTGACCGAAGGCAAGTGATGGGATGGGGTGGGGGCTGAGGGTGATTAGGCAGAAGGCCAGGACCCAGAAGGACACATAAGGTCCCAGGCCACCAATCTCAGCGAGTGTAGGGTTTTTAGCACAGGAGTGAGAGGGGGAAGGAGGAGGTGAAGAGGAAAGTCTTGGGTAGATTCCCGGGATTTGAGGAGATCTGGCTCAAGACAGAGAGGAATGGGGAGGCTGTTCCAGATGAGGGAGCCAGCTGAGGAGAGAGATCTGCTACCAGCGCACTGCTTAAAAAAGTGCCTGACACACAGAGAGTTGGAGCCATAAGAGCGTAAAGATCAGGAAGGAAAGTATTTGGTGAGAGCAAGTTGTAGATAGATTGGTCCATGGCCTCCGACGCCTTATGGATAATGCAGATCAATTTGAATTTGATTCGTGCAGCAACCAGGAGCCAATGGAGGGATTTTAGGGCAGTAGAGATACAGTCCCTAGGCTTCAGGCCAAGGATAAGTCTTGCAGCCCTATTCTGGACAAGTTGGATGGGGCGGAGAGAGGACGAGGATAGATTAAGGAAGAGGCTGATGCCAAGGTTGTATTTATTTATTGAATTTTTTTTAATAACTTGCTTAATACCTGAGTTCGGTTTCTAAGCACGGAACTGGGATTCAAACTGCTGTTGCTCTGTGTGGTCTTTCTTCCAAGACCAGCACGTTGCCCCAGGGATATCCTCCGTTCACAAGACTCTGTTTCTGGCTTCAGGTGTGGGAGAAGGGGGAGAGCCCATAGAGGGTGGCCAGAGTGAAGGGAGGAAGGAGAGAGTGGGAGTCCAAATGGAACTGAGTTTTGCTGGTAATGAGGCAGAGATCATTGGAGGCACACCAGGACTGAATAGTAGATAGGCATTTGGGGATTGTAGAGGAAGTAGGGAGAGCATCAGAGGGAAGTTTGAAGAAGAGTTGGGTGTCATCTGCATAACACTGGATGTGAGGGTAGAAAGTGGAGATAAGGTGAGCAAGCAGAGTGACATAGACATTAAAGAGCCATGGTGAGAGGTTAGAGCCCTGGGGAATGCCACAGGTGGAGATAGAGGTAGAAGAGGAGAAAGATCCCAGGATGACCTGGGAGGGACAGTCAATGAGGAAGGTGGTCAGCCAATCCAGTGCCTGCTCTGAGATACCAAGGGTATCATGGAGCCGTTTTATGAGGATAGAGTGGTTGACCCTATCAAATGCAGAGGAAAGATTAAGGAGAATGAGAACAGCTGGAGAGTTAGTGTCAAGAGATGCAAGCAGTTCTTCATTGGTGTTCAGAAGAGCAGTTTGCATGCCTCTGGATGCTCGAAATCCAGATTGATGGTTGTGTAGGCAACCGACAAACTCAGTATGCTGGTCCAGTTGGGAGAAGAACAGCTTCTCCAGGAGTTTGACAAGGAAGGGAGTGCTAGAGATGGGGGGTAGCTAGACAGACACATGGGGTAGGCGGAAGTTTTTTGCAGGAGGTGCACAAGAGAGTTCTTGAGGGAAGAGGGGAAATATCAAGTAGCAAGAGAGTGATTGCAGAAATCAGCAAGTGCAGGGGCAAACGAGCTGATGTGTTCCTTAATAATTCTTGAAGAACACGCGGAGGTTCATTTGGAGGAGACCTCCAAAGAGCGGACAACCCTAGTGACCTTGTCCGATGTGATAGGATAGAAGGAGGAGCGAAAGGCTGCAGTAGGTTGGGAGGCTGAGGATGGCAGGGGGATGGGAGGAGGTGGGGAGAAGGGGAGGAAGAAACAGTGCTCAGAAAGTCCTGAGTTTATGCAGTGAATTGGGTGGCCAGTGCAGTGCAGGAGCTCTAAGAGGAAAGGGGTGAGGTGGAGGCTGCAGAAGGATTGGATAGTTCCTTGCAGATTTTGAAAAGTTCAGCCATTTTGTTGGATGCCCCAGAGAGTCGGGCCTGGATGTGGGCCCTCTTCTTAGAGTGAATGGTAAGATAATATTGCCTTTGGAGAAGGCGACAGGCTATTTTATCAGAGGACGAGCCTGTGATCTACCACTTTCATTTTGCAGCTCTGCACTTGGGCTTCAGGTCCGCTAGATCGGAGTAGTACCAAGTGTTATGTCAGGTGGATCCTCGTGACTTTGGCAAGAATGTCGAGGGTGTTAGATATGACGAGATGGAGGTTGCTGAGAGCAGAGTCGGAGGTAGAGGCTGCAGTGGGAGGACACGGTGGGATGAAGGTGGATGCAAAGGCAGCAACTGACACTCGTTTCATCGGGTGAATGTCTGTGAACGAGGTTGGCAGAGCTGGGGTATATGCGGTCAGAAGGTTGAGAGGGTCCAGGTGGGAGCAGAGGAGGGTGCGGTCTAACCAGGAGAGCCGGGTGGAGAGTGGGGCGGAGTGCAGCACATCTGTGTGGATAAAGGCATCAAGAATGTGTCAGCTGAGTGGGTAGGACCAGTGGGGAGGATGGAGAGGGAGAGGGAGGTGCAGAGTTCACTGAAGAGAGTGGATGCCGTGCTTGAGTCAAGGTGGATGTTGATGTCAACCAGTAGAAGGAGTTTAGGAAGATGTCAGGAGAGGGGAGGAGAAATCCACCCATTCAGAGAGGAACAGGGTGGTACAGCTTTGTGGCCTATAGATAGTGGCAAAGGTCAGGGAGGAGGTAGGAGAGATGACCAGCTTGCAGACCAGATTGCAGCCCATACTTTCGAAGAAGGAGTAAGGCTGTGTGGGTACAAGGGAAGAAGGGACCAACTCAGTGAAGATCAGGGCAACCCCACAGCAAAAACGGTTAGGGCAGGGCTTAGAGATGATGTTGTAGCCATTGTGGAGAAGGGAATCAAAAGCAGTGACTGAGCTCGCATTGAACCACGTCTCGGTAAGAGTGAGGGTATTGAGTGTTTGATAGCAGCTCGAGCATTAAGCATGCTATATGAAGCAGGCCTCACCCTTTGAAGGTTTTCCGAAGAGTGATAAAGGACATGGTACACCAGTTGAAGGATGAGGAAGAGGGACAGGGACAGTCAGTGAAGGAATAGCAGGCGCAGGAAGGAGGTTGATGAGGGATTGCAGGTACCGGTCAAAGAGGAGGAGGCTGGGTTGAGCACCCTGAGCCAAGATAGTGCCATTACGATTGACATTAATGATACACTTGGATGATGAGAAGCCTGACAAGAGTACTTCTAGTGCCACCATCAATGGGTGAGGATAGGAAAGGAGAGAGAGAGTAAAGATAAGATGAGGGGTCCCTTGCCTCATCGCGCCTTGAAACACTTGTGGATAGGCACATTACAAATGCCATATCATATCAGAGATCTGGAGAGGGGACAACAACAAGGATATCAGTGACAATCTGTCTGGAAGTTATCTGACATAGGTGTCTGCAATGCGTAGGCCAGAGTTGGGGGTCAGGAACATTTTTTTTTAATTGTTTTCCTTCCATACTTTGAGAGAGGAGGATAGGTGATAGTAAAGCAGTTAGAATAGATAGGTGAGCTAGTTATTGCCATAGAAGTGGCAGAGAGATAAGGATGGAGGATAGAAGGAGAGACTGTACGGCAGGAGCACAAACTCACCAGGGGGCCTAGTAGCCAGAAAGTATGGCAAACAGATGCAGTAAAACACTTGGGTACAAAATTAGTTTTACAGTTGTTAAGCGCACTTAGATTTGAAGATGCCCAAACAACACATGCACATGCAATGCAAAATGGGGGAGGGGGAAGTTGTTAAGCACTCCTAGATTTGATATTGCCCAAACATCATAAAAATGCAGTAAAATAAGGGAGGTATAGAAGGCATAAGCGAAAAAGCAGATCAATTCAACATTGGAGAGTTAGTGAAGAGACATTAGGTAGACAGAACATAACTCACGGGTGGTCTGCAATGGGAGGGCAATGCTCCAGGAGGGTCACAAGTTCTTTGGGTGGCTGGCTGCATGCTGGGGGAATGTTTCATGGGTGGGAGGTGGTGGAGTGTGAGGTGCTGCGGGGGCGGTGATAGGGCCTGCCAGGCCTGGAAAGAGACATGGGCCTTTGTTGTTGGCCGTCATGCTGGTGGGCCAGTTTACTCCCCTGCTTCCTATTAGGCAATTGAGCACACGTCAGGCCAATCTGGAGATGTGTGTACCAGGTTCCATGGCAACCCTCGGAGGCACTCCGCCGCAGAGCAAGAGAACGGCCATTTAAGAATGCTACAGTACAGGCTAGGGTTAGTGAAGCCCACATGTGATGTCAGGTGAAAATGAAGCTCACAAATTGAAATGAGCAGCATGCTGTTTCTGCATACCGCCATTGCAGCAATCACATGGACGGACACCGTTGCTCGCGCCCAACAGTCGAACCTGATGTCAATTCTGCCCTGCGATCCCTCAGTTGGTCGTGGCTCTCCTAGGAAGGTGGGAAGAGCATGAAGGAGACAGTGAATACTGCTCTGCAGGATAGAAATATGACAATTATAAATTGACAATTATATCCCGAGCCATCATACACTGTTCAATGCATGGTGGATGCTTGCAAAATATAGTTCAAATGTACACCTGGGGATGTGAGTGCTTTAAAAGTTCACTTTCATAGTAATGCCATGTTTACCATTGATTTTGGAAAATGATAGCTGCATAATTTGTGTGAATTTAAATTGATTAAATTAATTATATTTTATTAATAAATAGAACTTATGTCCATCAGTGCAACCCTGTTTCCTGAAATGGGAGGAATGCTATAGAAAATCAATATTGTTATAATGGGCTTCCCAGAAAAGCACTTTAATAAATAAATTGATATTGTGCATGCCTGATTTAGGATGGGTGGAAAATTCCCCTGAATTAGATATTGCTTGATTAAAACATCATGCAGGCTGCTTCCATTAACAGTGTGGTTCATTTAGTACAATGAGTTGAAACCTGTCAATTAACTTTACCACAAGTCTAATATCCAAACTTCTTAAAAGTTCAGGAACTTTGTCACTGTCCAAATACCTTGAACATTTGACTGATTCCAGGTTCAGACAAATGCATTTCTCAGGTCTTAAAATCGTCTTATTTGCAAGCACACATAGAAATGTTATCTTGACCCATATGATCCATTTCCCCAAATTAATTTTAGGACATACCAGTGTAACTAACCAATCAGGCCACAACATCCTATCCCACATCACAGAAAGTGTATGCATCACAACCTAGCCCACAGAGACACCTGACCACATCCTGTATTTGCTTCCTAGACAAACGCTTCAACAACATGGTACACAATAAACAGTCTAATTCCTTCCAATGACAGGCATGGACTACATCATGCCTCTACCTAATTACCTGCCCCTGTCCTCTCCTGTTATTAGATCCACACTCCCTTGTTTCTATCCATGTTCTTGCCCATATGATTGTAAAACATTCTGCTGCCTCCCATAGCTAAGTCCTTGCTCAATAAATACCCTAATAATAATAATAATAATAATAATAATATTTGTTTTTCTTTATTGTTTAATCAAAATAAGATTTTAAAATACATTATTTCTTTGAGCATTTCATCAGACGATCATCGCAAAACAGGACTTTGATACTTTTGCACAGTTTTGTTGAGGCCGTAACAGGCTTCGACGTTGTATTTCAGTTCAGCTGAATGCATTGGGTTAGAGACTATTTAATAATTTAATAATAATAATAATAATAAAAATAATAATAATAATAATAATAATACCAGCACCATCAAATAAAGGGAAATGGTCCCCCTTCTAATCATAGACTACAATAAACCACCTAGGACTGCCCATCAGAATCCACATACCACAGGGCATGCCTCCTATTTTCCTGTGACAGACGCGATGATACATATTGCATGGATTCCACAATGCACTGATAAAATATACAGAGGACTAGATAGACTATACTCAAATGTGTAGGCAATATACCAACCTACTTTAGATAAACAGATATCAATAGTTAAGCTAATTAGACCTGCAAAATAAAAAATAAAAACTGATGCAGAGTCAACTAAATTAGTGCAAAATAAATACTGCAGCAAAGACTTCTGTTGCTCCCCTATTTCAGTGCTCTGTTACATGCCCAAAGGTATTGTGCAAAGTCACCGTACACTGGCCCCCAGTCACATTTCATTGAGCGACGTGTTTGTGTAAAGAATTTCGTTTTGTATACCATGTTTTGTGATATAATAACACTATATCTGTGTGTTTTGTGTTTTGTTTCGCTGAATAAAGGCGTTTTTAATGTTGTACGCTGAACAATCTATCTAAATAAACGCCAGTTGGTCTCAATCTTAAAAAGAACCCGCATACAGAGTCACAGAAAGTCCGGACAGCCTTCCGCACAAAGACGTCATGCACGTCAATTTTGCACATCATAAACCCATATTCCCTTAACAACAAAGCTGTAGTGGTTGATTCCATATTATATGCGAATTGCATATCAATTGCAATATTAGAAAAACGTGTTTTTGTGGGTTTTTTTTTAACTAAATGCGGCTGTTCTGTGCTCAAGGTCTTACAATATGCTCGAACATAAATGTCCCTTTTACAGTGTGCTTTTAGTTTAGAGACAGTTAAGAGCACGTGGCGGAATAAAGGTTATTCCTCTGTTAACCCTGTGTCATAATTTCAGCATTGACAGCATAATCACAGTGACTGAAATGATCACATTTCCTTGTTACATGACACAAGGGGTCAGCGCACAGTCCCTGGAAGCAATTGCGGCCGCTGCCAGAAGGTCCACTCGACATTGGAGGTCAGTGGAAGTTGGCAGCCTTTTCGGAACATGGTAGCAGCTGAGAAAGAGCACGAGGCCCATTGACTGTTATTACGAATGACTCTCAAGCCTGCAATTATGCTAACAGCTTAACTCTAAAGACACCCACTAAAGCCTGCAAAGCACGCTAGTGTGGCAGTAACAGATGCAGGCTTTTGAATATATTTTATTCCGTTGACATGGATACACTGGTGGACCTTGATTTAAATCATTGTATATAATGTGAATATGAAGTCCTTTGACATAAATGATAAAAAATACCTAGAAAAAAGGTTTGATGGGAGAAATACATATACAACCTGATTCATGGAATTGTGTGGAAAATTGGGGATTTGCGTACCATTCTGCGTGCAAAACCCTGTTCGTCGATTCATGGAATCGACCGTGCAGCACTTTTTCGTAAATTGTAGGGACTTCGCACAGGCTCTGTAGGTCTCTGCAAGTGATCTAATGCCTTGCGTGAGACAGCACGCAGGGCGTGAGAGAGGCATGCGCAGAGGGCGTAGCAGGGGGTGGAACTCGAAAAATTAGGAGGATCAAGGGAAGAAGTGGCCATTACAAGGGACGGGACACAGGCAGTCCATAGCACACCCACTATTGTCTCGAAGGTTACGTATTCCTGGATCCGAGCGTGCAACCTTTCAAAGGGGAAATGCCCACACAAATCCCTCCATCTCTCTGCTACCCGAAGGCAGGTGTAAGTACACGTGCACATTGAAATCGCAACACAGAGGTAGGTTTGCATGTCGGATTTAGAGGTGCATGTACGCAGCTGGGGACCCAGTCAGACTTACGGGTGCGCATACCCAGTGTAGTGTGGTGCAGGAACAGTTTATGGGGGTTTGCACACAAATTCTCTGAGTTTCACCCCTCAATTATGATACAGCATATTCATGTTGTCGGGGTGCCGGTTACATTTACTAGGGACTACGCACAGTGGGCCTCATTACGACCCAGGCGGTAAGTTACCGCCTGGGTCGTACCTTTACCACCATGGCGTAAACTACGTTTACGCCATGGTGGTTGGCGGACTTACCGCCCCATTCCGAGGTTGGCGGGGCGGTAAGTCCCCAATCCCCATTTACCCTTCCCCATTCCCATTTTTGCCCCATAGGGCATAATAGGAGTGGGGAAGGCGTTAATTACGCCACCCTAAATTACGGTGGCGTAATTCACAACAAGGTCCTTTAGCGCCATGAATTTTAACACCTGCTAAAAGCAGGTGTTAAATCCTCCATGGCGCTAAGGGACCTCGGAATCAGGCGGTAAGGGTCGGCGCTGTTTACGCCGCCGTAAACCCCTTACCGCCTGGGTCCTAATGAGGCCCAGTGTCCCCGAGATGCAAGTCTGCTTGCACAGGACCCCACACAATGTTTGAAGGGTGCGTGTATTTGTATTTGTATTTTGTGTTTGTATTTGTTTTATTTATATAGCGCAGACCAGGCCCAAGGGCAACCAGGCGCATATCTTAGTCGAACGTTACATGCATGACATATAATCACAGTGGTCAACAGAATTGTCAAAGAGTATACAATTGCCGTTACAGGTCAGGGTGACAAGCAGACGCAGTAATGAAAGAGTACAACAAAGCAAGGTCTCAGAGGTGGCCTGTCAGGTACAGAAGAGCTGTTATTGGTGATGTGTAGCTAACCAGAGCTTGGCTTTGTGTTTGAATAAGTTGAATGAAGGTAGAGTTCTGATAGAGAGTGGTACGGTGTTCCAAAGCTTGGCTGCCGGGACTGGGAAGCTGGTGCCCCCAGCAGTTTGGAGTTTGAATCTAGGGATCGCAAGACCTTGTGATTATGCAGATCTAAGTGCTTGCGATGGTATGTACTGAGTGAATCGCGCGACTAGATATGTAGGGGCCTGATGGTTTACACATTTGTATGTGAGGGCCAGTGCTTTCAGGGAGATCCTTTGGGCGACAGAAAGCCAATTGAGGTTCTTCCTGGTTTGTGAGATGTGGGCAGATCGGGGGATATTGAGGGCCGCTCTAACGGCATTATTTTGGGTAGTCTGAAGTTTGTTGAGATTACCTTGGTTAGTGCCTTGGTACAGTGCATTACAGTAATCCAATTTGGACACAACCAAGGTCCTAGCCAAGGTGATGCAGTTCAGCGTGGTAAGGAATGGGCGACAGGCTGAGATCAATTTGCAAGTGTAAGCAGATGCAGCAGCCACTGCATTGGTTTGTCTAGTGAGGGTCAGGGAGGAGTCGAGGTAGATACCCAAGGTTTTGGTGTCTTTGGATACTTTAATTAGATTGCCGTCAATATTGAAGGAACCGAACAGGGCACTCAGTTTGTTGAGTCTCTGTTGCGTCCCTAATATGAGAAGCTCGGTCTTGTCATCATTGAGGCACATTTCGTGCTGGGCCATCCAGGCTTGGATGACAAGGTAGATGTCATTAAGGGCTTTAGAGTCAGCAATGTAATCAGCAGTGATGGGTATGAGTATCTGGGTGTCATCAGCGTAATTCGTGTAGGTGACGCCCAGATAATCAAGCACATCAAATAGAGGTTTGGTGAAGACATTGTATAGAGTTGGAGAGACACAGGACCCTTGCGGGACTCCACAAGGGACTGGTGTAGGATCGGCCGATGAGGTTGGTGAAAAAACTCTCACATGCCTGTTGTCGAGGAATGACCTGATCCAGTTGGAGGCATTGTCAGAGAAGTGGGCAGCGGACTTCAGATGCCGACATAATATTTGGTGATTGACCAAATCGAAGGCAGCGGATAAGTCCAATAGTAGTAAGAGGGCCAATTTGCCGTTGTCTTTAAGGTCATAGATTTGAGTTTTAAGGTCAAGAAGAGCTGTTTCAGTCCCGTGCTTGGGTCTGAAACCAGATTGTCTTGAGCCGAGGAGGTTATGAGTTTCCAAGTAGGTATGCAGCTCTGTCAAGTATTTTTAGTAAAAACGGTATAGTAGTGATAGGTCTGTAGTTTGTTGGTGTTTGTGGGTCTAAGGTCGTTTTTTTTAGGAGAGGGATAACCCAGGCGTCCTTTAAGTTGTTGGGTACCGTTCCAGTTAAGAATGAAGAGTTAATGAAGGTGGTTATAAAAGGAGCGAGGTCCTGTGCCGCTTCCTTAATGATAGGTGCTGGGCAAGAGTCGCCTTGGCAATTAGACGGTTTGAGGTTGCGAATGATGTTTTCGACCTCGGGGACAGAGAGTGGGGTGAAGCTAAAAGGAGTGTGAGAAAAGGATGCCGTCGGAGTAATGGATGATTTAGTAGGAGGGTTGGTGAGTAAGGTGGTTTGTTTGGTGTTAATTTTCGATTGCAATGTGGTGATTTTGTTGAGGAGGGTGTTTTGGATGTTATTGCACCATTTACTGTCTTTAATACAGGTATCAAGTGCTGGAGCGGGGGATTCCAGTTTTTTAAGGATTTTAAATAGCTCCTTGGTGATGGATTCTGCTTGAGTGATCCGTTGGTTGTAAGTCTCCTTTTGGCTTGTAAGATCGCTTCCTTGTAGTTGTGGGTGGTGATGATAAGGCGATCTTTGTTGGAGTCACATGGGTGGCTCCTCCAGAGTGATTCTGCCTTACGTTTTTCTTTACGTAAAGTTCTTAACTGCGGGGTGAATCAGGAGTTCAGATGGCTTGTTGTTTGGCTTTCCGTAGTTTGAGCGGTTCTATATTATCGATGGCTTTAAGCAGAGTTTGATTCAAGATATCTACTAAGATTGTGGGGTCGTTATGTTGAGTCATGCTGTTATCCAGGATGGGAAGGATAAGTGGGAGTAGTTTATCCCTGGTAATGTCTTTTTTATTCCTTGTGGGAAGGCAGGAGCTATCAGAGGAATGGTGTGCAGATTGGTTGCTGGTAAGTGGAAGATGATGATGTGGTGGTCAGACCAGGTGCAAGCGTAGTTGGAACTTATGGTGGTGTTACAATTAAGATCAGTAATCCCTTGAGCATTCTGCCCTTAATATGGATGGGTTCGTCAATGCGTTGTTGGAAGCCTAAATTAGCTAGTGTGATAGTGACCTCAGAGACCAGGTGATCCTTAGTGTCGGTTAGGCCAAGGTTGAGGTCTCCTAGAAGCAATACCTGAGAGTTGGGTTTAGTATTGACTGTCAGGATGGCTGTGATCTCATCTATGAAGGCACCGAGTGGTCCTGGAGGTCTATAGATGAGGTGGAGAGTTGCAGTGTTGGTAGGAGAGAGAGTGAGTTTCACAGAAAGGGATTCTGCAGAACTAAGCTCAGTGTTGGGGATAATTCTAACTGTGATGTTGTTTCTGTGTATGAATGCAACTCCGCCTCCTTTGGATGTAGATTGTCTGTCAGCTCTAATGATAGAGTAATCGTTGGGGATGGCGAGGGCAAGAAGTAGGCCTGAGGCTGCATGTAGCCAAGCTTCGGTGATGGCCACAAAGTCGAGGTTATGAGTGGTAATAAGGTCAGAGATGTCCAGCGCATGGGCCGTAGTAGATCTGGCGTTAATAAGGGCACCCTAGAGTTCTTTGGTGGAATTGGTGCTGTGGGAAGGTGGTATCTTCTGCGTAGTGGGGAAAGTAGAGGTAGTGTGTATGTGCTCCATGCAAGGGGCACGATCGGCCCGAGGCAGTCTAGATCCAAGTCTGAGATTCCTGAGTTGGAGAGTGCAAGGCTGATTAGGTGTAGGTTTAGTGGCGAAGTGTTGGAGCCATAGGGCAGGGTCATTGAGGTATGGGTTGCTAAGGGGCATTGTGGGATAGTATGTGGTCGAGTGATGAAGGTTGCTCTTAACAGTGCTAGATGTGTGGGAGCAAAGGGATGTGGTGATGAAGAGCCCTACGATGATAGCGACAGTAGGCAGTGACCGCATGTCGTGATCCAAGTGTCCAAGTTGCATGTGCAAAAATGCAATCAATGACTCAAAGGCAATGGTTCAGCTAGGACGACTAGGTAAGTACATGTGCAAAAATGCAATCAATGACTCAGAGGCAAAGGTTCAGCTAGGCCGACTAGGCCGACTAGGTAAGTACATGTGCAAAAATTCAATCAATGACTCAGAGGCAAAGGTTCAGCTATGCCGACTAGGTAAGTACATGTGCAAAAATGCAATCAATGACTCAAAGGCAAAGGTTCAGCTAGGCCGACTAGGTAAGTACATGTGCAAAAATGCAATCAATGACTCAAAGGCAGTGGTTCATCTAGGCCGACTAGGTAAGTACATGTGCAAAAATGCAATCAAGGACTCAAAGGCAATGGTTCAGCTAGGCTGACTAGATTTGTACATGTGCAAAAATGCAATCAATGACTCAAAGGCAGTGGTTCAGCTAGGCCGACTAGGTAAGTACATGTGCAAAAATGCAATCAATGACTCAAAGGCAGTGATTCAGCTAGGCCGACTAGGTAAGTACATATGCAAAAATGCAATTAAGGACTCAAAGACAATGGTTCAGCTAGGCCGACTAGGTAAGGACATGTGAAAAAATGCAATCAATGACTCAAAGGCAGTGGTTCAGCTAGGCCGACTAGGTAAGTACATGTGCAAAAATGCAATCAAGGACTCAAAGGCAATGGTTCAGCTAGGCTGACTAGATTTGTACATGTGCAAAAATGCAATCAATGACTCAAAGGCAGTGGTTCAGCTAGGCCGACTAGGTAAGTACATGTGCAAAAATGCAATCAATGACTCAAAGGCTGTGGTTCAGCTAGGCCGACTAGTTAAGTACATATGCAAAAATGCAATCAATGACTCAACGGCAGTGGTTCAGCTAGGCCGACTAGGTAAGTACATGTGCAAAAATGCAATCAATGACTCAAAGGCAAAGGTTCAGCTACGCCGACTAGGTAAGTACATGTGCACAAATGCGATCAATGACTCAAAGGCAGTGGTTCAACTAGGACGACTAGGTAAGTACAAGTGCAAAAATGCAATCAATGACTCAAAGGCAATGGTTCAGCTAGGCCGTCTAGGTAAATGCAACATGTTGCAAGCAGATAGATTAATGTCAGGCGCTATGCGAGTACTGTACATGCAGCTATACGGCGTGCATATGCACAATTTAGGAGAGGCAGTCATGCGTAGTCTACTGGTAAAATATGGATAGTACCACATTGGCGTGTGCACTCACGAGCGCGAGTGGGGAGTGGCTTATTAACCAGTAGTTAGAACGAGGATATCAGGCATGGCTTGATCATTCTAGGCTCAGCTAGTTTAAGGCAGCGAAGAGTCTTACCACGTTTATTGTTGGTCGAGCAAGGTTTGTGCGTGTTCTAAAGTCAGGTGTGCATCCGCAGCTGGAACGAGTGAAATCGGGAAGTGCTGCGGAGCAGTGTCCAGTGCCGTAGCTGACCGGTGCATACAGGGGCAGACAGAAAGGGCCCTTATACTCTGTGGCCCTTAGTCATAGTGGGCCGGCTTCCGCCTCCGGTTGACCACGAAGGCTGAAGAAGGTGGCTTCTGGTATCATGCTAGGCAACCGCTCAGGACGCTATGAGCGCATTGCAGTGGCCGCCATTTTGAGGGGGCTGGCTAACGGCCGAATCTCGTGGTTCTTGAGCAGGTTGGGGGGCAAAATGGCAACGATTGCAGAGGCCACTGTGCCTGATTGCCCAGTACGCCTCTGGCAAATAGGCAAAAGGTGCTTTCAGGTCGTGTTGATGTTGCGCTCAGAAGCTCGATCGCTCCTGGGAATCCTAGCTGCTCCTGCAGCATGGATCGGAGCCGGCAGCACGCAGCAGTGCGTGGCTGATGTTGCGGGCTCCTGCCCTGGGCAAATGTGGGGCTGAGGGGCAGACAGAAAGGGCCCTTATACTCCGTGGCCCTTAGTCGTAGTGGGCCGGCTTCCGCCTCCGGCTGACCACTAAGGCTGAAGAAGGTGGCTTCGGGTACATTGCTAGGCAACCACTCAGGACGCTATGAGCGCATTGCAGTGGCTGCTATTTTGAGGGGGCTGACTAACGGCCGAATCTCGTGGTTCAGGAGCAGGTTGGGGGGCAAAATGGCAATGGATGCAGAGGCCACCGTGCCTGATTGCCCAGTACGCCTCCGGCAGATAGGCAAAAGGAGCTTTCAGGTCATGGTGATGTTGCGCTCAGACGCTCGCTCGCTCCTGGGAATCCTAGCTGCTCCTGCAGCATGGATTGGAGCCAGCAGCATGCAGCAGTGCGTGGCTGATGTTTCGGGCTCCTGCCTTGGGCAAATGTGGGGCTGAGGGGCAGACAGGAAGGGCCCTTATACTCTGTGGCCCTTAGTCGTAGTGGGCCAGCTTCCGCCTCCGGTTGACCACGAAGGCTGAAGAAGGTGGCTTCGGGTACGTTGCTAGGCAACCGCTCAGGACGCTATGAGCGCGTTGCAGTGGCCGCCATTTTGAGGGGCCTGGCTAACAGACACATCTCTTGGTTCTGGAGCGGGTTGGGGGGAAAAATGGCAACGGATGCAGAGGCCACCGTGCCTGATTGCCCAGTACGCCTCCGGCAGATAGGCAAAAGGTGCTTTCAGGTCGTGTTGATGGTGCGCTCAGACGCTCGCTTTGCAACCGGGGAGGCATGCAAAGGTAGCTGTTCTGTATGATTTTACTTTGCATGTGGCGTGACGGGGGCGGTCCGGCCATGACCTGCGTATATGGTTACTTTGTGCAGGAAATTCCATGAATATGTGGGGCGTGCATTTTTTATTCTGCACGCAAGCTTGCGCAGTGTCGTTCTTGGCGTGATTCCTTTGCAAGACAAATGCACACTTTTCCATGAATCGGCCCCATAGTATCATTAACGAAATGGGCCACAATCAATGTTCATGGGGGATCATTTTAAAGAAATCCTAAATAGCACTGGAGGGACCCTGTCCATTTGCACTTCAGTACAAAAGAAGCCTCCTTTGCAAATTTTGGTCATTTCCAAAACAGAGTGTAAATGCAAAGAGTAAAATGCAGATGAAATCGCCTTTACTCTTTTCTTTTTCAAAAAGTGTAAATGTCCTTAAATTACACTACGCAGGTGGCATTTGCAAAGGATTCCTTCAGAATCCCTCTCCTTCTGACACATTTTAAAGTCAGCCGGATACCATAGGGATGCATTGGTGTTCTGCCAGCATAAAAATACATGTTGGCAGAAAACCATGGTGCCATTTATAGAAACAGCTTCCATGCTTTGTGGCAATGAATCTTGTTCTGTGAACCCACTGTGCCTCCAGAAAGCATAGAGCATACAATGAAGGAGAGCACAGCTTATTTGTTGGTTATACACTTTAATTTTACGCTCAGGGGTTTAGAAAATGGCCCCCATGTATTTATGTCCAATGCTGTCTTTCTATGCACAATGGACAATTTGCATTGAAAATCCACATGGCCTGTAAAACGATACGGAATGCCAGTGCGCAAAATCATCAAGGAATGACTGTGGGGCTTCACTTCCATTTCCCGGGTCACACAAACCGTAACTGAAGCCAAGGAGCAGTATATACCAGGCCCTATTGTGCACAAGTTTATTAAAACACTCCTATCAATGAGCAACAACAGATAGAAACAGGTGCCCTGGCTTGGCAGCCACACAGTTGGAGACATTCAGGGCGCAATTCATGGAAAAGAGCTCATCACTCGTGCAAATGCCGCGCACAGAGACCAATACTGCGTGAGCCAGTGCACGGAATAAAAAATGTGCGCCCCTTGTATGCATCGAATTTCTTGCGCAAAGTAACCGTATATGCAAATCGCGGCTGGACCACCCCCACCACACCCCCACACAAAGCAAAAACAGCCAGAACAGCTACCTTTGCGTGCACCCCGGGTGCAAATACACGCACCCTTCAAACAGTGCGTGGGGTCCCCGGCAAGTGGGACTGCATCTCGGGAACACTGTTCGGGGTCCCCTGTAACTGTTACCGGCATCCCAGCAACATGCATACAATGTATCGTAACTCGGGTTAAACTCAGGAAATCTGAGTGGGAACCCCCGAAAACTGTTTCTGCTCCACACTACACTACATATATGCACACATAAGTGTGATCGGATCCGCGGCTGTGGACACGCACCCCTAAAACCGACATGCAAACCCTCCTCCACACTGCGATTCCAATGCACAAGTGTAGTTACGCCTGCCTTCATGTGGCAGAGATGCAGGGATTTGCGTGGGCATTTCACAGGCGAGAGATTGTGTTGTCACATCTATGTATAGGGTTTGTCATTCGCCTTACTATGCCTTTTCCCCTTGTTATTCCTGATTTTTTGATTTTCCGCCACCTACTCTGCCCTCTCCGCAGGCCTCGCCCACGCTCTGCATCGTGTATCATGCAAGGCATGTACAGCTCGCATGGACGTGCCGAGTCTGTGCAAACTCCATGCAAGTTACAAAAATGTGACGTGCAGTCGATTCCACAAATCGACAAACATGGTATCACACGCAGAATGGCACACAAATCCCTGATTTTGCACACAAATAATTCCATGAATCAGCCCCTAAGTCTGATTTGCCAAGCATTTTCACTTGATTTCCCCATTGAAAAACGTGTTTGTAAATCAGGCCCAGCAGAGATCTTGTTGCAACAAGGAGTAATTTGGTGATGGGGAAACATTATATGTTGCCATAAATGTAGCCAGCTTCTGGCACCACATTTTCACCAGTGGTACGATGGAGTGCAAAAGTGCAATGCAAGAGGTGGGGCACACGTGTGTAAGCTGATTTTTGCATTGCACTTTTGAACTTGTCTGTAGAACGGTGAGGAATCTATTTGAGGTACTTTAACTCTGCGCCCTTTCTCTTCATTTAGGCTTTGGTATATGAGGTTGCATTGACCCCGGTAACAATGGAGTCCTTGATTCCTCTACTCGATTAGGAAGGGGCAGTTTATGGAAAAGAAAAGTTACCCTTCGGGTGTAATTATGCACCCAGTAATCGTAGTATTTCTGAAATAATATTTGCTTCCACACAATATCAATTGGTGAGAGATTTATTGCCCTATATTGATGACACGTGTTTCGACATCTACAATGTCTTTCTCAGATCAGGGCTTCAAAAATTAGCATGAAATGTGATTTTTACAATTTAAGAAAAATAAAAACAAAGACAAATAGTCCCAAAATTGGTTGCAAATAGCACAATCATTGTCATGACGTCAAAAAATGACGTGGCGTGGAATGACTGAAAGGCGTTAAAGCCTTTCAATCATGTCATGCCACCATGGAACATGACTCCATTGTTTTGTGTTTGTGGCCAGATCAATTGCAGACCTCTTTAAGGGCTCTTCTTTTCAACAGAATAATAGATACCGTTGCACATGTTCAACCATATTTGCATTTGGGCAATCACAGTCAGCCCACTGCAACATACAGTTATGCTTTATTGACACTAGCACAAATGGTATTGTGAAAGTGCAACCAGCATTTGCCTGTGAGCCAATGTGATTGCGCATGTGCAGTGTATTTGCATATGCCATTGTTCTGTGATATTTGTATTTATTTATTCATTTTTCTTTATGTATAATAAATACAGGGAAAGACATACATTGCTGGTGCAAAATGTACCATTGATAATATGGCAGCATTGACATGGGTCCTTTAAAATGGGGTGAGAGAATGTGACTTGAAGACTAGATGTTGCAGAGGAAGGTGGAAACATAAACCAGGGATGAGGACAGGACAGAATGATATAGAATCTGAAAGGTGGAAAAAGTGCTAAATTAAGAATGCAGCTATGAGAGAAAAGTGCTGTAGGGTTGTCTGTAAAAGGTATAGAGAGAGGAAAACAGGGTGATGCAGCAGCATAGAGTGATAGGAAACATATTTTCCAGAAAGAAGGAGGATGTGGAGGTTGGATTTAAATAGTGGTAGAACTGGACTGTTGAGGAGAGAGAGAGAGATGAAAAGCATTTTAGAGTAGGGGAGTGAGGAGAGAGATATAGATCAGAAATGAGAGCGAGCACAGGGGGCTCGAGTGGTGTCAAGAAGGTGAGCAGAGGATGAATGTAACAATCAATAAGGGGTGTAGGGAGAGCTAGGTAGGGTGGTGCAAGTCCATGGATAGTTTTGGAGATGATGAGAGGATGTTTACATGTATGCCTTTGTTTCATGGATAGCCAGTAAATTTGCCGCGGACAGAGGATATATAGGTAGAGGTACAGTGAGAAAGGTTGAAAAGTTTACAGACCGTGAAGTTGAAGACTTTGTCCAGAGGTGAAAAAGCACAGTTAGAAAGGGCACTGAGGAAACTGGCACAGTAGGCGGATTTAGAAAGAACAAAGGAAGAGATTATCTGATTGGCAGTATTAAAAGGAATAAGATGCAGATTTTTCTGATATTGAGGCGGTTCAGTCTGGCTACAGTGGCAGATTTGGAGATGAAGAGCAAGAAGTTGTGTGATGGGTTGAAGCTGAAATCAACGTTATGAGAGGAGGCAGGGTAAGGAAGCAAGTCAGAAGAGAAGAGAAGGATAGGGGTAGAAGAAGAGATAGCCTGTTTGGCTGAGTAGTTAGAGAACTTCATTCTTAGGGGAGTGGAGCATGTGTGAGTGTGATGCCTGCCAATATTGTATTTAATATTTATAAACGTGTCTCTAGAGTCATGCTAAAAGTGAGAGGTAGGGACAGGGTACTGTGGATGAGGATTGCCATTCCCATCCTGGTCAGGTAACTCAATTTCAGCAATACGGTTTAGCCTTTCATCCTTATGAGGAAATATATTGAATGCCATTAGATCAGGACATAGCAAGAGCTCTTGTTTGCAGCTACATTATTACACTACATAACTACTACATAATGGCCAATAATGCAGTACATGACACCATGCAAAAGCATAAGCTCTCATTCTCGAAATAATGGTTCTTGTAAAGGTTCATCATTTTTTGTACTTCGATTAGGGAGAGTACCAGCATTTCGGAAGCCAGTGAGGTGCAGCATCGTAGCATGTGGACAGAGTCTAATGGAATGCAAGCTATGCCCCAGTCACTGCCCTCTCCAGAGCTGGTTGTATGCCAAAGGTTGAATCTGCAATTTTCAAGACCTGCCTGAAATGCATGTACATGTGTTTTGCCATATCTCACCCGCATGGCATTTTGCATAAGTAGTGTGAGACAATGGCAGTCTTACAGTACATAAAGGTTCCATGGGAGTGGAAGCGGAAGTGCTATCCTACAGGCAACAGCCCAGACTATAATCCAGTTTGGTATGTATCAACTTTCAATAAAACCAGCATTCTTTTTGCAAGTTCATAATTGATCAGGAAGTCAAGACATGTCACGAATGGCACTTCCATTGTGTAACGACCCACAAATGGCATCCAGGTTCTAATCAAAAGTGGCATAAACGTTGATCTGCTCCAAGCCGAGGCATCTGGTGTGAGGCAACACTGATTTGCAATGATAGTATCCCAATAACTCTGTTTTCACCCTTGTTTTAGCAATGCATTTGTAGCATTCATGTTCCACTAACCATTTAGCTATTTTGGCACACAAGGGTTCATGCACACATACAGTGCCTGGTTACTATCTTCAAACGCTGAGTGGGTGCTCTGTGAAATACTGACCCAGACATGCCTATGAGAGATTTAAGTCAGTAGTCAGCCTACGTCTAATTGGCTCAGCAGTAAATGGCCTGGATGCTGAGCTAGACCAATGAGGATATAGGCAGGGTAGACAGATATGTATCTTCACTGCTGCTTGTTTTTCAGGTTGTTTCTTGGTCCTTTGTGGTTATGATACCAAAATACATATATGAGTGCCTGCTTCCCAAAGGCAGATCTTGTTTGAACTTTTGGAACTGATATTGCAGCAGAACACTGCAAATTATTGGAAGTGGCACCTCACAGTCGCACGTCTTTGTGTAGCTTTGAAAGAGATGACAAGCACGTAGGTACCTTCTTTCCAAGCATCTTCAGCTGTGCGCAGCTGGAGCTTTCAAATTCTTGACTATGGTTTATGTTGTAATGTACATTTGTGTGTGTGTGTGTGTGTGTGTCTGTGGTAAGAGAAGGAGATATGTTGTAAAGTGCTTTTAAGTCAATGCATGATCTGAGAGAATGTTGGAGTGGCAATGTGGAATGTTGTCCTGTGAGTGTGTATGGATGTTCTAGCCAGTTGAATCTGAGCTAGCCTGGGTGATTAAACCCAGTGTTGTTCCATATGAGTTCCTACTCTTACAGCTTCTATGTAACTAAGAATAAAGCTTAAGCATTTAACCTACTAAAAGCACAGAGCTACCTTTCAACAATGGCGATGAGGATTACTGAAATCAAGTGCATGCATGCTGAGAAAGAGAGAGAAGCAGATTGCTGAGGGGGAACAACAGAAGAAGAAGAGGAACCACTGCCCCCCAAGGAAAAAGTAAGTCCCATCACCTAGGGAGTAAGGGGTGGAAAGATTGCCCAAAGCCTTGAGAAGGGGGAAGAGCATACTGCCTTTATGTGATAAGAGAAACCAAAGGCAATAAGAGAAGGGGAGGAAAAACCAGCGCAGAACATTTTGCAGAGAGAAGAATGCCAGTACCCCTATTAAGAGAGTCCTGCACAGGTCCCAAAGGAAAAGGTTGTGGGGACTAGAGTAAGCTGCAGTAAATAGCAGATAAGGGGAAATGAAACCAAGTGAATGCCCAGCACAGACTTTTTGGCAAAGAGAAGTTAAGACAGTGCGCTTTTAATGAGTCAAAAATGATTCAAGGGAATCTCGATAAACTCAGAGAGTAATTAAAAGGAAAGGAAGTTCGGCTCCATATTGAGGTTTCCGAGAGAACTGTAAGAATCCTGAAAATCTGATGTTAATGATCACATGTGTTAGAAGAGAGAGAGATCAGCGCGATGAAATGTGCTTTATATAGACAGATGATTTATGGAGTACAGCACATTTGAATTGACCTGGTATAAGATGGAGTCAGATACTGATGTTGTGAATGTCAAACGATTGGCCAGCCGGGTGACGGCAAGAGCTTTTATGCCCTCCGCTGCGGTGCGGAGAATGATGACGTCATACTGGGAGCATCTGATGTTGGCGAAGTATGCAACGTCAGTGCCTGAGCGAATGGCTGTTGCTGCCAATACTGTAATGGCCCGCCGCAGAGGGTGTTATTGCCATTAGTATTCTGTGGTTTTTAGCCGTAAGATACTAATGGCGTTGTTATACCCTTCAAGAAGCATTTGTTTTGGCGTTTGAAAAGGCAGCCGCTTCAGTGCGCGTTAGTTCTAGAAAGGAGAGAATGTGCATACTGCTTTTATTACTACGGATCAACAGGGCGCCATTTTGGGCCAAGTTGATGCGTAGTAATGAATGGGGAGGTGAGTGAGGAGGCTTTTAGACCGGGCGTGAGATGCACGCAAATGCGTACACAGGATTGCACTATGGTATGGCTCACAATTGAGCCAATCCACGTTCAGTGCTTCCCGTGGGATCGGTGTGCCAGGTACTAATGTTCTGTAGTTCCCAGAATCTTCTGTTGCATTTGGGATCAACTGCAGGTAGCAGTTTTCGACAAAGTGTCAGCTGGAGGTCAGATAAAAAGTTCACTGAAGCTATAGTGCTTTGAAAATGATTCTTGCCTTTAGCACATGGGTGATACATTGGGAGCCACTAGGGTGTACGTATCAGTGGGACCGCTTTTGCCCAGTATTAGCACCTGAAGTCCAGAAAATGTAGGTTAGCAGGAAGTCCCTCCCCAACGCCACATGATAGTGGTACAGTTCAGTTTAACTTAGGCAACTGCAGGTCTTCTGGTCTGTCAGATGAAATGGTGCCTTGATTCTCAATCCATCAAATGTTCAGTGTAGTGATCAGTTAAATTAAGACTTACAGGGGACTCAACACTCAGTTTGGAGAGCAAGGCTGGTCCCAAAAAGTGAGACCCATACACTGGTTGTTGGTAGTACTGTGCTGAGTTTTACATCTGAAGTGTCTTTGAGCCTTGTTAAGGTACTGCAGAGCTTCAGCCGTTGGGTCTATATCACCTTGCAGTTCCAAATCTTCTACAAGGTAAAGGTAGATGACCCTTCACAGTCCTGTGGTAACCCCAATTAGAGGATTCCATATGCACATACATCTTGGCAGCCCCTTCATTTTGATGGCACCTTGAAGTTTTGCAGGCTCCTTTTTTCACACACTCTAGATGCTGGTTCTCTGATGTCTCTAAGAAGAAACACTACCAGCTGCACCTCCTCAGAGGTATTCTTCCTTTCTTCTCCTTCCCCCAGAAGCTCACTGTCTCGAGTGCTCTGGTTCTCTCTAGGCTGGACTACTGCAACAGCCTCATTCTAAGTCTGCCTGCCCCTACTCTCCGCCCTCTGCAACTCATCCAGAACAGGACTGTGAGACTTGTCATTGGCCTAAAGCCCAGGGATCGTATCTCTCCAGGACTAAAATCTCTGCACTGGCTCTAAGTGGCTGCGAGGATTAAGTTCAAAACCCTCTGCATTGTCGACAAGGCCTTCTGGGCCCTGGGGCCTCAATAGCTTCAACTCTCTCTTCCCAAATATTTTCGTTCTTGTGCTCTTTGCCCATCCACCTCCAACTCCCTCAGGGTCAGTTTCTTCTCCAAGCAACGAGTTGGTGGTCGATCTCTTTCTTCGGCTGGGGCCTCCCTCTGGAACAGCCACCCTGCTTCTTTGAAAATTGAGGAGAATCATCTCTGGCTCCGGAAGCACCTCAAGACCTTCCTCTTTGACTTTGCTTTCTCTCCTCCTCTCCCCTGCTGAACTCCTGGCTGAAAGTGAAACTTCACTGGTCACCTGGCTACCCTATATTCTGGGGCCCAGTTACCCTCCCTACCAGTTGCACACCTGCACTGCCCCCCTGGCAACCCTTACACTCTGGGGCTGGTTCTGTATCCTTACAGCCCCCTACCAGCATGTGACAGCCTGCACTTATCCTTGCACCTGCCACCAGCTGGCCGCACTTCTTATTTGCTGTTCCTATTTATTGTGTCTATTTATTTACTGTTTACCCTATGTACTGCACTTCCCCTCCCCCTTCCCCATCGTACTTTTCCCCTTCCCCACCTCCCCTGCACTTGCACGATCTCAATGTCACCTGGCCTAGTAGGATTCTTGTTTCTGTCTTACCTCCGTTCCCCTCCCTTGCCTTTTCGCACCTTGAAACACTTGTGTATAGGCACATTATAAATACCATATCATATCAACATTGAATCTAGAAGGCATCCATTCATACTGGACCTCCTTTATCTTAGACTGCATACCCCTTCGAAATTCAGGGCTGTCAGAGCCAATGCCTCATATGACCACCTCCACATTATATGCATTCTTCCATAGAATGTGTTCTTGCTATAGTACCGCACACTTGACTTTTTGACACATGGAAAGCTGCAAGTATCATCCTAGAATGTATCTGGGCTGCGCTCCCTGAAATTGATTAAATCTTGCCATCGCCAGGTGAGCACCCACATCCCACTATGTGAACATCCTCGGATATGTAAAACAGGGTAGATGATGCAACCCTAATCCAGAGGAATTCAGGGACCATCAGAAGAAATATTTCTATTCATGT
Organism: Ambystoma mexicanum; assembly: GCF_040938575.1. NCBI lineage: Eukaryota > Metazoa > Chordata > Amphibia > Caudata > Ambystomatidae > Ambystoma > Ambystoma mexicanum. Next base: position 1,148,865,987 of record NC_090933.1, read on the forward strand.
CCTTGTTGAGCTCTAGGATTAGAAAGCTCAGTTGTATATCATGGAGTTAAGGGGAGTCTCCATGAGAGAAAAATCTTTGGACATTTGACCACACATCACATCATGGGTTCCCCAAAGTGTGAAAACACCACTTGGACTACATCTCGCTTTAACTGTGGGGTGGCTCTGATAGAGTGATGTACATCAGACATCTTGAACAATGCTGAGCATTGACCCTAATCAACGTACAGCCAAATGCATTTAGAACATTTGCATTTATCACCACAATCAATATAATAGAGGATTGCGTTTTCTAATCACTAACAACACGCTGTATGCTTCCAAGAAGAAAAGACTGAGGAAGGAGAGATGGAGAACGCTTGTTAGCAGTAGATCTGTCATGTCAGGCCAAAGAACACCGGTGGCTGTATATATGTATATTCTCAAAATGACTATTTAATTCTTTTTTTATTTTATTTTGTATTTGTTTACTTCTAACGCACCATAGCCCGCAGGCATCAGATGCAGGGTCAATTTCCCAAAACTGGACACACTATTGCATGCTCTTTTCACACGTGTCCTTTTTTTTACTGGATCCTAAAGAAAAAGACCACATTTGCAATGACTTTTCTCATTATCAAAATATGCAAACAGGGCCGTGTGATTAATTGGATTGGAAGCAGAAGTACAAGTATGAGTATGGGTAAAATGGCCCTCTCAGCTCTATACCTCCTTCACCCTGGCTGATGGAAGACTATACTCTCAAGATGGGTGTAAAGTTGAACCAGTAGTAACCAAAACAACACAGTATCACAGTCCAAAAAAAAGTTAATGTCCAATTAAGGTTCTATAAAAATATAAACACTTTAATTAAACACACTATCTGCATGTAGAACACAAAGAGATTACTACACAAAACCTACCCAAAGGAAGGACAGAGAAGATACAACAGACTGGATATTGTAGTACTCTATGCGTGATTCCCATGGTGGTAGGTAAGTTACTACCATAAAAAGGATATCTTGTAGACAACAGGAACAATCATGACCTAACCAGTCTCTAGGGTCCAAGTGGACTGAGGGGGCAGTTCAGAGTTAGCAGTACCTGTATTCAGTTCTTGATGGGCTGATGCTGTCAGACCCAGAGTCAAACATCGATGCAAGCTGAATAGGGCACAATTCGGGCATGAGGGATCCTGGAGGCCCTGGCAGCAAGCAGGCATCGACTAGAGGCAAATGCGGGTGCTCTGTGCATTAGAACAGCGCTCTTCAAAGATGCAGGTCGGGTGGTCCCAGGAATGCTTCGCAGTAGGCCAGGCCGAGTCGGGCTGTGAGGGCTCAATGAGTGATGCTTCAGCGGTTCGAGTCGGCTGGCAACAGTCATCAAAGTGGTGATCATGGGTGCGTCAATGTGCGACCGATGAGGTAACTGTTCACAAGCAAGCTGGGCCAAGCAGTGAGTGACTCTCCAGTGGTGCAGTTTTGATCCCTGCATTGAGCAGTCGCTTCAGGCCTACCAGCTGATGCGCTTTAGCGGAGACATGATGCCATGTCTAACCCATCATAGGTGCAAGCCAAAGTTTGGTTAGTGGAGGAGCACAGCAACCAGTAACGGAGCCTTCTCTCTTCTTCCAGGTGCGGCGAACACAGAGTGACCCTTTCAGTGCTGAACAGGGATGGTCAGCTGTTCTGGTCCTCTCGTTGCTGTGAGGTCCTATCAGGGGGACTTGAGAATTGGATGATTCCAATTCAGGGTCTGCTCTCCCAGCTTAGGAGTTTCCAGTGCAGAGTGGTAGGTACAGAGCAGAGGTTACTCCAGATGTGTCATGGGAGCATTTTAGGTTCAGGGCTTTGCAGAGTGCAAATCTCCCACTGGAAGTCCAGTGAGTTCTTCAGAACAACTCTTCAGCCTTACAGGATCCTAGAGGGACTGAGTGAATCTGCTGAAGGGGTGAACGCCCCCTTCTTTTAAAGGCAAAAGCCCTCAGATGAGTGGCCTTAAGTTATTTTGCCTTCGTGGACCAATCCCTGCTCCGGGATAGCGTGGAATTTACCCTGTTAATGTCACACCCAAATTGCTTTGCTCCAGAGGAAGTGGAGGGGACAGGAAAGAGAGAGAGAGAGAGCGTGAAATTCAAGATGGTGGAAGCCTTCTTCCCTTGACCAGAGTCCTCCTGCCTATCATGATCCCTCCCCCTTCCCTTGATGTCCACCGTGGGACAGCTGCCTGTTGTGCAGCTGTATCATAAGGATGGTGTTATCAACCCTCACAAAAAGATCACATCAGCTTCCTTAGTAAGCTGGCTCACAGGAGCTGACACATGTGCAATATCAATTGGATTGTGGCAGTTGTGATCATAAATAGCACCATCTACTATGCCTAAACGTAGTTATAGATTTTATTTAGAGTTTACCCTTCCACCAGAATGTGCGACTCATGATCATCATGAAGCCGCCGAGGGAAGGCCAACAGGAAAGGCCGTCGCCCCTCTCTGCAGCTCCGCTGCGAGGGGAGTCTGAGAGAGGCACATACACCTTTGCTGCAGCATCAGCGCCGTTCAAGGGGCTTCAGATGGGTGATCTTGCACCATCTGCGCCCATGGCATGCCAGGAGGAGCATGTTCGTCCTAAAATGGCCACTGCCGCGTTCATCGCCATGAAGACACATCAAACAAATGTTTCAGGGCGACCCAATTGGGTCCCACACCTCGCGCTGACCTCCCCTCCTGCTTTAAATGGAGGGGAGGCATGCCGCGAGGCGAAGCCGCCGAGGGAAAGCCAATAGGAAAGGCCGTCGCCCCTCTCTGCAGCTCTCCGCTGCTCGGAGCTGATGGTCACAGGAATCCTTGCCTGCTACAAAGGTAATGGCCACATCATAGTTCCTGCTCCTACTGCTCTCCCACCTGACCTCAGATGTAGAAACGAGTTCCTTAGGTTGCACACTGTCACTTGGCACTCCTGCACCTACCAGCCCAGTGTCGTTCTGCAGAACGGTCACCTGTGTACAAGGTATGCAGACCGCAGCCTTATACACTGCCCCGCCAGCTTGCTCACCGGCCGCGTCATCACTAATTTCTGCTCTGATGCCGGAGGCAGCTCACACATTGCCCATATGCTCCACCACCATCAATATTGCCTAGCTCAAACAGCTGTGCTGAGTCTTATCAACTCAGCTTACCCTACCACAACAGTGGATCGCTCCCGCAAGATACACTGAACGCCTCCAGCCTTGCCGCACCATGAGGCCATAAGCTGCTCTGACACGGACCCCCAGACTTTGAGAAAGCCCACACATGACTCTTCCACATCACAGCCCCAGATGCATATAGCAACAGCCAGCAAGAAAGGACTCTCAAACCCCTTTGATGCACGTGCCGATGCACTTTCTTCAGCACAACATGTAAGTTCTATCCGCGCAAATGTATTATCTATCTCGAATGCCATGTTACGCTATGAAGCTTAAGATGTTATGCTACTCAATGATGCCCCAACTGCCATGCTGGTCAATGATGCCCCCACTGCCATACTGGTGAATGATGCCCCCACTGCTATGTTAGGCAATGTTGCTAATGATGTTATGCTGGTCAATGATCCCCATACTACCCTGCTAACCAAATCTGAATCTGCCATGAACACCAACCAAAGGCCCACATTACCAACTCCAGCCAAACCCTGTAGCCCCTCCCCCACACTCCTTACTTGCGACCTGGTGAATGCCCGATCTATCCCAGCACACACGCTTGATGTGCATGATCTTATCACCATAGATAAGCTTGACCTTCTCTTTGTCTGTGAGACCTGGCTATAAAACACCTCTGGACCTGCCCTCTCGCTGGCCGTCCCATCTGGCTACACCATCTTTAGGCAGGTTCGGCTAGGACGAAGGGGGGGAAGCGTGGCCATCATAGCCAAGGACACAATTGACAACAGAAGAATTCAGGGGAAATTAGGGCACAACGCTGAATACCTCCCCATCAAACTCAAAACTTCACCCAACTCCACCATCGCATTTCATCTTGTGTATCATCCCCCAGGCGAACCTACCCACTTCCAAGATACCCTTATCCACTCTCTATCCCACAACCTGAAAAAACAACCAAAGTAGTAGTACTGGGTGACTTCAATCTAGGGCTAGACAACCCACAAGATGCTAATGCTGCCACCATACAAAAAGGACAAGCCACTCTAGGGTTTGTCCAAACCATCACCAAGCCTACTCACATCAAAGGGCGTACCCTTGACTGGGTTGCACACCATAATTGCTGCATTCTCCGTTCCACCATATCCCCCATCCCCTGGTCAGACCATTTCTGTATTAACTTTCACATTGACATCTCCACGGAACCATCTAAACCCACCATCCTTCTCCCTGCAGCACTTTCAAGGAGTTCCAAGAAGCTAACAAAAGATACCCTCCTTCCGCACCTTCATGTTCCAGCTCTGCAACCACCATTCCCCAATGATCATGCACTACTAGCTAACACATTCAACCAGGTCATAACCACTACGGTAGATACCATCGCCCCCCTGACGGCCAAAACAAAAATTAAGCATTCCAATGCCTGGTTCTCCCAAGCTCTCATGGATCTTCGCTCCAAAAAAAGGGTATCACTTGCCACATGGAAAAGAAACCCTACTGAACCCAACAAAACTACCTTCAAGACTATTGCGAGAGAATATAAAACAGCTATCACACATGCCAAAGCTGAATCCTACAACACAAGGCTTAGTAATGCAAACTTGGGGACAAAGGAAATCTTTGCAATTTTCAGGGAACTTGAATCCCCCTCAGCCCCACCATCCATCATTGTCAAAGATGAGACTTGATGTAACCAAATTCAAGGAGCTGTGCTTGACAAACTCGACTCCCTGCAAACTAAAAATCTAGCCCATCAAGAAGCTCTCTCTTCCCTATTAGCTCCCCAGACAGCACCCCGCAAATGTAACACATCCAACAAGGTACCCAAATTCCAAATTTGAATTCTCTCCCATGAGTGAATCAGAAGTCACTGCCCTCATAAAGTTCATTAAGCCCTCTAACTGTAAGGGGGACGCCTTCCCAGCTCACATCATCAAAGACTGTGCTCCAGCCCTCGCTCCCTTTATTACTGCTTTCATCAACTCGTCCTTTCAATCGTCTATTGTACCCAGTTCCCTTAAAGAAGCCTGGGTCCGACCATTACTAAAAAAAACATCTCTCAACCCTTTGATACCTGGGAACTACAGACCCATTACTATGGTCCCTTTCCTCTTAAAGATTTTGGACAAAGCAGTTTACCTGCAAGTTCAAAAATATATTGAGGTTAACCACCTTCTTGGTCTTCGCCAGTCCTGCTTTCGTCCTCGTCATGGCACCGAAACGGCTCTACTTGAACTAAAAAATCAAATAGATGACCTAAGAGATGCAGGCAAACCTGCGCTCCTTCTGCTCCTAGACCTCTCTGCGGCCTTTGACTTGGCAGAGCACAAAAACCTATGCTGCCATCTCGTGACCACTGCAAACTTCTCCCCAAAGGCATGTGAATGGATCAACTCATTCCTTCAGGAGAGTAATGAAGGTCTTCTCGGAATCCGCTAATGCTATCCCTAGTCCTATCAAATGTGGAGATCCCTCAGGGCTCCTGCATAGCCCCTACCGTGTATAACCTCTTCACCAGACCTCTGTTCCGAATTCTGGACTCACTGGGCATCTCAAATACTAACTATGCAGATGACACCCAGGTGCTCATACCTCTCTCTGAGGATTATCCTACTGATACGGACATCCTCAATCTCATCTACTCCACCATTCATTCATGAATGGCAGACAACTGCCTCGGTCTAAATAGTGAAACAACCGAACTCCTGCTGATTGGGTCTCCTTTCATACTGGGCAAACTCACCAAGGAGTATCATTCCTTCACTATTGACAACATCTCCATCACAGTATCACGAGCTATTAAGACACTGGGCATGTACCTCGAGCCAAGCCTGACCATGGACAGGCAGGTCAATGCTATTGCTTCCTCTGCAATGTATCACTCTAAACTGATCAATGCTGTCAGGCCATTGTTGACCCAACAGAATTGCATTACCATAGCCAGAGCCATCATTGGCTCCAGACTGGACTATTTCAATACCCTCTTTATCAGAACCTTCCAAATAAACCTGGCTAAACTCCAAATAGCCCAGAATAATGTAATGCCTTAAGGGTCGCAACAGGCATATCACGCAGGGAACACATCTCAGCTGTCAGGAGGCAGGTACACTGGCTACCTATCAAGGAAAGGGTTGTCTTCAAAACACTGGCCTTGACACACAAATGTCTTTACATACTCGCACCCAGGTATCTAGCACAAAGGATCTCCAAACAAACAGCGTCCAGACCTTCCAGGTCTGCCTACGTCAACCGCATCATGGTTCCTCACATGCGGAGAGTGCGTGCTGGGGGCTCGAGCTTCCCAACAATGGCTGCTACCCTCTGGAACAACATCCCAGACCAGATCAGATCAGATCAATCGAGTCTCATGCTGCCTTCCGCAAGGCCTTGTTTGTTTGTTTGTTTGTTTGTTTTATTATTTATAATGCGCACATAACCACAAGGATAACAAGGCGCGAACATAGTAAGAGGGTTGTATAGCTTAGTTACATACAGCAAATTAAATAACGTCCCGTGGAGTTACAATAGGGATACAGTGGTAACATGGGTAAACAGATATCAAAGACATTTTATCTAGTGCAGTTTATATAGTAGCAGGAGGTAACGGGGGTACACTGAACAATAATACAATTGGTGATGGCACTGATAATGGCATGAGGAGCCACCAGGGAGTATTATTTGTCATGGTCCTTCATCCATTGTATAATGTATGTCCTGAACTGAAAGTAAGGGATGTCTTTCCTTAGAGGTGGCGGTAGTGAGTTCCAGTGAGTAGCTGCTTTAACAGGGAAGCTGTTCCCTCCAGTCAGGGACCGTTTGAATCTTGGGACTAGTAGTAGATTGGCGTTGGCACTTCTGGAGGGGCGGTATAAAACCTGTCTAGAGAATCTTGTTATCAGATATTTCGGGGCCATGTCATGAAGGCATTTGTGTGTCAGTGAGACAGACTTAAGGAAAATTTTGTCTTTCGTGGAAAGCCAGTTAACAGATCTTCTGGTATCTGAGATGTGGGCTTTCTTGGGGATACTTAGAGCTGCTCTTAGAGCATTATTTTGAAGGATTTGGATCGTGTTCATGATATGTTTGTTACTGCCTACGTAAAGGGCATTACAGTAATCCAGCTTAGGTAGGATCAATGCTCTGGCCAAGGTAGTGCAGTTATTAGGTGTTAGGAGTGGTTTGGCAGCCCGGATGAGTTTACAAGTATAAGCAGTGGCGGAGGCCATTGCGTTTACCTGTTTGTTAAATGATAGTGAGGAGTCTAGGTAAAAACCCAAAGTTTTTACCTCCTTGGCCACAGTGATGGTGTTGTTATCAATTACGAATGATGAGTAAATTTGGCCGAGTTTGTTGATATTGGCTGAGGTACCAAGAATGAGGAGTTCTGTTTTGTCATCATTCAGGCATAGTCCGTGTGAGGCCATCCATGCCTGAATGATGTGGTACACTCTGTTTACAAAGGCCAAATCCTTGTCATAATCCCCCGACAACGGGATGAGGATCTGAGTATCATCTGCATAGTTTGTGTAGGTGATACCCAGACCATCGAGATCATCAAAAAGGGGCTTTGTAAAGATGTTGTACAATGTAGGTGAGACGCAGGAGCCCTGAGGCACGCCACAGGCGATGGGCGTGGGGTCAGCAGCCGCTAATGGTGAGAAGACGCGCATTGTTCTATCACTGAGGAAGGACTGAATCCAGCCTATAGCCTCATGGGCGAAGTGTGCGGCAGACTCGAGATGTTTGCACAGAATCTCGTGGTCGACTAAATCGAAAGCTGCTGAGAGGTCAAGGAGCAGCAGCAGTGCAGTTTTGCCCTGGTCTCTCAACTCGTCAATTTGTATCTTAAGGTCAACCAAAGCGGTTTCGGTTCCGTGTTGGGGTCTGAAACCAGATTGTCGGATTCCTAGAAGGTGGTTATATTCTAGGTATTGTTGGATTTGTAAATATGCCAATTTGTCGATGATTTTAAGCATGAATGGTACTGTGGTGATAGGACGATAGTTCGTGGGTATGGCGGGGTCTATGTTTTGTTTTTTGAGGAGTGGGAGGACCCATGATTGTTTCAGGTTATTGGGTATTATGCCTGAGTTGAAGGATGCATTTATTAGTTTAGTGATGAAAGGTGATAATTCACGAGCTGCATCTTTTATAAGTTGTGCTGGGCATAAGTCCCCGTGGCAGTTCGATGGTTTAAGATTGAGGATGACATTCTCAACCTCTTTGATGGATACTTTGCGGAAGTTGAAGTGGGGGGTGGTATCAAGTGAGGGGGTCAGGATGGAAGGTGTCACTGTCACATCGTTAATATTGGGTTTCATAATGGTGAGAAGGGTAGCCTTTTTATGGTGGATCTTCGTTTGCAAGGTGGTGATTTTATTAGACAGGGCATTTTGAATGTTTGTACACCAGTTTTCATCCTTGGTGCAAGAGTCTGGGGTTTGGATAGGTGATTCTAACTCCTTCAGAATTGTAAAGAGCTCTTTAGTATTGGACTTAGCTTGGGTGATTCGGAGGTTGTAGGAAGTTTGTTTGGCGGAAATTATTTCTTTTTTGTAGAGGGCTGATTGCTTACTTAGGTTGCGCTTATTGGTCTCTGAAGGATCAAGTCTCCATATTTTCTCACAACGATGTTTCTCACGTCTGAGTTTTTTTAGTTGTGGGGAGAACCAGGAGTTCACATGTTTACGTTGTTTGCTTTTTCTAATCTTTAAGGGAGCTATGGCATCAAGGGATGATAGCATCACTTTATTGTACACGTCTACCATGGTAAATGGGTCAGTGTTGTCTGGTATAGAATTGAGGGTGGGTATGATCAGCGGGATGAGGTTTTCTGGCGTGATGTTTCTTTTATTTCTAGTGGGGACTGCTGGGGCTACATTATCAATGAGTAGCGCAGGTGGGGACTCTAAGGCGAATGTGATCAGATAGTGGTCTGACCAAAGCTGAGGTAGTATGGATAGTACCGAGATGGGGCAATTGTGCACAGCAATCCAATCAAGGGTTCTGCCTTTAGTATGAGTAGGGCATGTAATCTTTTGGGTGAAACCTAGTTCCTCTAGGGAGTTATTGATTAGTGTGGCATTCGAGTCTCGGGGGTTATGGAGTCCTAGGTTGAAATCTCCTAGTACAAGTTTCTGGGAGGAACTTTTCAGATTATTAGATATGATATTATTGAGATCTTCTTCGAAGAGTCTTATAGGGCCTGGTGGGCGGTAGATAAGGTGGATAGTTACAAAATGTGAGTTAGTTATGGATAGCTTGGCTGTGAGGACTTCACAAGAGTTTGTACTAAGAGGTAGATCGAGTTTCAGTGTGAGATTCGTTTTATGTATGATGGCAAGACCTCCACCTCGCGATGTGGTACGGTCTAGTCTGAGGAGGGTGTAGTCATCTGGGATGGCTAACATAATTGCTGGGCCGGCTGCGGGGTGGAGCCAGGATTCTGTGATGGCTAGAAAATCCAAGTTTCCATTATGTAGTATGTCTGCAATCTCCGTTGCGTGGGCGACCATAGAGCGTGCATTTATGTACGCCCCTTTTATCGTTGGTTGAGCTGGTGGGGGCAGTGCCTTGGGAATGGCCTTGGGGGGTGTAACAGTCTCTCTGAAGAGTCTGCTGTTGAGTTGCAGGTGATGTCGATTGGATTTACTAGGGCGAGTAGTGGTGTTAGATACTGTTTTAGGTAAGTAGTCATGCAATCTTGGGAGTCTTGCACGTAGTTTAAGATTCCTTTGTATTAGAGTGCATGGTCTGGTGAGCTGCTTGGCCGAGTAATGTACAGGAGCCAATGGTAGGGTATGTTGAGGCATGGTGAGGTCTTGTAGCGTGATTATGTAAAGGAGGGCTCTTAGGAGTGTTGTGCAGAGTGGTGGTAGGTACATGTTGTACGATTACGAGTATGTGCAATGGACCTGGAAGCACAGTTTCAGTATTCAGGACTCGGGTGGCGAGCACAAAGTAAGCTAGGTGAGAGGAGCAAAGCTTCAGTCTAGCGGGTGGCTTAGTGAGGTGCAGTAGGGCTGGAAGCTAGGCGATTACAAGGCAGAGGTGATACGGGCAGTAATCAGTGGCAACAAGCTGTAGAGCACATACGTAATAGCTTCAGTCTAGTAAGACACAGTAATTAGATAGAGTTGATTGCCGAGCTATAGAGACTGGTGACTGAGTGTTCATATACGTTACGTTTAACAAGGTCATAAACTGGGGCAGCATTATCTATCAGATGCATACATTATTAGTTCACATGCTTCGTACACTTTGCCTACTGTCCACATATTGTGGTTGGTGGCCACCATAAGGCACAACACAGTAGTCAATGTGGTCAATAGGCGACCATAAGGCACAACACAATAGTCAATGTGGTCGGTAGGCCACCATAAGGCACAACACAGTAGTCAATGTGGTCAATAGGCGACCATAAGGCACAACACAATAGTCAGTGTGGTTAGTAGGTGACCATAAGGCACAACACAATAGTCAGTGTGGTTGGTAGGCGACCATAAGGCACAGTATAATCATTAGTGTGCCTCTACATAAAGAGACCATGCAAAAGTTGAAATACAAAGGCACAACGTGCAAAGTTTGCAATGGCACGAAAGCTACAGAGAATAAGTTATGCCCTAGTACCACGGGCAATGTTCAAAGAGGCAGAGTGTGCAGCCCTGACAATGGTTTAGGAAGCGTAGGTGCAGAGGATAGCATTAGCAGTGTCGCGCGATGATACGGATTTAGTTGATAAGTCTCGGCAGTACAGCCAACTAGATGGCCAGATAAGTGTGCACGCAGAAGCCCCGGTCTTACCGTGTTAATAGGAGGTCAATGGTGCCGCGCTAACGATACTGCCACCTTGAAGCAGATGGATAATTGAAAGGGCCATATAGCGCCTCACGTGCGCCAAACAGGCGCTCAACAGGCCTTTGTATGGCCTTCGTAGGAGCCGCCGGCACATCCGCCTGCCGGCGGATGTAAGATGCTGGATATGCGAGGCTTAGCCTCGTTGTGGCGCCGCGATGCGCCCAGCATGCGGGGGACAGGCAGGAAGTAGGACAAGGCCAGGCAGGCCTTTGTTGCAGTTTACCAGCTGTTTCAGGGTTCCAGCGATGGGGAAGGGCTCCTGCCCTCTTCCCTTGGATGGGACGACGATGGCTCTTTGTCTAGAGGGCTCATCCCCATGTGCGATTTTTTACATATGCCTCCTCACTTATTTTGACACACTTTGCGATGTAGAATACTATACTTTGTAATTTGACCCTGTAAGGAACTGTCTTTAAGCTTTACTCCCGGGCCGCTTATTGTAACCCTCAAGCAAGCGTTCTTAAGTATCCATGATAGCGCCTCGATGCCTGTGGGCTGCAGTTCACTCTACAAATCCAAAAATAAAATAAAAGAAAAACAAATCATAGGTTTGGCTGTAGAGGGGCATATCTTTTAAATGCTGGCTCTGTGCTGCAGGGACTTGGATGTCCCTGCGGTAGTCCAGTGGGCATCTCGTGACATTGAAACCTGCTCTGTGCCACGAGTAGAGAGAGCACCATGGATCAGGCTACTGTTCATATGCTTTTGGCATGGAGTTGACGTAAAAGGGGACACTAATTGGCAGATTACCCCTTTTGAAGATGAAATTACCAACATCATTCTATTCGGTAATACAAATCAAAAGAGCCAAGGCTTTGTGCCCTTGACAGATGGAAATTCCTCACAGGCCTGCCTTTGAATCATGGTACCTCTTGATCTGAATTCATGGATGTTGTTCTGCTTGTGGTATCAAGTCTCTATATCTGGCATGGGTTTAGCCATATTGTGTCATACTTTGCACTGAGAGGTCTGAGTTCCCCCGTCCATTGCTCTTGTCTAGGTCGAACCACTAATTAAGAAAAGATGGTATGAGAGGCATTTAATGGTATTACAGTTTGTTATTCTTAAAGCATGTCTCTCACTACTTCTTCCGTATGCCCCTTTGTGAACAACTGTGTATGTGTTGTATTTAAAGCACTTACATATCATTATGTAAGTGCTGTTCCATGCACCTTGTGGCTATTCCTGTGGTGAAATCCTTCATCTGAAAATGACTCCCACTGCCCATAGGTGTATGATTCGTGTATTAGTGCACCATCCTCCCAACAGACACACTGGGCCTCATTACGACCCTGGCGGAGTGGGTTTACGCCAGCGTTATTCGCGGCGGACCCGTCCGCCCTACTACGAGTTCCCGTAGCGCCATGGAGCGTTTTCCGCCTGGTTTTTCCGGGCGGAGAAATCCATGGCGCTACGGGACCTTGTTGTTAATTACGCCACCGTATTTTACGGTGGCGTAATTAACGCCTTCCCCACTCCCATTATACCCTATGGGGCAAAAATGGGAATGGGGAAGGGTAAAATGGGGAATGGGGATTTACCGCCCCGCAAAGGTCAGAATGGGGCGGATAATCCGCCAACCCCCATGGCGCTATCGGCAGCTTTCCGCCGTGCTCCATGGTGCATTTTGCACCGCGATTTCCGCCAGGGTCGTAATGAGGGCCACTGACCTTTAATGTATTCTCAAAAGATTACATGGCCCACATTGCTCTACTTTATTGGTTGCAGATTTTAATCAGTGGCATAATAACAGCTCTGATAAAGAAACCGCAATATTAGAGGCTCCCCTGAACAATATTTAATATCATGTTATTAATAATTCGCCAACACATGTTAAAGATCACATCCTTCACTGGATAGTGGTCAGGAACCTGACTGCACATATTGATAACACAACACCTTGTGTCTGGTCAGAGCACTACTCCATAGTATTTGAAATTCTCCTACAAAATCCCAATTTAAAAAGAAACAATCCAGCCAAGTTAATTAAAAACAGGAACCTCAAAAAATTACGACTTGTGACCTGAAAGAATGTTTGAATCGTATCATGGTCCCAACTACAGATTCAGATTCTCCAGTAATCCTTGTGGATGTTTTTAACCAGACCATATGTTCTATGTTAGACAAAGTGGCTCCAATGAAAATTAAATTAGTTAAAGATAACACTACCCATCGAAAATGGTACACACAAGGACTCAAACTAATAAAGAAGGAGAAAAGAAATGCAGAGAGAAAATGGCTTAAAAATCCTTACAGAAATAAACAAATCAAACTGTAAAGGTTTAGCCAAAATATATAAAACTGCTATCTGTGATACCAAAAATGACTTTTATAATAGACATGCTGAGGAGGCCAACAATAATCCAAGGCAATTATTTAAATAATCAAAGCCTTAGAGAAATCAGGAAGCTCATGCTCGCCTCATTCCCCAACTAACCAAGATTGTCTTAATATAAAGCAAGGTTTTGAGACAAAGATAGATAATTTGGCTCCAGGATTAGGCACGATTTGGAAAAAGAGCTACCTATTATTTCTCCTACCTCTGATACTGCGCTTAAAGAGAAATGTGCTGCTTTTATCTTTTCCCCCATCACCACCCGTGGCATGATATATACTTAGTCCACAATCCGCCCTCGTAACCTCATAATACCCAGAAAATATAATCTCACACAACTTTATTCTTGAGCATAAAGAAATCATTGCCCCTTTTTTGTAAGGTTGGTTAATTCATCTTTTTCTAACAATCATGTTCCGGGCTCTATACAAAAGGTTACTATTACACCCCTGGGCTAGACACTAAAGACCCAAATAATCTAAGGCCTATAACAAACTGTAATTTCCTGTTAAAGATCCTGGATAAAACTGCTACCATTCAAGTCCAGTCTTTTAGAGAAACATCGAACATTTTGCATCCACCACAATCTGGCTTCTGCCCCTGTTACAGTACTGACACTGCCCCCTTGGTACTCCAGGCCCACATGGTGAACATGGCAGACAAAAGGAAAAACTGGAGCACTTGAGCTGTTGGATTTTCCGCAGCATTTGATCTTTTAGATCATGATCAAATTCACCTTTCAACCTTATCCCCAGTTCCTATTAATTGTGTTGTTCCACATGGAGCCTGCATGTCCCCTTTGCTCTTCAATCTTTATGTTAGGCCTCTATGTGATTTGCTAGATGAGTTAGGAGTGTTCTTCAACAATTATTCTGATGAGGTTTAGCTAGTACTTTAGCTCACAGTGGACTATGTGTCTGATGCTATGAATCTGCAAACTGTATACAGTCACATAGAAACTTGGATGTATGCAAACTGGATGTGTCTCAATGGAAACAAGACTGAGCTCATGATTTTCAGCTCGGCAGGTATTAGATCTAAACTTGACCACAGATACCACTTGTTTGACATTCACAACTGTAGTATTGACGTTTCCAAAAAGGTCAAAACTCTGAGATTCCCTCTAGATTCTTATGAGTTTTGAAATCCACACTAATCAAATGGTGAAAATGTTTTCCTATTATTTGAGACTACTGAGGAACCTCAGACCGTTCCTATCCGAATCTAACTGCGCCTCAGTTGCATGGGAAACCATTTTGCCCAGATTAGACTATGGAAACGCTCTTTGGTTGGTGCCTCGAAGAAAAATATACATGATTTACAGGTAATACAAAATGATGCTGTACGCATCATAAAAAGGAAGTCCAGGAGAGAACATTTCACCCTTTGCCAGCAAGCTCTACATTGGCTTCTGATTATGGCTCGCCTACAATTCAAGGCAGCAATACTGGTCCACATATCATTACATGGCTCTGTGCCAGTTTACATAAACTTAGTGGGCCTCATTACAAGGTTGGAGGTAGCCTTGCTGGTAAAACCAGCAAGACTACCTCCAAACTTCCGAGAAAGTCTGGCACCCGTGAATGGGCAATTACCGGAGTATTCTGGCCCTGCCGGACCCGGTAATTGCCCTTTCGCGGGTGCCGGAATCGGGTGATCCCCATTCCCATTGAGCCTAGGGGGCAATGGGAGCCTCAATGGGAATGGGGATGGCCTGTAGCACCGGCATTGTTCATAACGGCATGCTGTGCTCGCGGGTGCCTTTCACTTGGCCAGGTCAGACCAGGCGGAATGTAAGGCACCCGTGAGCACAACTCGGTATTTGCCGGTCCGGATACAATGGTACCGGCAAGCTTACCGGAACCGTTTTATCCGTACCGGCAAGCTCGTAATGATGCCCAGTGTGTCATTATGAGCCCTCAAGAAAACTGCAATCATCCACATTTGCACTGGTGGAAATCCCTAAATTTAAGCTTGTCAATAGCTCAGGAAGATCTTTTCCTGTTACAGCTGCTAAGGTCTGGAATTCTCTTCCTCTGGATCTTAGAGTACTAAAGGAATTTAGCGCATTTCACCAACAACTGAAAGCATTGCGTTTTCACTAAGAGTCCATTAACTCCCTTCTGCTAGTCCTGTTTTCTTTTTGTGTTGTTCCCTGTGTTTTTGTTGGCGCCCCGATGGCTGTAGGTTTCTGGCACCATATATAAACAAATACATACATAAACAAATAAATAAATAAATACATAAATACAATCACCTGTACCTTTAAGAAAACAGTCATTGCACAATTGTATGTATACAGGCTAAATTGTCTATGGCCCTCATTACGACCTTGGCGGAGAACCATGGTGCTATTTGCACCATGGTCCATGGCGCTAAGCTGCCAACTCCGCCATGGTGGTTGGCGGACTTACCGCCCCATTCCGACCTTGGCGGGGCGGTAAGTCCCCAATCCCCATTTACCCTTCCCCATTCCCATTTTTGCCCCATAGAGTATAATGGGAGTGGGGAAGGCGTTAATTACGCCACCGTAAATTACGGTGGCGTAATTAACAACAAGGTCCCTTAGCGCCATGGATTTTAACGCCTGCTAAAAGCAGGCGTTAAAATCACCATGGCGCTAAGGGAACTCGTACTCAGGCGGAAAGGGGCGCCATGGTTTACGCCGGCGTAAAACCCTTTCCGCCAGGGTCGTAATGAGGGCCAATGTGTGCACATCCATTTGGGCATTTCTTTTCATGAAATCATTATTTATATAATTTCCTCTAACACAACCAAAAAGAAGCATTGAAAAAGAAAGAAAAAATAGTTTGTGTTTACCTTTATATAAGCATCACATCTGAATTCAGCAGGTATTAAACATTTGCCTGCTATTCATTTAACATGCCAAGAAACTAACACCATTTACCAGGTATTGCCATTTGTGACCTGGCAGTTACTTGATATCTCAGTCTGGAGAGCCCTCATTGGCAGGATCAATCTGATATGCAAATTAATATTCTATTCTTGTATGTCATGGGAGCTCAAAGTGATTGTGAGCCTCCTGAGGTGGTCATAGTGCATGAATCCGTTTGTTCATTCTACATAAAAGATTGTGTGAGTTAATTTAGAATTTCACCGTAAGAGAAAAGGGGAACAGAAACATGGATCCTTCCCTTGGCCTAGTGAACAGCTGCACCGTAACCATACTTTACTGATACTTCCCAAGGAGGTAAAATCTCTGCCTGGGATTTGTGTAAGTACTTTTGCTTTGTGTGCAAAGTGACCTGCTAGACATAAGAGGATGTTATCAGAGTAACCTGCATGCAGATGTTATATTGCAGGACAGTGGGCACAATAGAGGGAACACTGATGTTAAGATAGGCCCAAGATATACCAATAAGAGAAAGAATTCAATAATCAGAGTAACTGCATGTGCACTAGAAAACCCAGCTTTATTAAAAAACAAATGGCTGCTGGGAGAGCGTTCAAATGACAATCTCAAAATGACGACAGGAACAACAACTGTTTTGATCAGAAACTCTTCATAAACAACATCACAACTGTTTATTATCATAAAATGTTTAGTTTAGTCATGGGTTGGATGGTAGAACATAGAATATATGGTTATCTACAAGTGAAACTCATTATAATTGTCTCTTCTATAACGAATAGCTCCCCCTAGGTTCAACCTTCTACTTAACATTTTATTGGTTGGCACTATACTGCACTAGTCGATAAGAGGAACAGAAGGTGATTATACAGGTTTTAGCTCATGGGTCTTGGCCACCTTCAAGTGGTGCCACATTACATTGTGACAAAGGAGAGATGGACAAACCGCTATGATCCAGTTTAAAGAAAATACTCCCCACTCGTTCCCCTGCCTGGGATTTCACTCTCAGTCTTGTTTGTGGCCTTTGCATGCTGCCTTTGTGTCTGGATGTGCTAAGAAAATGGCAGGTGCACAATCTAATTGGCTCTGGAATGAATTAACATTGTTTCAGTCACGTGGTAGAGGAGCACTGTTTGGGGCTTAATTTCATCTATTTGTTGGATTTCCTGCTGTTTTAGCGTGTGTGTGCCTCCATGTGATAGCCCCTTGGGGGCTGTGTATGCATTTGTTATGTGATTAATTGGCAAAGTAGCTACTTGCACCTTGCATTCAAGGATATGTGTATTTCTTACTGCTACCAACTGAAGCTAATTAACTTTAACAATTGTACTGGTGCAGTTTCAGTTTGCTGTGCCAAACTCCCCTTGCCACACTGACCTTGGTGGCTAGGGGCTACTGGCTGAGCTCTGTGAGACCTGGAAACCGTGTGTTAAGCAATTCTATGTCAGGCTGCAGTATTTCAGAATTGAGGCCTTGTTGGTTTTGGTGTAAAATTGCAAGAAACAAGCTGGGGGTAGATCTCTGTCTTCGGCTGTCACTCTGAAACTTGAGGAGAACCATCTCCACTACTGATCTGTTTCTCTCTCAGCACCATGCACCTGGCCACCCTCTGTTCTCCTGGCCCAGGTACCTGCTCACCCTGCTCACCCTGCCACCCTCCTGCACTGCCTCCGGGCCACCCCTTGCACTGGGGGGTCTGTATCTGTACCTATACAGCCCCCCTTCTTTTCTTTCTGCACTTATCAGACATACCCTGTCTGCTGCCTTTAACACAGCACTTGCCACTTGCTGTCTGCACTACCACCGTGTATTGCCTTTATTATTTATGCATTTATTTATTTATTATTAATCTCCTCTGCTCCACACTTTCCATGTCTCCCCCTACCATGCACTTTCCCTTTCCCATCCACGTTCTCAATGATTGTTGTTTCGTTCTCCCCTGTTCCCCTCCCTTGCCTTGTCACGCTCTGAAACACTTGTGTATGAGCGCGATATAAATAAAATGTCACATCATATCATGTCTCAGGAGGATAGCTCAGGGGCAACGTGCTCGCCTTTGAAGCAAGACTACACAGAGAACCACAAGTTCAACCCCTGGGTCCGCGCTTAGAAACCTCTGGGTATTAAGCATGTTATAAATAACCTATTATATCATATTATATCATTACTTTGGTTTATTCTCTACCATGTTGTGCCCTTTGTCTCTTACAAGTTCATGTTTTTCTTGTCTACAGGCACATATTCTTCATATCTGTGTGCAAGTGTTCTTCATGTCTGCATGAAAGTAATCTTCATGTCTGCGTGCTCTTCATGTCTATGTGCTCTTTAAGTCTGTTACGTGTACTTCGTGTGTGTGCATGCAGCCATTTAATTGATCGCTAAATGTGGGTATAATGAGTGCAACTACCTGCCGTCCTACTTGTGTCACACCATCTATTTTACTTTTAAGGGCAATTACATTCCACTTAAGGTTTTGCTAACTGGTTATAGACCTGTTCTCAGCTTCCATCTTCGTGTATACTCAGTAACGGGTGGGGACTTGGCCACATCTGGTGCAACCGTCGTCTCTGTTATAACAATCCCCTCTCTTGACAATTTATTGACCACATTATCATTTTCCTTCATCCTATTATACCCATCTTTTGGTATCCATATTTTGCACACCCCTCTCAGTCTACTTTCTTGCTCTACGTACTTTCCGGCCCACATGTCATGAAGCAGCACTCCCCATCACCTTCACAATCAACTTAGTGCTCAGTGTCATTTTCTGGGTCTATTGCTCATAACATAGGGCCTCATTCCGAGTATGGCGGTAAGGGATAGCGGCCACCGCTAACGAGAGCGGTGGCGGTAATCCCTTACCGCCATACTCCGAGTTCCCTTTGCGCCATGGAGGTTTTAACACCTGCTTTTAGCAGGTGTTAAAAACCATGGCGCTAAGGGACCTTGATGTTAATTACGCCACCGTAATTTACGGTGGCGTAATTAACGCCTTCCCCACTCCCATTATGCCCTATGGGGCAAGAATGGGAATGGGGAAGTGTAAATGGGGATTGGGGAATTACCGCCCCGCCAACCTTGGAATGGGGCGGTAATTCCGCCATCCACCAAGGCGCTGCCGGTCCGGGTACGGCGTCAACCAAGGCGTTAATAGCGCCATTGGTTAGCGCCGTACTCGGAATGAGGCCCATAGTGTCTGGGGTCCTTTTGGTCTTTCATTGGCGCTCATGTTCTGTGGTTCATCTGTTTGGGTGTGAATGTGTACCAAGTTGTTTTTGCCCAATATCAGTATCATCTTGTGTTGTTTCTGACTACCAGTTCTGTGTGTAGTACAATGCCCAAGTGTGAAGTCAAACGAAGTACATTTCAGTGATTTAAAGGGCATTCAGGTAAAGTGAGACTTTTGCAGGAAAACAGTGCTGCCCTAGAAATACAATACTTTGTAGTGAAATACTGCTCCATCTATTAACGTATATGTGTTTCCAATAAATGACAGTGCCTTACAGTTGATTACTGGGCTCGAAGTGAAGTAGACATCCTCTGAGTGATATCCACTGCCTTCATTGAATCGCTTTGTGGTAATGTTTTTTTTTCAGCTATGGGGATTCCATTTGAGCAAAGTGATGTGTCTTCCAGGACAGTAACCATTGTATTGAACAATGTGATTTGTAATGAAGTGCAGTGCATTTCCAACCAGAGAGAATTTGGCTTTTCTCTCTGTTGACTTTGTAAACAAGAGTGACAGTTTGATCGTCAATTATGTTAAATGAAGCAGTTAGTAGCAGTTCAGTGGTAATCACATTTGGGTTCTGCCAGGTAAAGCACATTTGATTACAACCTGAGTCATTATACAGGTGAGTAAAACCTGAACACTGATCACTACAATTGAATCTACCAGACACTTGAAAATGCCAGGACCTGGGAGCGTCCCACTAAAGATGGTAAACGTAAATCGCCAGCTCTACTCTTTCTCTCGTGAAGACTGTGTGGTTCTTGAAACATTTCTCTTCATGGAGGAGTTGAAAACTCTTTTAATAGAGCCACCAGATGCCTTATCTAAACACTAAAAAACAAGAAGAGTGAATAACACATTAACAGTGTTTAGGCTTGGGAAAACAGTGTGTATATTCATAATGCGCTTGAAACTGTATATTTAAAAGCTGTAATCACATGAAGGGTCTCTGGGGACACTTAATGAACGACATGACTGAGGTTCAGTTCTTATGTAAACGTTGATTGTACTAAACTTACTTCATTAAAGGTCTTGCAAATTCTTTAAAATCCCTCTACACTGCAGGGTATGTTCCTTAGTGTACGTACTCAATCTTAAAGAAATGCACTTGTCCCAAGGGGATGGGTGATCCACACCTTGCTGGACTCATCTGCACCCTACCGCATCACACCGTGTGCAGGAGGAGGCTGATGCTGAAATTCAGCATTACTATTCCACAGAGCCCTTGCTTCTGTTAAGATGGATGCTCTGCTCCAGCTACACCATCTAGGAGTCTGTGTGCCTGCCCACAACAACGTTCTACCCCACCTTGAGGTCTCTGTGGAAGCCTGTTCCTTTCATTGGTTGGACTGTGATTGAAATCACATCCCAGATCCCAGCCGAAAGGCTTGACGGTGTCCCCTTTTGAAGGCCCCCTTATAAGGCTCAACTCCCGTCGGAGCCCTCCTTTCACCAATCCACACCTTGATGGACTCATCTGCACCCATCCTGCAGCACACTCTGTGCCGGTGGAGGCTGATACTGAAATTCAGCATTACTATTGCACTGAGCCCTTGATCCTGTTAAGATGGTTGCTCTGCTACAGCTACACCATCCAGGAGTCTGTGTGCTAGCCTGTGACAATGTTCTACACCACCTGGTGGTCTCTATGGAAGGCTGTGCCTCTCATTGGTTGCATCGTGATTGAAATACCATCCCTGATGTGAACCCGAAGGCTTGCTGGTGTCCCCCTTTGAAGGCCCCTTATAACTCTCAATTCCTGTGTGGACCTGTCCGTGTCTTTCCAGCAGCCCAGCGTCAAGCAATACTTCACCTATCATCATTGATCCGCTTCCTCATTGTTCGGCTACACCTCGCTGCAGGGTCCCACCCCTGTGGGTGCCTAAGGTAAGAAGGTCTAATCCCCTTCCCCGACTCACTCCCCTCTCACTGCTTTTCATGTCAGACTCTATTTGATGCATCATAGCATGAATCTTTATCCTGACTTGGGCCATGTTCTGAACTCCAACAACTGCCAGAACCATCAAGGACCATATTGACACCCCCACTCCAGTCTTGGCCGATTTCTGTAATCACTCTTTTGTCACTGGAACTTTTCCCTCTCCCCTTAAGCACTCCCTTGTGCACCCCATCCTCAAGAAGCTGTCTGCCAATCCTAACTGTCCGACAAACTATCACCCAATCTCCATCACCCCTTTCCTGGGTAAACTCTTGGAAAAGCTGCCCATTTCCCAGCTTACTCTCCACACTGAATCTGTTGGTTGTCTCAATGAACATCAGCCTGGCTTTAGAGCTGCCAGAGAATGCTCTCCTGAACTCCCATGAAGATCTGCTCTCTAACCTTGATGCCAGCATACCTTCTGTCTTCATCCTTCTCAACCTTACCTCTGCTCTTGACACGATCAACCACACCATCCTGACCAATTGACTCCATGAGAAACTGGGCAACACGGATCAGGAATTTGGGTGACAGAATTGAAGGCTAACTGCAATATTTGGCAAAAAACATGCAACCTCCTCTGATGATTTGTGAATACAAGAAAAGGCAAATAAACAATCTCAGGAGAATTGTGAGATATGCACATTCCATCCAATGAGACCCCAGTGTTACCAAGACATAGGAGCCACGTTTATCTAGCACCTGCTTTTTAGCCAATAGTACTTTGTCTGTGGGGGCATTTGGATCAATACTTAGGGACTCATCACGAGTTGGGCTGTAGTCCTTAAATGCGGTGGTAACGGTATTACCGCCACATTTAAGGGCTGGCCCTATCGTGAGTTGGGCACTAAATCGGCTGTTTTACCTCCAGCTTTTTTCTGGAGGTGAAAATCCCTGTTTTCGGCTGTATTACAGCCGGCTGTATTAGCCCGCAGTATTAAAACCGAAAATTCCCCATTGGATCCAATGGACCCAATCAGGAATGGGAATTTACCGTTAAGGCCCAACCCTGTGATCCGGTGGTAAAACCACCGGACCGGTCAGTGGTAGGGCTATTACAGTTGGTGGTATTACAGCCAGAAATACAGCCCAACTCGTGATGAGGCCCTGAGTACACCAAAGAACATGCACATGTCCTAAAATGCTGATTCAACTTAGGTTTTACACTATAAATACTTACTTATGTGCAAAATATGAGTGTCAAAGGATGTCCCAACTTTCCAAATGATTGTCCCCTAAGCAATATAAAAATAAAATATTTGCAGTCTGCTCTATAATAATGACAAGAAAATGTGTGGAGTCACAAACAGAATACTTGTGCGCTATTTATCACTACTATATTCAGAAAAGGCGTGTCTAGCAGCAATTCCGTACCCACCAACCCATCCACAAAGGCTGGCAAAAGTTAACAATAGTATAATGAAAACGGGGGTAGGAATGCGCTTGACACTGTTAAACTAAAGTAAATCAACAATCTTGCTGAATACAATGTTTTTAATAATAAAACTTTCTTTGAAGAACAGCCGACACGTGTTTCGACACTTAGGTCGTTTTCAAGGCTGGTTAACATACATCGTAAATAAGAATAATATAGATGTTCAAAAAGATAACAAAGAAATAATCATTGAATACATAGCAGTAGAAAAATAATCGTTAAAATAAAGTACACATCGATATTCCAAAAAAAATTACCGGAAATGCAAAAAATAAAATAAAATGAAAAAACATACCAGGAAAACATGCAGAGGGCGAGGTACAGCAGTTGTGAGTCAGTAAAAGCACAGTGAAATCAAAGATGACAAGAAAAGAAACGATTTAGAAAAAAGATATAGACAATGTTCAGATGAGAAATCATCCATACATATTATAGTTAGTACTCAAATATCATCTTAAAGCTAACTGTAGCCAGCACCCCGTGGCACAACCACATGCGAGCCCAGACACCAGACAAAAACAAAGTGCTAATCACAGTCCAGAATAACCCAAAATTAAATGGAGGAATATTGTAGATACAGCATCAGCTAATATTACGTGTTACTAAATAATTAAAAGATACCAATTATATAGAATAGCATAAGGATAATGCAAAATTCCTATCGATGATAATATGATACAGAAAAGTCACTTACCACACAAAACTAAAGATCATCAATTAGCTGGTTATATCCTATTCAAAGTAAAAATATATAAAACAAAAATAGAACTCAGTACAGGAGCTATGAAATCAATTGAACAAAATGATGAGGACTAAAATAAATCACTCACCGGATCAAAATATTGAGAAAGTTCCCATCACTTGGGAAATATGGCGAAATGCAAAAGAACAAGGTACTAGTTGCCGTATTGGCCGACTGAATTATATAGCCTGAAAGGAAACCGGATCTAATAAGAAAGCTGTCGATTTCAATCAGTTAAAGATTCAATATTCACAAAGAGGAAATTACTTACTCGATGTATCGAGTGCGAAACATATATACCAGGATAAATTCAACCGTCAATGATCGAAAGCTTCCAAGATAAAGTGTTTCGCTAAAGACGTCACAGAAGTGACGGCGACGTAAGTGGAGGCGCGTTATGTCGCTCTGGTGACGTATTGTATCAACAAGGTGACGGTGGCCGTACGAAGTGCGCCCCGGTCGCAGGCTATGACGTCAGATATCAACATAGTTTCGAAAAGGTGACTTACAGTGCCCGATAATTGCTCTATAATAACTCCACCAAGCCGTCTCAGAAAGAAATGTTAGAGCACTGCTCGTCATGACCATTAATGTGAGTGAAAGACACCCAGAGCTTTAAAGTTTCCCCACATCATGCATCAGAAAGTTATCCAGTCCTGTCCTTAACTATGAATAGTGGTGCTTGTTGTCCAACATTTAAAATGGGAATGCAAAACTACAATTCACACAAAACTGCAATTCACACAATTTCAAAGAAAACATAATTAACTGGATGCATTTCTCATACATGGAAATCAGAAACTTGAGAGCTCCAGATACGCCATCTCCAGCCCTAAAAGGAAATATTTAGGGATCACTCCCAATTTAGCAGTTATGGACCGGCGCATGACATCTTTCAGATACAGAACTTCAAAGACTAAGGGATGGCAAAGCCAAAAGGTTTTTTATACATACAGTGAAAGGCTTCTGTAAGATAAGGAATATCATAATCAGATGGGTTGTTCATAACAGATGGTACGATTATATGAATAAATGAATGAATGACCGTGGACTGTAGGGAAAAAACTGTGCACTAATTTCAACAGAGATGCTGTGCATCACTTTCAAATGATGCTAACGTTGCAACATGTGCTATGTGTATGATTTAGTATACTAGTACTGATGTGTGGCATTTAGGGAAAACCAAAGGGGGTGGATCTTTGGAGGCTTCAGGCATTAACATCTTAATATTGCAGCGTGTGAATGGCTTGCATGGACAGCTTTGCTTGCGAATATTAGATTCTGAAAAAGCAGAAAAACAGAGAATTAAAGGGTGAGCAGCCTGCTGTGCACGGTGTAACTAGATTACAGGCCTGGGAATTAACGCAGGTATTGTTCAGAAGCGCAAGAAGAAAGGATGGCGGTACACGACTCTGGAATATTCCTGAAGGGTCTGTCACATGTTTAGTGACAAAAGGGGTTTGGGAAAGGATGTGATATTGGCAAAGAAGTGGGGGAAATCTGCAGTTTCCATATGTGATATAGTAGAAGGGCTGAATTCTGAGAAAGGCATATAAAGCACTGCAAGCTGAGAGGTATGGCTTTTTTGGGGTCATGTGGTTTTTGGGCAGGGCATTTGGCTGAAAGTGCTAAATAAGAAGAAGACTGGGGTTTTGGCCTATGGCTGATTCCATGAGGGGCTGTTGCCTTTTGCACATTCCACAAGGCTTTTGGGCCAGTGAATTCTGCATGGGGTGCTTTTGACTCAGGCTTTCTGTAGAAGTGTGTTGAAGGGTTTTTACGGAGCCTTCTCTGTCTATCGCATTGATGAGATTTTTAAAAGAACAGGGTTTAGATATCACAAACTCTGATTGTGAAAAAGAAAACTGGGGCTGCATTTATCAAATTTCGTTAGGCTTTCCTCGAGTGTGTGAGCCGGGCTATGCTTTTCAAACATCAAGGCATTTTGCCAAGCCTGACTGGAGTTGCATTGAAGGGTGTGAGCAGACTCAATCGGCCTCATTATGAGGTAGGAGGTAGCCATGGTGCTGTTAGCATTGGAGCCCCAAAAAAGCCATTCCAATATTGGAGGACCCGGTAAATCCCCATTCCGGGGACCATTCCCCATTCAAGCCCCCATAGGGCTCAATGGGAATGGGGATGGAGCTAATAACGGTACCGCAATTTGTGGTACCGTTATTAGCTCTGAAGTCCCTTAACGGGTCCCTTCCATAATGCCTGGTAAAACCAGGCGTTAAGGAAGGGACCCGCTAAGGGACCTTGGAATAGGGTGGTAAGGGATTACCGGCACCGGTGTCCTTACCGGTGCCGGTAATCCCTTACCACCTACCTCGTAATGAGGCCCAATATCTATGTGCGAAGCTCCCCGGAAGGATTGTGAAGCTGTGTTCTGAAGAGGGATGAATGGTGGGGGCTTTCAAGTGCATGCTGCTGTTGACCGGTACTGAGACAGGCCGAGCTGCATACAGGACAGTGGAGCTGGGGTTAAAAATGGCTGCAAGTGAAGTCAAAGTGAGAATCAATACGAAGTCTTTAAAATAATTGGAATTTTCAGCAAGGGAATAATGATTTGGCCAGGTCAGACTGACCTAAAGGGCAATTTACCTGTTTTCCATGGTACCTGAAGAACAAGGAAGCTGCCTGGAATGAAATTGATTATGGGAATAATTCTGCTATGCAAGAAAGTCCATTATTTGTAACCTCAGACTAACCTGACCTTTGGCTAGATGGGTAGAAGGTAAATAGGAGGTGGGGTGGTTCCCAAAGTGTGAATGCTTTCATGTCCAACTGAAGTGATTCCCAAGGTGTGCCTTAATTTCATCCCCAATCTACAAATAGTGTATAAACGGAGAAATGGTAAAAGATGTTAAACCATTGTACATATGTAATACATTAATGCTGATTGATATTTAGAAGTCAAAGAAAACTGTCAGTGTGAAATTGCATGTTCTGTTTTCTTTTTATAACAACATGCATGATTGTAGGGAAGTTTTGTTTATGGTTTTGAAATATGTTGTACATGCAAATGTCTCTCATTGTTTTGATGGATTTTTAAGTCTGTGTAGCAGTCTATTATTGTGTTGCCTTGTCATTTTATAATATAAAGTATGAGGATTTTGGTGTGTGCCTAGTGCAGTATAAGGTATGCTGATGCACAGCCAAGGAGCCTGTATACAAGTGTACTAACATGTGGTTTTCGGCCAGGCCTTTTGCTGAAAGTGCTGAATAGGAAAAAGGCTGTGGCTTTTTCCTGTGGCTGATTCCATGAGACTTTTGGGCAGGTGAATTCTGCATGGGGTGCTTTTGACTCAGGCTTTCCGTATATGTCTGTGGCCTTTGTTTTGATGGAGTCTGCTCTGTCTATCGCATTTCTGAGATTTTTCAAAGAAGAGTGTTTAGATATCATACACTCCGATTGCAAAAAAAATGAAACCTGCGGCTGAATTTTTTGAATTTTGGAAGACATTCCTCACGTGTGAGAGCCAGGTGGTGCTTTTTGAACATCAGGTCATTTTACCAAGCCGCGCTGGCATTGTATTGAAGGCTGCAAGTAGACTTGATTTCTGTGTGCCTGGCTCTGTGACAGGATTCTAAGGTTGTATTCCAAAGAGGACTGAACGGTGGGGGCTGTCAAGTGTGTGCTGCTGTTGAGCATTGCTGAGACAGGCTGAGCTGATACAGGCCGGCAGATCTAGGGTCAAAAAGGGTCACAATTGAAGTCAAAGTGAGTATCAATAGGGAATAGTTAAAAGAATTGGAATTTCTTGCAAGGGAATATTAATTTGGCCTGGTCAGAATGACCTAGAGGGCAATTTCCTTTTTTCTCATGGTACCCGTAGAACAAGGAAGAAGCCTGGAATGCAATTGATTATGGGAAGTATTCTGCTATGCAAGAAAGTCTATTATTTTTAACTTCAGAGTAACCTAACCTTTGGCTAGGAGGGCCAAGAGTAAATATGAGGTGGGGTGGTTCCCTGAGTACCTGCTTTCATAACCAACTGAACTGCTTGCCAAGGTATGCCTTAACTTCATCCACAATCCCCTAAGAGTGTATATGGCAGGACATGGTAAAACATGTTAACCCATTGTACATATGTTATCAATGAATGCTGGTTAATTATTAGAAGCCAAAGAAAAATACCAGCGTGACATTGCATTTTCTGCTTTCTTTTTATAACAAAATGCATGGTTGAAGTGCTGTTTTGCTCATAGATTTGAAATATCATGTGCGTGTACATGTCTCTCATTGTGTTGATGGGTTTTTAATGTGTGCATGTAAAGATACAAAATTATAAATCTGTGTAGAAGTCTATTATTATTATTTTTTTAATTGTTTTTATTTGTATTTAATCAAAAAAAGATTTTTACAGTGTGCTTTTGTCGTGGACTTCTCATAAAAGACCCAATCTCTCTAAAATGTTCCCTCGTTTTCGACTATGGCCTCGGCAGATTTACTGCTTCCAATATCTTGTATGTAGCTATTTTCCATTTCGTTTTGTCTCCTCCAATCAAATGAGACCAACATATTTGTACATCCTTTCAGAAGTTCTTTTTTCAGAAGCCTATTATATGGCTTGGTTATTTTATAATATACAGGGTGAAATGTTTGTATGCACCTACTACAGTATAAGGTCTTCTGATGCTTAGCCAAGGAGCCTGTAATAAAAGGATGGTAACATGTTTTCAGCAGGTCCTTTTGCTAAAAGTGCTGAATAAGAAGAAGACTGGGTTTTTGCCTGTTGCTGATTCCACAATTCTTTTGGGCTGGTGAATAGGGCATGGGGCACTTTTGACTCAGGCTTTCCACAGAAGACTGTGGCCTGGGTTTTGATGGAGCCTGCTCTATCGCATTACTTAGATTTTTAGAAAAACAAGGATTACATACCACAAGCTCTTATTGTGAAAAAGAAAACTGCGGCTGCATTTTTTTAATTTTGGAAACTTTCCTCAAGTGTGAAAGCCGGGCTGTGCTTTTCAAACATTAAGGGATTTTGCCAAGCCTAGTTGGAGTTGCATGGAAGGCTGTGAGCAGACTCGATATCTGTGTCCCTGGCACCGTGAGAGGAAGAGGCTGGGTTTGGAAGAGGGCTGAAAAGTGGAGGCTGTTGAGTGCATGTTGCTGTTGAGCGATGCTGAGACAGGCCGAGCTGCAAACAGGCCAGTGGCACTGCGGGCAAAAATGGTCACAAGTGAAGTCAAAGTGAGTATTAATGGGGGTATTTAAACAAATTGAAATTTATTGCATGGGCATATTGATTTGACCAGGTCAGACAGAGCTAAAGGGCAATTTATTTTTTTCATGGTACCCGAAGAACAAGGAAGCTGTCTGGAATTAAATTAATTATGGGAATATGTCTGCTTTTCAAGAAAGTGCATTATTTCTAGCCTCAGACTAACCCGACATTTGGCTAGAAGGGCAAAGGGTAAATAGAAGTTAGGGCAGTTCCCAATGTGCACATGCTTTCATAACCAACTAAAGTGCTTGACAAGGTGTGCCTTAACTTCATCCCCAAACTACTAAAATTGTATGAGGGGGGAAATGGTAAAATATGTTAACCCATTGCACCCATGATATCAATGCATGCTGATACATTTTTAGAAGCCAAATAAAACTGTCAGTGTGAAATTCCATGTTCTGCTTTGTTTTTATACCAAAATGCATGTTTGAAGTGATGTTTTGTTGATGGGTTTGAAATATGTTATACATGTAAATGTCTTTCACTGAGTTGATAGATTTTTAAGATGTGCATATAAAGATGCACAATTATAATTCTGTGTAGCAATCTGTTATTGTGTAGTCTGGTCATTTTGTAATATACGGTGTGAGAATTTGGTGTGTGCATAGTGCAGTACACGGTCTTCAGATGCACAGCCAAAGAGCCCATAGTAAAAGTGTAGTAACAGAGAATGGCAATAAATATATTTTACAGGACATACAACTTCCTCATCCCCAGACAGCACCAGCAGTTTCTAGCAGGGCTCCTATACTGTTAATGGGACACTAGCACAACCTCCCACCAGGTTTGCTGTAAGGGAATAACGGAACATGGAGCTGTCTCTTGTTGGAAATCCTTACAGATACCCAGGACTGAGCAGGAATTGGTCTTGCATGACACATTCACACTTTCAAGTAGGTGTGATGCGCAAATATTTTTAATGCAATATTACACACATATTGCATATAAAGACATCCCATATTCCCAACATAACTGACATTGCTTCATCAATGGTAGCCTTTCCAAAGTATCCTAAGATGTTCCTTTCATGAGGTCCTGCAAGAACCACTAAAAGTTGCAACAATATATGTAACCAGATATTGAAGAAATTTGGTGTAAATGAAAGAGGAAGGGAACACTACTAGAGACTGTAATGAGACGGTAAATTAATGTGTAAACTGCAATCATGCCACCTTCAATGTAAAAGAGATCACACTGCTGTGAGAATACACTTCCACCATCTGGTTTGTGAATAATATTCAACCACATATCAGGGAAAAGGGGTAGTAGTAAAGAAACAACAAATATAGTGGTATTGCATGACACCAAAATGAATAGCATAGTTTGGTGTTGTAGTCCCACATGCAAACCTGGGGTACAGGATCCCTGTGCAAGATTATAAACAGAAAGGGCATAAGTGGGCAGAAGTGTTCACATCTGAAAAAAAGAGGTGGAAGGCAAATGTCATTACAAGCACGTGTGGTCTGTGCATGCTATTTAGAAAGAATGATTATTAGCAAACAATGTAATAAAATAAAGTCTCAGAAGAAGAGTACTAGTGATACTATACTCCAATACAAGATACAGTGGATCATTGTCAACATTATCACCCTAGACCTGGTGTAAGAATCGGCTGCTTCCGTGGCCCAGGATGTGTTTGTGGAGTGACTAGGGAGCTTCCACTCCTACTCCTGCCCAGGATACTAAGGAATAGTGGGGAAGAGCTCTGCCTAATCAATGTGCAGCCAAGAGGTCGGTGAGCAGTTGCTTCACTGACCCAAGGTGATACTGGACTCTCTGCTTAAGGTAACTCTGATGAGTAGGTTAGAAATTGTTTGCATGGACCGGGATGCCCACGGAAGTAGGAAGGGTATCTGATTTCCCTGTAAAGAGTGCCTTCGAGGAGCACCTCATGGCTGCAACTCTACTTTGTATAATATCAGTGATATTTTAGGAGCTTCCAGTTTGCCAGTGCCATTATCCTATCTTAAATTTGTAGGTGGAAAACTCTGGGAATGGATTCTGCTAGAGTTGTCTGTGTGAATGACCACACAGGACCCCCACACTGCAAAGGAGAGATTTCACAAATAATGTTCTGTACACAATGCAAATATGTTAGGAATTAGCAACCTAATAACCTAATTGTAAGTCCACGGACATTCTCTGCAAGTGCCAAAGTGCAAAGTGTGCTGCAGTGTCCTTTCCATATAAATATCCTCTGAAATGTTTGCCTAGATATTGAAACAGTGGAGTGACCCTGTGATAACCCTTCATAAATGACATGGCTTACTAGAGAGGGATATTTAAGTAGCCCACATTAATACACGGATAACTGGTGATGGCAGAGCAAGCGTGAGGAGAATATGTCCATGCAAATGCGTGTTTAAACACAGCACCTTTAGGAATCTAGCCAACAAATCAGTATACAGCCTCACTACGATATTTCAGCTAATTGACATTGTTATTTTATACGTATTTCTGTTATTTATCCATCGTTCCAGCCGAATTGGAAAGCATAATATTCAACTCGAAATGGTGCTGATCATTTAAACCTCTGCCAATACAAGCTTAAGAAGGTTTTTCACAGGGATTTCAGTTCCTTTCAGCAAACGATTTCAGAGTGACTGGTGCTTTTAAAATGTTTAAGTCTTTCTGCATATCCACACGAAGGAAAACGAGGAAACTCCATGGATTCACATTGTTGCTCCCTGCATTTGTCTAGCCTCATAGGTACTGCTGTGCTGAGGTCTTCCTGCAAGTCCCCAAGCTACCTCACTGAGTAGCACAGCATCTCCAGATGTCTGGGATCCACCACAGTAAGGACCCTGCTGGTGCAGGAAGAAAAGACTCATAAGGAACTGCCCACTTTTTTCAAAAAAAGTGCCACGACCGGCCACTTTTATGGAACGGCGGCCTGTTGAGTTACAATAAACGCACTTGCAGTGCATACCGAAGTGGATAAGATGGTGGCATTGCAGGTAAAGGGGTAAGGATGGGTAGGGGAATGTGTACGTGTGTGTGTGTGTGTGTGTGTGTGTGTGCGTGCGTGCGTGCGTGCGGCCGTGCGTGTGTGTGTGTGTGTGTGTGTGTGTGTGTGTGTGTGTGTGTGTGTCAGCTCGGGAAAGGAGGAGTGGGGTTCTGGGGTGTCCCCCACTGAACAGGCAACAGCCCATGGGCGAAGAGGGTGGGAAAGGGAATGAGGTTGTGTGGGTGTCTCCCACACTGCGAGTGGGGAGAAGAGAGGGATGATGGTTTCCCCCAGTGCCGGAACCAGGTCCAGGTAACCAGGCTTCTGTGAAAGCGGCCTATAGGAATCATCGTAGAACCAACCATGAGACATGCCTTCTCTCTGTATGTCCCCAGATGCTGGAACCTTCTCCCCATCAATGCATATTCACCCCCTGACTCCTACATTTCAAGAAGCGGCTCAAGACCTGTCTCTTCAAGAAATGGCCCTCCCTAACACCCATGTCCATGCATTCCACTCCCCACCCAATAGGAGACTGTATGATCAGCTCCCCCCTGTTTCCTCCCTTGGTTGCTCATATATCCCTTGCTTCAAAATGTCTCACCCTTTCCATTCCTCGTTGTCAGCCCGCCCTCTCCCTTGACTCTCTGCTTCTTTTCATGTGGACTTCCCCTATGAGTTGTAAAGCACTCAGTTGCTTCCCAGAGCCAGACCCGATTTCAATAAATACCCTAAGAATGATAATGTTCATAACAATAATATTAATATGCTAACATTTCACAAAGTGTCTCGCTAAGTGCAGAGCAGTCCGCAGAGTTATTTTGGAGCTCATGTGATTTTCTTTCTGTGAAATGCCTGACTGCCCACTGAAGGCCACTGCCACCCCCTGCTGAAAGGGATTTTACATGGGCCAAGCGCAAAGCGCACACATGAAGTGTTTTGCTAAGTGTAGCACAGTATTCGGTCGGTGGGCATGGTGGCTACTATTATATTTGATGGTGATATGCTTTGTTCACCAAAAACTGGAATAACTGATCATCAGGTAGAACTAAGCTTACAATAGATTCATCCTCTAGACATAAATTGATATAATACCCATCAGTAGTTTTCACTACAATTGGCGACCCATGGTCTGATGACATTTTCTTTCTCATCAGACATTACCCAACATGGTGGCTGCTGCAATCATTCTAGGAGCCAAGGAGGAAAGCAGTGTATGCATTGATAGGAGTGACACGCAGTGCATTGTTGGTAAGATCTATAACTTGAGAAGCAAGACCACCATTGGGGATGCAAATACCCAAGATGTTCCCGTGGATATGGAAGTAGCTATCATGGACATTAAACCTAAAAAGTAACATGAATGACAAGGGGAAAACCACAGCTGTTTTGAAACTACAAATACAATTTGTGACGAATTAGCTGCTTAGATGAGGCTCCCACTGACCCTCACATTCAGCAGGTGATTACAACTGCTCAATTTGTGTTATAGCCTGCAAAGGGAAGCCAATACCTCTATAACCAATCATGCAGAACATGTGGGGTAAAATAACAGTTTCACAATGGTGCTGAGTATTGAAGGTCCTAAGGTGGCGAGTTTGAGTGTTTTTCTAATCTATCAATTGCTAATACAGAGGACATGAGTATATTTACTGTTATAGCAATTGTTAAGGAGAATGTACACCCTTCCCATGTGCTAACGCCATTTTCGTAAACTTTAGATACGATGTGTCAGGTCATCTATAGTATTCAAAGGGATACATTTGCTGTATTGGGGAGAACTGTAGGTCTGCTAGATGACCTTAGTAGTGAATTGAGTAAAGGGAAGAAGAGAACTTATAACTCAATTCCTGCCATGAATAACTGTAATGCAGACCCCCATAAAATAATATTGACAATGATGTCAATGTTGATCACTCACATGAGACTTTGGAAGGTTCGAGGGCACTTCAAAATGTACCTACACCTGAAACTAGTGTTCATGCTTGGGTAAAGGTTGTAGTTTTTGGTTGTAGTTATTTAAACGTTCTGAACCTTTACGAAGATTTGTTAGAAAGAAAGAAACAATCATGGACTAATAGCAAAGGTGTAAAGAAAAAGGCAAAAAAAAAAAAGGTTTTTATAATGTTCTGGCATTAGAGCAAGTATGACTTTGAACCTACTGAATTTTCAGAAGGCCTTTTTATTTTAAGAAACTTAAGAAAAGACATTAGAAAATCAAATAGAAAGTGGCCAGTATTGTGGATGCTTGAGTTGTCAAAAAAGCTATGACTACGAACAATGAGAATTCATTCGGTGTTTTAGCAGATCCAAGTAGTATATGGATAACAGCTAAACTTAGACTGTAAAAGTAGTTAGAGTGTTTCCCGGGTGTGTTGGTCTGTAAAACCATCCCTTCCACTGTGAAACACGTACTGCTCTTGTTGTACATCAGTGGCCTTGATAATGGAATTAAGGTGCATGGAGGATTGGAGACATCTTACTTGATTGAAGACATTTTTAAGACCGAAGACCACACACCATTAAACAGAACTATTCTGTCTCTGTTTACTTTGAAACTTGTTTTGCGAGTGCTAACGTCAGAGGATACTGACTTTATGTACATTCTATTAAGACAACATATGTTCATTGCAGATTGGTTGCCAAAAAGAGTCTCATTTGTATTATCCTTTTTGTACATCTTTTTAATAAAGAAGTCATGATTTAATGGTTGATTACCCTATAAGGGTAACAAGCTCTAGGGACAGGCTATTGATTAATACTGAAGGCAAGATAGTTAGATATGAGAATGTGGTTGTTGGAACAGAGGACATAACTGATGACCAGAAAGAATGGGCCTGCCTACCTCATGCTCTCCAACCAATATGTAAATCGAGATTATAGCTATAGAAGATTTCCACAAGTTACTGTCTAAGAATTCTAGAGGTTTCAATCATTTTATTGGATCAGCAGCTTCTAGGAGACCACTCTTTTATTCAAGTATATTCCTAACCCAAGAAATCTGGTTGATTGACTTAATCTATTTGGATGATTTTAATATATTGACTAATATTGCTAGAAAAGGAAAAATGGGACGCCCATTTCGTGACATGTTGCGTGGGTCCAGTAATAAATTGAAAATGGAATCTGTTGAAACTTCTTATTCTATCTTCAATATTTTGGGTACTTTCATTAAATTGCATAAAAATGAATCTTTGTTAATTAATACATTTTTGATCTTCTGGGTGGATCGAGCAATAGTGATATTATGGACACACTTGAGGAGATCGTTATAATTTAGCATCAATGATCAGGGGCGTTTATGACAATTAGTGCTATGAACTTAAATGCTCACTGTGGAGAACTGCATGATAATGTTCACGCAAACTGTATGGAAATAGTGCAGGGAAATGAGTCATTCTTTGATGTAGAGATTGTTAAATGCAAATGTGGCTGTAGGAGGATGAAAGAACACATATGGAAAGAAGGTTATAGTAACCCAGGATGCCACTGAAAGCATTCAAAACTGCCAAACTAGATACAATAATTGGCCTACAAACAATCAATATTAAAAGTAAAATGGAATGTAAAGCTCAGATCGCTTGCGGCAAACAATGCACCTGAGTTCTGGTGCATCGTTAATAAAAGTGTGCATATCTCAAAGCTGTCACAAAGAATGAAATAGAGGAAGAATTGTGGCCTGTGCATATAAGGACTACACATGAACATAAGATTGCTGCTTAAAGTTTTTAAGTGTAGTCCATTTACGGTTTATGATATCGTCAAACCTATTTCGTACCTTAAGAGCTGTGGAGCACCTGCCCCAGATGCTCTAGCGAATACAGTTTTCAAACCTGACCAAAACTTGGGGTGGAGGTGCTCTATTCTTACTTTGGGATGATCCAAAACCAAATTCAATCCCATATTCATGGTGACACTCTTTGTTGATCCCATTGCATACAACTGTTAATTGGGATAACCCTGCTAATTACAGATTATTGGCAATATAAATTATATCTAGTAAACTATTTGCATCCTTACTCCTTAATGAACTTCCCTGCTGGGATGAAGGTGAGAATTTGCTCAGCTCTATGCAGATGATCTTTCAGCAAAATTGTTCTACGACTCATAATGTACTTTTTCTGAAAGCCCTCTCTGATATGGCAGAACCACGTTTGAAAATGGCATCCAAGGATTATAGCCGAGCTTTTGCTAGTGTTGATAGTAACATTCTCTGATCCAGGTTTCAGAGGTGTGGTATGCTGTTAAGACCTTTGAATATTTTGTGGCAGTTGTATGAACTCAACGTTAGCTTTAGAATTGATGGAATGTGGAGCTTTACCCGTAAAATGAAAACAAAACACACGCTCAAAAAGGAATGTTGTGTGGCTCCCATTCTTTTTAACATATTTATTGCTGATATTTCAGGTAACTTGACTAATTTGAAAATGTTTCCCTCCAAGTTTGGGGAGGTCCTCATTAGTTTGATGGTCTATGCAGACAACATTGTCTGGCTTGATCATACACCCGTAGGATTATGAGATCAATAATAGCAATTTTTAAGTATTCTAATTTTTGTATTATTTAAATTATAAATTGTTTGCAGATTCATTTTAAGAGAACTGAGATCATATTCTTTAGTCCTAAGGCGGAGTGCGGCAAGTGTGTTGACAGTGTTGGTACCTTGGAGGAGCTGCAGCTACAGGGTCTGTTTTCACTTTCTATTGGTGTGGAGGAGGAGTTATTTCAACAAAACACCACATTATATGTTATTGTTATGTTATGTTATTTTGCATTTATATAGCGTTTTATATACCATTGGTATGGTCTGAAGGCGCTGGTAGGTTGAACGCCCTTGGGAACCGAAGTTCAGGTCAGTAGAGGGAGTAGAGGGAGAGCAAAAGTGCGTGTGCACACCGGGTATGTGTGCAGCTGGTGCGGAAATCGAGTGGTAGCTGCTTCTTAGCTGTAGGTGTGGTGGTTGGGAGGTCAGGAGTATGTGTTCGCTCTGGTCAGTTTTACCCAGAGCGAGTGTGGCTGCGTTAGGCCTGAGGAGAACGCCTGGCTGGGGGGGGTGCAACCAGCAATGATTACTTAGAGTGATGTGGAGTGAGTGGGAGATGTAGATATGAGAACAGTTACACTGAATGGTGTCATAGTATCTCTGTGTTCTAGATGAGTGGTGGTGTAAGGGGGAGAGTAAGCGTGGGGTGTGGTATGAATGTATGTTTTCAAGTGTTTCCATCATTCCAAAGCATGTTAGGTATCGTCCGTTGCACATTTTCGTCCGATTCCTCATACTCGTCCGCTTCACAGATTCGTTGGTCATTAACATCGTCTAGTTTACACCCTCATCCAGTCCGCACACTCGTCTAGTCAACACACTCGTCCAGTCAACACACTTGTCTAGTTATACGTCGAGCGTCGCGGAGTGCGGCGAGTGTGTTGACAATGTTGCTTGGGGTGTGCCGGTGTGCGCAGTGCTGGTACCCCCTGCCACATGTCTGCTCAACATAAACAGCCCCCCGAAATTGCGAAATCAAATGACTCCATGGACATGCTGGGTCCCAGCACCTCGGGGCTTGGCGTGATCAATGAAGTTTTACTCATCCACCATACAGGAGTGGATGGAGGCGCTCACCCGCTTACACAGCGGCAATGCCGATTTGTGGCCGCAGGAGGCACAGAACTGTCTGAGCCCCTGTGGCCCTGCTGGTAAGTGGACATGTGGCCCGAAAAAGAACTTGGGAATCCACTTGTGCATCCACCACTTCCATAAACTCTGATATCTTCTTTGACTGTTAGTCAGTAGTCCATCGGTATTCTCCCCGCTAACTCCGCCTACAATAACGGAAATGTTGGACGGGGGTGTGATGAATGGTATGAAATTACCTGTGTGTATGGGCGCAAGCAGAGTAAGGAATGCGGAAGAGTCAGAAGTGCCTGAAAGGGATTTGCCTGGAAGTTATATGCTCACTGGCAATGCGGAGAGGTGATTGACCGCTCCGTTAAATGCCATTCTCTCAGACAACACGAGAGGTGACACACTAATTGCCAAGACCCTGCAATCTTTGGCTTCACAGGTTTTGATACATGCCAAAGACCTCAACAAGAGCAGCACAAATGATTTGATACTAATGGCTCAGAGATCCCAGCAGCATACAAGCACGAGCTGCCTTGTGAAAATTTCATCCCGGGTTACAGAGACCTATGATTAGTCGACCAAGGAAATTATGTGAACCATGAGAGAGCCGATAATTCCCATTTGAAGCTGACGATAGTCCTCACACACCGAGGGAAAAACCAGCAGCAGGACCTGAACCAAATGCTCAGCTGAGTGTCGCTTGGGCGTGTCCGAACATCCTACCTGACAAGCCAACTAGCACTGTGATAAGTCCTGATAGACGCAGTTCTATTGTGGCAGTAGATAAGGTCCTGAAAAACCTAAGAGAATTAAATGCAAGATTTGGAAATCAGCAAAACCCTGATCACCTTGGTGAAACACCAGTAGATGAAAACCCACAAGAGCATATGCCTTGGGCCAAATGGTCTAAGCAAAAGAATTTACTACAACTACATACTTCAGAAATGACACATGATGAGAAACACTGTTCATGGTGGCAACCCACGGTGAAAAGAAAAAGATTAGAATCCTTAATGGAAGACCACGTACCTGATTCTCATAAAAGACATGTGAGGGAATCACAACCAGACCCTCAAGATAACAAACTAGCTGACCATTACCTGGCCTTGTCTCCGGATGCCAACAGTACAGTTGAATCGCCATTAAAGAAGAGGACCTCTTGGGGGAAAAAGTCCCGACCACTACGGCCTAAGTCCAAAAAACTCTACCAAGCACAACATCGGGTGCAAAAACTTTCAAAACAAATCACTAAAGACTTGAACACTCTGATAATGGTGGCTCACACTGTATCTCTGGCACCTTACATGAAATTGTATGAACAATTGAATGACAATGTCAAAGATCAGACAACTTTATTAGCCATGTTGAATACAAAAATGGTAATTATTGAGCAGGAACTAACAACGAATAAACAAGTCTTGGCTAATGAACATGTGAGATCTGAAGTGAATGCGAAGGTAATCTTGGAACATACCAAGAACAGTGCGACGGACAAGCGCCTGTTCGCCAAAGTTGCTAGAGAAGCAATTGCCCTGCTGAAATTGCAAAATGCGAAAACGACAACACTGGATCAGTTTGATAAAGTTGAAGGTGATGGTGGACCGGTAGCAGTCCAAAGCCATCCTAACTCAAAAGATCAAACTGTGGCACTAAATATAAACAACATCATGGAATTTAGCCCAGTGGCCGAAAGCAGTGGTGTTGCTCCAGCCACAGACCCTTCCACTACACGGCAACCGCAAAAATGCAAAGATAAAAGGAAACATACAAGCGAAGTGGAACGAAATTGAAAATCAGATGACTGTTGTTGTGGAGATAGTGAGAACAGGGTGATCTCGGCTTCAGCAACGGTAGTACAACTGATTGACGGAACAAAAGAGACAGCATCTCCTCAACAACCCCACATTGCTACCGTTGAAAGCGCCCTGAACTTAATTCTCCCGGAAGCAGCTGTGAAGAACCCATCCTTACCTTTAGTTAACATCTCAAGTCAAGATGGACACTCGAAGAGCATGGGCCTATCTAACCGGGAATCAGCCAGTGATCCAGTATGCGTGGAAGATAATCTAGGTGACAAGGCTGCAACCTCCACCGAAGAATTGTTCTCAATCTTTAACCGCAATAAAGCAGAGGCTGTAAAAAAGGATGGTTCGAATAACATCACCGCAGAGAAGAAATAAAAAAATATGGAAAAAAGAAAACCTCAGCAAAGATCGCATGTGCGACCCTTCTTAAGAAACATCAAAGGCTTTAGCATCACAACAACGTGTAACAAAATACGTGGAGAGCAAACACATATTAGCACTAGCAACAGCTCGAAATCTACATCTGATGAGCAAAAAAAAATGCAATATTGTGGAAAGAACCACTGCACCTGAAGATGACAGCATCTCTGTGGATTTGTCAGATCTCTCGACCTATGAAAACTATGAAGAGGACACAAGCGATCTGATTCAGACTCCTGCTACTGAAATAAAGGAGACTCCTCTGCCGACTCCTGTAAACATAAACATAGACCTATGCATGCCGATGAGTGATGAGAGGATACCGGCTGAAACTAAAAGAAAGGAATTCCTTCCTGTGAGATCAAATGTTCCAAAATAGAAGGAACCTACACCTTGCAATCGAAGACCTGTCATCATTGAAGCTAGAAATTCAGATGATATTGATCCGAATCCTGTTGCAGACCTCCCTGCCAAATTCATCACACTAGAGGCCAAAAGGATCCTAATTGCAGCTGGCGGAAATCAAGCAATCCATGAACCAGAGGATGTACAGCATAACCAAGAAGTGAAGAAATATGAGCAGGAATTTCTTACTCTTGAGACAAAAAGAGCTATAATGGACGCTGAGAAGCCCAAAGAAATTCCAAATGTAAGATCAGAGATGAGGAATAGTGAGTCAAAAAAAATACACAAGTGAAATTCTCGACAAACGAATACATGTCTTTCACTCACGAGAAAGATAAACTTTGACTCCTATAAATCCAGGACTGAGGCAACCCAGCAAAATATAAAGGCTGATGTACTGCCTGGAAAAGGAACAAGCCGTCAATTCCAAACCGACAAAAAAAAAAATTGGGAAATATCTTTTACGGCTGGAGCGAATAGAGAAAGAAAAAGATGGCCTGATACTAAACCAGAAAAATGTGATTTATACCACCATATACCGCAATTGAGAACTGTGGTTTCTGAAGACATTCAAATCATGGAATTTGAGGATGAAACCAAAGATGACCGTGTAATTTTGCACATAGCGTCGAAAATTATTCGTGACTCGCTACTGAACAGTGGTACTATTCTGAACTCTCTAGGGTTTGACATCAACGAAACTTGCGAAACTAAGTGGCAAGATAAGCCCAAGAAACGTGCCAGCTCACCAGAACACGGACCAGTGGCAAATAACAGCTCCTTTAATCCAGTGGGAGAAGGCAGAGCCACACACAAGTCTAGTGCACCTAATGATCAGGACAACAGTGAAAGGTGGGCTCCTGAAAAGGATCTGATTAAAATAATGATTGCCAAGGTGGATGCTTTAGCTCGGAAGAGCTGTCTCTCTTCTGGAGAGGATCAGGATTGGACCTGGGTTGCTCAAACCATCAACAGTCGAAAGGAGAGCTAATGCCGAAAGTCCAGTGAGCCGGGGAAAAAATGCATTGCCTCCTGGAATACAAGAGGCCATATGCATCTGTTCGGTGACATCCCAACTGACTTAGAGGATGTAGACATTTTATGTCTACAAGAGACATGGCTAATGAATAGTAATTAAGCAACCAAGGGGATCAAAGGACGCCCAATGTCCGGGCTGCTCACCCTTGTAAAAATCCAAAGTGGCATACGCATTCTATCAGCGAAGAACATATCGCCATATATCCAAGTTCAAATTCCCGACGCAGCTGCCCAAAGCGGAGAATTTGTTGATGCTGATAAATATCTATTGGCAACATGCTGTAATCAAATTGAAAAATTCATGGAGTTAATTTCAGAAACAATTTGTAACATCAAGGAAAATGAGAATGAGGCTAATATTCTGATCTGTGGTGATCTTAACATAAATTTCCTCCCAGATAATATTAGAAATGACCGTGACTATGGGAAGACCAATGGCGATTTAGCAGAACAACCTGGCTGCATGAAATGAAAGCATGGAATTTAAAGATGCTGAATGGAGAAACTCCTGGTGACATTCCAGCGCATTTCACCTGGCAAAGAAATCAACAACAATCCACCATCGATTATATGTTTGTAACTGAAAGAATGAGACATGAGGTTGCATTCCTAAAAATCATTGAAACGAAGTCAAGCGACCATTGCATGCTAAAAATGTACTTGAATGTACATCAAACAAAAAAGAAAGTAGCCACTCCATGTAAGGATTTAGCTGTTGTACCAGGTCACAACCGGTTGCGGCGTAATCAAAACAAAGTAAATTCTCTGCTAAAATCGATGGAAGAAAGATTAGTCGATGAGAAATTTGAATATACAACTCTCTTGGAGGCATATCGAGAGAAGCAAACTGCGAGGTCAAGGCCTGA
Source organism: Ambystoma mexicanum (assembly GCF_040938575.1). Taxonomy (NCBI): domain Eukaryota; kingdom Metazoa; phylum Chordata; class Amphibia; order Caudata; family Ambystomatidae; genus Ambystoma; species Ambystoma mexicanum. Next base: position 1,148,907,857 of record NC_090933.1, read on the forward strand.
CTTTGTAAAACTACATGCATGGGATTGCGAGATTGTCACTAAGAAGAAAGAGCTGAATAAAGCAGTAAGAAAGCTAAAAAAACTCATGCTAACTGCGAAAGAGAGAAAAAACAACTAAAACAAACATATAAAAACTGGCTGATCAGTCACAAACATGTTATGTTACAACAATGGAAACAATAGCAAAAAGAAACATAAGTTCCTTCTGGGCCTATTTGAATAATGTATCGACACCGCAAGGGGCTGTCACAAAAAACATGGTGTCTGAGAAGGCATGGGTGGAATACTATTCAGACACATTCTACAACAAAAACACAAATTCCAGTAAACCATCAGATCCGAGAAGTGAATGGTCAATCAAAATCAATAAAGAAGACATATACAGAAACATCGTAAGACTCAGTATGTCGAGAGCCCCGGGACCCGACGGGCTAACAAACCAACTCTTAAAACAACAACCAGAATTACGGACTGACTTCTGCCACACCCTATTCATTTCGATCTTGCAAGAGAGAAAGATTACTACCGCCTGGTGGAGTGCTACTGTCGTACCAATCTTCAAAAAAGGCAAACGCACGGATCCAAGGAACTACCGCCCAATAGCCCTCCTTGATGTAGTGGGGAACATTTTCGCCTCTCATCTTCAAGGAAAACTGCTAAAATGGATTCAAGAAGTAGAACGATATGACCCTCGGCAAGCAGGATTTGTTAAAGGTGTCGGTTGTAGCCTAAATCTGACAATCATACATTTCTTAAAAATGGAAGCTATCTGACAAAACAAAAAGATCTATATCGCGTTTGTCGACTTGTCCATCGCATTTGATACTATTGATCGCAAAATGCTCTGGGACAAAATGAGGAAATTGAATTGTCCAGAAAATCTATTAGATCCAATTAAAGAAATGCATACTGACACCGAAATTAAGATCAGACTGGACGCCGGTGGAACCCTCAGTGAGCCAATCAAGACAAATCAGGGTGTAAAACAGGGATGCCCGTTGGCAGCCACACAGTTTGGCCTGTTTTTGTCTGATATTGGAGAATCAATAGGAGCGGTAAACTCTCATCCACCTAGAATCAATGGAATGAGTGTAAATTGGTTGCTATACGCGGATGACATTGCGCTGCTCAATCTAACACCAATCGGGCTAATAAGAAAGTTAAAAGCCCTTGAAGGGTATGTGCTAAAAAACAAACTGAGAATTAATCCTGCAAAATCTGAAGTACTAATTCTCCAAGATCTTACACAAACTAAAATACAAGCTAAAAAAAATAAGCCGATATGGAGAAAGAATAACGAAAATTTGAGTTGTGTAAAAAAGGCCAAATACCTCGGAATGTGGATTAACAGCAACAAAAATCACGCCTTGTGGGCTGAAAACGCCAAACAAAAATGCAAACAACTAGCATGCCAGGGAATGATCATAAATAAAAAGTATGGAGAGTTCTCTTTGCTGCCTGTTCTGTCCCACTATAATCAAAAACAGTGCCAACATTAATTTATAGAGCAGAAAGTGCCATAGGAGTAACTTCAAATCTATGGGCCCAACTGGAAAACCAGTATTGGAGGTGTGTTCTGCAGCTACAAAAAGGTATATCTAGTGCGTGTCTATGATATTAACTCAATCTAATATCTATGAACGCTCGTGTGATGTGGAACATGTTGTCTGTTTACAGGAAAATAATCATTGACGACTGCACACCTCAATTTGTCATACTACGGGATGCAATGAAAGGAAACCAGGAATCCCTACTGATAAAATGGGCAAACGCATGCACAACCCATCTCGCCGAGATAGGCACTGATCTGGAAACACTAAAAACCAACCCGAACTACTTGAAAAACAAGCTATGGCTACGAGATTGGTGTGCAACAGTAGACAACAGAAATCGCCATAAGCTGATGGAAGACGTAGCAATTGAAGGGAAAAATCAGAGAAAGCAGCTGCAATATGTGGTGAAAACAGCTAATGCCAGACATCGAAGGATGCTCTTGAAATTTAGACTCAACTTATTTGATCCAAGAACAAGTATAGCTCTGGGATTTCGAAAATCGTCAGCGACAGTGAGTTGCCGATTTTATAATCACCACCATGAGACCTTAAAACATCTCACGCTATACTGCTCTGGATTGAAAGACATGAGAACTCTGCACCTGGGACAAGTAATCAACCAATACTCCACTTTATGCGGATAAGAGCTATGGTTGAAATTCGCTAACCCAAGAGAAAAAGATGTCTTTGGCTTGACACATTTCCTACATAAACTAGAAACCAGCAGCCTGAGATCGGGAGAGACTAAGTCAGGAAACGCGAATCAACGGAGAGGCAGAGACGTTGAACAAGCAAATTGCAGAACGAACCCAATGGAAACCAACTTGAAGGAACCTAGCACTCCGAGAACCAACGCCAAACCGGGCTCTTGTGGGTGGTGCTCCATGCCATGGGTGGAGAGCTCCCTTTACAAAGTGTTCCACATGACTGACCTTCTACTTCTCTGCCTCTGTAAGATGTGCATGGTGGGATCACAAATCATTTAAAAAAGTTTGTATAAACTAAATGAAATAAAACAAAATAAAATAAAAAAAAGAGGAAATTCACTTGCATACATTGGTCTTTGAACAATGTTTGTTTAGATCTGATGGATAACTATGTAGATCTGGGTGTCCTATTAACTTCGAAGAAAGCTGATGAAGACCATTATGAGTGCACACATTTGGAAATTATGAATACAATTCTTGGTGCCATAACGATCTTCATCAGGATGTAACGGATTTGAAACACGGCACACTCCAGCCAGGGACTCTTTCCACTGACAATCAATGCAGCGCACAATAAAAACGCTTTTTCTCTTTATTTATCCCAGGATTCTACTTTGAGAATGCACCCAACCCATCTCACACCCACCTTAACAAATACACTGTGTAGCAATGGACTATGAACCAGGCCGGTGTGTAACAATGAAATATTTATACATTTTTATAATTCAATGAAAATCAAGCAACCCAATTAATTCAAATTCCTAACATCATCTACAAAAACCTTTAATAGAAAGCAGAAGCAAAATAACTTTTCTTCAAAATGACAGATGGCACACAGGTTATTCATTCCCCCTGCAACACTTCTTCCCAAACACCTACTAACAAAATTCTTTGTCGATGGAAAGTAGTGGCAAGGTGTCACTATAAAGAGGCAAACATAGATTTTTAAATTCAACACACCACCCCAGGATGGGAAGTCAGAAACACATTGAAAACCTTCAAAAGGAGCAAAATGGATTTTACTCGTTACTTGTATGTCAGTTTACAATTGCATTGGGAAAGCTAGGACAGACATTTGTGAGGCTGTACTTAAGAGACGAGGAAGCTTACAGACTACTGAACAGAGTACCAAAGCAACTTGACATAGGTAAAACAATCGGTTTTGGGAGGAAAACAATGCAGAATAAAAACAAACATGTCAAAATTGCAATTTCTCATTTTACACAGCTTTAAAGTGACAGGCAGCTAAGAAAAGGGGCTTAACTGTCAAAATTAGAAATCGTTTTTTGCTATGAGAAGCAAAGGCACATAACAGACAGGATTAGGAGGGAAAGGGAATATTCTTGATGTGATTATGTTTTTTTTTTTTTTACTGAAAAATGGCAAATCGGAAATTTAGAGAAAACCACAATGCATGGGGAAAATTTGGTTTTGTTTGCACAATGACAGGCTCTACTGGGGCTATATTTTAATTACAATATTTATTAAAGAAAGGCACTTGACATGAGGCTGTTGGGTTCGAATTGCAACCAGCTCACAGTGGATCACTTTACAGGAGAAGTAATTAATTTATTTCAAAATGGTACTGCAGATTTACACAGATACGGAAAGAATTAGGAAAGGAAAACACTAACAGATACACAGATACTTCTAAGGAAAGGTGAATAGATGATACTGGCAATTTGGGATTTTGTATGGGATTTTAAAAGGATTTGAATAGGATGCAAGGGTAAAAGAGCGGGATATGCAGTTTTTGGGTACTGGGTGATATGATACAAAATAAGCTTGAGTTTGGTGATTTGGACAGCCAGCGAGGTCTCTGGACAGCGGGGCACTGGAACTGGCCACTGGGACAGTGGGGTCAAGAGATCTGGTAACTGGGACAGCTGGGCTCTCCTGGATGCGAAAGTCTGTGCAAGGTCTGGTCACTGTGGACAGCGGAATGGTTCCGCTGGGCAATGTCTGGTCACTGGGCTCCCCTAAATGGGATCAGCTGCCTTTCCCCCTTTCTCCCTGCATGTTAGGGTATGGCTGGATCTGGAGGGGCGGTTCTGCCTGGATCTGGATAGTCCTTCCTGGATGGGATCAGCTGCCTCTGGATCTGGTTTTTGTGTTTTTGAATCTTTGAAAATCCTTGTGCTCCCCTGTCTCCTGCTTATATAGCCAGAGTGACATCACAGAATTTTACAATCTGGGTGGAAATACTGTGGAGTTGCCCCTCCACCGGGATAGGCCAAGCTACTGGTGTCCCCTCCTCCCTGTGGGCTGATTGGTTCTGAGGAACCGACATCAGTTTATTTGTGTACATTTATGACTTCCTTTCTCCCCCAAAAGTTACTTTTAACAAAAATAGGTTATGAAGCAAAACTTCAAATCAATCCTAGTCACCATCATAAGAACCAGATATGCAGATTCCATATTTCATAGGCAATCGGACAGTCCAATCTCCAACTCTGTGCGAGGTAGCATCGGTTTTTGGCACAAATTTGCCATTTTGCCATTTTTAGGGGACACATAACATTTTAAATTCAGCAAATGTCTACAAATATGCCCACCATTATTTCACATATTGATGTCTGTATCATTTATACTTCACCCAAAAATGCATTTTTCCTGCCATTCTAGTTCCCCAGGTGCTATGAACATATGCTTAGTCTCATTGTGCTTGTTTAAAAATCACATAACATAACATAACATAACATAACATAACATAACATAACATAACATGAAAACTGTCATAATATCACATTGCTGCTTATTCAGATTGCAGTGAAACATTTCTTAAAGTATAAATGTCCCTTATTGTCAATGTGATAGATTTGTTACAGATGTGAGTGGTGCTACAAACCCCCACAGCGACTGTCTCTCACTGGGTCAGCCTGGACAAAGGGTTTCCATAACACACTTTGAAACCACGCAGTTGTGGCTGTGGATGGGTGTAAAAGGAAATCACATCTCTTAGTGAAATGCTAGATCCCTTTGGGTCCTTTGTTCCTTTTGGTAGAGATTCCGGCCAGTCTGACGAGGCTGCAAACTCCCACGCGTTGGCTCTTTCATATGCCCATGGGGGCTGCTTCACTTGTGGAGGTAATTCTTTTCTCATGGAATGCAGGGCACCTTTGAAGTAAGTGCCTGGACAAAACCTGTTCTGCTGATTTCAAAGTTTTTTTTTTCTTTTTCTTTTAAAAGAAACCAAGTCTTTTGGGGAATAAACACAAAGTATATTTTAGGTTGCTATGTCACTGCAAACCGAAATACTGTTTCTGTGCGAGCAACACTGTAATTTGTCAGTTCACTTTTAAACAGCATTTCCCTGATTTTCAGAAGATTGCATTCACACGTGTGTTTATTGCAGTTCATTTTGAGTTTACCATTGCATATTTTTTTAGCACACAGTGGGCGCAAAGGCACACCGGACACCGTTAAGGACATTGGTGCCGGTAAATCCTTTGCACCCTACTACAAGGTCTCTTTGCGGCCCCGTCCTTAACGCCTGCTTTTACCAGGCATTATGGACGGGATCTGCAAAGGGACTTCAGAGCTAACAACGGTACCGTAATTTACAGTACCGTTATTTGAACCCTCCCCATTCCCATTTGAGCCCTATGGGGGCTCAAATGGGAATGGGGATTGACATTTTCAATGGGGACTTACCGGTCCTGCAAAGGTCGGACTAGACCAGTAAGTCCCCATTGAACGAGGGCAGACACGGTACCGGTAATGGTGCTAGTCATGGCTCTAATAGCGCCATGACTAGCACCAACCTCGGAATGAGGCCCAGTTTCTTGTTAATTAACCTTCTGGAGTGCTTTTACAGATAAGGTCAGTTTCTGGACACAGAGAAATATACTGCCTATCATTTCTTTGAAATTGACATGAGAAAAAGAAACACTGCATTATTTCATTCATTTACTGCAGTTTTTGCACAATGGTTTATGAAAAAAGAAAACACAGCCGTGTTTAAGTGGAAAACCGAATTCTTTGAATTTCAAATGATTTGCCAGTACATCAGCTGTTCTGAAAATGTACTGCCTCACATATTGGTACTCAGCAGAAGTAAAGCATGCCAGGGTGGGTTTTCATGAAGGGCACAACATTGTGATGTTTTAAAAGGAAATCAAGAGCACATTGCGAAGCTGACTTGGATGTCATGTGTGCAGCTTTAGTATTTAGAAAACAGAACAATATATGTGGTGCCATCCTACATGCAGGTCATTTTCAGATGATTTCAAATGGAGGTAAAACAATGCAGAGCATTCTTTTGGTGGCATTCTTGTTTTTAGTGCTCGCCACATTTATAAACCATGGAAAGAAAAGTGCTTCCGTATTTCTGCATTATTTCCATGCAGTTTTTATTTTAAAGGAATTTCTGCAAGGGCCTTAAATATACCCCACACGGTTTTTGTAGATTATAGTCTTAATGGTTTTTAATATTGTAAAATCAGAGTTTAGTACATAGTATGTTCTGTGGTCTCAAACCGTAAACATTGTACAAATTAAAATGATTGGACTGCTTAGAAGCAAAAATATTGTGTAGCATTTTTTGTCTTCCTAAATACATGCCCGTTCAAGCTGTTCGCTTGGAATTGGGCCTTGCCTTTTTAAACACAATGGGCCTCTTTATAAGGCTGGCGCTCACGGAATGAAGGGGGCCGGTACGGGACCGGCCCCCTTCATTCTGTCAGGGCTGATTATTAGGTTCCCTTTGCGGGACCCGGATCGGACGCCTGGTAAAACCAGGCGTGCTTTCCGGGTCCCGCGAGGGGAAGAAGGAGGTAACAACGGGACACTCATAATGTGCCCGTTGTTACCTCCATCCCCATTCCCATTGAGCCCTATGGGGACTCAAATGGGAATGGGGAATGGTTCCTGCACAGAGGACTTACAGGGTCCTCCTATGCCGGAATGACCCGGTAAGTCCCCATTGCAGGAACCCGGAAAAGGAGCCCGGTTTGGAGGCAGCCATGGAGCTAACAGCTCCATGGCTGCTTCCAAACTCGTAATGAGGCTGCATGTCTTCTATAAGAAGAGGCTTTTTATCTGAACCTTTGTAAAGTGAAATAATTATATACAAGTCCAGTGATTGTATGTGCACTGAGTGGACATGGCTGTTAAACGTGAGTAACATTCAGATAGGTTCACATTTGACTTTGAAACACTTGTGTATAAGTGGATAATAAATAACCAATCAAACAATAGGTAACTGATTGTTTTTTGTTTGTTTGTTAATTCAGTGGAAGGCTGAATAGAGCCTGAACTTTTAAAAACCCCATTTATTTAAAAAGCCAAGGAATGGGCCATGAACCATGTGCCATAATTTGTCTTTAGCCAACGGAAATAAACAGATGCATGAATATATTGGTTATGTGTGCCAACTTTACAAAGATGGCAAAAAAATGTGACATACTGTCAAGACGTGGAAACAGACTTCATAAAGACACTACCACTGCATGCGCTCCCCCCAGACATCTGGGGTCCTTACATTGCATACTTGCTATCAACTGCAGTCACCCCCTCCTCTCAATATCCAACTATGAGCTCAAACTCCAGAAAACCTCCAGGATAATTGAAGAGCACCTAAAAGACACAAACTGTTGACACTCCACTGTAACCGAGTCAGATGCACTGAGCGGGCGGGGAAGGGAACGGGCAGGGGGTTCGGGGTTAAGTTCTAAATGGTGCACAGTTTGTTTGTTAATTTGTTGAAAAACCCAAAAATAAAGTTTAAAAAAATATTGGTTATGTGTATTCAAATGCTTGTGCACAGCCATATTTATTGTAGTTCTCTTGACAATGTGTTTGGAGGCTCTATATTTTGTTTCAATTTAATCAACTACTGAGTATGAATTTATTGGATTCACAATTGAAAAGGCCCATTCAGCAGGGTGCTGTCACTTTTGTATAAATAAGTATGTATTGGAAACCACTAAGCACCTTCTAATACAATGTGAGGCTTTAAGCACAGAACATATTCTTTTGTAAGGCGATATATTTACAAATGCGATGAACTATATATCCTAATGTATTTTGCATAAGTTGCATGGAAGGTAAACAGCATTTTTTAATTATTGCATTGATGAATTGTTGAACTGTATACAAGATATGTTCAATAATTAATCTATAATGAATTGAGGTTTTAGAAGAATTTAATTTAATGTATTATTTTAAAAAAATATATATTTATAATGCACCAACTGCCCATAGACAAAGTGGCACACAAAAAAGACAAACATCAACAAACACCAAACAACAAGAACACAAAACAAAAACACACATCAGGCCTTGCAAGAGAGCAAAGGTAAAAACTCACTATTAGTAGTATTCCACCAGATAAAGAGCTACCGTAGGTGAAAAAATTAGTCTTGCAGCATAGCTCTCAACTCACATGCTTTTGGCGGGTGTCACCCGCCTTGTGAAGGGCTGCCTCACCCGCCAAGCCTCCTGCAAGCGCATTCATTCCAACGGGCGTCTCACCCGCCAAAAACAAAATCGGGTGATTACACCCGCCTTTGCGACACAAATGGTTGAGAGCTATGCTTGCAGACCCTTTTTTAATAGAAGCAGCGGGCGTATCTCTAAGCTCAAATGGTAGTTTATTTCAGAGACATTGGACAGTAGAATCAAAGTCCAATCTCCCAGCCCTTTCAAGCTTGACCCAAGGATTAATTAGCAAGTTAGTATTGTTGGAACTTAGTGTGCAAGGACTGGGGTTAGAGATCGATCGAACTTTCAAGTGAGAGGGGGCGTACCCCTACAGTGCACCTTCCGGGATTTGGATTTCCCATGGCCTGCAAAGGAGTTCATTGCAGTGAGCATTCTCCAGAACGAGGTGAGCTAACATGAATCCTTTGTAGGGTTTGGTGCTCAGGGCACCCCAACTCTGTTTGTGTTCATCTGCAGTATAGAAGGCACACAGCAATCTTGTTTATTTTTTTTTTAAAAGAAGCCCATGTTTGTGGGGATCAATGAGGTGGGGGAAAATCTGATGAACAGTACAGACTACAGAATGGCATATATGACTAGCTGAGAGTGTGGCATGTGGAAATTTAAAGTCATACATATAATGCAAAAAGGCCTGCTTATGGTTCAACGGAAGCAAGCAAAAATGCCTGCTTATGGTTCAACGGAAGCAAACCTGTCCATTTGGAAACTGTTTTTGAAGGATAGGATTGGGTGGTGGTTCCCACTTACCTCATGATGTGCTGGTATCTTCCAGTTGAATGGTATAGAGTAATTTGCTTTACTGCTGAAAAATCCCACAGTCTTTCAAACATCAGAATACTTTCTTTCTAATCTTCACCATTGCTCCCACAGTGCTTGGGAGGGTTTGGGGTTGTGTGATGCAGTCAGAAAAATCTCCCTACATTGTAAACAATGTTTTTTAAAGAACAGTATTAACAGAACAAACTTGCTTCATTTCTTCCATAAGTACTCATTTGCCAAACAAGCTGCAATACGTACTGTGTGGCTGGTGTCACATTTGCTAATGGGCATGTGTGTTAATGCATGCATAGATAACATCGCCAATTATACTCAACTGTACTGGTCGATAATAAGTACAGCAGAGTTGTGTATAATTGCAGATGTTATCTGTGTCTAGTACCGACAAATTATACGTATGTGTCATTAAAGAGCATACCTAACAATGACTACATGATCCCATCTACATATACATGTACATAATCATTTTTCTTATTAACAGGTGTCACTCTTGCCGAAAATGAATTCAGTGGACCAATTACTCTCAAAACCATTTTCCGGACTCGCACACAGTGAAACACTGGAGGTGAAAAGACTAGGGCCTGATCAGCCAGATTTAAAAATTGAACAGTCCGCAAAAGATAGGGGAAAGGCTTACACACGCAAATTTTCCATGGTGTGGTATGAAAAGAAGACATGGCTCGCTGGTAGCATTGCTAAGCGCTCTTTGTTCTGCTTCCCTTGCCTGCTGTTTGGAGGTGAAACCGCCTGGACAAAAACAGGAGTACCTGACTTAAAGCATTTGTCAGAAAAAAGCAAGAGACATGAATCGTGCAAATCTCATATTGAGAATATATTACAGCTGCGCATGTTGGGAAGTGTAAACATTGCAACACAGTTGGAGGATGCCTATCGCCGGAGCGTGATGAAGCATAATGAGGATGTGGATAAAAACCAATACATCTTGTCAAAGTTAATCGACTGTGTGCGTTTTTGTGGTGCGTTTAAATTAGCTTTACATGGCCTTGATGAAACTGAAGATTCTTTGAATCCGGGTGTATTTAGAGGCCTTGAGGATTTTGTATCCAGCATAGACAGTGCAATGGAATTACACTTAAAAAATGCAAAAGTATTCAAGGGCACTTCAAAAACAATTCAGAATGTACTGCTGGACTGCATGCTCATGGTCACCAGAGAGATCATTGTAGAGCAGTTAAAATGCTCAGATTATGTGGCTATTCAGGCAGACGATACAACTGATGTTTCCACTAAGATTCAGCCTGTGATAGTCTATCGATAAATTGATGAATGATACAGAATTGTTGAAAGGTTTTATGGATTTACTCATCTGATAGACTCTAGTGCGCAGACCATTGCTACTGCCATAATGGAAAAATTAGACAAAGTATTCCCTGAAGATTGCCACAAGAAAAGTAATTGCGCAAACATATGTTGGTGTGAGTGTAATAAGGGGGGTGTCTGGTGGAGTCCAAAACAAAGTAGCTGAAGTGTATCCAAATGCATATTATGTAGATTGCTATGCACACCATCTTATCCTCATCATTGAACAGGCTGTTTCCATCTCAGAAGCTTGAGTTTTCTTTTGGGATATTTCTGGCTTCTGTAAATTTTTTTCTCGTTCTCCAAAAAGAACCGAAGTTCTAGGTGAGGTATCAGATAAAAGACTTCCAAAACCATCTTGCACTCGCTGGAGCTACCATATTCGGGTAGTAGAAGCCATATAACAGCACAAGGAAGCACTCCATAGATGCTTTGAGATCATTGAAAAACTGACTGATTTTGAGGGGGTTACTGTGCATGAGGCCCAGGGATTCATTCGAACTCTGAAAGAGAAGGAGTTCCTTTTCTTCATTTTTTTGTTCAATGACATAATGCCCCATGTTAGAAAAAGAGGATGAGAAGGGCACTACATGTTGTAGTTCACAGTTTGTCCTTTAGAAATCATAGATGTGATAATTAGTAGTTTGTATGGTTTATTCTCGCCTGGAGCTGCCAATCTCAAAAGAGGTCCTATAGCACTAGGACCAAAATGATCAAAAAAACCTCCAAGAAACAAAGTGAATCCACTAAGTTAAGAAAGGCGCATCTCAGTTTGCCCCAATTTGGTTGCTAATATTCAGTCACTGATTTATGATATGGAAGTAATAGAGTTCCAATAAATTCTTTTGGCAGGAATTGTTTAATTCACATTCCTATATCGTTTGCCGCCAATGGAAGTTTAATTTTTATACATCACACAATGAGTTCTCATCTCAAATTGCCCATAATATTTTGGTGCCAATGCATTTCGGATACAATCCTTCTTCAGGGCGGTATTATAGCAAAAAAGCATAAAAATTAGTTTAACTAGTAACAGTATATGTATATGCAAATATAGTAATTATAACAAATATAACAATTATTGCAAACATTTGTAAAGAGTTATTTCGAAAATCACATACCCATCCACGAGTCATGTTCATTTGGAGAGGAAATAAGCAAAAATAAAACAAAACGGTATGTCAATTAGTTGACTAAAGTAGAAAGACATTCTATCATTATCTTTTAGCCCTATCTCTGGACCTTATATTACTGACCATACAAGAATAGATCATTGAAGCATTTTTCGTATAAAGAATGTCATACACTGACATCGAAGCCCTGACCATTAACAGGGCAGACACACTGGGTTTTTCATCTGAAGAAGCAGAAGCAATATTGGGTTTGATAAAAGACAGCGGCTTTGGAAACAGTAATAACAAACAACAAGATCCTAAACAACAGATAAAACAACTAGAATATCTAATTCGAAAGGAAATAAATCGCAAGCTACATGCGATAACCCTAGGCAGATACCATAAAAGTACCATAAAAGTCAACGGATACCGAGAGGATTACGAATCCAGTTGCGTCCTACATTGTGTAAAGAAAACAAAATCTTTGTGAAGAAATGGGAAGCTATACTTAACAAATGTTCTCTGGACCTTATATTACTGACCATACAAGAATTGGCAAGGGACATATCAGATTTAGGCAAAGAAATTAAGGAAATAGAAGTAGCTCTGGTAACAACACTGAATAGAGAAGAAGTTGATTCTATCCTCCAAGAGATAAATGACAAATTGGAAGACTACAAAACAGAATTAGAATCCAAGAAAATTCGCAAATTCAAAAGAGACACCTATGATTACCTTAAAGATGAAGTTTATAACTGGATGGATAAATATGCTCCTCCACAAAGGAAACCAAAGCCTACGAATTTGAGTGAAACATCAAGTTCAGGAACCGAGACAGAAAAGGAACCCCCGAACCAAGAAGAAGCAGGTACGCCAAGTACTTCAGGCCTTTCGCGAGCAAGAGAAGATACAGCGACTTCTTCTTTTTTAGACAAAGGAAGAAGAGAACGAGACGGGGGAGGAGAAAGACCAAAAGGAAAACCCAACACGAGACTACAACAGAAGAAAACATAGTAATAAACTTATCATCCAGAGTCTTGACTGGGAAAGAAATAGAAACCTTACAGAAAGGCCTTAGTTTCGTTCCTACCTATGACAGCACACTATTTGATTCCAAAATAGAACTCTTTAAACTTATTAGGAAGATGAAACTGAAGGTGTTTTTCAGTGAACTAGAACATCAAGAAGCCAGAGAATAAGCAGAACTTAAGGAATTCAGAAGTAAAAGTACCTTTATTCCTCCAATAAGTATACCTTCAATAGAAATCTTCGAAAAACAAGTCACAAGAGACTTTGAGAAACTTAAGTTCAAAAGTCAATCACCTCGAAACATGAAACCTCACGAACTTAAATTGATACGTGATCTATATGGAGACCACACAATCACAATAAGGGCTGCGGATAAAGGAGGAGGCTTAGTACTACTTAACACAAGGGAATATGAAGAGGAATGTGAAAGACAATTAAGCGATGGTAATACTTATGCCAGATTGACACAAGATCCCACATCGGAGATTAAAGAGAATTTGAAGACTTTGTTGGACAAGGCGGAGGAATTGGAGTGGATTAATCACCACACAAAGAAATTTTTGATTAATACACACCCTAAGATACCACACTTTTATACCCTTCCTAAGATACACAAGGATCTCATCAAACCCCCTGGAAGACCAATCGTAGCAGGGATTAACAGCATACTGGAACCCTTAGGGAAATATGTGGATTACTTCCTACAACCACTGATTCAAAAAACCAGTACATATATCAAGGACTCGACACATTTTTTACAACTCTTGAACGAAACTGTATTCAATTGCAACAACATATGCTTTACTATCGATGTTAAAAGTCTCTACACATCGATCCCGCACGATTTAGGGGGTGAAGCGGTAGAATGGATGCTACTCAATGCTGAAGAGATACCGGCTCAGAAAGAATTTATAATGGTTCTTCTGGAGTTTATTAGTAACAACTCATACTTTCGATATAAGAATGAGTACTATCTCCAAGTGGCTGGGACAGCCATGGGAGCCACCATGGCCCCCTCTTATGCTAATTCATTCATGCATAAATTCGAATCCGAACATATACTACAGAATGAACATTGGTTCCCGAAATTAAGTCTCTGGATCAGGTACATTGACGATATATTCGGAATATGGAAAGATACGGAAGAGGAATACCTAAAGTTCTTCGCACATCTGAACAGCATAGATGCTCGTATCCAATTCACTCAAGAACACTCCCAAACCAACATACACTTCTTGGATGTAGACATTAAGATTACTGACACAGGATATCAGACTACCATTTTTCGAAAACCCACGAATCGTAACAATCTATTACAACGTCTCAGCTTCCATCAACCGAGCCTCATAAAAAATCTTCCATACAGCCAGATGCTCAGGGTGAAAAGATTGGTAAGTGACCCAGAAGACTACAAGTTAGCTATCCGTGAGATGGGGAAAAAGTTCCTGGAAAGAGGATATACAGAAGAGGAAATAAATACAGCAGAATCACGAGTAGCTACACAAAACAGAGAAGAGCTATTGAAGACAAAAACCAGACAGGAATCAGCTCCACCATTAGTGTTTGTGTCTAGATACTCACGACAAAGTAATCGCATTAAGTGCATTATTCAAAAACATTGGAATACTTTATTATGCGATCAGAGAGTTGAACATCTATTTAAGGAAGTACCCACATTTGCTTACCAACGGAGTCAAAACCTAAAAGATAGACTGGTTTAAACTAAACCAGCACCTAAAAAGAAGCTTACAGAAAGAATTGGGACGTTTCCGTGTTTAAGTTGTAGTAATTGCAGCTATGTGATGAGAGGAGAGACAATAAAACATTCACACACAGGAGAGACAATCAGACTGAGAAATTTTGCTACATGTGATTCTACCAACGTGATTTATGCTATCAAATGTCCGTGTGGACTGTACTATGTGGGTCAAACATTGCGAGTAGCAAAAATTAGGTGGAATGAACACAGATCGTGCATAAGAAACCATAATCCCAACTCAGCAGTGTCAAGACATTGGGATGAAAAGAAACATAACTTGGTCCAAATCCGTTTTGTCATCCTAGAGGTGGTTTCAAAAAGAGACATCCACGAGAATTTCCAGAAAAGGATGGACCAAAGGGAATCCTTTTGGATAGACCGGCTGAGCTCCCTTTCTCCAAAGGGGCTCAATGAAGAAATAAACTTTATGTGCTTTTTGTAAAAGCATTTTTGTCAACTTAACAATTTCTTTACTCTTCGATTTTTTTATCTAAAGAAGATTTACACCTTCCATGTAAATATATGTCATACATCTGCTATCCTTTTTGACACAATTTATTTTCTAGTTGTATTATTCCGCTTTGCCTTAAATTGCTCTTATGACTTAGTAGCGACAGAAAATATGTTCCGGAGCGTAAATGCTCTAGACTGTTTATCTCTTCTATATATTCAATTGTTAATGCGGACCTTATGTCTTGCATATAACACTACTACGACAAAAATTTTAAAAAAATTTGACACACGCTGCTAATTTTCCAATTGCTACAGCTACGGCGCCAATTGACGCTGTAGACAGTTAACTACTTGCACTGTCTCACAGAGTGCTGGTCACCATGGAGACATCCCCGCCCCCGGGATAACGCTCGGGGGTGGGGCGCGAGGCGTACGTGCACCAGGTCGGTCCACGGCGCCTCGTACCGTCTCCATGGTGACCTTTAAAACGAAAGGTACACGAGCGCGTTCCAAGCGGCTCAGTCTGCAGCTACACGTTGTGCACGGCAGGAGCTGAGTAAGTACAGCAGTACCGATTAGGATTAACATACCCACGAAAGAGATTGAGGATGACTCAAAATTGTTGTTTAATTTGCTTATAGATTTGATTGTACATACGTACAACGACTCGAGTCCAGAGATCGGCTTGACCGAGGTATGACAAATATATAGGGCTAAAAGATAATGATAGAATGTCTTTCTACTTTAGTCAACTAATTGACATACCGTTTTGTTTTATTTTTGCTTATTTCCTCTCCAAATGAACATGACTCGTGGATGGGTATGTGATTTTCGAAATAACTCTTTACAAATGTTTGCAATAATTGTTATATTTGTTATAATTACTATATTTGCATATACATATACTGTTACTAGTTAAACTAATTTTTATGCTTTTTTGCTATAATACCGCCCTGAAGAAGGATTGTATCCGAAATGCATTGGCACCAAAATATTATGGGCAATTTGAGATGAGAACTCATTGTGTGATGTATAAAAATTAAACTTCCATTGGCGGCAAACGATATAGGAATGTGAATTAAACAATTCCTGCCAAAAGAATTTATTGGAACTCTATTACTTCCATATCATAAATCAGTGACTGAATATTAACAACCAAATTGGGGCAAACTGAGATGCGCCTTTCTTAACTTAGTGGATTCACTTTGTTTCTTGGAAGTTATAATGCCCCATGTTGACATTCTATATAACCAGCTGCATAAGGAAGACATTTTGTTTAAATTTATTGTGTTTGGTTTATACAAACCTTTACAATCATTTTTTTTCTTCTTTTTTTTGTACAGAAGAATCAAAAAGAAATTATTACAAGTTATACAATTTCATTTAAACAATGAGGTAAAAGATAAATGGAACAAATTAAAACATGAATCGTAGTAGAAATTTGTAAAAAAAAGCGAGACATTGACATTGACTCTGTGTATGTGCAGAAAGCTACTGCAACTTTATCAAGTGCATTGGCAGAGTACGTGAAAGCACTGACA
The DNA here is from genome assembly GCF_040938575.1 of Ambystoma mexicanum. Classification (NCBI taxonomy): domain Eukaryota; kingdom Metazoa; phylum Chordata; class Amphibia; order Caudata; family Ambystomatidae; genus Ambystoma; species Ambystoma mexicanum. The sequence goes on from NC_090933.1 coordinate 1,148,924,555, forward strand.
ATCTGGAAGCTAAACGTCCATCAGAGGCAGCTTTTGCAGAGTGTAAATATGAACACTTTGAATCGTTTGGCTAAAGAAGTATGTGATATTATAGTTACACAAGCCCAAGAACGGTTTGCATTTACTAACCACTTGCATTTACTAACCATTTACTAACCACTATTTCAAACACATGGACAGTCTTTTCCCAATGATGCACTGAATGCAACTGTCCAAGCGTACCCCATGTTTAACAAGGAAAGACTGTGCACTGAGCTTTCAATTGCTTATGAGAGACCAGAATACTGTAGTTCAAGTGGGGCAATTTCTTTATTAAAATTGTTAATTGAAAACAATCTCAAAGAAGCATTTACTGAGACAATGCAGTTATTCAAAATTCTGATTGCTACACCCATGACAACAGCTGAGTCTGAGCGCTGTTTCTTCACCCTGAAGCGAGTAAAAACATTCTTGAGAAACACAATGACTGAGGATCGTCTGAATGCTTTGGCCATGCTGTCCATGGAAAAACAACTAATTCAAGAGATCCCTGACTTCAATACACAGACTATTGATAAATTTGCCTATCTAAAAAATAGATGTGCACAATTTGTGTACAAACTTTCAAAATGATTGACCGGTGAATGTTCTGTTACAACAAGCTATTTGCAGTTATTGTGTGGGTTACCTTGAATTCTTTGTTTCAATGGGCTTACATGTTAGGATTTTGTGTAAGGTTGCAGTGATCTATTCGACAGAACATTGAGAAATGTGAAGTATGTTTTGATGTTATGGTTGTTGGTTGATAATAACGCACTCAACATAATAAACTTAATAAACTATTTCTGTTGCATTTTTCTCCATGCAATATGTATGTGCTATTTCTGAGATCTGTGCATTCCACGTGTTGCAACTTTGAGAAACTGAAGCAATGGCAACTCAGCGAGGCAGACAGTCATTAGAGGTAGGACAAATGTTGCGTTAATTGAGTGTAAAGTAATATTTTAACTTGGTTTCCCCCTTTCAGAAAATGTCTAAAATCCCACCTTAATAAGAGGATGAATGCATGTGAATGCCAGTAACAGCATGACAAACATATGTTTCCATCATTACTAACTATATAATGAATTTCTACACCATAGTACCAGCTATTCTCAATAAAAGCTGCTGTAAAATACACCATCACACTTGCACACATAAGACTAGTGCACCACCATTAATATGTAAAACCTAATGCATTTTTTCATATTTCGGTGGTTATTTTTGGACAGTAAATTGCACATTTTGTAGGCAATTTTTCCAAAAATGTTGCAGGGGGGAGAACCCCCCCACGCCCCACCAGCTTTCAAACTCAACAGCCGCCACTGCAGCTGAAAGCCACAACCTCAAAGAGCTCGTAGTTTCTCTATCAAACTGGTAGCTTGTCCAGTACTGTGCCTTTTAATAGCATCATCAAGCTGCATGCAGGTGCCTATGTCTCGCAAAAATAATATATATTCATCAGAAGGATTCATTAAGACTGGGCATTTTAAGTCTATAAATATGAAAAAATTACAACACCTTTACTTGCCATCCTGCCTCACCACAGGTCTTGCCCACATCTGGTTGCATCAGAGAAAACATGGGAAAAGGTTGGCAGACGAGGCAAAGTTAGTACAAAACGAAACTGGTGAAGGTTGCTGCAGCCATAGCAGCACTCCCCCCAAGATAGGGAGGCAGAGAAGGAGGAGGGGCTGGTAGCAATACAAGGGAGGATGGCAGCAAATTGGGCAGGCAATGGGCAAACACAGTGGAATGGACAGGAGCAGTACGGAGGAGCACAGTGGCAAGTGCGGGCCCCCCAGCCGAGGATGAGGTGGGTACAGGGGACGCAGAGGGGGTGGCCAAAGATATGGGGGAAATGGCGGGTATGGAGGGCAAGGACCTAGAGGAGGGCAGGGGAATTGTTGGAATTGTGCAAGATGGGGACACTACTCGCGAGAATGCAGAAGCAGGCCAAATAATATGTACCAAGATGAGCAACCTTATGGTCATCCGCACCCGGGAAGCCCATATGGATTACCTATGGGAGGGGAACAAGGGCAACAAAAGCAAGGGTACCTAGAACAGAGAAGGAAACAACCCCATAACATGCAACAGCACCTGCAGAGCCGTGTGCATATGCCATTCACGCAGGGCAACCCTTTCACCACAACAGCTAACGGTGCGCCTGCCCCGTACGGTGGAGTGGCAGTGGTATCAGGTAACGTGTTCAGCCAAGGGGGAAACACAAGACACCCAGCATAGGACAGCACAGAGGGAGCACTTGCGTGTCCTGTACTATCTACGACCTACAATGCAGCAGAGGAACCATTGATAGGGGCGCAGATGGGGAATAAACAGTTCATATTTATGGTGTATTCAGGAGCTGAGAAATCATGTCTGCGTGAAGGCCAGTTTCTGCTATCTAATCATAAATTGGAGACGCAGGGGTTCTCTGGGGCTGTTGTTGAAGTTCCTTATACAGAAGATTTGGATGTCACCGTAGGGGGAAACACAGTAAGGGCACCCCTATTATACTACGAAGAATCGCCAATCCATCTATTGGGAAGGGATCTTCTCAGTAAACTTAATAAGACTAGCTCCTTCACAGAATGAGGCATAGTGTGCTCAACTCAAGGGATTTGCCCTATGCGCGTTATGCTGGTGGTGCATGCGCGAGCAACTGCACCTGAAGTGCGCGGCATACCGGTTGACCCTGATGTGTTCATTCAAGGGCTGAAAACATTAGCACGGGTGGTCCCAGAATTGAAAAATATAGAATGGAGAGTACCCGCAGAGTTCATCTTCCGACCAATAGCATGCCCAGAGTTTGTGCCGGGGACAGTGATGTCACTAGATTTGCATGCAGTCCAGATTTCAGCCAAAAGAATAGCCATCATTGCAATGGACCTACACGGCTATGAATGGCGCACAGTATTGTGCATTACTGCTGACATTGCATTGCGCAATCTATCAGATGAGGACCTATTCTCAGACTCAGAAAGTGATGGTGAGATAATAATGGAAATAGCAATACCTTGTGATATCATGATACAGGAGCAACAAGTGCATGTACAGCTAATGGCAGTGGTAGGAGCCCCTCCTTCCTTCTTCAATGATGACATGAAAGCAGTGCCAAGTGACCTGTGGACCACAGGCAGACCTTCCAGGATTTTGCTGCATGAAATGGCAAATTTTGCGGCATGAAATGGCAAATTTTGCGGCACAAACCTTTATTTATTGCGGCATTTTTGCGGGACATTTTGTATTAACTGGAGGGTGTAAGATTGCCACATTGCAGGAAATAGGTAGAGTGCAAGGCTAGAAGAGAGCCAGGGTATCATTATTATGTGTCTTTTGTATTAATTTAATAGGAAGAGTCCCAGATGTCTCTGGCTTGGCAGAACAGTGTTTGATTTGGCTACATTTCTGGTTTAATGTTCATGCCTATTTAATAGTATTAACTAAATTGATCAATTGTAATGCTGAAAATATTCCCCTTCTATGTTCTCCAATCCCCCAAACACCCACACACATCTCACCAACTCTCCATCACAACTTACATTCCTTAACCTCTCACTCTGTCATACAAATACTCACGTGCTATGTCACACTGTCAAGTCACAATCTGCACTGCCCAGCCCCTGCCACACTCCAAATCATACTCCCAACTCACACCTTACACTCTACAATTCCTCCCTCAATATACAGTCCTTCATTCTTTTGTGCTGCTTCTGCATCTTGCATCTTTTCTCCCATTCTATCACATTCTTCCCTCATCCTTTTTCCCAATCTGCAGCTCACTGCCTCTTTCTGGCCAACCGCTTCCTCTACTTTCTGTACCTCTGCTCGCTCTCAGATTTCTGGCCCACCGCATCACTGCTTCCTCTGCTCTCTTGTGCAGCACTTCCTCCTCTGACCCACTGCTCTTCCTCTGCTTTCTTGCCCATCACTTCACATCTCACCCATCACTCTCCCTCTCTCTCATAGTGTAACCATTTTTTTTATTTTTTTTTAAATGTAGATTTTGACCCAGTTCCTCAAATGATGGGGCATTTAAAAAAAGAACGGAGGATATGCTATTTTTCGACAACCCATTTTTGGAAATGAGCAGGTCACCTTATTCTCAAAGGTGACCGGCGCATTTCCACAGGCTTGAGCTGTAGCGCAAATTGTGCGCTGGCAGCTGCCTTGAATGGTGTTCTGGGTTGTTTGACCGAAGTGTAATTATTTGCGGCGGAATTGACCGTAGTCAATGTTGCTGCAAATTGATTTGCACTTCAGCCAAACAACCCAAAATGTACCTTTCACCACCACCCGACCCCCTCCCCTACTTAACTGCTTGGTCGCTGCCGCTTCCCCTGCAACCCTGCGGTGCCAGATCCGTCCCTCTAACGCGGGTCGGATCCGACTCTGCAGGGTCCTTTTTTCGTTATTTTCTTTTTTTTTCTGTCCCCGCCTCCAATTTTGAGGAAAAAGGGGAAAACACTTCTGCAACCACCCTTGACCAAAAATACTAAACAAGGGGAGCGTGTGACACCCAGGCAAAACACATGTTCAGTATTTATAAAAATCGATCGAATAGTACTGGACATAATTGGTCAAATTGTAACATTCAATAGATTTTTGTCATCAAAATGGGCAGTACTTTGAATAGAATCGCTCTCCCGACAGTGTTCTGCAAGCTCCCAGCGCCTTTCACAGGGACAGGCACTCTAGGTGCCTGCCGCTGTAAAATGTGCCCAAAAAAATACATTTTTATCCTGTTTGAGGAACAGAAATGCAAGCGACTCTGCAGCGGTTCAAACCTTAAAAGAAATGCATGACAGGGTCAGGAAAGACCCTGTCATGCAGTGGCAGCCCCACATCCCGTGCGCGTAGGGTTGCCTACAATTTCTGCACATTTAAAAGTGCATCTTGCTTGGAAATGAGGGATGTACTTTTAAATTGACAGAAACGCCACTTTATTTGATCAAGGAGGTGAAAAAGGCCATCTGAATGGGCGCGCATATAAAATGTGCCCATTCATGTGTCCCTTGTGGATTAGGCTGCAATTTTTGGGGCGCAAGTGATTTCATGTCTTGTGTAAATAAAAAAAAAAAAAAAGTTGAGAACCTGGCACCCTGAGGATTCTTTTTTTCAAAACAGTAATTTTTGCAGATTACTTTAAAAAAAAAAAAAAAAAAGTACATTTTTTTTTTTTTTTAAAGATGCTGTTTTTGCACAAAACGGCCATTTTTGCGGCATTTTGCGCAAAACGGCAGTTTTCGCAGCATTTTGCGGGATCGCAAAATCGCAATAAACTGGAGGGTCTGCACAGGCCCTCACGATGTGGGACTATTGCATGGGGGTCACAGCAGTTAAAATAAAACTCAAGCCTGGGTAAAACAGTACCCCTGTCCCGGGAAGCAGAAGAAGCAATAAAAGAGAAGATTGGTGCATTACTGGCTCAAGGCATAATAGTGCCCTCAAACTCGCCATGTAATACTTGTATTTACCCGATGAAAAAAGCAAAAGGTGGGGCATGAAGGATGATCCAAGACCTACGCCCCCTCAATGACGTCATCCAAAAAGAATTCCCTTTGGTCCCTAACCCAGCATCCATCCTGTGCAGCATCCCAAAGAATGCGCCGCATTTCACAGTAGTAGATTTGAAAAATGCTTTTTTCTCAATAGCACTGGTGGAAGAGTGCAGATACTTGACGGCGTTCACCTTAGGAGGAAAAAGGTATGAGCACTGCAGACTTCCCCAGGGGTACTGCGAAAGACCCAGCATATTCAATCGAATTCTACATGAAGATCTAGGGAACATGACAGCAGATTATTCAATATGTGGATGATTTGCTCATCTGTGCAAAAAATGAGGAAGAGTGCAGAAAAGATTCCATTGTTCTTTTGACATTGTTGGCCCACAAAGCCTACAAGGTGACAGAGGAAAACTGCAGTACTGCAAACGAGAAGTGTTGTATTTAGGACAACTAATCTCACAAGATGGAAAGAAAATAATACCAGACAGCGTAGCTGCCATTACAGTGGTGGGAAGACCAAAAACGGTAAAAGAAATGCAAAAATGTCTTGCCATGTCCAAATACTGCCAAGCATGGATATTAGATTACACAGCATATACAAGACCCTTATTACAGGCACTCAAGGAGGCCCAACGAGAAAACACAGAAATACAATGGTCAGCAGAACTAAGTGATGCATTCACGTCACTCAAGGAACTGATCTGAAGTGCGCCAGTGCTCGCGAACCCAGATTACGAACGCAAGTTCTACCTGTTCTCCCACTGTAAGGGGACCCTCATGACAGCAGTACTAACACAAAGGCATCCCTTGGACAAAAGCCCCTTGTCTATTGCAGTGGCACGCTGGACGCCGTCATGCAAGGACACTTCGCTTGCATGCCATATCTCGCAGCTGCAGAATTTGCCATTGAAAAAAGTGCAGCAATAGTGATGGGGTGCTACGTAACCCTGTTTGTGGAGCACTCCCTGTTTGCTATCTTGGAAAGATCAAAAAGCACACTCACAACGCAAAGAGCCACTGCCTATGAGATAATCCTGTCTAGTGCAAACATACACATAGTGAGATGCAAAACAGTAAACCCCTCAAGATTCATCACAGAACCATGCACAGTGGAAGATATGCAGGCACACAACTGCGCAACATACAAGAGGGAGGAGGGAGAAAGCACGGTGGTGAGTGAAAATGCACTAAATGAAGGAGAAGTATTCTTTATAGAGGGGTCAACATCAATAAACCCAGACACAGGTGAAAAGCATGTAGGAATAGCCGTTGTGAGGTTGGAAGAAGGTCACTATGAAGTAATAATACAGCAGCGCCTACCCACCCATTACTCAGCTCAGGCAGCAGAATGTATTGCACACATTGAAGCATTACATGCAGCAAAGGGGCAGATGGGTCACCCGTACAACATGCAGAACTCCTAAAAGATCTTATTGAAGCACTAAAAGACCCCACCATGATAGCCATAGTGAAGTGGCAGGCCCATACGACTAACACAGATGTTATCTCTTTGGGAAATGCTGCCGCGGATGCTGCAGCCAAGGAAGCCTCTTAGTGAAAGAACTGCCAGGTGAGTACCTAGTACACAAGCAAATAGAGGAAGATCTCCCGGATGGCTATAATGCCATGCCTGTATCACAAATACTAGAGTTACAGGAAGGAGCAAGTGAAGAAGAGAAACAGCTGTGGGAAAAGAGGGGATGTAGCGAGTCAGCAACTGATCTTTTATGGCGTCAAAATAACACAGGAAAAGTGGTAATGCCAATCAAACTCTTAGAAATAGCATTCCAACAATTACACTTTCCCGCACACAATGCAAAACAACATATCGCCGCCGAGATACAAGATGATTGGTTTATTCCAGGGTTATAGGAGCATATATCCAAATTGCCAATGGAGTGTACAACGTGTCAGATATACAATTCAGGAATGACCCTAAGAACACTGCGAGGGACAATATCAAAGCCAAAAGGCCCCTTCAGAGAACTACATATTGACTATGCAGATATGGGAGAAAGATGTAATGGTGCATGATACATGATAGTGGTAGTTTGTCCATTTTCCAGGTGGGTTGAAGCAGGGCCCAGTGCACGTCCAGATGCCAAGTGCGCTGCAAAGTTCTTAGTGAGGGAAGTATTCCCACGCTGGGGAATTTGTGAAGTGATTCGCTCGGACAATGGCACACATTTTGTCAACAATCTCTTCAAAGAAGTTACAGCTCTGCTAGGAATTAAACATAAACTATGCTCGATTTTTCATCTGCAAAGCAATGCCATAGTTGAGAAGATCAACGGCCTCCTGAAGGGGAGGTTATCAAAATTGTGCTTTTCCCTTAAAAGAAATTGGGTGCACTGTCTGCCTTTGGCATTGTTCGAGTTGAAAAATCAACTCAGCAACCTGGGTGACCGCCATAAATTGCAAAAAGAAATCTCATACGAACTGTGCTTCCATGGCGAAGGGAAAAACATCATGGGTGCAAATAAGAACTGCAATCGGACACTCACTATCCCAGACATGAAAAAGGGGACAGAAGCACTCATGGACACTTACTGGGTCTGCGGTAAACAAGTGTACTTGCACCTCCCACAATCCTGGAGGGACACATGCTCTCTGGCAACGCTGCATTCAGTTCTGATGGTAATCCCGGAGAGCCACATCAACGGAGGAAAAGGAGTGCCAACTGCCCACCGCGAACACAATACACAACCAACAGAAGAACCGCCATTGTATGCCCTGTCCTCAGGCAACGCGCAAGATGTGATATCAAGGCAGCAGAGATCATCCAATTACATATCCAAAGCCTCCTCAGACCTGTTGGCACAGATTCCAGACAAGTACCGGCTATTTAATTCTGCTGAAACGTTCTTCGCCTCCCTTATCCCGAGTATCCAGCGAGAGCCAATGCAAAATGGCTCCTGATCACACACTGAGAGCTGATCCATCTGGCCAATGACACTGAAGAAGGGTTCAATGTGATCAAGGTGGAGCTAAGGGCCCTACGGTTAATGACCATGCAGAACAGGTATGTCCTAGACCTGTTAACGGCGAGGGATGGAGGTGTTTGCCGAAAAATCGGGAGTGCATGTTGCACATTGTACCTTCTGAATATGCAGATAATGGAACGTTATCACATGTTATCACAGTGGTGCAAAACCTGGGGGAAAATTAACACACATCGTCTCACAACGCAGCACGTCACAATTTGGAATATTAAACCATACTTTAAAAGGAAACAACAAGACTGTACAATTTCTTTCACAATAAACACTCTGAGAACATCCGGCTATTGCTATATTCAATCAAATTGGAAATTAGTTTCTTCACTCGCAATCCAAAAATGTTTATCGTGAGTCAAGCGTTGTTCTTTTTGCGTCCAAAAGGTGTTCGTTTTGGGTAAAAGAAGCACTTGGGTCACACAGTGAATTCCAGGGCTTGTACATCAACTTGGGGCTAGACCACCGTAAAGGATGTTATTTTGCTCCTAATCGCTTGTACAGCGTAAGGGCATATGGGCCCTTGGCGATCAACCCAAAAAAGAGTCAAATATATCCAGTTGTTCACAAGTATCTGCAGCTGCCGGTTAAAGAACCCGTCAGTTGGCACCTTGAATCTATGACAATCGAATAAATGGCAGGATGTACCTGTTTCGAAAAAACATAATAGAAATGTGTCTCACTAGCCGATCTTTATTACAATTTATCTATTGACTTATTAATTTGGCATAAAGTTTAAAGTAACGATTAGCACAGACATGAAACAATGTTAACAGAGAGAAAGCAACGTGGAAAGTAGTAAACAATTTGCTTCCGAGGACGTTGCTATGTAGTATGATGAACTCTAAATGGGATACAGAAGCTGACGTAACAATTCGAAGTGCTCATAGATGGCATTTTAATTAAATATTAGAGTTGAACCTGGGAGAACCAAGTAGTTGTCTACATGCATCTCAATGCTGGCCTGCCCATCTGGGCGGTAGAAAGAACATTACACACAAAGATTATACTTGCGTTTTATTGCAATATGCCACACAGAACAAACAAGTATAATGTAATCCAGAAATAATGGTCAGATAATGATAAGTTGATGCTTGTTCGGGTATAAAATCGTCGAAAATCAAACTTACATTATATTCGCCATTTCCATTCTCTTGGCGTAACTCAGACCATAATGCAGACTCCCTTCGCACAAACGTTTTTGTATAAACTGAATTTACATGTTCCTTAGTCCAGTTTTGGAATGCATAACCTTATTACGTCTTACATTATTAAAACCCTCCTTTCATACAATTCCTTAAGGAATGGTTGCTCTCAAGGTCAAAAAACAATTGAACCTTATATTGTGTGTCCGATGCGTGGGCTTCCTTAGCTCGCAAGCAAAAATTCAAAGCTGGTGACCTTCACTCAGAATCAAAATACATTCTTAGTTTGCAACAACTTGCCTCACAGCATCCATGAGAACTGTAATTCTGATGCACATGCAGGGCCGGTCTTTGCATCAGGCAGTGCAGGTGGCTGCTTGAGGTGCCAGGCTCTAGGGGGCGCCAGTATGACTCCATTATAATTTTAATTACATTTGAAAACAGACATGAATAGCCCTTTCTTTGCCGCGCTCTGGGTGTAGCACAAGCACATCAATTTATAAACATCAAGCATTTTAATTAAGAGTGTAAAATAACCTGAAATTGCTTCTATTTACAGGGTAATTCATAGAATTCAGCGCACAAGTGGCACACGTGGCTGGCGCACAGTGTGTGCGTGCGACTTTCTGCGCCAGCAGCGTGCGCTAAAATCCATTTCCGCGCACAGTGTATTCATGGATTTTAGCCTCCAAAACCAGCCATGGTGCAGAGTGGCGCAGCGACCCTGCAGCAGCAGCAGTTACGCCCCCAACCCCTCCCCATGCACCATGCACAGGGCACAAATCCCATACATGGCGCACAGGCCCCGAACCGCGATAACACCAGTAAAACTCCCTGTGCACCCCTCCGAATACATGTACACCCTGGCACGGGGAGTTTCCCACGCGATTAGCCCTGTGCGAGCGGGGTACGTGTGTTACTGGGGTGCGCGGGAACTTTCACACGCGATTGGCCCTGTGTTACTGGGGTACGCAGGAACTTTCACACGCGATTGGCCCTGTGTGAGTGGGGTACGTGTATTACTGGGGTGCGTGGGAACTTTCACATGCGATTGGCCCTGTGCGAGCGGGGTACGTGTGTTATTGGGGTGCGCAGGTTTTTTCACACGCAATTGGCCCTTTGTGAGTGGGGTATGTGTGTTACAGGGGTGCGCGGGTACTTTCACACGCGATTGGCCCTGTGCGAGCGGGGAATGTGTGTTACTGGGGTGCGCGGGAACTTTCACGCGTGATTGGCCCTGTGCGAGCGGGGTACGTGTGTTACTGGGGTACGCAGGAACTTTCACATGCAAATTCGCGGGTTATGTGTATCCAGTGTGGTGCGCGGGGAGTCCTACGCGTGAATTGGCAGTGTGGGTCCTCCCAGGTGTCCCCTTTACCCCTTCCATGGCCCCTGCAGGCAGCCCACACCACAGGGGACTACCCTGCACCCCTGGACATGTCCCGCAGGCAGCCCATCCACCATGGCCATGCCCCCCAGCCAGACCACATGTCACGTTGCACTAGTGATCACCAACTCATGTCCTCCAGCATCCCCACCCCCTTCAGTGAGGGGCACCTGCCAGCAGACCCCCACTGATGTTCCCCAGCACCCCCACCCCCCAGCAGTGAGGGGCACCTGCCAGCAGGCCCCCACTCATGTCCCACTTATGTCCCCCAGCACCCCCGCCCCCCAGCAGTGAGGGTCACCTGCCAGCAGGCCCCCACTTATGTCCGCCAGCACCCCCACCCCCCAGCAGTGAGGGGCACCTGCCAGCAGGCCCCCACTCATGTCCCCCAGCACCCCCACTCCCCAGCAGTGAGGGTCACCTGCCAGCAGGCCCCCACTCATGTCCCCCAGCACCCCCACCCCCCAGCAGTGAGGGTCACCTGCCAGCAGCCCCCCACTCATGTCCCCCAGCAACCCCACCCCCCAGCAGTGAGGATCACCTGCCAGCAGGCCCCCACTCATGTCCCCCAGCACCCCCACCCCCCAGCAGTGAGGGGCACCTGCCAGCAGGCCCCCACTCATGTCCCCCAGCACCCCCAACCCCCAGCAGTGAGGGGCACCTGCCAGCAGGCCCCCACTCATGTCCCCCACCTACATGAACTAAAGATACACAATCATGGCCCACTTCTACACCAAAATACCAAAGCACGCCACCCCATTACTGAGATGCAATGATGTCCCAATCAAACCCACACTGACATGCCCATCTCAAGACACAAACCAAAAGTCAACTATGTACATCAACACACACACTTGTTGGCATTGATTGTGTAAACCACATTTTCACATGCATTAAACCAATGAGCAAATCCCACACATGGAACTAAAATATGAAAATGTATTATGTACAAAAATAAATCAATAAAATGAAAGCATAACAAAATAGCAAACATGAAATGAAAAGCATGTGCAAAAAAAGAGTAAATGAAAAGTATAACCAATACAAAGAAATCCAAAAGAAAAATAGTCCAAACTCTCCCTCCACCAATGCAAATCCAAAGGAAACGTAAAAAAAAATCCATTGATCCATGGTGAAATCAAAAGAAAAAGTCCAAAATAATCCATTGTCCAACTATGTACAATCCATTGTCCAAAAGAAAAATCCATTAATCCATGTACAAAATCAAAATCAATCCAACGTCTCACTATGTACAATAAAATTTCCAAGGGTCCATGAGCCCAACGACCTACCTAACAAAAAAACTATTTACAAAAATGTGGGGCATAGTCCAAAAGCCCCAAAATAAAGGAAAAAAATGACACCTAACACTATAAACTATTTACAATGGCAACGGGCAAGTCCTGCGGCTCACTCAGTGATGTTTTCGGCCAAGGCATCATCGAACTCCATGTCTATTTGCTGGAGGTGGGCCTCTGTTCTGGCCCGAGGCCTCGCAGGGAGGCACTCATGGCCTGTTCCAACTCCCTGTGAGTCGCCTCGAGGCACTCTGCCCGCCTCAATGCCCGACGCTTGGAGAACTCCGCCCTGACCATGGTGAACTGCGTCTCTTCCGCCTGCCGCCGCTCCGCACCTATACGCTGGCTCCTGCCCTCTGGCCGATGCCTGCCCCCCTGCCCCCCTGATGTCGATGGCCCCGAGGCATCATTGCTCCCACCTAGAGCCTGCTCCTGCTACTGCTACTGCTGCTGCTGTCCATGTGCCCTGATGGACCGATGACTTCCGACTGTGGCAGGGATGGGATCTCCACCAAGTTGGCTGTCTTGGTCAGGCCAGGACCACAGGGGGCCCTGGTAGAATCTGGGCCGGAAGATGGCAGGGAGAACGACTGGTGCATAGTCTCCACAGAGGAGGAGAGGGCCACCAGAGTGTGCATCACATGTAGGAACCCACCAACCAGGGCCCCTCCCAACAGTGCCACATCGCGACGCTGCTGTTCGTGATGGTGTGCGTTCTCCACCCAGGAAGAACGCACGTCATCACGAATGTCACGCGTGCACAACGCGACACCAATCAGGACGGAGCCCATACGTTCATTGGACCCCTCGTCCGCAGGTAGTGGACAGGCAGATGACATGGCACTCTCCCCTACCTGCTGACGGGCCTGGGACGGGGCATCCCTGCTGGTGCATGGTGGTGCAGTCACAGGGTAAAGGACAGGGACATGCACAGGCCCCTCCGCGGTGACCTGTGCTGCCTCCTGATCCTGGCCCTGGACTTCACCACTTGCACCAGTGGTACTACCCCCACCAGGCCCCATGTGCGGCTCAGTAGTGGGCTCCTCCTCCTCTGTGGAGACCACCAACCTTGAAGTCTCCGTACCGTCTTCCGCCATTGCAAGCCCCTGTTGGGGCTCACCCGGCCCTTCCACCACAGGCGTAGAGGCAGACGCGGCAGCAGCCCCCTTGCTCCCGGATGATGGCAAGTCCTGGGAGGGTGGCTGGGCCTTGCGCCGCCACCCAGTGGAGGCATCCCCACCGCTTGGCTCCACAGCGCCTTCTCCGCCCTCTTCTTCACTTGACGCTGCGTAGAGGGAGACATAGAACACAAGCATCAGGTTAGAGTACAATATTCGACTAGACAGGAAGCAATAACACATGAGTGGCAGTGTATAACGTCACTTCCATCCTGTCCCTCCGCAACACATGGGTGAATGCACGCAACACACATGCATAAACAGGCACGGCGCCTACAATTAACATCAGCATCCATGTACAAGGGCCTCTATTAATCCAAATGTTGCCTTCAAACTCACATGCATCATGGGTCGCACTGATCCCATGCACACACATCACTGGAAGGTCATGCATCATGCCTGGTACACCACAGACACATTGGATAGACACAGTGCATACAACAGTGACCGCACTGCATGAGTGAATGTACACATCATCACGGATATGTGTCATGAATCCATGGCGTATCAAAGTCACAGACACACTTCTCAGACACACACACATGTGCACCATACATGTACATGACAGCAGCACCCATCCCTCACAGGCCCACCATGTGCAAGAACAGACACTGGCATGCTTTCATGTGTGCATTTGCCATACAGCTCCCCATGTTGCATTGGAACTCATGCACCAACCATGTGGTTCGCACATTACTGGTCTCATTCATAAACATGATGTCCCTGCACACACACATCCATGCATGGCCCATGTCACACATACAGGCAAGTATCAGACTACCAGCACACTGCAACATGCCCTGTCTCACACAGCAATGCTTGCCCACTTACCGCTCAACTCCAGACGGGTCTTCCTCCAAAGGATCTGGGCGTGGAGCGCTGGGCATACGTGTTCCAGGACCCTCATCTGGATGTTACTCATGCTGACCCGGCCGCCCTCCGCGAGGCGCCGGGCCTTTTGGAGGGTCCTGGATCTTAAGTCCTCCCAGCGCTTTTTGACATGCTTGATGTCGCGGGTTGCCACCCCCTCTGTGTTGTTGGCAACCACTACATTGTCCCAGATCCTCTCCCGTCCTTCCTTGTTGGCGCGTGATGTTCCGAAGAGGGCATCATACTGCCCCAGGACATGCTCCACCAGGACACCAACTTCCTTCACACTGAAGCTGGTGGCCCTCTGCCTCTCTGGCTGGGGGTCGCCAGTGGTCTCAGATGGTGTTTGCCCCGACATGGCGACCCCCGAGGCAGGCGTGGGTGGACAACTGCATCCTGGGGCTGGGCTGTGGAGCGATGGTATCCCAGTCGGGAGTCTTCTGTTCCAGCAGGGGTGGACACAGCAACTGGAACCCTGGGTGATGTGCAGGCACCAAATAACAGGGCACATGGGCAGCAGGCAGGCAGGCAGCAGCAGATGGCAGGTGGGAGCGTGCTCAGGGCTCTGGGGGGCAGTAATTCAGCCTTCTGGGCAGGAGCGTGGTCTTCCGTGTTTTGTAGCTTGCTCAGCTTGATATAGCATGATTTGGCACGTGAAAATCTTGCACATCAGCGTGTAATTCGAGGAAATGCCCTTTCGTGCGTAAGCAGGTCAGCACACGTACGCGGTTTCATTGGACCAAAGGCCCTTAGCGCGTAAGCGCTTCTGTGACGTGACTCGCGCGGGGTCGTTTCCCTCCTGACGTGGGCATAGTGGTTCAGCACGCGTGAAAAACTGCACGTCCGCGTGTGAATGCGTGTAATCCGAGGAAATGGCCTACGCGCGTAAGTGACGTGACGTGCGCAGGCGTTTCCATCAACACGGGTGCATGTTCATCGTACACATCCAAAAACTGCACGTCCGAGTGTCAGCTCATGTAATTGGAGGAAAGGGCCTTAGCGCGTACACGCGTAAGTGACGCTGTACGTGTGGGTCGCTTTAAAAGGTACGTGTAGGACCCCATTTCCTTGTACATGCTTTTCGTGGAGAGGGAGTGGGTGAATTCTGTACTTCTTGTCGGTTCACACACGATTACTTCACAGCGTTTCAAGTTCATAATCCCTGTTACCTCTGACAGCTTTCATTTTTTTTTTTGGGCCTGTTTCCTCAAACATTATTCACTTCTTCTTTTGTCCTGTCTCCTCAGACAGCGTACAATTCTTCTTTTGGCGGTGGTGTTGCCAACGCGCACACACACTTTTTTTCACGTTCCTTTTCCAGGCAGACAGTGAGTCACGCACACATTTACCAAATGTGCTTGCCCCGTGTGTTGCGTACCCCTTCAGAGGTCATTGTAGGCTGCGTGTAACACGGGTACGCTTATTTTTGTGTTTCTGGGTGCCACAGCGTAGTGCAGGTTTGTTTTTCTACGCACGTGGTCTACGAGAGGTTGTGTGCATGTTAGTTTTTGTTTTTGGGGTGCCTATGGGTTGCTTGAGCCATCATCTACCCCCAGGAGTCACAGACAGCCTTGCTAGAGCACTAGGGTACGAATTACATCTAGTACCCTACCCCTTTCACCCCCAATTGCCCAGGACAATTGTTTACTGCAACTCCCATACGCACAACAACATCAGTGCCATGGTTGGGAGGCGACCAAGCGGTAAGGGAGGCAAAGGTGGCCGACCTCAAAAAGGTGGGCATGGTGGGTGTGGTAGGGGACATGGCCAGGATTTGCAGGGTGCCCCTAGACCCCCATATGTGGAGGACCAATCAGGGACACCCATGCTCCCCCCCAAATGGTTGAGGGAAACGTGGCTGACACCATCCCAGCTCAGCCCTTGTTGGACCAGCCCATTGTGGCACCAGACCCAGCACAGGATGACTCCAAGGCTGACTTCCAGGTCAGCAAGTCTAAGCCACGTGTGCCGGTGCAAGTTGGTGTCACCAGGCCACGTGGATCTGGGGCAGCGATGTCATCTGATAGCCCAAGTAGGCAGGGTGGGGAGGCTGCAGGGGCAGCTGCAGCTCTATCCACCCCAGCTCTGAGTCTCCCAGCCGGGACAGTGTCGGTCCTGGTCCATCAAACTGGCGTTGCCCCTGCCAACATCACACTTCAGCCAATGCCTGCACCAAGACCTATGGTCTTTGTGCCTTCGCACACTCCCAGTACCCAGTCCACCTGCGCTTCTGCCCCTACTGACCAGAGCGGCGCAAGCCACTCAGGCTCTGCTCCACCTTTGAAAAAGAGGAAGAAGGGTGCTCTGGCACTACAGGCTGAGACCCCAGACACGGCTACACAGTCCGGCACGTCAAGGAAGCCTAGCTTTAATGACCCCAAACTTTATGAACTTGTTACCTATGTGTAGGCACATAGCCGCGAAATGGTGGTGACTGCAGGGTGCAAGACCACACCTGGTCAATGTAGGGCACACTGGCAGACCATTGCGGACCACATAAGTGCACATGGATTTGTGAGGTGCACAGCTGATGATTGCTACAAGCGGTGGAATGACCTGAAACGCAGAGCAAAGAACAAGCTGGCCTCAACTCATGCCGCTACTCTGGTGACTGGCGGTGGGTCTCCACCAGAGGACAACAAACTCACTGAACATGAGTCTGTTGCTGGGACCTTCGTCACAGAGGAACAGATCCAAGGCGTGGGAGAGCTACTTGATTGCGAGGCATTGTCCGGTGAGTGCCCATGCATGTGTGTGTAATTCATGTGTATGTTGTTTGGGTGATGGGTTCTGATTGAGTGCCAGGTGAGGGTGTGTACTCCTGAGTGTAATGGGTCACCCATGTGCTTCCTCCAATCCATTCATGTGCCTTTGATTTGGGTATGACAGTATCCCTTCTGCCCACAGTACCCAATTAGCCCCTAATTGCTGTTGCACTTGAACTATCATCTTGCAACAACATTATTCTGATTTTTTCTGTGTTCATTCAGGCTGATTGTTTAGATTATCCCATTTTTCATATGCTTTTTTCATCCCTAATGCCACATATGTGACATGCTTCTGTCATTGTTTACACCCCACATTGTGCCACTTTAGTTACCTGGTTATGTGAATGTTTAAACCATTCAGGGCGAGGGAGTATTGGCCTGCTGAAATTTATTTTTAGGGCCTGTTTGCATGTGGAACATGATAGTTGTTTCCTGTCATGTTGAAGTGACAAACCATTGGTGTGTACATCTGCCTACAATCACTGTCTAATTGTACACTGGATGTGCTGCAGTGTGCGGCACATGCATATTTTGCAACACTATTCTGCATTAATCTTCTCATCATGTCCATGTGACATGGATGTGTGACAGTACTCATTCACTGACATATCGCTGTAGTTGTCTAATTTACCATGGCTATGCTGCATGACATCTGTGTGCTGGCATGTGTCATGTATGTGTATTGAACATGCCACTCACAGGCTGATGTGTGATGCCAGTGCTACACGACATGCTGCAAATGTGTTGCTTTTCCATCTTGGTGTCCTCATTGTCTGCCTTTTTGATTCCCCTTCAGAATCATTGACAGTGCATGCATGCCAGGGTTATAGTCAAGTGGGACATGTGTTAACCATGTACAGTATCTCTGTCTTGTCACGCCTATGTTTGTGCTATGGTGCTCATGCCTGTTTCCATTTCTTGTGTTTCATGTTATTGCAGGTGACGACGCAGTTGATGCAGGTGAGGTTCAGGAGATGGTGCAGTCCCAGGAGGATTCTCTGCCACGCCAGGCACCAGTGGGGGACGTGGTGTGGTGTTGGGTGAAAACACTTTGGTACTGCAGACCATACTGTCGAGGGGTACCTCTGGGTGCAGCTCCCCAGACCTCTATTCAGGTGCTGAGTCGGATGATGAGACTTATGTGCTGTCGCAGGTCAGTGCTTCTGGCAGGGATTCTGTTCTGTCCAACCCACCTGGACCAGGGGTAGAACCCTCTATGGGGATGTCAGTGTTAGTAGGTCCACCTTTGGCGGTTACGGATGCAGGGTCACACTCCACAGCATCTGATCCTGTTCCTGGGCCAGCAGATCAGAGGGGGAATGCAGATCACCTTGCCCCAAACAGGTGTGGTGCCCGCCGACGCGGTTGGCGTGCGCCACCAGGAAATACTGTATGGGAAAACTCCATGTACGGTATGGCAACCCAACAGGCAGCATTGGTACAAATGATGGCTCAGGCAATGGAGAGGGTGGGTACTTCCATTATCCCCCCTGAAAGGCAGATGGAGCAACAACAGCAGGCAACAGACTCCATTTGCCAATCACACAGGGAAGACATGTTGGCGTCCAACAGGGACCGACGGGCGGCACTGGAGACTCTGCGTGAATCCATATCAATAGAGTCACAGGGCCACAGGGAAGCCCTGAGGGTGGAACTCCATAACCTCAAGCAGAGTCTGCTTGAACTTGAGGCTTCCCGAAATGTTAGGGCAGAACAGCAGCTGGAGCAGCTCACACGTTTGCTCTCAGCTGAGCTGCAGGCAACACGTGAGGAGATCTGGCATTCCACGAGGCCATGCGTGCAGAAGTGCAGGTGACCCGTGACGTGCTGCATGGGGATCTCCGCACTTTATTCCTCCAGAATCAGACCTTCCAGACCAGCATGCTTGCTGCCATGGAGGACCATACCAGGGCTTCATGTGGGCTGCCTCCCATAGTGCCACCACCTCCTGATGCAGCAGCAGAGGGTGAAGAGAGCGACAGCAGTTCTCCCACAATGGCATAGCTGTGCAGGCCATGAGCCCATGGAGTTTTTTTTTCCCAACATCCACGCAGGTGGGTGTTGGTGTGCACCCTGTCCTCAAACCTCCTGGGTGGCCT
The DNA here is from genome assembly GCF_040938575.1 of Ambystoma mexicanum. NCBI lineage: Eukaryota > Metazoa > Chordata > Amphibia > Caudata > Ambystomatidae > Ambystoma > Ambystoma mexicanum. The sequence continues at coordinate 1,148,943,821 of NC_090933.1, forward strand.
CCCCCCTGGCCCACACATGGCCATTTTTTTTATTTATTTTTTATTTTTACAGTGTGTTGCCTTGTGTGGCTCCCGTGGGCATCTACTGTATTCCGGCTGGGCTCATGCAGGCTTGTCCTGAGTTTGGGTTAGATGCTTGGGTTTGTGACACACACACCCCTCCTGGTTCCCGTTTCCATGGGCTTGCAAAGGGTGTGACCAGGTGACAGTGACTTACACAGTGACATTGGGCTCCCATGAGCTGTGTGGGCAGTCTGTAGTCAATACTGTGTGTACATCCCTAGTGGGTATTGTTGTATTGTACACTGCATGGTGTATTGATATGTGCTTGTGCATCCATGTCTTCCTCCTATTTTGCAGGTTCCTTCCTCATGTCTTCACAAGGCCGTCTCCTTTGCAGAGGGAGTTCATGTTATATGCAGTACACTGACACATTTGCGTGGCAGCAACACTCTACAGTTCGAAGGGGTCGATGTGCTGGCTTATTCTGGTTGTAAGACTACCACTACTTTGACTTAGTACTGTCATGTTTTTGCAATGTTTTATGGTGTGTTGCTGTATTGTGTTGGTGGTAAGTATTGGTTCATGTGTGCTGTTTGTTATTGATTACTGGGAGCATATTGTCTGTGGGCAGTTTCCATTTGGGACAGTGAACTTTGTGACACTCGTGTCAGGTCCTGTGCATTGCTTTGTTTGCTTTCACATTGCAGGACATGCCATGGTGTGTTGGGTGCCGGAGCTGGGGAGGGGTTGGATGGCATGGCGCTATTTTCATGTTTTATTTTGCAAGGGGGTAGTCATTCATGCAGCATAAATGTGTGTTTTTTTGTGCCACATCATTGGTTGTCTTTCGGCAGGTAGGGATGCACACAATGTAACAATTCCAGGTGACCACTCTCAGGCTGGTATGGTTGTGACAGTTGACTGTCTCTTATGTCATCATCATTTATTGTCAGCTGGTATGTGCCAGGGCTGTGTGCACTCCACAGGGGTGTGATTTTAGGTGAAGTAATTAGCCACCAGCTGCGTATGGGCGCCGCACCACATGCCCTTTCCCTCCCATGCGCAGCGGTCGTGCTTGTGGTTGGGGATGTGGGGGCACCACCATGTCCACGGGCATGCCCCGGCGTGGTGCAACATTGTGCAGGACACATGCTGCCACTATGATCCTGCACACTACTGGGGGCGCGTATAGCAGCTGCCCACCAGAGCAGTCAAGGGAGCGAACGCGTGACTTGAGCACTCCGAATGTGCGCTCCACTATGCCCCGGTTTGCAATATGGGCTGTGTTGTATCTTACCTCGGGTGTGTGGAGGGGTTCCGAATTGGCATCATCATGTGGGTGTTCAATGGGTAGGCACCGTCCCCTGGGGAGGTGATGATGGGTATCATTAGTGGGGTTGTGACATTACTCAGTATCTGACATGCATTCATGTTCAGGGGCATTTATACTCACCAAGCAGCCATTTATCGCCATGCAGCCCAGCTTCTAGGTCCCGGTTTAGGAGTGTCATTCTGTAAATTAAACTGTCATGGGTGGACCCTGGATAGTTGGCATATACTGAGGTGATGATTCCCTTGGCATCACATACTACCTGCACGTTGATGGAATGCCAGTGCTTGCGGTTTCTGTAGATGTGCTCAGCTGCCCTGGGAGGACGTAGAGCCACATGGGTGCAGTCAATGGCACCTAGCACTTTGGGGAAGTGTGCCAACCCGTAAAAATCCTGGACGATAGCCTGCCTTTCTGCAGGTGTTCTGGGCAGGTATATGTGCAGGGGGACTGATGGGCGTGCAGTCATGATGGCCAACACCTGGTGAGGTGGAAACCTGTACCTCCCATACACCTGGTCATCAGGCATCCCAAAAAGGCTGGTTCTGGGTGTAAAAATTCTGTGCCTGATTATCCTCCTCCTCCTCCTGCTGAATCCCACAATCACTGCTGTGAGGAACGGTATATTCATCTTGGCGTCTGAGCTTGTTTGTTGTTTGTGTGCACTTTTATGCTGTGCGGGTCCACATACGCCTGCTTCCTGCTGGCGTATGTGTTTACGGATTAGCGCATCTTTTTTGGCGCACGCGTCAGCCCCGTTTGATTCCATGAATACGTGTTGTAGGCACACGTGTGTACGTTCCGCGCATTTGCCTCTTGTACTTCCCCTGTGAAGCCCTCATTTTCACGCGTTTTTCCCCATTCCGCGTGTTATGCCCCGTGTTAATTTTGTTGTGTGCGCTTCGCTATGTGCGCTTTCGATGTGCGCATAGCGCACGCTGTTTGAAGACGTGTGCGCCAGCGTGCGCCACGCTGGATTTTACCACACATCCATGGATTCACATGCGCACAGACTTCCATGAATCACTGTGCGCGGGTTTCGCTGCGATTTTCGCACTTGCGCTGCGATTCACACGCTTTCACACGCTTGCGCAGGAATTTTCAGCGTACATTAATTCCAGGAAACGGCCTCTTAATATTAATAAATATTGGGCAACCAATATAAACAATATAGAGGAACAGGCATTCGAAATGTAGTATTACTCTGTAATACCACAAGGTAAGGTTGGGGTTGCAGACTACAGAAGCAACAATCTATCTTACAAGACCATCATTTACGTTTCTGCCTCACCATCTGTGTTGTCACTGAAATAATGCAACCGACTTGAAAATTAGTGAAGGTTGCAGGCTAAAAGCACTGTACAGAGAAGTGATACAGCACCCACATTCGGTTATATAGTTGTGGGTCGTCCACGCTTCCCTAGCACTCTGCAATCTGTCTTAAATGTGCCCCAAGCTAGGCTTCCCCTTGGTGCTTGGTTTTGCTAAGAGACTACACAGAACACACAGATACAAAGCTGCACCCATCATTGTGTTGCACCCAGTCATATGCCGAGGCACACAAGGCACTGTAGAAGCACCAGATCAGACACAAATGAGAGGGTGTGGATAAATGGTGGGCACAGCCACCAGTTAGGATGAACACCCACCCATCCATGTGCACCCAACCCCTCACCTTCAGTGAATCAAGCAGAGCCCAGCCAAATATCCATGATCAGCTTCAGTGATACAGATCTGAGAGCTGGAATCTTAAGCAAAACACATCAAACCCCATGACCCCCTCCCCTTATCTTAGTAAGACATTTCAGACTCCAGCGATCACACCTCTTCCGTTCATCATGTTTGGTAAGACAAACAGAGCCATAGAAGTACAAGGCACAGAAAATAAATGGTGGTGGCAGCAACACATTTAACAAATGACCAGCATTTGGCAATGTAAAACATTTTATTGTTAGCACCTGCAATCGTATGCATACATTTTTAGGCAATTGAAATCAGATGGGTGTTCATCTTGCATGTCAGGGGAGTGATTGCAAGAGTAGGGGCAGGAGGCCATTCATTTTCACATCAGACCTTAAGTGTGTGGTTTCTGAATTGTTTTATAAGTGAAATAGAGATATAACTGATTGTAACATTGAAGCTGCACTAGAATAGTCTCATTAGAATGTGTAAAGAAGGTAGATATCCCCACACAAGTAAGTTTGCCCCTCCCCATTGTCTCTCAAGTTAGCACCTCTGCCAACATTTTGGGGGGAGCCAATGATGCTTCCTGCCTGGGGTGCAATCTGGTCTAAGACCGGCCCTGTGCACATGCACAGTAGGAAAAATGTGGGGGCTGCCCTTTCTCGATGATCGTGGCGCTGCTAAGGGGTAGGGAAACTTTGGAATGACAGAATGCGCCCTACTCCAACATGGAAGTAGAGGGTCCACAAAAAAGAGTTAAAGTGTTTCTAGCAATAGCCCCATCTATGCTTAGGTGACGGACTCCTTCACTTATGAAGCCGAGGTCTCATCCCTTTTGTGGGATTGTAAGACAATTGTAAAAAGTGGAATAGTTGAAAAAAACATTAACAAAGAGGGTACATTTTAACATATAAATTAGATGCTTTATTTGGACACTTCTTAAAAACATTGTTGATCAAAAAAACAGATGGTAATAATTTTACCTGGATTTAAAGTGTTCCACAAGCTCTGTTTTAGGTGGACAGGGCACGCTGGCAATGTTTTCTGACAATGTATGTGTACTCAGAACAAAATTGCACGCAATTCCATGATTATACATCTCCATCCCTTGAATGGCAAAATGCAATCTCACCTCCAAATCTACCGTGTGACAAAATGCTCTGAGTCCCATCAGAGCTCTAGAGAGTTTTATCAAACACAATCTTCTCAAGTGCTTTGTGTGGAGGCGAAGATGGAATCAACCACTTCTTCCGTTCCTACACAGGACAGTTCACAAACATCCTAACTGTTCGGACTTTCACGACAAAAAAATACAAATTTTTTGCTTCTTGCAGCCATATCCCATCCCATCCTCATCACCCCTCACCTCCCCAGGATTATTAGATAAGTTTGAATGTTGTGTTTTTTAATATGTTTTTACCGCGATGTCCGCGGACACCAAATATGGATCCAAGATGGTGGGCCTGCACCTCACGCTTCATCCCAGCCAATCAACGGGCACCTCGCATGTCCGCCGACATGATGCAAGCTGATTAGCCAATCGGTGTCCTGTCCGCGGAGCGAACAGGGAAGTACGTCCGCGGAGCGGACATAGATATCACACATTTTTTTGTGACCTACTTTTTGGTTGTTTTAAAAAAAAAGACTTTCACCAAATTTACAAAAGCTCGCTTTTCGGACCTAGCCGCTGCTCCTGCCGCATATTTGGTGAAAATCCATCCAGCAGTTTGCGCTCTGGGCGTGAGCAAAGTTTTTTCTCCATTCAGTCTATGGGAAAAAAATAAATGTAGGCATCCCCCTATACCTTTCCCCCCCTGGACCAAACCTCACCAAACTTTGCATAAAAATTCAGAGTGGGACATATACTTTTTGCAAAGTTTGGTGTGGATTCGTCCAGGGGGAGCGAAGTTATCCGCGCCATGTACGCGATAATCTGCCCTTAGGTCAGTTCCTGAGACTAAAAAATCCATCCAGCAGTTTGCGCTCTGGGCGTGAGCAAAGTTTTTTCTCCATTCAGTCTATGGGAAAAAAATAAATGTAGGCATCCCCCTATACCTTTCCCCCCCTGGACCAAACCTCACCAAACTTTGCATAAAAATTCAGAGTGGGACATATACTTTTTGCAAAGTTTGGTGTGGATTCGTCCAGGGGGAGCGAAGTTATCCGCGCCATGTACGCGATAATCTGCCCTTAGGTCAGTTCCTGAGACTAAAAAGAAATAGCACAAACAGAAATGATTTTCAAAAGGAAGCAGTAAAAATGAAAGACAAACTGGAAGAAAGGGGCTACCCAAATAACATCATTGAGGCAGCCTGGAAACGAGCGAAGAATAACAACAGAGAGGCACTCCTAGAATATAGGGAACAACGTATGGAACGTGCACAGAATGAACCAAATAAACGACTGGTATTTGTGAACACTTATAACCATCTCTCTAACGATATTAAAAAGATCATTGGTAGAAATTGGCACGTCCTAGAGAATGGGGATCAGCCAATTGCTAGACCAATAATTGCTTTTAAACGAAGCCGTAACATCAAAGATCTCTTAACTAGAAATGATATCAGTAGGAAACCCAAACCACACTACCACAACAATGGGGGTTTCAAATTCTGACAGGCCACGTACAATGTGGTAACTGTCGCTGTTGCTCTACCACCTTTAAAAACACAGCAGTTTTTATCGGTCTCCCAACTATGTGGCAACAAAAACATTTTACTAACTGTAACACAAGAATGGTCATCTATGCAATTTGGTGTCCCTGCAAGAAAATCTACGTGGGGAAAACAGAGAGGAAAATAAAAATCCGGATAGGAGAACATAAAAGTTGCATTCGAAATAAAACCCGAAATGCACCCCTAGTACACCACTGGATTGAGTTTAACCACAATGCAGAAGACATTAGCTGGACCATTCTATACAAGCTTACACAAAGTATGGACAATAATAGAGACAAAAGAATTCTCATGAAAAAGGAACAACGACTGATCTTTTTAACCAATAGTGTGACGTGTGGCCTGAATGATAAAATCGATTGGTGGGCGTAACCAATTCAGCCAAAAGATACAACATGGTGCAGTTCTCCACCACATACATGTATCAAACCGAGTAGAGACTGCTCCGCTGCGCTATATTTTGAACCATAAGAGGTGTCAAAATGAGTAAAGTAATCACGAGGTTAGTGACATAAGACAACTAACTGACACAAGATAATCAACCGAAAGCCCCAATCTGCCTAAAAAAAGTGTAGCAGCCAATGGTAGTCGCACGTTTAAAACCTATTGTGCTTTACCATATAAATCGGCTCGAGATAAAATAAGAATGGATACCATCCACCTCTGTTTTGTTCCCATCTGGGAGCCATTTGGGGCCACAGTGATGGAGCATGAGTCCCTGTCTGATCGAGCTTTTGAGACGTTCTGATGCGCTTCGCTTCGCTGTGCGCATGCGCCCACCAGTAACACTACACCATAAAAACATGGGCTGGTTGCCACAGAAACAGATACCACCCCGTTAAGACGGAAGGACGTTGGGACGTAATCGGCCCCGCGACACATTCACGTGATACTCCACTGTGGAAAGAGACAGGCGAGCCAAAGACGCGAGGAAAGCCTGACGAGCGCGAATTCCGTACGAAAGGTAAGCGCTCCAACCAACATGATCTCGGGCTAAATAACAAGGTCCATGATCCGGCAGGGTCTCGCCATCTAGAATACTCTAATTGGAACATCTAATAATGCTGTAAAAAACAAAAAACTGTAGAAAATAAAAAAACGAAATTACCTAAATGAACTGCTAATGAGATGAAAGATGGTAAACTCGGGTGTAGATCTAAAAAATGTGATCCCTGATCCCCCAAATAAATGCATCTACTCCGGTCTAGAATTGATGACGGAATTCGAATTACGATTGGAAATGGCTATCCCCTGCAGTGCCTTTTCCCACTCTCTCCCTCTTTACCCTTTGTGCTCTTTTTTGATAATAGAAATTCGAACTGGGAACACGGGAGAGAGTCGCAGGAGCAAGACAGAACAAACCAATTAAAACATAAGTAGCGAAGATAGGTGGGTTCTTCTTTTTTCTAACCCGTTATAAACACTTGGACGAATGAATACATAAACCTAGTAAACAGATTTTTTTCCCCTCCATCTAGACCTAGCTCCCGCTCAAGCGTCTCGAAATCTGTATCGACCTCGATTAAACAGAGGATTCTTTACGAAGCATCAATGGAACACTGAATAGTAGACAAATTTCGACCATTTTTCAAGGGTGAGTGACCAGTCGTTGGTTATGTTAAAAATGTTAAAAACGTTAGATAGGTCAAAAGCGAAAGGCTGGTTCCTCCGCCTCCGTTGTTTCTTGACCCCTATTGCAGATTCATGAATAGTTAGAAATTATATGCAATGTTGATTAACTTCCCCACGGCACAGCCATCCGTTCGACGCTGATTGATTGCCATTATTCAACAATGGTTAATGCAGTATGCAGTAGAAGAATGGGCCACTAATATGCCTGCTCTTGTTTTTTGTGTTTTGCTGCTCCTCAATAGGTGGTGGATCGTGATCTTCCCTTCTCATATTAACGGCGAAGGGACTTCAAACTCTGACTAAGAAAAACTATATCGAAATTTGAAATATGTAGATATAGAGCTGTTTTTATATATTGATTTTACTGCAAACAATTACTATGAAATTAGAGTGAATTGTGTAGGCCACACCCATCCTTCTAGCAAGCCCCTGATGAATTTCCCCAACAATCATTGATAGCTACACACTATATGGAAAGAAACATGTTGGGCAATAGATGTGTATGTTTTGAAGGAAATTTTTATAGGATTCTGCGAGTGAGTGAACATGAGAATAAGTGAGTTGTGTGAAACTAGGTATGACTGTGTGTGAAACATTACACAACACAGTACGCTTTTACAAGCCTCTCTAAAACAAAAACCACGTAGTGTTTTAAAAATGAAGGATTGAAGTTGTCACCTACGACCTAGTGATCTATTTTTTAGAGATCTACTGTCACTGTTTATGAATTAGGCAGTGAGTGCACATTTGTGGTGTTCTTAAAAATGTATGTATCTTTTTGTATATTTGAACAATAAAATATGTATACATTTATAATTAAACTCGCATTAACGTAATTTCTGTTAATGCGGAGTACAGCAGTAAGCAGCAACGAACAGGGACCACCTAGAGTGAGCAGCTACAACTAGCACTAGCTGTGTTTTTATGCAATAGTGAAGGGTTAACCCCTTGAATTTGGGGGTACGCTAGTGCTACATATCCCTCTATCTCTTTCTATTGTTTGAATGGGAGCGAAGTTATAAGCCACCCAAAAAGTGCTCGCCCTATGGGTTTATCAACTTAACCATAACTACACGTATTGAAGTGAGTAAAGAATGGATGTCTCCACTACGTATTATAGCAGAGCTGGACCAGAGAATGAAGGCCTCTTTTCCAGTATGTCTCAGTTAAAAATGCAATTGAATTACAGAAGCAGATTTCAGAAAGGCAAGCCTGGACGAGCCCCAAGAAGCCAAGGTCTTATCAGGTTGGGGTGAGCAGACATCGGACACAAATCATGTGAAAGAACGTAACTCTTGCTCAAAAGACATGTACAAAAACAAGGAAGACGTCAGAGGTCTATTAGAAAGTAGTATTTTAAATACAGTAGAGCTCAATTATGTGGTCGTCAGTCACATGGAAGGATGAAGTTTGTCGAACACCATGGTCACACCTACGCATGAGGGCAGAGCGTGCCTTCACTCCCCTGAATTCTCCAGAGCAAAAGAACACTCTCAAGGACAAGTTCAAATCCTTAATTGACAGCAGACTACTGAGGTGATGATAGATGAATCTGCTAATTGGTGGGAAGCTATGGTTAAGACTAGCTCACCAGCACCTGGAAGACCAGCCTGTGTGCTGCTAACATAGGTTGAAAATTACTGACGGAGGTCAGAGTGCAAACCAATGGTAGGGGGCTGCGTGATTAAGGGTCCTATAGTTTGAGCGTTGTAGTGGCCATGTAGTTATGGTTAAGTTGCGAAACCCATAGGAAAAGCACTTTTTGGGTGGCTTATAACTTTGCTCCCCCTGGAGGAATCCTCACCAAACTTTGCCAAAAAAGTAAATGGCCCATTCTGCCCCAGATTTCTGTCACAGCTACAGCCCAAACTGCTGAATAGATTTTCACCAATTGTGCGGCAGGAGCGGCGGCTTGATCCCGAAAGCGTGCTTTGTAAATTTGGTGAAAATCCGTCCAGTAGTTTTTGTTTAAAATGACCAAAAAGTGGGTCTAAAAAATTAGTGATATCTATTCACGCTCTCCGGACACACTTCCCTGTTCACTCCGCGGACAGGACACCGATTGGATAATAGGCTTGAATCATGTCCGCGGACACGCAACATGCCTTCTGATTGGCTGGGATGAGGCGTGAGGTGCGTCAAATTGTTTCGATGCGCCCAGCATATTGGATATGCAGACATGCACTGGAAGTGAGCATAAATCCAATTTTGTGTTGTGTGTATGAGTGCTTGGAGAGGGTGGGGAGTAAGCGATGGGTCAAATGCTGTATTTGTTTAGGTGGGAGAAGGCTGTGATGTGTTTGCAGTCACTGCGGTTATCCACGGACATAATAGACACTGGGCACACTACTGGCTATTTTAGTTTAGTATAATGGATGTTGCTTTTGGGTCGTTAGAAGAGCATTGGGTGAAGAGGGTATGTATTGAAGAGTGTGTACGTTGGTTGTAATTATTTTTTAGAATGTTAATTAAAGTTTATACTGTTGAGGTGGATGTATTATGTTTTTGGGTTGTGGTTATTTGTTAGGAGTTTGTTTCTATGGGTGTGTTATGCTGCAGTGGTTGTGGCCAGGGCCTAGAGTCTTGGGTGCATGCCCAATTCTACCAAACATTTTGATTGTGGTATGTGGGATGCTTAGGGGATATGTTTTCAAAAATGTGAGTACTGATTGGTAGTAGTGTAATAGTGTTTATAGGATAGTGAGATGATGTGTTGATTGGTGAGGGTAAGCATTTACTTTTTTGGATGGAAAAGTAGGTTTCTTCTGAGTTCTCGTTCGTATTTCAGACGCTGTTAATACAGACATGGATTTCTTTGTTTTTGCAGTAGTATTGCTTTCTGATAACTGTGCATAGCATGTACATGCACTTTTCTGTGTCTATGTGCATTCTGTATATTTTATTTAGAATCTGTTAGTTGAATGTGCTTTAGAAATGAGTACAATAGTAAGCGCACAGCGCACACTTGGCTTCGTAAGGCTGTGTTATTGGATGTTAGGAGATAGAAGAAATAATTGTATGCTTTATTAGCTATTTTTAAATTACAGGACCTGTATGGAAAAGTATGATATATCTATTTGTGAAGGTGTGGGAAATAAATCAAAAGGTTTTGATGGGATCAGCAGCTTATTACTCAGTAGGTGATTACTAAGATTACTAAAGTACTGGGTGATTCTGTGGTGCTTGTAGATGGGAGAGTCCGAAATAAAGTAAGGGTTGCAAGGAAGGGCCTGGTGCTTGTGTTGCAGACTGAAGGACCGGGGGGGTGGGGGTGTTGTATGTCTTGCTTCACAACACTCTACATAGATATAGATGATGTGATAGATATGACTGCACCTGTGAATAGTTGAATGCTGTTGTGAAATCTAGCACGGAATTGGCAACCAGCTGGAATGAGACAGCTGTCTAGATTGGAAGAACAGCTGTAGAGGCAGTGGTGTTGTTTCAGCTGGCAGCCTTTCACATGCTATTGGCTATCTGTGTGCGTAAATAAAGATGCATGTACTCATCCTGGCTGCGTGTAATTTTATAAAACACTAGAAAGCATCTTTCCATAATTATACTGTTATTTCTCCTATTTTTTAACATGAAATGGCACTTTGTTAGATAGCTGTGTGTGTTGTGTCTGATTACTAATATAGTAATTTGTAAAGATGGTTGAAATGATAGAATGTATGTGAAATATGCAGAATGTATAGAAAGGGACACTTTATGTACATTTTATGCACTATAATGCATTAAATGCTATCATGGTTGAAATGTGGGTAAATACATGGCAGTGGTTACAGAAATGATAGAATGAATGAAGAAAATAACAGTTTGAACATTGCATTTAATAATATGGGTAAATAAAAATGTGGAGATCAGACAACTTTACAAGTGACACTTGATCATAGCAGATGGGAGAAATGACAGTCAGCTTGTTTTACAGGTTACACAGGGTAAGTGGCAGTTGCTCTGTTTATTTGCATTTATACAAGAGATGTACATGTACCATACATGCCAATCCTCCCATTTCGGCGGGAGACTCCCCATTTTTCCTTGAAAAATATTGTTATTATTCATGTTTGCCTGCCAAAAATACATCTTTGCCCAATGCATTCTTATGAAACAAATGCTGTCTCCCGATTTGTCAGAGGAAATGTCCCTCTCAGGTGGGTTGGAATGTTGGCATGTATGATGTGCTGTGCAAAAAATATTCATACCTGTACTTAGTGTTCATGCATGTGGGTGTGCATGAATCTGCAAGTAGAAATGTTGGAGAGTTTACTAGTAGTTGCTGTAGGTGTTTTGCAGTCACAGCGCAATTATACGCTGAGTGAGCAACAGTACAGCTAAAATGCTGAATTGTGATGATGGAGTTAGATGTAGAGGTATTGCATGTGATTGGTGGACGGTTGTGTGACTGCTTAACAGTAGCCAATGAGGGAATGGTGCAGAGAGTGAAGTGGAAAGGGTAGAAGGGCTGCCCCAGTGTTACTTATGTGCCCTGCAGATAGCGCGGCTGTTCACAGACAGGACATGGCACACCTGGGCTTCAGACCATGAAATGGGAGTGTATTTTGATGATTAGCCAATCAGGTTTTGAAGTTCTGCTTCATCGTAGTGAAGATGGCAGAGGTGGAGAAAGTCAGTGTGGTGGTGCTTGGAGTTATGTTTGTGAATGGTTTGGAGCAGTATGCCAAATGTAGGAAAGTGGGAAAGGATTTTGATGTAAAATGAGTGGAGGTGGTGTGGAGCACTGTGCCTGGTTTCAATTTGCAGGCAATGGTAGAAGTTTGCCAAGATATGGCTAGGGTTAACAGTCCACCTGTGGGTTCTCCTGCACTGTGGTGCTTTGCATTTGGGTTATGTCATTGTCCCTACTTTGTTAAAAGATCTAGAAAACTTGGTTCAGGCAGCAATGAAACTGCTTCCAAATGCCAAGGTCATTTTTTCTGGTTTGGTACCTAGGGCAATATTGGACAATAGTTCTGTTTTTTGTCCTCAGCAAAATATTGCCAGGTGTTTAATCAACTGAGGCATGTTTGCCTTTATGCTTAGAGCTGGCATGTGCTTTTGCAACAATGACAACATTGACTCTGGTAATGTTGATTACTTTAAAGAAGATGGTATGTCTTTATCTTTTGTGGAAAATGCCATGCTGTTTTAGAACATACGGGTTGCTTTGAAGAAGCTAATGTGAAGCTTTTTGGAGGAAACTAAGCAGAAAAAACCCAAATAAATACAAAATAAAAGGTGTTCCTGAAGCATCTGCAAAAAACCAACCTCAAAGGGGAAATGGGCCACACTATTTAAATTTTACTTCTCTACGCTCAGATTTTTTGATTTGTCCACGGACAATGCATATTACATACAAGATTTTTGAGGTTGAGGGGGATGCAAACGAGACGTAGCACAGCAAGGGGTTGGTCAATAGGTTTTACTGGGTGTGATGTGTGAGCAGAGAGTTTGTCAGAAAGTCTTTTTCCTGAGAGGAGAGGAGAAGTTATGGCTTTGTGTTTTAGAAAGCAGATTGTCTGGATTTTGGGAGATGCATGGATAAATTGGTTGGAGGTGCATGCAGATCACTGTGGAGTGGCTGTACATCTTGTATTCCCTTGTGTAGAAGTACACTGGCATGGAGTGCGTGGAATGAAGTGGTTGGATTTGGTACCTCTTTGTGCTACTTTGGGTACACAGCGTCATCCAGACATTATTATTATTCATTGTGGAGGGAACAGTTTAGGTCAGGTTTCTGGAATCTCGCAATGAAAGAAGGACTTCGGAAAGTCATGGACATGTATCCAAACACCAGGGTAATTTTTTCCTGTATTGCGCAGAGACAAATGTGGCTGCGTTCTTCTTCATTTAGTCCACAAATGGAGAAAGCAAGGTGCGATGCTAACTAGGCTGTCTGTGCCTTTTTGAGAGATGTTGGTATGTCCTCTTTTCACAATGAAAACATTATGTTTCGTAGTACACTTTTTTGCAGAGATGGAGTACATCTTACCTATGACGGCAATCAGATTTTTCTGCAAAATATACAAAATGTATTGCAACCCTTTTTGGAATTACAGAAATCCATTTTCCAGTAGGTGTTGACCATTTGAAGTTTTGGAAACACAAAAAAACACCACAAAAAGCTCTTTTCAGAGCCACCACTTCCTCCCTGAGAAAAGTGCAGTGGTCATGACCTGGCAGCACTGCAAAGATTTTAGAGGTCTGTGAACAGTCCGCAGACTTGTAAAAATGCAAAAATGCACAGGGCCTTGTGCATTTCATTGACAATTCTCTTTTTGAACTGTGAAAGGCAGCTCTAAAAAGCCTTTTTTTTGTTTTTTTTTGTTTTATTTTTTTGGTTATGCAAACACGACACACAAGGAATGGAAGGGAAAGAAGGGTAAGGAAGGGACACCAACCACAGGGATAAGAAAGGGCAGGTGGAGAGAGGAAGATGTAGGGTGGGCCTTATTCAGGTAGGTAGCAGTTCTTCTCATGCTCCTTGCCCACAGTCTCAAAAGCATGTCAAAGGTTCTCCCACCTGCAGAGTACAGCATCGCAGTGCATGCACAATACTGTGACCTTTAAAAGGTAAGGATCAAAAGCATCATGTATGGCCTGCGAGGCAGTTGGAGGGATGCGTTGCCCCACAGGAGTGTCTCTTGTGGTGGCAGGAGGAGAAATGGAGGAAGCTGCAGGGTCACTCAACCCACTATGTTTATCGCAAGGTACAACCTTAAGAATAGCTGCAACGTGGAACGATTTTAGGTGTCGCTTCAATGAGGTAGTACCATAGCCGTACAAACCCAGTGTCCCACGACTCAGCACCATCTTGCACTGATTGCAGGTTACCTTATGTGCACATGCTTTTGGTACTCCATCAACAGTGGTAAATAACCTCCACACCCAAGATTAACAGTGAGAACTAGTAGTAGGGACTTCCACTACCTCATCCTCTTCATCCTCTTCATCACTCTCCTCTGTATCCTGACGCCTGGCCCTCGGGGAGGTGTTCGTGGTGGAGGGGGTGGGGGTGCTGCTGAGACAGCAGTAGCACCAGCAGCAACAATGGTTTCCATCAAGACAGCTGTTTCAATGAGCTAGTGCAATCCAATGCAACAAGGAGAAGTCTCTGTCCTGGAAGGCCAAAATAGAATAAGGAGCAGCTCTGGTGTGTGGCCCTTTATAGGAGTGCTGGGGTGTGCTCAAACATTTCAAACAAAAAGAAAGGGCTCAAAAAATTTCAAAAAGTATGCAGATCGCCAGGGACATAGTGTGGGACATGTGCAAGGGTGAGTATTCCCAGGAAATATCTTGTATTGCTGAAAAAAATACCTTTTAGGTGTCTGGGGGCCAGGACAGTGTTCATTACCCTTAGCGCACGTGCGGTCACATGATGACGTCGAGGACACATTGGCGAATGGGACAGCTGTCCTAGGACACCAAATGCACGGGGTGGGGTCTACGCATGCATGCAGGTTTTCTACGGATAGTGTTCCAGTCCCCGAACTAATTAAAAGTGTGACACACGTGCGGCAATCAGTTGTGGACAGGCACAATGTTCGTAGTGGCAAGTATGTGCTACACATGCACACGGGTGTTCTACCGACAGTGTTCAGGTCCCGAACAAAATAAATGTGTGTCACAACTTTGCGGACAGGCGGACTGCCTATGTGTTCTACAGACATATTCATTCTGGTTATGGACAATGCGAACAGGGGGAATGTTCTTACGACACTTATTTTGCATAGCTACGAACATGCAGACGTCTTTAGTGTTCTGCGGACACCCCTATTTTGACTACGGCAATTTGAACAGGTATAGTGTCCTAAGGACACTTCCATCTTGATTGAGGACAGTGTGAACAGGTATAGTGTCCTTAGGATACCCTCATTTTGGTAATTGCGGACAGGCGGACATCTTGTGTGTCCTAAGGACACCTCCATTTTGATTGACAACAATACGAACAGGCATAGTGTATCTAGGACACCCCCATTTTGGTTAATTGAAGCCATCCCGGACAGCTGCCCTGTCTGCTGACACCTTAAGTGCCTTTTTTAAAAAAAAAATAAGACACAGAGGAATATAATAACAACACACTTAGGGGCCGATTCATGGAACAAACGTGTGCCGAAAATCTTCGCGCAAGCAGAAAAAAATAGGCGCACGCGATTCATGGAAGTCCCTACGCGTGTTCACCTCGGGATGTGCGCCAAACCCGTGCATGGCGCACAAGTCACTGCAACATCCCGAAAGGCGTGCGCGACACGCACAGTGAAAGCGCACAACCTCGGCGCATACACCAGAAAGTGGGCGCGACACGGGGTGTAACGCGCGGAATGGGGAACAACGCGCAAAAATAAGGGCGTAACTGGGGATGTACTGCAGGGAAGCAGACGGAACGCCCACACGCACTCGAACCACACATATTCATGGAATCGAATAGGGCAAAGCCACGCACAGCCAAAGACACGCACAAGCTGAAACACGTCCGCCACACGAAGGCAGGCGGTAGAGTCCCAGCGCATCACAAAAGTGGCAACATACAGCAATTGGGCCTGTACGAGCGGGGCACGTGTATTGCGGGGGTGCGCGGGAAGCAACAAATGCGATTGAGCGAGGTACGTGTATTTCGGGGGTGCGCGGAAGTTACACACGCGATTGAGCGGGGTATGTGTATTTCGGGGGTGCGCGGGAAGTTACACACGCGATTGAGCGGGGTACGTGTATTTCGGGGGTGCGCGGGAAGTTACACACGCAATTGAGCGGGGTACGTGTATTTCGGGGGTGCGCGGGAAGTTACACACGCGATTGAGCGGGGTACGTGTATTTCTGGGGTGCGCGGGAAGTCACACACGCGATCTCATCAGGGTACGTGTATTACAGGGGTGCGCGGGAAGTTCCACACGCGATATCATCAGGGTACGTGTATTACAGGGGTGCGCGGGAAGTCACACACACGATCTCATCAGGGTACGTGTATTTCGGGGAGCGGGGGAAGTATCCCACACAACAACAGCAGGGTACGTGTATTCCAGGGGTACGCGGGAAGTTCCACACGCAATTCCATCAGGGTACGTGTATTACAGGGGTGCGCGGGAAGTTCCACACGCGATATCATCAGGGTACGTGTATTACAGGGGTGCGCGGGAAGTCACACACACGATCTCATCAGGGTACGTGTATTTCGGGGAGCAGGGGAAGTATCCCACACAACAACAGCAGGGTACGTGTATTCCAGGGGTGCGCTGGAAGTTCCACACGCAATTCCATCAGGGTACGTGTATTACAGGGGTGCGCGGGAAGTTCCACACGCGATATCATCAGGGTAGGTGTATTACAGGGGTGCGCGTGGAGCAGCACACGTGAATTGCACGTGTGGGTCCTCCCAGGTGTTCCCTCTACACCCTCCACGGCCCCTGCAGTTGGCTCACACCACAGGGCCTACCCAGCACATGTCATGCAGGCACCCCATCCACCATGGCCATGCCCACCAGCCAACCCACATGTCAACTTGCACTACTGCCCACCAACGCATGTCCCCCTGCACCCCCAGCCACCAGGGGCACCCTCCACCAGGCCCCCACCCATGTCTCCCACCACCCCCACCCCCCAGTAGTGCAGGGGCAGCCTCCACCAGGCCCCCACCCATGTCTCCCACCACCCCCACCCTCCAGCCACCAGGGGCACCCACCACCAGGCCCCCACCCATGTCTCCCACCACCCCCACCCCCCAGCAGTGCAGGGGGAGCCTCCACCAGGCCCACACCCATGTCTCCCACCGTCCCCACCCCCCAGTCACCAGGGGCAGCCTCCACCAGGACCCCACCCATGTCTCCCACCACCCCCACTCCCAGTCACCAGGGGCAGCCTCCACCAGGCCGCCACCCATGTCTCCCAGCACCCCCACGCCCCAGCCACCAGGGGCAGCCTCCACCAGGCCCCCACCCATGTCTCCCCCCACCCCCACCCCCCAGCAGTGCAGGGGCAGCCTCCACCAGGCCCCCACCCATGTCTCCCAGCACCCCCACCACCCAGCAGTGCAGGGGCAGCCTCCACCAGGCCCCCACCCATGTCTCCCAGCACCCTCACCCCCCAGCATTGTGGGGCACCTGCCAGCAGGCCCCCACCCATGTCCAACTCATGTTCCCCACCACCCCCACCCCCCAGCCACCAGGGGCAGCCTCCACCAGGCCCCCACCCATGTCAAACACCACCCCCACCCCCTAGCCACCAGGGGCAGCCTCCACCAGGCCCCCACCCATGTCTCCCACCACCCCCACCCCCCAGCCACCTGACACGCTCACCTGATTCCCGCAGAGGCGCCGGTCTTGACTGGGTGAATGCCGTATCTTCAAAGGTGATGTGTAACACACGGTTGGCTCTTTGGGCTGGACCTCTGTGCACTGTATGTCTGACTCGAAGAGTAAGATGTCTTAGGTAAGTGAACGCCGAGCTCTCCATCTGCCTCGGGGCAGGGTGCCGTAACCAGTTTCTTCACTGGATAAGGGTGCAGGCCTCTTGACCTCAGAGGACTGCTGTCCGTCGTTAACTCCACGAAGGGTAAGTTCTGGGCACTTCAAATGTCTTAAAAGTCTTTTGTAATGATATCTCTTGTTTTGCAGGGTTCCGGCGATGGCGGATGGCGGGCTGATGAGAGTTGAGGATCGAACCCGCATGAGGAATAGAAGCGCCTGGAAGCACGTAAGTAAGCGCTTGTAGCCTGCTTCACGATGCGCACTAACTGTCCCTTTTATCTTGCAGGTACAAGTTCGGAGCTTTAGAGAAGCTGAAGGGTGCTGGAATACCCACTGGATTCGGCGTGGGAAGGAGTAATGGCACGTGAGTAATAAAGTTGCCCAATGTCTTTAAACGCACCTTCTTTTGTTTTTCAGATGCGGGATGCAGCGCCGAAGGCCTCCGGAGCGTGCGAAGAGCTGGTAAGCTTTTGTCTTTCAGATGCCGGAATGCAGTGCGAAGACCTCCGGAGCATGCGAAGAGTAGGTAAGCCTTTGTCTTTCAGATGCCGGAATGAAGCGCGAGGCGTTGGTGACAGCCGATGGACCAGGTAAGAGATGCGCTGCCACTGAAGACCGTAGTGCTAACCTGTTCTTTCTTTGTCTTTACAGGTGCTGCTGAAGACTGGATTCCAGGATGGTAAGCCTTTGTTCCCTTAGGCCCAGGATCAGAAGCAGAAGACACGATGAGCGTTCTGCTGCAGAGAATGCAGAATAATGCAAAGCAAGATTCATCCATCGGGTGTGGTTTAAATAGCCTCCTGTAGTGCTTAGGTGTCTCCTTCCACAGCCACGCCTAGGTAAGAAAAGAGTTCCTGCTTTCCAGAAGAGTTCCAGTGTTCTGAACCTAGGGAGTGGCTCCTGCCCCACCCAACAGGAAAAGTAGTCCCAAACAGAAGAGGATCAGGGGTTCAACTGGCAGGTAAGCAGCATGGTCTGCTGCAGGTAAGTCCACCCAAGCGTTATGAGCCCGGCGCTTCCAGCGCTGGGACTGGGCACCTTTATGAGCCTGGTGCCACTGGCGCCAGGACAGGGTCCAAAAGGTCCCAATTGGGACTGGCTGGCACTCGGAACCGGGGTTATGGGTCTGCTTCCAAGGGAGTCGGGCAAGTCCTGATCTTTTGGAAGCAGAGATCATGACAGCACCCCCCCTCAAGGCCCCTCCCAAACCGGGCTTCTCCGGGGGTTTGGGCTTGTTAGGAAATGTTCGATGAAATCCTTTGATTAGACGAGGCGCGTGGACATATTCTGCAGGTTCCCAGGATCTTTCTTGGGGACCGTAGCCTTTCCAGTCAGTCAGGTAAAATAGTTTAGATTTGGAGATCTTGGAATCCAGGATGCTTTTGACTTCAAACTCGAGTTCTCCATCAACTAGAATAGGTTTTGGAGATGTAGTTAGTCGGGTTTGAGGTTGCACGGGTTTTAATAGAGAGACGTGGAAGACCGGATGTATCTTCATGTGAGGGGGCAAGTCCAACTTGACCGCTACTGGATTTACTATGGTAGTGATGGAATAGGGACGAAGGTATCTTGGGTTGAATGTGCATGGTCCTTTTAGAGGTAGATATTTGGTGGATAACCAGACTTGATCTCCTACTTGATATTGGGGGGCTTCCTTCCGATGTTGGTCTGCTCCTTTCTTGTATTGTTCTTTAGCCCTTTGAAGGTGAGAAACGGCTTCCTTAAAGGCTTGGGTGATTGTAGAATGCAGGTGGTCTACTGCTGGTGTTCCAAGATCTTGGAGTGGATACAACTCCGAGGTTCGAGGGTGACTACCGTATAAAAGAAAACACGGGGTCTTCCCAGTTCCCGAGTGGACAGAGTTATTGTAGGCATATTCGGCTATCCAAAGGATATCTTTCCAAGTTTTTTCAGTTTGTTGTAGCATGCAGCGCAAATACTGTTCCAGAGTTTGATTGGTCCTCTCGGTTTGTCCGTCGGTTTGAGGGTGGTGGCTGGTCGAAAGTCTCACATCAATGTGAGCTGACCGACAGCAACTTCGCCAAAAATAAGAAATAAATTGACTACCTCGATCCGAAATTAGAACTGAAGGAAAACCGTGCAGTCGGACGATGTTTTCGAGAAATTCTCGGGCCAGAGTTGCTGCTGTTGGTAAGCCTTTGAGTGGAATGAAATGCGCCATCTTGGAGAATAGGTCCATGATTACTAGGATCGTATTGTATCCGGAGCATGGAGGTAGATCGGTGATGAAGTCCATAGAAAGCGTATGCCAAGGGCGAGGCGGGATGTCAATAGGGCGTAAGAGGCCGGCTGGTTTTTCCTTTTGACTCTTGTTTTGGGCGCATACTCCACAGGACATCATAAAGTCTCTGATAACTTTTTTCCAAGATGGCCACCAGAAGTAGCGCTTCATCTTTTCCGAGGTCTTGGTCATACCGGGATGTCCTTCCATTAAAGAATCGTGATAACAAGAGATTACCTTTTTCTGTAAATCTGTGCTGGGCAGGTATAACCGTTCTTGGAAATATAATAGGTTGTCCTTCACCGTAAAGTCCTTTCCCTGCAGATGCCAATTCTGTATGTCTGATGGAGTTACCAGTAGCCTGGCTTTATCCTTAACTTCCTCTATGGATTGTGTGGCGATTACACCTAGAATTCTTTGTTCGGGAATGATAGGTACAGGTTTAGGATTGATCAAATGTTCTTCCACTCCCATCCGAGAAAGGGCATCAGCTTTACCGTTTTTTGTACCAGGTCGATAGGTAATTATGAAGTCAAACTCGGCAAAGAATAGTGCCCAACGGAGTTGCCTAGAGGATTGAGCTTTTGCGGTTTTCAAATATTGCAAGTTTCGGTGATCTGTAATCACAGTAACGGTGTGTCGGGCCCCCAGAAGATAATGCCGCCAAGCTTTAAAGGCGGACTTGATAGCTAGAAGTTCCTTATCAGTAATAGTGTAATTGATTTCAGGAGGCGAGAATTTGCGGGACCAAAATGCCACGGGATGCAACTGATTGGTTACCGGGTCCTTTTGTGATAGAACTGCCCCCATGGCAAGGCTCGAAGCATCAGTTTCAACGATGTAGGGGAGTTCTGGGCGAGGATGTTTTAAGATCGGTGTAGAGATAAATCTAGTCTTCAAATTCTGGAAAGCTTGTTCCGCCTCGGTAGACCATTCAAAACGTTTGTTTTTCTTTACCAAGGCGGTGATGGGCTGGACTATTCAAGAGAATTCGGGGATAAACCTGCGGTAAAAGTTAGCGAAGCCTAACATGCTTTGAACACCTTTTACGGAGGATGGCGATGGCCATTTGAGAATTGCATCGACCTTCTTTGAATCCATACGCACTCCGCTAGGTGATAATATGAATCCCAAGAATTCAACTTCAGTCACGTTGAAAACACATTTTTCCAACTTAGCGAAAAGTTTGTGTTGACGCAATCACTCGAGGACCATTTTCACATGTTTCCGATGTTCAGTTTCCGATTAAGAAAAAACGAGGATGTCGTCAATGTAAACAACAACACACACATCTATGAGCTCTCTGAGGACATTGTTCATAAAATTTTGAAAGGCGGCCGGGGCATTGCAAAGTCCGAAGGGCATGACCTGATATTCAAATAGCCCATACTTGGTGCGGAAGGCCGTCTTCCATTCATCGCCCTCTTTTACTCGTACCAAGTGGTAGGCTCCTCTAAGATCCAGCTTTGTATATATGCATGCTTTTCTGACTTGGTCCAGGAGTTCAGGGATCAAAGGTAACGGATATCTATTCTTAACGGTGATCTGGTTCAGGGCGTGATAATCTATACAAGTTCTAAGGTCCCCTTCTTTTTTTGGAACGAAGAACAAAGCTGAGGAAGCAGGGGACTTGGAAGGACGAATAAACCCATTCGCTAGGTATTGATCCAGGTATTGTCGGAGGTGAAGATTCTCAGGCTCGGTGAGGGCATAAATTCTACTACAAGGAGGAGTAGATCCAGGTATCAGGTCTATCTGGCAGTCATAAGACCTATGAGGAGTTAGAGAGTTAGCCTGATCCTTCCGGAAAACATCTTGGAATTCTAGGTATTCAGGAGGTAACTGGGGAGCCTCCGAGGAAATTGCTGCCAGTGCAACACCAGGTCGAGGGTGACAAGTAGAGACACATTCTGGAAACTGAACCGTTCTTGCTCGCCAATCGATCTGAGGATTGTGCTTCTCTAACCAAGGAATTCCTAGAATAATCTGGAACTGAGGGGCCTTGATCACATCGAACACGATCTTCTCATGGTGTCCATCTTGACTTACTAGCGTCACTTCTTGGGTGGTATGCGTTACTGGTCCGGAAGCTATCTCCGTACCATCCACCGTAGTAATGACGTCCTTTACAGCCTTTGGACAAAGAGTCAGATTCATCCTCAAAACCATTTCATGATCCACATAATTGCCGATGGCACCGCTGCCGACGTAAGCTTCAATCGCATGTAATCGATCCGGATGTTCAGGGCTAATGAGGACCATAGGTATCACGAAATGCAAGGTCACGGAACTGGTTTTAACGCTCGGCAAGAGGACCTCTATTCTTGTCGGGCGAGGTCGTTTCCCTGCTCAGAGTTTGTGACCTTGGTAACTGCAGCTCCTACTGCCTTCTTGGCTGGTTTCACCGGACAGTCTCGAAGAAAGTGCCCCGAGTTTCCGCAATAGAGGCATAATTGCAGCTGTTTTCTCCTTTCCCGCTCCTTTTGTGTTAGTGGTCCTTTCAGGCCCCCTATTTGCATGGGTTCCCCGAAGTCTACTCCTTTGGTAGGAGTTGGTGGTTTGGAAAATACTCGAGCATCAAACTTGGAACGATCGGCCTTCCTGTTCTGCAGTCTGTGGTCAATTTGAACGACTAAGTCAATATAGTCCGAACAGTCTTGCGGGGGATTCACTACTTGGGCTAACACATCTTTGAACTCTCCACGTAGACCTCTATAAAACAGCGTAATCCTTTTGTCCTCAGGCCATCGAGTTTCCACTATCAGTCTGTTGAAAGACGCAATATAAGCCAAAAGGTCTTGATTACCCTGTCGCAATGAAAGGAGCTCATTGTCCAATGCCTGCCCCTGTGAATGTCTTGCAAACAGTTTTTCCATACTGAGCTGAAAAGCTTGAAAATCATGGAGAACCGGATCATCTTGATTAACTAGAGGGATCGACCAGTCTGCCGCATTGCCACTAAGGTACGAAAGCTACCATAGCTTGATCAGTTGGAAAGGCTGCTGGTCGGCATAAGAAGTGCAACCGGCACTGATTAATAAATACTGCAAACCTCTTTGGGTCACCAGAAAATCGTTCGGGCGGAGCCAGAGGTACATTCCCAGGTAGGTTGATCTGCACTGGGTTCGTAGAGGATGTTGAAGGAAGATTTGCCCCTGATGCGGGTAACGGAGTTTGTCCGGCTTGTGACTGTAGCAATTGTCTAGCGAGATCGTCTGTTCGCTCCTTGGAAATAATCAGTTCCCTTCTTAGAGCATTCGTTTCCTGACGGGCTGCATGCACTTCCCCAAGTAACTGGGCTAGCTGGTCGGTATCCGAGGTTTCCATAGCGCCTGGGTGGGAGTTTTGCGGTAGGCTTTGCGTTCTGTAACGCTCACCTGATTCCCGCAGAGGCGCCGGTCTTGACTGGGTGAATGCCGTATCTACAAAGGTGATGTGTAACACACGGTTGGCTCTTTGGGCTGGACCTCTGTGCACTGTATGTCTGACTCGAAGAGTAAGATGTCTTAGGTAAGTGAATGCCGAGCTCTCCATCTGCCTCGGGGCAGGGAGCCGTAACCAATTTCTTCACTGGATAAGGGTGCAGGCCTCTTGACCTCAGAGGACTGCTGTCCATCGTTAACTGCACGAACGGTAAGTTCTGGGCACTTCAAATGTCTTAAAAGACTTTTGTAATGATATCTCTTGTTTTGCTGGGTTCCGGCGATGGCGGATGGCGGGCTGATGAGAGTTGAGGATCGAACCCGCGTGAGGAATAGAAGCGCCTGGAAGCACGTAAGTAAGCGCTTGTAGCCTGCTTCACGATGCGCACTAACTGTCCCTTTTATCTTGCAGGTACAAGTTCGGAGCTTTAGAGAAGCTGAAGGGTGCTGGAATACCCACTGGATTCGGCGTGGGAAGGAGTAATGGCACGTGAGTAATAAAGTTGCCCAATGTCTTTAAACGCACCTTCTTTTGTCTTTCAGATGCGGGATGCAGCGCCGAAGGCCTCCGGAGCGTGCGAAGAGCTGGTAAGCTTTTGTCTTTCAGATGCCGGAATGCAGTGCGAAGACCTCCGGAGCATGCGAAGAGTAGGTAAGCCTTTGTCTTTCAGATGCCGGAATGCAGCGCGAGGCGTTGGTGACAGCCGATGGACCAGGTAAGAGATGCGCTGCCACTGAAGACCGTAGTGCTAACCTGTTCTTTCTTTGTCTTTACAGGTGCTGCTGAAGACTGGATTCCAGGATGGTAAGCCTTTGTTCCCTTAGGCCCAGGATCAGAAGCAGAAGACACGATGAGCGTTCTGCTGCAGAGAATGCAGAATAACGCAAAGCAAGATTCATCCATCGGGTGTGGTTTAAATAGCCTCCTGTAGTGCTTAGGTGTCTCCTTCCACAGCCACGCCTAGGTAAGAAAAGAGTTCCTGCTTTCCAGAAGAGTTCCAGTGTTCTGAACCTAGGGAATGGCTCCTGCCCCACCCAACAGGAAAAGTAGTCCCAAACAGAAGAGGATCAATGGTTCAACTGGCAGGTAAGTAAGCAGCATGGTCTGCTGCAGGTAAGTCCACCCAAGCATTATGAGCCCGGCGCTTCCGGCGCTGGGACTGGGCACCTTTATGAGCCTGGTGCCACTGGCGCCAGGACAGGGTCCAAAAGGTCCCAATTGGGACTGGCTGGCACTCGGAACCAGGGTTATGGGTCTGCTTCCAAGGGAGTCGGGCAAGTCCTGATCTTTTGGAAGCAGAGATCATGACACACCAGGGGCAGTCTCCACCAGGCCCCCACCCATGTCTCCCACCACCCCCACCCCCCAGCAGTGCAGGAGCAGCCTCTACCAGGCCCCCAACCGATTTCTCCCACCACCCCCACCCCCCAGCCACCAGGGGCACCCACCACCAGGCCCCCACCCATGTCTCCCACCACCCCCACCCCCCAGCAGTGCAGGGGCAGCCTCCACCAGGCCCCCACCCATGTCTCACCCCACCCCCACCACCCAGCACTGTCGGGCACCTGCCAGCAGGCCCCCACCCATGTCCAACTCATGTTCCCCACCGCCCCCACCCCCCAGCACTGTGGGGCACCTGCCAGCAGGCCCCCACCCATGTCTCCCACCACCCCCACCCCCCAGTCACCAGGGGCAGCCTCCACCAGGCCCCCACCCATGACTCCCACCACCCCCACCCCCCAGTCACCAGGGGCAGCCTCCACCAGGCCCCCACCCATGTCTCCCACCACCCCCAACCCCCAGCCACCAGGGGCACCCACCACCAGGCCCCCACCCATGTCTCCCTCCACCTCCAATCCCCAGCAGTGCAGGGGCAGCCTCCACCAGGCCCGCACCCATGTCTCCCACCACCCCCACCCCCCAGTCACCAGGGGCACCCTCCACCAGGCCCCCACCCATGTCTCCCACCACCCCCATCCCCCGGTCACCAGGGGCAGCCTCCACCAGGCCCCACCCATGTCGACCACCACCCCCACCCCCCAGCCACCGGGGGCAGCCTTCACCAGGCCCCCACCCATGTCTCCCACCACCCACACCTCCAAGCACTGTGGGGCACCTGCCAGCAGGCCCCCACCCATGTCCAACTCATGTTCCCCACCACCCCCACCCCCCAGCACTGCAGGGGCACCCACCACCAGGCCCCCACCCATGTCTCCTACCACCCCCACCCCTCAGCACTGTGGGGCACCTGCCAGCAGGCCCCCACCCATGTCCAACTCATGTTCCCCACCACCCCCACCCCCCAGCCACCAGGGACAGCCTCCACCAGGCCCCCACCCATTTCTCCCAACACCCACACCCCCCCAGCACTGTGGGGCACCTGCCAGCAGGCCCCCACCCATGTCCAACTCATGTTCCCCACCACCCCCACACCCCAGCACTGCAGGGGCACCCACCACCGGCCCCCACCCATGTGTCCTACCACCCCCACCCCCCAGCACTGTGGGGCACCTGCCAGCAGGCCCCACCCATGTCCAACGCATGTTCCCCACCACCCCCAACCCCCAGCAGTGCAGGGGCAGCCTCCACCAGGCCCCCACCCATGTCTCACACCACCCCCACCCCCCAGCACAGTGGGGCACCTGCCAGCAGGCCCCACCCATGTCCAACGCATGTTTCCCACCACCCCCACCCCCAGCAGTGCAGGGGCACCCACCACCAGGCCCCCACCCATGTCTCCCACCACCCCCACCCCCCAGCACTGTGGGGCACCTGCCAGCAGGCCCCCACCCATGTGCAACTCATGTTCCCCAGCCAACATGTCATCACAATCTAGATCCATGGTCCCTATGGTGAGCCTCCAAATGCAAAACACCCACCCGATTATTGCATCCACCCACTCATAATTTGCAATTACATCACAGAACACCAATTGCAAGTTCTGAAACAAACACATTTCCCTCACATACACCCAATGGGTGTCAGTGAATCTCAAAACACATATCATGAAATTCACCAAAAAAAATATGTATTAAAGGAAACATAAATAGAATAAAAAATGAAGAAACAGAAACGTGAATGTACAAAAATGAAAAGAAGCATGTCCTTTAAAAAAAGCAAAACCAAAAATAAAATGCCAAAGTAATGTTGTCCAAAGTCAATGTCCACAAAACAAAATCCAATGGGAAATAAAAAAGAAAGCCATTGCTCCATGGTTAAAAAGTGAAAAAAAAATACAATCCAACTGCGAACTATGTACATGGGAACAAGCCAGGGTCTATTATCCCAACAAAATAAAGGAAACCTATCTAACTACACTAACTAATAAAATAAACTATATACAAAAATGTGGCCAATGTCCGAAAGGTCCAAATAAAATAAAAACAAAAATGAAACCTAACACTACCTACATAACTATGTACAAGGGCAGCGGGCTAGTTTCACGGCTCACTTGTGGATGTCCCGGGCCAGGGCATCATCGAACTCCTCCTCAATGTCCCGGAGGCGGTCCTCCTCCATGGCCCCAAGGGTCCGCAGGGCCGTCGACGTCTCCACCTCCAAACCCCTGCGGATTGCCTCGAGGCACTCGGCCCGCCTCAGGGCCCTCCGCATGGAGTTCTCCGCCCTGACCATTGTGAGCCGTGCCTCTTCCGCCCGCTGCCACTCCGCATCTATGGCGTGGCCCGACCGCTGCCACACGGAAGACACTCTCTGTCCTGGGTCCTCCTGCCCTCTGGCCGATGCCTGCCCCTCCGATGTTGAAGGCCCCGAGCCTTCATGGCTCCCACCACATTGCTGCTGCTGCTGTGCCTCTGCCCGTGCACTGACTCCTGCTGTCTGCACATCCTCCGCCGGCTGGGGTGCAGTCGTAGATGTGGCCACCCCTGCTGGACGTCCGACTCCCGACTGTGGCAGGGATGCCTCCTCCACCAGCCTGGCCGTACCGTCAGAGGCAGCTCCACAGAGCACCCAGGTGACTGATGGGTGGGAAGATGGCACAGAGGACGACTGGCGTGTAGGGGGTCCAGTTGAGGAGGGGGTCGGAGCAAGCCCCATCAGACAGAGGAATCGGGCCTGGGTGACCTGTCCCAGCAGGCTGACGTGGTCAACGAGCCATTCGAGATGACGTGCAGTCTCTTCATGAAAAGACTGCAGGTCACCTCGCATGGCCCGTTGACGCAACGCCACACCAGCCTGGACAGGCTCAACCCGGATCTGGATAGCCACGTCCGCAGGCAGAGGAAGGCCAGTTGACGTGAGCTCATCCCCTGCCTGAAAACGGGTCTGGACGTAGGCATCCGTGCAGGTGCAAGATGATGCAGGGACAGGATCAGGGACAGGATTGCACACAGGCACCTCTGCGGCGGCCTGTGCTGCCTCCTGTCCCTGGTCCTGCACTGCACCACTAGCACCAGTGGGATCCCCACCTCCAGACCCCGTCTCTGGTGCTTGCACGGCCTCCTCCTCCACCAAACCCCCCACCAACCTGGATGACTCAGTGCCATCTTCCCCTTTTGGGCCCTGTGGGGTCCCAGCTGCCCCTTCTGCTGCCGAGGAGTCCAACTCCAACCTCCGCCCCTTGGACCTCCCCCCGGCAGCTGCGGCCTGGGACGCGGCACTGGACTACTCACTCCCCAACGAGATGACAACATGGGAGGGGAGCCGGGCCTTGCATCTCCGGCTGGCGGTGGAATCCCCCCCGCTGTGCTCCACAGCACCTTCTCCGCCCTCTTCATCAGTTGACGCTGCAGACAGGGAGAAACAAAACACAGGCATCAGGGCACTGTACAATGGACACATACACACATGACAGTTGTACATGAGTGGCATTGGCAAACCTCAGACATGTCATCTCAATCCCCAACACACATGTCATTACAACTCGCACACATGAGCCATACCACAGCCATATCGCAACTGCCACCACCATCCATAAAAATACAACAGCATGAGCAGCCAAAGGTGAGCCAGACATCACATGCAACACAGGAAGTGCACCACACATGTACACACACCACCACACTTGCATGCATGTGTACACCTCTGCCAAGTGTCGCACTGTTCAGACTGGCATCCATGTCACATCTGCCAATCAGGCTTCCACATACCGCTGTCACATGCATCCATGTTGTATCACTGTTGCACTCTTGTCAAATACACACACATGCACATGTACACAGTGCTGATAAATGCAGCCGAAAACAACATACATGCGTGACATAACGGACATGTCTACTTACATACACATTCATCCAAACATGTGTGCCCACACAACTGCATTTGGCATGCAAGCCTACACACACAAGCACCATCCATGTCTCACACAATACAGCCCTCGCATGTGTCAGCCCCACGGCCCTGTACACCCCCACCCATACTCGACCCCATACAAACAGATGTGCAACCTGCACACTACTGAATAATCACCACACACACTGCTCACAATCAGGATGCATGTACACTCACTGCTCGACTCCAGATGGGTCTGCTTCTCAAGGACCTGGACGTGGAGCGCTGGGGATATGCGTTCCAGGACCCTCATCTGTTCTTCCGACAAGTGGCCCCGGCGCCCCTTGGCATCCGCTGCCTTCAAGAGGCGCCGGGCCTTGTTCAGGGTCCTGGACCTGAAGTCCTCCCAGCGCTTCTTGACATGTTGTAAGTCGCGGACTGCCACACCCTCCGCGTTGATGGCAGTCACAATGTCAGTCCAGATCCGAGTCCGTCCTTCCTTGTCGGCGCGGGAACTTCCGAAGAGGGCATCATACTGCCCCAGGACTTGCTCCACCAGGACACCAACTTCGGTGGCACTGCAGCTGGTGCCCCTCTGCCTCTCTGGCCGGGGGTTGTCAGTGGTCCCAGATGTTGTTTGCCCCGACATGACAACCCCAGAGGCAGGAGTGGGTGGGCAACTGGGTCCTGGGGCTGGGCTGTGGAGCGATGGAATCCCAGTCGGGAGTCTTGGGTTCCAGCAGGGGTGGTCATAGCAACAGCACCCCTGGCTGATGTGCAGGCAGCATATGGCAGGGCACGTGGGCAGCAGGCAGTCAGGCAGCAGCAGATGGCAGGTGGGAGCATGCTCGGGGCTCTGGGGGGCAGTAGTTCGGCCTTCTGGGCAGGAGCGCGGTCTTCCGTGTGCTTACGCGTGGCCAGCTTGATACGGAGTGATTTGGCACGTGAAAAATCTGCACGTCAGCGTGTAATTCGAGGAAAGGCACTTAGCGCGTAAGCGCGTCTGCACGCATACGCATTTTCATTGGACAGAAGGCCCCTCAAGCGCAAGCGCCCCTGTGACGTGACGCGTACAGATGTGCATGGGCATTTCAGCGCATGTGAAAAACTGCACGTCCGCGTGTAATACGAGGAAAGGGCCCATGCGCGTAAGCGCGCGTGGAAAATTGCACGTCCGCGTGTAATACGAGGAAAGGCCCTTAGCGCGTATGCACGGCAGCCTGCATATGCGATTTCATTGGACCAAAGGCCCTTAGCGCGTGAGCACGTCTGTGACGTGACGCGCGCAGGTGTTTCCCTCATTGCACGTGATGACAGAACACACGTGGATTTCCACCAATCCCGTGTGAAAGTTCCCGGCACCCCGGAACACACGTACCCAGGCTAATCGCATGTGGAACTTCCCGCGCACCCTGAAACACACGTACCCAGGCCAGTTGCGTGTACGCTCACTCCCCTCCGATCACACGCGATGACACTCGGACCGTATCCGAGTACGGGAAACCCGCGCATGGCAAAAGACGTGCACAGGCGTCAAAGCGTCTGCCACACGAAGGCAGGCGGAAGCGTCCCCACGCACAGCATAAAAGTGCGCGCAAACAACAAACGCGTATATACAGCTACGATGAATGCCCCATTTGTCGCTGCACTGATCGTGGGACACCACAGGAGGAGGAGAATAGCCAGGGCACGCATTTTCGCACCACGGACAAGCCTTTTTGGGATGCCTGACGACCAGGTCTATGGCAGGTATAGGTTTCCACCCTATATCATCCTAGACCTGGTCAGGGAGTGTGAAGATGACCTCACATCCCCCACCCTTTGCTCCCAAGCATTGAGCCCCTTGGAGATGCTGCTCAATGTCCTGCATTTTTTGGCCACTGGGACATTTCAGCGGACCACTGCCATAGTGGGGGGGTCTCACAGGCCACGCAGTCACGCTGCCTACACCAGGTACTGGCAATCATGACAGCGCGCCCCTCAGTCCGCAGGCACATATACATGCCCAGAACACCCGCAGAAAGGCAGGCCGTTGTCCTGGATTTTTTCAGGGTGGCACACTTCCCCAAAGTGCTCGGTGCCATAGATTGCACCCATGTGGCCCTACGTCCACCTAGGGCCATTGAGCACATCTACTGAAACCGCAAGCACTGGCATTCCATCAATGTACAGGTGGTATGTGATGCAAAGGGCATCATCACCTCTGTCTATGCAAACTACCCTGGCTCCACCCATGACAGTTTCATATACAGAATGTCTGCCCTGAGCCGGGCCCTGGAAGCTGGGCAGCATGGCGACACATGGCTCCTAGGTCAGTACAAATGCCCTTGCACATGCATGCAAGTCACACACAGACAAATATCCAAACCCTAATAATCTCAACTATTATCACCTCCCCAGGGGACAGTGCCTACTCTCTGAGCAACCACATGATGACGCCAATCCGGAACCCCACCACACCACCCCAGGTAAGATACAACGCCGCCCATATTGCAACCAGGGGCATAGTGGAGCGCACATTCGGAGTGCTCAAGTCACGTTTCCGCTCCCTTGACCGCTCTGGTGGGCAACTACTCTATGCACCACCAGTAGTGTGCAGGATCATTGTGGCAGCATGTGTCCTGCACAATGTTGCAACACGGCAGGGCGTCCCGGTGGACATGGTGGTGCCCCCACATCCCCAACCACAGGCACAGGCGCTGCCCATGGGAGGGGACAGGGCATGTGGCGAGGAAGCCCGGACCCAGCTTGTGGCCACATTTTTCACCTAAACTCCCACCCCTGCGGAGTGCACACAGGCCTGGCACATACCAGGTGACAATCGATGATGACAAAGAGACAGTTAACTGTCACAACCCTACCACCCTGAGAAAGTTGCCATGGAAGTGCCACAACGTCTGCATCCCTAGCTACTTAAACACAAGCTATCCTGTGTGACCAAAAGGCACACATATGACATATGACATGATATGGGTCATACACAAGTATTCCAAGGCGCAATGAGGCAGGGAGGGGGGAACAAGGGAACACAGAGAACCGTACTACTAGGCCAGGTGTCATTGAGATTGTGCAAGTGCAGGGGTAGGGGGAATGGGAAAAGTGCAAGGGGAAGGGTGGGGGGGAGTCCAGTACAGGGGAAGTAGCCCAAAATAATACATAGGTCGCCTGGTGGCAACTACAAAGGTAAGTGCAGACAAGTGCTGGGAAGGGAGGGCTGTAAGGATAGAGAGACAGTACTGCAGTGCAGGGGTTGCCAGGGAGGCAGTGCAAGTGGAGAGTGGCTGGGCCAGGGACCGAGGTCGGTGAGAGTGGCCCAGTTGCAGCTCCTGTGCAGTTCCAGTGGAGAATTCTGCAAGGGAGAGGCAGACAGTAAGCAGAAGCAAAGAGGAAGGTCTTGAGGTGCTTCCAGAACTGGAGATGATTCCCCTCAAGTTCAAGTCAGGCCGGAAGTCTGTTCCAGGGGGAATACCCTGCTGCGGAGAGAAATCTACCCCCAGCTAGTTGCTCTGAGAAGCGGATGACCCGGACATGCAAGGTGTGCATCACACACACCTGCAAAACAGGCCATGGCCATCACTGTCATGTCACTCAAGCCCTCCCAAACATCAACATGACATGGCACGCAATACCCATACACCAATGCAGTAACGATAAGGTACACATTGCTATGTCCTAAATGCACAGTGGCATCGGACACTGCTGCCTGACCCGGAATCAGATGAAATGACAGACCAACAAAATCTCCCACCCAAAATAAGTCATTTCCAAATGCATTACAACAGTCGTAGACGTAACATCACAGTGAATGCCTGTCTACATGCACATTATGCATTGCAAAATCAACACTGCAGCTCATGTGTGCAGTGTCCTACTCCTGCATCACACTGCTCAGCGCACAGCACAGTGAACAGCCATTGTGTATGATGCACACCCTGAGCATTACATCTAAGTGACAGACCACGTCAAACATCAAATTAGGCATGTACTGGATCCATGATCGGTCACAGAACATGTGCTGCTGGGACACAGTGGGCACCAGAAGGCAAACAGTGTACACTTGGATATGCAAGGGTGGGAGTACATGTAGTGCATCAGAGTGCAAGTGTGTGGTTCTGCAAGGACATGCACTCCACATATGCATGTGCACTCAAGTGACCATCAGTGTTCCCTACACATCACATGTGAACATCCACCATGTATACACCCCAGCATGTCAAACCACAACTATCCCCTCGCACCTGAAAGGAAAACACAACACATGAACAGGCATTGATCAGCAGAACACAACATGTACATAGGATACCACCATTACTATGTCAGAGTTCCCATCACACTGCAGGGCAAGGCAACTATCAACAACAACCCCCCCCTCCCTCACAAATGACCATGACCCACTGAACAACTGCACCTGGTTCATGGAGCCTCCACACGTCAATTCCACCTGGCCACAGGATCACCTTTACCCTTCGTCACCATCTCCCACCTTGTGTGTAAAAAGATGCCTGAACCCTCAGAATCCTCAGAAAACGAACCCGAACACCCTCCAGTAGATGACTTGACGTAGCAGTACCTCACAAAGGCCAAGTACTACCACAATGATGCAACAACCAAGGTAGCACAGCAAAACAATGTCACGACAGGATGTGAGATATGTGTGGTACATGACATAGGATGATGCACCATGAATGGATGTGTACTGTCACAGGTCCCCTGTACAGGCGCGGGAGTGTCACGAAACAACCACCCCCACCATGTCCCGGGTGCCTGCAAGGTCAAACTCACACAGGCCCCTGAGACCCTGGTGGGGAATGAGGTTCAGGGATATGCAGTTGGGACAGGTGTTGACACACTGGATGACTGGAATGAGTGGCAGGAGAGGGGAGGAGGAATGACACATGAAACTAGGGAATGCACGAAAATGTACAACCTGCATGAACACATACACAATCCAAACAAACTTGGACATCATTGTCATGGCCTTCTGTAGTCCAGGCTCAGGAGTGGTACGAACCAACTACGCCCTCTAGGGTTTTGGCGCCTGCAAGTTCGGGGCTTACACAGGCATCCGCAACCCCAGTGGGGAAAGTGGGTCAGGGAACGTTGCTTGGATAGGCACAGGAAGCAGGAACACCGGGTAGAGGGTACAGTTTTCAAAATTGCATAGGATCACGGGTGATTAGGGAGAAAAAAACATACCAAATTGAACCACACATACATCCATGCATCGGTACACTCCCCAGCAAGCCTATGCAGAGCAGTTCATAAGAAAAAACAACAAGACACTTAGCTCTGGTTTTGAGTGCTGGCCTCCTGCCTGCGCACTCTCAGGTCCGGTTACAGGAGCACTGCAATGCTGCAAAGAGAGCCACAGTCAACAACCTGTACGTGCCAATTACACAAAAACACAACACCAAACATGCCCCATAGCAACAAACTACTCTACAAACAGACAATCTGTGGTTGATGCTTTGTACCCATATATAACATCACCCCTGTGACGGGTCATACACAGTCAATGCAGTAAGGCAGCCGCTGGTGGGTGCGTGGCAAATGGAACACCAATGTGTCACAATTCACACACGATGCAATGTTCCCTGGGTAAGCAGACAGACCCATATAGCAAGCCATGACTACAGAGCAAGTTGCGTACCAACATGACCGAAACAAAGTTGGCAGTGCATTTATCATGAAGTACGTGGAAAAGACATGCACTGCACCCGAGTATGTCCCTTGCTGTATGTCCCTGTGAGCTGCCCCTTTCCATGTCTCGGAAGGCTACATGGTTGATACAAGTGGCTCAATGGACCTTGGTGTACCGGAGGGT
Organism: Ambystoma mexicanum; assembly: GCF_040938575.1. Classification (NCBI taxonomy): domain Eukaryota; kingdom Metazoa; phylum Chordata; class Amphibia; order Caudata; family Ambystomatidae; genus Ambystoma; species Ambystoma mexicanum. The sequence continues at coordinate 1,148,978,322 of NC_090933.1, forward strand.
ATGTGCCACTGCCCCTGCATGTGTCCCAGACAACCCTACTATCAACAGCCATCAGTCCACAAACACATCTGAGCTGCATTGTGTGCTTCAACACCAATATTCGTCTAAGCTCACCCTCAGTGCTGTGACTAAGCCTGCATGTGCAACTCGCCTGGTGCAAGCTTTGCTGTGTCGTGGCCCCCCTGTGATGCTCACCTTGCCTGGAGTTCCTTGGAACATGTCAGCAGTTCTAGGATGTGGGTCTGCAATCACTGTGCCTCTGCTTGTGCACACATGTGCATGTGGGCACCAACAAACGGGTCCAGAATTCCGTCGTCCAATGGGCCATGTCTGCTGGCAAAGGTGCTCTGGAGGCTCATCCCCCTGCAGAAAGGGCATGAAACACATGATTAATGCTTCAAAGTCATCTGTGTGTGTCTCGTCAGGCATCTCATTACTTGACCATGTCAGAGAGTCACATCACAAATCACACCATCAGTCCGTCTTTCACCTCCAAAGTGTGGAACACTATCTACAGCATGAATTGCAACAAGCACATGTACAGGGAAGATATGAAACATACTACACAATGCATAGCAATCAATGTCCACATTAATCATGACACACCCCATCTAGCAAAAGCTGAACAGTGGACAATGACACCTAAATCATCCCCACTAGGGGTGTCAACACAAGTCACACAGCACCAGACATGCCACAGATATGACAGTCCAAAGCCCTTGTGTAAAATGCTGTAACACCGAACCATCCTTGCGAGCCCATGGATAAGGGAGGCAGGAGTGGCATATGTCAGTCAAGGAACCCAAGCAGCAAACACATACACAAGACAACCATGAAGGGCCCAGCTGGAACAGACAGTGGATGCCTTCAAAAGCCACAAAGCACCGCACTGTCACATGAAAGCACAATAGACTAGCAATTTTAAACTAAATCAACTATTAACTAATTACACTAACTATGGAAAACCTACATTACCTATTTAAACTAACTATCAAACAGAAACTTAACTAACTAAACTAAAAGAAAAATCAAAAATGGCCACATACGACCCGGGGGGGGGGGCACCCAGGATGGGGGGAGGTACAGGGTGCTGCTCAACATGCAACATGCGTTGATGCTGAGCCAAAAAAAAATCCTCCATGGGCTCAACGCCTGCACAGCACGACCTATGTGGGAGATAGATGGTCGTCCGAGTCTGGCTCATCCTGGAAAGGAGGACGTGGCACAGTAGCCTGGACACGCCTAGCCGCAGCTTGCCCCTCGTCGGCAGCAAGTCTGCCGGACGGGTGAGCCTGGTTCTGTGTGGCGATGTGACGTGGGTCTGCATGCAGAACCTCCCGTGATAAACGTGCTTCCTCTTGCAAGGTAGCACGTGTAACACGGAGTTCCTCCTGCAAGACCTGGCTGGACAACCGCTGCACCTCCCGGCAAGCCTGTAGCTCAGCCGAGATGGTACGCTCAAGCTGTGCAAACCTCTCCTCTGCCTGCTGCCTCTGGGACATCATAAGGACACCCAGAGTGGATCTGAGGGAAGCATACTCCTCCGTCAGGGCATCCATGTGCGCCTCTGCGTGAGCAGCAATTGCTTGACGCAGAGACGACATTTCAGCCTGGCGTGCCCTGTCTGAGGCCGCCATGCCCAGCCTGAGCGAGCGGGCCGTGGACCGTGCCGCCTGCTGCTGGAGAAGCACCTGCCTAGCAGTGGGGAGCACAGATCGGGCCACACGCTCCATGCTCTCAGCGATGTTCTCCATTGCTGCCCCCTGCCGTTCAGAATTGGCAGTCATGTCTTACTCCCACTCAGTATACAGCGGTTGCGCGCGGCGACCGCGTTGCCGGGCTTGACCCCTGCGGGACCCAAGGACCGGGGGTCCTCGCTGTGTTGGCACCGCCTGCGGCTGCACGACTACATACCCCCGTCGACGTGATGTCCCAGGCACATCAGTGACTGGTGTGGAGGGTGACCCTGCATCCCGATCCACCACGGGCGGAGGAACCAAGACTGTCTGATCCCTCAGTGCAGGTGTCGCAGACAGAGGAGTGTCCACATCAGAATCACTCACCCCTGACACATGGAATTGATGCTCATCCAACTCAACATGGACGTCAGAGTCGTCATCAAGGCTGGACTCATAGGCAGCCAGAGACAAGATGGACTGCAGCACTTGGGGGTTTTCGTGGCCTACCACCCCATGACCCCCACTAGTGCCGGGTTGATGTGGTGTTACCAACCCTGTGTCTGGCATGACAACACCATCCTCTGACTCCATTGCGTCATCACCTGAAAAATAGAGAGAAAAAGGTCAATACACATGTCAGAAGCACACGACACACACACACCGACAGCAAAGGCATCCGGCAGACATGTGACACACAACATATGACCTGGCATGCATGCTGGGTATACTTTGAATAGCTTCTGTGATCAGACCTGTTGAAAGGTGGCAGTTTCCATGGAAGTGGGTCTATGCAGTGCAGAAAATGTGTATGCCACTCACTACCTACATGTACAAGCACTACATGGTGTGTGCCAGGAAATGTGAAGGCAGTGCAATGTCAAATTCAGACATCATGTGCATTGTGCATTCAATGTGTACCATGTCTAGAAGCCAAGCACCCCTATACCCCAGTACCAAGGCAGGGATGCCTAGCATGGTATCAAAAGGCTGGCCATACACCTGTGTATTGACAGGCAGTGTTGACTGGCATCAACAGCTTAATGTGATTCAAATTACAACACTGCAAATGATGCTGGGACAGTGGGCAGGACACATGATGGAAACTCTGGAGGCCGCCCACGTGTGAAGAAGACACAACAAGAGTTGGACAGAGTCATTGGCCATTGAACAGGCTGAGGCCTGTGAGCCACACAGATTGTCAGAGCCTAAACATGTGTGCAACGCAGGACTGAGCCACAGTTGACATGGGAAGGCTGATGAGATGGCAGGCAATGTATGTAACCAAGGACTTATATTACAGTGATCATCCAGTCAAGGACACATAGGGGCATGCGTGCAATGCACATGGAGCATGAATGGGCACTCATGTCCCTGCGGGACATCTGACCCATGCAGAGTACAAGTGAGATGCCCTGCATCGAGTACTAAGGCTGTACCACACGGCATATGTCTGGCAGATTCTACGCTGGAAATTAGCATCTACACAGGACACATGAACAAGAAAGTACACATTGGCAAGATTGAAGCAGACCAGTGCAAAGGTGGAACTGGGGTGCAGAGTGGCGGAGGAGGGGCAAGGGAGCATGCCTACATGGAGTCCCGCATGCAGGCAGAGGAGACATGCATGACGGTAGCATTGCATTACTTACACATCAGAACCATGTCCATGTCACATGTAGCAGCAATCATGCACAACACATCCCACAAGTGAAACACACACGTCCTCAACAAACACGCATCAACACTCACTGGACTGGGCATCAAAGTCCAGCTTCTCTCCCACTCCTTCGACCAATTCAGGTGGTATGAGCTCTGCAACGACAGCCTCATGCGGAGTGAGTTCTTCCTCCTCTGGTGCAGGCCCACCGCCAGTCACCAGAGTCAAGTTGTAATTTGAGGCACGCCTGGCCTTAGTGCTGCGCTTGATGTCATTCCAACGCTTTTTGCACTCTTGCGCCGTGCGCACCTCATGGCCGAATGAACTGACATGTTCCGCAACATGCTTCCAGTGGGTGTCACGTTGGGCAGCCGTGGTCTGACTATTGGCACCCACTAGCATGTCACGGCTGTGGCCCCGCACGTAGTCCACGAGGAAGTCCAGATCCTGCTTACAGAAAGGCTTCTTCCTCGACGTGCAGGAGGTCGTGGCTGTGTGTGGGGTCCCAGCCTGTGGTGCAGGTGCAACCTTCCTCCTCTTGGACTGTGGCGCAGACCCTGGCTGGCTAATGCCGCCCTGACCAGTATGGCCAGTGGGTTCGGTGGATTGAGCCAAGGGAGTGGCAGGTGGAGGGATGACCAAAGGCCTGACTTGTGTCAGTGGCAGCTGGGTGCCCACTAATGGACCCTGCGCAGCAACATTAGCTGTGGCAGGGTCATTGACCGCAACGGTCCTGGTTGGCAGACTCACAACCGGGGTGCTGTTGGGTGCATCTGCCCCTGCACTTGCCAACACCCGGCTGTTTGGTGCAGCAGATGACATGACTGCCCCAGGGACACGTGTCTTGGTCTGAGTAGCCCGGCCTGCCCCTATGGTTTCCCCCCTGGCCTGTTGGAGATCTACCAAGGGCTCTTCAAGCGCCAACGCAGCCTGCGCTGGCAGACCCTGAGCCTGGGTGGCGGTGTCCACAGCTGCACCTGCAGCTACCACTACCCTTGGGCCCGTGGCAGTCGATGGAACGGACTGCCGGGTCATATTGGTGCCAGTTCCAGATGCAGGAGCTGCATCCCCCGGAACCACAGGGGATGGTGGCAAGGCTTTACCGACACATGGCACAACATTGTGCTCAAGTGGCGCACCCCTGCCTCTTCCCCCTCTGTGGCTGCCCTGGACCTCCTGGAGTCCCCCTACTCCCTGGTCACCACGGCCACGTCCCCGACCACGCCCGCCACGAGAAGTATGCCCAGCTGAGGCGCCCCTCACCTTTGGTGGCCTCCCAACCATGGCACAATTGTAGCAGTGCTGGCACAGATGGAGTGGTGCCAATGGGAGGTGTACACCACAATTGACCTGGGCAATTGGGGTGAAGGGGGTGGGAAGCAAGATGTTAACAGCCCCCCTGCACCCGCAAGGCTTTATGTGACCCCGGTGATGTGGTGACAGGTCACGCAACGCTCAGGCACCCCAAAACTGCAGTAAAACCATGCACGCAACCCTGCAGCCTACGTGCGTGGATTCAACCTCCCGCAGTACGCGGTGGCACCCAGTAACACGAATAACGCGTACGCGTGGGACACGCAGGCTACTATGACATCGAAAATGGGTGCGATACACAGGGGCACCCGCAGTGGGAAAAAGAGGTGTGCAACTCACCGTCTGACTAGCGCGATGCAGAAAAACACGCATAGCCAATACCCCCGCCAAAAAAAGAGATACGTCCTTGATAGCTGTGAAGTTGTGATTGTGCGCGAAACAACAGGAAGCAGCAACACACGTCGTTCTCCACGAAAGGCACGTACAGCGAACTGCTGGGCCCGCTCACCTTTAACCCGTGCTGAGGGAAACGCACGCGCGCGTCACGTCACTTACGCGCATGGGCCCTTTCCTCGTATTACACCCGGACGTGCAGTTTTTCACGCGCGCTGAAATGCCCATGCACGTCTGTACGCGTCACGTCACAGGGGCGCTTGCGCTTGAGGGGCCTTCTGTCCAATGAAAAAGCGTATGCGTGCAGACGCGCTTACGCGCTAAGGGCCTTTCCTCGAATTACACGCTGACGTGCAGATTTTTCACGTGCCAAATCACTCCGTATCAAGCTGGCCACGCGTAAGCACACGGAAGACCAAGCTCCTGCCCAGAAGGCCGAACTACTGCCCCCCAGAGCCCCGAGCACGCTCCCACCTGCCATCTGCTGCTGCCTGACTGCCTGATGCCCACGTGCCCTGCCATTTGCTGCCTGCACATCAGCCAGGGGTGCTGTTGCTGTGACCACCCCTGCTGGAACCGAAGACTCCAGACTGGGATTCCATCGCTCCACAGCCCAGCCCCAGGACCCAGTTGCCCACCCACTCCGGCCTCTGGGGTTGTCATGTCGGGGCAAACACCATCTGGCTCCACTGACAACCCCCGGCCAAAGAGGCAGAGGGGCACCAGCTTCAGTGCCACCGAAGTTGGTGTCCTGGTGGAGCAAGTCCTGGGGCAGTATGATGCCCTCTTCGGAAGATCCCGCGCCGACAAGGAAGGACGGACTCGGATCTGGACTGACATTGTGACTGCCATCAACGCGGAGGGGGTGGCAGTCCGCGACTTACAACATGTCAAGAAGCGCTGGGAGGACTTCAGGTCCAGGACCCGAACAAGGCCTGGCGCCTCTTGAAGGCAGCGGATGCCAAGGGGCGCCGGGGCCACTTGTCGGAAGAACAGATGAGGGTCCCTGAACGCATATCCCCAGCGCTCCACGTCCAGGTCCTTGAGAAGCAGACCCGCCTGGAGTCGAGCGGTGAGTGTACATGCATCCTGATTGTGAGCAGTGCGTGTGGTGATTATTCAGTAGTGTGCAGGTTGCACATCTGTTTGTATGGGGTCGAGTATGGGTGGGGGTGTACAGGGCCGTGGGGCTGACACATGCGAGGGCTGTAATGTGTGAGACATGGATGGTGCTTGTGTGTGTAGGCTTGCATGCCAAATGCAGTTGTGTGGGCACACATGTTTGGATGAATGTGTATGTAAGTAGACATGTCCGTGATGTCACGCATGTATGTTGTTTTCGGCTGCATGTATCAGCACTGTGTACATGTGCATGTGTGTGTATTTGACAAGAGTGCAACAGTGATGCAACATGGATGCATGTGACAGCGGTATGTGGAAGCCTGATTGGCAGATGTGACATGGATGCCCGTCTGAACACTGCGACACTTGGCAGAGGTGTACACATGCATGCAAGTGTGGTGGTGTGTGTACATGTGTGGTGCACTTCCTGTGTTGCATGTGATGTCTGGGTCACCTTTGGCTGCTCATGCTGTTGTATGTGTATGGATGGTGGTGGCAGTTGCGATATGGCTGTGGTATGGCTCATGTGTGCGAGTTGTAATGACATGTTTGTTGGGGATTGTGATGACATGTCTGAGGTTTGCCAATGCCACTCATGTACAACTGTCATGTGTGTATATGTCCATTGTACAGTGCCCTCATGCCTGTGTTTTGTTTCTCCCTGTCTGCAGCGTCAACTGATGAAGAGGGCGGAGAAGGTGCTGTGGAGCACAGCGGGGGGGATTCCACCGCCAGCCGGAGATGCAAGGCCCGGCTCCCCTCCCATGTTGTCATCTCGTTGGGGAGTGAGTAGTCCAGTGCCGCGTCCCAGGCCGCAGCTGCCGGGGGGAGGTCCAAGAGGCAGAGGTTGGAGTTGGACTCCTCGGCAGCAGAAGGGGCATCTGGGACCCCACAGGGCCCAACAGGGGAAGATGGCACGGAGTCATCCAGGTTGGTGGGGGGTTTTGTGGAGGAGGAGGCCGTGCAAGCACCAGAGACGGGGTCTGGAGGTGGGGATCCCACTGGTGCTAGTGGTGCAGTGCAGGACCAGGGACAGGAGGCAGCACAGGCCGCCGCAGAGGTGCCTGTGTGCAATCCTGTCCCTGATCCTGTCACTGCATCATCTTGCACCAGCAGGGATGCCTACGTCCAGACCTGTTTTCAGGCAGGGGTTGAGCTCACGTCAACTGGCCTTCCTCTGCCTGCGGACATGTCTATATAGGTCCGGGTTGAGCCTGTCCTTGCTGGTGTGGCGTTGCGTCAACGGGCCATGCGAGGTGATCTGCAGTCTTTTCATGAAGAGACTTCAAGCCATCTCGATTGGCTCGATGGCCACGTCAGCCTGCTGGGACAGGTCACCCAGGCCGGATTCCTCCATCTGATGGGGCTTGCTCCGACCCCCTCCTCAACTGGACCCCCTACGCGCCAGTCGTCCTCTGTGCCATCTTCCCACCAATCAGTCAACTGGGTGCCCTGTGGAGCTGCCTCTGACGGTGCGGCCAGGCTGGTGGAGGAGGAATCCCTGCCACAGTCGGGAGTCGGACGTCCAGAAGGGGTGGCCACATCAACGACTGCACCAGAGCCGGCGGAGGATGTGCAGGCAGCAGGAGGCAGTGCACGGGCAGAGGCACAGCAGCAGCAGCAGCAATGTTGTGGGAGCCATGAAGGCTCGGGGCCTTCAACATCGGAGGGGCAGGCATCGGCCGGAGGGCAGGAGGACCCAGGACAGAGAGTGTCTTCCGTGTGGCAGCGGTTGGGCCACGCCATAGATGTGGAGCGGCAGCGGGCGGAAGAGGCACAGCTCACAATGGTCAGGGCGGAGAACTCCATGCGGAGGGCCCTGAGGCGGGCCGAGTGCCTCGAGGCAATCCGCAGGGGTTTGGAGGTGGAGACGTCGACGGCCCTGTGGACCCTCAGGGCCATGGAGGAGGACCGCCTCCGGGACATTGAGGAGGAGTTCGATGATGCCCTGGCCCGGGACATCCACAAGTGAGCCGTGAAACTAGCCCGCTGCCCTTGTACATAGTTATGTAGGTAGTGTTAGGTTTCATTTTTGTTTTTATTTTATTTGGACCTTTCGGACATTGGCCACATTTTTGTATATAGTTTATTTTATTAGTTAGTGTAGTTAGATAGGTTTCCTTTATTTTGTTGGGATAGTAGACCCTGGCTTGTTCCCATGTACATAGTTCGCAGTTGGATTGTATTTTTTTTCACTTTTTAACCATTGGCAAAATGGCTTTCTTTTTTATTTCCCATTGAATTTTGTTTTGTGGACATTGACTTTGGACAACATTACTTTGGAATTTTATTTTTGGTTTTGCTTTTTTTAACGGACATGCTTCTTTTCATTTTTGTACATTCACGTTTCTGTTTCTTCATTTTTTATTCTATTTATGTTTCCTTTAATACATATTTTTTTGGTGAACTTCAATGTGTGGTATCTCATTGGTTTCATGCATTTCATGATATGTGTTTTGAGATTCACTGACACCCATTGGGTGTATGTGAGGGAAATGTGTTTGTTTCGGAACTTGCAATTGGTGTTCTGTGATGTAATTGCAAATTATGAGTGGGTGGATGCAATACTCGGGTGGGTGTTTTGCATTTGGAGGCTCACCATAGGGACCAGGGATCTAGATTGTGATGACATGTTGGCTGGGGAACATGAGTTGCTCATGGGTGGGGGCCTGCTGGCAGGTGCCCCACAGTGCTGGGGGGTGGGGGTGGTGGGAGACATGGGTGGGGGCCTGGTGGTGGGTGCCCCTGCACTGCTGGGGGGTGGGGTGGTGGGGAACATGCGTTGGACATGGGTGGGGCCTGCTGGCAGGTGCCCCACAGTGCTGGGGGGTGGGGGTGGTGTGAGACATGGGTGGGGGCCTGGTGGAGGCTGCCCCTGCACTGCTGGGGGTTGGGGGTGGTGGGGAACATGTGTTGGACATGGGTGGGCCCTGCTGGCAGGTGCCCCACAGTGCTGGGGGGTGGGGGTGGTAGGAGACATGGGTGGGGGCCTGGTGGTGGGTGCCCCTGCAGTGCTGGGGGGTGGAGGGGAACATGAGTTGGACATGGGTGGGGGCCTGGTGGAGGCTGTCCCTGGTGGCTGGGGGGTGGGGGTGGTGGGGAACATGAGTTGGACATGGGTGGGGGCCTGCTGGCAGGTGCCCCACAGTGCTGGGGGGTGGGGGTGGTGGGAGACATGGGTGGGGGCCTGGTGGAGGCTGCCCCTGCACTGCTGGGGGGTGGGGGTGGTGGGGAACATGAGTTGGACATGGGTGGGGGCCTGCTGGCAGGTGCCCCACAAGCTGGGGGGTGGGGATGCTGGGAGACATGGGTGGGGGCCTGGTGGAGGCTGCCCCTGGTGGCTGGGGGGAGGGGATGGTGGGGAACATGAGTTGGACATGGGTGGGGCCTGCTGGCAGGTGCCCCACTGTGCTGGGGTGTGGGGGTGGTGTGAGACATGGGTGGGGGCCTGGTGGTGGCTGCCCCTGCACTGCTGGGGGGTGGGGTGGTGAGAGACATGGGTGGGGGCCTGGTGGAGGCTGCCCCTGGTGGCTGGGTGGTGGGGTGGTGTGAGACATGGGTGGGGGCCTGGTGGAGGCTGTCCCTGCACTGCTGGGGGGTGGGGGTGGTGGGAGACATGGGTGGGGGCCTGGTGGTGGGTGCCCCTGCACTGCGGGGGGTGGGGATGGTGGGAGACATGGGTGGGGGCCTGGTGGAGGCTGCCCCTGGTGACTGGGGGGGTGGGGGTGGTGGGATTCATGGGTGGGGGCCTGTGGAGGCTGCCCCTGGTGGCTGGGGGGTGGGGGTGGTGTGAGACATGGGTGGGGGCCTGGTGGAGGCAGCCCCTGCACTGCTGGGGGGTGGGGGTGGTAGGAGACATGGGTGGCGGCCTAGTGGAGGCTGCCCCTGGAGGCTGGGGGATGTGGGTGGTGGGGAACATGAGTTGGACATGGGTGGGGGCCTGCCTGCAGGTGCCCCACATTGCTGGGGGGTGGGGGTGGTGGGAGACATGGGTGGGGGCCTTGTGGAGGCTTCCCCTGGTGTCTGGGGGGTGGGGGTGGTGGGAGACATGGGTGGGAGCCTGCTGGCAGGTGCCCCACAGTGCTGGGGGGTGAGGGTGGTGGGGAACATGAGTTGGACATGGGTGGGGGCCTGCTGGCAGGTGCCCCACAGTGCTGGGGGGTGGGGGTGGTGGGAGACATGGGTCGGGGCCTGGTGGAGGCTGCCCCTGCACTGCTGGGGGTGGGGGTGGTGGGGAACATGAGTTGGACATGGGTGGGGCCTGCTGGCAGGTGCCCCACAGTGCTGGGGGGTGGGGGTGGTGTGAGACATGGGTGGGGGCCTGGTGGTGGGTGCCCCTGCACTGCTGGGGGGTGGGGGTGGTGGGAGACATGGGTGGGGGCCTGGTGGTGGGTGCCCCTGCACTGCTGGGGGGTGGGGGTGGTGGGTGACATGGGTGGGGGCCTGGTGGAGGCTGCCCCTGGTGACTGGGGGGGTGGGGGTGGTGGGAGACAAGGGTGGGGGCCTGGTGGAGGCTGCCCTGGTGGCTGAGGGTTGGGGGTGGTGTGAGACATGGGTGGGGGCCTGGTGGAGGCCGCCCCTGCACTGCTGGGGGGTGGGGGTGGTGGGGAACATGAGTTGGACATGGGTGGGGGCCTGCTGGCAGGTGCCCCACAGTGCTGGGGGGTGGGGGTGCTGGGAGACATGGGTGGGGGCCTGGTGGAGGCTGCCCCTGGTGGCTGGGGGGTGGGGGTGGTGGGGAACATGAGGTGGAAATGGGTGGGGGCCTGCTGGCAGGTGCCCCACAGTGCTGGGGGGTGGGGGTGGTGTGAAACATGGGTGGGGGCCTGGTGGAGGCTGCCCCTGCACTGCTGGGGGGTGGGGGTGGTGGGAGACATGGGTGGGGGCCTGGTGGTGGGTGCCCCTGCACAGCTGGGGGGTGGGGGTGGTGGGAGACATGGGTGGGGGCCTGGTGGAGGCTGCCCCTGGTGGCTGGGGGGTGAGGGTGGTGGGGAACATGAGTTGGACATGGGTGGGGGCCTGCTGGCAGGTGCCCCACAGTGCTGGGGGTGGGGGTGGTGGGAGACATGGGTGGGGGCCTGTTGGAGGCTGCCCCTGGTGGCTGGGGGGTGGGGGTGGTGGGAGACATGGGTGGGGGCCTGCTGGAAGGTGCCCCACAGTGCTGGGGGGTGGGGGTGGTGGGGAACATGAGTTGGACATGGGTGGGGGCCTGCTGGCAGGTGCCCCACAGTGCTGGGGGGTGGGGGTGGTGGGAGACATGGGTGGGGGCCTGGTGGAGGCTACCCCTGGTGGCTGGGGGGTGGGGGTGGTGGGGAACATGAGTTGGAAATGGATGGGGGCCTGCTGGCAGGTGCCCCACAGTGCTGGGGGGTGGGGGTGGTGTGAAACATGGGTGGGGGCCTGGTGGAGGCTGCCCCTGCACTGCTGGGGGGTGGGGGTGGTGGGAGACATGGGTGGGGGCCTGGTGGTGGGTGCCCCTGCACAGCTGGGAGGTGGGGGTGGTGGGAGACATGGGTGGGGGCCTGGTGGAGGCTGCCCCTGGTGGCTGGGGGGTGAGGGTGGTGGGGAACATGAGTTGGACATGGGTGGGGGCCTGCTGGCAGGTGCCCCACAGTGCTGGGGGTGGGGGTGGTGGGAGACATGGGTGGGGGCCTGGTGGAGGCTGCCCCTGCACTGCTGGGGGGTGGGGGTGGTGGGGAACATGAGTTGGACATGGGTGGGGGGCCTGCTGGCAGGTGCCCCACAGTGCGGGGGGGGGGTGGGGGTGCTGGGAGACATGGGTGGGGGCCTGGTGGAGGCTGCCCCTGGTGGCTGGGGGGTGGGGTTGGTGGGGAACAGGAGTTGGACATGGGTGGGGGCCTGCAGGCAGGTGCCCCACAGTGCTGCGGAGTGGGGGTGGTGTGAGACATGGGTGGGGGCCTGGTGGAGGCTGCCCCTGCAATGCTGGGGGGTGGGGGTGGTGGGAGACATGGATGGGGGCCTGGTGGTGGGTGCCCCTGCACTGCTGTGGGGTGGGGGTGGTGGGAGACATGGGTGGGGTCCTGGTGGAGGCTGCCCCTGGTGACCGGGGGGTGGAGGTGGTGGGAGACATGGGTGGGGGCCTGGTGGAGGTTGCCCCACAGTGCTGGGGAGGTGGGGGTGGTGGGAGACATGGGTCGGGGCCTGGTGGAGGCTGCCCCTGCACTGCTGGGGGTGGGGGTGGTGGGGAACATGAGTTGGACATGGGTGGGGCCTGCTGGCAGGTGCCCCACAGTGCTGGGGGGTGGGGGTGGTGTGAGACATGGGTGGGGGCCTGGTGGTGGGTGCCCCTGCACTGCTGGGGGGTGGGGGTGGTGGGAGACATGGGTGGGGGCCTGGTGGTGGGTGCCCCTGCACTGCTGGGGGGTGGGGGTGGTGGGTGACATGGGTGGGGGCCTGGTGGAGGCTGCCCCTGGTGACTGGGGGGGTGGGGGTGGTGGGAGACAAGGGTGGGGGCCTGGTGGAGGCTGCCCTGGTGGCTGGGGGTTGGGGGTGGTGTGAGACATGGGTGGGGGCCTGGTGGAGGCCGCCCCTGCACTGCTGGGGGGTGGGGGTGGTGGGGAACATGAGTTGGACATGGGTGGGGGCCTGCTGGCAGGTGCCCCACAGTGCTGGGGGGTGGGGGTGCTGGGAGACATGGGTGGGGGCCTGGTGGAGGCTGCCCCTGGTGGCTGGGGGGTGGGGGTGGTGGGGAACATGAGGTGGAAATGGGTGGGGGCCTGCTGGCAGGTGCCCCACAGTGCTGGGGGGTGGGGGTGGTGTGAAACATGGGTGGGGGCCTGGTGGAGGCTGCCCCTGCACTGCTGGGGGGTGGGGGTGGTGGGAGACATGGGTGGGGGCCTGGTGGTGGGTGCCCCTGCACAGCTGGGGGGTGGGGGTGGTGGGAGACATGGGTGGGGGCCTGGTGGAGGCTGCCCCTGGTGGCTGGGGGGTGAGGGTGGTGGGGAACATGAGTTGGACATGGGTGGGGGCCTGCTGGCAGGTGCCCCACAGTGCTGGGGGGTGGGGGTGGTGGGAGACATGGGTGGGGGCCTGTTGGAGGCTGCCCCTGGTGGCTGGGGGGTGGGGGTGGTGGGAGACATGGGTGGGGGCCTGCTGGAAGGTGCCCCACAGTGCTGGGGGGTGGGGGTGGTGGGGAACATGAGTTGGACATGGGTGGGGGCCTGCTGGCAGGTGCCCCACAGTGCTGGGGGGTGGGGGTGGTGGGAGACATGGGTGGGGGCCTGGTGGAGGCTACCCCTGGTGGCTGGGGGGTGGGGGTGGTGGGGAACATGAGTTGGAAATGGTTGGGGGCCTGCTGGCAGGTGCCCCACAGTGCTGGGGGGTGGGGGTGGTGTGTAACATGGGTGGGGGCCTGGTGGAGGCTGCCCCTGCACTGCTGGGGGGTGGGGGTGGTGGGAGACATGGGTGGGGGCCTGGTGGTGGGTGCCCCTGCACAGCTGGGAGGTGGGGGTGGTGGGAGACATGGGTGGGGGCCTGGTGGAGGCTGCCCCTGGTGGCTGGGGGGTGAGGGTGGTGGGGAACATGAGTTGGACATGGGTGGGGGCCTGCTGGCAGGTGCCCCACAGTGCTGGGGGTGGGGGTGGTGGGAGACATGGGTGGGGGCCTGGTGGAGGCTGCCCCTGCACTGCTGGGGGGTGGGGGTGGTGGGGAACATGAGTTGGACATGGGTGGGGGGCCTGCTGGCAGGTGCCCCACAGTGCGGGGGGGGGGTGGGGGTGCTGGGAGACATGGGTGGGGGCCTGGTGGAGGCTGCCCCTGGTGGCTGGGGGGTGGGGTTGGTGGGGAACAGGAGTTGGACATGGGTGGGGGCCTGCAGGCAGGTGCCCCACAGTGCTGCGGAGTGGGGGTGGTGTGAGACATGGGTGGGGGCCTGGTGGAGGCTGCCCCTGCAATGCTGGGGGGTGGGGGTGGTGGGAGACATGGATGGGGGCCTGGTGGTGGGTGCCCCTGCACTGCTGTGGGGTGGGGGTGGTGGGAGACATGGGTGGGGGCCTGGTGGAGGCTGCCCCTGGTGACCGGGGGGTGGAGGTGGTGGGAGACATGGGTGGGGGCCTGGTGGAGGCGGCCCCTGGTGGCTGGGGGGTGGTGGTGGTGTGAGACATGGGTGGGGGCCTGGTGGAGGCTTCCCCTGCACTGCTGGGGGTGGGGGCGGTGGGAGACATGGGTGGGGGCCTGGTGGAGGCTGCCCCTGGTGGCTGGGGGTGGTGAGGAACATGAGTTGGACATGGGTGGGGGCCTGCTGGCAGGTGCCCCACAGTTCTGGGGGGTGGGGGCGGTGGGAGACATGGGTGGGGGCCTGGTGGAGGCTGCCCCTGGTGGCTGGGGGGTGTGGGTGGTGGGAGACATGGGTGGGGGCCTGCTGGCAGGTGCCACACAGTGCTGGGGGGTGGGGGAGGTGGGGAACATGAGTTGCACATGGGTGGAGGCCTGCTGGCAGGTGCCCCTGCACTGCTGGTGGCTGGGGGTGGTGAGGAACATGAGTTGGACATGGGTGGGGGCCTGCTGGCAGGTGCCCCACAGTTCTGGGGGTGGGGGCGGTGGGAGACATGCATGGGGGCCTGGTGGAGGCTGCCCCTGGTGGCTGGGGGGTGGGGGTGGTGGGAGACATTGTGGGGGCCTGCTGGAAGGTGCCACACAGTGCTGGGGGGTGGGGGTGGTGGGGAACATGAGTTGCACATGGGTGGGGCCTGCTGGCAGGTGCCCCACAGTGCTGAGGGGTGGGGGTGGTGGGAGACATGGGTGGGGGCCTGGTGGTGGGTGCCCCTGCAGTGCTGGGGGGTGGAGGTGGTGGGGAACATGAGTTGGACATGGGTGGGGGCCTGCTGGCAGGTGCCCCACAGTGCTGGGTGGTGGGGGTGGTGGGAGACATGGGTGGGGGCCTGGTGGAGGCTGCCCCTGGTGGCTGGGGGGTGGGGGTGCTGGGGAACATGAGTTGGACATGGGTGGGGGCCTGCTGGCAGGTGCCCCACAGTGCTGGGGGGTGGGGGTGGTGGGAGACATGGGTGGGGGCCTGGTGGAGGCTGCCCCTGCACTGCTGGGGGGTGGGGGTGGTGGGGAACATGAGTTGGACATGGGTGGGGGCCTGCTGGCAGGTGCCCCTTAGTGCTGGGGGGTGGGGGTGCTGGGAGACATGGGTGGGGGCCTGGTGGAGGCTGGCCCTGGTGGCTGGGGGGTGGGGTTGGTGGGGAACATGAGTTGGACATGGGTGGGGGCCTGCTGGCAGGTGCCCCACAGTGCTGGGGGGTGCGGGTGGTGTGAGACATGGGTGGGGGCCTGGTGGAGGCTGCCCCTGCACTGCTGGGGGGCGGGGTGGTGGGAGACATGGGGGGGGCCTGGTGGTGGGTGCCCCTGCACTGCTGTGGGGTGGGGGTGGTGGGAGACATGGGTGGGGGCCTGGTGGAGGCTGCCCCTGGTGACCGGGGGGGTGGAGGTGGTGGGAGACATGGGTGGGGGCCTGGTGGAGGCTGCCCCTGGTGGCTGGGAGGTGGGGGTGGTGTGAGACATGGTTGGGGGCCTGGTGGAGGCTGCCCCTGCACTGCTGGGGGGTGGGGGGGGGTGGGAGACATGGGTGGGGGCCTGGTGGAGGCTGCCCCTGGTGGCTGGGGGTGGTGAGGAACATGAGTTGGACATGGGTGGGGGCCTGCTGGCAGGTGCCCCACAGTTCTGGGGGGTGGGGTCGGTGGGAGACATGGGTGGGGGCCTGGTGGAGGCTGCCCCTGGTGGCTGGGGGGTGGGGGTGGTGGGAGACATGGGTGGGGGCCTGCTGGCAGGTGCCCCACAGTGCTGGGGGGTGGGGGTGGTGGGGAACATGAGTTGCACATGGGTGGAGGCCTGCTGGCAGGAGCCCCACAGTGCTGGGGGGTGGGGGTGGTGGGAGACATGGTTGGGGGCCTGGTGGAGGCTGCCCCTGCACTGCTGGGGGGTGGGGGTGGTGGGGAACATGCGTTGGACATGGGTGGGGCCTGCTGGCAGGTGCCCCACAGTGCTGGGGGGGTGGGGGTGGTGTGAGACATGGGTGGGGGCCTGGTGGAGGCTGCCCCTGCGCTGCTGGGGGGTGGGGGTGGTGGGGAACATGCGTTGGACATGGGTGGGGCCTGCTGGCAGGTGCCCCACAGTGCTGGGGGGTGGGGGTGGTGGGAGACATGGGTGGGGGCCTGGTTGTGGGTGCCCCTGCAGTGCTGGGGGGTGGGGGTGGTGGGTAACATGAGCTGGACATGGGTGGGGGCCTGCTGGCAGGTGCCCCACAGTGCTGGGGGGTGGGGGTGGTGGGAGACATGGGTGGGGGCCTGGTAGAGGCTGCCCCTGGTGGCTGGGGGGTGGGGGTGGTGGGGAACATGAGTTGGACATGGGTGGGGGCCTGCTGGCAGGTGCCCCACAGTGCTGGGGGGTGGGGGTGGTGGGAGACATGGGTGGGGGCCTGGTGGAGGCTGCCCCTGCACTGCTGGGGGGTGGGGGTGGTGGGAGACATGGTGGGGGGCCTGGTGGTGGGTGCCCCTGCACTGCTGTGGGGTGGGGGTGGTGGGAGACATGGGTGGGGGCCTGGTGGAGGCTGCCCCTGGTGACTGGGGGGGTGGAGGTGGTGGGAGACATGGGTGGGGGCCTGGTGGAGGCTGCCCCTGGTGGCTGGGGGGTGGCGGTGGTGTGAGACATGGTTGGGGGCCTGGTGGAGGCTGCCCCTGCACTGCTGGGGGGTGGGGTGGTGGGAGACATGGGTGGGGGCCTGGTGGAGGCTGCCCCTGGTGGCTGGGGGTGGTGAGGAACATGAGTTGGACATGGTTGGGGGCCTGCTGGCAGGTTCCCCCACAGTTCTGGGGGGTGGGGTCGGTGGGAGACATGGGTGGGGGCCTGGTGGAGGCTGCCCCTGGTGGCTGGGGGGTGGGGGTGGTGGGAGACATGGGTGGGGGCCTGCTGGCAGGTGCCCCACAGTGCTGGGGGGTGGGGGTGGTGGGGAACATGAGTTGCACATGGGTGGAGGCCTGCTGGCAGAAGCCCCACAGTGCTGGGGGGTGGGGGTGGTGGGAGACATGGGTGGGGGCCTGGTGGAGGCTGCCCCTGCACTGCTGGGGGGTGGGGGTGGTGGGGAACATGCGTTGGACATGGGTGGGGCCTGCTGGCAGGTGCCCCACAGTGCTGGGGGGGTGGGGGTGGTGTGAGACATGGGTGGGGGCCTGGTGGAGGCTGCCCCTGCGCTGCTGGGGGGTGGGGGTGGTGGGGAACATGCGTTGGACATGGGTGGGGCCTGCTGGCAGGTGCCCCACAGTGCTGGGGGGTGGGGGTGGTGGGAGACATGGGTGGGGGCCTGGTTGTGGGTGCCCCTGCAGTGCTGGGGGGTGGGGGTGGTGGGTAACATGAGCTGGACATGGGTGTGGGCCTGCTGGCAGGTGCCCCACAGTGCTGGGGGGTGGGGGTGGTGGGAGACATGGGTGGGGGCCTGGTAGAGGCTGCCCCTGGTGGCTGGGGAGTGGGGGTGGTGGGGAACATGAGTTGGACATGGGTGGGGGCCTGCTGGCAGGTGCCCCACAGTGCTGCGGGGTGGGGGTGGTGGGAGACATGGGAGGGGCCTGGTGGAGGCTGCCCCTGCACTGCTGGGGGCTGGGGGTGGTGGGGAACATGAGTTGGACATGGGTGGGGGCCTGCTGGCAGGTGCCCCACAGTGCTGGGGGGTGGGGGTACTGGGAGACATGTGTGGGGGCCTGGTGGAGGCTGCCCCTGGTGGCTGGGGGGTGGGGGTGGTGGGGAACATGAGTTGGACATGGGTGGGGGCCTGCTGGCAGGTGCCCCACAGTGCTGGGGGGTGGGGGTGGTGTGAGACATGGGTGGGGGCCTGGTGGAGGCTGCCCCTGCACTGCTGGGGGGTGGGGGTGGTGGTTGACATGGGTGGGGGCCTGGTGGTGGGTGCCCCTGCACTGCTGGGGGTTGGGGGTAGTGGGAGACATGGGTGTGGGCCTGGTGGAGGCTGCCCCTGGTGACTGGGGGGGGGTGGGGGTGGTGGGAGACATGGGTGGGGGCCTGGTGGAGGCTGCCCCTGCACTGCTGGGGGATGGGGGTGGTGGGAGACATGGGTGGGGGCCTGGTGGAGGTTGCCCCTGGTGGCTGGGGGGTGGGGATGGTGGGGAACATGAGTTGGACATGGGTGGGGGCCTGCTGGCAGGTGCCCCACAGTGCTGGGGGTGGGGGTGGTGGGAGACATGGGTGGGGGCCTGGTGGAGGCTGCCCCTGGTGGCTGGGGGGTGGGGTGGTGGGAGACATGGGTGGGGGCCTGCTGGCAGGTGCCCCACAGTGCTGGGGGGTGGGGGTGGTGGGGAACATGAGTTGGACATGGGTGGGGGCCTGCTGGCAGGTGCCCCACAGTGCTGGGGGGTGGGGGTGGTGGGAGACATGGGTGGGGGCCAGGTGCAGGCTGCCCCTGCATTGCTGGGGGGTGGGGGTGGTGGGGAACATGCGTTGGACATGAGTGGGGCCTGCTGGCAGGTGCCCCACAGTGCTGGGGGGTGGGGGTTGTGTGAGGCATGGGCGGGGGCCTGGTGGAGGCTGCCGCTGCACTGCTGGGGGGTGGGGGTGGTGGGGAACATGCGTTGGACATGGGTGGGGCCTGCTGGCAGGTGCCCCACAGTGCTGGGGGGTGGGGGTGGTGGGAGACATGGGTGGGGGCCTGGTGGTGTGTGCCCCTGCAGTGCTGGGGGGGTGGGGGTGGTGGGGAACATGAGTTGGACATGGGTGGGGGCCTGCTGGCAGGTGCCCCACAGTGCTGGGGGGTGGGGGTGGTGGGAGACATGGGTGGGGGCCTGGTGGAGGCTGCCCCTGCACTGCTGGGGGGTGGGGGTGGTGGGGAACATGAGTTGGACATGGGTGGGGGCCTGCTGGCAGGTGCCCCACAGTGCTGGGGGGTGGGGGTGCTGGGAGACATGGGGTGGGGGCCTGGTGGAGGCTGCCCCTCGTGGCTGGGGGGTGGGGTTGGTGGGGAACATGAGTTGGACATGGGTGGGGGCCTGCTGGCAGGTGCCCCACAGTGCTGGGGGGTGGGGGTGGTGTGAGACATGGGTGGGGGCCTGGTGGAGGCTGCCCCTGGTGGCTGGGGGGTGGGGGTGGTGTGAGACATGGGTGGGGGCCTGGTGGAGGCTGCCCCTGCACTGCTGGAGGGTGGGGGTGGTGGGAGACATGGGTGGGGGCCTGGTGGAGGCTGCCCCTGGTGGCTGGGGGTGGTGGGGAACATGAGTTGGACATGGGTGGGGGCCTGCTGGCAGGTGCCCCACAGTTCTGGGGGGTGGGGGTGGTGGGAGACATGGGTGGGGGCCTGGTGGAGGCAGCCCCTGCACTGCTGGGGGGTGGGGGTGGTGGGGAACATGAGTTGGACATGGGTGGGGGCCTGCTGGCAGGTGCCCCACAGTGCTGGGGGGGTGGGGGTGGTGGGTAACATGAGTTGGACATGGGTGGGGGCCTGCTGGCAGGTGCCCCGCAGTGCTGGGGGGTGGGGGTGGTGGGAGACATGGGTGGGGGCCTGGTAGAGGCTGCCCCTGGTGGCTGGGGGGTGGGGGTGGTGGGGAACATGAGTTGGACATGGGTGGGGGCCTGCTGGCAGGTGCCCCACAGTGCTGGGGGGTGGGGGTGGTGGGAGACATGGGTGGGGGCCTGGTGGAGGCTGCCCCTGCACTTCTGGGGGGTGGGGGTGGTGGGGAACATGAGTTGGACATGGGTGGGGGCCTGCTGGCAGGTGCCCCACAGTGCTGGGGGGTGGGGGTGCTGGGAGACATGTGTGGGTGCCTGGTGGAGGCTGCCCCTGGTGGCTGGGGGGTGAGGGGGTGGGGAACATGGATGTGGACATGGGTGGGGGCCTGCTGGCAGGTGCCCCACAGTGTGGGGGGTGGGGGTGGTGTGAGACATGGGTGGGGGTCTGGTGGAGGCTGCCCCTGCACTGCTGGGGTGTGGGGGTGTGGGGAGACATGGGTGGGGGCCGCTGGTGGTGGGAGCCCCTGCACTGCTGGGGGGTGGGGGTAGTGGGAGACATGGGTGGGGGCCTGGTGGAGGCTGCCCCTGGTGACTGGGGGGGTGGGGGTGGTGGGAGACATGGGTGGGGGCCTGGTGGAGGCTGCCCCTGGTGGCTGGGGGGTGGGGGTGTTGTGAGATATGGGTGGGAGCCTGGTGGAGGCTGCCCCTGCACTGCTGGGGGATGGGGGTGGTGGGAGACATGGGTGGGGGCCTGGTGGAGGTTGCCCCTGGTGGCTGGGGGGTGGGGATGGTGGGGAACATGAGTTGGACATGGGTGGGGGCCTGCTGGCAGGTGCCCCACAGTGCTGGGGGTGGGGGTGGTGGGAGACATGGGTGGGGGCCTGGTGGAGGCTGCCCCTGGTGGCTGGGGGGTGGGGTGCTGGGAGACATGGGTGGGGGCCTGCTGGCAGGTGCCCCACAGTGCTGGGGGGTGGGGGTGGTGGGGAACATGAGTTGGACATGGGTGGGGGCCTGCTGGCAGGTGCCCCACAGTGCTGGGGGGTGGGGGTGGTGGGAGACATGGGTGGGGGCCAGGTGGAGGCTGCCCCTGCATTGCTGGGGGGTGGGGGTGGTGGGGAACATGCGTTGGACATGAGTGGGGCCTGCTGGCAGGTGCCCCACAGTGCTGGGGGGTGGGGGTTGTGTGAGGCATGGGCGGGGGCCTGGTGGAGGCTGCCGCTGCACTGCTGGGGGGTGGGGGTGGTGGGGAACATGCGTTGGACATGGGTGGGGCCTGCTGGCAGGTGCCCCACAGTGCTGGGGGGTGGGGGTGGTGGGAGACATGGGTGGGGGCCTGGTGGTGTGTGCCCCTGCAGTGCTGGGGGGGTGGGGGTGGTGGGGAACATGAGTTGGACATGGGTGGGG
This sequence comes from Ambystoma mexicanum, assembly GCF_040938575.1. Classification (NCBI taxonomy): domain Eukaryota; kingdom Metazoa; phylum Chordata; class Amphibia; order Caudata; family Ambystomatidae; genus Ambystoma; species Ambystoma mexicanum. Next base: position 1,148,999,358 of record NC_090933.1, read on the forward strand.
GCCTGCTGGCAGGTGCCCCACAGTGCTGGGGGGTGGGGGTGGTGGGAGACATGGGTGGGGGCCTGGTGGAGGCTGCCCCTGCACTGCTGGGGGGTGGGGGTGGTGGGGAACATGAGTTGGACATGGGTGGGGGCCTGCTGGCAGGTGCCCCACAGTGCTGGGGGGTGGGGGTGCTGGGAGACATGGGTGGGGGCCTGGTGGAGGCTGCCCCTCGTGGCTGGGGGGTGGGGTTGGTGGGGAACATGAGTTGGACATGGGTGGGGGCCTGCTGGCAGGTGCCCCACAGTGCTGGGGGGTGGGGGTGGTGTGAGACATGGGTGGGGGCCTGGTGGAGGCTGCCCCTGGTGGCTGGGGGGTGGGGGTGGTGTGAGACATGGGTGGGGGCCTGGTGGAGGCTGCCCCTGCACTGCTGGAGGGTGGGGGTGGTGGGAGACATGGGTGGGGGCCTGGTGGAGGCTGCCCCTGGTGGCTGGGGGTGGTGGGGAACATGAGTTGGACATGGGTGGGGGCCTGCTGGCAGGTGCCCCACAGTTCTGGGGGGTGGGGGTGGTGGGAGACATGGGTGGGGGCCTGGTGGAGGCAGCCCCTGCACTGCTGGGGGGTGGGGGTGGTGGGGAACATGAGTTGGACATGGGTGGGGGCCTGCTGGCAGGTGCCCCACAGTGCTGGGGGGGTGGGGGTGGTGGGTAACATGAGTTGGACATGGGTGGGGGCCTGCTGGCAGGTGCCCCGCAGTGCTGGGGGGTGGGGGTGGTGGGAGACATGGGTGGGGGCCTGGTAGAGGCTGCCCCTGGTGGCTGGGGGGTGGGGGTGGTGGGGAACATGAGTTGGACATGGGTGGGGGCCTGCTGGCAGGTGCCCCACAGTGCTGGGGGGTGGGGGTGGTGGGAGACATGGGTGGGGGCCTGGTGGAGGCTGCCCCTGCACTTCTGGGGGGTGGGGGTGGTGGGGAACATGAGTTGGACATGGGTGGGGGCCTGCTGGCAGGTGCCCCACAGTGCTGGGGGGTGGGGGTGCTGGGAGACATGTGTGGGTGCCTGGTGGAGGCTGCCCCTGGTGGCTGGGGGGTGGGGGTGGTGGGGAACATGAGTTGGACATGGGTGGGGGCCTGCTGGCAGGTGCCCCACAGTGCTGGGGGGTGGGGGTGGTGTGAGACATGGGTGGGGGCCTGGTGGAGGCTGCCCCTGCACTGCTGGGGTGTGGGGGTGGTGGGAGACATGGGTGGGGGCCTGGTGGTGGGAGCCCCTGCACTGCTGGGGGGTGGGGGTAGTGGGAGACATGGGTGGGGGCCTGGTGGAGGCTGCCCCTGGTGACTGGGGGGGTGGGGGTGGTGGGAGACATGGGTGGGGGCCTGGTGGAGGCTGCCCCTGGTGGCTGGGGGGTGGGGGTGTTGTGAGATATGGGTGGGAGCCTGGTGGAGGCTGCCCCTGCACTGCTGGGGAATGGGGGTGGTGGGAGACATGGGTGGGGGCCTGGTGGAGGCTGCCCCTGGTGGCTGGGGGGTGGGGATGGTGGGGAACATGAGTTGGACATGGGTGGGGGCCTGCTGGCAGGTGCCCCACAGTGCTGGGGGGTGGGGGTGGTGGGAGACATGGGAGGGGGCCTGGTGGAGGCTGCCCCTGGTGGCTGGGGGGTGGGGGTGGTGGGAGACATGGGTGCGGGCCTGCTGGCAGGTGCCCCACAGTGCTGGGGGGTGGGGTGGTGGGGAACATGAGTTGGACATGGGAGGGGGCCTGCTGGCAGGTGCCCCACAGTGCTGGGGGGTGGGGGTGGTGGGAGACATGGGTGGGGGCCAGGTGGAGGCTGCCCCTGCACTGCTGGGGTGTGGGGGTGGTGGGGAACATGCGTTGGACATAGGTGGGGCCTGCTGGCAGGTGCCCCACAGTGCTGGGGGGTGGGGTGGTGTGAGACATGGGTGGGGGCCTGGTGGAGGCTGCCCCTGCACTGCTGGGGTGTGGGGGTGGTGGGGAACATGCGTTGGACATGGGTGGGCCTGCTGGCAGGTGCCCCACAGTGCTGGGGGTGGGGGTGGTGGGAGACATGGGTGGGGGCCTGGTGGTGGGTGCCCCTGCAGTGCTGGGGGGGTGGGGGTGGTGGGGAACATGAGTTGGACATGGGTGGGGGCCTGCTGGCAGGTGCCCCACAGTGCTGGGGGGTGGGGGTGGTGGGAGACATGGGTGGGGGTCTATTGGAGGCTGCCCCTGCACTGCTGGGGGGTGGTGGGGAACATGAGTTGGACATGGGTGGGGGCCTGCTGGCAGGTGCCCCACAGTGCTGGGGGGAGGGGGTGCTGGGAGACATGGGTGGGGGCCTGGTGGAGGCTGCCCCTGGTGGCTGGGGGGTGGGGTTGGTGGGGAACATGAGTTGGACATGGGTGGGGGCCTGCTGGCAGGTGCTCCACAGTGCTGGGGGGTGGGGGTGGTGTGAGACATGGGTGGGGGCCTGGTGGAGGCTGCCCCTGCACTGCTGGGGGGTGGGGGTGGTGGGAGACATGGGTGGGGGCCTGGTGGTGGGTGCCCTTGCACTGCTGTGGGGTGGGGGTGATGGGAGACATGGGTGGGGGCCTGGTGGAAGCTGCCCTTGGTGACTGGGGGGGTGGAGGTGGTGGGAGACATGGGTGGAGGCCTGGTGGAGGCTGCCCCTGGTGGCTGGGGGTGGAGTTGGTGTGAGACATGGGTGGGGGCCTGGTGGAGGCTGCCCCTGCACTGCTGGGGGGTGGGGGTGGTGGGAGACATGCGTGGGGGCCTGGTGGAGGCTGCCCCTGGTGGCTGGGCGTGGTGGGGAACATGAGTTGGACATGGGTAGGGGCCTGCTGGCAGGTGCCCCACAGTTCTGGGGGGTGGGGGCGGTGGGAGACATGGGTGGGGGCCTGGTGGAGGCTGCCCCTGGTGGCTGGGGGGTGGGGGTGCTGGGAGACATGGGTGGGGGCCTGGTGGAGGCTGGCCCTGGTGGCTGGGGGGTGGGGTTGGTGGGGAACATGAGTTGGACATGGGTGGGGGCCTGCTGGCAGGTGCCCCACAGTTCTGGGGGATGGGGGTGGTGTGAGACATGGGTGGGGGCCTGGTGGAGGCTGCCCCTGCACTGCTGGGGGGTGGGGGTGGTGGGAGACATGGGTGGGGGCCTGGTGGTGGGTGCCCCTGCACTGCTGGGGGTTGGGGGTAGTGGGAGACATGGGTGGGGGGCTGGTGGAGGCTGCCCCTGGTGACTGGGGGGGTGGGGGTGGTGGGAGACATGGGTGGGGGCCTGGTGGAGGCAGCCCCTGGTGGCTGGGGGGTGTGGGTGGTGTGAGACATGGGTGGGGGCCTGGTGGAGGCTGCCGCTGCACTGCTGGGGGATGGGGGTGGTGGGAGACATGGGTGGGTCCTGGTGGAGGTTGCCCCTGGTGGCTGGGGGGTGGGGATGGTGGGGAACATGAGTTGGACATGGGTGGGGGCCTGCTGGCAGGTGCCCCACAGTGCTGGGGGTGGGGGTGGTGGGAGACATGGGTGGGGGCCTGGTGGAGGCTGCCCCTGGTGGCTGGGGGGTGGGGTGGTGGGAGACATGGGTGGGGGCCTGCTGGCAGGTGCCCCACAGTGCTGGGGGGTGGGGGTGGTGGGGAACATGAGTTGCACATGGGTGGGGGCCTGCTGGCAGGTGCCCCACAGTGCTGGGGGGTGGGGGTGGTGGGAGACATGGGTGGGGGCCAGGTGGAGGCTGCCCCTGCACTGCTGGGGGTGGGGGTGGTGGGGAACATGCGTTGGACATGGGTGGGGCCTGCTAGCAGGTGCCCCACAGTGCTGGGGGGTGGAGGTGGTGTGAGACATGGGCGGGGGCCTGGTGGAGGCTGCCCCTGCACTGCTGGGGGGTGGGGGTGGTGGGGAACATGCGTTGGACATGGGTGGGGCCTGCTGGCAGGTGCCCCACAGTGCTGGGGGGTGGGGGTGGTGTGAGACATGGGTGGGGGCCTGGTGGAGGCTGCCCCTGCACTGCTGGGGGGTGGGGGTAGTGGGAGACATGGGTGGGGGCCTGGTGGTGGGTGCCCCTGCACTGCTGTGGGGTGGGGGTGATGGGAGACATGGGTGGGGGCCTGGTGGAGGCTGCCCTTTGTGACTGGGGGGGTGGAGGTGGTGGGAGACATGGGTGGAGGCCTGGTGGAGGCTGCCCCTGGTGGCTGGGGGGTGGAGTTGGTGTGAGACATGGGTGGGGGCCTGGTGGAGGCTGCCCCTGCACTGCTGGGGGGTGGGGGTGGTGGGAGACATGCGTGGGGGCCTGGTGGAGGCTGCCCCTGGTGGCCGGGGGTGGTGGGGAACATGAGTTGGACATGGGTGGGGGCCTGCTGGCAGGTGCCCCACAGTTCTGGGGGGTGGGGGCGGTGTGAGACATGGGTGGGGGCCTGGTGGAGGCTGCCCCTGCACTGCTGGGGGGTGGGGGTAGTGGGAGACATGGGTGGGGGCCTGGTGGTGGGTGCCCCTGCACTGCTGTGGGGTGGGGGTGGTGGGAGACATGGGTGGGGGCCTGGTGGAGGCTGCCCCTGGTGACCGGGGGGGTGGAGGTGGTGGGAGACATGGGTGGGGGCCTGGTGGAGGCTGCCCCTGGTGGCTGGGGGGTGGGGGTGGTGTGAGACATGGGTGGGAGCCTGGTGGAGGCTGCCCCTTCACTGCTGGGGGGTGGGGGCGGTGGGAGACATGGGTGGGGGCCTGGTGGAGGCTGCCCCTGGTGGCTGGGGGGTGGGGGTGCTGGGAGACATGGGTGGGGGCCTGGTGGAGGCTGGCCCTGGTGGCTGGGGGGTGGGGGTTGGTGGGGAACATGAGTTGGACATGGGTGGGGGCCTGCTGGCAGGTGCCCCACAGTGCTGGGGGGTGGGGGTGGTGTGAGACATGGGTGGGGGCCTGGTGGAGGCTGCCCCTGCACTGCTGGGGGGTGGGGGTAGTGGGTGACATGGGTGGGGGCCTGGTGGTGGGTGCCCCTGCACTGCTGTGGGGTGGGGGTGGTGGGAGACATGGGTGGGGGCCTGGTGGAGGCTGCCACTGGTGACCGGGGGGGTGGAGGTGGTGGGAGACATGGGTGGGGGCCTGGTGGAGGCTGCCCCTGGTGGCTGGGGGGTGGGGGTGGTGGGAGACATGGGTGGGGGCCTGCTGGCAGGTGCCCCACAGTGCTGGGGGGTGGGGGTGGTGGGGAACATGAGTTGGACATGGGTGGGGGCCTGCTGGCAGGTGCCCCACAGTGCTGGGGGGTGGGGGTGGTGGGAGACATGGGTGGGGGCCAGGTGGAGGCTGCCCCTGCATTGCTGGGGGGTGGGGGTGGTGGGGAACATGCGTTGGACATGAGTGGGGCCTGCTGGCAGGTGCCCCACAGTGCTGGGGGGTGGGGGTTGTGTGAGGCATGGGCGGGGGCCTGGTGGAGGCTGCCGCTGCACTGCTGGGGGGTGGGGGTGGTGGGGAAAATGCGTTGGACATGGGTGGGGCCTGCTGGCAGGTGCCCCACAGTGCTGGGGGGTGGGGGTGGTGGGAGACATGGGTGGGGGCCTGGTGGTGGGTGCCCCTGCAGTGCTGGGGGGGTGGGGGTGGTGGGGAACATGAGTTGGACATGGGTGGGGGCCTGCTGGCAGGTGCCCCACAGTGCTGGGGGGTGGGGGTGGTGGGAGACATGGGTGGGGGCCTGGTGGAGGCTGCCCCTGCACTGCTGGGGGGTGGGGGTGGTGGGGAACATGAGTTGGACATGGGGTGGGGGCCTGCTGGCAGGTGCCCCACAGTGCTGGGGGGTGGGGGTGCTGGGAGACATGGGTGGGTGCCTGGTGGAGGCTGCCCCTCGTGGCTGGGGGGTGGGGTTCGTGGGGAACATGAGTTGGACATGGGTGGGGGCCTGCTGGCAGGTGCCCCACAGTGCTGGGGGGTGGGGGTGGTGTGAGACATGGGTGGGGGCCTGGTGGAGGCTGCCCCTGGTGGCTGGGGGGTGGGGGTGGTGTGAGACATGGGTGGGGGCCTGGTGGAGGCTGCCCCTGCACTGCTGGAGGGTGGGGGTGGTGGGAGACATGGGTGGGGGCCTGGTGGAGGCTGCCCCTGGTGGCTGGGGGTGGTGGGGAACATGAGTTGGACATGGGTGGGGGCCTGCTTGCAGGTGCCCCACAGTTCTGGGGGGTGGGGGTGGTGGGAGACATGGGTGGGGGCCTGGTGGAGGCAGCCCCTGCACTGCTGGGGGGTGGGGGTGGTGGGGAACATGAGTTGGACATGGGTGGGGGCCTGCTGGCAGGTGCCCCACAGTGCTGGGGGGGTGGGGGTGGTGGGTAACATGAGTTGGACATGGGTGGGGGCCTGGTGCCCCGCAGTGCTGGGGGTGGGGGTGGTGGGAGACATGGGTGGGGGCCTGGTAGAGGCTGTCCCTGGTGGCTGGGGGGTGGGGGTGGTGGGGAACATGAGTTGGACATGGGTGGGGGCCTGCTGGCAGGTGCCCCACAGTGCTGGGGGGTGGGGGTGGTGGGAGACATGGGTGGGGACCTGGTGGAGGCTGCCCCTGCACTTCTGGGGGGTGGGGGTGGTGGGGAACATGAGTTGGACATGGGTGGGGGCCTGCTGGCAGGTGCCCCACAGTGCTGGGGGGTGGGGGTGCTGGGAGACATGTGTGGGTGCCTGGTGGAGGCTGCCCCTGGTGGCTGGGGGGTGGGGGTGGTGGGGAACATGAGTTGGACATGGGTGGGGGCCTGCTGGCAGGTGCCCCACAGTGCTGGGGGGTGGGGGTGGTGTGAGACATGGGTGGGGGCCTGGTGGAGGCTGCCCCTGCACTGCTGGGGTGTGGGGGTGGTGGGAGACATGGGTGGGGGCCTGGTGGTGGGAGCCCCTGCACTGCTGGGGGGTGTGGGTAGTGGGAGACATGGGTGGGGGCCTGGTGGAGGCTGCCCCTGGTGACTGGGGGGGTGGGGGTGGTGGGAGACATGGGTGGGGGCCTGGTGGAGGCTGCCCCTGGTGGCTGGGGGGTGGGGGTGTTGTGAGATATGGGTGGGAGCCTGGTGGAGGCTGCCCCTGCACTGCTGGGGAATGGGGGTGGTGGGAGACATGGGTGGGGGCCTGGTGGAGGCTGCCCCTGGTGGCTGGGGGGTGGGGATGGTGGGGAACATGAGTTGGACATGGGTGGGGCCTGCTGGCAGGTGCCCAACAGTGCTGGGGGGTGGGGGTGGTGGGAGACATGGGAGGGGGCGTTGTTGAAGGCTGCCCCTGGTGGCTGGGGGGTGGGGGTGGTGGGAGACATGGGTGCGGGCCTGCTGGCAGGTGCCCCACAGTGCTGGGGGGTGGGGTGGTGGGGAACATGAGTTGGACATGGGAGGGGGCCTGCTGGCAGGTGCCCCACAGTGCTGGGGGGTGGGGGTGGTGGGAGACATGGGTGGGGGCCAGGTGGAGGCTGCCCCTGCACTGCTGGGGTGTGGGGGTGGTGGGGAACATGCGTTGGACATAGGTGGGGCCTGCTGGCAGGTGCCCCACAGTGCTGGGGGGTGGGGGTGGTGTGAGACATGGGTGGGGGCCTGGTGGAGGCTGCCCCTGCACTGCTGGGGTGTGGGGGTGGTGGGGAACATGCGTTGGACATGGGTGGGGCCTGCTGGCAGGTGCCCCACAGTGCTGGGGGGTGGGGGTGGTGGGAGACATGGGTGGGGGCCTGGTGGTGGGTGCCCCTGCAGTGCTGGGGGGTGGGGGTGGTGGGGAACATGAGTTGGACATGGGTGGGGGCCTGCTGGCAGGTGCCCCACAGTGCTGGGGGGTGGGGGTGGTGGGAGACATGGGTGGGGGTCTATTGGAGGCTGCCCCTGCACTGCTGGGGGGTGGTGGGGAACATGAGTTGGACATGGGTGGGGGCCTGCTGGCAGGTGCCCCACAGTGCTGGGGGGAGGGGGTGCTGGGAGACATGGGTGGGGGCCTGGTGGAGGCTGCCCCTGGTGGCTGGGGGGTGGGGTTGGTGGGGAACATGAGTTGGACATGGGTGGGGGCCTGCTGGCAGGTGCTCCACAGTGCTGGGGGGTGGGGGTGGTGTGAGACATGGGTGGGGGCCTGGTGGAGGCTGCCCCTGCACTGCTGGGGGGTGGGGGTGGTGGGAGACATGGGTGGGGGCCTGGTGGTGGGTGCCCTTGCACTGCTGTGGGGTGGGGGTGATGGGAGACATGGGTGGGGGCCTGGTGGAAGCTGCCCTTGGTGACTGGGGGGGTGGAGGTGGTGGGAGACATGGGTGGAGGCCTGGTGGAGGCTGCCCCTGGTGGCTGGGGGGTGGAGTTGGTGTGAGACATGGGTGGGGGCCTGGTGGAGGCTGCCCCTGCACTGCTGGGGGGTGGGGGTGGTGGGAGACATGCGTGGGGGCCTGGTGGAGGCTGCCCCTGGTGGCTGGCCGTGGTGGGGAACATGAGTTGGACATGGGTAGGGGCCTGCTGGCAGGTGCCCCACAGTTCTGGGGGGTGGGGGCGGTGGGAGACATGGGTGGGGGCCTGGTGGAGGCTGCCCCTGGTGGCTGGGGGGTGGGGGTGCTGGGAGACATGGGTGGGGGCCTGGTGGAGGCTGGCCCTGGTGGCTGGGGGGTGGGGTTGGTGGGGAACATGAGTTGGACATGGGTGGGGGCCTGCTGGCAGGTGCCCCACAGTTCTGGGGGGTGGGGGTGGTGTGAGACATGGGTGGGGGCCTGGTGGAGGCTGCCCCTGCACTGCTGGGGGGTGGGGGTGGTGGGAGCCATGGGTGGGGGCCTGGTGGTGGGTGCCCCTGCACTGCTGGGGGTTGGGGGTAGTGGGAGACATGGGTGGGGGGCTGGTGGAGGCTGCCCCTGGTGACTGGGGGGGTGGGGGTGGTGGGAGACATGGGTGGGGGCCTGGTGGAGGCTGCCCCTGGTGGCTGGGGTGTGGGGGTGGTGGGGAACATGCGTTGGACATGGGTGGGGCCTGCTGGCAGGTGCCCCACAGTGCTGGGGGGTGGGGGTGGTGGGAGACATGGGTGGGGGCCTGGTGGTGGGTGCCCCTGCAGTGCTGGGGGGTGGGGGTGGTGGGGAACATGAGTTGGACATGGGTGGGGGCCTGCTGGCAGGTGCCCCACAGTGCTGGGGGGTGGGGGTGGTGGGAGACATGGGTGGGGGTCTATTGGAGGCTGCCCCTGCACTGCTGGGGGGTGGTGGGGAACATGAGTTGGACATAGGTGGGGCCTGCTGGCAGGTGCCCCACAGTGCTGGGGGGTGGGGGTGGTGTGAGACATGGGTGGGGGCCTGGTGGAGGCTGCCCCTGCACTGCTGGGGTGTGGGGGTGGTGGGGAACATGCGTTGGACATGGGTGGGGCCTGCTGGCAGGTGCCCCACAGTGCTGGGGGGTGGGGGGTGGTGGGAGACATGGGTGGGGGCCTGGTGGTGGGTGCCCCTGCAGTGCTGGGGGGTGGGGGTGGTGGGGAACATGAGTTGGACATGGGTGGGGGCCTGCTGGCAGGTGCCCCACAGTGCTGGGGGGTGGGGGTGGTGGGAGACATGGGTGGGGGTCTATTGGAGGCTGCCCCTGCACTGCTGGGGGGTGGTGGGGAACATGAGTTGGACATGGGTGGGGGCCTGCTGGCAGGTGCCCCACAGTGCTGGGGGGAGGGGGTGCTGGGAGACATGGGTGGGGGCCTGGTGGAGGCTGCCCCTGGTGGCTGGGGGGTGGGGTTGGTGGGGAACATGAGTTGGACATGGGTGGGGGCCTGCTGGCAGGTGCTCCACAGTGCTGGGGGGTGGGGGTGGTGTGAGACATGGGTGGGGGCCTGGTGGAGGCTGCCCCTGCACTGCTGGGGGGTGGGGGTGGTGGGAGACATGGGTGGGGGCCTGGTGGTGGGTGCCCTTGCACTGCTGTGGGGTGGGGGTGATGGGAGACATGGGTGGGGCCTGGTGGAAGCTGCCCTTGGTGACTGGGGGGGTGGAGGTGGTGGGAGACATGGGTGGAGGCCTGGTGGAGGCTGCCCCTGGTGGCTGGGGGGTGGAGTTGGTGTGAGACATGGGTGGGGGCCTGGTGGAGGCTGCCCCTGCACTGCTGGGGGGTGGGGGTGGTGGGAGACATGCGTGGGGCCTGGTGGAGGCTGCCCCTGGTGGCTGGGCGTGGTGGGGAACATGAGTTGGACATGGGTAGGGGCCTGCTGGCAGGTGCCCCACAGTTCTGGGGGGTGGGGGCGGTGGGAGACATGGGTGGGGGCCTGGTGGAGGCTGCCCCTGGTGGCTGGGGGGTGGGGGTGCTGGGAGACATGGGTGGGGGCCTGGTGGAGGCTGGCCCTGGTGGCTGGGGGGTGGGGTTGGTGGGGAACATGAGTTGGACATGGGTGGGGGCCTGCTGGCAGGTGCCCCACAGTTCTGGGGGGTGGGGGTGGTGTGAGACATGGGTGGGGGCCTGGTGGAGGCTGCCCCTGCACTGCTGGGGG